>NC_143130.1:60632500-61882500 GCF_059928025.1 Delphinapterus leucas | reverse complement strand
TAAAAAAAAAAGAATCAAAGGCTTTCTCCTCACGAAGCTTTGATCTTTTATTCAGTCAGCATTATCTCTCCAAGTCCTCTAGTCAACACCTGATGTCTCTTGTGCAGAGTGCGGTCACACGGCTGCAAAGGAACCGAGGACAACGCACAGCTGGCCAAGGGAGTAAGGAGTGATATGAGAGCCTAGACCAATCATGCTTCATCCTTTGGAGCTGTGCATATTGTTTCCATAAACAAATCTCAGTTCTCTTAACAAGCAAGGACAGGAAGGAGCTATTGTGTGTATAACCAATTGTCTGCCAGACCAGGTTTGGACACTCCGCTGAATAAGTTTCCTGGGTCTCCAAACAAGACTGGCCAAGTGTTGGTAACTGGTCGGCAGGAGATGTGAAAGATGTGTTCTTACCAAACCTTGGGGCTCTTTTAGTTTGAGAGCATTGCATGTGTGTGGGGTTCAGTTTTGACATCCTAAAGCTCGCTGTAGAATCTGCTCCTAGGGAGAAGCCACTCAGGCACCTTTCACAGACATGATGTTCCACACCCCCAGGCGGAGAAGGGTGATTCTTATGCTAGAAGAGAAAGGTTGGTGTATAACAACATGAAGTCATCCTTGTTGCTACCCTGACCCATTCACACCTTGCTCCGTTAACAAGAAGTGAAAATGAAGAAAATCAATCATGTCTCCGAGCATTCTCCCACTCTGATCTCCAGTCCACTGCACAATCCTTAGTGGCTAAGCAAGTGGGCAGGGAGCGCACAGTGGCTCTCTTTTCTAGGTGAGGCACAGTCTCCCGTGGACCCCTCTTACTTTCTATTGTTTGCGCCTCCTCACTTACACAGCCTCTCAACTATTACCAGTCTCATAAAGCAGGGGAAACACAAAACGAGATCACACAAAACTAGATCTGAAATTACTCAGGTATTCCGAGAAGAAAACAAAGAGGACTGTTATTCTAATCCTTCCCTTCCTCTCGATATTCTTTTTCCTAACAAACACTCCCCTAAGTTGTCCCTGCTGGGACAAAGGACCTACTGGCTCCTCACCCCTGGCTGGCCTGGGCAGAAAAGGATGCCCCCCCAGCAGGCATTCCTCAACCCCAGCCTGATGTCATTTTCCCTCCAGAATTCTGCAGAGCTCCTGGGGAACTCAAATAGCTGTGATATGGGGAAGCACCAACAATGAGCTAGGACTGCAAGTGGCTGCCCTGTTAACCCTACGTTTCGCCTTTTCCGTCCCAGTCAAGCAAATCTTAAGCGTAAGATTTAAGATCTTAAGCGTAAACGCCGCAATTTGCAAATCTCTGAAGCAATCTTCACCTGTATGTGATGTTGACTAAACATGTTAAGAACCCAGACATAATTAACTTGGCAACTGAATTCTACATGGCACCAGGCAAGTGACTCTTCTTTGGTAAATGGAGGGACAAAGTCCTCTTTCTTCAACACTTTTTGGACTACATATGGTATGATGCAAAAATGACCCCATTCTCACCCTTCCTGTATTTGTCATTGTTACAGACTGAACGTGTCCCTCAAAACTCATATGTTGAAATCTTAAGCCCCAACGTGATGATATTAGGAGGTAAGGCCTTTGGAAGGTAATTAGCTCATGGGGAACGAGCCCTCCCAAATGGGATTAGTACTTTATAAGAAGAAACACAAGAGAGATGACTTCTTAGCCATGTGAGAATACAACCAGAATACCACTGGCTGCAAACCAGAAGAGTCCTCACTAGACACGAGATCTGCCAGCACCTTGACCTTGGACTTCCCAGCCTCCAGAATTCTGAGAAATAAATGTGTGTTGTTGAAGCCCCCCAGCCTAAGGTATTCTGTTACAGCAGCCCAAATGGATGAAGACAAGTCACATAACTTTCCAATGCCCCTTCACCTGTCACTGGGCTTGGCCATATGACTTGCTTTGTCCACGTAGGTTGGAAACTGTGATGCTTCGTTTTACGTGTCACCTTGACACATAAAGGGATATTTGGTTAAATAGTATTTCTGGGTGTGTCTGCAAGGGTGTTTTGGATGAGATTAAAATTTGAATTGGTAGACTGAGTAAAGTAGGTTGCCCTCCCCAGTATGGGTGGGCCTCATCCAATCTGTCAATGGCTACAGAGAACAAAAGGCTGAGTGAGAAAGAATTCTCTCTCCGCCTCACTGACTTTCAGCTGGGGCACCAGCCTCTTGTTTTCAGGCTCAGGCTCGAATTTACACTATGGGCTTTACTGGGTCTGGACTTCTCAGCTTCCATAATCCTGTGAGCCAGTTCCTTATAATAAATCTCTTTATTCACACACACACACACACACACACACACACACACACACACAGACAATACACATATATATCTATCCTATTGCTTCTGTTTCTCTGTAGAACCCTGACAACCGTATAAGCAAACATGAAAAGCATTCATGTGATTGGGACTGCCCTCTCACGTACACATTTCCATGACAGCCTGCATGCCTGGTCACCCCAGCCAAGGACAGCCAACAGCCAGCTGCCCACCTCCCCTCCCCCCCCACCCCCAGGCATGTGAGTTGGATCAAGACCAGAAGAGTCACACAGCTGTGCCCAGCCTAAATCGCAGGCTCACAGACCCAGGAGGTGAATAAAACTTTGTTTTTTTAAAAAAATCATTCTTTAGTCATTTATCAGCACCTGTTGTGTTCTAGGAAGTATACCAAACATTGGGGTTATCAAGATAAAAGAGATGCACTCAAGAAACTAGTGGGCTAGTGATAAAGACAGACGCATAGATAGAAATTAAAATTCAAAGAGGTGAGAAGAATGAAGCATTACAAAGGAGTGTTTTGAAAGCTCTAAACTTCCTTATAAATATTAGGTAGCTAACGACTGCTCACACTGGCAGGAACAATCCTCCTCTTCCTTCAGCCATCTGTTAGGAAAGGTTTGTTTCTTTAAGCCCACCAAGTTTTGGGGGTGGTTTGTTATGTGGTATTATTGTGGCAATAGATCACTGATACATTATAGATAAATGTCCACTGCAACACATAAAATAATACAAAGATGTATATTTTAAAAAAGATAAACCTCTCTCCAGCCTCCATTTTAACCCTCCACTTCTCCCTTGAGGTCTTATGTTAATACCCAGGTGTGGAAACCCTTGCTCAGAATTATGCAAGCATGTACTCACATATATAGGCTAATTTTTGTGGGTTTGTGTTTAACAAAACAAAACCAACTTTGCAATTTGCTTTTATCACTTAGCAATATATAATGGACATCCTTTCTGATCAATAGGTAAAGACTGACATTTTTTCTAACTTCTTAATTCATATATATACACAGGTACAATATATAATTTTATATAAATTGCTTATCATAAAATTCATGTCTTTAGTGGCACCTGTGTTTTCCTTTTTGCCTGCTTCTCCCTCCCTTAATATACATATTCACAAACACACACCAGTGTTAAGCTTGTGTATATTTTTCCTTACTTTTCTTTGTGCTTACACAATTATGCAAATAAACATCTCATTGTTTGTTTTATTAAAAAAATACATTATTCAAACTTAACTGCTCTTTGCTTTTCACACTCAACAGCGGAAACTATAGAAATCCCCCTCTCCCAAGTCAGGCAGTAAAACTCAAACTCATTCTTTCTTTTATGCTACATAATATTCCATGGTATGAATGCTCCATAATTTAGTTAACAATGTTCCTGTTGATAGGCAGTTTTAGATGGGTTTTTTTTTTGGCCACTGTGAAAAATGCTACAATAAATATCCTTGTATACATTTCATTATGTACTGGTATTTTTATTTGTATGGGATAGATTCCCAGGAGTGAGACTACTGGGCTAAAGAGTATGTATCTTAAATTTTAATGGTTAAAACAAGACTGCTTTGCAAAGGGCTATAGCAATTCACACTCCACAGCAGAGTATGAAAGTTCCCTTTTGAGGGAGCGTCTTAATCATTTGCAAGCTGTAGAGGGTGGCTGTGGACCAAATAAGTCCAAATACTTGCTTAATTATACCCTCTTCTCCATGGGCACTGGAGTGAAAATGGAGGACAGGATGAAACCAAAAATAGCAATAGATATCCTTACACCACAAGAAAAGACATAGTTGACTTAGGAACTACCCTGTCACAGTATTTCTGAGCTGTTTCAGCAACAGTCAAGGCCCGAGGATCCTGTTTCCTTCCTTGTGCCATAAACCCTAACCTTTCCCAACTAAACCAACCACATAACCAGGTCCTGGGTTACCACCCGTGCCCATCTCCTGCCCACCCCCAGGAGTTACAAGCTGTGATCTATGGAAGCAGATCTGACTTTCCTGGGAATGAGGACAGAAGAGCACCACAGTGGAGGGGGAGACTACAGGAAATTCTGGTGCCACTTTCTAACAGTTTCCAGTAATATTTGGGGCACTAACATATATATTGATATACTTACTTGTTAAAAAGAGAGTGACTCTTGCTAAAATTCTCCTTTGATAATGATTTTTATCTAGTTGGTCAGGAACTATATCTAATTTAAGTCTGCTATATTTCCACCCACACTCTCTGCCAGCTTAGAAGTCTAAATGACATGGACCTCCTCAGGTGTACCTGCAGGGGCAGGTCCAATCACAGGAGAGACTAGGACCAACCCCATCCTTGAGGGGCTTTCTCCAACATGGCTGTTCAAGGGGAGGTAGGGGGACTTCCAGGGTGGTCCAGTGGTAAAGAATCTGCCTTACAATGCAGGGGACACGGGTTCAAGCCCTGGTCCGGGAAGATCCCACATGCCGCAGGGCAACTAAGCCCATGTGCCACAACTATTGAGGCTGTGCTCTAGAGCCCGCGAGCCACAACTACTGAGCCCGTGTGCCGCAACTACTGAAGCCCACGTGCCTAGAGCCCGAGCTCTGCAACAAGAGAAGACATCACAATGAGAAGCCCACACACCGCAACGAAGAGTAGCCCCCGCTTGCTGCAACTAGAGAAAGCCCATGCGCAGCAACGAAGACCCAACAACGAAGACCCAATGCAGCCAAAAATTAATTAATTAATTAATTTAAAGAAAAGGGGGGCAGGAGGTAGGGAGCTGTCAGGAACCAAAGGATGACCTTTGTCCCACTTTCAACAGGACAGGATGTCCTTCCAGTTCAGTGGAGAGAGCCCGGCCACAGCCTCACTCTGAGGGGTGAGGTCACGGGAGTCTGGCTTCTGGGGCCGTGATTTCCAGAATAAAATTCACAGACGCTAAGTTGGCCCACCTCATCAGTAAGCAAAGACACATAAATTCAAAACATTTTTTCTCCTAATGGACTGGGAAAGACTTATAATCCCTAGTGCTGAGGATGGTGTGCGAAAATGGCCATTCATGCACATTGTTGATAGAAGTGTAAATTGTTGCAAATTTGCCGATGGGTAATTTAACAATATTTATCAAAATTATCTTAACGTGCACACTTTTTGGCCCAGTCACTCAGCTGTTAGGGGATACACTTTAGGGAAATAATAAATGCATACACACATATATACATATAGAAGTTCACTGAATTGTTATAATAGCACCATGCCTAGCACATAGTAGGTGCTCCACAAATATGTGTTGATAAGGAATCAATAAAACAATAAATTGAAAGCAATGTAAGTGTCTATCAATAGGAGATTGGTTAAATACATTAAGGAACTTCTATATTATGGGATTGTCATACAGCTATTGAAAAGGATGAAGTTGAATGGTTGCCTAGAGCTGAAGATTGGGAAGTACTGACGGCAAAGGGACATGAGGGAACTTTTGGGAATAATGGCAGTATTCTAAACCTTTATTGTGGTGATGGTTCCAAGTGTGCATTTAAAATGGGTGCTTTTTATTGTTTATAAATAGTTCTTTCACCAATGTGGCTGATATTTTTTTAAAAAATGGATGAAGGTGTACTATTCTCATTAACATGGAAAGTTGTCTGCAATATAACATTAAGTAAAAACGTTACAAAATGACAAGTAGATGATGATCCCACTTACATAATATATAGAGAAAATATGTGTGTGGCAGGGTGTGCAATAGGACTTTTCCTGTTGTCTCAGAGTTTTGCAGATGCCCAAAAGTTGAGGACAAAATGGTAAGTACTCACATTTTCTAAAGAGAGATGTCAGACCATATATTTGGAACATACTAACAGATGGTGAAGCTGGTCCAGTAACTACTACTCCTGACAGCCTGCAGGAGAGAAGGCAAGAGAAACATATGCCAGACTCCCAGGCTGGCTGGGGCATGGGAGGTGGCCAGGTGGGGACAGAGAGCATTGGTGGGAGCAACCTGCCCTTAACCACCAGGCTAAGCAAGGATGTGGCATCAGTCAAGGATCTTAGTAAAAATTAAACTCAATAGTTTAAGCAGAGTACGCATTTTTAAAGGATGCTGAATGCCAGGTGGGTCAGAGAGCCAGGCATCAAAACTCTATGGTCAGGAACAGTGACTGGACCCTGGCGCTGCTCCAGCAAAAGCATCGCTGATGCC
The DNA here is from genome assembly GCF_059928025.1 of Delphinapterus leucas. Lineage (NCBI taxonomy): Eukaryota > Metazoa > Chordata > Mammalia > Artiodactyla > Monodontidae > Delphinapterus > Delphinapterus leucas. The sequence goes on along the minus strand of NC_143130.1, from coordinate 61,876,018 downwards.
ACTGCACCACACCAACATCCTCTCCTTCTCAGCTTCCAAATCCTAGGTCCCAGCTCCTTCTGATAGGCAGAGATAGAACACACAGCTGTATCCTGGCTGCAAGGGAGGCTACCACCTTGCACGGGGGGTGGACTCAATATGGGGATTTCCCCAGATCTAGAAAGGCCACTAAAAGGATGCAAGATGATCATATATATGGCAAGTGCCCTCTACAGTTATAGATTCCAGGGGACATCTTGACAGGACTCCACCCAAGAAGGCCAGAGGGGTTCCAGGGGGACAGTGTCAAAAGGAGGAACTGAAGGTAGCCCTCCGAAGTTAGGCAAGTATCCAGTGGAATAGTGCATGCAACTCCCCTACTGCTCCCAGAGGGGTTAGAGCGGGCAGAACACAGGAGGAGGGTTTCTAAGGAACTTACAAAAGCATCCCAGGATTAGGCTGAGTGAATTGTGGGGAAGGAGCAGAAGGGCTGATCTGCAGGTCAGGCTGTGTGGACTGGATGGAAGTTTTGATTTACATGGGATATTTTAACACCTGAAAATGAGCCTGTCCTAAATCCTGAAAGTGACTAGAAAAGCTAAGGCATCTTCCCACATTCATGTCAGGTGATGGGAAGAGAGAGACAGCAGAATATGTTGGAAGGACGTATTGCTTGATATGTTCATCTAAAAGGTCCAGATGCTGTATCCAAAATTATTAACAGGTAGGGAGGTAGGGAAGTGGAAATCTTGAGGAGAGGTCTTGTTTCTCAGTGCTTTTTGTTCATGAGCATCTTTTGTTTAAAAAAAAAAAGGATAATCTAGATATAATGAACCTTGAAAACACTGTGATAGGTAAAAGAAGCCAGATACAAAAGGCCACATATTGTACGGGTCCATTTATATGAAATTTCCAGAACAGATAAATCTCTGGAGACAGAAAGCAGATAAGTGGTTGCCAGGGGCTGAGGAGAGAGGAATAGGGAATGAATGCTTAATGGATCCAGGGCTTCCTTTCGGGGTTATGAAAATGTTCTGGAACTAAATAACAGTAATGGTTGCACAACACTGTGAATGTATTGTCAATAATGGTACATTTCATGTTATGCGTATTCTACCACAATTTTAAAAACTGGGAAAGCAAAACCAAAAACCAACCAAAACAACAACAGAAATCTAGAAATACTGATTGACAAGGAAAGATGTTCACTGTAAAGTAATTTTAAAAAGTAGGCTTTAAGGGCTTCCCTGGTGGCGCAGTGGTTGGGAGTCCGCCTGCCGATGCAGGGGACACGGGTTCGTGCCCCGGTCCGGGAGGATCCCACGTGCCGCGGAGCGGCTGGGCCCGTGAGCCATGGCCGCTGAGCCTGCGCATCCGGAGCCTGTGCTCCGCAGCGGGAGAGGCTACAGCAGTGGGAGGCCCACGTACCGCAAAAAAATAAAATAAAATAAAAAATAACTTCTAACTTAAAAAAAAAAAAGTAGGCTTTAAAACTATGCTCATATTTGTAAAAAAAAAAAAAAGCCAATATAGTGTGATTTATATAATGTGATCTGAAAGGATAGAGCCATAATGTTAACAGTAGTTATCTCTGGGTGGTGGGACTACAGGGAACTGTTTACTTTATATGTTTCTATGTTGTCTAATTTTCCTTAATAATGAACTAAATCTACTTTTAAACTAAAAAAGATACATAAGGTAAAAATTGATAAGTGTATACAAGAGATACAGGTAAAGGGATATGGGAATTGAGAGGCTGAAGAGACAGCTTCCAACTTCCTGGGTTCTTGATACTTCCTCAAAGTGGTCTTCTGACAAGTATCCTTACCTCCAGGCTTCTTTTCTCTGACACATCTTATATGCTGCTACCACATGACTCTTCTGAAGCACAGCTGGGGTTTGCTTGGTCCCCGCTGCTTACTGAACATGGTCTCAATTCCTTGGCCTGTGATTCAGAGGCTGCCACCAACTGGCCATAACCTTTGAAGCCATTCTTCCTCCTCTTCATGTGCTATGGTCCAGCCACCTTGTGCAGACACCACTTTTCCCAGGACATGGACACATGCACACACATTATCCACCTCCCTGCCTCTGCTTATGGAATTCTCTCTGCATGGAACATGGATTCCCCTATTCCACAGGCCCCAACCATAATACCTGCTCTCCCATCCAATCTTCTATAACCCAGTGTCACTGCTTCCACCTGAAGACAGTGTGGGGGAAGGGCATCTCTCTCCCAACCACTTTAATGGTACCTCACTCAGTGCATGTATCACTTTTCTATCTTGTGTTATAGTGGTTTAGGCTCCTGCACCATCTACTCTAGACTACAAGCTCACTAAGGTCAGGGTTCATATTAGCAAATTAAAAAAAAAAATCTCAAAGCACTTGAAAAAATGCTCAACATTGCTAATTGTTAGAGAAATGCAAATCAAAACTACAGTGAGGTACCACCTCACACTGGTCAGAATGGCCATCATCGAAGTCTACAAACAATAAATGCCAAGAGGATGTGGAGAAAAGGGAACCATCCCACACTGTTGGTGGGAATGTAAATTGATACAATCACTATGGAGAACAGTATGGAGGTTCCTTAAAAAACTAAAAATAGAACTACCATATGACCCAGCAATCCCACTCCTGGGCATATATCCGGAGAAAACCATAATCCGAAAAGATACACGCACCCCAGTGTTCATTGCAGCACTATTAACAATAGTCAAGACGTGGAAGCAACCTAAACGTCCATCAACAGAGGAATGGATAAAGAAAATGTGGTACATATATACAATGGAATATTACTCAGCCGCAGAAAAGAATGACATCATGCCATTTGTAGCAACATGGATGGAGATCATCATACTAAGTGAAATAAGTCAAAGACAAATATCATATGATGTCACTTATATGTGGAATCTAAAAAGATGATACAAATGAACTTATTTACACAATAGAAAGAGACTTACAGACTTTGAAAACAAACTTAAGGTTACCAAAGAGGAAAGAGGGTGGCAAGGATAAATTAGGAGGTTGGGATTAACATATACACACGAACATACATAAAATAGATAAATAACAAGGTCCTACTGTATAGCACAAGGAACTCTACTCAGTATTGTGTGACAAGCTATATGGGAAAAGAATCTGAAAAAGAATGGATATATGTATAACTGAATCACTTTGCTGTATACCTGAAACTAAAACAACACTGTAAATCATCTATACCCCAATATAAAATAAAAATTAAATTAAACCTTTAAAAAGAAAAGAAAAATCCCTCAGGCACATTTCTATGTGCCAGATTTAGTTCAGCAGCTTTTCTAAAGGCAGAAAAATAATTCAGGGCCCTTAGATGGCCCCCATGAGTATGCTTTCTGCATTCAAAAAGTATTCCTCAGTAACCCATAAAACTCGAGGACAATTCTCAAACCAAGTCAACGCTTTGAGGCAGGCAGCTTTTGGAGGGGCTGTCAGCAGTGAATGTGCAAGATCATCTTTGCACCTAAGGAGAAACATGGATGAGCAATTACCCAGCAACTGATCTCCCCTTGGAATTCAGTAGCACATTTTAAAAAATTTAATAGACTTTATTTTTTAGAGCAGTTTTGAAGTTTACAGAAAAATTGAAAGTACAGAGCATTCCCATGTGACCATCTCCCCACCACCCCATAGCTTCCAACGGTATATCTGTTGCAACTGATGAACCAGTATTGATACTTTATTGTTAGGGTTCAGTCTTTGTGTTGGACACTCTCTGGGTTTTGACAGATTCAAAATATCATGTGTCCACCATGACAGTACCATACAGAACAGATCCACTGCCCGAAAAATCCCCCCCACCAATATCCGACAACAACTGCTCTTTTTACTGTGTCTATAGTTTTGCCTTTTCCAGAAAGTCATATAGGTGGAATCGTACAGTATGTAACCTTTTCAGTGTAACCATATCACTTAGTAAAATGCATTTAAGCTTAATCCATGTCTTTTTGTGGCCTGATAGCTCATGTGTTTCTATTGCTGATTAAGTTCCATTGTCTGGGTACACCTCAGTTTGTTTATCCATTCACCTATCGAAGGACATCTTAGTTTCTTCCAATTTTTGGCAATAATGAATAAAATTGCCATAAACATTTGTGTGCAGGTTTTTGTGTGAACACAGTTTTCAACTCCTTTGGGTATATACTTAGGAGTGTGCTTGCTGGATCATGTGGTTAAGAGCATGTTTATTTTTGTAAGAAACTGCCAAACTGTCTTTCAAAGTGGCTTCACTATGCTGCATTCCCTGCAGCAATGAATGGGAGTTCTTGTTGCTCTATAGCCTCACCGGTGTTTGGTGGTGTAAGTGTTTTGGGATTTTAACCATTCTAAGAGGTGTGTAGTGGTATCTTGTTTTAATTTGCCATTCCTTCATGACATATGATGTGGAGCATCTTTTCATCTCCTTATTTGACATCAGCATAGCTTTTTTGGTGAGGTATCTGATGTTCTGATATTTTGTCCACTTTTCAACTGGGTTGTTTATTTTCTTATTACTAGGTTTAAAGAGTTCTTTGTAGACACTGATGAAAGAAATTAAAGATGATACAAATAGATGGAGAGATATACCATGTTCTTGGATTGGAAGAATCAACATTGTGAAAATGACTATACTACCCAAAGCAATCTACAGATTCAATGCAATCCCTATCAAACTACCAATGGCATTTTTCACAGAACTAGAACAAAAAATTTCACAATTTGTATGGAAACACAAAAGACCCCGAATAACCAAAGCAACCTTGAGAACGAAAAACGGAGCTGGAGGAATCAGGCTCCCTGACTTCAGACTATAATACAAAGCTACAGTAATCAAGACAGTATGGTACTGGCACAAAAACAGAAAGATAGATCAGTGGAACAGGATAGAAAGCCCAGAGATAAACCCACGCACATATGGACACCTTATCTTTGATAAAGGTGGCAGGAATGTACAGTGGAGAAAGGACAGCCTCTTCCATAAGTGGTGCTGGGAAAACTGGACAGGTACATGTAAAAGTATGAGATTAGATCACTCTCTAACACCATACACAAAAATAAGCTCAAAATGGATTAAAGACCTAAATGTAAGGCCAGAAACTATCAAACTCTTAGAGGAAAACATAGGCAGAACACTCTATGACATAAATCACAGCAAGATCCTTTTTGACCCACCTCCTAGAGAAATGGAAATAAAAACAAAAATAAACAAATGGGACCTAATGAAACTTCAAAGCTTTTGCACAGCAAAGGAAACCATAAACAAGACCAAAAGACAGCCCTCAGGATGGGAGAAAATATTTGCAAATGAAGCAACTGACAAAGGATTAATCTCCAAAATTTACAAGCAGCTCATGCAGCTCAATAACAAAAAAACAAACAACCCAATCCAAAAATGGGCAGAAGATCTAAATAGACATTTCTCCAAAGAAGATATACAGACTGCCAAAAAACACATGAAAGAATGCTCAACATCATTAATCATTAGAGAAATGCACATCAAAACTACAATGAGATATTATCTCACACCAGTCAGAATGGCCATCACCAAAAAAATCTAGAAACAATAAATGCTAGAGAGGGTGTGGAGAAAAGGGAACACTCTTGCACTGCTGGTGGGAATGTGAATTGGTACAGCCACTATGGAGAACAGTATGGAGGTTCCTTAAAAAACTACAAATAGAACTACCATATGACCCAGCAATCCCACTACTGGGCATATATCCTGAGAAAACCATAATTCAAAAACAGTCGTGTGCCAAAATGTTCACTGCAGCTCTATTTACAACAGCCCGGAGATGGAAACAACCTAAGTGTCCATCATCAGATGAATGGATAAAGAAGATGTGGCACATATATACAATGGAATATTACTCAGCCATAAAAAGAAACGAAATTGAGCTATTTGTAATGAGGTGGATAGACCTAGAGTCTGTCATACAGAGTGAAGTAAGTCAGAAAGAGAAAGACAAATACCGTATGCTAACACATATATATGGCATTTAAGAAAAAAAATATCATGAAGAACCTAGGGGTAAGACAGGAATAAAGACACAGACCTACTAGAGAATGGACTTGAGGATATGGGGAGGGGGAAGGGTAAGCTGGGACAAAGCGAGAGAGGCATGGACATATGTACACTACCGAACATAAGGTAGATAGCTAGTGGGAAGCAGCCACATAGCACAGGGAGATCAGCTCGGTGCTTTGTGACCGCCTGGAGGGGTGGGATAGGGAGGGTGGGAGGGAAGACGCAAGAGGGAAGAGATATGGGAACATATGTATATGTATAAATGATTCACTCTGTTATACAGCAGAAACTAACATACCATTGTAAAGCAATTATACTCCAATAAAGATTAAAAAAAATGATACAAAGGATCTTATTTACAAAAAAAAAAAGAGTTCTTTGTATAATATGGACACAAGTCCTTTATTAGATGTGTGTTTTACACATGTTTCCTCCAAGTTTGTGGCTTATCTTTTCATTACATATTGTTTTTTACCTTTATGAAAATAAGTACCACAGCACACAGACAGAGAGACTGGGGCCATCTTTGACCTCCAGCATTTATTGGGCAACTCCATTCGGCCCCCCAGGTCTATGGGCTTATGCTTGGTCCTGTGTGTGCCCTGAACAGACCTCGATTCACTGGGGTCAAAAGAAAAACTAATTTTTAAGTCAAATAGAAAAAGCCTGCCATTACCACTTTTGAAGTGTGCCAGGAAGTGTGTAAATCATCACTAAGCATGTGGAGTCTTTTAATATGTTTAACTATTGCTGCTGCATCTTTTTTGATCTTCATTTGTGCATTTATTCAACAAACGTTAGAGCCCCTGGAAAAACTCGGTGCTGGGCCTGGGTCCTTGCTTCCAAAGCAGCCACACTGCCTCTGCCCCACGCCCTGGGCACCACATAATGAGCTGAGCCCGCAGCCTTCCCTCTCTATCCGTGGACTGTGTTCAGAAAGACTCCAAGCCTCTGCACCTCTTCTAACTCCCAAGCTACAAGTTTCCACTTCCATCCTCACCTTGCCCCTCAGGTCTGGTACCTGCTGAGGTCTTTCTAGTTCCAACTTGGGCTCCACCTCACTGCGCCTCTGATCCCAGGAACACCTGGTACCAAGACCCTCCAAGGCACAGGCCCAGGTACATGGGCTTTCACAGCTCATGCAGCCTCTCAGAGGGGACTTCAAGGGAGATACACAGAAGAATAAGATATATCCTTGCTTCTAACAGTCTAATTGGAAGAAAAGGATATTAATACAAAGTAGTCTGTGATAAGTGCCAACAAATTCTGCAGACAGCAAATACAGTTGGTAAGTATAGTTAAAATTTAGAGGAGACTTGACTGTGAGTTTAATTAATCCCTCCCCCCTTAGTTTTCTCACCAAAATCCTAGCTTTTCTGAGTGTGGTCCCTAGACCAGTAGCAGCATTGACATCCCCTGAGAGCTTGTTAGAAATGCAGATTCTCATCTCATTCCAGACCTACTGAATCAGAAACCTGCATCTTAACAAGATTCCCGGGACACTTGTAGGACATTACAGTTTGAAGAGCAGTAGGATGCATGATGTTTAAATTCCCTTTCAGTTCTAAGCTTCTACAATTTGTGACCTTTACTATGACCTGATCAGGAAGGAGGCTGCTAGGAGTTCCCTGGGAGGATGCTGACTGGCTAGGCCTGAAGTGAGCCTCAGGGTGCCTCCCTAACCAGGCTCCACGGCAGGCATCCAGGCACGGCAGGCAGCTGCTGGCGGCTAGCTAGCGCGACCCTGTTGTAAATTCGTGCTGCCCTCCAGCCAAGGAAACAGCGCAAGTTGTCACGATGGAGCGTGACCCGAGATGAAAGCTGGGGGTGGTGCCCACGTGCAGTGAGCTTTGCCGGTTTATGCGGTTTCACTTGGAGACCTGGAGTCCCGGTCACGGAGCAGGCTCAACTGCTCTGCCCGTCCTTTGGGCTGCTGGGTAGGTGGAGTTAAGAGAGAAGGGAATTGCAAGGAAGATCTATGGCGCGTTCCGAGGCTGTGGAGATGGGGAAGAATATGCCTGCTAAAATCTGTCCCTGCAAATACGAAGAAAGCTTCAGATATCAAATTCCCATGCTGTTTTGGCGTTGACCATCTGCATGACAGAAGGACACAGAAAAAAAGCAGTGCGGTGGGAACCAGCAATGTGGGTTCTAGCTCCTGACTTCCCTCTTTTTTTTTTTTTTTTTTTGTGGTACGCGGGCCTCTCACTGTTGTGGGCTCTCCCGTTGCGGAGCACAGGCTCCGGACGCGCAGGCTCAGCGGCCATGGCTCACGGGCCCAGCCGCTCCGCGGCATGTGGGATCTTCCCGGACCGGGGCACGAACCCGTGTCCCCTGCATCGGCAGGCGGACTCTCAACCACTGCGCCACCAGGGAAGCCCCTGACTTCCCTATTTTGATTGATTTGGACAAGTCTCCCCGCATTTCTCAATTTCCACATCTGTGAAGTGAGACCAGATTCGCTCATTCAAGTATTTGAGCTCCTGGGATGAGCCTGACACTGGGGCTAGGTGCTGAGAACACACGTGATATTTATGGAGTTGACATTTGGATCATTTTCTAAAGAAACTTCCAGCTTAAATATTCTATTTTAAGGACAGGATTTGGACCGAGACCTGGGTTCAAATTTGAGCTTTGTGACTTAGCAGCTGGGTACAAGCAACCTCTTAAATCTCAGTTTTCTCATCTAGAAAATGGGATAACAGTTCCTCTTTCATATGGTTGCTGTGAGGGTTGGACAGTAGGTGTGAAGCACTTCACAAGGAGGACTCAATGCAGTCACTTAGTAGGCAGCTACCACCACGTGCCCTGCATGAACTACGTACTCTAGGGTAGCTAGCCCAAACTAAGATGTTCTGTCCATGCAAAATACACACTGGACACTGAAGACCTAGTATGAATAAAATCATTTTTATATTGATTACACGTTGGAATGATAATATTCTAGATATATTGGTTATATAAAATACATTAAAATTAATTTCACCAGTTTCTTTGAACTCTTTGTATGTGCCCCTAGAAAATTTTAAAATTGTGTATGTGGCTTACATTTCTATTGGACAGTGCTGGTCTCAGAGAAACAAAAGCACACGCTGCTGTCCTTGTGCTCTGTTAGCGTGCACTGTGATGGGGAGATGATATTTACATGCGAATCCACACCCAAGAGAACCCCAGTGCGGTGCAGAAGCACAGAATTGTGAAAAAGTAGAAAGGAAGGGGGAATCAGGCGGCCTGGGGTGGCTATGGCAAGCTTTCAGGAGGAGCTCAGGTGAGTGTGGTGTGGGTAGGCAGAGGGCGTCCCTGGAGGGATGCACAGACTGTGAGTGAGCTTCTTCAGGGAAGGGCCTATGATTCTCCCACCATGCCTTGCAAACGACTGATGACTGTTTGTTCTTTGCAGGGGCCGAGGGGTGGTGGGCTGAAGGGGAACACAGGAACCATGCAGAGGGAGAGTGAACACAGAGGGCTTGTTTGTGAAGAGGCTGGACCCTCAGAACTGGGGGGCTGTGCACCTGGGAACAAGTAGGAGCGAGGTTGGCTAGACAGGGTGGCAGCTTAGGCCATCTCCGATCTTTCCCGGGTGTCCAGGGCTCATGCTCTCGCGTGTAATCCTTCCCTAGTCGCAAGGTGACTGTAATGACAGACCACTGACAAATAGACCAAAACTTGCATGTCTGAGGGAGCACTGTCTTGTAATCTAAGCATCTCGGCAGGCCAAGTATTTATTTCAGCACATCCATTCATCTTTCATCCATTCAAACATTTCCTGAGCCCCTACCCGATACCCAGATCCGACAACAGATATGGGAGCCACAGAGGTAACTGAGACACCATCTCTGCCATCCCCTTGGGCAGGGGCTGGCAGACTATGGCCCGTAGGCAAAATCTAGCCCACTGCCTGCTTTAGTAAATAGCATTTTACTGGAACACAGTCACGCCCAATCTTTTCTGTATTGTCTGACTGCTTTTGTGCTACAATTTGTGCAGAATGAATAGTGTGACAGAGATCAAACAGCCCACAACGCCTAAAATATTCACTATCTGGCCCTTTGTAGAAAGTGTTTACTGACCCCTGTCTTCGAGCAACACCCATGTAAGCAAATAATGATAATGTGACACTACCAGAGTTCTGGGAGAAGGATGGGCACTGCTGAAAAGAAAGGGAAGGAGGTATCAGAGGGGCTGATGCTCAAGCTGTGCCTTGCAGGACCACGGGTTGGCTGGGCAGACAAGGGAGCAGAGAAATGGAAAGGACCCTCCTATGAGAAAGAGCTGCATATGTGAACACACAGAGGTAAAACAGGGCAAATTCTGGAAGTTGGCTCTGGCAGGACCACAGGCCTTTTCTTTATTTTAAAGATAGATTTTATTCATTAAAAATTTTTTTTGTTTATTTATTTTTGGCTGCGTTGGGTCTTGGCTGCTGCGTGTGGGCTTTTCCCTAGTTGCGGCGAGCGGGGGCTACTCTTCCTTGCGGTGCGTGGGCCTCTCATTGTGGTGGCTTCTCTTGTGGAGCACAGGCTCTACAGCGCAGGCTCAGCAGTTGTGGCACATGGGCTTAGTTGCTCCGCAGCATGTGGGATCTTCCCAGAACAGGGCTCGAACCCGTGTCCCCTGCATTGGCAGGCGGATTCTCAACCACAGCACCACCAGGGAAGCCCAGGACCACAGACTTTAAGCAAGCCCTTGGTGCAGCCTGGCAACCCCACATCCATCCCCTAATCCCACCACTCTCGCGCTTTCCTGGATGACTACTCGATGCCTTCCTCTCTCTCCTCACACCTCCAACGCCTCTGTTCACACTCAGCTGATGAACTCCTTACTGCCCTGGGGGAACTGAGGCAATCACAAGAGAACCTCCACATGCTCCCCAGCTTCCCTCTTACCTGCTGCCTTGCCACCAACTCTGCCCTCCCTCCATCCTCCAGATGAATTGTCCATATCTAACCAAAGACCATCCTACCGCTGGGGATTAGATCCTGTCGGCTCTTCCTTACTCAAGGCATGGTTTTCTCAACTGTCTCTTGCATCATCAATTTCTCCTTCTCCATTGGATTAATCTCAAGTGCTTCAAACATGCTATACTCCTCCTCTTGTCCTGAAAATTTCCCTTAACATCATAAGCCTCTGCCCCTCTCTCTGCTCCTTCACAGCACATTCATCTGAAAAGGTGTGTGCATGTGCTGCCTCCAATCCCTCTCTCCTCCTTCTCTCTGGAATCTATCTTCCTTCAAGCTTTTGCCTCCCCCTCCTCAAAACTGCTCTCACTGAGGTCACTGATGACCTACTTGTTGTTAAATCTACTGGTCAATTCTTCCAAACAGGCTTTTTTTTTTTTTTTGGCCACACCACATGGCATGTGGGATCTTAGTTCCCCCCCCCGGGATTGAACCTCTGGGTCCCCTGCAGTGGAAGCGCACAGTCCTAACCACTGGACTGCCAGGGAAGTCCCTCTACGGGTCAATTCTTTTTCTTTTCTTTTCTTTTTTTTTTTTGCGGTACGCGGGCCTCTCACTGTTGTGGCCTCTCCCGTTGCGGAGCACAGGCTCCGGACGCACAGGCTCACTGGCTAACAAATGCATTTGACCTCTTCTGCAGTACACTTTCTTTACTGGCATCTAGGAATCTATCCTTTCCTGGGTCTTCCTCCTCCTGTACAGGTCACTCTTCCTCACCTTGCCAACAGATAAATGCTCACTTTTCTCCATTTACTCCCCTGGGAATCTCATCCAGACATATACGCACTGTCCAACGAGCTTGCTGTGATGATGGAAATGTTCTATACCTGTGCTGTCCAGTATGGTAGCCCCTGCTCACATTTGGCTATTGAGCACTTGAACTGTGGCTAGAGTGCTTGAGGGACTGAATTTTAAATGTTAGTTAATTTTAACTTGTGTCAAATTTAAAAAGCCATTCGTGGATAGTGGCTACCATACTGGACAGTGCAGGTCTATTTGCTGATGACTCCCAAATACGTCTTTACCCTCAACTGTTCCCCTTAATTCCAGACTCGTGGAACCAACTGCTGACCAGACAACTGCACTTAGATGTGTCACCTGCCTCACCACAGCCTTTCCCGTCTCTGTGAACAACAACCCCATCCTTCCAGTTGCTCAGGCCAAAAGGCCTTGGGGTCATCTCTGACTCCTTCCTTTCATGCCCCACATCCAACCTGTCTGCAAATCTGTCAGTTCTGCCTTCAAGATACATCCCAAAATTTAACACTTCTCACCACCTCTCTACTCTGGTCCACGCCCCCCATCATCTCTCAGCTGGATTACTGCAATAAACAGCTCACCTGTCCCCCTGCTTTCTCCTTCGCCTGTCCTTCACCCAGCAGAAACCCTTTTAAAACCCAAGGCAGATTCATCACCCTGCTGCTCACCACCTCCAGTAGCTCCCTACCCTGACTGCCGAGTGACGGCCCTCAAGGTTCTGTACCCTGCCCCCTGGAGCCCCTGCAACTTCCACCTGTCTCCTCTGTGCTCACCTCTCCAGCCATGCTAGCTTCGTTCTTCAAACGTGTCAAGCACACTCCCCGCTCTGGGCCTCTTCTCTGCCTGGGATGCTCTTCCCTGAGACGTCCCAGGGCTTGTGCCCTCACCTCCTTCAGGTCTTTTCTCAAATGCCACCTTATTAGCAAGGTCTTTCTGGACCACCCTAATTCAAATAATACGCTCTGCCCACATTTCCTGTCTCCTCTACCAGCTTTATTCTTTTCACAGCACGTCTCACCATCTGTATAATATACTATATGATTAGTAATTATTTATTAAGTACCTCCCCCACTAGAACATAAGCTCCTTGAGAGCAGGGATTTTGTGTCTCTCTCATTTACCACGGTATCCTCAGCACCCAGAACAACAGGTACTCAAGAAATATTTATGGAATGAATGAAGTATAAGTGGCAATGAGCACAGGAATGTGGAGAGGCTTGGGAGGTAGATGGCTCAAGAACAGGCTGGGGGACACGACCCTCAGGGACTGGGCATGGATGGAGAGTCACCAAAGGTCGCCAGATCACCTTGCCCCTCTAGCCAGATGGCTTCTTTATCCTCCCAGCACTGCTCCCAGAACTGCTGACCTCCTGCCAGCCCCCATCTTCATGGAGTAGGAGACACACCCCCCGCTTCCAGCCAAGGAACCTGGCTCTTTGTTTACCACGCTAGTAGCTGGAGCGGTTCCCGAGTGCCTCCAAAGGGGGAGGCAGTCTCTGAAGAAGAGCACCTGCTCCTGGCCCCACTCCCACCTCACCTGAAGTGGGCAGCTGGCCAGGGTTGGGGGGTCTACCTGCCTTCGGGCTGCCCTCCCACTGCTCCGGCTGGCTGTCAGAGGGGAGCGGAGTCTGTGTGTGACAAAGGGGTGCAGGGAGGGATGTCTCCTCTATGTGGGTCTGAGGCTGGAATCCCAGCCTTTTCTGGATTCTGACGAGACATGTTGCAATTGGTGTGGCCTGCAATTGCAAAGTGTCAGGGCATTTTCACACTGGAAGAGCCCGTGGACATCACCTAGGCACTAGTCCAACAACCTCACCTCATAGGTAAACAAACCGAGGCCCAGGGTCCTGCCCAAAGTCACTCAGTGAGTTAGTATCTGAGCCAGGACTGGAATCTGGGTCCGCCTCCTGCATCTCTTCACCACATGGTGCTGTCTGGATAACAGTGTCCTTTGGATCCGTTTCCCTTGGCCCCTCTTTCAGACCAGGCGTGGTGGTTTCAACAAAATGCTGATTCCTGAGTCTAGCCTGGGCTGTGCCATCACAGCCTGGTAAGGAGCATCCTCCTTTGGGCCTTAACCTCTGAGCCTGTACGTAAGGGTCTGACCCTGATCCTCACATGCTCTGATGGAAATTAGAGGACTACTGTAGTTGTCATGGCAACTCAGAAGTGCTTTTGCGTCAGGTACTTGGCATCCCTCAGTGAGATGGTTTGCTACTGTCACCGACCAGCTATGTTATCCTGGGAAAGTCACTAATTCATCCATTTATCCACCCATCCATCATTCACTGACATCCAAACAGAATCTGTGCCAGCTTAAAATATCACATACAAAGCATGACCTCTAAGAGAAAAATAAAAGCTCAAAACCATGTTCAGGTAGAAATAGAGAGAGATTATAGGGGGTTAAAAAAAAAAAAATACCCAAGCTAAGCATTGAACATGTATTGCTTTGGTAATTAGGAAAAAAACCCTTAAGAACCTAAGCTGATACAGCTATTACAATTTAACTGTAGGTTTTCAAGTCCTTTCTGCTCCCTGGCCTTAGTTTCCTCATCTGTAAAATGATGGGGTTAGACATAATGACCTAAGGTTCATTTCAGCGTTGTCATTTTGTGACTTTGCTCTTATAGAAGAATGAGGCAGAGTGTCCACTCCATACCTCCTTCTCTTCCCACCTCCCTCTTCCCCAGTGGCAGAACAATGACTGACACATAGACATACTTAAGCTACATTTTCCAAGTTCCCCAAATTGAAAGAAATGGACATGATCTGGTGCTAAAAGAAGCCACTCATCCAGTTCATTCAATATTTACTGAGCATATACCATAGGCAGGGCATGGTGCCAAGGCTATGGTGATCAGTCAGATAAATCTGACAAAGATGCTGTCCTCAAGGCATTTTCAAAGGCAACTGTAGTAAAGTCAGAAGTAGTGGGTTCTAATCAACTATACTCCAATAAAAATTTTTTAAAAACACAAAAATTAATAGAAAAAATAAAGAAGCAGTGGGTTCTAAAGAGGGCAGAGACAGAGACAAAACCCTACAGGATCTCAGAGGATTGAAAGCCCATTTTTTACTAAAGGAATTAGGGAAGCTTTGGGAGGAAACTTTTACCCTAAAGGAAGGGTAGGAGTTTTTTTTTTTTCGGTACGCGGGCCCCTCACTGTTGTGGCCTCTCCCACTGCGGAGCACAGGCTCTGGACGCGCAGGCCCAGCGGCCACCGCTCACGGGCTCAGCCGCTCCGCGGCACGTGGGATCCTCCTGGACCGGCAGGCGGACTCTCAACCACTGCACCACCAGGGAAGCCCAGGAGTTTTAAATGATGAAACGAATCTATGCACATAGTAATAACAATTCAAATGGTACACAGGTATACAATATGACAGAAAGTAAGTTTTCCTCTCAGCCTCCCACCCCCCAGTCCTAACCTGCAGAGGCAACCACCTCAGGTTACTTTTTAAAATATATGTTTCCTGTCTGCTGCATCCATTTGGGTCAGTATCTCCTGTCCCTCCAGGATGTGTGATGAAGACATTGGCCTGGACACTTCTCTCGGCCTCTCCTGAGGAGACAGGACAGTGGATTGTATGTAGATGTAGGCTCTGGAGCCAGATGGCTGGGGTGCTAATGTCATTGCTTCCATTTTCTAGCTGTGTGACCCTGGGCAGGTTACTTAGCCTCTCTGTACTTCAGTTTTCTTATCTGGAAAATGGATATAAAAATAGCACCTAACTCATAGCTTTGTTATGAATTCAATAACCTATAGTAGGCTTAGGATAGGGACTGGGACATAGTGGAGAGTCAATAAATGTTAGCTATCAAATTACTAATACCCTTCTCCACATTCCAACTTTCGATTAGCTGATTGATTGATTACCAATGCTTCTTTACATGTCAAGGTTTAAATCATTCAGAGTGTGTTTTGGAGCTACAAGAATTTTTGCATGCTTTGCAAATTGCTCATAAATTGCATCTAAAACTTGTAGAGCAATAAGCAACATTTATATTTATGATTATATCCACTGCAGAATCAGGTAGTGTGATTAAATCAGGACAGAAAGGGATGTAACACTATTTCTATCGAAGTTTCTGGATGGAAAAAGTTCAAGTATATAGGTTTGTTTTTCTTTTCTTGTACGCCATCAAGCTGCTCAAAATCATTCTATACTTTAGTATGCTTCGCGCTTAGTCCAGACGTCTTCCGCAGGTTTTTCTTTATACTTCTGAAGTTTCTCACTGCCTTTTTTTCTTACAGAAAGTATATATATATATGTTTTCTTCATCTTATGGTAAGATCATCAAGATTTCTAATTTTCCTGTTAAATGGTCAATTTTGGACACATTACTCTATGGATCTGCTGCACAGCTGTTATCCTGGCTTGGTTCCGGACGCGCAGGCCCAGCGGCCATGGCTCACGGGCCCAGCCGCTCCGCGGCACGTGGGATCCTCCCGGACCGGGGCACGAACCCACGTCCCCTGCATCGGCAGGCGGACTCCCAACCACTGCGCCACCGGCAAAGCCCGGTTCCATTTTTTTCCACCTCAGATACCATGTCCTCCTCTTTGCTGAATTCCTTTTATTTACGCTGGCGTTACATCCTCAAGTAATTTTCCTGAGTAAAATTATGTGGAAAGGAGATGTTCTGAGTATTTGCATGCCTGAATGTGACATAATTTTACATTATGCTTTTTCTAATTTTTCTCTTCCTACTTCAACACTGTGGTTGCCACCCCTGCCCTGCAATAAAAATGATCTTGATATGTTAGTCAGGAGCCTCCTAACTACCAAACACAATGGACACCTTTAGTCCTAAAACTTTCTGTGAAATTTGACATTGCTGATGACCGTGTAATTATTAAAACTCTTTATTCTCTTGGTTTTGGGGATTCTTTGTTCTTTCCTTCCTTTCTGCTTTTATTTCCTTTAAAGTTTTTACTTCTCTTCACAACCCTTCAATGCTGATATTCTTTGATGCTCCATCTCTGCCCACTGATGGTCTCTTCTACATGGGCTTTCTGAAAAGGCTCATCTAACACCAGGACTTCAGCCACCATCTCTGTGTTGAAACAGAGCTCTAACTAAACTCTGCATAATAATTTCAAAATTAGTACGTCTAAGGAGACAAAAGACCTGTATGCAGAAAACTAAGACACTGATGAAAAAAATTAAAGATGATACAAACAGATGGAGAGATATACCATGTTCTTGGATTGGAAGAATCAACATTGTGAAAATGACTATACTACCCAAAGCAATCTACAGATTCAATGCAATCCCTATCAAACTACCACTGGCATTTTTCACAGAACTATAACAAAAAATTTCACAATTTGTATGGAAACACAAAAGACCCCGAATAGCCAAAGCAATCTTGAGAAAGAAAAACAGAGCTGGAGGAATCAGGCTCCTGGAGCTCCAACTATTCTACAAAGCTACACTAATCGAGACAGTATGGTACTGGCACAAAAACAGAAATATAGATCAAAGGTACAGGATAGAATGCCCAGAGATAAACCCCCACACATATGGGCACCTAATTTACAACAAAGGAAGCAAGAACATACAATGGAGAAAAGACAGCCTCTTCAATGAATGATGCTGGAAAAACTGGACAGCTACATGTAAAAGAATGAAATTAGAACACTCCCTAACACCATACACAAAAATAAACTCCAAATGGATTAAAGACCTAAATGTAAGGCCAGACACTATAAAACTCTTAGAGGTAAACATAAGCAGAACACTCTATGACATATATCACAGCAAGATCCTTTTTGACCCACCTCCTAGAGAAATGGAAATAAAAACAAAAATAAACAAATGGGACCTAATAAACTTCAAAGCTTTTGCACAGCAAAGAAAAACATAAACAAGACCAAAAGACAACCCTCAGAATGGAAGAAAACACTTGCAGATGAAGCAACTGACCAAGGATTAATCTCCAAAATTAACAAGCAGCTCATGCAGCTCAATATCAAAAAAACAAACAAGCCAATCCAAAAATGGGCAGAAGACCTAAATAGACATTTCTCCAAAGAACATATACAGACTGCCAACAAACACATGAAAGGATGCTCAACATCACTAATCATTAGAGAAATGCAGATCAAAACTACAATGAGGTATCACCTCACACCTGTCAGAATGGCCATCATCAAAAAATCTAGAAACAATAAATGCTAGAGAGGGTGTGGAGAAAAGGGAACCCTCTTGCACTGCTGGTGGGAATGTAAATTGATAGAGCCACTATGGAGAACAGTATGGACGTTCCTTAAAAACCTAAAAATAGAACTACCATACGACCCAGCAATCCTGCTATTGAGCATATACCCTGAGAAAACCATAATTCAGAGAGTCATGTACCACAATGTTCATTGCAGCTCTATTTACAATAGCCAGGACATGGAAGCAACCTAAGTGTTCATCAACAGATGAATGGATAAAGAAGATGTGGCACATATATACAATGGAATATTACTCAGCCATAAAAAGAAACGAAATTGAATTATTTGCAGTGAGGTGGATGGACCTACAGTCTGTCATACAGAGTGAAGTAAGTCAGAAAGAGAAAAACAAATACCGTATGCTAACACACATACATGGAATCTAAAAAAAAAGTTTCTGAAGAACCTAAGGGCAGGACAGGAATAACGATGCAGACGTAGAGAATGGACTTGAGGACACAGTGATGGGGAAGGGTAGGCTGGGATGAAGTGAGAGAGTGGCATGGGCATATATACATTCCCAAATGTAAAATAAATAGCTAGTGGGAAGCAGCCGCATAGCACAGGGAGATCAGCTAGGTGCTTTGTGACCACCTAGAGGGGTGGGATAGGGAGGGTGGGAGGGAGACGCAAGAGGAAGGAGATATGGGGATATATGTATATGTATAGCTGATTCACTTTGTTATAAAGCAAAAACTAATACCCCATTGTAAAGTAATTATACTCCAATAAAGATGTTAAAAAAAATTAGTATGTCTAAATCTTTTTTTTTTTTTTGGCTGTGCTGCACAGCTTGTGGGATCTTAGTTCACCGACCAGGGGTCGAACCCACGCCCTTGGCAGTGAAAGCGCTGAGTCGTAACCACTGGACCGCCAGGGAATTGCCGAGTATGTCTGAATCTTAATCATTAGTTTACCTACATTCAAAGGCTATTTCCATTCTTGTGGTTTTAATTTGGGATCATGGAGTCACCATTGACCCAAATCTCCCTATTTAAGAACTGTGCCGTCATCCTCAACCTCTCCCTCTTTCATATCTCCTAACCAGTTGCCTAATCTATTCAAGTCTATATCAGAAATATCTCTGGAATTTCATCACCTTCCCTATTCTCACTGCTACCTTAATTCGAATCCTCATCATTTCTCACTTGAATTACGGAAACAGCCCCCTAACTGGCCCCTCTGCCCCCAGCCTCCTCCCAGTCTCTCTATCCTTCATTCAACTAGTTACCTTCCAAAAATTTTTGTGTGTGTGTGATCATACCTTTCCTCTGTTTAAGACCCCAGCTGGCTCCCTACTGCTTATATATATAGAACAGTACTTAAACTCCTTAGGATTATACAAAATACTTTGCAATTTACCTCTCTACATTTACATTTCCAACCCTCCTCTCACCCTTCACCCCCACATTTTCTACATACACTTCAGCCATAGAAATTTCTGAGGATCCCATCCCTTCCTAGACTTTCCCCTTCACGGCTCTATGCATTCTTATTTACTGTTTCATTCCTAACTTTTTCAGGCTCAGTTGTCCTTCCACATTCCCAGACAACCCTGCTAATAACTTTCTAGCATACAATATTGTTGAGATCTATTTTCCTCTTCCTCTGTGGCTATGCTGTCAACTCCTGGGAAGCCAGGCGTGTGTTACACTTACTGGTATCATCAGCACCCAGCACAGATCTAACCATGAGAAGATGCTTCAATTCGATGTCAAGGGAAGAAAAGGCGGCAAAACCTCAGGGAACGAGTATGTTCAGGAGCAGGAAGGGGAACCATGGAAAGGGTTGCGTGAGGGTAATAAGGACCCTATAGAGTCACAAAGGCCTAGGGGAGAGAATTTCAAGGAGAAGGAGATGGTCAGTGATGTCAAATGCTGCAGGGAGGTTGAAAGATGAGGCTGGGAATAGGTCATGGTATCTGGAGACTTGGAGGTCTCTGGCCACCTTCAGGAAAAAGCATTCCAGTAGCATGAGGAAGGAGCTGATGAGATCTGAAGGGCTTAGGAGAGAGGAAGTGGTGTGGAAGCAGTTCTTTTCTGACCTGACTGCTACAGCATTTGACATCAACCCTGCCTATTTATTGAATCACTTTCCCCTTCTTTGGCTTCTATGAGGCACATTTTTACATCCCCTCAGATTCCTTCATGGGCTCCTTGTTCTCTACTGCCCTTTAAATGTCAAGGTTTCCAAGGTTCTGTTTTTAGGTCTTGTCTCTGCTCCCATTCAAGATGATTTCAATGATGCCTACCTCTTGGCGACCCCACATCCTTATCTCCAGCCTTGGAATATCCCCAGGCTTCAGACCCATATTTAACTCCACCTGTTGGATATGTAGATGCCCCAGGGGCACAGCAAGCTCACATTTCTGGAACTCAACTCATCTCCCACCACCAAAAATCTCCCTCGAAAACTTGCTTCCCAATTTTCACCAACTATACCTACCTACCAAAGGGTACAACCCAAAGTTTTCTTAACTCTTTCCTCTTATCACTTTTTAAGTTTTGTCATTCCTATCACCTTCATTTTATACACTAAAAAAGAACCATCAGAAAGAGAAATCAAGAAAGCAATCCCATTTACAATCACATCAAAAAGAATAAAATGCCTAGGAATAAATATAACTAAGGAGGTAAAAGACCTGTACTCAGAAAAACTATAAGACATTGATGAAAGAAATCAAAGATGACACAAACAAATGGAAAGACATACTGTGCTCATGGATTGGAAGAATTAATATTGTTAAAATGAATATATCACTCAAGGCAATCTACAGATTCAATGCAATCCCTATCAAAATGCCAATGGCATTTTTTCACAGAACTAGAACAAATAATTCTAAAATTTGTATAGAAACACAAAACACCCTGAATAGCCAAAGCAGTCTTAAGAAAGAAGACAAAGCTGGAGGTATCACACTCCCTGATTTCAAACTACAAATCCACAGTAATCAAAACTATATGTTACTGGCATAAAAACAGACACATAGATCAATGGAACAGAATAGAGAGCCCATAAATGAACCCACACTTATATGGTCAATCCATCTACGACAAGAGGCAAGAATATTCAATGGGGAAAAGACAGCCTCTTCAATAAATGGTATAAGGAAAACTAGGCAAAACTACATGCAAAAGAATCAGACTGACTACTCTCTTACACCATATACAAGAACAAACTGAAAATGAATTAAAGACTTAATTAAATGTAAGACCTGGGGGACTTCCCTGGCGGTACAGTGGTTAAGACTCTATGCTTCCAATGCAAGGGGTGAGTGTTCAATCCCTGGTCAGGGAACTAAGATCCCACATACTGTGTGGCAAAAAATAAATAAATAAAAGATCATCATAGAAAAAGACCTGAAACCATAAAACTTCTAGAAGAAAGCATAGGCAATATGCTCTTTGACATCAGTCTTAGCAATACTCCTTTGGATGTCTCCTCAGGCAAGGGAAACAAAAGCAAAAATAATCAAATAGGACTACATCAAACTAAAAAGCTTTTGCACAGTGAAGGAAACTATTAACAAAATGAAAAGGCTGCCTACTGAATGGGAGAAGATATCTGCAAATGATATAACTGATAAGGGGTTAATATCCAAAATACACAAAGAACTTACACAACCCAACATCTAGAAGACAAAAAGCCCGATTAAAAAATGGGCAGAGATGGGCTTCCCTGGTGGCGCAGTGGTTGAGAGTCCGCCAGCCGATGCAGGGGACGCAGGTTCGTGCCCTGGTCCGGGAAGATCCCACATGACGAGGAGCGGCTGGGACCATGAGCCATGGCCGCTGAGCCCGCGCATCCGGAGCCTGTGCTCCGCAACGGGAGAGGCCACAACAGTGAGAGGCCCGTGTATCGCAAACAAACAAAAAAAAAGGGGCAGAGGAGTTGAATAGACATTTTTCCAAAGAAGACACACAGATGGTCAAAAGACACATGAAAAGATGCTCAACATCACTAATCATCATGGAAATGCAAATCAAAACCACAATGAGATATCACCTCACACCTGTCAGAATGGCCATTATCGGAAAGACAAGAGAAGACAAGTGTTGGTGAGGATGTGGAAAAAGGGAACCCTTGTGCACTGTTGGTGGTAATGTAAATTGGCGCGGCTACTCTGGAAACCAGTATGGAGGCCCCTTAAAAAACTGAAAATAGAACTACCATACAATCAAGCAATTCCACTCCTGGGTATTTATCCAAAGAAAATGAAAAGATATATGCACCCCTATGTTAATTACAGCATTATTAACAATAGCCAAGATATGGAAGCAATCTAAGTGCCCATCAACAGAAAAATGGATAAAGAAGTGGTGATATACAGATTTATAGATACACACACACATACATACATACACACAATGGAGTATTACTTGGCCATAAAAAAGAATGAAATCTTGCCATTTGTGACAACATGGATGGACCTAGAGGTGCTAAGTGAAATAATACAGACAAAGACAATACTGTATGATTTCACTTACATATGGAATTTTAAAAACAAAGTAAATGAACAACATAACTAAATAACAGAGGCACTGATACAGAGAGCTGTGGTTGCTAGAGGGGAGGGGGTTGAGGGGAGAAGAGAAAAAAAATCCTATCACCTCAATAATCCAGAAATATATCCCCTCTTTTTCCAAACCCACAGCTTAAATCCCAGCCCTAAAAATTTTCAGCTGCATTGTTACAATCTCCCCAATTCAATTCTCAATCCCTCTTCCAGCATTCTCCAACTGCTTCCAAAGAAGTCTTTTTCCTCTAGTACTTAAAAAAATGGATGCATAATTTACACACAATAAAACACACAAATTATAAGTGTAAAGTTTGATGGGTTTAAACAGAACCACCACTCGAATCAAGATATACAACATTTCTGTAGTCTCAGAAAGTTCCCTTGTGATTCTTTTCAGTCAAGCCCCTGATACCCAGAGGCAGCTGAAATCTTGATTTCTATTACCATAGATTAGTTTTGCCTGTTCTGGAACTGTATATAAATGGAGTCACGTGGTATGGATTATCTTGTGTCTGGATTCTTTAGTCAACACAGTGTCTGTGAGAGTCATCTAGGTTATTGCATTTTCACTAGTTTGTTCCTTTATATTGCTGAGTAGTGTCCAACTGTATGGATATACCACAACTTATTTTTCTATTCATCTGTTGATGAAAAATTGAGTTGTTTCTAGTTTTGGCTCGTATGAAAAAACTGTCATGAACATTTTTGTGTAAGTCATTTTTGGACATAATATTTTCAATTTTAGAGAAGTATGCAGGAGTAGAATTGCCAGTTCACGGGATAGGTGTACGTTAAATTTTATAAGAAACCGCGAAACGGCTTTCCAGTATGGTTCTAGTATTTATAATTCCACCAGCCGTGTCTGAGAGTTCCAGTTGCCAAAACAAGTCTTTTTCAAATGCAAATCTGTCATACTATTTTCCTACTTAAAGACCATCTCTGGCTCTCTCCACACATGTTCACATTCCAAAGGAAACAGGCAAGGCTCTCCATTATCTGTGTCCCAATTGTTCAGCTTCATCTCTTGCTACTTCTCCACATGTTCCCTTTACTCCAGTCATACTAACCTCACTCAGTTCCCTCAACTCATGAAGTTCTTGCACTTCTTTGTTTAAGTCCTTCCCTCTGCTGCATTTGCATAGCGAATGCCCACTCATCTTTTCAGAGCTATGTGCTGATTACTTCACACCTGTACCCACACCCCTGTGAGTTAATTGCTGCTATTCTGTGCTCCCTTAACATACAGGATATAACTCCGTTAGAATACTCTGCTCAAAGCACTAGAACACATTATTTTCTACTTGCTGCCCGACTAGCTCCTGGAAGACACTACCACCACTATTTAATGATGGTCTACCACCAGACAGACACTATACTAGCTGCTATGCCTAGAATGAGTAATAACAGTCATGGCCCCTGCTCTCCTAGAGCTTAGGGTAGGGTGGAGAAGAATGCCAAGTAATCACACTCACAAATGCAGAATTAGAAACTGAGTTAAGTGGTCTGAACACAGGGAATGATGAGTCTACGAATACGTAACCAAGAATCTGTCCTAAATAGGGTGGGGAGGGGGCATGGAAGGCTTCCCTGAGCAAATAATACTGGAATCTAAAGGAGACACAGGAAGGAACTAATCAGGTGAAGTGTGTTGCTCCTTATTGTGGGAGAGAACCTGAGACTGTCCAGGAAACTGAAATTAAGCTGGCGGAGGTTTGAGAACAGAGACTAACGGGCCCCGTGTGAGGGAAAAGAGTTGGGCAAGGGCCAGACCGGAAGCTGCTCACATGTGGCCACCGTCTTGGTCAAGACAGAGCAGCAGCAGACCTGGCAGTATCATCCTCTGCTGACAGCCATGACGGCTGTCCACTGTCCATCGCTGCACCCGGCACAGGGTCACGTGAAACAGACATTTGTGAATTAGTCAATTTTAGAAGTGTTCAAGGAGTTGAAAGAGAGATTACATGTATCCTGGGTGGGCCGCAAAGTTGGGGGAAGAGTGTTTTTAAGCAAAGGCACAACTTGGGTTTGTTGAGGGAATACAGCCAACAGAGGTAAAGGGATGAAATATGTAAATACAGTTCTGCCATAGGTGGAAAGGAATCACGAATACAGAGATTTTCAGTTTTGAAAAGGAAGAACAATTCTTCCTTTGAGGTAAGAGAAAAGGGCAGGAAAATGGGGAAAGATCTAGAGAAAAGACACTAACCCTTGGTAGTTATTACAGTCACGTGGTTCACTGGACATTTTCCTGAATCTGCATGGTGCTATCAGACAATCACTTTTTGTCAGCTGTGTCATGGATTCTGCCCATAATCACGGTAGCAGGTTTATGGACTGGTGACTGTGCAACCAGCACAATGCTGGGAGTTTTCACATACATTCGCCATCTCACTAAATTTTCATAATTTTTCAAAGTATATAGTTTTAGGCCCAATTTACAGATAAATTACAATTTACAGAACTTGGGTTCAAGGAGGTTAAAAACCTTTCCTGGATCTACACTGTCAGTGAGTGGGTGACCTGGATTTGGAACTCAAGTCCTGTGGCAACCTGGGAGCCACAGAACTTGAGTTCTTGTCCCTTCTCACTGGTTTCAGATGTTTTGCTCCAATACAGCTGTAGCCTAGGCACAGTGCAAGGTGGGACAGGCAGTTTTTGCCTATAGGGTCGGTTTAATTTGCATAATGTGCCCTCCAGGGTCTCATACCAGTGTATGAGGAATAAGAAGACAGTTTGGGAGGCTAGAATGTAACACTTTGGCATAGAACACATTGTCTTCTTATTGAGATGGGAAGGATCAGAAAAAAAACCAACACTGGAGTACATCACAGGTTAACCTAGCTAAAGATGAGGTCAATAGCTTCTCCACAGAGTCCCATGGGGTCCAAGAGTGCCATGGAGACATGCCTTCATGTGACCTTTTGAGCTCGGGGCACAAATGCCAAGATGGCAATAACTTGGGTGATAACCAGAGTGACTATGGGTGGGGCAGCCCTTAGAAGACAAACCTATCCCAAGAGGAGAAAAAGAGCCTTTGGAAGAATTGCCAGTGTCCATGGAAAGCTACAAAGCTGTGAAGATCCTGCACCAGGAGACAGGTATCCACACCCACAGAGAACAGCAGGCGATGTGGGAACTTGTTCCACCTGTAGAGAGCAGTACTGCTGGAGTGATCTGAATTAGAGGAGGGCAGGAGAGCCAGATGGGCAGGTTCCCCGTTTGGAGAGGTGCCTTTAGGGATATTAACAGGAGACATCATTGTGTATCACTGCTGCCACCAGAGAGGGTGGTCTCTTGATCATTACCAAGCTTCCTTATTATCTTATAGCCCATGCACTTAACAAATTGGTATCTACTTAGTCTGTGCTGTAGTTGACTCACATTTATTTTAGCATAACCTAAGACTCATTCCAGCCCTGGCAGCTTTTCCAACTTGAGGAGCTATATAGTCAGTTGAATAGTGTCCCCACAAAATTCATGTCCACCCAGAACCTCAGAATGTGATCTTATTCAGAAATCAGTCTTTGTAATTAGTTAAGATAAGGTTATATGGAGTAGGGTAAGCCCTAATCCAATGACAGCTTTCCTTATAAGAGACAGAAGAGGAGACAGAGAAGGTCAAGTGAAGACAGATGCAGAGCTTGGAGCGATGAGGCCACAAGCCAAGGAAGACCTGAATCCACCAGAACTGGCAAAGAAGGATTCGCCCCTAGAGCTTCTGGAGGGAATATAGCCCTGTTGACTCCTTGATCTTAGACTTATGGCCTCCAGATCTGTGAGAGAATGAATTTCTGTTCTTTTAAGCCACTGAGTTTGTTGTACTTTGTTACACCATCCCTAGGAAACAAATACAGGAGCTGAGGTCATTCTCCCTAAAGGGCATGTTAAGGAGCTCTCCAGCCCCTAGCTACACCCCTATATGTGAGTGCCAAGAAAAAAATGTATGCTGAATAAATGCATTTCCCAGATCTTAAATAAATGCATTTCCCAGATCTTAAATGAGGGAGAAGCATGATGTCCCTGAGTTAGCATGGAGGGATCAACAATAACACTAGATAGTATCTGGAAGACCCGAAGGCTGTCTATCAAAAAGTCTCATCGTGTGGCTTTAGCTGCCAAATTCAGTAAGTGTCAGGATGCGACTTCTAGTTTTGTCAATCTCAAGGTTGAGTCAACCTTAGCATGATTAGCTAAATCATGCTAATCAAATTCCCAAGGAATAAAAACAAGGCTGCAAATGTATTGATCTGTATGTGTGTGAGAAAGAGAGAAAGCTTCTCTTTCAGGATCCAAAATGCTCAAGTTCACTGGCAGGGGCCCAGAGTCAGCACACCTGGAAGCTGATCAGTGACTGTAAGTTGTATGGAATGAAAGCAAGGAGGCAGGGCACCACCCAGCAAGCAAAGAGGAAGGGACTCCATCCAGGCCACAGAGAGGCCCAGTGGCCTTCCCTGTACCACGACAGACCACAAAGTTCAGGCCCACCTGTCTGCAGCATTCACTGCAAGTTTCTGGTTTTCTGGCTCTTCTTCTCCATGGTCTGGGGCCAACTGCCCCACTTCCATTCACATAGCTGTCCTCTAAACAGGGTGTTAAATGATTATGTTTAAACTTGCTATATTACAGTTATGTCTGCACTTGCCTCCCTAAGATCACAAAGCAGGTAATCTTAACTGAAGTTCCGGGTTCTTCCAAACCCACATTTACAATTTGTTTAATACCATAAGAACTAATACCGCCTGCATTAGTTTCCTGTAGCTACTATAACAAAGTACAACAAACTTGGTGGTATTCTTTTTTTTTTTTTTTGGCGGTACGCAGGCCTCTCACTGTTGTGGCCTCTCCTGTTGTGGAGCACAGGCTCCGGACGCGCAGGCTTAGTGGCCACGGCTCATGGGCCCAGCCACTCCGCGGCATGTGGGATCTTCCCGGACCGGGGCACGAACCGATGTCCCCTGCATCGGCAGGCAGACTCTCAACCACTGTGCCACCAGGGAAGCCTGGTGGTATTCTTTTTAAAGGATAGAAATTTATTCTCTTACAGTTCTTGAGGCCAAAGGTCCAAAACCAGTGTGTCAGTGGGGCTGGGCTCCCTCTGAAGGCTCTGGGGAAGAATCTGGTCCTGGCCTCTTCCAGCTTCTGGTCACTCCAGGCGTTCCTTGGCTTGGGTCTCATCACTCCAATCTCTGCCTCCGTGGCCACACTGCCACGTCTTCTTCTCCGTGACTTTCATACTGATAATCCAGAATTACCTCATCTCAAGATCCTTAACTTAATCACATCTTTTTCCAAATAAGGTAACATTTACAGGTTCTGGGGACTTCATGTGAGTATCTTTCGCAGTTGGGGGGATTTGGCGCCACCATTCGAGGCTTTTGAACACTGGACCTATCTATCTGTATTCATACATCTTCAGTGTCTCATACATGAATGAGACTGAAGAGCTAAATTAAGGCAATCTTATTTCTAAATTCTAAGGCACCTCACTACCTCTATATACCATCAATATCCCTCTGAAAGGAAATGTAGAATCTTGATATCATAGGCCTCTCAAGCACAGGCCAGTGTGAATGGGTTTCATGGGCTCATGATTCAATGTGAATTATCTCTGACATCTCTTCAGGCCAATCTGTCACTATAAACTGTAATTGCAATTAGCATTAAATTTGACTATGATATCAAATATCTGGCATGATTATCTTTTACTCTACCTCTTCAAATCCTTTCTACCTTTTGAGGCCCAGCTAACCCCTCACCTTCCCAGGGCATGACATTTTCTCACTCTCCACAGCTTCTCACAATCCTGCTTTCCTCTGAGGTCTTCCTACCCTGACCGTGGGAATCACTTGTGCCTGGGACTTGATAAACTCTTCCTGAGAGTTTCTTTCTCCAATTAGACTCGATGCATATAATACAGTCTATTGTCGGAATTTTGTTAAATAACTGTTGGTTGATGAATGTAAGGGGAACTAGTGTCGGTTAAAGCACAGATCACACCAAAACAAGACTGCTCTCCATTGTGAGGCAGGAAAAAAACACCTGTTTGCTTGGAAGGTCCAAGAGAAGAGAGAATACTTGTTTTGAGTCAACTGATTTAGAAAATTAGATAATTATCTCCTAGAGGATGAGATGTTTAACATTCAGCTAAAAGGTAAAGTTCTTTTACATAAGTGGTAACTGTTAAGACAGGGAATGTGATTTTCTATCAAGAAATATGGCATAGATCTTTCAGGAAGGAAAGTTAGAGGACCCAAAATGTCTTCCTCTCCTCCCAGACAGGATTTGGTGAAGCATCTGTGTAGACAAAATATAGCCCCAATTTCAAAATGTATGTGAATATCTGACAGAAGAACAGTAAGAATCAGAAGCACTAAAAGGAAGGAGAATTGCCTGATTCAGGAGTCCCCCCCGCATCATTGGTTAGACACAGACCCTGGTGACGGGAGCCGCATCCCAAGTACGAGCCATGACCTTCATGTTGCTAAATACAACACTCAGTTTCTCAGCCTCATTGGACACAACGGACCACTCCTTCCTTCTCCTTGAAATATTTTGTTCTCTTTTTCTCTGCCCTCATTGGATGTTCCTTCTCAGTTTCCTTCCCTGGGTCCTCCACCTCCTCTTGACCTCTAAATGGTGACGTGCCCCAGGGCTCAGTACTCAAGCCTCATATCTTATCCATCTATCCTCTCTGCCAGGGCCTAGGTGAGCTCATTCAATCTCACGGCTTAAAATGTCATGCACACAGGCTTTCTCCAAAATTTCTATTTCTGGCCCCATTCTTTCCCCTGAACTCCAGACTTGCATATCTGCCTGCCTACTTGAACTTCTTTAGTGAGACATCTAATAGACTGTAAAAGTTAACGTGATTGAAACAGAACTCTTCATTTCCCCCCACCTAAAATCTCCTCCTCCTCCGTCTCCACTTCGGGAAATGGCAATTTCATTCAGTTGCTCAAGCCCAGAACCTTTAAGTCAACCTTGACTCCTCTTTCTCTCCCACCCCACATCCAATCCATCAGCAAATCCTACCGGCTCTACCTTCAACATATATCCAGAATCCAACCACTTGCCTCTGCTTCCACTGAGAGCAACCTGATCCACGCCACCATCAACTCTCACCTGAAAGAGCCTCCCCACTGCTCTCCTGTTTCCTCTCCCAACCCGTACCAGTCAAGCTCCAAGGAGCAGCCCAGTGAACCTTCTGAGACTAAGTCATGTTACTCCTCTGCCCTCCACTATCCAAAGACGTCCCAGTTAATTTTAAATGAAGTCCAAGTGCTCACCATGGTCCACAAGGCCCTGCAAGCTCCCTTTCCAGTTTTCATTTCCTACCCCCTTCATCACAGCACTTTGGTTACACAGGCCTCCTTGCTGTCTTCAGCAGGTTATTAAACTGAACGTATACTACCTAAAAATGTAAGATATAAAGAGAAAATTTGTGACATCAATAACACAGAGTGTGTGTAGGGGGGTGTGGAGCTGCAAAGGAGTTTTTGTGTTTAACAGGTACAGAGTTTCGGTTTCACAAGACGAAAAGAGTTCTGGACGTGGATGGTGGTGATGGCTGCACGACAATGTGAATGTACTTAATGTCACTAAACTGTACATTTAACAATAGTCAAACTGGGGCTTCCCTGGTGGCTCAGTGGTTGAGAGTCTGCCTGCCGATGCAGGGGACACGGGTTCGTGCCCCGGTCCGGGAAGATCCCACATGCCGCGGAGCGCCTAGGCCTGTGAGCCATGGCCGCTGAGCCTGCGCCTCCGGAGCCTGTGCTCCGCAACGGGAGAGGCCACAACAGTGAGAGGCTCACGTACCGCAAAAAAAAAAAAAAAAAAATTAGTCAAACTGGTAAATTCTATGTTATGTGTATTTTACCAAAATAATAATGAAAAGAAAAAGATAATTAATATATGTATACATGTATAACAAGTCTGAAAGGATAGGAACAAAAGGGGAATAATAATTATCTTTAGGGTTACATATGATTACATATGATTTTCTTATTGCAGGAAAAGTATTTCTAATTTATGTATTACTTATGTGTGATTTTTATATATTACATATGTAATAAAATACATAAAGAGCTGTGTATAAAACGTATACCTAGTGTGGTGATAATATTTAACTACATACAAACTCTGGAAATAAATACGTGTCACTAGCTATGGGCCCCAAACTTCCTATTGAGTGTCATCAATTTCAACGGACCCATCTCCACAGGAACCAGACAAGAGGCCTTTAATCTAAATACAGGAGCCCTCAGGTTTTCAAACGCAGACTCAGGTGAAAACGTGGATGCTACCTGACACAGGCCAATCATGCTACAGATGAACAAGCTGTTGCAAAAACTCTGAATATCTCTACCATGTGTCATTTGATAATGTGGCATCTTTTGACACAGACCAAGCTACAGAGCTGCCTATCGTGTATAATTAAGGGTTTCGGGTGTACTAAGGTTTTCTCCTGCCAAATGCCATTCATCTATGCTTGAGTCTTCCAACAAATAGAACCGAAGTACAATTTGAAAAGCAAACTCACTGTGCGAATTATTTTGTCCTGCTGTTTTAAGTCACTGCACGGTTCAGAGGAGTAGAGAAATTATTCTGGGACACATAAACCACAAAGCACAATCCCATCATTTGGGAAGAGGATGCCAAGACCCAGGAGAGTAAAGTGACTGTTCTAGAGCTGCCCTCCTAGCGTGTGGAATAGCTGGGGCTGGACTCCAGAAATCCTCGTACCTTAGTCCCGTGCTTCTTCTCAAAAGTTGGAATGTTATCTTTGGAAAAGGAGAGTAACAACAGCCTGAATGTGGTTACGACTAGAAACAGCTTTATTTCTCTCCAACCTTTGCCTTCAAACAGACTCTATAGCTTTCTGGTTACACTTTGGAGAACCACCTCATTTCAGCCATTAAGACTAATTTTCAGGTGTTTCAAAAAAAAAAAACTCATCTGGTCTAAATCAAGTTTTCAATCTCACATCCAGCTCAAAGCTCTTCCCCTGATCGTGGCTCAGACTGTGATCATGGCTCACAGCTTGCGGTCTTGTGATGGGGAAGGGGGTGAAATCTGCTTTCTCTCCTCCTCCCCTTCTTCCATGGCTCTGGCTTCCCAGGATCACTGGTGGGCCTGGGGTGGGGGAGTTGTCAAGGGTTGAAGTCAAGGGACTAAAGTCTCTGCACTTGACTGTTTCTAGATCTCCCTCGGCTGACAGCATTCTCTGGGCTGGTGTCCAAATGCCGAATGTGCCGTGGGATGCAGCTATGGCTTCTGAAAAGGCCTTATGGGAATCTCCAAAGGATCTGAGTCAGGGGCACCAAACTGATGGTGCTCTGGGAGCCCTCTCCCTTGGCTGGGAGGAATCAAGGCTCTCCCCGCTCTCCCACCCCCCACCATCGCACTGTCCCTCACACTCTGCCCAGGGAATCAACTCTCCTTGAATGTCTAGTCTTTTCTTCACACAGGCTATATAGGTGGGTGATGGCAGCCAGAAAAGTTCAACCACCTTTACATAAATCTTGAGCGGTTGTGCCTAGCTGTTCCTCTTTAGAAGGTGGGGATACGTACCACCTAGTATCTTCATTAAAAAAGTCCCAGTCAGTATTCTCTTAGAAGAGTCCTAAGTGTTGTTTGCAAGGTGGGAGGGTAGTTCTTACTTTTGGAAAGGAAGACATTACACAAAGAGGAAGGAGCCGCTGGGAAGGTCCTAGGGAGAGAAAGGGAACTGCCCACGGACTGCTGGGAAAAGGAGGGGCTGCCTCCAAGGACAAATCCCCTCACCTTAGGGAATGTCAAGGACTCTGAGGGGAAGACTCTGAGGGGAGCTGCCTCCCTGGAACCAACCAGATCAGGTGCACGAGGATAAGACAAAACCCCGCCTCTGCCCTTCACCCACTCAGTGGTACAGCCTGAGCCCTTTCCTCCTTCTGGGCTCCAGGGTCCCCATCTATAAAATAGGGGGATGGTGAATATTTGTGGCTACAAAGCATTGGAGTATCCTCTCGTTTTGGAGGAATTCCAAGATGGGATGCAGGCAGACTCCCTCCTGGTCCATCATGGAAGCCCAAGAGGAGGCCATATAGTCTCATTCCCTACCCCTCCCATATACTACAGCATGGAAATGTGACCCAGGCTCAGCTGAGGACTTTGAATCCTTAAGAATGCAAAAGTCTAGCTGTGGTGGAATGAGAAGTCCAGGGGTATGGCATGAATGCTGACTGGAAGTGACCAGCCTAGAAGAGTACAGGAGTGCCCAGTGTCCTTGAGCTGTGCCTGGCCACCTTGCTTATTTGCTGAGGCTGGCTCTCTAGCCCCCTATGATTCTGCAGAAATGCCATGTTCTTCTGTGATAGTTATTTTAACTTGACTCACAAGCCCCATTCAAACTCTTTCTCCCTTGTTTCCCTCTACCCTAGAAGCTAGAAAGCAAAATACTTGAATCCCCAGATGCCTTTGCATTAAGAAGTGGTCATGTGATACAGTTCTGATTATTAAAATAAAGGAATAAGTCCCTTCCCCCAAATGAAGGCAAAACCTGGAGAGGAGAAAGCTTTTGCACTTCACATTTGTCCCTCTCCTTCCTCCTGCCTGGAATACAGATGAAATGCTTGGAGGTGAAGCAGCTGCTCATGACCACGAGGAACAAAATGCTAAATAGAACCCTAGCCTCTGATGATATCTCTGAGCAGCAAGGCAAGCCTGGACCACCACCTTTAGACTTCTTACACAATAAAAATAAGTTATTTACCTATTCAAGCCACTGTTTTTCAGACCTTCTGTTACTTTCAGATAAGCATATTCCTTCATGATATATTTTCAATAAATAAAAGTTGAGAATGGTTGTATTTACATTTATAAAATATTTTGTAGTTCATAAACTGTTCTGTTGTTTACCACCAGGAACTCCAAATGGTACCACAAGCTCTCTTTCAGCTCTGATATTCTGTCCTTATAAGAGGGACATTTCTCTTACTAGGCAAACTCACATCACCCACAACTTTTACAATTCAACAAAAAAGAGCAGTTGTCTTGCTCTCAGCTGTTCTTTGAGATGGTACACCACTGAACCAGGTGCCCTACCTCCTTCTGCCTTCTCCGTCCTCTGATTCATTCCCTAAAGCTAAGGGCCAGCCCCCCTACCTGAGACCTCCTAGCCTAATACTACCTCACAGAAGTTCCGACTTGACTAGAGGTCAACTTACAATTTTCAGAGCCAAATAGATTCCTGCTATCCAGGCACAATCTGAGTTGAGTATGATATTTATATTAGTAAAATATTTTGTAGTTCAGAAACTTAAACTGCCTTTTTTTGTACCATCTCACTGATCCTCACAACAATGCTGAGATAAACAGGGCAAGTATAAAGACTGTGATGAGCCACGGGTTCTAGAGATAATGAATAAAAGTGCTATATGACCCAAGGCAGTGGGGAAAGGGGAATAGACATTGGACTAGGAGTCAGGAAACCTAGGTTTTGTGTTCCAGTTCTACCATTAACTAGTAGCTTGACCGTGGGAAAGTCGTTTACCTCTCTGGGTCCAGTTTCCTCATCTGTACAATGAGGATGCTGGATGTATTAGTCAGCTCGGGCTGCCATAACAAAATACCATAGACTGCATGGCTTAAACAACAGAAGCTTATTTCCTCAGAGTTCTGGAGACTGAAAAGTCCAAGATCAGGGTGCCAGTATGGTCTAGTTCTGGTGAGAGCTCTCTTCCTGGCTTGCAGACAGCTACCTCCTAAAGATCCTATCTCCACATACAATAACACTGGGGGTTAGGGTTTCAACATATGCATTTTGGGGGTCCCCATCCAGTCCACAGCACTGACACGACACTGGAGTTCCTTCCACCTATTAGCACAAGTCTGGAACATTGAAGATGATCACAATTACCTGTGGAATCAGTAATTCCACCTGACCTTCTTGATTCAAGAAACTGCACAAGGCTTATTTCTCTACTCTCGGGTAGTGAGCATCTTGGGGTCTTCTTGTGTATGTTTTTCCTTTTCAAAGGCAATTAATACACCAAATGTGATCTCTGACCAAAGCAGGTCTCTCCTAAGGTTGGAGCCTTAACATTTTTCAGAAAGCTGTATATTTAACTATTACTTTCAGTTTTGGGGTGTGGCATGCAAATTAGCTACTGCATTTAGAAAGAACACAATGGTGACTGTCAGTTGGGGGTGGGTGTCAAATCACAAGTATACAGTTAAATTTTCTAATAGCCATGGAGATCGCTGATCAATTGTTGCCCTTCACCAAAGCCCAAAGTGCCTTGTCATTCCTACTTCGCCCCTGAAGTGCCTGAAAGTGCTGTTTTCAAGCAGGTTTGTGATCAGAAGCAGACTCTGGTGAAGAGAGCCAGCCTACCTTAGGTCAAATATAATTTTCTCCATTGGTAATCAACCAAGATTTCACTAGAGGTATTAATGATTTTTGGTTTAATATACTTACTGTCAAAGGCCTAAAAGTATGTGGGGCACTTAAATACAATTCCGACAAAAATACTCCAGGGATGATTGAAACAGTCCTAGAGTGTGCTGCTGTGTTCAGACCTGAATGGTCTCAATTTCTGTAACTGCTTCATTTGTTTACTTCTTCTTATTTATGATGGAATCTATAACTGCTTATTAACACTAAACTTTCTCTGCGTTAGTAATTTCAAACCCAAATTTACCTTTCATAGCTATTAAAATCTTTATCTTCAATTGCCCCCAACTGTCTAAACTCTGGTATTCTACAAAATGGTAAGATGCTGAGTTTTCTTGATTGATTCTATAGAGCAACGGTTCTCAAATGGGAGATGCCAAGTGTTCCCAGGGGGGCATTTGGCAATGTGTAGAGACGTTTTTGGTTATCACAACTGGGGGAGGGTGGTAGTGCAACCGGCATCTAATAGGTAGAGGCCAGGGATGCTGCTGAACACCCTACAGTGCACAGGACAGCTCCCCCCAACAAGGAATTATCCGGTCCCAAAAGTGCTGGTCCTTAAAAACCCTGCTATAGAATCTCAAGATGCAAAGAACATGGTCCTTAAGGCTTCCAGGGGAGCACAAATTCTATTGGTTTTATTGGTAGCCCAGCTCTGTGACTGTACACGACCTCAGATACACAGCAGAAACTGATGGAATATTTGCCATGCCAGCGAAGAACGAAGAACGTCAGGAATGGGATTAATTTTTTTTTTTTTTAAGTAGGCAGCCCTTCCTTTGATCTTCATTCAACCTCAATGTCCTCTTCACCTGGGTAGTAAGGGGAAAGAAAACAGGACTAGAGCACTGGCTCAGGAGCAGGCCTGTGACAAGGTCTGAAGATTTTCCACTTATACCCTCAGAACTCACTTTACTTGGGAGTGATGGTGTGAGGACAGAAAAAAGCTCCACACACTATAAAATCCTAACAGCTTCATGGGTTGGTAGGATTTCAAACTCCTTTTAAAAAGCATTAAATTACTCCCTGTGATCCCATTGTTTTAATGATTTCTGTATATCCCTCCTCATTCCAAAAACGTTGAAGTGGTTAACTCGCCCTGTGGTGTTGACTCAATTTTCCCATATAAAGCTTAAATGGGCTTTAGGACTGATCAATAGAAGTTTCAGTGTAGGAGGAAAAAGGATTTTGGAAGGACTAAGAAAACCTATAATGTTTTGGCAGTCCAAAGATATGAGTTAAATTCCTACTATGTGTAAAGTATAGTGCTAAATGTTGAGGCGTATATTTTTTTTTAAGTATAAATCACAGCTGGTGTCCTTAAGTAATTTATAATCTGCCTGAGAGGGATAGGCTTGGTGCCCAAGGGAGGATGTCTTTCATTACAAGGCGGTCTGTGCTCAGAGCCTCCAGGCAGGCACAGCCCTCAGCTCTCTTTCCCTCCTCTGGCCAGGGAAGGAGGGGCAGAGCAAAGGCTCGGAAGTGGGCACACACTGGAAAGGGTCAGGGGCAGGAAGCAAACTAACCAGGTGCTAAAGTTACGGTTTTATCTTGCAGCTACAAGAGAGTCTCCAAAGGCATCCAAACAGGAAGTTATAATGATAAAAGGTGACACTGACTGAGTGCTTACTGTTTTCTAGGCACACTCATTTCATCCTCTTCCTGACAGCCTTATGACATAGCCACTCTTCTTCTTCCCATTTTACTGAGGAGGAAACTGAGGCACAGGGTTGTAAATCACTCCTGCGAAGTCACACAGTTAGCAAGGGCTAGGGCCAGGATTCACCCTTTGGGCAGAGCCCACACTCTTAACTGCTTCTCCAGACTGCCTCTTGATAGAACAGGAAGGATAAGAGCTGAGGAAAGACCAGACACATTAGGAAGAAGCTGCCAGCATTTCAAGGAGTGGAGTCCATGGGGTCAGATGTTGCTGAGCCATCAGGAACGAAATCTGAGAAAGGGCCACTGGATTTGTGATTAGGCAATCAGGCGTGACCTTTAAGAGTTCTGTTTCGTAGAAGGGTGGGGACTGGGGTTCCTGGCAGGACATGAAGTGGGGAGTGATACAGTCCTGGGTAGAAACTGACAATGGAAGGACAGGGAGAGATGGGAGAGAATTTTCCAGGCTTTTCTTTTGAGACTATGCTCCCCCCCAAACAATGGAACATTTTCTTTATTTGAGGGATTACAAATATAATTCACCTTGTTCTTTTGTTTTGAAGGGCAAAACAAATTTTAGTAGCCATGGTTAAACGAGAATTAGCAAGTGTCACAGAAATTTTTTTTAAAAACACTGCGTTAAACTCAGGTAAAACCAAAGATTTAACTGTTTGAAGGGAAATCGTTATGGGAGAAAGGTACTTGACCATACTATATACGGCATTGGCTGGACATGATGGCAGTTCTGAAACTGGGGTGGGAGGCTGAGAGAATCACGGATGAAATAACTTGCTTCGGACTTGTTTCGAACCAAGAGTAGCAGAAAGCATTGCATGCCTTATGGCTTGAGAATGAAATCCAGAGAAGAGCTGCCTGACTGCAGTCTGGACTTCCAAATACCTGGGCTGCAAAAGGCAGAAATACTTATTAAAATTCTTTGCTTTAATGAGCTGTGGGAACTGAGTTATCAGCCCCTGTCCTAGCTACCGAGTAGTTTCCATTACAAATCAAAAGCAGTTTTAGGGAGGCTGCATTTTCTTGGAGGGGAATTCTGTCCTGGCAGATAATTCCGACTGCCTAAGGCAGCAATTAAAGACACGGAAGAGGAGGAGGAGGAGGGGGAAGAGGAGGAGGAGGGGGAGGGGGAGGGGGAGGAGGAGGTTGAGGGGAGGGGGAGGGGGAGGGGAGGGGGGAAGACACCAACAGGTATTTAAAAAAAAAAAGCAAGATGCTGATGCTTGGTAGTGCAGTGATTAACCTGCCTGTGTGAACGTCCACAGATTCCTTTTCCTTTCTAGTGACTCAGGCCATGGGAAAGTTGGTGGAATCTGGAGCACCATTCTTGGAAGTCTTCAAAATATTTTGCACTCCAAATAGAGGGGAACCCACACAGGTCTCCTCCCCAACCCAGGCCATCTCCGCATGTAGCTTTTGCTGCCTTGTTATACAGCCCAGCCCTCAGGAGACTTTCTTTCCATCTTTACGGGGCTGACTCTACCTGGGAGGTTCCTCTCTTCCTAACCTCGACTCAAGAGTAAGACAACATCTCTCCCAATTCTTCTCTACTTTCCTTGCTGTTCCCCCCGCCCCCAAACACATATAAAGCCTTTGCATTTGAGAGGTTTCACTGCTTCACTACCAGAACTGTAAGGGCTACAAAAACCAAAAAGTGTGGGAGGCTGGAAATACTCAAGGATGCCACTGTGACCTGTCAGTTCTTTTCCACAGCACCAGGATTAGGGGAGTGAACAAAATAGACAAAATCCCTGTGCTCTGGAGTGTTCATTCTCTGTGGGAGATTTATATAGTATATTTAGAAGGGCTATGAATAAAAGCAAAGCAGGGAGGAGGAACAGGAATGCCTGTGGGAGGGCGTGTAGTTTTAAAGGAGTGGTGAGACTTTGAGCAAAGCCAGAAAGAGGTGAGGGCGCAAACCATGCAAGAATCTGCGGGAAGGGCAGTCCAGGAGACGGAAGCACTAGTGCTAAGGCCCTAAGGCGGGAGAACAGTAAGGAGGCCCGTGTGGATGGGCAGAGGCAGAGGAGGATGGGAGGCCAGAGAACGATGGGACACAGCACTCTCCATCCTGCAATCAGAGTGAAAAGAAGGAGAAGGCCCAGATTTGGGGCGACACTGACCTGGGTCTGAATCTCAGCTCTGCTCCTTATGTCATGGACCTTGGGCTCTTCTCTCCTAATCTAGAAACAGCTGACCACAAAGGGTCATTGCAAAGGGTTAAAGGAGATATGGAATGTGAAACTACCTATCCCAGGACACAGCTAATGCCAGGTTCCTACCCAGCACACATTAGTTCCCTTCCTCTACCTCTGGTTACAGGGCTCCTCTCATCTAGTTCCCATTGTGGCCGTGTCTGAAAGTATGCCATTCAAGGGTCTTCTAGAGGTCCAAAGTCTACTACCAAGTGCAAGAAGAGGAACTACAAAATCGTGTGCATCTATGTATAGTATTGCTGGCAAACAGTAACATTTTAGTGTCCACATTCAAAAATCCAGAGAAATCTATACCAAACTATTAATGGTGGTCTCACTAAAGTATAAGAATATCAAAGATTCTAACCATGGACCTCTACCTTCTCTATTTATGTAATGATCAAACATTTTATAATGAATACATATTTGCAAGCAGAAATCACAATATAGACTAGTGTTGGTACAGGAGAAGTGATTTCCTGACTCTTTCCTACAAGTAGCCTCCATCCTACCTTGCACCCAAGGCCCACTGGTGTGAGCTCACTTTAGGACCTCTTACATCTTCCATATGGGGAAAATGAGCACATGTAAGTCCAGCAGGAGGTCTAGGGTTCTCTATAGGAGAAGGTCCTACGGTGGGTGTGCCTGGCCAGCATTTGTGAACTCTGACTGGTTCAGTCTGGAAAGGGGATGGCTTAACTTGCAGGTTGTGAACTGCTTTCTAAATAAAATTAAAACCCTTGCTATAGCTTCCATCAAGGAGAGAAAAAGAAGACTGGTGAAAATCAAGTATTTCAGAGTAAGCTGTGAACTACTGTGATTCAAGATTGTTGACACTGAAAAAAAAAATCTCATTTTAGAGACTACTGAGTTAAGAAATACTGTAAGAAAACAAGACATTTCACAACTAAGTAGCCTACAAGGTCAGTCAAGGAAAGACAAATATGCCAGTTCCCAGTGTCTTACTCAACAATGCATTAAAATGTGCATTACAATCAGTCACTGCAATGCATGCTAGTTATATAGCTTGGAAAAATTTTAGTTGCTTCCCCACTTCCAAAAATAAGAAAAAAAAACCCTTGATGAGGGGAATAAAAAAAAATAATGCTTAAGCATCCATAGTTGTTCATATGGCTTTTCCCAGTGTAAACATATGTTTCAAGAAAACAAATATGTAGTCAGAAACATTTTAACATTCCTCAAATTGACCATTGCACCAAAAAAGGGTGCTCAGCTCTGCAGTAAATAAAATCCTGCTTGAACACAGAAGAAAGTAGACTTCTTAGATGCTTTTTAATTATGAGATTTCTGACTGAAGAAGATAATGGTGCTCCCCATAGGAAAACCAATTTGCTCCCCAGAATCAAGCAGTACCTCTCTTTGCTTTCTGCTTTTTTTCCAGTAACATAAGGACTCATCTTGAGTTTATCTGATCATAGACTGGAAATCCCCAGGGCAGAAAGACTCCATCTCAGCATTTCCATAAGCACTGGGGCTGAGCTCTTCCAAAACCGAGTGATTTCCATGAGGCAAAATGGCTATAACAAATTGCTTTACTATCAACAGAATAGAGTATAATGAAAAAAGTAACATCATGGTGTCCTAAAACCAGTCAAGAAAGAAAACAGACCTTACAGAATTTACAAGAGTCTTTTATTTCTGACCTAATATTATTCATCAATTTATCATTAAAGCTGTAATTTCCATGGGATATAATTTTCAAATAACCCCTTCTACTTAGCTGTACTTTTCTCACCACCATCTCAAATATATGATCTGAGCATAAAACTTTGTAGCCCCCCTGAGTGAATTTCCCACTGATGCAACTACAGTGATTTCTAAGTCTGTGAGAACTGTTAGGAATGTGTAGCACAATCCAATACCTGCATTATAATAATGCATTTACAAAAAAGATTAAATTTATATCCATTGTTGACTGTACAAATTCCAAAACTTTCAAATGAAGAGCTGCTACAATCACAGAGACTGGATTATGGTTCACGACTTGTATGGATTCCTTCACCTGGTTAAGGCACTCACACACAAGCAT
Source organism: Delphinapterus leucas (assembly GCF_059928025.1). Taxonomy (NCBI): domain Eukaryota; kingdom Metazoa; phylum Chordata; class Mammalia; order Artiodactyla; family Monodontidae; genus Delphinapterus; species Delphinapterus leucas. Next base: position 61,835,172 of record NC_143130.1, on the reverse strand, counting down.
GACAGACAATGTTGTTCTAATGACTGGCAGCGAGACCAGAAGATAGTGTGCAGGGCAGCAAGAAGATTGGAGTAGGATGTGATAATGAAAAACGTAATTCATTCTACCTGATGCATATACATTTTACAGATTTAAATCTGAAGGGAAACAACTTTTTGAACTTAATTGCTTGTTTGGGAGAGCTGAATGGAAACATCTTGAACCCCATGTTTATAGGCTCAGTGCCACCTTAAAAAATTCCACACAAACCCATTCTGAAACAACAGTTTCTCGTACTGGAGAGCCACAAAGGTTGATGTGAAATCTATGAAATGGAAAATCAGATCCAAGCTTGTATGCTCATGCATAAGCTTTGATCTTAATGAAAATGTAGATGGAACAGCAGCACCAGGGTTAAAGGCTACTCTCATCCCCCCCCACCCCCCAGCAATCAGATGCACTAGAGTTTGCATCCTTATCCTGTCCCTGGCTGTGTGACCTTGGGCAAGTCAGCTAACCTTTCTTAGTCTCTTTATCTTCAACATGGAGATAACAGGTTTGTTATGAAGATGAAATGAGATATGTACCAATAGCTTGTAGCTCAGTACCTGGCACATATGAGCATTTAAGAAATGTGTTCTCATTATTAGATGTGGCACTCTACTATATATTTTAGAAGAAATTACAGTCCTGCTGTCATACCCCAACATCTTGTGGTAACCATTTTCATTCTATATTTCTAGCTTTTACTATTTTTTTCACCACAGTATTTCGGGGGGTGGGGGAAGAAAGGTAATCAGTTACATACCTCCCACTTTTTGAACTGTTTCTTGAAGCAAGGTGAAAAGCTGGGGAAATAGGCAACATATACACTGAAGAGAAATTTACTCTTTAGGATATGATGTTATATGTGTATGGAATATAAACAAATCATGTAATTTCAACCTATAACCTACGGGGCATCAAATCATAGGTAGGTTTTATTTTAAAAGAGACAAAAGCCAAGCAGTATTAAGGAATATGGAAGGAATCAGTATGGGCCTATTGCTATCTCAGTATTAGTGACTGAAACAGGGATTGGTGGGCTAGATTACGGGGGATTTCATGGGGTCTAACTTCCAACAGGTGGCAAGCTTTAGTCATCTTCAGATGCAAAACCTTAATGAGTTTGAGTATGCAAGTCTCAGGGATTCTGTTCAAGGCCTCCTCTCGGCAATCAAGGGAAACAATTTACTGGTTTTAAGCCACCCTGGCAAGTTAGCAAGCAGGGAACTGTCCGCCGTAGCTTGCACCTGTCCCTAGAACGGGGTTTTGGCCTGACGGTGAAAACCCACCATCCTTTCCTATCAGTCCATCCTGCCGCTGTGGCGCCTCCAGACAAATGGGGGAAGCCCACTAGGAAGTGGTCACGACCAACAAAGCTACAAATCCCCAGGGTGTGGGATTTCCACCTCAATACCACGCCTGAAAACCTAAAATAGGCACCCGCTTGTTATACTGCAATGGGATTCCCCCCAGCAGCAATCCCCAACCCCCAGCTTGCATGTTTTATTAATAAATGCAAGATGGCACACAGAGGCAAAGAATGGGAGGTAAGGCATCTGCAGCTGGACCCGAACCAGGGCAGTTTGCAAAAATAAATAAGAAGCATGTGACAAGAAGCAGATCCCCAGGCTGGAGCTGAAGCCCTAGGCTGCCCCAGGCACCCTCGCCTTGCTACAGCGACCAGAGGGGATGAAGGTCAGTGGTAAGATCCCAGCCCTCCCGGACACGTACCCTGCAAACCCTGACCGGCCCCCACCCCCGGACCCGGGAAGAGTGGCAGGGGAAGCCCCGGCCACGGCCGGCTGCGGGGACACATACCTGCTGCCCGGGCTGTGGATTCGCTCGGCTCTGCAGCGGCGCCGGCCGCGGCTCGCGCTCCCGGGGCTCCCCTCTCCGCCCCCCCGCCCCCTCGCCCCCTCGCGGCCCGCCGCTGCCTCCGCTCACTCCGCTCCTCCGCCCACCGCGATCGGGGGCGCGCGCGGCCACGCGCCGGCGGCTCGCCCGGGCCCGCGCCTGCGCCCTCGCCTCCCGCCGTCGGCGCGCGCGCCCCGGAGGCAGCGGAGCGGCCGCGCGGCTGTCTAGGAAACGGCGGCCTCTGCGGGCCGGGCAGTCGGCGGGAACTGGGCAGGGGGATGGGGGCTGGGGACTCGGCCGGCGCCAGGGCCTGAACGGAGCGCGCCGGTTTCGTGGCGTGGGTGAGGGGGTCGCGGGGCCGGGGGAGGGGGGTGCTATGCGTGCGCTTGTGGAGAGAGGAGGGGGTCGCGGAGAGAAGGTCTGAGGTGGAGGCCGGCGGGGCCGGGAAGCAACAAGTGCGGAGGCCGAGGGGGCCCCACCCGGGGAATTTCGTGCAGCCGAGAATAGAAACCTCCTCTGGCTTTGGTGCAGCGCTTTGCGGTTTCCAAAGCTCTTTGCTAGTTGTTGGGCACATCCACACACGGCACCCCGTGAGGGAGCAAACGGCGGGCATTCACTGCCCTCTGAGGTTTGAGGCACGGAGAGGAAAACACCTCTTTGTGGCCGAGATCGAACCAGAATCAGAGACCCTTGACCCTTAGGCTTCTGTCTGGGAGAAAATTACCTGTCAGGACCTTCATTTGATGGTTTTAGCTCAGGACACTTATAGGACAGTGTTACTCAGCCTATTTTTTTTCTTTCCATTATCGTTCTCTTAAGAAAAGCCTTTTTAAACGTTTTGTTCACCAGTCCCTTCCTCCCCACCCGCCATGAAATTATAATACCATTCATATCCTGAATAGCTGTTTATGTACCATACGTGTATCTGTGCTTTATACATGAAAAGAGTAAGATTTCGCCCCTTGGAGATAACAACAACCCCGTGGAGAATGAATGCTTGCTTTAGGACCGTGGCTCTTGGTTTTAGCGGGTGGAGCAAGTGGAGTACGTGAGGGCTGTGGATGCACCCATAATACTCTCTGTAGGTTAAAGTCCTCCCATACAACTCTTTCTAATGTCTGCAGGTGCTGCTGTGAGCAGTGGAATACAATCACTTAAGCAGCTTCTGGATTCGGAATACGTTTTGTTACTCGTCTCAATTCAGGCTAAACTAGCCATTTTCCAGTAGGGTCCTGACATTTTTGCTAAAATACTTGAAAAGATTGGAAACCCTCTTTTCTAGAACGCTAAGTTCCAGGATGGGCTGTAGCTCTGCAGACAGCTTTGATTTACGGTTCTCACACCTCTTCTAGAGTGGGTTTTTTGTTTTGTTTTGTTTGTTTGTTTTTTGGTTAGGCCTATTTGGTCTCCCAGGAATGTCTGAGTCATTCTTGCCTCTTCCTCCTCCCACCTCAGCTTTTCTAGCTAGAAGATGGAAATCAAAACCCAGGTCACAGAATTGCCACAGGGGCTTGGATCATACTTTTCTTAGACACAGGAATTTCTAGGTAGGGAATGAGTATCGAATTTTGGCAAGTTGGGAAGTAAGTAAAATTCCTTCTTCAAGTCCTCCTTCATCTTTCAATGTTTCTTAACCCAACTGTAATGGAATTTCAGAGGAACACAAAGCCCTTGGAGGTGATATTTGTAGAAGCTACCTGGGTTGCCAGAGGATTTTTTTCTACATTTAATGTGGACTGGAAAAGAGAAAGTGGGGATGAGTCAAGAAAACTTGGGAGGATGGATGGGATTGCTGGGTGGGTGGGTATAGTTTTTTGACAGGTGGTGGCAAAATTTCAACTACACTTTTAAAAAGTGTTAAAAAAAAAAACAGAACCTCGGCATAGCTTGTTAAAGTTGTTTTCCACCCCATTCCCCCCCACCCTCACACTTAGTAGAACTCTAAAGACTTGATTAAAACCATTGAAAAGCATCCAGTTACAATGCTAGTTAAAAGAGTAGGACAAGTATTTTGAAACTTGCAGACAGAAAAATTGGAACACCACTTTGGTTTACCTGGAATCTTTGTAGTCTAATACCAGTTTTGGATTCAGGTGCAAGGCTACTTCAAGGGAAATGTTTTCTTATAACAGCTGTCAATGAAGACCCTCTAGAGAGAGAAAACTGGAAATTACATGCTAACATATTTTATCTGTGTCTTTTAAGTGTGCTGCTTTGGGGTTTTTGTTTGTTTGTTTTTGTTTTTTTGTAATCTGAGTTCATGGAAAATGTAGGTACACCATTTTATGTGGTAGTGTGAAGTCAAAAAATCCCCAAACATGTGTAATTTATCAGCTCTATGCTGCTCCCTGGTGGTGTCGTACTTCACATCACCTATCCAAACTAAAATCTTCCACTTCTTTAATTCTTTAGGATGTTGGAAACCTAAATCAGAGTTGTAGACAAGATGGTATTCTGCTTTCTCCAAACTTCTCCTGCTCTATTTTCAAATACCCTATGTCCTAACACCCAAAGGAGGATTAGCCCTTGAGACTGATCAATTTGGAGGAACTGTGAAGATCTCTGGCAGGCCTCTTTAGTTTATTCTTAAATGTGTCTGTAAGACTCTCTTGAGGATACTTGATTAAAATCAGATACCGGAGCCTCACCTCAAACCCATTAAAATCTAATTTACGGGAGTGTGGCCTGTTATTTTTATTTTTAACTGTCCCAGGTGATTCTTATCAATGGGAGAGGTTGGGGAATCCTAGAGCTATAAACGGAACAGGTGTGGCTTTAGTAGACTGTAGGTGACTAGTGAGAGGGATTTTGTGGGTGAAGGAGCCCCACAGCATAAAAGAAAATAGGACCTATACAGCAGGAGTAGAAGAAATTAACTGTAGTTTTAAGGCTTGTGTGTCACTTTCTTGCCAGATATATCTGCTTCTAATGTGGCTGTAATTGGCACGCTATCCCATACCAAAGTACCTTTTGAGGTAAGTCAGATTTTCTTTCAGTTAAAAAGACTGTCTTTTCAGGAGTACCAGAATCACATAACCAGAAAATTTGTGCATGTATGCAGCTGCAAGATTATGAGAAGGCAGACTGGAGATTATGTTGATCCTATGAATGAAAAAGATTGCTATTAGAGTTAAAATTTGTTCTCTTGAGATAGCTGCTTGAAAAAGTAGGACATATGAACCTGATGCCACATGAGTTGTGAAATTTTAAAATATCAAGAGATTTTAAGTTGTTAATGTTTATGTAAATGTTAATATTTTAAAACCTCTTCTGAATGTTGATTTCTGATGCACCCTCACTTATTTGGAACACACAGGGAGAAAGCCAATTTAAGTTAATGAAAAGCTTGAAAAATGGAATATATGTGACTCTGATAATTATTTAAAAATTTAAGTATACATAATAACTGCTAACAAAATAGCTTTAAAAATTCTGCTGAGAGGGCTTTAATGAATAAATGTGATTGACTTGTAACTAGCAAAATTCATGTGCTTACATTCTATGTGGATAAGACAAAGCACAGTACCGTGCACTGAATAGGTCCTCAATTAACATTCTTTTTAAAAACGTTTTCTCATAAGTAGCTTAAATACGCTTAATGTAGCGAGCCCATCTTCAAGGATAGTACCTCAGTGGCAGATTTCACCTTGAGCGGTGGCATGCCAGGAGTGGGGGCAATGAGAGCATCACTTGGGGTGTAGGCAACAAAAATTCTCATTGTCTGTAGGGAATTAAACTATAATAAACCCACTAAAAGTCTGTCCAATTTTTATTACCAGCAATTTCTATGTACCAGAAATTCTAAACAGTGTCAATGATAAAATATTTCTCCCTGAAAAATTTCTTATGAGTCTAGGTTCTAAACAATTACTGTAGTTACTGTTAAGTTTTAGTAATGTATATGTAAGCTTCAAATTAGCACATTTTAATTATTGATCCTTTAATAAATATCATATTCTACATAGAAGTTAAATCAGAGAACTCCCAGTTATACAGTTGGCCTTCAATAAACATAGACTCAGCTCTACAGATATTTTTCCAAATAAATTCATAAAAACTCAGGGTAATTCAAGGCTTCAGGTGCAGTTCATGTCTGCAGCCCCTTTGGTCCATATCTTTGCATTTATATAGTAGATTCTTAAGCAGTGATTGCATAGCGACTATAAGGATGAAGAAACAGACTTGATGACTTCAGTGTTGTCATTCTGTATGACCACTTAGGGTTTTCATTTTGCATGTAACATTTGAGGGAAACAAAGTCTAATATTTTTGGCTTGTAAGTACAAGTTTAGTTAATATGTGAAATTATTCTTCGGAATAATTGAATTAAAAAAATCTTTTACTTTGAAATTTGTTCTTTTTAAATTATTAATGTTTACTTCAGAACTGAAGAAGGAATCAATAGGAGGTGCAATGTTATTACTTAGTACTTCCACAAAACAATATGTAGGTTTAAGTTATTCCTTTTTTCAGAAACATGAATTCCGTTGCATTTTTCCTTTTTTGTACTATAATATTTATTTTATATCATATAAGTGGAGTTGAGTAAAAGAATTTTCACTGTCTGTTTCTTTCCTGGCTATTATTATTTGTTTCATTTCACGGTCATTACTAAAAATAATTTTGTCACGTAGAGGAGGGTGTGTTAGAAAAAAAAATGATCCTTTTGGGTGTCATATTCTGAGTATACCACTGGGCTCAAGTGATCACAAAATAAATGGTATTCAAATTAAGTGAGCTTTATTATGTGCTTAATATCTGGAATTTTGCATGTACTTCATGAGGAAACCATTTTGGGGGCACTGTTTGTATGGCAAAATGAAATATCGGTGATTGTATATGTATTTTAAAACAAAAATGATCTAGTATTCCAATTCTAGTCTAATTAGGCTATTTTAAAACCTAGCAAGTACATGTCCATGTGTTTATTGATAGACTCCTAATGATTACTGACATTTGTTAAATGCCTACAATGTGTCAGACATCATTCTGTGAGCTTTATTTGTATTAACTTTTTCATAAGTCCTGTTGGGAAGGTATAGTTGTTATCTCATTTTACAGATGAGAAAACTGAGGCACCGTGGGATTAAGTAGTTTGCTCAAGAACACCCAGATAATAAGTGGAGGAACTAAGATTCAAACCTGGACAGTCTGATTCAGAGACCTCAAGTTCAACCCTACTGCCTCACTGCCTCACATACACACACAAAGTTGTGTCTCAGTAAGCTTGAGGAATTAAGTGGGAAAAGCATTCTGGATTCCAGGGTTTCACCTCCAATTCATTCTTTAACTTTGAAAAAGGCAATTAAATGAATGTCTCTGATTTGGAGAGGATTGAACTTGGTACATCTAGAAATTCTCTAAATTTCTTTCTAGCTCTAAATTTTTCTGATTCTATGATTATTTTTATGTAAAGAAGAAAATTTGATTTTTCACTTATCTAACAGACTAAAAATGAACCAGAGGGGGAAAAAAAAACTAGCATGATTAAATTTGAAGGTAGATAAACTTTTGATATTTTGTAGTTACAAAATTATACTACTTTTTTTGAAAAAAATTTATTTATTTATTTTTGGCTGTGTTGGGTCTTCGTTGCTGTGGGTGGGCTTCTCATTGCAGTGGCTTCTCTTGTTGTGGAGCACAGGCTCTAGGCGCGTGGGCTTCAGTAGTTGTGGCACGCGGGCTCAGTAGTTGTCACGGGCTCTAGAGAACAGGCTCAGTAGTTGTGGCGCACGGGCTTAGTTGCTCCACGGCATGTGGGTCTTCCTGGACCAGAGCTTGAACCTGTGTCCCCCTGCATTGGCAGGCGGATTCTTAACCACTGTGCCACCAGGGACGTCCTATGCTACTATTAAACTTTTCATGTTCATTATTCTTGTGACTACAGAAAGACCATAAACTTCTTTTTTTTAATTGAAATATAATTGCCTTACAATATTGTCTTAGTTTCGTGTGTACAGCACAGTGATTTTGGTTTTTTGCAAATTATATTTCATTATGGATTATTATAAGATATTGGGTATAATTCCCTGTGCTGTATAATAAATCCTTATTGTATCTATTATAATTTATCCCTCACCCTCTCCCCTTTGGTAACCATAAGTTTGTTTTCTATGTCTGAGTCTGTTTCTGTTTTGTATACAGATTCATGTGTATTAGTTTTAGATTCCACATATAAGTGATAGGTAGTATTTGTCTTTCTCTGACTTATTTCACGAAGCATAATATTCTCTAGGTCCATCCATGTTGCTGCAAATGGCAATATTCCATTCTTTCTAATGGCATTGTATATATACATATACACACATATGTATATATATTCCACAATTTATTTATCCATTCATCTGTTGATGGACATTTAGGTTGCTTCCATGGCTTGGCTATTATAAATAGTGCTACTGTGAACACTGAGGTGCATGTATCTTTTCGAATTAGAGTTTTCGGTTTTTTTCCTGGATATATACCCAGGAGTGGAATTGCCAGATCATTTGGTAGATCTGTTTTTAGTTTTTTTAAGGAACCTCCATACTGTTTTCCATAGTGGTTGCACCAATTTATATTCCCACCAATGGTGTATGAGTGTTTCCTTTTCTCCATACCCTCTGTAGCATTTATTATTTGTAGACTTATTGATGATAGCCATTCTACTAATGTGAGGTGATACCTCATTGTGGGTTTGATTTGCATTTCTCTAATAATTAGCGATGTTGAGCATCTTTGCATGTGCCTATTGGCCATCTGTATGTCTTCTTTGGAAAAATGTCTGTTTAGGTCTTCTGCCCATTTTTTGATTGAGTTGTTTGTTTTTTTGATACTGAGTTGTGTGAGCTGTTTGTATATTTTGAATATTAACCCCTTGTGGGTTGTATCATTTGCAAATATTTTCTCCCATTCCATAGGTTATCTTTTCATTTTGTTGATGGTTTCCTTTGCTGTGCGAAATCTTTTAAGTTTGATTAGGTCCCATTTGTTTATTTTTGCTTTCATTTCTTTTGCCTTGGGAGACTGATCTATGATTTATATCAAAGAATGTTTCACTTATGTTCCCTTCTAGGAATTTTATGGTGTCATATCTTACATTTAGGTCTGTAAACCATTTTGAGTTTATTTTTGTATATGGTGTGAGAGAATGTTCTCATTTCATTGTTTTACATGTAGCTATCAAGCTTTCCCAGCACCATTTGTTGAAGAAGCTGTCTTTTCTCCATTGTATATTCTTGCCTCTTTCGTTGTAGATTAATTGAACATAGGTGAGTGGGATTATTTCTGGACTCTCTGCTCTGTTCCACTGATCTTTGTGTTTGTTTTTGTGCCAATACCATGCTGTTTTGATAGCTGTAGTCTTGTAGTATAGTCTGAAGTTTGGGAGGGTTATACCTCCAGCTTTTGTTCTTTTTTTCTTCAGGATTGCTTTGGCCGTTCTGAATCTTTTGTGGTTCCATAAAAGTTTTAGGATTATTTGTTCTAGTTCTGTGAAAAATGTCATGGATATTTTGATAGACATTAAATCTGTAGATTGCTTTGGGAAGTATGGCCATTTTAACAATATTAATTCTTTCCGTCGAAGAGCACAGGCTATCTTTCCATTTCTTTGAATCATCCTCAGCTTTCTTTATCAATGTTTTATAGTTTTCAGCATATGGGTCTAGAAAGACCATAAACTTCTGAGGGATTGATTATGCATTCTGATAATTGGCTTGATATAAAAATTTATATTATTCATATATGCCACTTTTATATACTTAAGGTGTTCTGAGCCTTGACCTTCTTCTTCATGCCATATAAAGTAAAGCTCTTTGGGAAAAGGAACTTTTAAAGTGGAAGATAGATCATATTTTATACCACTTTTTCCCTTTCTTTCTCATGAAGGTTACCACTTTATTGAAACGACAATCCTTATTAACTCTCTATCCATAATATTGTATGTAAAATTTTTTCTTGGTGGAGACATAACACAAAAAGTAACTTTCATAGAAAAAGAAATAAAATTCCTTGCCATCCCCCAAAAGTCTCTGTTTGAAAGGGTTTTTTTCCTCCCACACAATAATCTTCTAATAAAATTCTATTTCCCTCTTAATCCAGCTCCTAGCCTAGTATTTAGAAGTATTAACAATAAATAGTTTTCCTGAGGCTTAAAAAAGGGGAAGCAGGAGAAATTAAAAATATTAAAGTTTCTGTTACTTATTACGAAGTTCTTTGAGAGTATTACTAAGTAAAAGAAAAAGCCCATAAAATTTGTAAACAGATTCTACTCTTCTCTTCCATGTGTTGCTAAAATTGTTATATAAAATATTTTCTGTTTTTATTTTTCTTTATGGTGGCCACAATTTCTATCAAAGCAGAAGAAAAAGAGGTGAACTATAAAGTGAGAGCCAGTTTCATCTCTACTCTGCAATCTAGGAGAAAAACTTTCACCCGAGGACAGGTCAGGTAAGTAATTATTTGTTAATTTATTCTTTGTAATGTTTTGGGGCCATTTGTGGAGCCATAATTTGTCAACTCTAGCCATAGATCATTGTTTTAATTCAACTAAGAGAAAATAGTGGTAGACTCCACAATATGGAAAGTTCTTTAACTTTTAAATTACAGAAGCTTGGGTCTCCATTCTAAAGTTGGAAAGGTGTGTGTGTATAGAACCATGTTCAAGTATGTGTTAACTATTCATAAAAACATATTAAAAAAAACAAACTTGTAAGCTGGTCTGGTCTTTGTAATTTAAAAATAATATGAATAGAATTAAAGAAGATTAAGAAAGCCTTGGAGAACAAGAGTCTGGAAAATAGTTCAAGTTGTTGAGTTTAGAAGAGTGAAGGCTAAGGGATGATATTGCTTTTCAAGTAGTTGAGATGCTGACTTGCTGAGGATGGTGCCTGTCCTTTTTCCATCTCTATAGAGGAAAAACAGCAGGAGAAACTTAGATAAGAAGAGTCAAAGCTTTTGAAATTCAGGATGTGTAAGATTAGAATGATTTACCTTGGGAAGTTGCAGAATCCTCTTTTTGGAGGGTCTTCTAAGCACACTGATCATCTGCCAAGAACAGTTTATATATCCATCGTCAGGCCTTCTCATTTTCTGTTGCTACGGTTTACTTTGACAAACGTGGTGATTTATGTCTAAGGCAGCAGCTAACACGATATATTTCTAATGATAGAATACATGAACTAGTAGAACTTGACTTTAGGAGTATTATAGAAAATTATAAAGTTCTTTTATGAGCACAGAAGTAGTCATGTGTTTTATTCAGTTTGTTCCATTGCTGACCATGTGATCACCATTAACACGTTTAATTTTTCTGGTTCGTATAATGCTCTTCAAATACACATGTTACTGTCAACAGAAATTGAATCACCTCTATCAAGACTAGAGAGAAGGATGGGAGGATAAATTTAAAGATGAGTGCGTTCAGATAGGATTGTTGAGAATGGCTCTCTGTAATGTGAGATAAGGTAGAGATTTCAAACAGTGGAGAGTGGGCCACAGTGTGATGATCTGAAAATGGCATTTGGGAGCAAGGAAGAGGCTGTTCCTCACTTCTTCCCATCGATTCAGAGAAAGCAGAAAGTAAGGACTAAATAAGTTACAGTGGAAAAGGTACCTTGTGATCTAAGGAGGAACCAGATTTTTATTAAGAGTAAACTGCAGAGGGACTTCCCTGGTGGTGCAGTGGTTAAGACTCCACATTCCCAATGCAGGGGGCCCGGGTTCAATCCCTGGTCAGGGAACTAGATCCCACATGCACGCCACAACTAAGAGTTCGAGTCACAACTGAGGAGCATGCCTGCCACAACTAAGGAGCTGGTGAGCTGCAACTAAGGGGTCCTTGAGCTGCAACTAAGGAAGCCATGTGCAGCAACTAAGACCTGGTACAACCAAATAAATAAATAAATTAAATATTTTTTAAAAAGAGTAAACTGCAGAAAAGTGAAAAATAAATTTGGATAAAAGAGTTTTTCCTCAAATAAATGGACTGTCTAGTAGATGGGGGATAGGGCAGAGGGTAAAGAATGACAGAAGTTGAAGAATTGGGTGTGGAATGAGCATGGTTGGGGGAGTTTGAGAGTGAAGATGTGCCAGTCACATGCAAAAGGGAAAGAAGACTTGTGCTGATGGGGACGAGTAAATAAAACAGAAGGGAAAGAAGTATTTGAGTAGGAGAGAAGAGTAGACATAGGTTAAAGGAAAATCAGGGCCACTTAGGATAATATTTCTTTGTGAGCAAGGAAGTATTAAACTTGACCAGTTAGGGAGGGTGGGAGGGAGACACAAGAGGGAGGGGATATGGGGATATATGTATATGTATAGCTGATTCACTTTGTTAAACAGCAGGAACTAACACATCATTGTAAAGCAGTTATACTCCAATAAAGATGTTTAAAAAAAAAACTATGTACAGTAAGGAAAATGGGAATGGATGGTAATTACTCCGGGTCTGAGAAGGGTACACACATGTGAAAAACAACCAGGCTGAGTGACCCCTTATTTCAAGAAAAGTTTTCTGGGGCAGTGTTCAGAGACTTAATTCTGTTTGGATATTGGTTGTAGAGTTTCTAGGCTCCAAGGACATAGGTAACCTCCAGGAAGACCAGGATCAACACTGAGAGGTCAGTGGGGTTGGGAAGTGCTATGATTATTATCTCCTTCACATCTCTGTATAGAGCTGTAGCCTTTTGTAGGAGACATGCGTAATTCAAGACTATTCCTGGCAGCAAAGAATGGGAAGTTTGCTATTGCCATGTGGGCAGTAGCTTAAAAGAGTTTATAAGTCAATTACCAACCAGCTTTGAAAGAGTGGTTCTTTTTTTTTTTTTTTTGAGGTACGCGGGCCTCTCACTGCTGTGGCCTCTCCCGTTGCGGAGCACAGGCTCCGGACGCGCAGGCTCAGCGGCCATGGCTCACGGGCCCAGCCGCTCCACGGCATGTGGGATCTCCCCAGACCGGGGCATGAACCCGTGTCCCCTGCATCGGCAGGCGGACTCTCAATCACTGAGCCACCAGGGGAGCCCGAAACTGTGATTCTTGATGAATTATTAACTGGGGGGGATTTTGTGTTCTTTCATATTTTGCATATAAAGTGAATCTTTATTATCAAATCATTTTGCATTAAATGCAACCATATACTATTAGATTTTCCAGTGAAGAATAATGATAGCTAACACCTGTTGAGTGCTTCTTGTGTTCCAGGCACCTTATATATATAAATTCATTTTATTTTCAGACAACTCTTTGAAGTAGGCACTATTATTCTGTCCCTCACTACCTCAAGCCTCACATATGGATGAGGAAAATTGGCACAAAGATTTGTGCCCGATTCTATGGTAGAATGTTCTAATGTGGAACTAGGATTTGCACTCTAGCCTTCTGGCTCCAGAGCCCATGCCCATAACCCCTACACTACTTATCTTTTTATACATAAAAATGGTGATTTGAGGGTTGCTTGGAAACTATTTTACTTTGAATGGTTGGTGACTCGAGTATATTTATAGGTAGCACAATTTACATCAAAGAAAGTGGCTCTTGTGAGCAGCTACATGGAATGAAAATTGATTAAATGTTTTAAAGAAGTTCATGCCAATACACTCAGTGATGTAAAGGGCTATTGCTTGGGGCAGGCCAGCTGCTTTTATTCAAAAGACCACATTGGGTGGTATAACCTTAGTGAGTTTACTAGGGTCTAACTCTCAGTCTTGTGGTCTTAGAAACCTGATCTGGTCAGTAAGTGTCCCAAAGAGGATTAAATTAGTCTAACGACCTCATCAGCCTAATATGTAAAGCCAGAAAGCAAATTAATTTAAATATTGGGTTGGCCAAAAAGTTCGTTCGGGTTTTTCGGTAACATGGAAAAACCCAAACGACCTTTTTGGCCAACCCAATACAATGAGATAAAATTGTTACAAAAACCGGTTGTACCAGTATGATCAGTGTATTTTCTTCCAGGTGGTGGATATAGATGGGAAACCAAATTATAAGAGGTTTCTTGGTGAACAGCAGGCACCATGAATATTTCTGGTTTTGGCTTTTCACAGTATTTATCTGTTTTATACATTTCTCAAGGATTTCATCAATAATAGCTGCTATTGGCATGTACTGTCAGTTCTTAAATTATAAATAGCCTCCACCCCTGTGCCCTTCCACCAGGGGCTCTGCTGCCGTAGAAACAGCTGTTGAATAAACATAGGTATTTTAGAGAATCTGTGGGTTCAGAATTGAAGGAAGGGAAGAGTCTGTGAAAAGCCCAGTTACTAAAGTGTGTTAATTTAAGGGATAGACTCCTAAGTAGGATGGGTATGCCTGAGTAGAGATCTCTTTACCTAAAGTGTATTTCTATAGCACTGCCTGAGGAGCTTCCCCCTGCTTCTCTTATATTGCTTGAAATTTCACCAAATGGAGATTGCTTTTCATTTTTCAAACATTCTCTTAAAACTGTAAATGTCTATGTGTGGAGATATTCTTAGTGACCTTCCTTATACCCATTCCCTATTGCTTACCTTCATTTTGTTAGGGACAGCAATGTTCCCAGCTTCAAGCAAAAAATCCTGACTAGTTGAAGCCAGTCATGACAATCCCTTTCTCCTTTGCCAGTGGTCATGAAGGGAAGGCTTCCAAGTTCAGGGATGGCTTTTGCTTTCCTGATAAAGAGAACAGTGATGGCTGGTACTCTCCTCTTTCCCCCTTCTTTGTGCCTTAAATGCAGACATGAAGCCTGGAGATATAGCAGCCATCTTTGCAACTATGAGATGACAAGTATGAGAGAGAAAAGATGATTCTGACAAGCTGAGGACCATGAAGGAGAAGGATTGAAAGAGTCTGGACATTGTTGAACAGCTCTTCCAATCTTGGACTGCCTACCTCCAGACATTATGGAGAAAAATAAGGAAAGTTGTAACCCTTGTTATACAGTAGCAAAGCATTTGATTAATCTGTACCTGCTGTTCTGTGGAAGGCTGACTATGCAAACTGAGACTGTAGTGTTAGAAGAAATGAAAGGAAGCATTTGGAATATTGTGCTATATTGGTGACTTCTTGTGGCTTTTCAGTAGGATCCTACAGAAGGGAGTGAACTCAAATTAGTGCTCCTCAGCCTGAAAGCAGAGAGGGCAGAAGAATATAGCTTTGCTCCAGAGGTATTCTGCCTTTAGCTTGTACTCTAAATTGACAAAAGAGCCCTGTAATTTGGAATTTTCTAGGGATTAAGGGTAGGACCTTCTTACCTAAGACTATTGTTGGAATTGCCTTGTCTGTTATGAGAGCTCAGAGGTCAGCGGCTAAGAGATTAGAATCTCCAGGCTTAAAGATTATTTCTGGAAATGTTTTTTGGGTGTGGTTGCTCACACAAGGAATTGATCTGAAGCAGACAGACCAGAAGCTTGATATGTTTTTGAGGGAACCTGCAGTACAAAGCTGGCGATTCCTTGTGATTGTCTCTACCTTCCAAGCAATCCTCATCCTTTCCTCCCTGAGTCAAACCAGTATGAAGTAGGCTACAAAAGCTGTGGATCCCCTGGGAAAGACATCTGCTTCAAAACCTGCCTTAGAAATGGCTACAGAGAACAATGACAAAGCAGATCCTCCTGAGACTTAAAGTAGGCGCTGTCAGATTGACTGGCCAAGGGATTTACTTTATTGCCTGCCCAGGAATCTGTGATTTCTGTCTAGGAAGATATGATATAGATTGTGGATTGTTGACTACTGTGTACTTCCTCTTATCTCCCTTTCTTAATGGAATTTTTTGGGGGTCACTCTGTTCTTTCTTTTTCATCGTTGTATATATGTGAGGGGAGTGGTTAAGAGACAGCTTCCCTTTTAGCCATACAAATGGTCAGATAAGAGTTGTCATATTTGGACTTGATAGAGCAGACAGAAAATCAACCAAAGATCCTGCGTCATGCAGTAATTGGATGAGATAGTGGGGGATGAGTATGTTGAAGAGAGGATGAGTATGTTGTGTTTAACACATGTGTAAGAAGTATGTGTGTGCATATTGAGTTGAGGACTGGCAGACACTGTTGGCTGGCCAATCCATATCCCTTTCTTACCTCTACCATAAAAATTAGCAAAGTTAAATATTTGATTTTCCAGTCTTCTTTACTGCTACAGTAGTCATGTAATACAATTCTAGCCCATAAACCTGCTAGGGGACTTCATTGAAGGCTTTCCCTTTTTCTGATAAAAGGGTCAGACAGTGCTGGGGTTAACTTTTTTCTTGCTTTGACCTTAGATGTGATGCTTGGAGCTGCAGTGACCATCTTGAAAGCATTAGGCAACAAACACGAATATTAAAAGTAAATACACTCAGGATGGTGAAGCAAAAATATTGAAGATATGGATAGCACCATTGATGGGTAAACACCAACCTTAGCAATCACCAGTTCAAGATTTTTTGTCTTGTGAGAGAAGTGAATCCATATTTGTTTATGCTGTTGTGAACTGAGTTCTCTGTTGCCTGCAATCCAAAGCATTCTAAACTGATGCAGTATAAATGTCTCTTTCCTATACTGCAACCTCAAGGATAGTTTTTATTTGTTGGTTCATTTTTACCATGAAGTCTTATTAGTAAATAGTTATATGAAGTGAGGAAAATATTTTTTTTACAATGGATAATGGAATTTTTAATGGTATATTCACATAAAAGAACACTATACAGCAGTGAACAATCTACAACTGCATATGGCAATATGGATGAACCTCAGATATATAATACTGAGTGAAAGAAGCAGACATAGGACTTTCCTAGCAGTCCAGTGGTCAAGACTCTGTGCTTCAAATGCAGGGGGCGTGGGTTTGATCCCTGGAGGAAAAGATTTTTTTAAAAAAACTTTGACAATAGCCTGATTCACATATAAATTGCATTATTGATGCGTTACTGTTGACAGGCATCTCCTCCATATGTGACTTATCTTACATTTTTACTTTTTGGAGTAGAATATTGGCATGGCTCAGCATGCACATTTAATATAATTAGGGAACACCTTTTGGAAATTGGTTTCTCCTGGTGAGGTATACAGCAAGAAAAGCTAAAAATTGTTACAACCAAATAGAAGTCTTCAGGAAGAAATTGCTGACAGGAGTAGAACAGGTTCAATGTAAGTCTTGACTTTTGTATAGGACAATCTTTTATTTCTGCATCATTGACTACTAGTAAATGTTTACTACTTCCAAAATGATGTTTTACTCTAGAGCCTTTATATCAGAACATGTACTTTTTCTTCCAGTGTCCTTTTAAATGTTTTTGTTCATCATTTCAGAAAAATTTTTTATTCCAGTTTTTGACTCAACCATATGAGGTTCGTGATTGTTCTTTTCTATTTTTGCCTTTCTTAAAATTAATTAGTGGTAATAGCCATGTGTGCCAGCTTTTTATATCAAAAGGAAATGCTTGAACACTAACCAAAGGTAAATATGGAATTAAGGAGAACAGACATATTTATTTGGGTGTATTTTATAGAAAAATTACATTTGGCTTCAAGAAAAGGTAGCTTTTTAATTTGTGTTCACATATTGACAAAATGTGATCCAAATCATTTTTTTCACTTCCTAAAAAAGTATTTTAATATGAAAGTTTCTTTTAAAATACATTAAATTCTAAAAACAAAAGCTTTTATTTATTTATTTATTTTATTATTATTATTTTTTTGTGTGTGGTATGCGGGCCTCTCACTGTTGTGGCCTCTCCCGTTGCGGAGCACAGGCTCCAGACGTGCAGGCCCAGCAGCCATGGCTCACGGGCCCAGCCGCTCCGTGGCATGTGGGATCTTCCCGGACCGGGGCACGAACCCGTGTCCCCTGCATTGGCAGGCAGACTCTCAACCACTGCGCCACCAGGGAAGCCCTAAAAACAAAAGCTTTTAAATTATTTTTAGAATAAGCTGGAAAGGCCTGACACTGAAGATCCTATTATTACCATATCTAAATATACATGAAGTGATTTTGGCATATTGAGATATATTGGCCTCCACTGTGATTTTCTTGCTTGCTGGTTTCATACATAATATTTTGCTTTCCTTTCCTGATGTACCCTGAGTCAGTCCTGCCAAAAAACTACTAATATTGTAAGACTAGCAAGCTAACATCTAAGTGGGAAATTCTTAAATATATGATAAAGATATTTTTAGCCAACCGATGAAAGCTATTTTTGATCTATTTCTACTAAGATTTGAACACTCTATAGAAAGAGTTTGAAACAGGGTGTAAAGCTTGGGGATTTTCTTGATTTAAATTACTCTTATTTTTAAGCATGTATTATTATTGGAGTGGTGGCTTTTATGACTACTGTATAAAGTCTGCTGGGTGATTCTCTGTCTACTTTTTATGGTTAAGTTTGCTGGCTTAAATCCTATATGATGTACATGTGCCCATCTTCTTTCACTATGAGAAGCAGCCTTGCTAGGTGGATGCCTCCCACTCTGGCCTCATCTTATGCCATTATCTGTTCAAACTTCACAGGTGGTCTTTTAGTACAGGTACCCTAGTTATCTGACTGTTATCTAAGTTCCCACAGTTATGAGATTCCAAAGGGAAGCCAAAGTTATAATAACATTTCACTAATGAACAAACCACTTATAAAATTGGTTGTCCCTCATGCATGCATCCTCGTCTAGCTTAGAGGCATTGTTGGCCAGTCTTTTTATGATTGTTGAACACTCCTATAAAACACAAATACAATACAAGTGATTTTAGGGCAAAATTGTGAATCTTGAAAAGATGTAGGAGAGATGATGAAAATGATGTTGGTGAACTCAAATCACAAATGAAACCAATGACAAATGAAGATTTGGCAGAGTTAGGCCACAACAATTGAAAAATAGAGAAACTGCAATGATGATGACTCTCATCTCTTAAAATATTTGGATATCAGGATTAAAGGAGGGCCTTGGGAAAATTGTCAACAATGTCAAAATTTTTACAGCCTTCTTTACAACTGTCCATATGGAAACTAGACATTAGATGAAATCTGTTTATATATAACACAATTTTGTCAGAAAAATTATGCCCAAATCCCCACTTGATTTGTTCCTTCTAAGAATTAGCACACACTGGTATCGCTTATATGTGGAATCTAAAAACATGGTACAAATGAACCTATTTATAAAACAGAAATAGAGTCACAGATGTAGAAAACAAACTTATGGCTCCCAAGGGGAAAGGGGGGGTGGGAGGGATAAACTGGGGAATTGGGATTGACATATAAACACAACTATATATAAAATAGATAGCTAATAAGAACCTACTGTATAGCACAGGGAACTCTACTCAATAGTTTGTAATGACCTATATGGGAATAAAATCTAAAAAAGGGTGGATATATGTATATGTATAAATGATTCACTTTGCTGTACAGCAGAAACTAGCACAACATTGGAAATCAACTATACTCCAATAAAAATTAATTCTGGGGCTTCCCTGGTGGCTCAGTGGCTGAGAGTCCGCCTGCCGATGCAGGAGACACGGGTTCATGCCCCAGTCCGGGAAGATCCCACATGCCGTGGAGTGGCTGGGCCCATGAGCCATGGCCGCTGAGCCTGCGCGCCCGGAGCCTGTGTTCCACAATGGGAGAGGCCACGACAGTGAGAGGCCCGCGTACAGAAAAAAAAAAAAAAAAAAATTAATTATGAAAAAAGAATTAGCACATAATTACAATTATAACCCAAATTTGTTAAATAAAAGATGAAATAAACGTCAAAATTCTTACCACTATTTTTTTTAATTTAATTTAATTTTTATTTATTTATTTTTGGTTGCATTGGGTCTTCGTTGCTGTGTGCAGGCTCTCCCCAGCTGCGGTGAGCAGGGGCCATTCCCTGCCTCTGTGCGTGGGCCTCTCATTGCGGTGGCCTCTCCTGTCGCGTGGCACCAGCTCCAGGCACGCGGGCTTCAGCATCTGTGGCATGCAGGCTCAGTAGTTGTGGCTCACGGGCTCCAGAGCACAGGCTCAGCAGTTGTGGCACATGAGGTCAGTTGCTCCACACCAGCATAGTTGCTCCACACCAGCTCAGTTGCTCCGTGGCATGTGGGATCCTCCTGGACCAGGGATCGAACCTGTATCCCTTGCGTTGGCAGGCGGATTCTTAACCATTACGCCCACCAGGGAAGTTTCTTACCCCTCTTTTTATACGAAATTTTCATCTCTTTTAAGTAGACTTTTTTTTTGTTTGGCTGTGCCATGAGGTGTTCAGGATCTTAGTTCCCCAGCCAGGAATCGAATTCATGCCCCCTGCATTGGGAGCGTGGGGTCTTAACCACTGGACCACCAGGGAAGTCCCTACGTGGACTAACTTTAAATGGCTTTTTTTTATATAATAGCAATCCTCTTCAGAGAAAGAGGATCTCAGATACATTCTGTACCTGGGATTTAAAAGAATTTTATATATCCTATATCTTGGATTTTGAGAATATATTTACATATTCCATTTATAAGTAAATTCATAAGACTAAGTATGTATAGTTTATTTACCATGGCAAATTTTTTAAAATTCTGCCACTTACAAGCTGTACCTTGGGAAAAGCCACTTCACTTCTCTTAGCGTCAGTTTCCTTTGTAAAAAGAAGATAATCCCTACATTGTAAAACTATTGTTAAGTCCTGTATAAGGTACATGAAGCTTTTATTATTTTGTCTGGCATACTGTGAGTGCACAGGAAATGGTAGCCATTATTATTAACTCACATGGATATTAATGTCATTCACATGTGAACATTTTTTTGACTTTGATTTTTTATCCACAGTTCTTGTTCATAAAATACTGAGAGGGCATCGAGCAATTCTGTGAAGGCAAAATATCATAGATCTAATTTAGGTTCATTCTTTTTTTTTTTTTTTTACGTCTCTATTGGAGTATAATTGCTTTACAATGGTGTGTTAGTTTCTGCTTTATAACAAAGTGAATCAACTATACATATACATACATCCCCATATCTCTTACATCTCCCTCCCTCCCACCCTCCCTATCCCACCCCTCTACGTGGTCACAAAGCACCGAGCTAATCTCCCTGTGCTATGCGGCTGTTTCCCACTAGCTATCTGTTTTACATTTGGTAATGTATATATGTCCATGCCACTCTCTCACTTCGTCCCAGCTTACCCTTCCCCCTCCCCATGTCCTCAAGTCGATTCTCTAGTAAGTCTGCGTCTTTATTCCCGTCTTGCCCCTAGGTTCTTCATGACCATTTTTTTTTTTTTAAGATTCCATATATATTAGGTTCATTCTTGAGTAATCAGTTGTATTATCTGAATCTGATTCACATTTGGGGGCTAACAAAGATTTTCTTCTTGACCAGTCTCTAGCCAGGGTCCTCTAAACCCTCTTCTCGACTAAGCCTCATCCTTGAACAGAACAGTAACATACCTTCTAACAGCTGAAGGCCACATCCCTAGAATTACACTCCCTCCCACCCCCAAAGTGCCTGCCTCAGGAAACTCAAGGTTGCCAAAAGAATTTACCCAAAGATAGGGTTCCTATCTCCCACCCTCTATGGGAGTGTAGGAGCCTACCTTAGATAACTGACAGTTAACAAACCCAGATGGGACGCACATGGAAAAACCACCCCACCTTCTTGCTTTGTGTAATTTTTCAATTCCTCAACTCTATTAAGCCCCCATTCACCTCCCCTCCCTATTCCCTCATTCTCCCTTTAAAACACCCAGTCAACTTTGTCCAAATCAAAGTTGAATTCAGTTCATGTTACCTTTTCATTTTGTTGATGGTTTCTTTGCTGTACAGAAGTTTTTTAGTTTGATACAGTCCTACTTGTTTTGGCTCTTGTTGACTTTGTTTTTGGAATCAGATCCAAAAAATCATTGCCAAGACCATATCAAGGTACTAACTGCCTAAGTTTTCTTCTAGTTTTATGGTTTCAGGTCTTACATTCAAGTCTTTAATCAATTTTGAGTTAATTTTTGTGTATGCTATAAGTTAGTAGTTTCATTCTTTTGCATGAGACTATCCAGTTTTCCCAATACCATTTAGTGAAGAGACTGTCCTTTCCCATTGTATATTCTTGCCTTCTTTGTCATAGATTAACTTACCATATAGGCATGGGTTTATTTCTTGGCTGTCTATTCTGTTCCATTGTTGTATGTGTCTGTTTTTATGCCAATACAATACAGTTTTGATTACTATAGCATTGTAATAGAATTTGAAATTGGGGAATGTGATGCCTCCAGCTTTGTTCTTTCTCAGCGTTGCTTTGGCTATTCAGAGTCTTTTGTAGTTCCATACAGATTTTAGGGTGATTGGTTCTATTTCTGTGAAAAATGCCATTGGGGTTTTGATAGGGCTTGTCATATATAGCCTTTATTATGCTGAGAAACGTTTCATCTACATCCACTTTGTTGAGAGTTTTTATCATAAATAGATATTGAATTTACCACCGTGTTCTTAGTTTCTTTACCATAGAGTTCTTCATTTCTTCTTGTGGAATCAGGCTTCAGTCTGGGATCATTTACCTTTAGCCTGAAGAAATTTCTTTGTTGTTTTTTTGTAGAGTAGGTCTATTAGCCACAAATACTCTCAGCTTTCATTTTAAAGTGTCTCTATTTTGTGTCATTCCTTGAAGAATATTTTTCTTAGGTACACAATTCTGGGATAGAAGAATTTTTGTTTTTTCTTCAGCACTTGAAAGAGGTCCTTATTCTTCTCTTCTGACTTATTTTGTGATGAGAAATTAGCCATTGGTTTTTTTTTAAATAACATCACCCTATTTCCTGCACCCCCCAGTTCCTGGCAACCATTGTTTCACTTCCTGCCTCCATGAGTTTGACTTTTCCAGATTCCACATACAAGTAAGATGATGCAGTACTTGTCTTTGTGTGTCTGGCTCAGTCTACCCAGTGCTATGTCCTCCAAGTTCATCCACGTTATCACAAATGACAGGATCTCCTTCTTCCCTAAAGCTTAATAACATTCCATTGTTATACACCACACCAGCTCCAACCATTCATTTGTTGATGGACACCTAGATTGACTCCATATCTTGGGTATCATGAATAACGCTGCAGTAAACGTGGGAGTGCAGATATCTTCTCAAGATTTGATATCATTTCCTTTGGATGCATATCTAGATGGGGGACCACTGGATCACATAGCAGTTCCAATTCCAGTCTTCTGAGGAACCAC
Organism: Delphinapterus leucas; assembly: GCF_059928025.1. Taxonomy (NCBI): domain Eukaryota; kingdom Metazoa; phylum Chordata; class Mammalia; order Artiodactyla; family Monodontidae; genus Delphinapterus; species Delphinapterus leucas. Next base: position 61,812,185 of record NC_143130.1, on the reverse strand, counting down.
CATACTGTTTTCCATAATGGCTGTAGCAGTCTACATTCTTATCAACAGTACACAAAGGCTCCTTCTCTCCACATCCTCACCAACACTTGTTATTTTTTGTCTTTTTGATAATAGTAATTCCAACATGTGTGAGGTGATATCTTACTGTGGTTTCAGTCTGCACCTCCCTACTTTTCATTGATGTTGAGCATCATCCCGTATATTCATTGGCCATTTGTATGTCTTCCTTTGAGAAATGTCTATTCAGGTCCTTTGCCCATTTTTAAAATCAGGTCCTTTATTTACAAAATAAGTTATCACTCAGAACCTTAATTCATTGGCCGTGTTAACAGGTTTAAGACATTTCAATTTACTAAAGATAAATAATTCAATCTTTAAATAAAGAACTATAAGGTGTTTGGGAAAAAACAAAAACAAAATAAGATCAGGTCATCTATCTTCTTGCTATGGAGTTGTTTGAGTCTCTCATATATTCTGAATATATTCTGAACTCCTTACCAAATGTATGATTTGCAGACATCCTCTCCTGTGCCATAGGCTGCCTCTTTACTCTGCTGAGTGTCTTTGCCATGCAGAAGATTTTAGTTTGATGCAGTCTCATCTGTTTATTTTTGCTTTTGTTGCCTGTGCTCCTGGGGGTCATATTCAGAACGTCCCAGACCAATGTCAAGAAACTTTCTTCCTATGCTTTCCTCTAGTAGTTCTACAGTTTTAGGTCCTATGTTTAGGTCTGTAATCCATCCTGAGTTGACATTTGTATGTGGTGTGAAACAACGTTCCAACCCCACTCTTCTGCACACAGACATTCAGCCTTCCCAACACCATTTATTGAAAAGACCATCTCATCTCTGTTGTGCACCCCTGTCAAAGATCAACTTACTGTAAATGTGAGAATTTATTTCTGGGCTTTGTATCCTATTCCACTGGTCTCTATGTCTGTCCTATGCCAGTACTACGCTGCCTTGATTACCATAGCTTTATAGTATATTTTGAAATCAGACAGTGTGATGCTTCCAGCTTTGTTCTTTCTCAAGATTGCTTTGGCTATTCAGGGTTTTTTTGTGGTTACATAGGAACTTTAGGATTTTTTTTTCTATTTTTTGTGGAAAATGCCATGGTATTTTGATAGAGATTGTTTTGAATCGTATATCTTTTTTGGGTAATATGGAGATATTCTTCCAATCCATGGAGATGGAACATCTTTCCAATTATTTGTGTCATCTTCAATTTCTTTCATCAGTGTTTTATGACTTTCACTGTACATTCACCTCCTTGGTTAAATTTGTTCCTAAGTATTTATTTTTTGTAAATGGGATCGTTTTCTTAATTCCTCTTTAGATAGTTCGTTGTTAGTGTATAGAAATGCAACTGCTTTTTGTATATTGATTTTGTATCTTGCAGCTTTACTGAATTCATTGATTAGTTCTATAGTTTTTTTGGTGGCGTCTTCAGGGTGTTCTATATGTGATATCATATATCTGCAAACAGAGAATTTTGTTTCTTCCTTCCTGATTTGGATGCCTTTTATGTCTTTTTCTTTCCTAATTGCTCAGACTAGGGCTTTCACTACTATGTTGTCTTGTTCCTGATCTTAGAGAAAAAGCTTTCAGCTTTTCACTGTTGGATATGGTGTTAGCTGTGACCTTGTCATATAAGGCCTTTATTATGTTGAGGTACATTCCATCTATACCTAATTTGTTGAGAGTTTTTAATCATGAAAGGACCTTGAATTTTGTCAAATGCTTTTTCTGTAACTGTTGAAATGATGGTAGGATTTTAATCCGTCCTTTTGAAACTGCACTCCTTCTTGGGTGGGACTCGAACCCACCCGCACCTCAGAGTGGGGCTTGAACACACAATCCCTGGCTTAGGAGGGGACTTGAACCCACTGTCTTTTGATTAGAACTGCTCACTTGGTGTCAATACTTACTGAAGCTCAGGTTCTTTTGTCTCATTACAGAAACAATTCAGCCTGAGGCAAAGAGTGAGTTTACTAGCATAGGACACTGGTGAGAGATACAAGGAGCCCTGCAAGGGAGCAAAGCCCCAAGAACAAAGAGGGATACATTTTTGTAATCAAAGAAAAAGTGGGGAGGGGAGAAGACCACCTACTTCCTCATTCTTTGGCAGACATCAAGACTTACATCATTAGTTCCTCCTTCGGCCCTCCATGGTTTAACCGGGACTGTCATGGTGCTATTTAAATCATACATATATTAGCAAAAGGGTGGTGACATATACTAAAATATGGTAATTAATGTTAGGTTTCAGTATAATGTCCCCTTTCACCTAATTTATTTCCCCTGTCAACTATATTTCTGTCTTGGCTACATGTAAAAATGCTACTCTTCAAGGACTATTAACTCTCTGACTTCACAAGATTGAGACCCTGTATCTATTGTCTTGTATTTTAACTGTCAGGGTTAGTGGCTTGAGTGTGTTGGCACTTGGACGCACCTGGTCTTCCTTCAAGGTAGTGTAGATTGTTGCTAGGTTACTGGATTCTTTTCTTGAGTGGTCATTAGCTTACAACAGTCTCCAAACCTCCCTTAACATTCCCTTTCTGTCTTTAATCCCCTAGTGGGATTTCTAAACTGACTCTTTAATTATCCTACTCTATCCCTATTGTTAATATAGTGAATCACATTGATTGATTTGCATATGTTGAACCGCTTGCATCCCAGGAATAAATTCCACTTGATCATGGTGTATGGTGACTTTTAACGTGCTGTTGAATTGTTTTGCTAGTGTTTTGTCGAGGATTTTTACATCTATTTCATCAGGGATATTGACCTGTAAGTTAAAATTTTTTTCTTGATAAATCTCAATAAATGTTAGTCAATTTTTCTAGTCTTTGCAAAGAATCAACTTTTGGCCTTGTTAATTCTCTCAGTTGTATGTTTGCTTTCCATTTTATTTTTTTTGCTTTTTATTTCCTTCTTTAAACTTTCTTTGATCTTGTTTTTCTTCTTATTTTTAGTTGGATGTTTAGCTTATCATTTGTAAGCAATTTTTCCCCTTAACATATGCATTTAAGGTTGTAAATTTTCCTCTAAATGTGGCTTCAGTTTCATCCACATGTTTTAATGTACAATATTTGCAAAATTGAGTTAAAATATGTTTTAAATTTCTTCACTGACCCATTTAAAATTTCTAGTTTATTCTCACTGTGGTCAGAGAACTTACTCTGTATGATTTTAATCATTTAAACGTTTCTGAGACTTGTTTTTCAATAATGATATGTTTTTTATAAATGTCCCGTGTATGCTTAAAAAAAGTATATTTAGCAGTTGTTAGGAGCATTGTTTTGTATATCTTCATTTGATCAAGTTTGTTTATTATGCAGTTCAAACGTATATCGTTGTTCTAACTTTTTACCTAAATGAAATAATCTGCCAGTTACTTTTCCAGCAACAAGAAAAGTGGGTTTATTTGGGATCAGCAGAGAATTTCAGTTTGGGGTCTGCAACCGTGGTGAGCTACGTGCAAGTCCCCACACAGCAAAGGAAGGAGAACACTTTTATAGAGGAGAGAAACAAGTTGGAAAGGCTATAGTAAACAGAGTCCGTGACTTTTTCATTGGCTGAGTTCCTAAGAGGAGAGGGGAGAAGTCTTCTTCCTGTTTACTCTGTCTCATCTGTTTCATATTTATTTTCTCTCCTTTGCCTTCGTTGGGATTTTTTTTTTTTTTCAGTTTTCCCCTCTGCTGGTTTGAACTTAAACAGTTTCTATTCTGCTGGTAGTTACCTTATTAAGTACAACATACATTCTTAACTTAGCAAAGTCTAATGTTATTCAATACTTTTGCTGTCATCCCAGAAAATAAAAGGACACTAGGATACATTTAACTTACTCCTTCCTAACTTTGATGCTTTTGTTTTCAGGTATTTAATGCTACATGCATATTAATTAAACCCAAAGGACATTTCCACTTTTTATATAGTGTTTATTTAGATTTACCACCATATTCACAGCTTTCTTTGCCCTTAATTCCTTCTCACATCTATATCGTTAGCTAGAATCATTTTCCTTTCTTGCATTCATTCTTCAGTACTTTCCATTCATACTTTAATGCAGTTTTTTTAGTGGAACTTTTTTCATGTTTGGTTTATCCAAAAAGTGTTTACATTTTAAAAAATAAATCTGCTATGAACATTTGTTTACAAATCTTCTAGTGGACATATGTTTTCATTTCTTTTAGGTAGACTCTTAGGAGGAGGATTGCTGGGTTGTATGATAAGCACATGTTTAAATTTTTAAGAAACTGCCACACTTTTCCAAAGTGGCTGTACCATTTTACATTTCCACCAGTTTTGTATGAGGCTTCCAGTTTCTCTACATCCTTGCCAAAACTGTATTGTCAGTATTTTTTATTATAGCCAAACCATTCTAGTAGGTATGTAGTATTATCTCACTGAGGTTTTTTTTTTTTAATTTATTTTTTTTTTATTTATTTATTTTTGGCTGCATTGGGTCTTTGTTGCTGCTTGCGGGCTTTCTCTAGTTGCGGCGAGCAGGGGCTACTCTTCGTTGTGGTGCACAGGCTTCTCAATTCAGTGGCTTCTCTTGTTGCAGAGCTCGGGCTCTAGGCATGTGGGCTCAGTAGTTGTGGCTTGTGGGCTCTAGAGCCCAGGCTCAGTAGTTGTGGCACATGGGCTTAGTTGCTCTGCGGCATGTGGGATCTTCCCAGACCAGGGATTGAACCAGTGTTCCCTGCATTCGCAGGCAGATTCTTAACCATTGTGCCACCAGGGAAGTCCTCTCATTGAGGTTTTAATTTCAATTTCCCTAAGTTGAAAAAGTGGTTGCCCATTTTTTGAAATAGGTTGTCTTCCTTTTATTTCATTTGTAAGAGTTATTTATAATCATCTGGATACAAGTCTCTAATCAGATATATGATTTGTAAATATGTTCTCCCATTCTGTGGCTTGCCTTTTCATTTTCTTAATTTTTTTTAATTGAAAAAGTTTTAAATTTTGATAAAGTCTACTTTGTCAATTTTTTCTTTTATGAATTGTGCTCTTGCTGTCATATCTAAGAAATCTTTGTCTAACCCAAAGTCACAAAGATTTTCTTCTAGAAGTTTTATAGTTTTAGCTCTTACGTTTAGGTCTGTGATATATTTTGAGTTAATTTTTCTGTATGCTTTAAGGTAAAGGTATAAGTCTGTTTTCTGCACGTGGATATTCAAATATCCCAGTACCATTTGTTGAAAAGACTATCTTTTCCTCACTGAATTACCTTGGTTCTTTTGTCAAAATAATATAAGGCTTTATTTTCAGTGCACAGTTCTTGATCTGTAGATTCGACACATTCCCTATCAGTATCCCAACAGCATTTTAAAAATAGCAATTGTCAAGCTAATTCTAGAATTTATATAGAAAGGCAAAGGACTTAGAGTAGCCAAAACAGTTTAGAAAAAGAAGAACAAAGCTAGAGGACTTACACTACCTGATTTCAAAATTTGCTGTTGTAGTAATAAGGGAGTATGCTTATTTCCAGGAAGAAAAGAGAAATGCCAACTTTAGGCCACTGTCTTTATTTTTGAATTCTTTTCCATTATGTTTTATTACAAGATAGTGAATATCGTTTATGTATTTTATATATAGTAGTTTGTGTCTGCTAATCCCAAACTCTTAATTTACCCCCCCCCAACCTTTCCCCTTGGTAACCATAAGTTTGTTTTCTATGTCTGTGAGTCTGTTTCTGTTTTGTAAATAAGTTCATTTGTATCATTTTTTAGATTCCACATATAAGTGACATCACATGATATTTGTCTTTCTCTGACTTACTTCACTTAGTGTGATCATCTCTAGGTCCATCCATGTTACTGAAAATGACATTGTTTCATTCTTTTTTATGGCTGAATGGTATTCCATTGTGTTTATGTACCACATCTTCTTTATCCATTCATCTGTCATCAGACATTTAGGACATTTACTTATTCCATAAATAGGACATTTATTTATTTCATAAATAGTGCTGCTATGAACACTGGGGTGCATGTATCTTTTCAGATTATGGTTTTCTCTGGTTATATGGCCAGCAGTGGGATTGCTGGAACATATGGTAACTCTGTTTTTAGTTTTTGAGGAACCTCCATTCTGTTTTCCATAGTGGCTGCACCAATTTACATTCTTACCAGCAGTGTAGGAGGGTCCCCTGTTCTCCACACCCTCTCCAGCATTTATTATTTGTAGACTTTTTAATGATGGCCATTCTGACTGGTGTTAGGTGATGTCTCATTGTAGTTTTGATTTGCATTTCTCTAATAATTGGCGATGTTGAGCATCTTTTCATGTGCCTTTTGGCCATCTGTATGTCTTCTTTGTAGAAATATCTGTTTAGGTCTTCTGCACATTTTTTGATTGGGTTGTTTTTTTGATATTGAGTTGATTGAGCTTTTTGTATATTTTGGAAATTAATAGACCACTCTCTTTAAAGCAGAAGTTTCTCTGTTTAATTTCTTGTTATCAGGACTGTAATCTATTTTGGATATTGCAAAGGCATAACCATCATAGGCATTGAAAAATTTCAGAAAGTTTTCTGGTTGTTGGGTTTTTATCTTTTTGAGATAAGACTAGTGGCAGCTAACATTCTTTTCTTGTGTTTGGGAGGTGAACCAGAAGAACCTGTAGAACCTGTAAGAATGAGATTTAAAGGTGTGTCACTGGCCAGTACATTCTTTTGTGCAGTTCCAGTTCATTCCATACAGAATTATTTTTTAGGGTTTATGAAACACACACTTCTATTCAGCTTATGTGTAAGAAGATGAAGTTTGAGGTGTTGATAATTTTTCTGTCTTATTTACATAAATTAAAATGAAATATGGGAAGATTGATATGCTCTTTTAAGAAATCCCCTTGATAATTATTAAAAAGCTTGTCATTTTTTAGTAAAACATAAGAAATTACAAGTCAGTCTAGCAGTCAACTATCAGCAATAAATTCATAACAAAATATTTGTTAAACATCTACTGTTAATAAGGCAGTAGGCCAGATTTAGCCTAGAGGGATAAAGATAAATAAGACACTATTCCTGTTTCAGGAAACCTATAGCCCAGTAAGGAAATAAAGCATCTTCATATAGAGACTAAAGAGAAATCCAGGGTAGTAAATTAAGAAAGTTATTGAGTTTCTCCCTTTTATCTTTTCTCTAGGTGATTCATTCTCCATTTTTCTTCCAGTGCATTCCTTAGAGTTTTATTCCCTTCATCAACCTGGTAGTATCCTGTGGATATGTTCTAGTTTCAGCCCTAAAAGATATTATACAGCACAGAATACCATAGACATTCAAATTGTAGACTAATGTGATGGTTCTCAAAGCGCCAAACTAGCACCATACCATCATCTGGGAACTTGTTATAAATGCAAAATTTCAGACCCCACACCAGATCTACTGAATTAGAAACTCTGAGGGTAGGGCCTAGCAGTCTATTCTTCAACAGACCTTCCAGATAATTCTGATGCTTGCTGATTTATCCCTTCACCTGTTGACGGACATTTGGGTTTTTCCAGTTTGGGGCTGTTACGAATAATGCTACTGTGAATACTCATGTACACATCACTCTGCAGATGTGCTTTTTACTCCTCTTGGGTAAATATGAGAGAGTGGAATTTCTGGGTCATATGGTTCTTTATTAGTTATCTATTGCTGCAAACAAATACTCAGAGGCTAAAAACAACAAAAATTTATCATCTCACAATTTCTTTAGGTCAGGAATCCAGGAATGACTTAGCCAGATAGTTCTGGCTCAGGGTCGGTCAAGGTGTCAGTCAGGACTTGTGCTCATCTCAAGGATGACTGGGGGAAAATCCACTTCCAAGCTCACACATGTGGCTATTGTCAGGCTTCAGTTCCTTGTCATGTGAGCCTCTTTATCAGGTCTGCCTCATGACATGGCAGCTGGATTCCCCCAGAGTAAAGAAATCTAAAAGAGGGAAAAAGAGACATCTAAGACAAAAGCCACCATCTTTATAATCTAGTCTTGAAAGCAGCACGTCATTACTTCTGCCGTATCTGTTCTGTAGAAGTAAGTCAGTAAGTCCAGCCCACCCTGAAGGGGAGAAGGTTATACAAGAGTGTGAGTATCAGGAAGTGGTGTTCATTGGGATGCACCTTAAAGGCTTTCCACCACAATAGATGTCTGCTCAAATTTCTAAGAAATTGTCACACTGTTTCCCAAAGTCTTTATACCACTTTACACTCCCACTAGTGATGATGAGAGTTACAGTTGTTCCACATCCTTGCTGACGTCTGATATGGACAGACAGCCTTTTTAATTTTAGGCATTCTAATAGGGATGTAGATTTTTATTGTGCTTTTATGTTGCCTTTGGTGATTAATGATGTTGAGCATGTGCTTATTATTTTCATATGTCTTTGGTAAAATGACTTCACATTTTTTTGCCCATCTTTTAATTGAGCTGTCTCATTATTGAGTTGGAAGAGTTCATTTATATATATATATAAACATATATAAAAACATAAAATATATAAATATAAAATGCAAATCCTTTGTCAGATACATTTATAGGAAATATCTTCTCCCACTTTGTGGCTTGCCTTTTCATTGTCTTAATGGTGTCTTTCAAAGAGCAAAAGTTTTGGGACTTCCCTGGTTAAAACTCCATGCTCCCAATGCAGGGGGCATGGGTTCGATCCCTGGTCAAAGAACTAAGATCCTGCATGCCACGCAGTGTGGCCAAAAACGAGCAACAACAACAAAGAGCAAAAGGTTTTATTTGCTCAAGTCTAATTTATCCATTTTTTTTCTTTTATGCCTCATAGTTTTTATGTTCTACGAAATCTGCTTTCTCCAAAGTTGCAAAGATTTTTGGAGATTTTCTTTTTATTAGTGTGAACTGATGGAGGATTGGGAACCTCTCAATAATGTTATAGCAAAATACTATAACAACTAACTATTTTTATAATTCATGTATATGTAACATGTAGAAACTGCTTTGTATGGCTATACATTTGCTGTTGAACTTTTCATGTTTCTCATCAGCTAGACTATATGCTTCTTAAGAGTAGGAAATGATTTAACTCTTTTGCGATTCTTTTGTTGTCTGCTACAGAGTAGGGACTCAGTAAGTATTTGTTGGTTTGAATTCTGTATTTTGAATTTAAATAGAAGTGGGATATTTATGTGTAAGAGTTCAAAAGTGGAGCTTATAAGAATGATTAGGGCTGTAAATAAAAATGAGAGTTTTTTCCATAGAGGAGTAATTGAAGCCATGGGAATGGACTAGATCTCCAAAGGAGAGAGTGTACAGAGTTGAACCTTGGAGCATAGCACCTTTAAGCTATAATCAACAAGGATGCTTTATATGATCTGTTCTTAAGAGGAAGGATGAATTTGGTTCAGTTTTTTGCGTTTTTTCTGACATCTCTGCTTGTACTATATCTATGCCATTGAATATTAAAATAATATTTTCAGGGCTTCTCTGGTAGTGCAGTGGTTGAGAGTACGCTTGCCAATGCAGGGGACACAGGTTCATGCCCCGGTCCGGGAGGATCCCACATGCCGCGGAGCGGCTAGGCCCGTGAGCCATGGCCGCTGAGCCTGCGCGTCCGGAGCCTGTGCTCCACAACGGGAGAGGCCACAACAGTGAGAGGCCCGCATACCGCAAAAAAAAAAAAAATTAATAATATTTTCAGTTCGAATAGTAAGAGTAAAATCTTTCAGTAGTCAAAAATTCATCCAGTTCAAGTACTGAATTATGAGGAAGCTTTAATTTGGCCTTAAGGCCAAATTTTAGCAATGTTTTCAACTAATTATATCTAATTGGTCATAGTATTTATTTATTTATTTATTTATTTATTTGTGGCTGCATTGGGTCTTTGTTGCTGCACGCGGGCTTTCTCTAGTTGCGGCGAGCAGGGGCTACTCTTCGTTGCAGTGCGGGGGCTTCTCATTGCAGTGGCTTCTCTTGTTGCGGAGCACGGGCTCTAGGCATGCGGGCTCAGTAGTTGTGGCACACAGGCTTAGTTGCTCCGCGGCATGTGGGATCTTCCTGGACCAGGTCTCAAACCTGTGTCCCCTGCGTTGGCAAGTGGATTCTTAACCACTGCGCCACCAGGGAAGTCCCGGTAATGCTATTGAATTCAGAATGCTGCTTTTGCATTGTACATTGTTTTAAGTTACAAGCCCAGCGCTTCTTAATGTACAGTCTGGGTATTTGGATGCTATTCTCTCTCTTTAGATGTTTCATCCTTGAGGTGTTTTGTTTTTGTTTTTTGGTTGCATTGGGTTTTTGTTGCTGCGTGAAATTTTTAGAGCAATTTTAGGTTAACAGCAAAATTGAGCAGAAAATACATGGAGTTCCTGTATGTTTCCTGCTTCTATACATGCACAGCCTCCCCAGCTATAAACATCACATTGACACATCATTATTACCCAGAATCCATGGTTTATATTAGAGTCCACTCTTGGTGGTGTACATTCTCTCAGTTTTGACAAATGTATAATGACATGTATCTACCATTATAATATCCTGTAGAATAGTTTCATTGCCCTAAAAATCCTCTGTGCTCTGCCTATTCATCCCTCCCTCCCCTGTAACTGCTGGCAAGTACTGATCTTCATACTGTCTCCATACTTTTGCCTTTTCCAGAATGTCATGTAGTTGGAATCATACATCGTGTAGCCTTTTCAGGTTGGCTTCTTTCACTTAGTAATATGCACTTAGGGATCCTCTATGTCTTTTCATGGCTTGTTATTGCATTTCTTTTTAGCACTGAATAATATTCCATTGTCTGGATGTACCACAGTTTAATTACCTGTTTTTCTACTGAAAGACATCTTGCTTGCTTCAGAGTTTTGACAGTTATAAATAAAGCTACTATAAACATTAATGTACAGGTTTTTGTGTGGACATAAGTTTTCAACTCCTTTGGGTAAATACCAAGGGATGCGATTACTGGATCTTATGGTAAGAGTTATGTTTAGTTTTGTAAGAAACTGCCAAATTGTCATGCAAGTGGATGCACCCTTTTACCTTCCCAGCAATGAATAAGAGTTCCTGGGACTTCCCTGGTGGTCCAGTGGTTACGACTCCATGCTTCCACTGCATGGGGCACAGGTTCAATCCCTAGTCCGGGAAGTTCTTCTGCATGCCGTGCAGTGTGGCAAAAAAAAAAAAAAAGAGTTACTGACATTCTACTTCCTCACTAGCATTTAGTATTGTCACTGTTTTGGATTTTTGCCCTTCTAATAGGTGTGTAGTTGTATCTCGTTGTTTTAATTTGCAGTTCCCTGATTACATATGATGTTGAGAATCTTTTCTTATGCTTATTTGCCATCCGTATATTTTCTCTGGAGAGATGTCTGTTAAAGCCTTTTGCCCACTTTTCAATTGGTTTGATCATTTTCTTATATGAATTTTAAGAGTTCTATGTATATTTTGGATAACAATCCTCTATCAGGTATGTCTTTTGCAAATGCTTTTTCCCATTCTGTGGCTTGTGTTCTCATTTTCTTGACAGTGCCTTTTGTAGAGCAGTTTTCATTTCCAGCTTTATCAAGGCATTATTGACAAATAAAATTGTAATATACTTAAAGTATACAATGTGATGATTTGATATATGTGTGCATTGTGAAAGGATTTTCAAAATCGAGTTAACACATCCATTACCTCATATCATATTTACATTTTATTAAAATGAGGACCCTTAAGTTCTACTCTCTTAGCAAATTTAAGTTATACAATACTGTATTATCAACTATAGTTGCTTTGTTATACATTAGATCCTCAGACCTTGTTATCTTACAACTGAAAGTTTATACCCATTTACCACCTTTCCTCATTTCCCCTACCCCCAGCTCCTGGCAACCGTCATTCTATTCTCTGTTTCTATGAGTCTGAGTTTTTAATTTAAAAAAACTTATTTTTAGACTCTACATATAAGTGATACCATGCAGTATTGGTCTTTCTCTGTCTGGCATATTTTACTTAGCATAATGCCCTCCAGGTTCATCCGTGTTGTTGCTAATGGCAAGATTTCCTTCTTCCTTTTTTTTTTTAATTGGAGTATAGTTGCTTTACAGTATTGTTAGTTTATACTGTACAGCAAAGTGAATCAGCTATACGTGTACATATATCCCCTCTTTTTTGGATTTCCTTCTCATTTAGGTCACCACAGAGCACTGAGTAGAGTTCCCCGTGTTATACAGTAGGTTCTCATTAGTTATCTATTTTATACATAGTATCAGTAGTGTATATATGTCAATCCCAATCTCCCAATTCATCACACCACCATCACCTGCCCCGCCCCACCCCTGCTTCCCCCCTTGGTATCCATATGTTTGTTCTCTACGTCTGTGTCTTTATTTCTGCTTCGTAAATAAGATCATCTATACCAGTTTTTTCAGATTCCATATATATGTGTTAATATACAATATTTGTTTTTCTCTTTCTGACATACTTCACTCTGTATGACAGTCTCTCAGTCCATCCATGTCTCTACAAATGACCCAATTTCGTTTCCTTTTATAGCTGAGTAATATTCCATTGTATATATGTACCACATCTTCTTTATCCATTCCTCTATTGATGGAATTTAGGTTGCTTCCGTGTCCTGGCTATTGTGAATAGTGCTGCAGTGAACATTGGGGTGCATGTGTCTTTTTGAATTATGCTTTTTTCTGGGTATATGCCCAATAGTGGGATTGCTGGGTCATATGGTAGTTCTATTTTTAGTTTTTTAAGAAACCTCCATACTGTTCTCCATAGTGGCTGTATCAGTTTACATTCCCACCAACAGTGCATGAGGGTTCCCTTTTCTTCACACCCTCTCCAACATTTATTGTTTGTAGATTTTTTGATGGTGGCCATTCTGACCACTGTGAGGTGATACCTCACTGTAGTTTTGATTTGCATTTCTCTGATAATTAGTGATGTTGAACATATTTTCATGTGTTTGTTGGCCATCTGTATGTCTCCTTTGGAGAAATGTCTGTTTAGGTCTTCCGCCCATTTTTGGATTGGGTTGTTTATTTTTTTGATATTGAGCGCATGAGCTATTTGTATATTTTGGAGATTAGTCCTTTGTCAGTTGCTTCATTTGCAAATATTTTCTCCCATTCTGAGGGTTGTCTTTTTCTCTTGTTTATGCTTTCCTTTGATGTGCAAAAGCTTTTTAGTTTAAAAAGCTTTGTTTATTTTTTGTTCTTGTGTTTATTTTTGTTTTCATTACTCTAGGAGGCAGATCCAAAAAAATATTGCTGCAATTTACTTCATAGAATGTCCTGCCTATGTTTTCCTGTAGGAGTTTTATAGTGTCCAGTGTTACATTTAGGTCTTTGATCCACTTTGAGTTTATTTTTGTTATGGTTTTAGAGAATATCATATAATATCACTTATATGAGGAATCTAAAAAAATGATACAGATGAACTTATTTACAAAACAGAAATAGACTCACAGATACAGAAGACATTGTTACCAAAGGGGAAAAGGGGGAGGGATAAATTTGGAATTGGGGATTAGCAAATACAGACTACTATATATAAAATAGATAAATAACAGGGACCTACTATATAGCACAGGGAACTATATTCAGTATCTTTTAATAACCTATAATGGAAAAAAATCTGAAAGAGAACAGATACATATATGTGTAACTGAGTCACTTGGCTGTATACCTGAAACACTGTATATCAACTATACTTCAATAAAAAAATACAAGTTAAAAAGATAGTGATTATTACTGATATGCTGAATTCGGTAATAGCTCTAGATTTGAGTAGGAGGTAGAAAGGGCTTTGGAAAGGATGTCTAAGAAAATGAAAGAAGACTACATGTAATAAATAGTATGATTAGGAAGCTGAATATCTGAGGGCTGTTGCTGTGCAGGGTGGGCACCAGGCCGGTGTCATCAGGAGGAACATTCTTGGGGTTGTCCTGTGCCCAGGTGAGGACTCATCCAGGTATGCCCTATGTACCTAGGAAAAGCTGCCCTGTCCCTGCCCTCCACTCTGCCCAGGAGGGTCGGTGAGTATGGGCATTGCAATACGCTCTGGAACTGCCCCCTGAGCCTCTGAATCAGGCCCTGGTTGCGTACCCGCTCTGGTTAGCACTCTCTCCTCATGAAAGCCCCAGGGCTGGCTCCTCCCGCACTCCTGTATTATACACTTGATTGTAGACATGCAGTAACTTCCTATGCCTCCTTGGGCTAGTGCCGGGCCAACCCAAGACTGAAACCCAGGTGTCTAGGATCCTAAAGGAAAGCATAACTAATCATCACAGTTGGCATGTTCCTCCCAAGTGTTGGCCTAGAGACCCAGTAGGTGTGGCAGCTCTTAAGCCGAAGCAACTGCCACAGAAACAGAAGACGACGCCTTTCTCTAGTGGCTCCTGCTTCTCATTCCTATTGCTATCTTTGGCCCAAGGACATGGCAGGTCCAACGTCAGAAGTGGAAGCTAAAGTTGATCACAGAGCTAGTCTAGAGTGGTGGCCAAGCCCATCTCACTGCCAGCAGACCCAATGGAACTGAAAAATCTGGAGTACAGGCCAGTGAAGGTCAGGAGGCACTTTGACCACTCCAAGTTGCTGTCATGATGTTTTGGACCATGGTGAACCCTGCCCAGGAGGCTGGCCTACTGGCTCTCTTTGTTTGGTGGTGCTACCTTTTTACTGTGCTGACCTGGGAATTACCATCCTGCTAAACAGGCGGTTTGTGCCCAAGAAGAAAGTGAATCCTGAAACATGGTGTAAAGGACAGATTGAGGGAGAAGTGGACCTAGTCGTGATGGTGAGGCTGACAGAAACCAGGAAGCCCTTTGTCTCTGAGAATAATCCAGACAGGAACCACTGGCATTACCACGACCTGGAGACCACGTCCAGGCTCCCAGGTGCAGACCCCATTTTCACTGATGCTGACTTCCAGAGCACAGTTCTTAAAAGACCTATTGGAGGGCAAACTAGAGTCACTCTGAGGAATGAGCACCTGCAGTACATCATTCACCTGGTACAGACTCTGTGCAGCCACGTCACACCTGTGGTTTAAGAAATTCCTACCTTGGACTCCTGGTGTGTGAAGAGATTAGCTGATGAGCCCTGTCCCTGAATAATTAGGAAGTCACGGAGTAAACATTTCAAGAGATTTGGTTTTATGCTGGATCATGTGCTATCGGTATAAATAAATCTCTACACTACAAAAAAAAAGCAGCTGAATGTTTGGGATGTTATGATAAAGCACATTATTTTTCAGTCGTCTCGCCCGCCCCCCAAAAAGAAGGAAACTGTAAACTCTAAAGCTGTGCAAAAAAAAACAAGATACAAATAAGATGCAAATTCAAATATAGCATGATTTTAATCAACCTAGAGTTTAAGAAAAGAGAATTTATTTTATCTTGCTTTTGGGAATATTATCTTATGAATGGCCCAGGTATGGTGACACTGAAACAATAGAAGGAAATGTTATTCCTTCACACTGCATGGATCTGCCGTGAATACTATTTACAGTTATATTGACAGAACTGTAGTTTATTGGTTTTCAAGTTTTACGTCAAAGGCAAAGTTATGAAAACACTTCATTAAGGTCACAGACGAGAATGTAAATGTTAAAAACCTTCATGATGTAAGAGTCAAGGCATGCTGCTAAGGCAGAAAGAGGAAGTGGGGAGAGAAAAGGTGGAAGCAAAGTTAGCAGTACAGTTACTTATTTTACATGTTAAGAAGTTAGTCTGTGAATTGACTCAAGTTCATTGATGAGGAAGGAAGTATGAGTATATTATTTAAAATTACAGATATAACAAAGAGAAGAAATAGATAATAGTGTAACTTATCAAACGTTCATATTAAAGAGGTAGAGGGTAGTGTAAGAGAGCTGAAGCCTCATCTTTCATCACTGGGAGTTAGATGTTGTCTAGAGTGCTAAATCTAGAAATAGAGAGGATAAGCATTTTGAATTATGGAAGAAGAGCTTGCCATTGGTCATATTGGTTCTTCTCTTATTTTTCTGATAATTTCTTAGTGGGCTCCTTCTCCAACCATTAAATATTTTCCAGGGATCAGTCCATGGCCTCTGTCTCACACATGTGCACACTCTGAGCTAATGACTTCAGCAGCCACCTGTGGAATTTGAGTCCCAAATCTCTTATCTCTAACCTCATTCTTATCGTACATGCAAGATCTGCATTTTCAGACATTTCCTTCTACATGTCCCAGTAACATTTTAAATATACCATGACTCGAGAGAAATCATTATCTTACTCATGACATCTGTTTTGGTATTCCTTTATTTTGTTTTTAGCAGCTTTATTAAAGCATAATTTATATACCATAAAGTGCACTTATTTTATATTTTACTTTTTTTTTTTTTTTTTGCAGTACGCGGGCCTCTCACTGCTGTGGCCTCTCCCGTCGCGGAGCACAGGCTCCGGACGCGCAGGCCCAGTGGCCACGACCCACGGGCCCAGCCGCTCCGCGGCACGCTGGATCCTCCTGGACCAGGGCACGAACCCGTGCCCCCCGCGTTGGCAGGCGGACTCTCAACCACTGCACCACCAGGGAAGCCCTATATTTTAGCTCAATCAAATTTGCGACCACCTCAACAATCCAATTGTAGAATATTTCCATCATTCTAAAAACATCCTTTATGCTCATTTGCATAATTTCCTTTTCCCAGCCCCAGTCCCAAGCAATCATTAATCTATTCCTGTCTCTTCTGATTTGCCTTTTCTAAAGATTTCTTATAAATGGAATCATACAATATGTGGTTTTTATGACTGGCTTCTTTCACTTAGCATGTTTTGTTTTAATTTTTATTAAACTTAAAGGATATTTTATTGGTTATAAATGTCTAGGTTCAAAATTCTATACCTTTAACACTCCAAATGTTATCCTATTGTCTTCTTTTTTTTTTTTAACATTCTTATTGGAGTATAATTGCTTTACAATGGTGTATTAGTTTCTGCTTTATAACAAAGTGAATCAGCTCTACGTTTACATATATCCCCATATCTCCTCACTCTTGCATCTCCCTCCCACCCTCCATATCTCACCCCTCTAGGTGGTCACAAAGCACCGAGCTGATCTCCTTGTGCTATGCGGCTGCTTCCCACTAGCTATCAGTTTTATATTTGGTAGTATATATAAGTCCATGCCTCTCTCTCACTTCGTCCCAGCTAACACTTCCCCCGCCCCGTGTCCTCAAGTCCATTCTCTACATCTGCGTCTTTATTCCTGTCCTGCCCTGGGTTCTTCAGAACCTTTTATTTTTCTTTTTAGATTCCATATATTTTTGTTAGCATATGATATTTGTTTTTCTCTTTCGGACTTACTTCACTGTGTATGACACACTCTAGGTCCAGTCACCTCACTACAAATAACTCAATTTCATTTCTTTTTATGGCTGAGTAATATTCCATTGTATATATATGCCACATCTTCTTTATCCATTCATCTGTTGATGGACACTTAGGTTGCTTCCATGTCCTGGCTATTGTAAATAGAGCTGCAGTGAACATTGTGGTACATGACTCTTTTTGAATTATGGTTTTCTCAGGGTATATGCCCAGTAGCGGGATTGCCGGGTCGTATGGTAGTGCTATTTTTAGTTTTTTAAGGAACCTCCATACTGTTCTCCATAGTGGCTGTACCAATTCACATTCCCACCGGCAGTGCAAGAGGGTTCCCTTTTCTCCACACCCTCTCCAGCGTTTATTGTTTCTAGATTTTTTGATGATGGCCATTCTGACTGGTGTGAGATGATATCTCATTGTAATTTTGATCTGCATTTCTCTAATGATTAATGATGTTGAGCATTCTTTCATGTGTTTGTTGGCAGTCTGTATATCTTCTTTGGAGAAATGTCTATTTAGGTCTTCTGCCCATTTTTGGATTGGGTTGTTTGTTTTTTTGTTATTGAGCTGCATGAGCTGCTTATAAATTTTGGAGATTAATCCTTTGTCAGTTGCTTCATTTGCAAATATTTTCTCCCATTCTGAGGGCTGTCTTTTGGTCTTGTTTATGGTTTCCTTTGCTGTGAAAAAGCTTTGAAGTTTCATTAGGTCCCATTTGTTTATTTTTGTCTTTATTTCCATTTCTCTAGGAGGTGGGTCAAAAAGGATCTTGCTGTGATTTATGTCATACAGTGTTCTGCCTATGTTTGATTCTAAGAGTTTTAGACTGTCTGGCCTTACATTTAGGTCTTTAATCCATTTTGAGTTTATTTTTGTTTATGGTGTTAGGGAGTGTTCTAATTTCATTCTTTTACATGTAGCTGTCCAGTTTTTCCAGCATCATTCATTGAAGAGGCTGTCTTTTCTCCATTGTATGTTCTTGCCTCCTTTGTTGTAAATTAGGTGCCCATATGTGTGGGGGTTTATCTCTGGGCATTCTATCCTGTACCTTTGATCTATATTTCTGTTTTTGTGCCAGTACCATACTGTCTTGATTAGTGTAGCTTTGTAGAATAGTTGGAACTCCAGGAACCTGATTCCTCCAGCTCCGTTTTTCTTTCTCAAGATTGCTTTGGCTATTCGGGGTCTTTTGTGTTTCCATACAAATTGTGAAATTTTTTGTTCTAGTTCTGTGAAAAATGCCAGTGGTAGTTTGATAGGGATTGCATTGAATCTGTAGATTGCTTTGGGTAGTATAGTCATTTTCACAATGTTGATTCTTCCAATCCAAGAACATGGTATATCTCTCCATCTGTTTGTATCATCTTTAATTTCTTTCATCAGTGTCTTATAGTTTTCTGCATACAGATCTTTTGTCTCCTTAGGTAGGTTTATTTGTAGATATTTTATTCTTTTTGTTGCAATGGTAAATGGGAGTGTTTCCTTAATTTCTCTTTCAGATTTTTCATCAGTAGTGTATAGGAATTCAAGAGACTTCTGTGCATTAATTTTGTATCCAGCTACTTTACCAGATTCATTGATTAGCTGTAGTAGTTTTCTGGTAGCATCTCTAGGATTCTGTATGTGTAGTATCATGTCATCTACAAACAGTGACAGCTTTACTTCTTTTCTGATTTGGATTCCTTTTATTTCTTTTTCTTTTCTGATTGCTGTGGCTAAAACTTCCAAAACTATGTTGAATAATATTGGTGAGAGTGGACAACCTTGTCTTGTTCTTGATCTTAGAGGAAATGGTTTCAGTTTTTCACCATTGAGAATGATGTTGGCTGTGTGTTTGTCATATATGGCCTTTATTATGTTGAGGTAAGTTCCCTCTATGCCTACTTTCTGGAGGGTTTTTATCATAAATCGGTGTTGAATTTTGTCGAAAAGCTTTTTCTGCATCTATTGAGATGATCGTATGGTTTTTCTCCTTCAATTTGTTAGTATGGTTTATCTCATTGATTGATTGTGTATATTGAAGAATCCTTGCATTCCTGGGATAAACCCGATTTGATCATGGTGTATGATCCTTTTAATGTGCTGTTGGATTCTGTTTCCTAGTATTCTGTTGAGGATTTTTGCATATATGTTCATCAGCAATATTGGCCTGTAGTTTTCTTTCTTTGTGACATCTTTGTCTGGTTTTGGTATCAGGGTGATGGTGGCCTCGTAGAATGAGTTTGGGAGTGTTCCTCCCTCTGCTATATTTTGGAAGAGTTTGAGAAGGATAGGTGTTAGCTCTTCTCTAAATGTTTGATAGAATTCACCTGTGAAGCCATCTGGTCCTGGGCTTACGTTTTTTGGAAGATTTTTAATCACAGTCTCAATTTCAGTGCTTGTGATTGGTCTGTTTATATTTTGTATTTCTTCCTGGTTCAGACTTGGAAGGTTGTGCTTGTCTAAGAATTTGTCCATTTCTTCCTGGTTGTCCATTTTATTGGCATATAGTTGCTTGTAGTAATCTCTTATGATCCTTTGTATTTCTGCAGTGTCAGTTGTTACTCCTTTTTCATTTCTAGCTCCATTGATTTGAGTCTTCTCCCTCTTTTTCTTGATGAGTCTGGCTGATGGTTTATCAATTTTGTTTATCTTCTCAAAGAACCGGCTTTTAGTTTTATTGATCTTTGCTATTGTTTCCTTCATTTCTTTTTCATTTATTTCTGACCTGATCTTTATGATTTCTTTCCTTCTGTTAATGTTGGGGGTTTTTTTTGTTCTTCTTTCTCTAATTGCTTTAGGTGTAAGGTTAGGTTGTTTGAGGTGTTTCTTTTTTCTTGAGGTAGAATTGTATTGCTAGAAACTTCCATCTTAGAACTGCTTTTGCCACATCCCATAGGTTTTGGGTC
Organism: Delphinapterus leucas; assembly: GCF_059928025.1. NCBI lineage: Eukaryota > Metazoa > Chordata > Mammalia > Artiodactyla > Monodontidae > Delphinapterus > Delphinapterus leucas. The sequence goes on along the minus strand of NC_143130.1, from coordinate 61,791,988 downwards.
GTCGTGTTTCCATTGTCATTTGTTTCTAGGTTTTTTTTGGATTTCCTCTTTGATTTCTACAGTGATCTCTTGGTTATTAAGTAGTGTATTGTTTAGCCTCCACGTGTTTGTTTTTTGGTTTTTGGTTTTTTTTGCTGTATGCAGGCCTCTCACTGTTGTGGCCTCTCCCGCTGTGGAGCACAGGCTCTGGACACGCCGGCTCAGCCGCCATGGCTCACGGGCCCAGCCGCTCCGCGGCATGTGGGATCTTCCCTGACCGAGGTACGAATCCATGTCCCCTGCATCGGCAGGCAGACTCTGAACCACTGTGCCATAGGGAAGCCCCATGTGTTTGTATTTTTTACAGATTTTTTCCTGTAATTGGTATCTAGTCTCATAGCGTTGTGGTCAGAAAAGATACTTGATATGATTTCAGTTTTCTTAAATTTACGAAGGCTTGATCTGTGACCCAAGATATGATCTATCTTGGAGAATGTTCCATGAGCAGTTGAGAAGAAAGTATAATCTGTTTTTGGATGGAATGTCCTGTAAAAATCACTTAAGTCCATCTTGTTTAATGTATCTTTTAAAGCTTGTGTTTCCTTATTTATTTTCATTTTGGATGATCTCTCCATTGGTGAAAGTGGGGTGTTAGAGTCCCCTACTATGATTGTGTTACTGTCGATTTCCCCTTTTATGGCTGTTAGCATTTGCCTTATATATTGAGGTGCTCCTATGTTGAGTGCATAAATATTTACAATTGTTACATCTTCTTCTTGGTTTGATCTCTTGAAAATTATGTAGTGTCCTTCTTTGTCTCTTATAATAGTCTTTATTTTAAAGCCTATTTTGTCTGATATGAGAATTGCTACTGCAGCTTTGTTTTGATTTCCATTTGCATGGGATATCTTTTTCCATCCCCTCACTTTCAGTCTGTTATGTGTCACTAGGTCTGAAGTGGATCTCTTGTAGACAGCATATATACGGGTCTTGTTTTTGTATCCATTCAGCCAGTCTGTGTCTTTTGGCTGCAGCATTTAATCCATTTACATTTAAGGTAGTTATCAATATGTATGTTCCTGTTACCATTTTGTTAATTGTTTGGGGTTTGTCATTTTAGGTCTTTTCCTTCTCTTGTGTTTCCTGCCTAGAGAAGTTCCTGTAGCATTTGTTGTCAAGCTGGTTTGTTGGTGCTGAATTCTCTTAGCTTTTGCTTGTCTGTAAAGGTTTTAATTTCTCTGTCTAATCTGAATGAGCTCCTTGCTGGGTAGAGTAATCTTGGTTGTAGGTTTTTCCCTTTCGTCACTTTAAATATGTCCTGCCACTCCCTTCTGGCTTGCAGAGTGTCTGCCGAAATATCAGCTGTTAACCTTATGGGGATTCCCCTGTATGTTATTTGTTGTTTCTCCCTTGCTGCTTTTAATATTTTTTCTTTGTATTTAATTTTTGATAGTTTGATTAATATGTATCTTGGCATGTTTGTCCTTGGATTTATCCTGTATGGGACTCTGTGCTTCCTGGACTTGATTGACTATTTCCTTTCCCATATTAGGGAAGTTTTCAACTATAATTTCTTCAAATATTTTCTCAGTCTGATTCTTTTTCTCTTCTTCTTCTGGGACCCCTATAATTCGAATGTTGGCGCGTTTAATGTTTTCCCAGAGGTCTCTGAGACTTTTCTCAATTCTTTTCATTCTTTTTTCTTTATTCTGCTCTGTGGTACTTATTTCCACTATTTTATTTTCCTGGTCATTTATCCGTTCTTCTGCCTAAGTTATTCTGCTCTTGATTCCTTCTAGAGAATTTTTAATTTCATTTATTGTGTTGTTCATCATTGTTCATTTGCCATTTAGTTCTTCTAGGTCCTTGTTAAACGTTTCTTGTATTTTCTCCATTTTATTTCCAAGATTTTGGATCATCTTTACTATCATTACTCTGAATTCTTTTTCAGGTAGACTGCCTATTTCCTCCTCATTTGTTTGGTGTGGTGGGTTTTTACCTGCTCCTTCATCTGCTGTGTGTTTCTCTGTCTTCTCATTTTGCTTAACTTTCTGTGTTTGGGGTCTCCTTTTTGCAGGCTACAGGATCATAGTTCCCGTTGTTTTTGGTGTCTGCCTACAGTGGCTAAGGTTCGTTCAGTGTGTTGTGTAGGCTTCCTGGTGGAGGGGACTAGTGCCTGTGTTCTGGTGGATGAGGCTGGATCTTGTCTTCCTGGTGGGCAGGACCATGTCCGGTGGTGTGTTTTGTGGTGTCTGTGACCTTATTATGATACTAGGCATCCTCTTTGCTAATGGGTGGGGTTGTGTTCCTGTCTTGCTACTCATTTGGCATAGGGTGTCCAGCACTGTAGCTTGCTGGTCATTGAGTGGAGCTGGGTCTTAACATTGAGATGTAGATATCTGGGACAGCTTTCGCTGTTTAATATTACGTGGAGCCGGCAGGTCTCTTGTAGACCAATGTCCTGAACTCAGCTCTCCCACCTCAGTGGCACAGGCCTGACACCTAGCCAGAGCACCAAGACCCTGTCAGCCACACAGCTCACAAGAAAAGTGGAAAGAAAAGGAAGAAAGAAAAATAAAATAAAATAAGGTTATTTAAAAAATCGTTAAAAGTAAATAATTAAAAAGTAATTTAAAAAAAAAGAAAGAAAGAAGAGAGCAACCAAACCAAAAAACAAGTCCACCAATGATAACAAGCGCTAAAAACTATACCAAAAAAAAAAAAGGACAGACAGAAATCTAGGACAAATGGTAAAAGCAAAGCTATACAGACAAAATCACACACAGTCCACCACCTCAGTTTTGGGATGATTCGTTGTCTATTCAGGTATTCCAGAGATGCAGGGTACAGGAAGTTGATTGTGGAGATTTAATCCCCTGCTCCTGAGGCTGCACGGAGAAATTTCCCTTTCTTGTCTTTGTCCGCTCAACTCCTGGTGTTCAGCTTTGGATGTGGCCCCGCCTCTGCGTGCAGGTCGCTGGAGGGCGTCTGTTCTTCGCTCAGACAGGACGGGGTTAAAGGAGCAGCTGATTAGGGGGCTCTGGCTCACTCAAGCCGGGGTGGAGGGAGGAGTACGGAATGCGAGGTGAGCCTGCCACGGCAGAGGCCAGTGTGACATTGCACCAGCCTGAGGCATGCCATGTTCTCCCAGGGAAGTAGTCCCTGGATCACAGGACCCTGGCAGTGGCAGGCTGCACAGGCTCCCAGGAGGGGAGGTGTGGATAGTGACCTGTGCTTGCACACAGGCTTCTTGGTTGCTGCAGCAGCAGCCTTAGCGTTTCATGCCCGTCTCTGGTGTCCACGCTAATAACCGTGGCTCACGCCCATCTCTGAAGCTCGTTTAGGCAGTGCTCTGTCCCCTCTCCTTGCGCACACTGAAACAATGGTCTCTTGCCTCTTAGGCAGTTCCAGACTTTTTCCCGGACTCCCTCCCGGCTAGCTGTGGTGCACTAGCCTCCTTCAGGCTGTGTTCATGCACCCAACCCCAGTCCTCTCCCTGGGATCTGAACTCCGAAGCCGAAGCCTCAGCTCCCAGCCCTGACCCGTCCCGGCAGGTGAGCCAACAAGCCTCTCAGGTTGGTGAGTGCTGGTCGGCACCGATCCCCTGTGCGGGAATCTCTCCGCTTTGCCCTCTGCACCCCTGTTGCTGCGCTCTCCTCTGTGGCTCCGAAGCTTCCCTCCCGCCAACCCCCATCTCTGCCAGTATAGGGACTTCCTAGTGAGTGGAAACTTTTCCTCCTTTACAGCTCCCTCCCAGAGGTGCAGGTCCTGTCCCTATTCTTTTGTCTCTGTTTTTTCTTTTTTCTTTTGCCCTACCCAGGTACGTGGGGAGTTTCTTGCCTTTTGGGAAATCTGAAGTCTTCTGCCAGCATTCAGTAGGTGTTCTGTAGGAGTTGTTCCACATGTAGATGTATTTCTGATGTATTTGTGGGGAGGAAGGTGATCTCCACATCTTACTCCTCCGCCATCTTGAAGGTCTCCCCCCACTTAGCATGTTTTTGAAGTTAATTCATGTTGTAACATGTACCAATACTTCATTCCTTTTTACTGCTGAGTAGGATTCCATTGTCTGGTTGACCCACATTTTGTTTAGCTATTCATCAGTTGATGGACATTTGGGTTGTTTTCTAGCTTGGGGCATTATGTATAATGTTCTAAGCATTACACTCCTATCTTTGTGTGGACCCATATTTCCATATCTCTTGGATACATTTATGGCAAATTTATGTTTAACTTTTTAAGAAACTTTCAGACTATTTTGCAAAGTGACTGTACCATTTTAGTCCCACCAGCAATGTATGAGAGGTCTAGTTTCTCTTTGTTATTGTCTGTCATTTTTATTATAGCCATTCTAGTAGGGTGTGAAATGGTATCTCATTGTGGGTTTAATATACATTTCTCTAATGGATACTTGAAAGTTAGCCTTGATTTTTCTTTCTTTTGTGCCCTGCTCTCCCATTCTGTGGGTGTACCTATTAAGTATATCTTTAGTTCTCTCCTTTATCCTCATTCCCATTGCTTTATTTCTTCACTATTCTTGATTATTAAAATGTCCTCCAAATAGTTTTCTCTGATACCAGTTCCTCGGCAGGTTGCAATCTATTTTCCACACCACTATCAAAATGAATTTTCTAAAATGTAGATGTGATCATGCCACTTCTTTGCTAAAAACCTTTCAAAGTATCCCTATTGCCTTTCAGATAGAGTCACTATTTGAACCCTGGTTATTTTACAAGATCTATTCTTACCACTCCTTCCCCCACCATCCTATCCTCTTACGAACTCATGCACACTCCACACACATACTCTGCACACATCCTGACCTGTAATCTACCTGCAGTTATCTGAATACATTAGGATTTTATTTCTTCTGTGCCTTTGAACATGCTGTCACCTCTGTCTAGAATGTTCATCCATCTCTGTTTACAAACTCTTACTCATTCTTCAAGGCTCAGCACAAATAAAACTCCCTCTTGGAATCTTTCTCTGATTCTCCTTAATAGTTAAGCTTTGTTTTTGTGTGTGTTATTATAATGACATAAATAGGTGTCTTTGAGACTATATTTGGTTGAATTGCATGAAATTATCATTTTAAGCCCAATTATCATTTTAAGCCAAAATATGGTTTATATGTCAGCCTACAACATTTTTGTAGTTACCTGTTTTTGTTCATGTGTCTATCATTTGTTAACAAGAGCCTGCCACTTACAACATATTTGTTGATAGATGCATGAACAAATAAATTATTCTTAAAGACCATGGCTTTTATTTAGAGTGAAAAGCCAACTTGAAAAACATTAGGTCTTCTTTAGAATCATGTAACCTCAAAGGTTAAGTTTATTTGTATTGTGTGAAAAATTATTAATACCAAACCAACTGCCATGGTATGTCTCCTAATAAATACATCTTTAATATCCTGAATGAAGTCACAGATTATTACCTCTCACATACAATTTAGTAGTAATTTTCATGTTAGTGGACAGCATCATAGTTCCATAGTTCAAATCAAATAATAAAGGTTACTGATTTTTCATAAAAATACCATTTTAAAATCGAAACACTGTAAGCTAACAAAATTTTATATATGTGTGTGTGTATATATGTATGTGTGTGTATGTATAAGATAGTAACTATGTAAAAATTGCCTTTGAATGTAGAAGATAATAGTAATGAAAAGAATTGTTCTCAGAATATGAATTATATGAGATTATTTTAATATTTTCTTAAAAGAGCAAATGTACTCACTTCCATGTTTTACATCACACAAGGAGTCATGTCTGAATTGTGGTTTTAGAAAAGATAACCATCTGAATGGTTGGCATACTTTAGGTAATTACGTGCTGAAGAACCCCGCACTTCATTTTAAACAAAATTATAGTTTTTGTCAATATTTTAAGTTATTTATGATTTTTAAACCTCATAGCTTCCCTTAATGCATGTATTACAGCTTTGTTATAGTTTGCAGATGGTTATATTGCCATCAGTATTAGTCATGTTTAGTGATTATATTCACTTCATATTGCACATGGCATTGTACACATGCTGTATTATAAACATTACCTTCTTTCAGTTTTATAAGTACTTCAAATCACCGTTTGTATAAACGTTACGCGTTTTGTAAGGAAATTCCTTTTTTTAAAAAACCCCAGGGAATACTTGTCCACTAACTCCATATTCAAATTCCTTTTCTTCACAAAGTTGTACAACACTTTGGAATTATTCAGACATGCAGAGATAAATTAGCAGTCTAAAGAATGTGGTTTACTTTATAACTTAAAGAATTGGACAGTGATTTGAGAGCGCAGCTTTTAGTACAACTTCTTTTCTAAATAAAATTCTGCTCCATTTGCAACTCTGAACATGTGGACTGAAAGGGGTGGTTCCCTTGGCTGGAGCCTGACCTCTGTGCACACCTTGGTCTTTGTCTCCACTGCGCCCACACTGCACACTGCAGCCATATAAATCAGATTTTTGACGTGTTATAAAGGGCAAGGCACAGCTGCTGCAGACTGCATTGTTCAAAAACTTTTGAAGCGCTGCATATCCAACAAAATTTATTGTTTGTATGAATGTGAGTTTTTATTGAGGTAAGCCTTGTTTCTTTAGAAAAAGAAACTCATATGATGAGCCAGTGATTATTTCAAATTAAATAGGTTTAACTTCTGTCTTTCTCTCTCTCATTGCTTGTCTGTTTAAGAAAGAGTGACTGGCTTTGAGAGAAGGCCTTGATTATTACACCTGTGTTAATAGGAAGTTGTTGATTGAGATTTCTGTTACAAAGTCTTTCTGCTTAAGTCAGGAGTGAGTCTCTTTTATAAAAAGAAATTGAGAGCATGTAATCATAATGTAAGTATAAATCTGTCATCTTTTCAACTGTATTTTGTAATTCCTTTGTTTCTGTTACAGCAGATAACTTCATATATAGCTACTTTGCTTTGCTAGATGCCAGATATTTTTTAAAAGGCATTTGTATATTGGTAAATGTAGTGCAATCTACAGTAAATTTGAAAGTACTTTTATAAAATTTTTAAAGTTTCTATAGAAATGCAGACCTTTTAAATGCAGTTTTTTCTGTAGTGTGTTTTTTGGCCATTTTTAATAAACTGAAAAATAGAAAGTTGTTCTGTTAAAGTCAAATTAGAAATAGGCTTTATGAAAAAGTTGAAAAGTCAATTCAGGTTATTCAGTTTCACTTACTGACTCATATCTTTCATATATAATCTCATATAGTATACTACTAATTTAACAATGTTTATTAAAAGTAAAACATTAGATGTTTCTTCAAAGAGAGATTTAAGAGTACATTATATTATTTAGGCAATGATTTGTATCTGGTGCATTTATACTGCTTGTTGATCTTTTAGTTTTATCTGTTCAGATTTTTTTATTGATATGTGATAAGTATCTAAAAAAATAGATGCTCTAACCAAATAATTTTGTCCTAGCCTTTAAATGTCTTAATTATTTTCATCGTTTAAAAGAATATTACTGTTACAATATTTGACATTTTATAATGCTCTCAAAAGAAGATAATTTTTCCTGAATTGTTAATTTTAGGTGCTGTTTTTCAACCCTAAACTTTTGACCAAGAATGAAACTATTTAAAAATTAAGATGCCAACAGGTAATTTCTTGTAAGTTTATACTTTTGTCAATGTGTGTCACATAGAAATAGAACCAAAAAACAAATGTATATTAACACAAGACTATATTTTTCTCCATCTAAAATTGTCCTAGAAATATGGAATACCTTGGTTTTGAAAGACCTTCCTTTATAACATGAAACTATTTTATTTTAGACCTATATTTTATCACTTTTTACAAACTGACAAATTCTGGCTTACTCTAAATCTGATAACAACTTTACAAATAAGTAAATGAAATCAGAATAAAAATAGATTCAGAGATAGTGATTCAGGTTAGATGAGTATTCTTTACTGACAAAACAGCAAGTGCTGAGTCAGGACTGGTTGTAATCTTATTAAAAACAAGGACATTAATTTCAGCCACAGGAAGCATTCTGTGATAAAGTTGACACTCCACCCTCAGTGGAGAAACCCTATGTGATGACTTCCATGATTCTAGCATAATGTAATGTCAACTGGGATTTTATTTGTTAGCCAAATTATTCCTGAAGAGTTGTAAGAATTATCTTATTAAAAGTTGTTTGGTTGTAAAGAAGCATGACATTGTGTAAAAAAGAAAAAAATCTAAAAGATTAGTTCTGGTTGGTTTACTTTCTTCTTTTCCACTTAAATTCTTTATAGTTCTGTTTTCCTCTTTACATTTTTATACTTTTATAATTGTAATGTGATGGTGAAACAGAATCCTCTCAATTCTAAAGCAAAAGGAAAGTTTTAAAATTTCAAATTCTGATAGTGAAGACATCTGGTTCTACAGCAGTTATATCTTAAGGGTATTGATATCTTAGTGGCAAATAAATGCTAGATAACTTTTTAAAATTAGTATGCTATTTTTTTAAATGCTAAATTGGAATAATGCCATTTTCTTCTTCACAATAGATTCTATGTCACTTTCTGGACAGAACCAATCAGGAACCAACAATGTACGATTTTAAAGCAATGTGATTCCCCCTTCAGGACCAAAAGATAAATCATTCAGCAATTTGCTTTTCTAATCATAAATAGTAGTATACAGTAGTATAATTACTCAATGAATTCTACTATGTTAATTCTAAATTCTTCTGTCTGATGGTTTTGGTGGGATTTTTTTTTTTGATGGTGGAGGAGGAGGTAGAGGCTGGAAGGAAGGAGAGGTACCAAGAGAGAAAGGGAAGGCAAAGAGAGAAAGAACATAAAGGAAAGGTCAAAGATAAAGGAGGAAGAAAGGATGGAGAAAGAGGAGGAGAGAAAGGAAGCAAGAGAGAAATGGAGGTTTATTTTCTTAATATTATGAAAATTTTTGCTATTTATCAGATGATGACTTAGGTTTTCAATAGTTACTAGTTATTACCTAAAATTCCCTTGCAAACCAAAACCTAATAAGATTATATTTTTGTTTTTTTGATGTTAAAATTGTCATATGTAGAAATATTTAAAGATGATTTTGGACATCAGAATTTATTTAATAATCTAATTTTTTTCCCACAACAATTTCAGACTTTAATGTATTTGAGACCTTAAAGGAAAGATAGGAATCTAAATATACACTTGGGACAGAAAAACTCTAAGCAAAGCTCCAGAATCTATGTACTAAATGAGAAAAGCCACTATTTATTTTAAGATCATAATGTCCTCCTTTTAATCTATTATAGAGATTCCCTATTTCTGTAATATAGCTTTTAACTCCATCATAATTAATGACCATATCTTCAAGACAGATTAATTTTTTTCCTCAAAGGGATAGAAGTCCCTGCTTATCAAAGAAGGAATAAGATTAAGTCCTTCATTTTAAGAAACAATTCTTCATTCTAATTTTTAGAATTACTACTTCAGTATAAGATACTTGGTCCTTTTCCTTATTTTATTAGAAAAACTATAATTTGTTTTTCTCTATTTTATTTATGTATATGTTTTAGATCATGAAGAGCCCTGTGGTCCCAGTCATAGGTCATTTTGCCTGAATGGAGGGATTTGTTATGTGATACCTACTATTCCCAGCCCATTTTGTAGGTGAGTGAAATGGACTGGGGGAGAGGGTGATTTTATTTTTTATCATCTACTAACTTCTTTGAGAAGTGATAAATATTGAACAAAGGGTATAAGATGAAAAAGTGTGAGGAACAATCTTCATATTTATGTAGAACAAGATTATGGTTTTAAAATAAAAACAAAGCAAAGTGGCAAATCACAATCTCAAAAGTGTTTATTTTGAAAACTGGTAGTGGTAGCTTCAAGCCTATTCAGATTTTTTAATCCATTTTAGTGAATGCTCTATGATTTTAGCAATTTAGGGAAGACAGTCTATACTTATTACTGTCAAAACAGCTATAGAATTCACTAATGTAAGAAAAGCAACATGAGATATTTTGCTTTGATTTAGAATACATGATAACTGTGTTGGTACCAAAACTTCATTTGATATATTAAAAAGAAAATGAAGAGTTAAGTTTTTCTAATGGTAGCAGCAAATTTTAAAAAGAAGGGTATCTTAGCCATTATTGTTTTAAAATAATATTATTCACTTTAGGAGTATCGTTATAGCCAGTGATCAATAAAAGACTTGAAAATAGTACGTGTGTAGCTGGCTTCGTGTGAGTTTGGTTGAACAGGGTTTAAGGGGGTTATAATAAACCTCTTTTAATATGTGAATGAAAAACAGCACTACCAATAATGTCCACAGATTTTAGCAGAGCTAACATCTAAAGATACTTTGTAGCATGTGCATCAATTACTCTGTTTTTGTTACTTAACTGAAATGTGAGAGGTATAGAATCTAGATTTAAGATCTTACTAAAGGATAGGAAAGTAAAATTCACAGGAAAAATGAAAGGTACTGGGATTTAGTGTGGAGGAGGAGAGGCAGAGAAATAACCTTATAATTATCTCAGGATGTTTTTAGAAGTTTTCATGGAGGGAATAGTGAGTGACTGTTTTTAAAAATAGGCATTTTTTCCTCTCAGGTAAAAAAGGAAGGGGATAAAGGAACAAATTAGCAATTATTTCTCACCCACCAGGAGCTTCTACATTATTTTACATTTTTAAATCCATTTACTGAGATATAATTTATGTATGACAAACTACATTCATTTTTAATTTATTTATTTATTTATTTATGGCTGCATTGGGTCTTTGTTGCTATGCACTGGCTGTCTCTAGTTCTGGCAAGCGGGGGCTACTCTTCGTTGCGGTGCATGGGCTTCTCATTGCAGTGGCTTCTCTTGTTGCAGAGCACTGGCTCTAGGCGCACAGGCTTCAGTAGTTGTGGCTCGTGGGCTCAGTAGTTGTGGCTCACGGGCTCTAGAGCACAGGCTCAGTAGTTGTGGCGGACGGGCTTAGTTGGTCTGCGGCATGTGGGATCTTCCTGGACCAGGGCTCGAACCCATGTCCCCTGCATTGGTAGGTGGATTCTTAACCACTGCGCCACCAGGGAAGTCCCTACGTTCATTTTAAGTGCATAACTGATGAATTTTGACAAATGTTTATACCTGTGAAACCACCACCACCACAAAATACAGAACATTTCCATTATCCCCCCAAATTTCTTTACTGACCATATTCTTTATTTACATTTTCATGTTTCATTCTCAGAAAAACCTTAGAGAAAAGGGGGAGAGGAAACCTAAGGAAATAGAAAAATAAAGGGAAAATGAAAAATTAACTGACTTGCCAAAAGTCATACAACTAGGAAAAAATTAAAGAAATGGTCTTTGAGTACAACTCCCAGGGTTCACTTAATCTTATGATATATTCATTCTGGATTCTTTATAAGGGGATATGACATGTGACATTCATAGAACAAAACCAAAATGCTTACCAGAAAAAATAAATTTAATAATTAAAAAATAGTAACATTTTGTATCTTGATCTTGGTGTAGCTATATGGGTGAAAAGGCTATCCTTTCTCCGTTGAATTGCCTTTGCATCTTTGTCAAAAATTAATTGACCATATATGTGTGGGTCTACTTCTGGGCTATTCTAAATCACTGATCTGTATTTCTGTCTTTTACCAATAACAAATAGTCCCAATAACTGTAGCTTTATAATAAGTGAAGTCAGGCATTGTGAGTCCTTAACTTTGGTCTTCAGTTCATTGATCTTTAGCCTTCTTTTTAACAGACAGTATTTAATGTTAAAAATTTCCAAATACATTTTAACTCCTTCCTACAGATTTTATAGCCTGTTGTTCAGTACTGAGTTTAAAATTTTTTCCATCATGATTTCTTCTTTAATGTATGGGGTTTTTTTTTTTGGTTATACTTTAAGATTTATATCTAATTTAATTGCATGGTAGTCAGAGTATGTGTTCTATTTAGCTGTGTACTTAATACTTGTCTGTATACTAAATAAATGTCTGTTATGCTGCAGTGAATAAGTTGAAAGAAAGAGTTCAGAGTACTGAAATTTGGAGAATCATTGTAATGGGAAGAAATCTAGGGTCTTAGTTCAGGCTACTATAGCAAAATATCATAGACTGGGTGGCTTCTAAACAACAGAAATTTATTTCTCACAGTTCTAAAGGCCAGAAGTCTGAGATTAGGGTGCCAGCCTGGTTGGGTTCTGGTGAGTGCCTGCTTTCTGGTTTGCAGATGTACCTGGGTAGAACTTTTGACTGGCAGATTTATTTTCTGGAAGAGCTAGTAAGGAGCCAGCTATCAGACTGCAGAGACAACATATGACAGAACGAGGAGTACCTTCTTCTAGATGTAAGCAAATTACAAACCACAGACCAGATCGTTTTTGTATGACCCTCAAGCTAAGAGTATTTTTCTTGCTTTTTAAAGCGTTGTAAAAAACACATGCAAAAATATGGAAGATTATGCCATACATGGCAGGAAGAGAGAGCTTTCTAGAGCCTCTTTGGACTTTCTTTCAAACCAACCTCCTCTCATTTTTCTTACCTATTTTCTTTATTTGGTGATTTAGCACAGTGATTTTCTTTTTTTAAGCTAATATTTTAAAGTTGAGGAATACGTGACATCAGTTCGTTAGTGTTTGTTGAGATTTGCTCTGGAGCCTGGTTCATGTACAGTATTTTAAATGGTCTGTGTCTCCTAGAGAAGAATGTATATTCTTTAATTGACAGATGTAGGGTTTTATATATGTACCTAGGATCAAGCTTCTTATTAATGTGCTGTTCAAATCTTACATATCCTTACTAATTTTCAATCTTCTTGATTTATCAATAACTGAAGAGTTATGTCAAAATTTCTCACTGTTTTTGGATCTTTAATATCACAATTTCTGTTAATTTTTGCTGAAAATATTTTGAGGCAATGTTATTAAGGCTATATTAATTTAGAATGGTTATGTCTTCTGGTGAAGTATCCCTTTTTATCATGATATAGTGACCTTCTTTATCTCTAATGTTTTTTGCCTTAAAATCTATTTATCTGACATTAAGATAGCTGTACTAGCTTTCATTTTTCAGTATTTGACTAATACACTTTTCTCTTCCAATTTTTCAATGTGTGTCTGTAAACACATACAGTTAGTTGAACGTTACCTTTTCTGTCTTTATTGAAATGATTGAGTTTTATTTTTCCACCCTACATTCTATTTATTTTCATTGATATGTCTTGAAATTAATTTTGTTGTGTCTGTCTTTTTTAATGAAAAGAATAGAAAAAATATTAGAATAAATAGTGCATAATGAGTGTAAGTATTATTTGTGAAACTTGTGCTTCAGGTGTGTGTGTGTGCATGTGTTTGGAGTCATGGCTATTATTTTTTTGATTCAGTGGCTCAGTATTTTTTTTAATTGGAGTATAGTTGACTTACAATGTTGTGTTACTTTCTGCTGTACAGCACAGTGAATCAGTTATACATACACATATATCCACTTATAGTATTGAGTAGAGTTCCCTGTGTTATACAGTAAGTCCTTATTAGTTATCTGTTTTATGTATAGTAGTGTGTATATGTCAATCCCAATCTCCCAATTTATCCCTCCTCCTCTTTCCCTCTTGGTAACCGTAAGATTGTTTTCTACATCTGTGACTCTATTTCTGTTTTGTAAATAAGTTCATTTGTACCAACATCTAATTATTTACAAAGTCCTGGATTAAATGGAATTTATCCTTACTTCTGTATCTCTTTGCTTTTTCCTTAGTATTGTTTCTCTCCTGAGGTATTGCAGTAGCTTTCTTTCTTCTATCCTAGTCTCATTCACAATACTGCTGTAGTTGTCTTTGTCTTTTCTGTTCACAAAATATTTCAAAAGATAGAGTGTATCTCCAAATTTCTTAGCCTGGCATTCAAAGCTTTTCATCGTATTGGTCTGTTCTGTTGACATCCTCTCCTATAACTTCTTCATACATACCTTGAGTTCTAAACATCCTGAACAATGTGCAGGTTCCCAAACATGCTAAGCCTGATTCCATGCTTTGGCATATGTCAGTTCGCCTGCCTGAAATGCCTTTCCTCCCTTGTCTGTGAAGAGAGCTAATTTATCACTTCTTCTGTGGAGCCTTCTTTGTCTTAACCAGGCAGTTTCATGGGCTCTTTCTTTTGTACCCCATAATACCTTGTGCATTTCATGCATACCTTTATTATGCCACTGATTAATATTTTAACTGTTTATTTACTGCCTTCCTCAAAATTATGAATGCCTTGAGGGCAGAGATTTGCCATCTTACTGCTTTTTGTGCCTAGCAAAATACATAAATGAATAAATAAGCATAATGAAGGAAGGAAAGGAACAAATTATACCTATGTATTGCTGCAAGTAATTACAGAAAACTCAAATTTTAAATTGTTTAGTAAAATGTACTATGTTATATTAGCCTTACAAGATCAGTATATAATTTTTATGCAGTGATTATGGGTGGGTTTTTTTACACCTTTTTTGTGGTTTTCAGTATATTTCATATAAAAAAGAAAATGAGGCAGTATAAATGGCAGTATAAATATATTTTACATACTATTTATTAACTGAAGTTGTGAATTTTACTTTATGAAAGTATGATTCTTATTCACTATAATACTTAATTTAAAGGTTTAGGTGAATTCTAGTATTGTTTGAATTATTTTTTATTGTAGTAAAAGATAGATAACATAAAACTTACCATTATGACCATTTTTAAGTGTATAGTTCAGTGACATTAAGTACATTCACATTGTTATGCAGCCATCACCACTATCCATCTCCAGAACTTTTTCATCATCCTACATGGAAATTTGTGCCCATTAAACAATAACCTCCCATTTGCCCTCTTTCCAGCGCTGGTAAGCATTGTTCGAATTTGTAGCTCTATGAATTTGACTATCCTAGGTTCCTTAATAAGTGGAATCATAACAATACTTAGCTTGTATGTCTGTCTTATTTTACTTAGCATAATGACTTCAGGGTTCTTCCATTATAGCATAGTGTAGAATTTCCTTCCTTTTTAAAGATTAATGATATTCCATTGTATGTATGTAACATATTTTGTTTATCCACTCATCCATTGGGGGACATCTGGGTTGTTTTTAACCTCTTGGCTATTCTGAATAATGCTGCTATGAACACGGGTATACAAATATCTCCTCAAGACCCTGCCTTCAGTTCTTCTGAGTATATAACCAGGAGTGGGATTGTACGGTAATTCTATGTTTAATTTTTCAGGCACTGCCTTGCTGTTTTCTACAGTGGCTGCACCGTGTTACATTCCTACTAGCAATGCACAAAAGTTCCAATTTCTCCACATCTTTGTGAACACTTGTTATTTTCTGTTTTTTTGATAATAGCCTAATGGATGTGAAGCGGTATCTCATTGTGGTTTATTTTATTTTTCTAATTTTTGGCTGCGTTGGGTCTTCGTTGCTGCGCCCGAGCTGTCTCTAGTTGTGGCGAGCGGGGGCTACTCTTTGTTGCAGTGTGCAGACTTCTCATTGTGGTGGCTTCTCTTGTTGCAGAGCACGGGCTCTAGGCACGTGGGCCTCAGTAGTTGCAGCAGACGGGCTCAGTAGTTGTGGCTCACGGGTTCTAGAGCACAGCCTAAGTAGCTGTGGCACATGGGCTTAGTTGATCTGCGGCATGTGGGATCTTCCCAGACCAGGGCTCAAACCCATGTCCCCGGCATTGGCAGGTGGATTCTTAACCACTGCGCCACCAGGGAAGCCCTCATTGCGGGTTTTTTTTGTTTTTTACGTCTTTATTGGAGTATAACTGCTTTACAATGGTGTGTTAGTTTCTGCTTTATAACAAAGTGATTCAGTTATACATATACATATGTTCCCATATCTTCCCTCTTGCGTCTCCCTTCCTCCCACCCTCCCTATCGCACCCCTCTAGGTGGTCACAGAGCACCGAGCTGATCTCCCTGTGCTATGCGGCTGCTTCCCACTAGCTATCTATTTTACGTTTGGTAGTGTATATATGTCCATGCCACTCTCTCGCTTTGTCACAGCTTACCCTTCCCCTTCCCCATATCCTCAAGTTCATTCTCTAGTAGGTCTGTGTCTTTATTCCTGTCTTAACCCTAGGTTCTTCATGACATTTTTTTCTTAAATTCCATATATATGTGTTACCATACGGTATTTCTCTTTCTCTTTCTGACTTACTTCACTCTGTATGACAGACTTTAGGTCCATCCACCTCATTACAAATAGCTCAATTTCATTACTTTTTATGGCTGAGTAATATTCCATTGTATATATGTGCCACATCTTCTTTATCCATTCATCCGTTGATGGACACTTAGGTTGTTTCCATCTCCGGGCTATTGTAAATAGAGCTGCAGTGAACATTTTGGTACACGACTCTTTTTGAATTATGGTTTTCTCAGGGTATATGCCCAGTAGTGGGATTGCTGGGTCATATGGTAGTTCTGTTTGTAGTTTTTTAAGGAACCTCCATACTGTTCTCCATAGTGGCTCTACCAATTCACATTCCCACCAGCAGTGCAAGAGGGTTCCCTTTTCTCCACACCCTCTCTAGCATTTATTGTTTCTAGATTTTTTGATGATGGCCATTCTCACTGGTGTGAGATGATATCTCATTGTAGTTTTGATTTGCATTTCTCTAACGATTAGTGATGTTGAGCATTCTTTCATGTGTTTTTTGGCAGTCTGTATATCTTCTTTGGAGAAATGTCTATTTAGGTCTTCTGCCCATTTTTGGATTGGGTTGTTTGTTTTTTTGTTATTAAGCTGCATGAGCTGCTTATAAATTTTGGGGATTAATCCTTTGTCAGTTGCTTCATTTGCAAATATTTTCTCCCATTCTGAGGGCTGTCTTTTGGTCTTGTTTATGGTTTCCTTTGCTGCGCAAAAGCTTTGAAGTTTCATTAGGTCCCATTTGTTTATTTTTGTCTTTATTTCCATTTCTCTAGGAGGTGGGTCAAAAAGGATCTTGCTGTGATTTCTGTCATAGAGTGTTCTGCCTAGGTTTTCCTCTAAGAGTTTGATAGTTTCTGGCCTTACATTTAGGTCTTTAATCCATTTTGCGCTTATTTTTGTGTATGGTGTTAGGGAGTGATCTAATTTCATACTTTTACATGTACCTGTCCAGTTTTCCCAGCACCACTTATGGAAGAGGCTGTCCTTTCTCCACTGTACATTCCTGCCTCCTTTATCAAAGATAAGGTGACCATATGTGCGTGGGTTTGTCTCTGGGCTTTTTATCCTGTTCCATTGATCTTTCTGTTTTTGTGCCAGTACCATACTGTCTTGATTACTGTAGCCTTGTAGTATAGTCTGAAGTCAGGGAGCCTGAATCCTCCTGCTCCGTTTTCGTTCTCAAGGTTCCTTTGGCTATTCGGGGTCTTTTGTGTTTCCGTATAAATTGTGAAATTTTTTGTTCTAATTCTGTGAAAAATGCCAGTGGTAGTTTGATAGGGATTGCACTGAATCTATAGATTGCTTTGGGTACTAGAGTCATTTTCACAATGTTGATTCTTCCAATCCAAGAACATGGTATATCTCTCCTTCTATTTGTATCATCTTTAATTTCTTTCATCAGTGTCTTATAATTTTCTGCATACAGATCTTTTGTCTCCTTAGGTAGGTTTATTCCAGATATTTTATTCTTTTCGTTGCAGTGGTAAATGGGAGTATTTTCTTGATTTCACTTTCAGATTTTTCATCATTAGTGTATAGGAAAGCCAGAGATTTCTGTGCATTAATTTTGTATCCTGCTACTTTACCAAATTCATTGATTAGCTCTAGTAGTTTTCTGGTAGCATCTTTAGGATTCTCTATGTATAGTATCCTGTCATCTGCAAACAGGGACAGTATTACTTCTTTTTTTCCAGTTTGTATTTTATTTCTTTTACTTCTCTGATTGCCGTGGCTAAAACTTCCAAAACTATGTTGAGTAAGAGTGGTGAGAGTGGGCAACCTTGTCTTCTTCCTGATCTTAGTGGAAATGCTTTCAGTTTTTCACCATTGAGGATGATGTTGGCTGTGGGTTTTTCATATATGGCCTTTATTATGTTCAGGAAAGTTCCCTCTATGCCTACACTCTAGAGGGTTTTTTATCATAAATGGGTGTTGAATTTTGTCGAAAGCTTTCTCTGCATCTATTGAGATGATCATATGGGTTTTCTCCTTCAATTTGTTAATATGGTGTATCACGTTGATTGATTTGCATATATTGAAGAATCCTTGCATTCCTGGAATAAACCCCACTTGATCATGGTGTATGATCCGTTTAATGTGCTGTTGGATTCTGTTTGCTAGTATTTTGTTGAGGATTTTTGCATCTATGTTCATCAGTGATATTGGCCTGTAGTTTTCTTTCTTTGTGACATCCTTGTCTGGTTTTGGTATCAGGGTGATGGTGACCTTGTAGAATGAGTTTGGGAGTGTTCCTCCCTCTGCTATATTTTGGAAGAGTTTGAGAAGGATAGGTGTTAGCTCTTCTCTAAATGTTTAATAGAATTCACCTGTGAAGCCATCTGGTCCTGGGCTTTTGTTTGTTGGAAGATTTTTAATCACAGTTTGAATTTCAGTGCTTGTGATTGGTCTGTTCATATTTTCTATTTCTTCCTGATTCAGTCTTGGCAGGTTGTGCATTTCTAAGAATTTGTCCATTTCTTCCAGGTTGTCCATTTTATTGGCATAGAGTTGCTTGTAGTAATCTCTCATGATCTTTTTTATTTCTGCAGTGTCAGTTGTTACTTCTCCTTTTTCATTTCTAATGCTATTGATTTGAGTCTTCTCCCTTTTTTTCTTGATGAGTCTGGCTAATGGTTTATCAATTTTGTTTATCTTCTCAAAGAACCAGCTTGTAGTTTTATTGATCTTTGCTATTGTTTCATTCATTTCTTTTTCATTTTTTTCTGATCTGATTTTTATGATTTCTTTCCTTCTGCTAGATATGGGATTTTTTTGTTCTTCTTTCTCTAATTGCTTTAGGTGCAAGGTTAGGTTGTTTATTTGAGATGTTTCCTGTTTCTTAAGGTGGGCTTGTATAGTTATAAACTTCCCTCTTAGAACTGCTTTTGCTGCATCCCATAGGTTTTGGGTCGTCGTGTCTCCATTGTCATTTGTTTCTAGGTATTTTTTGATTTCCTCTTTGATTTCTTCTGTGATCACTGCGTTATTAAGTAGTGTATTGTTTAGCCTCCATGTGTTTGTATTTTTTACAGATCTTTTCCTGTAATTGATATCTAGTCTCATGGCGTTGTGGTCGGAAAAGATACTTGATAAAATTTCAGTTTTCTTAAATTTACCAAGGCTTGATATGTGACCCAAGATATGATCTATCCTGGAGAATGTTCCATGAGCACTTGAGAAAAATGTGTATTCTGTTGTTTTTGGATGGAGTGTCCTATAAATATCACTTAAGTCCATCTTGTTTAATGTATCATTTAAAGCTTGTGTTTGCTTATTTATTTTCATTTTGGATGATCTGTCCATTGGTGAAAGTGGGGTGTTAAAGTCCCCTACTATGAATGTGTTACTGTCGATTTTCCCTTTTATGGCTGTTAGTGTTTGCCTTATGTATTGAGGGGCTCCTATGTTGGGTGCATAAATATTTACAATTGTTATATCTTCTTCTTTGATGGATCCGTTGATCATTATGTAGTGTCCTTCTTTGTCTCTTATAATAGTCTTTATTTTAAAGTCTATTTTGTCTGATATGAGAATTGCCACTCCAGCTTTCTTTTGGTTTCCGTTTGCATGGAATATCTTTTTCCATCCCCTTACTTTCAGTCTGTATGTGTCTCTAGGTCTGAAGTGGGTCTCTCGTAGACATCATCTATATGGGTCTTGTTTTTGTATCCATTCAGCCGATCTGTGTCTTTTGGTGGGAGCATTTAGTCCATTTACATTTAAGGTAATTATTGATATGTATGTTCCTATTCCCATTTTCTTGTTTTGGGTTCATTATTGTAGGTCTTTTCCTTCTGTTGTGTTTCTTGCCTAGAGAAGTTCCTTTAGCATTTGTTGTAAAGCTGGTTTGGTGGTGTTGAACTCTTTCAGCTTTTGCTTGTCTGTAAAGGTTTTAATTTCTCCATCAAATCTGAATGAGATCCTTGCTGGGTAGAGTAATCTTGGTTGCAGGTTTTTCTCCTTCATCACTTTAAACATGTCCTGCCAGTCCCTCTGGCTTGCAGAGATTCTGCTGAAAGATCAGCTGTTAACCTTATGGGGATTCCCTTGTGTGTTATTTGTTGTTTTTCCCTTGCTGCTTTTAATATGTTTTCTTTGTATTTAATTTTTGACAGTTTGAGTAATATGTGTCTTGACGTATTTCTCCTTGGATTTATCCTGTATGGGACTCTCTGTGCTTCCTGGACTTGATTAACTATTTCCTTTCCCGTATTAGGGAAGTTTTCAACTATAATCTCTTCAAATGTTTTCTCAGTCCCTTTCTTTTTCTCTTCTTCTTCTGGAACCCCTATAATTCGAATGTTGGTGCATTTAATGTTGTCCCAGAGGTCTCTGAGACTGTCCTCAGTTCTTTTCATTCTTTTTTCTTTATTCTGCTCTGCAGTAGTTATTTCCACTATTTTATCTTCCAGGTCACTTAAGTGACCTGGATCAATAGGAATTCTGCTATTGATCCCATCTAGAGTATTTTTAATTTCATTTATTGTGTTGTTCATCATTGTTTGTTTCATCTTTAGTTCTTCTAGGTCCTTGTTAAGTGTTTCTTGCATTTTCTCTATTCTTTTTCCAAGGTTTTGGATCATCTTTACTATCTTTACTATCATTACTCTGAATTCTTTTTCAGGTAGACTGCCTATTTCCTATTCATTTGTTAAGTCTGGTGGGTTTTTAATCTTGCTCCTTCATCTGCTGTGTGTTTTTCTGTCTTCTCATTTTTCTTATCTTACTGTGTTTGGGGCCTCCTTTTTGCAGGCTGCAGGTTCGTAGTTCCCGTTGTTTTTGGTGTCTGTCCCCAGTGGCTAAAGTTGGTTCAGTGGGTTGTGTAGGCTTCCTGGTGGAGGGGACTAGTGCCTGTGTTCTGGTGGATGAGGCTGGATCTTGTCTTTCTGGTGGGCAGGTCCACGTCTGGTGATGTGTTTTGGGGTGTCTATGGACTTATTATGATTTTAGGCAGCCTCTCTGCTAATGGTTGGGGTTGTGTTCCTGTCTTGCTAGTTGTTTGGCATAGGGTGTCCAGCACTGTAGCTTGCTGGTTGCTGAGTGAAGTTGGGTGCTGGTGTTGAGATGGAAATCTCTGGGAGATTTTTGCCGTTTGATATTATGTGGAGCTGGGAGGTCTCTTGTGGACCAGTGTCCTGAAGTTGGCTCTCCCACCTCAGAGGCACAGCACTGACTCCTGGCTGCAGCACCAAGAGCCTTTCATCCACACGGCTCAGAATAAAAGGGAGAAAAAGAAGAAAGAAAGAGAGAGAGAGAGAGAGAGGGAGGGAGGGAGGGAGGGAGAGAAAGAGAGAGAGAGAAAGAAAGGAAGGAAGGAAGGAAGGAAGAAAGAAAAGGAAAGAAAGAAGGAAGGAAGAAGGGAGGGAGGGAGGAACGAAAGAAGATAAAATAAAAGAAAGTAAGATAAAATAAAATAGTTATTAAAATAAAAAATAATTATTAAGAAAAAAAATTTTTTAAAGAAAAAACAAAACAAAAAAAATGGACGGATATATCCCTAGGACAAATGGTGGAAGCAAAGCTATAGAGACAAAATCTCACACAGAAGCATACACATACACACTCACAAAAAGAGGAAAAGGGGAAAAAATAATAAATCTTGCTCTCACAGTCCACCTCCTCAATTTGGGATGATTCGTTGTCTGTTCATGTATTCCACAGATGTAGGGTACATCAAGTTGATTGTGGAGCTTTAATCCACTGTTTCTGAGGCTGCTGGGAGAGATTTCCCTTTCTGTTCTTTGTTCTCACAGCTCCCGGGGCTCAGCTTTGGATTTGGCCCCGCCTCTGCGTGTCATGTAGGTCGCCCGGGGGGTGTCTGTTCTTCGCTCAGACAGGACGGGGTTAAAGGAGCAGCTGTTTCGGGAACCCTGGCTCACTCAGGCTGGGGGGAGGGAGGGGTACGGAGTGCGGGGCGAGCATGCGGCGGCAGAGGCCATCATGACGTTGCACCAGCCTGAGGCGCGCCGTGCGTTCTCCCGGGGAAGTTGTCCCTGGATCCTGGGACCTTGGCAGTGGCGGGCTGCACAGGCTCCCCGGAAGGGGGGTGTGGATAGTGACCTGTTCTCACACACAGGCTTCTTGGTGGCGGCAGCAGCAGCCTTAGCGTCTCATGCCCGTCTCTGGGGTCTGCGCTCTTAGACGCGTCTCACACCCGTCTCTGGAGCCGCTTTAAGCAGCACTCTTAATCCTCTCTCCTCGCGCACCAGGAAACAAAGAGGGAAGAAAACATCTCTTGCCTCTTCGGCAGGTCCAGACTTTTCCCCGGACTCCCTCCCGGCTAGCCGTGGTGCACTAACCCCCTGCAGGCTGTGTTCACGCCGCCAACCCCAGTCCTCTCCCTGCGTTTGACCGAAGCCTGAGCCTCACCTCCCAGCCCCTGCCCGCCCTGGCGGGTGAGCAGACAAGCCTCTCGGGCTGGTGAGTGCCGGTCGGCACCGATCCTCTGTGCGGGGATCTCTCCGTTTTGTCCCCCGCACCCCTGTTGCTGTGCTCTCCTCCGCGGCGCCGAAGCTTTCCCCCTCCACCACCCGCAGTCTCCGCCCGCGAAGGGGCTTCCTACTGTGAGGAAACCTTTCCTCCTTCACAGCTCCCTCCCACTGGTGCAGGTCCCGTCCCTATCCTTTTGTCTCTGTTTATTCTTTTTTCTTTTGCCCTACTCAGGTACGTGGGGACTTTCTTGCCTTTTGGGAGGTCTGAGGTCTTCTGTCAGCGTTCAGTAGGTGTTCTGTAGGAGTTGTTACACGTGTAGATGTATTTCTGGTGTATCTGTGGGGAGGAAGGTGATCTCCGCGTCTTACTCTTCTGCCATCTTCCTCTCGTCTCTCATTGTGGTTTTGATTTGCATTTCCCTAATGATTAGACATGTTGAAATCTTTAAATGTGCTTCTTGGCCATTTGTATATCTTCTTTGGAGAAATGTCTATTTAAGTCCTTTGCCTATTTTTGAATTGGGTTGTTTTTTATTTGTTGTTCTTGAGTTTTAGTTCTCTGTACATTCTGGGTATTAACACATTACCAGATGTGTGATTTACAAATATTTTCTCCCATCTTATGAATTGCCCTTTACACAGTTGATAGTGTCATTTGACGCATGAAACATTTTAATTTTGATCAAGTCCAATTTGTTGGGTTTTTTTCTTTTGTTGCCTGTGTTATTGGTATCACTTCCAATAAATCCTTGCCAAGTCTATGTCATGAAGCTTTTGCCTTATGTTTTCTTCTAAGAGTTTATGTAGTTTTAGGTCTTATGTTTAGGGCTTTTTGTATTTTTAGTTAATTTTTATATATGGTGTAAGGTAAGGTCTTTTGCATATGACTATCCAGTTTTCCTAGCACCATTTGTTGAAAAGACTGCTCTTACCCCATTGACTGGTCCTGGCACGCTTGTTGAATGACCATATATGTGAGGGTTTATTTGGGGGCTCTCTATTCTATTCCATTGGTCTTTATGTTTGTCCTTATGCCAGTATCATACTGTTTTGATTACTTAGCTTTGTAGTAAGTTTTGAACTTGGGAAGTGTTAGTCGTCTAACTTTGTTCTTCACAATTGTTTTGTCTATGCAGGGTCCCTTGAAATTCCATATGAATTTTAGAATCAGTTTTCTTGTTTCTGTGGAAAACATCTATTTGGTTTTTAATCAGATTGTCTTGAGTACTTACATAGGTAGTTATTTTTTAATGTGTCAGACATTTTGTGTGAAAACTGTAGAGATATTTTAAGGTTTTTGATGGTGTTATCTTCTTTTAGAGAGGATTTACATAAGATTCTGACAAGTGGTTAGAGGCACTAGTAATCATAGATTACCTAATCCAATTAATGATTGAGATTGTTCAAAGCAGGGCTTCAGCTGCTGTGTAGAAACTAGTCTGTCTGGTTTACCATTTTGTCTAATTTAAATTTTGGAAGCAGCTTGTCAACTTCCAAAAAATCCTGCAAGGATTTTAACTGGGATTGAATCTTTAGGTCAAATATGAGAATTGGCCTCAAATAAAGTTGAGGACTTCCAATTCATGAACATGTTATATACCTTGATTTTATGTCTTCTTTTTTTTTTTATAACATCTTTATTGGAGTATAATTCTTTACAATGTTGTGATTTTATGTCTTCTTAAATTTCTTTCAGCAATATCTATTTTTTAGTCTTGGTGTTATGATCTTGCATATATTTCATTAGTTTTTAAAAATAGATATTTTAATGGTTTTGGATGGCGTTTTCAATGGCATTAAAAAATCATTTTCCAAATGCTAACTGCTTGTGTATGGAAATAAAATTATTTTTATACTGATTTTATGTGTAATGATCTTGCTGAATTCACATATGAATTATGATAATTGTGTGTCTAAATAGTCCTAAAGAATCTGCAATCTTGTCATCTTTGAAAATGGCAGTTATACTTCTATCAGATCTTTATACCTTTTTTTACTTTGTTGCCTGCTGTATTGTAGTGGCTAGAATCTGTAGTATATTTGTTGAATAGAAGTGGTGAGAGCGCTCATCCTTGTCTTGTTTCTGACCTCAAGGAAAGAAAGCTCAATATTTCATTTTTAAGTATATCAACTGTAGGTTTTTTGTTGATATCTTTTAACAGGTTAAGGAAGTACCCTTCTATTCTTTGCTGAGAGTTTTATCATAAATGTGTTTTATATTTTATTAAATGCTTTTTCTGTGCCTATCAAAATGGTCATATGATTTTCTTCTTTTATTTGACTAATGTAGTAGATTATATTAATTTTTTACAGCTTGATATGGTATATTTAAGGTATATTTTATACCTGTATTAAAGCATATTTAAAGAATACATATTTAAAATGTACAGTGTGAGTTTTGACATAAGTATGGAGCTATGAAACCACATGCGTAATCAAGATAATGAAAATATCCATAATCTCAAAGTTTCCTAATTCCCCTTTGTAATTCATCTCTTCCTACCATCCCTGTGTTCTCAAGTAAATGCTGATTTGCTTCTTGTCACTATTGATTGATTTTGCAGTGGCTAGAATTTTATATAGTAAATGGAATTATACACTGTGAACTCTTTATAGGGTAATGCTAGCCTCATAGAATGAGTTGGAAAGTTGTTCCCATCTCTTCAGTTTTCTGGAAGAGTTTATGTAGGGTTTGTAATATTTCTTTCTTAAATATTTGGTTGAATTTAAAAATGAAGCCATCTGGGCCTAGAGTTTTACTTGTGGGAAGATTTTTAAATATAAATTCAATGCCTTTAATAGATGTAAAGTTAAAGTTATCTGTTTCTTCTTGAGTAATCTTTGGTAGTTTGTGCCTTTCAAGGAATAATTCCATTTCATTTAAGTAGTTAAATTTATTGGCATAAAGTCATTCTTGATATTCCCTAATTTAGTATGAAAAATTCAAATTGGTAAAAAGCATTTCTATAAAGAATACAGGATTAGAAGATGCAGGGAGCAGCTACTACCTCTAAGCTGAGGGAGAGTACTCAAGAAAGGAAAAAACTTGGGGATGCTCCATCAATGCTGAGATTCAGATCTTGATGGAGAGAGTTTGGCTATGGCCTATTAGATGGTGGAGAAATTCTCAGGCCAAGGCTATTAAAGCAGAAATCACCCGTTGGGTTGCTGGTGAGTCTCACTGGGAGGCTGCTTGCTAGTGTGTGAGCAAGACCTGCTGGGGTGCTGTTGAAACTTTCTGGAGGGTGTGTATAACTGGGTATACCACCAGAAGACTCCAACTGGCCATCACACCATAGGAGCAAGAAAAAAAATCCCTTCTTACGGTGTCCTTCCAGTGCTCTCTACTGACAAGGCCTAACATTATGCCATCTGGCAAAGGAGAAATAGTATACTTTCAAGCCCAAGTTTCACAAAGCTTGGACAAAGTCTAGATTTAGAGGTGAGAGGCAGTAAATTGATAACTGGCATATCCCTCCTTTGGTTACCCAGCTTCTATATGTACATCTTACACTCACTTGAACTTCCACACACCAAGAAATTCTCATACTTTCCCCAAATTAAGAGGCATTCAGTCCCAACAGTAATTGCTTTTATAGCTGGCAATATTAATTACTCCTCAGATTTAGTCATAGTGCAACTGAATATACTATAGTATAAAGACTAATCACTAAGTTTAACCTCCAGTAATGGTAAGATGGAGAATGAAAAGAAAATGGTTAATATCTCCAAATAAATACATACATATAACAAGCAGAAAAGATACATATTACAATCTTTTTTGTAAGTAATTTGTTATGAGACCGTAGGTGATATCTGTGGCTTCCTTCTCCACTACCCATTCCATACTCCACTTGTCTTCAGCCATCGCATCAGTAGATTTCTTACCAAGTGGAGTAACCCAAACCTTCTTTCCTGAGGGATATGAGTCCTCAATATTCCAGCCTTTTTTTTGATTGCTGTAATTTGCCATTAACCTGCACTATTGAGAATTGACATAGAGTATTAAGAGGCGGCCCAGAGAATTCCCTGGGTTCCAGGTATAGTCTTCCTTTTCCCCATTATATGCCAATAGCCCAATTTCCTCTTGATAGTTGGGATCAACTGCTGAAGCCAATAGAGTAACCCCCTCTTCTTCCTTTTGGTTCAGTTGCATGTGGAGCCCAAAATGACCATGTGGAAGTCTTACCTTTCAATTCAGTAGACCATTTGTGTATTCCTTGATGGAATTGTTATCCTCTTTGGGTCTAGCATCTCTGAACTTCATAGGCATGAAGTTCAAAATTGTAAGGTGAGAATAAAATTCAGCAAATGGGTTATTAGGTATAATAGTGAGTGAAGCCACTATCAGTTCCACCTCTTGATTCCCAGACCCATGCATTCTAACTGTGGGGGAGTCAGCACCGTGTACAATGATATCTGTCTGATTCAAAGCACATAACCAAATCCTGTAAAATGGAACCCCATCCTTTCAGCTTTATTTTTCTCCCATTAGTTTTTTTTTTTTTTTTTTTGCAGTACACGGGCCTCTCACTGTTGTGGCCTCTCCCGTTGCGGAGCACAGGCTCCGGACGCGCAGGCTCAGCGGCCATGGCTCACGGGCCCAGCCGCTCTGCGGCATGTGGGATCTTCCCGGACCGGGGCACGAACCCGTGTCCCCTGCATCGCCAGGCAGACTCCCAGCCACTGCGCCACCAGGGAAGCCCTCTCCCATTAGTTTTATTTCATTTTTAATTAGGCCAGATGCTTCTAAGTGATAGCATATGTGGTAAAACCATTTTCATTCCATGGATATGCACTCAGAGCGGCACTTCCTTAGAAATGAGTTCCATGATCAGAAGCAGTGTTATGGAATACTGTGATGGTAGATAAGGCATTCTGTGAGTCCTTGGATGTTTGTGCTGGCAGACCATTATGAACAAGGAAGGCAGATCCATATTTGGACTATGTGTCATTTCCAGTGAGAACAAATCTCTGCCCTCCTCTGTGATGGAAAATGTACCATGTAACCAACCCACCACCAAGTAGCTGACTGTTCCCCCAGAAAATAGTTCCACATCAGGGACTCAGTGTTGGTCTCTTTGTTGGCAGACTTGGCACTCAGTAATAGTATTAGCCAAGTCAGCGTTGGTAAAGGGAAGTCCATGTTGTTGAGCCCATTCATATCCTCCACTCTGCCACCATGGTCACTTTGTTACCGGACCCTTTAAGCAAGCACTAGGACAGCTTGGGAAAGAGGGTGACTGACAGAGCATGTCATTTTGATTTGGAGCACATCACCTTATTATTAAGAGTACCCTCTGCAGTGAAGGCCATTTGATATGCAGTCACATGGGAACCAAATATCTTCACAGTCTGTGCCCATTCTGAAATACCCATCTACCTACTTCTCCACATTTTCTTGTCACCTATCTTCTATTCTTGTTACTTCCTTCCCTGACCATACAGCCAAATTGTTAACAACTGCCCGTGGATCTAAATAGATCTGTAGAGCAACTGCCCGTGGATCCATACTTCTCGCCATCTTTTTAGACAAAGTGGATAGGCAATGTACTGCTCAGAGTTCTGCCCACTGGGAGGATTTTCCTTTATCACTGAATATTAGTCACCCCTGAGTAGGGGTGTAATGCTGTAATTGTCCACTTTCAGCACCAGCATATTGTACAGACCCATTTATAAACTAGGCTTGAATATTTGCTTCCTTTGCTAGTTATTAGGAACTCCTCAGGAGACTATAAGCATAGATTTGAGAAGAGGTAACACAACAGGAATCAGAGTCTGAACTACTTGCTCATGTAACTTATTGTACCTTATGGATTTGCCTATACTTGGTCTCTTATATGCCATTTCCACTTGACAATGAATTGTTTATGCTCAAACACAGCTAGTTGAGTCAGACAGCACCCAGTTCATGATGGGAAGCTCAGACCATATGGTCATCTGATGTCTCATGGTGGCATCACCCATAGTCTATGTGGCCTACACAGGAGAGCAGCCACGGAGCTCCTCAGAGATACAGGTGCTGCCCTCACTAATGAACTTACCAATGCCTTAGTGACAGGAGTGCCTTCTACGCCTTCTTGGGAGATATAGTGGTGAGGTAGTCATGTAGCTCACACACGATAAATCCACTCCAGCACTCCTAACCCTAAGATTTCATGCTCTCTCATGTACAGCATGCTATGGGAGCTCCAGCATTTTATTTTCATTAAATGTAGGCTACTGAGTCCAAGTTTCAGTCAACCAACCAAGCTGTTAGCTCATACAATGGGAAGAAGCTCTAACACATTAAATCCAGAATCTCTAGTAAGTGCACCCATATCAATAAACTTATCCCTCTTTGGTCTTTTCTTAGAATCTACTCCTGCACATATTCCCCAGGATACACACACACACACACACACACATAATGTAATTCTTCTGGTATATAAGCTTTCTCCTCTCGGGTCATAGTGTATACATTATGTTTGGAGTATGCTGATGTTTGACCCTAGTTATTGGCCTAGTAGAAATAAGGGTTGATTTTGGTGGGTCTTGAGAACGAGTGTCCCCTTGCCAGGCATTTGCCCCATGTAAAGTTATCACAGAGTTCTTTAAACAAAGGAAAGCTCCTTTCCTCAGACACAGGAAGGCCAGCTACTTCCACAATTAAGGGACTAGGGTATTTAAGATTGCCAGTTTCATCTTGCCTACCAGATGTCCCCATTTCAAGTTTTAAGGGCTCATTCTTTATCAGTCAGTGCCCTGTTATTCACATAAGAAGCTTGGAAAGACCATAAACTCAACTAGTATTGTAATTCAATAGCCTGAACAAAGTAAATTTCACATTAGATTTTCAGCAAAATCAGCTCTGTGGCTATAAGAAATGGATTATTTTAGGGTGGCTATGGGAGCTTTTTAGTTCCCAGACTCGGATTTGAGTTTATCATTTTCTTTCTATAAGTGCTCTAGTGCATTCAAGACAATCTATCCCATACCTTGTCCTATGGTCAACATTACTGCCATAATACTTAAGAGCTCTTAATTTGCTTTAATTGGTACAATTACAATGAATTGTGATTCATCACAATTAATTGTGATGCTACTGCATGCTATGGATTAATAGCCTCCCATTTCCTGTTGTCAGGGAGTTTATTCCTACGCTTAAACCTAAGGGCATGACCAGATCAATCCCAAAATCTTATCCTTGAGGTTCTATCTCCTGCCATCACACCCAGTACCAATTCTGTTTTAGTTAGGTTCAGTCAGGAGACAGGAACCAAAACAGTAACTTGAACAGTAATCTGAGTGTTAAATATATAGAGAATTATTAAATATGTAAAAGAAGTTTAGCTTCTAAGAAGGGTATAGTGAAACCTAAAGAATACAGGAATAACAGGTGAAGAGAGCAGCCACTACCTCTAGCCTGAGAGAGCCTACCTAAGGAAGAAACAAACTTAGAGAACACCTTGCCCAATACCCCAGTTGTGGTTCAGATCTTCTTGAAGAGGGTAAGGCAGTGTCTTACTGGATGGGGAAGAAGTTTGCCAAGGTACCTTAGGCCAGTGTTGATGACCTTTCTTCTTTCTTAAATAAACATCTAGTGCTATAATTTCTTCTGAAAGCACTGTTGTTGTTTTTTTCTTTTTTGGCTGCCTCGTTGCTGCACACAGGCTTTCTCTAGTTGTAGAGTGTGAGGGCTGCTGTTCATTACAGCACGTGGGTTTCTCACTGTGGTGACTTCTCTTGTTGCGGAGCATTGACTCTAGGTGCGCAAGCTTCAGTAGTTGCAGCACGTGGGCTCAGTACTTGTGGCACACGGGCTCTAGGGTGCACAGGCTTCAGTAGTTGTGGCACACGGGCTCAGTAGTTGTCTCTTGCAGGCCCTAGAGCGCAGGCTCAGTAGTTGTGGTGCATGGGCTTAGTTGCTTCACAGCATGTGAGATCTTCCCGGACCAGGGATCGAACCCATGTCCCCTGCACTGGCAGGTGGATTCTTAACTACTGTGCCACCAGGGAAGTCAGAAGTCCCCTGAAAACACTGTTTTAGTTCCCATTATTTTTGATAAGTTGTGTTTTCATTTTCATTTAGTTTATTTACTTTCTAATTTCCTTGTGATTTCTTCTTTGACTCATAAGTGTGTTGTTTAGTTTCCAAAGACTTGGCGATTTTCTAGACACTTTTGTATTATTGATTTTTAATTTAATGCTACTATGTTCACATTTTATACTTTGTATGATTTGAATTCCTTTAAATTTATTGAGCCTTGTTTTAGGGTCATAATATGTCTAGCATATCTATCATTTACCATGTTCCATGCACACTTGAAAAGTACATGTATTTCTGATTTTAATGAGTGGAGTGTTTGATAAATGTCAATTAGATCATATTAATTGATAGTGTTCAGGTTTCTATATTTTTGCTGACATTCTATCTATTCCACTGAAATTCACAACTGTAGTTGTGGATTTTTCTATTTGTTGTTTCTTCTATTGGTTTATGTTTCATGTATTTTGAAGCTTTGCTATTAGGTGCAAAAGCAATTTAGGATTGTTATGTTCTCTTGATGAATCGGCTCCTTGATCCTTAGAAAATGACTCTCTTTATCCCTAGTAATATTCTTTGCTCTATGCCTGCTTTGTCTGATTTTAACATAGACATTCCAGCTTTCTTCCCCTTCGTTTTAGCATGGTATATATTTTTCCATTTTTTAATTTAAAGCCTATTTATGTCTTTATATTTTAAGTGAATTTCCTTTTGACAGCATATAATTGGATTTTTAAAATCCAATGGACAATCTCTGCCTTTTAACTAGATTGTTTAGACTGTTTACATTTAATGTAGTCATTGATACAACTGGGTTTAAATCTGCTATTTTGCTCTTTGTTTTCTACTAGTCCCTTCTGTTCTTTGTTCCCTTTTTCCTCTTTTTCTGCATTCGTTCAGATGGAATGTTTTTGTAATTCCACTTAATTGCCTTTGAATCAGCTACAGTCTCTTTGCTTTTGTTTTTTTTGGTGGTTGTTTTTGGGTTTTATAGTACATCTTATCATCATCTACTTTCAATTAATATTATACTACTTCAATTATAATATAAAAACCTTTCAATAGTACACTTATATTTCCCCTCTTTGGGCCTTTCTGCTATTATTGCCATATACTTTAAGTCATTATATGTTATAAACCACACAATACATTGTTATTATTTTTGGCATTAACAGGAAATCATCTCTTAAAGAGATTTATAACATATGAAAAAAAAAACTCTATATCTTTCCTTAACATGATTGTACTTTCTTCCACCTTTTTGGACATATGGGATAATTTGTAATAGCTGTTTTAATATCCTTGTTCACTAATTCTCTCCTGTGTCACGTCTGGGTTTGTTGTGTTGTTTGTATTTATTTAAATAATTTTGAGCTTTTTCCTAGGATGTTGTTAATTTATTTGAAAACAGTATGATCCTTCAGATTTACTTTTTAAACTTGGTGAGATTAGAGAAATTTTTAATCTAGTTAATAATTTACCCCCACTACTGAGCCAATGCCATTCTGAATACACTACCTGATACCTGTGTATTACAAGGTTTCTCTGTTCTGGCTGCCAGGAGCATGAACTGTTCAACCCTGTGTGAATTTCATGAATTTTTCCACCTGCTTTTTTCCAGTGTTTTCTTTTTTTTCTCCAACCTTGTTTTCCTTATGTGTGTGCTGATCGGTATTCAGTTGAAGACTTAAGTAGAACCCTCTGAAGATCTGTGGAGTTTTCTCTCTCTGGACAATTCTCTATATGGTGATGTGCCATGTGAATTTTAGCTTCCTTGGCCTCCTCAGA
This sequence comes from Delphinapterus leucas, assembly GCF_059928025.1. NCBI lineage: Eukaryota > Metazoa > Chordata > Mammalia > Artiodactyla > Monodontidae > Delphinapterus > Delphinapterus leucas. Next base: position 61,759,605 of record NC_143130.1, on the reverse strand, counting down.
TCCTAAACTCTGTCCCTCAAATCAGGAAGACCCATTTCCACGTGAATACCCCTCCCTGTGCTGTGGCTTGAAAATTTTCTCCAGCCAGTAAACTGTGGTAATCATAGAGTTTACCTCATTTATTACCCTTCTCTCAGGGATCACCATCCTGTGTTGCCTCTTGTCCACTATGTGTAAACATTGTTTTATATTTTTGTCTTTATTTTTTAGTTGCTTAAGGTAAGAGGATAAATTTAGTACCTATTACTCCATCATGGCTGAACAGAAGTCTCTACATTGATTTTCAAATGTTTAACCAATCCTGCATTCCTGTGATAAACCCTGTTTATTTATGTTATTCTTTTTATATATTACTAGACTTGATTTTCAAGTATTTTGTTTAGGATTTGTGCATATGTATTCAAGAGAATATTGGCCTGTAATTTTTTTTCTTCTAATACCCTTTCTGGGTTTTGGTATCAAGGTTATACAAATCTTATAAATTGAATTTGGTAGTGTTCCCTTTTTCTCTAGTCTCTTGACAGAATTTGTGTAAAATTGATATTATTTATTCGCTAACTGCTTAGAAGAATTTATAAGTGAGACCATCTGACAATAGCACTTTCTTTGTGAGACAGTTTTGAATTGTATACTTAGTATCTTTAACAGAAACAAGAAATTCAGCTTTTCTGTTTATTCAAGTGCTAGTTTTGGTAAGTTGTATTTAAGGAATTTTTCCATTTCATAAGATGTCAAATGTGTTGGCATAATGTTGTTTATATTATTCTCTTATTACCTTGTAAACATCTGAAGAGTCTGTAGTGATGTTCACCTTTTAATTTCTGATGTAGAGTTTTGTGTTTTTTTCTTTCTTTCCTAGAGGTTTATTTATTAATTTTTTTCAAAACCAATTTTAAGCTCTGTTGATTTTTCTCAATTGCATTTTTTTTCTATTTCACTGATTTTTTTTTCCATTGAAACTTTTCAATTAGAAATTTACTTCAGTCCCCATCCCAAATCACATAACTTCAAGTCAGTTCAGCCCTTAGGCTGAGCCTCATGACCAATTGTTTTTACATAGAAGAAATCAAATGGTGTAGTCAACTTTTTCCATTTAACATTATCTCATAAATGCTTTTTTACATTGAATCGTCTACTTGACAGTGATCACTTTAATGTCATTTTTTAATGAAGTATAGTTGACATACAACATTCCATTTGTTTCAGGTGTACAACATAATGATTCGACATTCATAAGCATGAATCTGGATGTCTGTGTCCTTCCTTCAGTTAGGGAAGTTTCAGCCATTGTTTCTTTGAATAAACATTCTGCCCCTTTTTCTCTCTCTTCTCCTTCTGGGACCCCTACAATGTGATTATTCTACTTGATGTTGTCCCATTGGTCCTTTAAGCTGTCTTCACTTTTTAAAATCTTTTCTCTTTTTGCTGCTCTGGTTTGGTGAGTTCCACTGCCCTGTATTCCAGACCACTGATTATTTCTCCTTCATCTAATCTGCTATTGAACCCCTCTAGTGTATTTTTTAATTCATATTGTATTCTTCAGCTCTGTGACTTCTCTTTGGTACTTTCCTATATTTTCCCTTTCTTTGTTGAAGTTCTCTCTGTGTTTATCCATTCTTCTCCCAAGTTTGGTGAACTCATTGTTGGATGTTATTGCTTGCACAGTGCTGAAGTATATAACCTTGTACATAAATCTGCACATGTATGAAGTTATTTATCTGTAAAATAAATTCCTGGAAGTGAGATTTCTGGACTAAAGGTATATACATGTTTGATTTTAATAGGTGTTGCCAAACTGTTCTCTGTGGGGATTATAATACCATTTTGAACTCCCACCAGTAATGTATTTGAGTACTTGTTTCCCTTGCAACAGAGTTGTCAAACTTCTGCATTTTTGCCAATATGATAGATAAAATCATGGTATCTCAGTGTTCTTTTCACTTATATTTTCCTAATTATAAGTAAAGTCAGGCAACTTTCATTGTTTAAATATTAACTATCTTTTTTGATAAGTATTTGTTCACATATTTGCTTATTTTTAAAAATTGTGTTATTGATCCTTTTTATTTCTAGAACTTTTCTTATATTAGGGAGATTAGCCTTTTCTGTGTAATGTTAATTTAAAATAATTATTTATAGTTTATTATGTTTCTTTTTACCTAGCCTATGGTGTTTATTTTTCCATGCAGTAATTTTTTTGTTTGTCTGCAGTCAAAATTTTCAATCTTTGTTTTCTTAAACTTCGAGTTTAAGTCATACTTAGAAAAGCCTTTCCTATACCAAAGTTGTAAAGAATTTTCCCATGCTTGTTTCAGCTTCCTTTTTTTTAATTAAATATTTTTTCTATTTGGAATACATATATGGTATGAGGTATGGATCCAGATTTATCTTCTTCAATATAGCTACCCAGTCCTTCCAATATTTGATTTAAATGTCATAATCCCCATTAGAATGTCATCCTCATGAGGGCAGGAATTTTTATTCATATGTTTACTGCTAGAATAGTGCCTGAAACATAGTAGGTACTCAATAATTATTTATTAAATGCACAAATGCCCCCACTGATTTGAAATGCCAACTTTCTTATATACTAAGTTTCATATGTATTTAAATTCTTACTGGAATTTCTCTCATTTTCCTTTGGTCTGTCCATCTGTTCATGTGCCAGTAGCAACCTCTTTTAATTGATGAATCTTTATAGTGAGATTTAATATATGGTAAGTCTAGTTTTTGTACCACCACACCCCTAACCATCCTTGCTTTTTAATTTTTTCATATGAACTTCAGAATTAGTTTGTTTGTCCAAAAAGAAAAACTGTGGACTTTTTGAGGGGGTAATTGCATTAGTTTGATACATTCACATAAGGAAAAATTTTTTATAGTGCTGAGTCTTTTTATCCAAGAACAGTACATATCTTACTTATTCAAATCCTCTTTTGTGTCTTTCAGGGGTGTTTTAAAAACATTTTATATAGGTTTTGCACATTTCTCTAGTTTTTTCCTATAGATTTTATTTTTTGCTACAAATGTAAATCAATTTTTATACATAAACTTAATAAATATCATGTTACTTCTATATTTAAAACTCTTCAGTGACTCTCCATCTCTGTCAAATAAAGATCAGAGGCCTATAAAACCCTAATGATATGGCCACAGTATTTCTCTGCCCTCATATCCTTCTCATGTCCTGTTGTTCAATCTACTTCAGCCACACGGACATCCTTGCTGTTCTCAATGCCAAGAAAATTCCTGATCATAAGATAACGTCCTGGTTTTTCTTTCCATGTGGAATGCTCTCCCCCAGGATATCCTTATGGCTAACTCTCTCACATCCTTCATGTCTTCACTGTCAACTTCTGGATGAAGCCTCCCAGACCACTTTTTAAAAAAATGAAACCTATTCTTCTCCCACTTCCACTCTTTCTTTCTCCAAATCTCTTATCATCTACTAACATGCTATGATTTTTTATTTACTTTTTTTATTATTAGTATCTCCCCAAGCTAGATTATAAACTCCATGGATTTTTTTTAATTTAAAATTTTAAGAATTTTTATTTTATTCAATGATGTTTCCCATGCATCTAGAAGAGGCATAGAGTAAGCACTCAATAATTATCTATTGAATGAGTGAATGCCCAACTACTCTGCTGAATTCTTTTATTGTTCGTAATATTTTTTTCAGTTGATTCTCTTGGCTTTCCCATCATGTATGGTGGAAACTGATAAAGTAGAGTGATCTGATACCCAGCTCAAGCGTTACATTTTCTATGAAGTTTTTCCAAGTAGAATTAACTGTTCTCCATTTGACACCCTGTGGCAGAGCCTGTTAGTGTTCAATAAATATCTATGGGGTCCTCTACATTTCCCAGCCTCACTTATCATTAGGTTGGGTCCACGTGATTGAGTTCTGGGACAGTATGCTTGCTATGGGAAGAGATTCAGGCCACTTTGAAACCTGGCCCCAAACAACCATCTCCTGAAAAACTCCAGCCTGTCTTTTTCCTGCCTCAGTGACCTTGGAGGCCATGTTTTCCAGGTAACAGATGTAAGAGATGGAGAAGTGCTGCCTGTCACTGGGCATTAGACTGTAATGTAAACGAGAAATAAACCACTTTTCTTGTATTAAACCACCAATATTTGAGGGTTTACCTTAAATGGCATCTAGTATTAATTTTACTGACTATTATATGCTCACGTCGTACTCAGACATGTTTCAGACATCTTTATAACTCTCTACTTCACTTAATGATTTATGTATATGCTGCTCCCTAATAGAATATAAGCTTCTTAGAAGAAATGCATCCTCTTATTTGTCTTTGAATTGCATCCATCCAGTATAGGTCCTGGAATATAATAAATGCTAAAAGAAAATGTTTTTTGAGTAAAATGTTGAGGAGGAAAACCAGGATGGAGAAGAATTTGGAAGTCTTATCACAGAAAAATAGGGATATTTAATACCAAGCAAACAAAGCTAAGATATAATAAGACATTCTGTGAGGAAGATCTTTGTAATAGAGTAGATTTGAAAATAAAAGTTATTTGTAATTTTCTACAGAGATGTTACTGAATTGTTTTTTTACCCTTCTTTTTTAGTTTACATATTGCCTTCTCTCATTAAGTTTATAACAAACCAGTGCTTCTGAAGAGATCAAAAACTTTTCTTAATCTCAATAGAGTATTAGAGTGGGAAAGGGCTCATATGGGGGGAGGGCCGTGGAAAAAAGTCTTAAAAATATCAATAAAATAATTTCCTTTGTTTTACACCTGCCTCATCCTTTTTACAAGGCATCTTAACCAATATGTGTTAAATGGAAATTCAAAATGTAGAGCTAATTCTGGCCATCAAGAGGAAATGTGTAATTCTGATATTTATAGATCTTTATGATGCAATTCTCATAACACATTTCACTGGGAATATTTGAGGTTTGATCTAGGACCTGTTCATTTTCACATTCTGATACAACCATTTTGTCTGATTTCTACCAAGACAGTACAAGCAGATGTAGTAATAATAAATATAATATTGAGATCTAGCACTATCATTATGTAGATGAATGGTCTAAGCAATTCACTAGTTGCTGTAAAAATAAATTATTATAAACAAGAATTGGGCACTATTTTCCAGTTTTGTGAATGAATCTCTTTTCTGTTACGTCTAAGGGATAGCTTATGTTAGGGACTATGTCTCATTTCCTGACCTTTTGCCAATGTTCTCTTTTGCCAGCAGTATCTCTTTATTCCACTGTCTTATGTAATCAAGCACATCTGTTAAAAAGCAAAGTTTTTTAATAATATGAAGATTTAAATTTCAAACTCTTGTAATTAAAAAGAAAATGATTTGAACGACTCAGTGAAGTTCGTACACCTAGGAAATAAATAGCCTCATGAAGTACTGTGTGACCATGGTATTATCATAGTCTGGAGATCTCTCAGCTTCTATGCTTAGGAACCTAATTAAGCATATTGTGATGGGGGGTGGGTCTCATCTCTCATGAGCACAAACTAGACTTACAGAGACCAATGTCTAAAATAACTATTCTAATTTATTAATTTATGAGTGGTAGTTTACACAGACCTGAGTTAATGTGAGTCAGATATCCTCTCTCTGTGTGACTGTCATACAAGGGAAGTCAAGTTTATAATTAGAATGTTATTTAGTGAATATAGAGTAGAAACAAGAAAAATTATATAAATTGAATTTGTCACTAGCCTGATGCATTCATTTCCACAAGAGGAATAATCTTACCTAGGACTGTACTTGAAGTCTTCGGGCCATAACTTCTCTGTTAGTGCTTAGATGAGCACTGCTAAGGTTTGCCTCTTGTGCCTTTTTTCCCTTGGTTTCTCTTGCTGACCAACAGCTCCTCAGATTGACAGGCTTTTTCTTTAGATATGTTAATATATATTCAGCCATTCTCCATTTTTTTAAAGGACCTTGGCTTTGTTCAGTTCTGACCCATAGACTTTATAATTTAGCTTTCGTTAAATAACCTTGTTTCCTTCATTTATCAGTAGTGTAGAGCATCTTACAGTTGTACCCTTGTATTTAATACACAATCTAAATGTAGTTGAGGTATGTTGCAAGTATTACATATTCTTGTATTGTTTATTTTTCTTTAAGTGTCCTTTAGCCCATGACTATCAACAGTATGATTCTTATGGCTAGTACCATTCAAACTGACTAAACATTAAAGTAGAATTTTAATTTATCTGTAAGCCTTTTAACTACCCCTGTATTATTATATTTTTAGTTTTTGCTCCAAGGCTTTGAATGTACAGACTTAACTTTACAGTTAATATAATTATATTAACTTTCATATAATTTTCACTTCATATAAGATGCAGAAATCTTGCAACCGTATTGTTCCATTTACTTCCCTGTTCTTTATGCCATCATTATTGTAGGTATTACATCTACATAAGTCTATAAACTCCATAATACAATGTTATTGTTTTTGGTTTAAATAGTCATTGTATTTTATCTAAATCGATATTTAAGTGACACTTCTTTTTTTAACTGTTTCCAATGCTTATCATTGCTTCCTGTAGATTCAAGTCTCCATCTAGTTATTTCCTCTCAGCCTGGAGACCTTCCCTTTACATTTCTTACTATGCAGGCTTGCTGACCATGAGTTATCTTAATTTTCTCGTATCTAAAAATGTCTTTATATTGCCTTCAGTCTTTTTTTTTAACAGCTTTATTGAGATGTAAGTCACATACCATATGATTTGCCCATTTAAAGTAAACAATTCAGTGTTTTTTCATATATTCACAGGGTTATGCAACCAGTTATCACTGTAATCTAATTTTAGAACATTTTCATCTCCTCCTAAAAGTATCACAAACATTAGTAATTAATCCCTATTCCCCACCACACAGTTAATCTACTTTCAATCGCTATAAATTTTCCTATCTTGGACATTTAATACAAATGGAATCAGACAATAAGAGTTACTTTGTGAATGGCTTCTTTGACTTAGCCTAAGTTATTTTATGTTGTAGACTTATCTATGTGTAGCATGTCTCAGTACTTTATTTTTATTGCCAAATAATACTGCATTGTGTGGATATACATTTTATTTATCCACTTATCAGTTAATGGATATTTGAGGGTTTTCCTACTTTTTGGCTATTTTGAATAATGCTGCTATTATTGCCTTCATGTTTAAGGCATATTTCTGCAAGATACAGAGTTCTGGGTTCAATTTTTTTCTTTCATCACTTTAAATATTTCCTTCTACTATCTTCTGGTCTCTATGGCTTCTGATACAAAATCAGCTGTCATTCATATTACTGTTTCCCCATATGTACTGTGTCATTTTCTCTGATGGCTTTCAAGATTTCCTCTTTTCCCCCAGCCCTTTAACTGTGATGTGCCTAAGTTTGCTAGGTGTAGGCTGAGTTTCAATATGCAAATTTGTCTTTCACTGAAGTTGGGAAATTTGGGGCCATCATTTCATTAAATATTCTTTTTTCTGCCCCATTCTCTCTCTTTTCTCCTTTTGGGTTTCCAATTACAAATATGTTGACCTTTTAATACTGTTCCACAGATCATAGGGTTTTTCTTTCTTTTTTAAAAATTTTTTCTGTATTTTAAACAGATAATTTCTACTTATCTGTCTTTAAGTTCACTGACTCTTCTGTTCTTTACAATCGGCTGTCAAGCCCATCCAGTCAGTTTTTTATTTCAGATATTGTATTTAATAGTTCTAAAATTTCCATTTTAATTTTTTTTCATATTTCCTATTTTTCTGCTGAGCTATCCTATTTCTTCATTGATTACAAGTATATTTTCTTTTATATCCTTGAGCATAAAGCCTTGAGATATAAAATTCTTGTCTGCTAATTCCAACATCTAGGTCATCTTGGGGTCAGACGCCATTGATTTTCTTTCCACTTGAGTGTAGCCATTGTAAAGTATGTATCCTAGTAGGGAAGAAAAATATTTTTCCTCTACCCATCTTAGGTTCATTGGTTGAGGCCTTGCAAATTAGACTGACAAAGACAGGTTAAAAAAGAGAAAAACAGAAGTTTATTAATGCATATATTGTGAAAAACACATGTTAGTATTGGTGATGGGTAACTCAAAGGGTTAGCTTAAATTTGGGGCTTATACAGCATCTGAACAAAGAACCACAAATTTGCAGAGAAGTAACGACGAGAAGGGATTTTAGGCTTTCAAGGGTGGCAACCTGTGGGAAAGTAAATATATGAGGAAAACTTAATGAAAGATAGGGACTAGTTAGTAAGTTTTGCTACATAGATTCCTCTGATGTCAACCTACAGGTTGATTAGAATCTAGAGTAGTCTGGAGATGAAGAATCGTCCTGCTCTTCCTGGTAGAGAGGAGAAGGACAGATAATTTTTCTTGTGTCTGGTTCTTCTCACTTTCCTTCAGCTGAAAATAATCCTTATTTCAGAGTGGCACATTTTGGGGTGGCATATTCTGCTACCCTTCATTCCTCTTGAGGACTACAAAGTTTTCATAGCCAAGTCCCAGCTGTTTAGATTTGGAGGTCTAGAGATTGCTTTGGGATTTGAACAGGCTTTTGACTTGTGGTTTCTTCGGTAATGCAGTCCACTTAAAAACTTAACTGATGCCGAAAGCTCAGCTTCTCTGTACACCGGTGCCGAATCAAATCTTGGAGACAGTTTTGGGTGAAGTAGAAAAGGATAGCTTTATTACTTCGCCAGGCAAAGGGGGACACAGTGGGCTTCTGCCACGAAAAACTATGTGTCCCCCCCCCTTGGAGAAGATAGAAGTTTAATAGTAATTGTTCAAAGAGGGCGTGGTCGGCTCATGGACATTCTTCTGATGGGTTGGTGGTGAGATAAGTAGGAGTCAGCATCATCAACGTTCAGGCCCAACTGGTCTGGGGTCTACATGCTTGTGGGCATCATCTGCTCAGTATCATTACTAGGCTCTAGATGTGTCCTTGTTTCCACTCAGTTCCATGTGCGAATAACCATAGCTAGAGACCTAACATGAACAGTTTTTTTAACTTTAAATTTTAGGTCTTTCACTTAATGTCCTCTTAGTTTATCCTTTCCATTCCAACTTTGCCTCTGAGCTGGCTACCAGTGTCTGGCAAAGATATGAACAACAGGCCTGGGGCATGGTCTTAACTCATGCTAAGATTATTCCGTAAGCAACCATCTCCTAAGGTTGCTTCAGTTTTGGTTACAGAATACATTGACATTTTAAAAATTTGATAATAAATTTACATGGTCCAACAATTAAGCAATAATAAAAGATATACAGTATAAATTGTTTTCACCTATTTTCTACTCACAGGTAACTAATATTATGTATTGTTTATCCTTAACATATATTTACACGTGTATAAGCCAAAACCAACGTGAAATCTTATTTTCTATAAATCATAACACTGTTTTCTACTTTGCTTTTTTCATTTCGTAATACATGTTAGAGGTCTTTCCATGGCAAAAAGCAACAACTTTATTAAAATTGCATAGTATTATGTTTTATGTATGGTGTATTTAACCCTTTTGATGGACATTTGGGTTGTTTCTCATCTTTTGCTAATGCAAATAGTGCTACAGTGGATAACCTTATATGTATGTAATTTTATAGAGTGCAAGTAAATTCCAAGATTTGACTGGGTCAAGGGTAGATGCATTTGTAATATGGGTAGATATTGCCGAATTGCTCTGCACAGGTGTTTGAATTCCTACCAGCTGTGTTTGAGAGTGCCTCATTTCCCAGCAGAGTATGCTGTCTAACTTTGGACTTTCACCAATCAGATAGGTGAGAAATGGTATCTGAGTGTTGCCTTAATTCACATTTATCTGTTTTTTTAAGTTAATATTTTTTGGAGTATAGTTGATTTACAATGTTGTGTTATTTTCTGCTGTACAGCAAAGTGAATCAGTTATACATCTTTCTACTCTTTTAGATTCTGTTCCCATATAGGTCATTACAGAGTACTGAGTAGAGTTCCCTGTGCTGTACAGTAGGTTATTAGTTATCTGTTTTATATATAGTAGTGTGTATATGTCAATCCCAATCTCCTAATTTATCCCTCCCTTCCTTTCCCCCTTGGTAACCATATGTTTGTTTTCTACGTCTGTAACTCTACTTCTGTTTTATAAATAAGTTCATTTGTACCCTTCTTTTAGATTCCACATATAAGCGACATCGTATGATATTTGTCTTTCTCTGTCTGACACATTTATCTTATGGTAGGTGAGGTTGAGCCATTTGTATTCCTTTTTCTGTCAATGTTTTTGTTTTCTTCTCAGTTTTTCTATTCAGTTCTAGTCTTTTTAGGGTTCATTTTTCAGGGCTTTTTATATAATAAGGATTTATAAAAAGATATAGTATCTTTTTGTCTGAGATGTGAGTTGTAAAAATTCTTTCACAGTTTCATAAATTTTCACTTATCTGTAAATTTACTCCTAGTGAATTTTGGCCACAAATAAGATTTTTAAAATTTTTACATAGTTAATTTTATCAATCTTGTATGGTTTTTGGATGTTGACTGATAATTAGGCTTTTCATATTCAAGAAGTGCAGAAAACAGTTAACATAGCAGTCCTGAGACTGCTGTTCTTAGAAGGACCAGTTTGTAAGGTTGACCCATTCTGTTGTCTGGGAACTTGGCTGGTAAACAGTTCCGTATATTTATATATACTTCTTATATGGTAAGGGTGTCTCACTGTGCCTAAATTGTTTCTATAAATAGTGTAGTTTATGCTGAATACATGCTTTCCTTTTGAGAGTCTGCAATTCTGGTATGTGTCCTGGGCACTTAGTCTCTGATGAGCTTCCGTGGCAAACAAAACTTCACATATATTGTCACAGTTCATTGCTAGAGGACTTAAGTATGTCCTTTGTGTCTCTGCTAGGAGAGCACTCTTGGAAGCTTTTGCCTGATTTCCTCTGGACTTCACTCGATGTGCCTTTTCCCTTTGCATGTTTTGTTTTGTATCCTTTTGCTGTAATAAATCATAGCCAAGAGTACAACTATATGCTGAGTCCTTTGAGTCCTCCTAGCAGATCATCAAACCATAGAATTTACCTATGTTTTCTTCAGGAACTTTATAGTTTCTGTCTTTGGATATTGGGATAACATTTACATTCGTAAATTAACTTAGAACTTGTGCTTCTGAAGTTGAGTCTGTTTTACTTAGAATATCTTTAAAAGTTTTCCTCAAATAGTTTTTACATATTTCTTAAATTTGCTCTTAGTTATTTCATTATTTTGTTTCTCTTGTGATTGAGACCTTTTCTTCCTATCTCTAATTATTGTTTATATGTAACAAAGCTGATGATTTCTATATATTAATTTTCCTCCACTCTCTTATTGAATTATATTACTATTTGTGGGAGTTTTTGATTCCCTTGGGTTTTCAAGGTATACAATCATAGCATCTATAAATAGTACTTACCTCTTTCTAATTGCTGTGACATTTATTTCTATATCTTATATAATTACACTGTTAGGACCTTCAGTACAATATTAAATAATAGTGATGGCAGTGGTGTCCTTTTTTTGTTTCGACTTTAGTGGGAATGCCTTTAGTATTTCCACCAGTAAACCTGACGCTAACATTTGGTTGTGAGGTAGATAAATTCTATCACGTTAGTAAGTACCCATGTATTTCTATTTTGTTGAATTTTTTTTTTAATTCGTTCTTGGATTTCCTTTTGTTTGTTTGTTTCTGTGTCTCTGCTGAGACCTCCCATTTTTCTGCTGAGATTTTCATGCACTCCAAACATGTTTTGCTTTACTTCATTAAAGATAGTCATATTAGTGGCTTAAAAGATTCTAGCCTTTTAAGGACTCTGCACTTTCATTGCCAAGGGTGAGGGTTCAATCCCTTGTCAGGGAACTAAGAGCCCACAAGCCAAGCCGTGTGGCTAAATTAAAAATAAAATAAAATAAAATTCTGGGCTTTGAGTTCCAATATATGATTCATCTTAACTTTGAACTCAGTTCATCTTTTTTTCTCTTGAAAATGTTCTCTTTTTTGGGTGGGGGGTTGGTTCTTTGTATGCTAGGTAATTTGGGATTGTTTCTTAGACATGAGTGTTAAATTGTGGAGATTCTAAATTCTGTTCTCTCTGATGAGCATGATTTTCTGTGTTTACTGCAAACGCTGTCTCTTATTTGGTAGCTTCAGTCTCTGTTCTGATACTTTGTTTTTACCTAGGTTGTTTTGAATTTGTTCTGAGCATGCATGGTTCAGGGGTCAGTTTGAGCTAGGTGTAGACAGAATTTGGGGATCCCCTCTCTGGCTTTTTCTCATCTAGGATTCTCCCACTCTTTCAGCATTTGTGGCTTCTTAGCTTCTTTTTTCTGGCTTCCCAGACCAGGAAGAGTTTTTCCATGCAAAGCCCCCACTGCTGCTCTACTCACTACTTAAGCCACACTCAGCCCCAGGCTAAAAGCTGCAGAAATAGGAACTTACACTATCTCATTGCCTCTCTTCCTTCAACAGAGCATGAACTCCCCAATAGACTCTGTATTTGTTCATTCTCTGGGACTTTCAGGTAGTTGCGCTTCATATTTTGTCCAGATCTTCAGAGTTTTCTGCAGGGGCTGGGAGTGGTGGTCATCCTGTAGCATCTTAGCAAGTCATACCCAGAAGTGAAACCTCTCACATTCATCAAATGTCGTTGTTGTCAAGGATGGCTATTGAATTTTATCAAATACCTTTTCAGAGTTTATGAACATGAGTGTGTTTTTTGTTTTTAACTTTACTTACGTGATGAATTATGTTGTTAGATTTCCTGATTTTGAGACATTTTTGTGTTCCTGGAATACAACTCACTTATTCTTTTAACGGTCTGCTGATTCTTGTTACTTAAGCTTTATTTAGGATTTTTGCTTTGATATTTGTAAGTGAGATTGGCCTATTGTTTTCTTATTTGTAAAATCTTTGTTAGGTTTTGGGATCAATGATTATCCTATTTCATTGAAAGAATTTGAGTATTTTCCTTCTTTTTCCTTCTTTTTTGTTCTGTAACTGCTTTGGAACAGTTTAGCATTAAAATGATCTAATCTTTAAAGTTTGGTACAATTCTCTATGAAACTGTCTGGGTCTAGTTTTTTAGGGATAGCTCCTTGACAAATTTGTTGTATGGAGAATGGTCTGTTTGGATTTTCTTCTTTGGAAATCAACCTGTTTAGATTTTGTATTTCATCTGGGGTCATTTTTGGTAAATTATATTTTGTTATACAATTATCCAATTCATCTAGGTTTCCAATGTTATGTGTAAAGAATTTATTAAAATAGGCTCTTTTATGATTTTAAAAAGTATTCTTCATCTTTGTGGTTATATTTCCTTTATCATGTCTTATGCATTTGTATTTTGGTTATCTATTTTGTATAACAAACCATTCTAAAAATCAGTAACTTAAAAACAACCATTTTATTTGCTCATAATTTCATGGAACACGAATTTGCACTGGTCTTATGTAGGCAGTTCTACTCCACATGGTATCAAAAGGTCACTCATTGGGCTACATTCAGCTTCCAGTAGCATTTCCTCACCATACTTGTAGTCTCTACCAACAGTCTCTGCCCCTGAGGCCTCCACGTATTGTTGGTGCAAATCTAATGCCACAGATGTTAGGTTTTTAGTTGCACCAACACCTTATTCTAAGGTTATCTGTTTCTGTGTAACATCCTAAAACTCAGTGGCTTAAAACAACAACCATGTTATAATTTGCACACAATTCTGTGGATTAGGAATTCAAGCAGAGTGATACTGGGTTTTTCTTCTCCTCTATGTCGTATAGGGCTGTGTTCAGCTAGGGGCTTGTTGGTTTCTGAAACATCCAAAGTGGATTCAAGTCTCTGTCCCAACAGGGTAGTCAAACTTCTCACATAGAGATCAAGAGGGAATATTCAAATAGATGCAGGCAGATCTCTTTCAAGGTGTAACTTTGAAAATTATGAAGCATTACCTCCTACGTTCTACTTGCCAAAACAAGTCATAGATTCAAGGGGAGGGGAAATAGACTGACACTCAGTGCGGAGAGTGACAAAGACTTTATGGCCATCTTTAATCCACCACAATGTGCTTTCTCCCAAAGTTATTTTACTGAGAACTAGCTCATAGATTTATTTATTGTTGGGTTTTTTTTTCTGTTTTCTAACCCATTTATTTCTGCCTTTATCTTAAGTTCTTCTATTTCCCTTTTAATTATTTTATCGTTTTTCTTTTTAATCGAGAGGACTTATTAACTTGTTTTCAGTTTTTCCTTCCTATTAATGTAAGTATTTAGAACTAATGAACTTTGCTTTGAACACTGCTTTAGCCGTATCCTATAGATTCTAATATTTGTGATTTTCTAGAAATGCTATAATTTTGCTCTTAATTTCCTCTTGACCCATGGAACTTCCACTTGGAAAGACCTTTTGTTTTCTGCTTTTATTTATCTCCATTTTTTCCCTGCAATATTATCAGGATGGTCTCTGTAATATTTCTCCCTTTTGGAATTTATTAAGGTTCTGTTTTGATTTTTAGTGGTTTAATATTTAGTATTTTGAACTATTCCTTGGATATTTATATAGAAGGATTATACTATTTTTAGGGCAAAAAGTTTAATGTATCAATCAGGTCATCTTAATTATATTATTTGGTTCTTTATTCTTACATAATTTTTGTCTATTTTATTTGTCATGGACTGTGAGAAGTAAATTACAGTCTTCTACTACTACTCTTATTTCTGGCTTTTCCTTTATCTCTTGCAATTTATATTTCATGGTTATTGCTGCTCTGTTATTTTCTGTGAAGATATTAATAACTGTTATGTCTCCATTGTGAGTTAGATCTTTGTATTATGGAAGTACCTTTCTTCATCTAATTTAATGCTTTTTGGCCTGAATTCTACCTTGTCTAATATTAAAATCATGACTCCTGGTTGCCTTTCCTCTATCTTCCACTTTCTTCCTTTCTAAATTACTTTATTCTGGATGTGCCTCATAAATGCAGCATAGAGTTGAGTTTAGCATCGTGAGCAATATGAGCATCTTTTTCTTTGAAACCCCTTTTTATTTATTGATGCAGCACGTGTTTGGTTTTAATTCAGCCATGTTATTTTTTGTTCCTGTCATCTTTCCAAATCCTCCCACCCCATTTCTTTAAGTAGCATCTATTAATTCCCTACTATGAACAGTGATGAAGATGAGCATCCTTTCTCTTCTCCCCGCCTCTCCCTTTAGTTTTAGACAGTGATATTCTTTTTCAGTTTTTTTAAATAACATCTTTATTGGAGTATAATTGCTTTACAATGGTATGTTAGTTTCTGCTTTACGTTTTCAGTTTTTTAAAAAAATCTTTAATGTGCTTATACTTCTCTACTACTTGATGTTTCAATGTTAAATACATGCCGTGACTGCCAGCCAACGTATGCTTTAGATCTCAGTCCTCACTTTACCCCTATCCTCCTTACTCTCTTCCCAGTTTTTGTAAATGGTACAGTTTCTACTTTGTCAGAGTATATGACATTTTCGTATGTTTTGTCACTACTTTCCTTCATCCGTTTTAGTCTTTGTTCTGTAGTTGAATATATTCAGTGCTCCTTGCTTGCGCTTTTGCCAATGCCTCTGCAATCATGTCACGATTAGCTGAAGTTTGTCTCCTAGCTGCCTTCCAGAAGTTGGGCTCACAGGTTCAATATTTCCTCCATGCTCTGCATACTTGCACATTTCTGCCACTGTGTCTCACCATTCCTGTGCTCCTGGTTCCTTCTCAGGCCACTGCAAACAAGAAACCAGATTCTTGGAAGTCAAAATGAGCCTTTCACCTTCCAGGAAGCAAATGGTACACACGGAGTTCTCCCTCCTTCATAGTCCCTCAAGCTCTTATTTTGTAGCGCCTGCCCCATCTCAGCTTCTTTTGATATTTCTCACAGATATTTTAGAATCTGTGGATTACATCTTTTCAAAAAGTAGGAGGGAAGAAAAGGAGACACTTCTACTCCTTTTAAGGATATTTTCTCGAAGTTGGAAGTTGCACCCATCACTTTTCTCACACTCTATTAGTTGGAACCTAGTCACATGGCTATACCTCAGTTAAAGTGAGATTTAGAAATGCAGTCTTTACTTCATGCAGCCCTGTGCCTAGCTAAGGATTCTGTAATTGGAGAAGAGAAAGGATAAAAGGATAATGGGGGTAGGGGATATCTAGCTGTTTCTGCCATATTTCCAGTCTTATTAAGGAAAAGGAGCATTATTGTCTCAAACACACGTAATTAAATGACAAAGAATAACATATATAACATTGGTAAGGATTAAAGGATAGATGTGTATTTCTCAAGCTAGAATATGAAATAGTCCTTTTTTTCTAACAATGATCTAAATTGAGAGGAGCCTTAGTTATATAGAAAGTTTTCCTTGATGATATCTAAATTCTTTAGGTGGTGATTAATTGCTCAACTTCCCTTTAGTGGGAATAAATGTAGCCAATTATTATTACCCAAATCTAGCTAAATGTGTAAAGATCTTGACTGATGTGACTTGATTATTTTCTGTGAATTGTGAGGTCCTCTGTTATATGCAAATAATCCTCCAAGGATTAATGCTTTGGTCATTAGTATTACTTAGTATTAGGAATCAATTTATCAGAACTGAGCAAAGTGTCTCTGATGGATGGAGGGGGCAGAGAGTGGTCTGGAGCATGGGATTTTTTCTGGATATCACTGCAGTAGGATGTCCTAAGTACCTTTTAAGACTCAAGGCTTTGGGAGTGGGTGCCATGTGGCAACAGAAAACTGAAAAGTGAGGTGAAATGATGCCAGAGATAACCCTGAAACAGTTTGCCATTTCGTTTGGGAATACCCCAGATTGTGTCTGACATTCATACTGGGGGTATTCTTCCTCATACTATCTATTGGTTTGCTGTATTTGATTATACTAATTAACATCAGTTAAGAAGTCCCCAAAGAAAACTTTTTTATTTATTTTGAATTTATCCAATATTTTTCAATACACCCCCACTATTCCTTTCACTAATCTCTATTTTCGCTTTTACTATCCTCTGGAGTCAAGATATTTTGGGAAAGCTGACAGTTTCTTATGTGCCTAGTAAAAAAATCCTTGAAATGCATTCTTATCAGTTAATGTTTGTTCTGAAACTAATTTGTTTTACTACCGAACAGTTGGTTCATGTTGTCCAGTTTTAGACTGTGGACTCTTTTGAAGCAAAATTCTTTCTCATATATGTGTTTTGAATGGGTTATAAGATTATCAGATAAAAATAGTAAAAAAACAGTTAAATTTCAGCTATTTTGGTCTTGACAAATAATATTTTCAAAATGGCACCAAGATAGAATTATTTGTTTGTGTGTTCTTACTCTAAACCTACATACTTAGGTTCATTAAAACAGAAAATTGTATTTCCCACATAATACATTGCTTGGAAATAGAGAAGTAAGATATGTTTGTGGGGATATATAAATGTATTTTATATGCAGAGAGAGAGAGTTATCCCAACTACAAAAGAAAGGGGGGGTGTCAAAATCCATGCAATTTGGAGATAAGAAAAGAATAATATAAAGAGTTTTGCTGATATAAGCACAGGCTAATGCTATTACTGCCTAACTATAGCTATGCTGAGCTGTTCCACTGTTATTCAGGTGTCAGCATTTCTATTATGGACTTATGTTGTCATTATAAGAGTTTACTGTAATTTATAGTCCGGAGTAAAAGGATACTATTGTTTTTGAACTTCAAGTGAGAATGTTAATACAATAGGAAGAAAATATAGCACAAGTTTTAGATTTTCAGTCATATCATTAGCTTTTTACTCACTTTTAAAGAAAATGTATGTGTAACTACTTCAAAGTTTTTAAAGAAATTTCAGAAAACTTGAGTAATTATTATACATCTTCATAGATTCATATGTATATAGTATATTTTGTAGTTAATCAGATACTCTATATAATTTACTCTGGTTTTACAAATAAATTTCAGAAATCCACATACTAGGCTTTTGTTTAGTGTGTCTAATTTGCATTATTCCTTTTTCCATTTATTTATTCATTTCCTTCTCAGACTTTCTCTGCTAACACCATTCATAAAATTAGGAAAACAACAAACAGTCAGGCCACAGCTCATATTCAAGAGTTTGTTCGATCATTTATTTGTTCATAAACATTTTTGATCACCTTGATATGCCAGGTGCTTTGAAATACATGATCTCATTGGATCATCCCAAGGTCCCTTTTAGAGGGTGTGAGGCCCCAAGTTTGAGTAACTTATTTCAGGCCACTAGCCCTTTCTACTGCTGTACTCCTTCTTACCTTTGTATACCCAAGACTTCTCTTAGGAACACGTATTCTAATTTCTGCCCAAGAAAAAGGTGGTTGTTAATCAGGGGCCAAGTGTGAAGTAGCAAAATTTTATCTTTTTACCTCTTTTTGTGTCATGATTCTTTTCCTTCTATTATACATTCTTTCCATGTTCTTTCTGTTTTAAAAATTCTTTCTGAAAATTACCGTACACATGGAGATTTAAATGACAGTGTAGCTTAATGTATTAGTTTTCCCAAAGATATTGGCGTTTTAACTTCATCTGCAGAAAGAGAATTGAGAGAAGCTGAATCTCATGGCACCAATTGCCTAGCTATTAGGAAGTCCTTTAACCATATCTCATCAAAGCTGCCACTAAATTTGTTAGGCCCACTCTAGATGGATTTTACTAATTTATCATTTACTTGTTTGTAAGATAAAAGAAATTACAGTTGATTTATTGCTTGACATTCCTTTTTATATTATTTTTGAGATTATTTTCCTGTTATATTACAGTGTACATGTGGCAGAAATAAACCCATGGCATTTTTTTTTAACATCTTTATTGGAGTATAATTGCTTTACAATGGTGTGTTAGTTTCTGCTTTATAACAAAGTGAATCAGCTATATGTATACATATATCCCCATATCTCCTCCCTCTTGCGTCTCCCTCCCACCCTCCCTATCCCACCCCTCTAGGTGGTCACAAAGCACCAGCTGATCTCCCTGTGCTATGTGGCTGCTTCCCACTAGCTATCTGTTTTACATTTGGTAGTATAAATGAGTCCATGCCTCTCTCTCACTTCATCCCAGCTTACCCTTCCCCCTCCCTGTGTCCTCAAGTCCATTCTCTACATCTGCGTCTTTATTTTTTATTTATTTATTTTTAAAATTCCATATATATGTGTTAGCATATGGTATTTGTTTTTCTCTTTCTGACTTACTTCATTCTGTATGACAGACTCTAGGTCCATCCACCCCATTACAAATAACTCAATTTCGTTTCGTTTTATGACTGATATTCCATTGTATATATGTGCCACATCTTCTTGATCCATTCCTCTGTTGACGGATGCTTAGGTTGCTTCCATGTCCTGGCTATTGTAAATAGAGCTGCAGTGAACATTGTGGTACATGACTCTTTTTGAATTATGGTTTTCTCGGGGTATATGCCCAGTAGCAGGATTGCTGGGTCGTATGCCATGGCATGTTTTGATTCTGAAAGAAATTACATTTTTCTTTACTTTTACATACTTAGTTGTTAAAAAT
Source organism: Delphinapterus leucas (assembly GCF_059928025.1). Taxonomy (NCBI): domain Eukaryota; kingdom Metazoa; phylum Chordata; class Mammalia; order Artiodactyla; family Monodontidae; genus Delphinapterus; species Delphinapterus leucas. Next base: position 61,740,068 of record NC_143130.1, on the reverse strand, counting down.
AGGGTAGTAGAAAAAATTGCAAAAGTATGGTTCTTTTCTAGTAGAAGAGTTTGATCCAGGGTAGTTTGTTTTATCATGACTTTTATCTTACCTTTAATTTTCACATATAATATGTTCCTGAAAACATGTTTGAAGGTCATTGTCTGAAAGTCGAATGATAGTGTGGTGTAAGGTACCCTCAAGGCCTAATGTGTCATAAAATTCCCAGATATGATCATGTAGTTTCTGCTCCCCTCTATCTTTGCAACCTAATTGGAGGGATAAGAACCTTCCCAGGCTCTGTAGCCTTGGGTCAGCCTTCCTGATGTTATAACATAATTTTTTTAAAAAAACGGTGAAGGCCTGACCTCATACAAATGTAAATGAATACATGAAAGACATTGTTTAGTTCATTAATTAATGAGGGGACCAGTAAGATGTTAAAACCAGTTCAAAGCAACAGATGCATATATAATCAGGAATGCTGAAAGAAGTTTACAAATACATGCAAAACTATTCAGTATCTACAGGGCAATAATCGATTGTATTCCACCAGACAAAATTCATTTGAATTTCTATGGAAAAGAATCATTTGTATTACTCTAAGTTTTCTATAATTTACAGAGTTGTAAAACAGCTGGAAGACAATGAAAGATGCAGGCCCCTAAAGAATCAGATCATCCAGAAGGATGGATTGGACAGAACATCCAGTAGTCTTTTTTTTTTTTTGGTCTGTTTCAAAGTCTTTCATAATTTTTCATAACGGTCTTCCCCCTTGTAGTTATATAATCCCAAAAAATTATTCTATATTGGAAAGTGAAAATCCCTTGTAGTTATATAATCCCAAAAAATTATTCTTGGTGTAAAAAATGCTAGTGCAATAAGAGCATTAGTTAAATATATGGAATTACTGAATTTTGCAATTCAGTACTGAACATCCATGACAGTTACAAAATTAACTTCTGTTTGAAAGTTTTCATAAAGAATCTTGGAATTGACTTTATAAGCCTCTATTATTTGTTTTTGTGGGGCTAGAAAACCAAGCCTAAGAAACTAACTATACCAGATTTCACTTGTAGAGTACCTGTAAATTTGGTGAGTTTCTCTTTTCTCAGAGTCCCCCAAATTTGCTAAGGTTCTTGGCCTGCCAATAAGTGACTTCCTTACCTCCTGAGGGCTTGAACCTGTAAGCCAGGTACCAGGCCATTTTTACTGCTTTGTAGATTTTGGATCCATATGTAAAGTCAGCTTTTGTTTTGTAAAAGTGGCTTGACTTACCTAATTCAAAGAGAGTCATTCTCAGAAACGACAGTCCATGGGAGGCCTTGGTTGATCAAATGATTTGTCCAGTTTTGTCCTAATGAAAAGAAGAACGGGTTCTTGTTGGACATATGCAAATAACTATATTGCCATGAAGAGTAAGGAGACTCAGTAATAGTTTATGAATTTGCGAGTCAGGGGATGCTTAATGAGAATCAGATAACATTTCAAAGTATTTTGTTGCATTTTACAGAAGTACTATTTACTAAATTGTTGTGGGTTATGGATAGCTTAAGAAAAAAGAGAAGGGTTTTTTTTTTAATATAAGAAAAATAGATCATTACAGTATTAACACTGTTCTAAACAAATAACCACAATAAATTCTCATCAATTCATTCAGTCCTGTGCTCCTTGAGATCTTGGGTTAGCAACCTGCTTTCACGAGGCTGTCTGATTTTGAACTATAAAGAATCCTGATTCAGTCCAGTCACCTCAGAAGCTTGTACCCAAGAATCTTTTTTTTTAAGTGTCAGAAATTTGCAATCCTGGTACATTCTTTGTCCATGAGGCTCTGGGACTGTCCTTTTTAGTTCAGAATACAAACCCTGCCTTATAACCTGTAGCAGTGCCTTCTGACACGCATCACGTTAAAACAAAACTACATAGATGACAGATACGTAATGGCTGTGAGCCAGTTAATAATATCAGGGTGAATAAGGGTAAAATTCTCTGTTGGAAGTATAGTGTACAACTATTTAATAAGAGTTTTGATTGGCATTTGCCCTGAGATTAAAAACACTATGGACCGGGAATTCCCTCATGGTCCAGTGGTTAGGACTCTGTGCTTCCACTGAAGGGGGCACGGGTTTGATCCCTGGGAAACTAAGAATCTGTACGCTGCACAGCGCGGCCGAAAAAAAAAGAAAGTAAAAATTATGTGCAGCAAAGGCATTGACAGGTCTCCAGGAAATTTCATAGATTTTTGTTCATTATTTTACTGTTATAATTATTTCTATCATCTCTGTTTTTAAAAGATAAAAGACAAAGAAAATTTGTGATTTTCTGGTTGTTCTCTGAGAAACCTCAAATACAGTTTTGGGTGACTTTTTATTTTATTTCTTCTATATTTAGGATCCAGTTTTGAGAAGACAAAATCAAAAAAGTTGTCAGAGGAGATTTTGGCACTTGGTTAAGATAGGTGCCTGAGAACTAATATTTAATAACCTCTTTCATCAATCGGACAAAATAAAGTTTATTTTCTAAATTCTGTTCACTACACTTTCCCATATTCTAATTAGAACAAACTGACCTGGTTTTCTTTCAGGGGTTTTACCCGTCGAAGCCATTTTTATAATACTGAGCTGTTATTTATAACACACTGTGTGTTCATATTATTATCTTCAAATGAATCAATAAAGTATTTGTAAATTAAATAAAATAATAAAAGTATTTTTGTAAATTTATATTTCACTTTCCAATATAATAAATACCAATAGTTTCTTAACCCATGTAAACAAAAGCTCTCTGGAGTCCTCAGTAAGTCCTAGAGTCCTTTGGACTAGAGACTAAAAAGCCTGAGAACTACTGCAAACTGCTGCTTTCAGACACATCTACCCTTGGAAAACAAAAGTACACACAGAGTTGTGTTTCTCCATCACAGTTGTTCCAAGTATAGTCTCATTACTCATATCTTTCAGCCAAGTAACTATAACTAACTTCTGTTTCACAGAGAACACTGGGGTAGTGGATAATTTAGACCTGTATGGCATACACAAGCAATTTAGTAGACCTGCAAAGTCATGAACTCACATATTACAACTTTCTACTGCCACACACATCTCTTCTATGACTCCTTAAAGTGGCAAAAATGCATATGTTCATTAACATGACCAGAGCTGTAACCTTAAGAAGCAAAGTTATATAAACTTGAAATTATACTTCATGATTAATGTTTCAGTATTCTATCTTACTTAAAAATTATCTGTGTCTAATAATATCCATTAATTCAATTTAATATAAATTCAGAGTGGCAGGGACATACATACCTTACCAAATGTAAAATAGCTAGCTAGTGGGAAGCAGCCACATAAAGTAGAAACTGACACACCATTGTAAAGCAATTATACTCCACTAAAGGTGTTTAAAAATATATATATAAATTCAAGCTTTTACCTTAGAAATTATCTACTACAAAACATAAATACTACAGAACATAATTATGGTTGAAATAAATGTTTGTCAGAATAATGATTGAATTTAATTGAATACAGTTTTCATTTTTCATAGTTTTTAATAATATGTAGAGTAATATTAGCTTATTTGATCAGTAAACCTGTATAATTTTAGGAAAAGCAAACCCAAGTGGAATAAAATATATGCTTCTGTTATACTTAATACTGATAAAGATATAGCTGTTTTATTAAGCCAAAATTATTAAGCTAGTATTGTTTACCAAAGATTTACTGTTATTAATGTGAACTTGGATTCTTAAAATGTTTCTTAGTTTTAGCAAGAAGAATTTTATTTAAGTTTAGTATGTTTAAAGCATTAGAAGTTCAAACAACAAGGTCCTGTGTTTCGCACAGGGAATTATTAATATAGTCAATAAACTGTGATTAAACCATAATGGAAAAGAATATGAAAAAGAATATATATGTATAACTGAGTCACTTTGCTGTACAGCAGAAATTAACACAACACTGTAAATCAACTATACTTCAATAAAATTTTAAAAAATAAAGTATTAGAAGTTCGATTTCCTATTCTGGGAATTTTAGCAATACTGAATTTATTTAAGAGCTTATTTGTAAGTCAATCAGAACAGAACTTCTTTAATTTAAGAGTCTTTATACTATCATTTTTTAGTATCCTCTGGAGAAAGAAAGAAATTTCACACAGAGTAAGAGGTAAAGGCCTTTCTGAGTTTGACACATAGACACAGAGAGAGCTTATAGCTTCAGATCTATAACTTTGGCACAGATCAAGTAAACACAGAAACATAAAATCTCACTGGTCCAAATGTCCAAGAGGTACTCTCCTTCCCAGTGGATATGTAATTTTTAATTGATTTGAGCTAAAAAAATAGAGAAATAAATTTTTAATAAGAGTCTGACAAACCAGTTTCTCTATCCTTTCACCTGGTTGAGTAGATCTCTATCATCCATTTACAGAGATCATCAAATTGTCAAACTATAAAACCAAACTTCTTACCATTGCTCTTACTAATGGGAAAATAACTTATCAGTAGTAACTAAACCAACAACAAAAAAATAAAACATAAAGTTAGTGGAGAGGGGAAAAAAAGCTAGAGAAACAGAGAACCAGCAAATTTTAAGTCCTATTGCTGAGTGGGATTCACCTCTGGGAGCCAGGAAAAGACATGCCTGGGCTTAAGCTATTAAGGAGGTGCACTTCACTGGCAACTCCATTTAACTAGCTCTGTCAGATGAATCCATCTCAGTGGGCAACCTTCAAACTGGTAAAAAATTTTTATATAAGGGAAAATCATGATTTTCATACAAATATAAAATGAACATGTGTCAAAGACATATTTAACTCATTCATTAACAAGGGAACAAATAAGACATTACAACTGACTTAAAGATGAATTCAAACAACACATACTTGGGTGTTCCCTGGCTGTCCAGTGGTTAGGACTCTGGGTTTTAACTGCCGAGGGCCCGCATGGCATAGCCATAAACAAAACCAAAAACAACACACACATGTAAGTATAGGTGATCAGCCATGTTGAAATGAAATACTAAATACTTATCAATATCCACAGGGAAATCTCTTGTATTATACTGGATGAAATTTATTTATTGTAGGTTTTCTACAATTTACAGAGTTTGTAAAATAGCTCAAAGACAATGGAAAGCACAGGCCCCCATAGAATCAGATAACCCAGAAGTGTCGTTAGACAGGCACCTAACAATCTTTCTTGTCTTTTTCAAAGTCTTTCACTGAGAACAATCCAGGCAGAAGCCCTTTCCAGCCCTTGTCCTCTTCGCCAACTTGGGCACAACGTCAGAAAGCCCCTAATCTTTCAACCTTCCAACTAGAACTTTATAGGTTCGTGGAGCAAGGATGGGGGAAAGGATTTGTCTTCACCTATGTTTGCATCACTAGCTGGATGAGGCCTTTCCTTGCTGCCTCACTTTCCTCCAGGCTTCTTGTGATCACCGTGAAGCCAATCATTGCACAGTGTGGAGGTGGAGTGTTAAGACATCAGGCAAAGGGGTATCTGTTGGTATAGTTACCCAGAGTGACTTAGTAACCTCCAGTTCCCTGAGCCTGATTACCAGAATTCTCCCAGAGGGCCACAAGCTCAGACCAAAGCAGGCCCCTGCTGCCTTGACAGAAGCCAAGCTTTGTCCCCTATCCACAACAGTCAGTGCTGGCTAGGTAAAAATCATCATTTGTCAGGTGATAAAATAAAGACTGAGTTCTATTTAAGAGAGGCAATTTAGGAGTACCAACTTATAATATATGAACGGCTTGTTTTATGAAAGTAAAATAATTGAGGTTGAGAATCACAATTGGAAAAATGTAAGAAAATCAACATTTATTGTGCTTCTGCATTTGATACGTTGCCTCTTTTAATTGTATATTGCGTGTGTGTCTGTCCACAGTTTTGCTGGACCTCAGTGTGCTTTTTCCTAAACTCAGTTTCCAAAAGGAATCATCTGGGTTTTATGAGTTGTTTTATTAACCACATAAAATTTTAAAGTTTTCTTAAGGTCAGTTGGTTACCATAGGCTAGTTCTTGGCACTCTTTTTAGGTAAGACTTCTGTCTTTTCATCTGTAAATTTAGTAGAAGGTTATGGTTCAAAGAAAAAAAATTCAAAATGCTACTGTGATATTAATCAGAACAAAGTCCTTTTTACTTTGACTTTTGGCACTGTGCAATATGCTTTATTAAACATCAGGATTTAGATTGATCTTCAGAACACCTTTACAGAAAGGAAATCACAGCCTTGAAGCTGATAATAGAACAGTCACAAAAAGCACGAAACAACTGCTCTATTTAGCTATGCATTTTGTTAACACTTTTCATATTAGTAACCTTACTTCTGATAAAGCTTTTTCATTAGTATTCTCAGCAGAAACAACTGACATATCTTTCTTGACCTCACCATGCTTAGAACAAAAACTTAAAAGAGGATCAATCTTCTTGAAACCATGTTTTTCCAGATCATCTGCTTGTCAAACATAGCAGAATATGGTTTTGAAACAGCGGAAACATAACTGCTCTCTTAGGTCTGCTTGTCTTCCACCAGCATTTGTCTTACTCAATTGTGTCACTTGTTCAAGAGTAGAAACTACTCTTCAGAACTAACTAACTCAGGTTAGCTCATTGCTGTTCTAGGAAGCAGAATGCCAGTGAAAGATAATGAATGTCCTCCTTTAAAGCTCCTTCATTTTCTTCTTATTTGTTGCATAATAAGTTATATCAGATTATGCATTTGCTTCTGAATTTTGGTTATCCTTTTAGATAGTGTCTTTTCATCCACTATTTCCTTTGAAAGGCCCCTGAAAAATATCCCAGTTTCTCACCAGTAAGATTTCATTTTCAACATAGGAATACCATGCAAAGTGACAACTGTGACTTTTGTTCAGCTCTAATACTTAACTTCTTTTGTCAGGAAGTGAACTGATGCTGGCTTCTCTTTGTCTTATTCCAAGTTGGGGCATGAGATTTTCCCTGCATTAGAAGGTTGTTGAGACCTGAAGCCTGGGAAGGTAAGATGCCAGCATGAATATTGTCCATTTAGAACTGTGGTTTAATTGAGTGTCTGGTGATTTAAGAGCGTAAGTCTTTCCATTTGTTCCTGGATTTATGGTCTTGATGTCCTTTAAGTTTTATCAAAACATGTGAAAAATGTCTACAATTGGAAGGCCCATTTATCATTTATAAATTCTAAATATAGCTTTATATTTACTGAAATTATTACTTAAAGGAAGAACTGACCTATACCAGTTTTTATGTATAAATAAATCTTTGTATATACAAATATATGTGTATTTTTTACACCAAGGATCATAACAAAATAGAATACAAAATATATATATGTATTTTCTGCTTGTAGTTTTACTTTTCCTCCCTGATCATTTTTTTAAAACATATATATACCTTATCTGTCAAGAGCAGTTTTGGATTTCCTCCCTGATTTTTTTTTTTTTTTTTCTTGAGGAAAGCAAAATAGGGTGAGAATTGAGATAATTATTTTTCTCACATGGAGGAAGACAACATTTAAGAAACATTTTTTAATCCCAAAATTTTCCCCAAGTACTCTGGTGAACCCGGCAGCATTCTATGGGTGTCTCTCCCAAAAAGTCTTAATTGGAAAAGAATAGCCAATGCATGGATTCAGTAATGAAGGTTGTGTTTTAAACTACTGCTGCTCATCATTTGTTTACATGCTTCCTTCATTCACTGTGCTTTAGCTAGTTTCAGTAAGTAAAATATTTCACATTTTCACAGTGATTTACTTAAGCAAAATAATTATAACCCTTCACAATAAAATTATAACAATACCGTACATAATGACAAATATGAATTATTCTCTATGCAGGATGTTTTATTCATTTATATACAGATATAGTCTGTAGTCCATTTCAGCACATGAATTATCTTGTTCATAGTCAATCTTGGAAGAACCTAATAGATTTTGCTTTTTTACTAGACTTAGATTATACTTACACGCTTGAAGCGTACTAATTATTGGTTTTAATTGGTGCTAATATCATATAAATATTAAAACTTTTACAAGATCGAATATTAGCTAAGTATCTCTAGATACTATTACGAATCTAATAAATGCTTAGTGAAGTTACATTTATGGCACTAGCTAATAAAAGAGTCAGTCTTCCCTGAATTCTTGGCTTATAAAAATCCAGTAGGAGTTTCATAGGATGTTGGCATGTTTGTGTATTGTTATCTAGCCCTGGAATGCTAAAGGGATTTAAGCCCATGTGGTTGATTTGTGTTTCTTGAACAATCTAATAGTTTTATTTTATTTTGGTTTTGTTACCATTTTTCATGGGTTTCAGATTGAACTTTGATTACTACAGAGTAGGAATCAAACTTGGAAGTCAATTTTGGCATATGCCATTATTATACTTTTTCTTTCCAGGATAGATTAGCCCAAGTGAAGGGGCATTGACGTTGAATCACTATTTGGTTAGTGGACTCTTATAAAGTTGTTTATTGTTTCTGAAAAATATTTAATAATAATAACACATTTATTGATCTCCATGCTCTTAACTTTTTCTGGCTGTAATTTTTCTTGAGCATTTTATTAACTACTTTAATTTCAGTTTCACTTGCATAGTGTGTTTCAATGTTCAAAGCACTTTTAGACATTATTTGATTCTGACAGTAGCCCTATGAAATAGCAAAAGCAGGTGTTATTTTGATTTTTACAGTGTCTTAGAGAGTTTGAGTGGCCCACCCAAGGTCACACAGCCAACAATCATGAGTGGGATCAAGAAATCAGTTTTTTCTAGCTCATAGTCCAATACTCTTTCTTGAAGCTAAATGGCACTGTTTGTTTACATGACTAAAAACTTGGTTCTTACAACTTACCTGGAATGCTGTAGAATCTAATGAGTTCATTTCATGTCCAGTGTACTAAACATAGCTTCTGGGTTTAAGGACAAGATTGTTGGTGGTATTCAGCCAGAAAACCAGCACATATGACTTGGATTCTGAGTTTTGGAATTTCTCACCTAGTTGAGCATTTGTACCTGTTCCAGCATTCGTCTTTCAGTTCCAGGAGAATGTGTGTGACCCTAGTGCTTGGTATTCACCTCATTAGGTGGAACAACTGTTTGCTACTTGGCAGTCTGTGCAGAAGTGATGTCCGGAAATAATTTAGCAAGAAAGTTACATAAAGACTGAAGGCTACTTAGTTCTGCATGAAATGGTGGTACAAATGCCTCACCTTTCTGTTTTGCTTCATCTAGTACTACCATTTAGTTATCTATCTAAATCTTCTTAATTCACCCTTATTTATCCTTAAAGGAGCTGACTTTGCCTAAAGTTTGATATTTGTGTCATAACTGGGTCATAACATTTTCATAAATGAGCTTGAGCTTTAAAAGTGGAATCCTTGGGCTTCCCTGGTGGTGCAGTGGTTGAGAGTCCGCCTGCCCATGCAGGGGACATGGGTTCGTGCCCCGGTCCGGGAAGATCCCACATGCCGCGGAGCGGCTGGGCCCATGAGCCATGGCCGCTGAGCCTGCGTGTCCGGAGCCTGTGCTCCACAACGGGAGAGGCCGCAGCGGTGAGAGGCCCGCGTACCGCAAAAAAAAAAAAAAAAAAAAAAAGTGGAATCCTTGTACATACTCATCAGTAGGCTGTGTTTACTTTTTTGTATGATAAATATCTGAAATTTTTAAATTAATTTTTAGGTTAGCCATTTCTACTTCTTAGATAACAACATAATATTTAAATTTCTTTGCTTTTCTCTAAATTCTGATTTGACTAGTTAAATAATAACAAGATGTGTTTATTCTTCACTTTGCTTTATTTAAAGATACCATCAGCTTTTGACTTTCCCACAAGAGCATGTGTTTGCCTGGCCCTGCTGTAAGGCAACAGAACAACACTGTTGATTGTTTTCCTTTATATGCCTTTTTTGTTTGTTTGCTTATAGCCTGATCTGACCACTCAGCTTATATTTATACCATTCTCTTGACTCCTTCCAGCTCAAAGTAAACACATAGGGTTAGTTACATCAGCTAGTTTGTCATCTTTTTCCTTGAAGTTCAATCTTACCTAAACTTGAACAGCCTTGAGTAATGAGTTTATAGCATTTTAAAAAAGAAATCTTCCTTATAAAGAAAAATTATACTGTTTCAATTCAGAATTTATTTCTTTAGAGTTCTAGCTATATTCAAATGGAAACTGAACCCCATTTTAATATCATTTCAAAACCTGAGAGTTATTTTAAAATGATGACAGTAACTTTTCCAGTGGCTAAATCTTTTCTTTAAAAACCTTCGGAAGTCATAAATAATTACTACTTACTGAATTCTGGTTTTGAAAACTTTAGAACTTTTTTTTTTTTTTTTTACTGTGTGGAATGCCCCTTTCCTTCTTTGGTTATTTTGTGATGACATATGTATTGATTTTTTTGGTAGTCTCTATATTAACTTTCTAGGCCTGTGTGTGTCTGTGTGTGTGTGTCTCTGTGCGTTATTTATTCCCTTTTTTGGAAGTGGGATGTGGGGCTAGAGGAGAAAGAAACAAATTATTTTCATTTAATCTTTTTTCTCCTCATACTTATTTAACTGACTTGATCTTTGGAAAAAATAAGTATTTTTTATTTAGACGTTAGGTAATTGTGTTTTGTAAAGTATTTTACTTGCATTTCAGTTTGCCACTCATATTCTGTCCTTTCTTTTCCTTTCTATGTTTCCTCAACTCCATCTTTACAGTAGTTTGAGAGAATCAAAACTGCTTCTTTGCTCAAACTGACACCCCTCCCCCCTCAGTGGAGGCCGTAACCAATAACACCACTGCCTCACCATGGGTAGGGCTTGAGGTTCATAAAACATCTTTCATATGCTCATTTAAATCAAATCGATCCCTTGTGCTATAACTTGATATTCTTTTCTCTTATTTATTTGTATACTGCTTTATTAGCCTATTGCGTTAGTTGCCAAGCTTTGTTAGTAATCAGTTCAGCATGTAACTTTCTAGGACTGCATCCTTGTTAGACTAGGGTGGGAGAAAAGAAGATAACATTTGTAAATACTCCCTAAACTGGAAAGAGGTGAGGAGGAGAATTAATTTAGTAGAACAGATATTTCTATTTTGGGTAATACTAGCTTAAAGAATATATATACACACATATATATACACACACATTTTTTTTACGCAAAATTATTGCTAAGTGTAGTTTACTCCAGCGGTCCCCAACGTTTTTGGCACCAGGGACCAGTTTCGTGGAAGACAGTTTTACCACGGAGCCGGTGGGGAAGGGGGATGGTTCAGGCGGTAATGTGAGCGATGGGGAGCAGCAAATGAAGCTTCACTTGCTGGCCCGCTGCAGACCGGTACTGGTCTGTGGCCCGGAGGTTGGGGACCCCTGGTTTACTCTGTAACTTCATGGGTTGCTTTATAAACAAACATTAGTATATATTAAAATACTATTCTTTATTTTAACTGCAACTATGAAATAATGAAATTGATCTGGTGCCAAACTCATTAGTTCATATCAATCTCTAGTTTTATAATCTCTGAACATATTAACAGGGAAAAAGGAACTGACTGATATTACCAAAGATTATGGTTCTCTCTATGGTCACATAGTTTTAAAGAGCTGAAAGTAATTGGCTTTAAAATATTTGGCTGGCAAATGAAAATACCACAAAATCTCTAGAAAAGGAAAGTAATAAGGTAAGGAGTAGAACTACCAGATACTAAAGCATATTATAAAGCAACAGTATTGAAGCAATATGGTAGAAGCCCAAGATTAGATGTATAGATCATTGAAGAATAAAGAAATGCTGTTACTTATACAAGTTTGACATACATTAAAGGAGGCACTGTTAAACAGTAGGAAAGGGAATGATTATTTAATAAATGGGGTTGGAATAACTAGTTAGCAATGTCAAGGAAAAATATACTTAGAACCACATCTATACCAGAAATAACAAAATAAATTTCAGATAAACTTAAGTGTGGATAATTACATATTGAAAATCTAAAAGATAAAAGGACTGAATATTCTATAATTTCTCTGGAATTTCTAAACAATTTGAAAACTGGAAAAGGAAGATAGCAAAGATTAGACTGCACATGCTAATTTGTTTTATTATAACTGTAGCTCTGTGAGCATTATAGGAAAGCATGCCTATTCTATGTTCAAAATCTGAAAATTAGTCTTATTTTTTTTTCATACCAGCTGGAAACCTTATGCTTTCTATACTAGTTAATGGAACAGAGAATGCAGTTCTTTATCTAAAATTTTATTCTGTAGATGCATTGAAAATTATACAGGAGCTCGTTGTGAAGAGGTTTTTCTCCCAAGCTCCAGCATCCAAACTAAAAGTGACCTGTTTGCAGCTTTTGTGGCATTGGCTGTTCTTCTAGGAACTCTTATCATTGGAGCCCTCTACTTCCTTTGCAGGTAACCAAAATAAAAACATGCTTTTGAAAAGAAAAAGTAATGCATAAAGTAGTTATCCTACTAAATAATCAATATGCCCTTTAGCTCTAGATTATTTTTCCAGATTGTTTTTCTGTTTAGAGTTATTTCTCTAATAGAGTTACTGTTATTAAATTTTATTGTTTATTTATTTTTGTTATTAAATTAATAAGTCATTTTTGAAAGGATCTTAAGCAGTCTCTATTTATTCTTTGTTACTGTCATCATCATTATTTACCTTGACTTTTCTAAACTAGTAAGGTAGATCCACATTCACTAAAGTCATCATGCCAAAAACACCTAAATATTTGGACTAGGTCTATTTTAAATAGATTTTGTGAAAGAAAAGAAACAATTTATGCAACACGCTGTAAATATAAATTTAAGACATAGTTAATATCTAGGATCAGCTCTTTATTTAGTGCCTACTATGTGCTAGACACTTTATGCTGATAAGCATAAAGAATATAATAGTGAAGAAAATAGACATGTTCCCTAACTTCATAGAGATTTAAATCAATTTGGAGAGACAGATGAATTGGCAGGCAATTAATTTGAGAAGACTAGTAACTCATAAGACCAAAGGAAAATTTATTCACATGAAACAACGCTTTGCACTGAAGATTACTTTCATTCATTAGTTTTGGTCTTCAGCTTTTTCTGAATTTTTGTGAAAATAAGTGGATATAGAATTTATTAAATTTAGGAGTTATCTGGTATCATAACTCTCATTATTAATTTTTATTAAATGTACACTGTATGCTATCATAGATATTTGTGCAAATGGAAAATGGAGCTGAGGGTAGTCATAAAAGAGATACAGTGGGCTTGAGAAATTTATATTCTAAGAAAAGTAACATATGTAAAATTATATTTCATAAAATCCTCAATTCTGAATTACTTTACACCATGGAGTAAATAAAAATTGGAGATTGTGCTTTTAAAATATGTGGTATTGGTATTACATATTTTATTCTAAAATATATTATTTAGGCAATCTAATATGTTTTATCTCTCATAATTTTAGCATCTTACCACAGATACAAAAATTTAAATACGAGCTCATTGTGTCAGATTATATTTCCCAAAGATAGCCACAACAATATCTCTCATTCCCACATGCTCTTCTGCAGTGTGACCTTGCCACTCCTACATCAAGAGGAAGAGTTATTTCTCTAAATCTTTGAATCTGGGCAGGCATTCAGACTGCTTTGACCACAGAATATTGTGGAAATGGTGCTGTTCTAGTTAAGGGCGTAGCCTTTAAATGGCCTGGCAGCTTCCATCTCCTGTCACTCATACTTCCGCTGCTCTTTCACATAATCAGCTACCATGTTGTGAGAACAGAGAACCAGCCTCAGCTGATCTCCCAGCCGACAGCCAGTGTCAACTACCACCATTTGAATAAGCCACCTCAGACATCTAGCTCAGTTGAACCTTTAGTTGATCCAGATTTAGCTGCCAGTTGACTGCAACCACAGAGATCCCAAGCAAAAACTGCCCAGCTGTCAACCCACAGAAAACCATGAGAGATAAATTGTTTTAATCTACTAAATTCAGGTTGATTTGTTATACTGTTATAGATAACCAGAACACCCATGTTTGGAATTAGGTGTACTCTTGACTTTAAATCAAGTTTGGAAAAAGAATGAATAATGATTTATTATTTTATTCTATCCCTCTAAATATTTTGTTGGTCTAATATGCTAAGGAGAAGACCAACTGACTAATTCCCTCATTAATCACTCTAGTGCCAGGTTGGAAATATAGCATTTCATGTGTTATTGATTGGATAATAAATACTTTTGTAATATCAATCAGGATAGGCTAGGTAATTATCAACCCTAACAGTTTAGTGGCTTAAAAAAATAAGACTATTTCCCATTCATAGCGTATAATTATTATCATTTGGCAGACTGGCTTTTATAATCATAGTCACTTAAAATCTCAAACTGATGGAGCAGCCACCATCCTGAATGCTGTGGGTTGCTCTGCCAGAGGGTTTCATATTTGAGTTGAAATGATCTGTCTGGCCATGATTCATTGGCCAGAATGAGCTGCATGGTCCTACTTAATTACAAGGGGTACCAGGAAATGCAATTCTACCATATGCCTATAAGGTAGAGAGCTAGAAATACATGTCCTACATAATGACCAAAGGATTTATTAGGAAATCTAATATTCATTCCACTGGGAATTGTTAAGAGGGATTTTTTTTATTCCATAGAGCTTTAACATTGCTGTAATTGTCTAAAAATGAAACTCCTGTGCAAACCCATTGAGTTTGTGCCATGGTATGTTGTACCCCACAGGTGCTTAATGACACAGAGTTTCAGAGGAGACCTTCTAGAACACAGTAACTCTGCAGGCTTGAGCCAGAATTTAGCAATATTGCTAGTATGAGCAGGCTAAACAATACCTTTTTGGTAGAAAGTATAGATAAAAGGAAAATGAAAGTACAGTTGACCCTTGAACAACACAGGTTTGAACTGCATGGGTTCACATATATGCAAATTTTTTTCAATAAATACTACAGTACTACATAATCCATGGTTGGTTGAATCCCTGGATGTGCAATCGTAGATATGGAGGGCCAACTGTAAAGGGTATATGTGGATTTTCAACTGTGTGATGGTCAGCACCCCTAACTGCTGCATTGTTCAAGGGTCAACTGTATATAAGAACAAGAAAGGACAAAAGGAACATCCAATCACAAATATTATCTGGTTTGCATCCTGATGCAGTCTGAATGTCTAGGGAAAAAAAGCTAGGAATGTTGAATAATCCAGGCTGGCGGTGCCCCAGGTGGTTGACAGAAACAAATGCAAATTAATTCTTGAAGAACCCACTTTCATCCTTTACCTTAAAAAGTATCTCACAGTACAACAAGATTACCAAACATATAAGAAAAGAAGCACCATGAGTTAGAACCCACAGAAACAACTGATAGTAAAATCAGATATTCAAAATCTTTATTTTTTGGAAGACTCAGATACGTAATATAAAATACATATATTTAATATATACCAAGAAATAAATGAGAGACTTGTAAATAAGCAAATTTGACAAAGACCAAAACAGAAATGTAATGCATAAAATATAATAATTGTAATTTTTTAAAAGCCAATACATGTCTTAGTTCAATAAAATTTTTTAACCAAGAATATGTTTTTAATAGCAAACTAGACACAATAAAAGATTTAATGAAGTGAAAGATATAGATAAGAAATTACCCAGAAGGTAATTCTGAGAGGAAAAGAAATGGAAAATGTTATAGAGAGGTCAAGAGAAGTCAAGAAAAAGGGAGACCAGAGAGAAATTACCTAGAAATGTATGATAGAAGAAAGGGGCAAAGGCAGTATATGAAAAGGTAATGGCTGAGACCTTTGCAGAACTGATGAAAGTCAACCACAGATTCTAGAAGTCCAACAAATTTCAAGCAGGATAAAAATAAGTTTACATATGGGCACAGCCCAGTAAAACTGTAGGATGCTCAAAGAGAACACTGCAAAAATGTTACAAAAGAATGACAGGGGCTTCCCTGGTGGCGCAGTGGTTGAGAGTCCACCTGCCGATGCAGGGGACACGGGTTCGTGCCCCGGTCCGGGAAGATCCCACATGCCGCGGAGCGGCTGGGCCCGTGAGCCATGGCCACTGAGCCTGTGCGTCCGGAGCCCGTGCTCTGCAATGGGAGAGGCCACAACAGTGAGAGGCCCGCGTACCGCAAAAAAAATAAAAAATAAATAAAAAAGAATGACAGATTATCTTAAAAAATTTTACTGAAAGCTGGCTGCTCAGTAGGAAAGAAGCAAAACCAGAAGACAGAGCAAGCAATGATATTTTCAGTATCCACTGAAAATAACCATCAACCCCAAATTTCTGTATCACTGAAAACATCTTTCAGGAATGAGGGTAAAATGAAGATACTTTTATTTATTTTTTTTTAAATTTTATTTATTTTTGGCCGCATTGGGTCTTTGTTGCTGCCCGTGGGCTTTCTCTAGTTGTGGTGAGTGGGGGCTACTCTTTGTTGTGGTGCATGGGTTTCTCATTGAGGTGGCTTCTCTTGTTGCAGAGCACGGGCTCTAGACGCATGGGCTTCAGTAGTTGTGGCACAGGGGCCCTAGAGCGTGTGGGCTTCAGCAGTTGCGGCACACAGGCTCTAGAGCACACAGGCTTCAGTAGTTGTGGCACGCGGGCTCAGTAGTTGTGGCTCGCGGGCTCTAGAGTGCAGGCTCAGTAGTTGTGGTGCATGGGCTTAGTTGCTCCACGGCAGGTGGGGTCTTCCCGGACCAGGGATTGAACCCACGTCCCCTGCATTGGAAGGCAGATTCTCAACCATTGGACCACCAGGAAAGTCCCAAAGATACTTTTAGATAAGCAAAACTTGTAAGAGTTTGTCCTCTCATATTTTCAAGCAGAAGGAAATTGATTCTGTATGGTATATTGAGATGCAAGAAAGAAGACAGATCAGAGAAAGTCATTATGTGAATGAATCAAAACAAATATTGTATAGATTTTAATAATAGTACTGTACTGTGTCTTTGAAAAGAGGAATTAAAACACATGATGGCAGGACTTCTCTGGTGGCACAGTGATTAAGAATCCGCCTGCCAATGCAGGGGACACTGGTTCAAGCCCTGGTCTGGGAAGATCTCACATGCCGTGGAGCAACTAAGCCCGTGCGCCACAACTACTGAGCCTGCTCTCTATAGCCCACTAGCCACAACTACTGAGTTTGCATGCCACAACTGCTGAAGCCCGTGCTCCGTAGAGCCCATGCTCTGCAACAAGAGAAGCCACCATAATGAAAAAGAAGCCCATGCACCGCAACGAAGAGTAGCCCCCACTCGCTGCAACTAGAGAAAGCCCACATGCAGCAATGAAGACCCAATGCAGCCAAAAATAAATAATTTATTTTAAAAAAGAAACACATGATGGCGATAGCAAATAAGTTGAAAGGTTTGTAATTAACATATACTAAAGGTTTTTAAATGGGAGGAGGATAATATATAGGTTAATGTGAGACCTTGATATATTAGGAATGAACATGTCTAGGGTGACAATTGAAGAAAAAAATCAAAACACATAATTTACAAATTAGAGGAAGGACAAAAAGGAATAAAAAATGATCAATTGATTAAACATAAAGAAAAATAGAGAAAAAAGGATAAATAGAAAGTATGATATAACATGGTAGATTTAAATCTAAATATATCAGTAATTATTTTAAATATAATTGTACTAAAGATTCCAGGTAAAAAACAAAGATTGTCGTAATACACCTATATTTTAAAATCTAAATTCTAGATGCTAAATCCTTCCAGATAAGGGTACAAAAAGATTAGGAGTAAAAAGGTCATATAACTATCAGACAAAATAACTGTTATGGTAAAAGATTTAGTTCACTAGGAGGATTTAACAATTTAAAAATGTATGTGCTCTTATAAGCAAAATCTTAAAAAGTATAAATCAAACTTTGAAATACAAAGGAGAAATAAGCAAAACCACCATCACAGTTAAATTTTAATGTATGAGTCTCAGAAATTTATAAGAAAGGAGATAAAAATCAGTAAGGCTTTATAAGATTTTAGCAATGTAATTAACACATTTGATCTAGACTTATTCTAGAGCACAGTACAAAATTCTTTACAAACTCATACAGAATATTTATGAATATTATTCTGTGCTGGGCAGTAAAACAGTTTTCAACACATTTCAAAGGTTTGATGTTATACCACATGCTCAGTCTTTAGTGTGATTAAGAGGAAAGTCAGGGACAAGAATAACTATCAAAGACCTTCACATTTGGAAATTAAGAAATACATGTCTGTATAATTCATGGATCAAAGAGCTCACAATGGAAATTGGGAAATATTTTGACTGGAACTATAATGAAAATACTATATAACAAATCTGAGAGATGCAAATAAACCAGCAGAGGAAAACTTATAGCCCTAAATGCTTATATGAGAAAAGAAGAAAGCCTGGAAATAAATAAGCTAAGCATTCATCTCACTAAGTTAGAAAAAGAATAGCAAAATAAATGCCAGGAAACTAGAAGGAAGTAAAAATAAAGAGTAGGAGTTTAAGATAATAAATGTACAATAGGTGTAATAGAGAGGAACAACAAAGACAAAAATTGGTTCTATAAAAAGATTAATAATATTGACAAATCTCTTTCAAAGAAACGGGGGGAAGGCACAAATGAATAATATTAGGAATGAATAAAGATACAATAACTCAGGTGCCACAGACATTAAAAAGATCAAATAACCTACACATATCCTCCCATATACTTTAAATCATCTCTGAACACCTAATACAATGTAAATGGTAGTTAAATGGTTGTAAATATGATATAAATACTATGTAAATAGTTGTCAGCATTAGGCAAATTCAAGTTTTGCTCTTTGGAGCTTTCTGTATTCTTTTTTTTCTTTTTCAAATATTTTCGATTTGAGATTGTTTGAATCCACGAATGCAGAACCCTCTGATACAGCCGGTCGACTGTACAACAGAAACGGTTTACAGTGCAGTGGGGAAATAACGGACTTTCCAAAAAATAGTCTTGGCATTACTGTTTATCCACATGGAAGAAAGTAAAGTTGGATCTTTGCCTCAAAGCATACCTCAAAATCAGTACAGGTAGATTAAAGACCTAAATGTGAAATGCAAAATGAAAACTCTCAGAAGAACATTTAAAGAATGTCTTTGTGCCCTTGGGGGTAAGGATAGATTTCTGTAACAAGATTCAGGAAGTACAGATTGTAAAACAAATGGCAGATAAATTTGACTAAACTTCTAGTTATCAAAAGACACTATTGAAAAAAAGCCTGTCTACAAAGTGGGAGAAGATGTTTGCAACATGTGAAAATAGATGCATCATGAACTCCTACAAATCAAGAAAATAGTAAACCTGTAGACAAATGGGAAAAATAAAAAAACTTACAAAAGATGAAGAAAATTCCATAAAATAAACATGAAAAGATGCTCAATCTTCTTAGTCAGGAAACTGCAAATTCAGCCTGCAATTATCTCGCCCATAAGATTGGCAAAACTTTTTTTAAAAACCCAAACAATATAAAATGTGAGATTTTAGAGTTTGGACACTTTTGATTCAGTTTGCAAATGTCTTGTAAAGTTAAAAAACTATATGTGCTGCAACCAAGCAGTTTCACTTCTGAAATTCCTTTAAGCTGAGGGCCTTTTGAAATTTAGTAAGTAATTAATGCCATATTTGAATGAGGTCCAAAATGATAACCCACTAATGCTGAACTCCAGGCTAGAATCAGTTGTGTTTCATGAGGAGGAATCAGTATATTTTTACAAAACACTTTCATTTTGCTATGGTAAAAGTGGTTTTGAATTAATTTTTATTAATGTAAGGTAATATTTTAGGCACTGACTTATTGAAAAAAACTGAAAGGAAGTGTACATTCCAAAATCTCATTTAATATTAAAAGTAGTTGTTTTTGTTTTTGTTTTGCGGTACACAGGCCTCTCACTGTTGTGGCCTCTCCCATTGCGGAGCACAGGCTCCGGACGCACAGGCTCAGTGGCCATGGCTCACGGGCCCAGCCGCTCCGTGGCACGTGGCGTCTCCCCGAACCGGGGCACGAACCCGTGTCCCCTGCATCAGCAGGCGGACTCTCAACCACTGTGCCACCAGGGAAGCCCCAAAAGTAGTTTTTTAAAACTCTGTCATGACACCTGAATACAATTAGAACCTATATTAATTGACTCGATGACCAAAAAGATTGATGAACTGAAACCTTATAAAAGTGCAAATGAGTTTTTCAATAGTTGACTAAAGCCACCCCATGTCACATAAGGGTCCCAACGAATAATTAAAGCTAGTCACTTGGAGAAGAGCACAAAAACATTACACTAGAATACAACAGTCCTGCTGTCTTAAAGGAGGAAGACTAAGTGGCATCATCAGCGTCTGAGGTCCCCACAGATGACCTACCTGGCCTGGGGGATTTGTTAAATAATGGGGCATGGTTTTAGGGAAGCTCTGGCAGTTTCAGAGAGCTGTGGAAAAGAAAATGTACCTCCACATATTCAACTTTAAACTTTCTTTCCGGTTTTCCACTTACCCATTTTCCATTGGTGTGTTTCTTTCCTCTTTACTGTCAGGAAGGGCCACCTTCAGAGGGCCAGTTCGATCCAGTATGACATCAGCCTGGTAGAGACAAGCAGTACCAGTGTCCACCACAGTGAGTAAATTCAAAATGAAGTGCTTATTTTAAAGCCCTAGATTAGATGGTGGTTGTTACATGGGATTTGGATCTATGCAAAAAATGGTTAACCCAGAAGTTTTTTCTGTGGGTTTTTCATGTGAAGATGAATTTCTTACTAGCTATATGACACAAGTCACCTTTTTACCCCAAAGAAAACCATGTTATCTCAATATGTGAAATTACGATGTTAGCTATAATGTGTTACATAGATTACTGTAAGGGACTGATCTCTCCAGAAGTAATCTGAAGTGGGCTGGTCGACAGGGAGGAGGAGGAGGAGGATTTTTACCTACAAGTATAGGCAAATCTTTGGGAAGCTTGTAGGTCAGTTCATGTTTTAAAAGTATTGTGAGACTTCTGCTTCTGACCAAGATGGAGTAATAGGGCCTGGATTTACCTACTACTTGAAAAATTTAAAAATGGACATTATACATTAAGCAATGGTTTTCAAGACATTGGACGACAGGAAACAAAGGAGCGTGATCCCCGAGAGATGGGAAACAGTTGAGATGAGCCAATGATTGCCTCAGATTATTGCCTTGAAGGAGTTTCCAGGCTGTGGCACAGGGGTTTGGGGGGATGGCCCAGGCTGAGCTTGGTTGATTCCCTGAATTGAGAAGATGAAACTGAGAGTCCAGAAACATCAATGTGGCTATAGTTCACTGAATGGAGTACTGGAAAAGAGAGAGCTGCAAAGAGAGAGAATTTCAGAGATCTTCAGTTCAAGTATTCAGCTGAGTAATAATCAGCACATATATAGTAGGAAAATACTTGAGGTTAGGGTAAGAATTACCTGACAGGATTAGAGGTACCCAGTACTCACACAAGGCTAGGAAAAGTGCCTGTTCCCAATAATAAGGCTAAAAATCCTAAATATTCATTGGGTAGTAGGTAGCGTACACAGGAGAGTGTTTCCCCAGTAGTGGGGAATAATTAGCCCTAGATTGAGCACTGCTCCAGTCCTGCCTAACAAACCTTAAAAGCAAGAACTGAAAGAATCAACTTGTTTCCAAATAACTGCATCTGGGATCAAAGCTCAATAATACAAAAAAAAAAAAAAAAATCCAGTACCCAACAGGTAAAATTCACATATCTAACATCCAATCAAAAATTACAAACCTGTTAGTTTAACATATGAATATCAGTCAATGTGATACACCACGTTAATAGAATGAAAGATAAAAACCACATCATCGGGCTTCCCTGGTGGCGCAGTGGTTGAGAGTCCGCCTGCCGATGCAGGGGACGCGGGTTCGTGCCCCGGTCTGGGAGGATCCCACATGCCGTGGAGCGGCTGGGCCCGTGAGCCATGGCTGCTGAGCCTGTGCGTCCAGAGCCTGTGCTCCGCAACGGGAGAGGCCACAACAGACCCATGTACCGAAAAAAAAAAAAAAAACATCATCACAGTAGATGCAGAAAGAGCATTTAACAAAGTTTGACATCCATTTATGATAAAAACTCTCAACAAAATAGGTATAAAAAGATACTTCCTCAACACAATAAAGGCCATTTATGAAAATCCCACAGCTAACATTATTATCAATGGGGAAAAACTGTAAGGTTTTTCTCTAAGATTCAGTATAAGGCAAGGATGCCCATTCTCACAAGTTCTGTTTAACATAGTACTGGAAGTACTAGCAAGAGCAATCAGACAAAGAAAAGAAAAGAAGAGAAAGGAAAAAACATCCTGATATGAAAGGAAGAAGTTAAATTATCTCTGTTTGCAGATGACATGATCATATATGTAGAAAACCCTAAACACTCATTAATAAACTGTTAGAACAAATAAATGAATTCAGTAAAGTTTCAGGATACAAAAATCAGCATATAAAAATCAGTTGCATTTCTCTACACAGTGATCTATACAAAAAGGAAATCAAGAAAACAATCCTATCTTCAGTAGCATCAAAATGAATAAAATACTTAGGAATAAATTTAACCAAGGAGGTGAAAGATCTGTACAATGAAAACCATACAATTCCAATAGCATTTTTCACAGAAATAGAAAAAACAATCTTAAAATTTGTATGAAACCGCAAAAGACTCTGAATAGCCAAAGCAATCTTGCAGAAGAGGAGAGTTGGAGGCAACATACTTCCTGGCTTCAAATTATATTACAAAGCTACAGTAATCAAGGCAGTATGGTACTGGCATAAAAAGAAACACATAGATAATGGAACAGAATTGAGGAAACCAGAGATGAATCCCATCATGTACAGTCAATGAATTTTTGACAAGGGTGCCAAGAATACACAAAGGATAGTCTTCTCAATAAATGGTGTTGGGAGAATTGGATATCCACATAGAAAAGAATGAAATTGGACCACTATAGTGCATCATACACAAATATCAACTCAGAATGAATTAAATACTTACATGCAGGACCTGAACCATAAAACTCCTAGAAGGAAATATAGGAAAAAAGCTCCTTGGCATTTGCAATGATTTTTTGGATATGACACCAAAAGCTCAGGCAACAAAAGCGAAAATAAACAAGAGGGACTACATCAAACTAAAAATCTTCACACAGCAAAAGAAATAATCAACAAAATGAGAATGCAACCTAAGGAATGGGAGAAAATATTTGCAAACATATATCAGAAAAGGGGTTAAAACCCAAAATAAATAAGGAACTCATACAACTCAATAGCAAAAAAACCAACCAACCCATTTTCAAAATGGGCCTCTCCAGCATGCTAAGCTCATTCTTTCTTTGAGTTCTCAGAGAAATGTACATGGAATGCCTTTTTACCGCTATAATTCTAAATATATGAAATATTAAAATAACTGTTTATAAAGCAGTCAAACGGGATTTTAAGTGTAGGATTTCTTATGAGTTAATCGCAAGTTTTATTTTTTTTAAACCTTAAGTTCAAGTAAGATTCCTCTCTCTTCTTACTGAGTGTCATAGGACCAATTACATCTTAATACATAAGCCCATGAAGGAGACAAAAAATTTCCCAGAGTTTCCAGAAATTAGTTTTTTCCTTTGTGTATGTGACCAAAAAGGAGGAGAGGAGCAAAGGACCTGAATGGACATTTTTCCAAAAAAGATATACAAATAGCTAACAAGTATATGAAAGGTATTCACTATCATTAATCATCAGGGAAATGCAAATCAAAACCACAATGAAATATTACCTCATGACTATTATCAAAAAGATAAAAGATAAGTGTTGGCAAGGATGTTGGAAAAAAAGGAAACTTTGTACACTGTTGGTGGGAATGTAAATTGGTTAAGCCATTATAGAAAATGTTATGGGGCTTCCCTGGTGGCACAGTGGTTGAGAGTCTGCCTGCCAATGCAGGGGACACAGGTTCGTGCCCCGGTCCGGGAAGATCCCACATGCCACGGAGCGGCTGAGCCTGTGAGCCATGGCCACTGAGCCTGTGCGTCCGGAGCCTGTGCTCTGCAACGGGAGAGGCCACAACAGTGAGAGGCCCACACACCGCAAAAAAAAAAAAAAAAAAGAAAATGTTATGGAGTTTCCTCAAAAAATTAAAAATAGGACTACCATATAATCCAGCAATCCCTCTTCCTCAAACAGATAGCTGTGCTCCCATGGTTATTGTAGCATTATTTACAATAGCCAAGATATGAAAACAACCTGTGTCCATCAATGGATGAACAGATAAAGAAATGGTGGTATATACAACGAAATATTACTCAGCCTTTAAAAAGGAGATCCTGCCGTTTGCAACAACATGAATGGACCTGCAGGACAGTATGCTAGGTGAAATAAGCCAGACAAAGAAAGAAAAATACTTCATGACCTCATTTATATGTTTTTTTTAATCTTTTTTTTTTTTTTTTTTGGCCACACTGCCTGGCATGCAGCATCTTAGTTCCCTGACCAGGGATTGGACCCGCGTCCCCTGCAGTGGAAGTGCAGAGTCCTAACCACTGGACCACCAGGGAAGTCCCACATATGTTTTACCTACAAAAAGTTACACAGAAGCAGAGAGTAGAAGAAGGGTGGTTATGGGGGTAAGGAAGTGCGAGAAGTGGGGAGACGCTGGTCAAAAGGTTGCAAAGTTGTGCTTATGTAGGGATGAATAAATGAAGAAATCTAAAGTACAACATGATGACTGTAGTTAATAATGCTATATTGTATACTGGGAATTTGTTAACATGTATATTTGTTACATGTATATGTAAAAAAGTAAAATTGAGTAGTGGAAATCACCCAAGCTGAACAGAAAAAAGAAGAAAAGATTTTTAAATCAGGATAGTTTGAGACTTTGCGACAACATCAAGAGTACTAACACCCACATTATAGAGGTCTCAGAAATTGAGAAGAGAGAGAGAAAGGGGCAGAGAATTTATCTGAAGAAATAATAGTTGAAAACTTCCCTAACCTAGGAAAGGAAACACATCCAGGTCCAGGAAGCACAGAGAGTCCCAAACAAGATGAACCCAAAGAGGTCCACACCAAGACACATTGTAATTAAAAATGGCAAAAAATTAAAGGTTAAGAGAGAATCTTAAAAGCAGTGAGGGAAAAACAACTAGTGATGTACAAAGGAACTCATAACACTGTCAGCTGACTTCTCAGCAGAAACTTTGCAGGTCAGAAGGGAACAGCACAGTATGTTCAGTGTGAGGAAAGGAAAAAACCTACAACCAAGAATATTCTACCCAGGAAGGAGAGATAAAGAGTTTTTCAGACAAGCCAAAGCCGAGAGTTCAGCACCAGTAAACTGGCTTTACAAGAAATGTTAAAGGGACTTATATAAGCAGAAAAGAAGAAACCACAGCTAGAAATATAAAAATTACAAAAGGAAGAATCTATAAAAACAGACTCATAGATGCAGAGAACAAATGGGTGGTTGCCAGAAAGGAGGGATGGTGGACATAATAGGTGAAGGACATTAAGAGGTACAAACCTCCAGTTATATAATAAATAAGTCATGGGGGTGTAACATACAGCATAAAGAATGTGATCAATAATATTATAATCACTTTGTATGGGACAGATGATTACCAGACTTACCATTATTTCATAATGTATGCAGATGTCAAACCATTATGTAGGACACCTGAAACTAACATAATATTGTACATCAACTATATTTCAATTTAAAAAAAAGAAAAAAGAAGAAATAAATAGTATAGCTACTGTGGAAAACAGTTTAGCAGTTTCTTAAAGAGTTAAACATAAATTTATCTTAATATCCAGCAATCCCATCCCTAGATAACAACCCACAATAAATGAAAACATATGTCTACACAAAGACTTGAATGTCCATAGTGGCAATATTCATAATAAACCCAAAGTGGAAATAATCTAAATATTCATCAACTAGATATGGTATGTCCATAAAATGGAATACTGTTCAGCCATAAAAAGGGACAAAGTATTGATACACTCCGTAACATGGATAAATCTTTATGCTAAGTGATACCAGCCACAAAAGACCACAAATTGCATGCTGGCATTTATATTAAGGTTAATGCTATAACATGGAT
This sequence comes from Delphinapterus leucas, assembly GCF_059928025.1. Lineage (NCBI taxonomy): Eukaryota > Metazoa > Chordata > Mammalia > Artiodactyla > Monodontidae > Delphinapterus > Delphinapterus leucas. The sequence goes on along the minus strand of NC_143130.1, from coordinate 61,713,953 downwards.
GAACCTTGAAGATCCTATGCAAGTGGTTGCCTAGGGTTGAGTTTGGAATGGGAAGTGACTGCAAAAAAATTAAACATAGAATCACTGTATGATCCAGCAATTCCACTTCAGGGTATATACATAAGAGAATCCAAGCCAGGAGCTCAAATAGTTATTTGTATACCACTGTTCATAGAAGCATTATTCACAATAGCCAAAAGATTGAAACCACCCAAATGTCCATCAAGGAATGAATTGACTGGACAGCTGCATGTAAATCAGTGAAGTTAGAACACACCTTAATACCATACACAAAAATAAACTCTAAATGGCTTAAAGACTTGAACATAGGACATGACATCATAAAACTCCTAGAAGAGAACATAGGCAAAACATTCTCTGACATAAATTGTACCAAGGTTTTCTTAGGTCAGTCTCCTAAAGCAATAGAAATAAAAGCAAAAATAAACAAATGGGACCTAATCAAACTTATAAGCTTTTACACAGCAAAGGAAACCATAAACAGAACAAAGAGACAACCCACGGAATGGGAGAAATATTTGCAAGTGATGCAACCAACAAGGGCTTAATCTCCAAAATATACAAACAGCTCATACAACTCAACAAAAAACCAAACAGCCCAATCAAAAAATAGGCAGAAGAACTAAACAGACATTTCTCCAAAGAAGACGTACAGATGGCCAACAGGTACATGAAAAGATGCTCAATGACTCTAATTATTAGAGAAATGCAAATCAAAACTGCAATGAGGTATCACCTCATACTGGTCAGACTGGCCATCATTAAAAAGTCTACAAATAACAAATGGTGGAGAGGGTGTGGAGAAAAGCAAACCCTCCTACACTGTTGGTGGGAATGTAAACTGGTGCAGCCACTGTGGAGAACAGAGGTTCCTCAAAAAGCTAAAACCAGAGTTGCCATATAATCCAGCAATCCCACTCCTGGGCATATATTCAGACAAAACTATAATTCGAAAAGATACATGCACCCCTGTGTTCACAGCAGCACTATTCACAATAGCCAAGACATGGAAACAACCTAACTATCCACTGACAGATGAATGGGTAAAGAAGATGTGGTACATATATATACAATGGAATATTACTCAGCCATGAAAAAAGAATGGAATAATGCTGTTTGCAGCAACATGGATGGATCTAGAGATTATCATACTAAGCGAAGTAAGTAGAAAGACAAATATGTGATATCACTTATATGAGGAATCTAAACTATAACACAAATAAACTTATCTATGAAACAGAAACAGACTCAGAGACATAGAGAACAGAATTGTGGTTATCAGGGGGTGGGGTGGGGGAGTGATGGAGTGGGAGTTTGGCGTTAGGAGATGCAACCTGTTATATATAGAATAGATAACAACAAGGTCCTACTGTAGAGCATAGGGAACTATATTCAATATCCTGTGATGAACCATAATGGAAAAGAGTATTTTTATAAAGATTGTATATATATGTATAATGGAATCACTTTGCTGTACAGCAGAAATTAACACAACGTTGTAAATCAACTATACTTAAATAAAACATTTTTAAAAAAAGGAATGAATTGATAAACCCAAAGTGGTACATAAATACAATGGAATATTATTTAGCCTTAAAAAGGAATCAAATTCTGATTCATGCTACAACATGGATGAACTTTTAAGACAGTATGCTAAGTGAAATAAGCCAAACACAAAAGATAAGTATTACATGATTTCACTTATTTGAAGTATCTAGAGTAATCAAATTCATAGAGGCAGAAAGTAAAATGGTTGTTACCAAGGGCTAAGAGTAGGAGAATGGGGAGTTATTTAATGACTACAGAGTTTCAGTGTGGGATTATGAAAAAGTTTTGGAGATGCATGGCGGTGATGATTGTACAACAGTGTGGAACTGAACTGTACAGTTAAAAATGGTTAAAATGGTAAATCTTATTATGTATATTTCACAATAAAAAGCCAGAAAGAGATGCTGTTATTAAATGATACTGTCACATGATTCATTTTAATATGCTCAAAATTAACTTTTGAGTTACCAAGAGATTGAGATGTGTTCCTCTACTTTGTAATTGAGTGAAATCATGTATTTTAATGGTTTGGTGAGTTTGTTGATTTTTGCTAAATTTGTAATGATATTGTCTGGAACTACATTCATTTGTAAAATGCCTGATGGTAAAGTAACCAGTGAAGAAATTCTCAGAGAACTGAAAATTTATTATTGAGCATGGTTTTAACTGGGAAGATTAACACAAATAAGGCTAAGTCTGACAAGAAAAAATGTAGGAATGGTTGACTGCACAAGGATCTGTGTTTGTAATTCACCAATAACATTTCTCTTCAAAAGGTTTGCCTCTTAATTTTTTTTTCAGAACGTTCAATGGGATGGTAAAAACAATTATTTTTTAGAAAATGTACACACATAAAAAACAAGTCGACCTCTTCCTGTTTATAAAGACATGTTTGTAATAAAATAGAAGCTACCTTGGAGCCTTTCCACACAGAGGTACTCTGGTTTCATTGAGAAAAGAGTTTTGGCACTCAAGTATTAATTTGCTGCTTTCTTTTAATGGAGGCAGAAAATGTCACAACAAAGGGTAAAAATCTAGATAAGGTATTGGGCATAGCTCACAAAATTAGCTGACTGACCACTTATTTTTTCAAGGTCAAACAGTCTATCAGTAACTGCAAGGCCATTACTTTAAGAAAAGCAAAAAGAAATGCCTTTTACCGCATGTGACAAGATGGGTGTCATGAAAATAAAGTTGATCATGCGGACTGGGAATTGCTTAATGCTATTAGCTCGTATTTGTTATGAAAATCACAGCATGATGGTACACTCTATTTTAAATTTTATTAATGACCTGCTTTCACCAGGAAACTCCTCTTGCCACCACACCATAAAGCTTTATTCATTTTATCACTCCATTCTGATAGGTTTGTTCGTGTCACCCTGTGTGCCTCTGGAATATAAACCTCCCTAGGCAATCTTTTCAATTCGTTCATTAAGTAAACCTACAGCCTAAAGTCCTAGCATACATTTAGATTGTGATTATGTATCCCTATTGCCATAATGCACTAGTTCTGAAAGTACAGCTCTTCGAATGAAAAGAAAGCAGTGTAATACGTAATCATGAACATCAGGTGTCTGTAGGTGCCAGGCACTGTGGTTGATATTTCATTTCGGAGAAGGAGAACTCTTTTAAGTCCTAACACCCATTGTGAGGCAGGTGATATTATTCTCACTCTACAAAAGAGAAAACTGAGGCTTAGAGAGGTTAACATCAAGATCACACATGAGGTGGTAGAACAAGGATTTAAACCCCAAGTCCAAGTTTTTTGTACTGCACTTATGCTTCCACAGATATGGGTTACAGACTTAGGGCTCATCGGCTATGGAGGGAATTGTCCCTAGATTAAATAGTCCTAGCTAGCCACAGGGTTTTTTTGTTTTGGTTTGGTTTGGTTTTTAGTCCTGATTTTTGTTTTGTTTTTGCTACTTTCTTCTGTTTTCTTGCCATCAGTTATTAATTTTTATTGCCATTAGAATGACTCACTCTAGCAATCTTTTCCCCTTACTCTCTTTATCATTTGTAATATCTTTTAAAAAATTCACCAACGGGGCTTCCCTGGTGGCGCAGTGGTTGAGAGTCTGCCTGCCAATGCAGGGGACACGGGTTCATGCCCCGGTCTGGGAAGATCCCACATGCCGCGGAGTGGCTGGGCCCGTGAGCCATGGCCACTGGGCCTGCGCGTCCAGAGCCTGTGCTCCGTAACGGGAGAGGCCGCAACAGTGAGAGGCCCACGTGCTGCAAAAAAAAAAAAAAAAAAATTCACCAGGCTTGTTAGAACTTCAGGTAACAGAAAACAGGCAGTGAGGAAAGGCAGGGACACTTTCCTCTGTGAGATCTGAATGGAGGTGCTGACACAACTCTTCTGTGTTCTGAGGAGTGTTGTGTGGCTTATTTGGATGTTCTAGGCTAGTTCACCTCAACTCTTCATATCACAAACAGAAGGGGTGGATGTATATGTGTGAATAAAATAAAGATGTGTTGGAAGGTGTGCATATAAAGAAAAATTGAGATGGAGAAAACATCTTAATTCTTATTTTCTATAGGTCATGGAGAACATTGAAGAAATATCACAGTGAACCCAAATCACTGCTTTTTTGTTACAAAGGCAGAAAATGTAACACCAAAAGGTAAAAGAAATTAAACCTTAATCCTTCCTTGTTCTCTAAATAAAAGACTGAAAGTTATCATACCCTGAAACACCGTCTGTCCTATTGCAAGGTATGTGTGTTTCTGTCACGTGTATTATTAGCTCATTTGCAGTAGGTAAATAGGGGAGTAATATCAATCCTATGTGAAAGTTGCATTGGTCAAACATGATTTTTCCCAGTAAGCTAATGTGTTGAAGCATCCAGAGGCAAACTTTCTCACAGCTAATGAGAAACTTTTAGCAAATATACCAAGACCCTAAGAGAAAAGATGAAAATCCTAATTAAGGGCAAGGAGTGGCTTTAGTGGCTTTCACTGTGTTAAGCTGTCTGGGGAAGTTGCAAGTACAGGTAAGGCATGAAGACATTTCACCCGGTGATTAGAAAAAAAGCATTGATTGATGAAGGTGAAACCACACAACTTGTCTCGGGACTTTAATGACTCACAGGTGCTTATGTCTCGGTGCAGAAGGAATTCGGTGAGGGACAAAGTGGGAGGTAAGAAGTGGATTTATTAGTATAGGATGCTTGTGAAGGATACAAGTGGGCAGGCAAGAGAGCTCTGCCCCAGGAACTAAGTGGGCTACGTTTTTATAATCAAAGGAAAAGTGGGAAGTGGCAGAAGACCACCTTCTTCCACATTCTGTGAGTAGACATCACGCTTACATCACTAGCTCCACCTTTGGGTGGGTCAGAGGAGTTTTTGACCCTATTTGGTCAAACGGGGACTGTCATGGTGCTATTCAAATCAGCAGAAGGGTGGTAACATAGACTAAAATATGTTAAATCATCTCAGGTTTCAGTATGAGGGTCTTCTACTTTGGAATGCCACCTTTCCCCTGTATTCCTGGCCTTGGTACATGCTCAGGTGCACGTCCTAAGGATCATTATCTTGCTGACCTTGACCAGCAGGCTGCAGGCCTTGTTTTTTCACTTAATGGCCTGGGGCATATCTCGTGCTTTTATTGCATGGTTTCATTGTTAAGCAGACCTGTTTTGTTTCACAGTGTTCTGATTGCTTTCTTGAGTGTTCATTAGCTTACAATGGTCTCTCAAAGTTCCCTTTGTGTCTATAATCCCCTAGTGGGACTTGTAAAACTACCTGTGTTAACTATCCTGTTCTATCCCTATCATTGGCAGCTACCTTTAGATCGTATTTTTAATATTGATGAAAATCATTTCTCTATGAGAAGCAATTGATTTCAAGGATCTATGTCTGAAAGAAACACAAGCCCCAAAGTTTAAGTACACAGAAGACGGACTAATGCTCAGTGGATTCTAGTGGAAATTTAGGATTCTAGCTTTTGTTACTGCTCAGGTTACAAAATCCCAAACTTATTTTCCCCATAAGGCTTTTAATTTTAGGGCATGATTTTGCAGAACGTTAGGTTTTCATCTTATTAGGAGCAAAATAAAGAATTCATTAGGCCAGAACAGTTTCTTCAGTTTTTCCAACTGTGTAGTTACCCTGAAATATAATAGAAAAAAACCAATGGCAACTTTCAGGACATACGAAGAGTTGTGGAGTAGCTTGGAGCAGTGGGAGTTCTGAACACCAAAGGTCTAGGGCTAGTAAATAGCTGAGGCAGAGGAGCAAGCTCTGGCCAAATGAACAGCCCACCTGTGAACAACTTCCCCTTCAAGCCAGTTCTCTACATCCTTGCCAACACTTGTTTTTGTTTGTTTGTTTTAATAGCCATCCTAATAGGTGTGAAGTGGTATCTCATTGTGGTTTTGATTTGCATTTCCCTAAATAGTGATGTTTAGCATCTTTTCATGTGCTTATTGGTCATCTGTATATCTTCTTTGGATATCTGCCTATTCAAGTCCTTTGCTTATTTTGAACTAGGTTTTCTCTTGCTGCTGTTGTTGCATTTTAGGAGTTCTTCAGATATTCTGGTTATTAATCCCTCAGTCGGTACACACTGACTTTTCCCAACAGTCTAGCCCAGTGTGAGCACTGTGAATTGAATCTGTCACTAGTGCCACTGATCCATTCATTCACTCATTCATTTACCCATCATTCACTTACAACTAATACTCATGAGCTTGAGGCACTAGAGTATACAAAACGAAAAACCCTCATAGAATTTTTAAAGACTATTTTTTAAAAAGGTTACACATTTATAGAATGATTGAGAAGACACTGCAGAGAGTTCCCATATACTTCCCTCTCCCACACAGCTTTCCCTACTATTAAACATCTGTGTAAAATGTACTAGTGTGCTACATTTGCTAATATAAATGAAACAATTATAAATTAAACAAATGAAACAACATTAACAAAAGTCTATAGTTTACATTAAGGCTCCTCTTTTTGTTATAGTTTTATGGATTTTGACAAATGCATCATTTTATGTGTCCACCACTACAGTATCATGTTGAATAACTTCACCACCCTAAAAATCTCCTGTGCTGCATCTACTCAGCCTTCCCAATCTCACAGTGATAACCACTAATCCCTTTACTAGCTCTATAGTTTTCCAGAATGTCATATAGTTGGAGTCATACAGTATGTAACCTTTTCAGACTGTCTTCTTTCACTTAGCCATATACAAATTAAACTTCCTCTGTGTCTTGTGGCTTGATAACCTTTGTGTTTTTTAAAAATAGCTAGGTTATATGACTTTTGGTGGTTTAAAGAAGTTTTTATGGTAGAAAAATATACGTAAGATGTACCATTTTTACATATACAATTCAGTGGCATTAAGTATATTCACACTGGTGCAACCAACCATCACCACCATCCGTCTCCAGAACTTTCTCATCATTCCATACTGAACACTGTACCCATTAAGCAATAACTCCCCCTTCCTCCACTCAACACCCTGGTAGCCAACATTCTACTTTAAGTGTTTGAATATTCTCAGTACTTCATGTAAGTAGAATCATGTATTTGTCCTTTTGTGTGTGGCTTATTTCACTTACCATGTCTGCAGGGTTCATCAGCACTATCGTATGTATCCAAATTTCACTCCTTTATATGACTGAATAATATTCCACTGTATCTATCTACCACATTTTGCTTATTCATTCATTAATCAATGAACATGAGTCATTTCACCTTTTGGCTGTTGAGATAATGCTTCCATGAACATACATGTGCAAGTATCTGTTCAAGCCCCTGTTTTCTGTTCTTTTGTATCAATACCCAGAAGTGGAATTGCTGAATCAAATGCTAATTCTGTATTTAATTTTTTGAGGAACTGACATACTGTTTTCTACAGCAGCTATACCACTTTATATTCCTAGCAGCAGTGAACAGAAGTTCCAGTTTCTCCACATCCTTGCCAACACTTTTTTTTTTCCCCAATAATAGCCACCCTAATGGGTATGAAGTGGTATTTCATCATGGTTTTGATTTGCATTGCCCAAATGGTTAGTGATGTTGAGCATTTTTTCACGTGCTTATTGGCCATACTGTATCTTCTTTGGATACCTGACTATTCAAGTCCTTTGCCCAGTTTTGATTTGGGTTGTCTTTTGTTGCTGTTGTTGCATTTTAGTTTTTTATATATTAATGGATATTAATCCCTCATCAGATATGTGATTTGCAAATATTTTCTCCCATTCTGTGGATAGCTTTTTTCACTCCATTTATAGTGTCCTTTGATACATAAATGTTTAATTTTTGATGAAGCCCAGTTTGTTTTTTCTTCTGATGCCTGTGACTTTGGTGTCATATCCAAGAAATCACTGCCAAATCCAATGTCCTGAAACTTTTCCCCTGTGTTCTTCTAAGAGTGGAGTTTTAAGTCTTAGGTTTAGGTCTTTGATCCATTTGAATTAATTTTTCTATATGGTGTTAGATAAAAATCCAACTTCATTCTTTTGCATGTGGATATCCTATTTTCCCAACACCATTTGTTGGAAACACTGTCCTTTCCCATTAAATGGTCTTGGTGCACTTCCCCCAAATCATTTGACCATATATGTGAGGATTTCTGGATTCTTTATTCTACTCCACTAGTCTATATGTCTGTTTTTATTCAGTACCACAGTTTTGATTATTGTACCTTTGCAGTAAAATTTGAAATCAGGAAGTGTGAGCCTTCCATCTTTAATCTTTTTCAAGATTGTTTTGGCTATTTGGGGATCCTAGATATTCTGCTTATTTTTCTATTTTCTGTTAAAAATGTCATTGAGATTTTGAAGTGGATTACATTGAATCTGTAGATCACCTGACATCATACCAGTATTAAGTCTTCCAATCTATGAACACGGGATGTCTTTCCATTTATGTGTCATCTTTAACATCATTCAGCAATGTTTTGTGGTTTTCAGTGTACAAGTCTTTCACCTTCATTAAGTTAATTCCTATGTATATTATTGTTTTTGATGCTATTGTAAAGGGAGGTATCCTAATTTCTGTTTTGGGTTGTTCGTGTTAGTGTACAGAAAGGCAACTGATTTTGTGTGTTGCTTCTGTATGCTTCAACTTTGCTGATTTGTTTCTAAGTTCTAACAGATTTTGGGGTGCAGGGAACATTAGTGTTTTCTACATATAGGATCATGTATTCTGCAGAGATAATTTTACTTCTTCCTTTCTAATTTCAATCTTTTTCTTGACTAATTACTCTGCCTCAAACTTCGAACACTATGTTGAATAGCAGTAGTAAAAGCTGCATCTTTGTCTTGTTTCTTTCAGTCCTTCTCCATTGAGTATGTTAGCTGTAAGATTTTCATATGTGGTCTTTATTATATTGAGGTAGCTTCCTTCAGTTCCTGGGGGGGGTGGTTTTTTTTTTTTAATCAAAAAGAACTTTGTCAAATTCTTTTTCGGCATCAACTGATGGGATCCATGTGTGACCCTCATTCTGCTAATGCAGTGTATTGTATTTGATTGGATTTTCATCTGTTGAACCATCCTTGCATTGCAGCAATAAATCCACTTGTTCAAAATGTATAAAACTTTTAATGTGCTCTTGAATTCAGTTTGCTAATACTTTAAGATGTCTGCATCAATATTCATCAGGGGTATTGGTCTTTTTCTTTTCTTGTGTTGTCATTGTCTGGCTTTGGTATCAGCAATACTGGCCTTATACAATGGATTAGGAAGTGTTCCCACCTATTGAATTTTTTTGAAAAGTTGGAGGACTGGAGTTATTTCTTCTTTAAATGTTTGGCTGAATTGAGTAAAGCCAGAGGTTGCAGGATTTTCCTTTGTTGGGAGGTTTTTGATGGCTGATTCAATCAATCTCCCTTCTACCTATAGGTCTATGTAGATTTTTTATTTCTTCATTAATCAGTCTTAGTATGGTTGTGCTTTTGTTTTTAGAAATATATCCATTTCATCTAGGTTATTCAACTTGTTTAAAACTGCTCATAGTACTCTTATCCTTTTTATTTCTGTAGACTCATTAGTAATAACCCTACTCTTATTTCTGTTTTTAGAAGTTGAATCTTCTCGTTATTGATCTAGCTAAAGGTTTTTCCACTTTGTTAACCTTTTCAAAGAACTAGCTTTTAGTTCAAAATTTTCTATTGATTTTTTCAGTATTTTGCTTATCTTAGTTCTAATCTTCCTTCTACTAGCTTTGGGTTTAGTCTGTTCTTCTTTTTCTAGTTCCTTAAGTTATAAAGTTAGAATGTTGATTTCAGATTTCTTTTTTAAAACGTGAGCATTTACAGCTAGAATTTTCTGTCTTATGGGGTGCAATGAAAGCAGTGCTGTTTTGGTATGTTGTGTTTTGCTTAATGTATTTTGAGGATGTTATTAGATGTGTAAATGTTTATAACTGTTACACTGTTGTATAAAACCTTTTAACATATAATGTACTTTTCTGTCTCTTTAAATCCAAAAAGGTTGTAAGTCTATTTGTCTCATAATAATATACTGTTCCCTTTTGGTTACTATTTGCATGGAATATTTTTGCTCCTTATTTTCTGTGTTAGTGTCTTCTTTTGTGTTTTGTTTTATAGTGAAACATTTAAATTCTCTTTTTTCCTTTTGTGTGTATTCTATAGCTATTTCTTTGTGGTTACCATGGGGATTCCATTTAACATCATGAAGTAATGACACTAATTTGAATTTACAGCAGCTTAACGTCAATAGTGCATAAAAACTTTGCTCTTATATAACTTTGCCCTCACTCCCTTTCAACTATTACTGTCACAAGATTACATCTTTAAGCATTGTGTCTAAAAACATAAACCAATTAACTGTATTTTTATATGTTCATTCCTAAATTGTGTGGAAAACAAAGAGTTACAAATCAAAGTTATAATACTAGCTTCTATAATTGTTCATGTATACCTTTACTGGAGAGCTTTACTTCTTCATATGGTTTCCTGTTCCTATCCTTTGTCCTTTCATTTCAACTTGAAGAATTTCCTTTAGCATTTCTTGCAGGGCAGGTCCAGTTGTATCAGTGTCCGGTAATGTTTTAATTTCTCCCTCATTTTTGAAGGAGAGTTTTGCCAGATAGAAGATTTTAGGTTGACAGTTTTTTCGAGAAATCTGATAATCTTATTGAAGATCCCTTTTTTTTTTTTTTTTAATGTGGTACGCGGGCCTCTCACCGTTGTGGGCTCTCCCGTTGTGCAGCATAGGCTCCAGACACGCAGGCTCAGCAGCCATGGCTCACGGGCCCAGCCGCTCCGCGGCATGTGGGATCTTCCCAGACCGGGGCACGAACCCGTGTCGCCTACATTGGCAGGCAGACTCTCAACCACTGCGCCACCAGGGAAGCCCTGAAGATCCCTTTTATGTGATGTTTCTTCATTCTTGCTGCTTTCAAGATTCTTTCTCTTTGTATAGCTTAATTATACAGATTTTCCTCCAGTTGCAATGGGGATGTATCTTGATAAACCCATGGTAAGTTGAAAATATAAGTTGAAAATGCATTTTATATACCTAACCTACTGAACATCATAGCTAAGCCTATCCTATCTTAAATGTGCTGTGAACAATTACGTTAGCCTATAGCTGGGCAAAATCAGCTAATACAAAGCCTATTTTGAAGTGATGTAATTTACTGAATACTGTACTGAAAAACAGAATAGTTGTACGTGTATTAGATGTTTACTCATGATCATGCAGCTGACTGGGAGCTGCAGCTTTCTGCCACTGCTAGGCATCATAAGTGCATATCTTACTGCATACTGCTAGCCTGGGAAAAGATCCGAATTCAAAACTTGAAGTAAGTATGGTTTCTACTGAATGCATATCATCTTTACACCATTGTAAAGTTGAAAAAATCCTAAGTCAAATTGTCCTAGGTCAAGGACCGTCTATAATGTATCTTGGTGTCTCTTTTGACTTTACCCTATTTGGAGTTTGTTGAGCCTCCTGATATGTACATCCATGTCTTGCATCAAATTTGGCAAGCTCTTTTGTCATCATTTCTTCAAATAAACTTTACGTAGCTTTCTCTTTTCCTTCTGGGACTCCTGTTTCTTCTTCCATTTGATGGTATCTTACAAATCCCTTCGATTGTTTACTTTGCTTTCTTAGACACAGTTACTTCAACTGTCCTGTCTTCAACTTGCTGATGAGTTCTTTTGCTTGCTCAAATCTGCTGTTCAACCCCTCCAGTAAAAATTCTGTTATTGTAACTTTCTGCTCCAAAATTTGTTCGGTTCCTTTTTATAATTTCTCTCCACTGGTATTCTCATTTTATTCATCACTTTCTTGATTTCCTTTAGTTCTCTGAGCATATTTAAAGGTCTTTTTCTAGTAAGTTCAATGTTCCATTGAATAGGCCTCGTTTCCCTGTTTCTCTGTCTGCCTTACAGACTTTTTGTTGTTGAAAATTGGGCATTTCACTATTACAGTACTGTAATTCTGGATATAACATTGTCTTCTATTCCCAGTGTTTACCAGTTGTTGCTGACTGCTGAATGCTGTTGTTCATTTGTTTTTGAGACTTCTCCAAGGTGCTTTTACAAAGACTATCCCTTGTGTGTGATCACTGAAACCTCTGTTCCTATTATCTCATGTTCAGCTGTTTTTAGAGATTTCCTTGAATGCCAGTTCTCCTTTTTGCATTTCAGCTGTGTGCTAAGGCACTCCTGCAGCTCTTAGCTTAGGCCTGCTTCTATCCTAGGGATCAGACCAAGATGAACACCTAAGGCTCTCTTAAATCTTTTCTGAGCATGTTTTGCCTGTACATTCATTTGGCATTCTGTATCTTCCCCTGGGTACAACTGCTTTTGAATGCCCGGTTTCTCAAAAATCTCACCCCAGCTTCTCCTCTAGGCCTTACACAGCCTGTTTTATGTCTTCACCAGGTGAAGGTGGCTGTGATTCTAGTCATCTTGCAGCTTTCACAAGCAGCGCCTACTCTTTCTTGCCTGATTTCCAAGTTATGCAAAACAGTGATGAGCACCTTGAGTCAGTCCTTCTAATCCCCCCCACAGATTAGAAATGACAAACAGTGATTTGCAAATAGTCTATTCTTCCTCTTCTGGTTTGAGGGAGGGAACTGGAAACCATCCTTCTGTCATTTTAAGAATAAGAGCACCACTGCATGGGAGGCAAGGGTGAGTAAAAAAATCACAAAACTTTCCTACCATTCTGAGGATGGGTTTTCTTCACTGGGCACTGTGTTAGTTGCTGTAAACCTTTGTTTTCCAGAGCACCAACAAATTTGGTTCACACAGTTGCTAGTTAGTGTCACTCAGCTCAATTATGTTTATTCCTATCTGTAATTCTAGTATCCTGACTAGGCCTTGAACAGAGTTATGTTTTAGATACATGTATGGTGACTGAATTTTGGTTAGATGTGGAGGTATTGTGAAAAGGTTAAGAAAATGGTCTCAATTATCTTCACTGATTTACATTTAAAATTAATGAATATATGTATTTTTTCCAATTTCTTGTAATTATCTTGCCTTTTTTACTGGCTGTGATGTCACTAGAGAACAGTAACTTTTATAAAAACTTTATGAAGTGAAATGCTCCATACACTCTTAGTACCAAGACATTAAATGAAGTTTATTGGGGCTTCCCTGGTGGCGCAGTGGTTGCGAGTCCGCCTGCCGATGCAGGGGACACAGGTTTGTGCCCCGGTCCGGGAAGATCCCACATGCCACGGAGAGGCTGGGCCCGTGAGCCATGGCCGCTGAGCCTGGGCGTCCGGAGCCTATGCTCCGCAACAGGAGAGGCCACAACAGTGAGAGGCCTGCATACCGCAAAAAAAAAAAAAAAAAAAAAGAAGTTTACTGGCCTCTGCCAATGTTTTCTACTTTAGAGTAGCATATATTCTTCTATTCTGTCTCCATCATGGCGTAAGGCAGAAATGAAACAAAAATAACATGTCTTGTAAATATTTGACTATTTTTCTCTACACAGGCTAATATTAAAAAAAACTTTCTGGTAACATTCTTTACATAGCACATGTATTAGTTTTGTTTATTTAACAAGGATGTTATTACTAATACTATGTTTTGTTATTTTAGGATTTTCATTAAGCAGACTCATTCCCTTTCTACAAATGAAAACCAAGTCAGTCATCTAAAATCTCAATTTCAAATCAAGAGGATTTAGTCTTCTGTTTTCATTAAAATGGAATTTATGGTGGTGTTCAAATGGGTTAGACTGAGCACAAAATGACAGAAGTAGATTTTTTTCTCAAAAATTTCTGCAGAATGCCTAGGAAATTCTCAGATTTGTAAAAGTTTATTTTACATTCTTTGCATGTTCATTGTGTTACATTTGTAATATAAATTAGTGGCAAAACTCTTGCTGTTTGGCTTCTCTTACTAGGTTGAAAAGTTGTTTTATTTACCAATGATGCAGGTTTAAGCAAAGTTGAGAATTAATTACAGTAGTGAACTGGCCTTCTGGACCTCCTTCATTACTCTAGCTCACAGACTATTAATTATAACAATGTGTAGGGTGTCTGTTTTGAGATCTTAATTCCAAGCTTCCTTACTCTTTTTTATATTGCTACTTGGCGTTTCAAGGAGTTTATTCCTTTGAAGCAGCCTTTAACAAGGCAAATTGTAGCTGCAGAAAGATTCTGCTTTGAAAGCACATTAAGGAAATCAATATTTTTTAAACACCTTGATTAAACTATCCTATCCTTGTCACTTGATAGAAGACAGCTCAGTATTGTAAAGAAAACAGTAAGGGTACATCTTCTCTTTTTGTGCTCATGTCAACTTTTTCATGTGATCATTTTTCCAGTTTCACAAATAACTACAACAGTTGCCATTTCTAGGAATTATGTTTTTAGCTGAAACAGTAACTTTTTCTTTAACGCCTGCTTTTAAGACAAGCCTTTCAAAACCATAATAAATTGTTTTAACTTTGGTTAAATTATCATCCCCCCCCCCACTTCCACAGAAATGTCAAAGCCTCTGAGAGGCAGGGCCAATAACTTTTGTTTTCATCAGTACTACTCCTTCAATTGGTTCAACTTCTTCCCTTTCTATTTTGCACCAGGGTTACAATCTTGTGGCCAAATGAATTTACTGTTCCTAATAAGCTCCAAAGTCTCAGCTATAAAAAGGAGCCATATATTAACCTCGAATACTGTATGAAATGACCTTGCAGCAGACTCTCCTTTGAGTAGTAATAAAACATTTTATGTATTAATTTGAAAAAAATAAAACAGTTCATTCAACCAGGTGCATTTTGTTCATATTTCCATTTTCAAAATCTTTTTTCCTCTACTGTTCAGTCAACTCTGGTTAATATCAAGGACAAAGAAAATTTACAAAGTATTTTCCTTATATGCTATGTAAGCATAACCAAGGACTTAAATTTTGAGATATTGTCTACTTGATAATGGGTACCAATGTCAAATAATAGAAGAGTTAATAAATAAAAATGGCTAAATATTAATATTCACAGATTAAAAGTTCTATGGCAATCAAACTTTTCTTTGGACTTTCTTCAGGAACTAAGATTGAGTATAACCATAAATAAAAGAAACTTCTTTTAAGTATTTTTATCATTTATATAAATAAACAGCAAGAAAAAAAATCTTTTGAAGTAAAAATTGGTTTAAAAAAAGTGATTAAAAATAGAAAAGCAGGGGCTCCCCTGGTGCAGTGGTTGAGGGTCCGCCTGCTGATGCAGGGGACACGGGTTCGTGCCCCAGTCCGGGAAGATCCCACATGCCGCGGAACGGCTGGGCCCGTAAGCCATGGCTGCTGAGCCTGCGCGTCTGGAGCCTGTGCTCCGCAAGGGGAGAGGTCACAACAGTGAGAGGCCTGCATACCGCAAAAAAAAAAAAAAAAAAAAGCAGGAATGTTGTTAACATATTTGATTTCACTTACCTTTCAAGTTTTCTTCTATCCCGTTAAAACCACTATTACAAAAGTGCCATATATTATATCATACTGTATTAGAATATGCTAATACAGATATCCTGTAACAAAGACCTGGAAAAAACAAGTGCCTTAGGCAAGAATGATGTTAATTTCTGTCTTGTAAAACAACACTCTGGAGATAGGCAGTCCAAATCAGTAATGGTAGCAGTCAACAAAACTGTATGGCAACCTATCATTCTGTGTGATCTCTTCCACAATAGAGCATTGCCTCTTCTGTAGAGTCTAAGATGGCTCACAATCATATACACTTCTAAGCAAAAGGATCGAAAAAAGGCAAAAAAAAAAAAAAAAAAACCAGTCTGTTTTAAAGGACACGTTATCATTTCCCTCACATTTCACCAGCCAGAACAGTCATACTTGCAAGGGAGACAAGGATGTAGTCTTTATTCTGGTGTGCATGTGCCTAGCTGAAAAAATCAAAGGTTTTATGACTGTGTGAAAAGGAAAGAATGGATATTGGGGGGTAAACTGGTGTTCTCTACACAGATTTCATTTTGATATTTACATAATGAGAAATTTAAACTTGAAAAACATTTTACTGGAAATATGCCAGGATTTGCTAACTAACAAATACCATTATTCTGGGTTTTCTTTTCTAAAGGATTCGTTCACTCACTCACTAAAAGCAATGAAGTACACAGCTATCTGAGTTTCCAAGGTATGTTTTATTGGTATAAAACCAAAATAAGGTGATGTAATTGTCTCATCTGCCAATTAGTTAGTTACATAGAAGTAGGTGAAAAAAAGAATTTTCTGTTGCAATCTCTTTATTGAGGGAAAAGGAAAATTTTTTTCCTTATAAGGTAATAAAATACTGATTAGTCTTGGCAATTTATTTGACTAAGCAACTTTAGAGTACTAAAACAAAAATAGTTCTTTAACGTTTATCAAATAAGTAAAAAGTCAGCAATTTGTTACAGCTTCTGAAAAAAATGGTAAAATTGTAAAGCAGAGAAAAATTTCCCAAGCCATCTGTGTATTTTTCTCCTTTATTAAGGGAGAAAAATATCTTCATGAGTCTGCTGAAAGATCATCTAACATTGCAGAGGCAGTCATGGAATGTCTTAAATCTCCTTTCTGTTGATGAATCCTTTTTCAGTCTTCCTATGCAGAAGACTATTTAAAGTCCTATCACACAGCAGCTACATATCTGGTGCAGTATAGCCATAATTGGTTCACTTGTGCCTGATGCAAAAGCTCTCAACTCCCGGTCTTGCATTACATTATGTACAAACTTGTCCTTCATCTAATATATTAAAAACTACCAAATAATCTTCAGAATGTCAAAGCTACAAAACAGATACATATAAAGTTTTTTGTTTGTAATATACATATCCCAAGTTTCCATTTTCTGGAAAAGACAGAGCCCAAAAGTTATACATTGTGAAAGCCACTTTACAGGTGGCTTTATTTAGATGACCCAAGATGAATTAGTGCCATTATTGTTGTATAGCTGTGAAATAGATCATCATCCTTTACCTCATTACATTTCTTCAATATAAAGTTTCCAGTGACTATGCGATCACATCCAATTTCTCCATTTCCAAAGAAGCCAAATAAAGGAACACTAGGAAAAAACTTTCTAAATGCATCAGCCTCCACATTCCCCTTGTCTCTATAATACTGAAAGCCCCTGCCAACACACGCAAACATGAAGCCAATGGTATTCTGCTCTGGAATGTTGGCTGCTTTGAGGCGCTGCATCGCAGCCTCAGCAGTCTTCTCGTCATTGACATCCTCATTGAGAAGCACTGTGGCACTCTGGATACGATGTCCACTAAATGATAGTCCAACCACACCGGTGGCATCAATATCCAGAGGGTTCCTAGAAAATTAAATTAGAAAAGTGGTAATATATCATGAAACACCATTCAAATTTACAGTATAAAAGAAAAATCCTCCTGATTCATTGGTTGGGAAGTGCTGCCTTAGTCTACAGTTAGTCTGAGGCTCTCTCTCCCTGATCAGAGGACTGTAATAAGGGTTAAAAATTAAACTACTGAACTTAATATATTAAAAGAATGCAGAAGGCAGATCTACAGAGAAGAAAGCAACCATTTCCTCAGTCACAGATACAAAGGGGCAAATGCATCATCTCCACAAAGATTTCTAAAATCCAACCTGAGCTTTAGAAGGGTACAGAGTATTCTTACCTTTCTCACTTCCCTGAAAAAGGAATCTTACAGTTTTATGCATATACACTATGATATAAAGATTTATATCATAAATCTTTATATGATATAAAGATTTTGGTATTATTTACCTCTTTGGTATCTTTTCTCCCCTACCTCAGCTGTCAAATTCTAAAAGAGGTGTATTAAATATTCAATCATGGAGGATAATTTTATTAAGAACCCATAATTCCAGAAGTTTTAAGCTCTATACTGTTTGGTCCATAAAGGAATAGACTATATTGCTGTGTCTTATTTATTGCTTTGACCTGATAATTTAGCTTAATCTGAAGGTAAAATCATACATTTTCTTTTTGTTTCTATTTGCCTGGTATTTTTTTTAATGAAATATTTTATGGCTACTACAGAAAATAAAAATAAAATGCCAATAAAGCTGTAAAGCATAATACAGTGAACACCCATTGGGGGAAAACCAAGTAAGTACCTAACATTTCTATCAGAGTTTACAAAATGGACAGGATTCACTGGGTTAACAGGAAACTAAGACTTAAAAAGCTTAAGTACTGAGCAACTTAAGGCTAACTAGTGGCAAAACCAGTTTCTGAGGGGCAGAATCCATCTTCTGAAGTCTGCTGCTGTTCCTTTAACCTTATTACATTTCCTCTTTGGTATACAACTGCAACACGAGTCTCCTGCCTAAAAGGAATTATTCACCTTTTTTTGGAGGGAGCGGGGCTCCTATCTGGACACCATTAACATGGAGCACTGATTTACTCAATGGCTTCCCTTACTCCATGACACAGTGTAAAGACCACGTTAAAATTAATGTGTCATGTAAGAGGTAATGATTGTTGAGGGTATATTTCCCACATTAGGTATAAAGAGTAGATTATATACAGACAGCCACGCTAACAGGCTAGCACCTCAGTTATATGTCTGAGTGAGTTGCATTTCAAAAATCAACTGTTTGTTAAATTGCCATTGCCCTATCTGTATATAATTTCAAAGTAAAAGCAAAGACAATAAGGAAAATTAGGCAAAAGGAGAAATAACCCACAGATAGCTAACAAGAATCAGGTATACTTATGCATGAAATCCAGTGCTTAGAGTTCAGTGCAGTTGGCTTTCCTCCCTTCTTCCTCAGGTTCCAGGGAACTCAACTTAGCTACCTGCTTTCCCTGATCCATCAGTGCTGACTACCAGGAGGGAGATGATGACTGGGACGATTTAAGCTGCTCTTAATGATACTGATCTCTAACAGTGTGCCTCCATGTCACCACTCTAGGATCCAAATACTAAACACAAATATAGAGAGAAACAAATAATAGTGCTTGCAGGAAACATCTGGAGAATGGGGGCGGGGGGGGGGTATCTCATTTTCTTGCTTTTGGAAACAGCTGATATTTATGTCCACTTAATTAGCTCAAACTCAAAATACTACATACTTTCATTGGAAATGGAAAAGTAAGTAATGGTTCAAGATAGAAGAGCAAATATTTTTTATCTTTGAAAACAAAAGCCCTAATAATAAAATGAAAGATGCATCATTTTTGAGCTTGAAAAAGCCTTTCAAAAGATCTAGTATAGTACTTCCAATAACGTGGGCCAAGTAATATTGCTATATGTGGAATCTAAAAAAATGGTACAAATGAACTTATGTACAAAACAGAAATAGAGCCACAGATGTAGAAAACAAACTTACTGTTACCAAGGGGGAAGCGGGGGGGGGGGGGATAAATTGGGAAATTGGAACTGACATATACACGCTACTATATATAATATAGATAATAAGGACCTACTGTATAGCACAGGGAACTCTACTCAATACTCTGTAATGACCTATATGGGAAAAGAATCTAAAAAAGAGTAGATATATGTATATGTATAACTGATTCACTTTGCTCTACAGCAGAAACTAACACAACATTCTAAATCAATTATACTCCAATAAAGATGTTAAAAAAAAAAGATCTAGTACAGTATTTCCAAAAATGTGTGCCAAGTAATACCAGTCAGCCTGCAAGATGCTCCATGGACAAAAGGTTTTGTGGCCAAACAGATTTAAAAAGGGCCACAGGTAATAATATTCCCCCTCCCTCTAAAAGATCCAAAGTACTGAGCACAGTATTAGAGGCTCTGAGAAGTTTTACCATAAAGATGTACTGTTGAACCATGCATTTCCTTTAGAGGAGGAAAACAGAACCAGAGGAAGTGACATACATATGAACCATACGAAGTCCCCTACGTACGAACAAGTCCCCTACATACGGACAAGTTCCGTTCCGAGAGCATGTTCTTAAGTCCAATTTGTTAAGTCCAACAAAGTTAGCCGAGGTACCCACCTAACACAATCGGCTATGTAGTACTGTACTGTAATAGGTTTATAATACCTTTCACACAAATAATACATAAACACAAAAAATAAAACATTTCTAATCTTACAGTTCGGTACCTTGAAAAGTACAGTAGTGCAGTACAACAGCTGGCATACAGGGGCTGGCATCCAGTGAACAGGCAAGAAAAGCTACTGACTGGAGGAGGAAGAGGAGGTGGGAGATGGTAGAGCTGAAGGATCGGATCGCTCTAGGAGATGGAGGGAAGCTGCAATTTCACTCACGCCTGACGCTGATGGCACAGGTTCTGGTTCCTTGCTGGATTCAATTCTATCTACCGTCTTGAAAAAGTGATGTCTGGGTAGTAGCTCTTTTTTTCTCGTCACAGATGACACGGTAGCACTGGATGGCATTCTGAACAGCTGCTACAACCTTTGTGTACCATTTTACGTCCGGGTCCTATGCCTCAAAAAGTTAACAGTGCCTCCTCAAATAAAGAAAATCCCCTTGGCCATTTCCTGTGTCGTGAATCTCTTCGGTTCTTCAGTTACTTCTTCTTCCTCTTGTTTCTCTGTGCCCTTTCTCTGGGCCCCCAATTCCATCAGGTCTTCATTAGTAAGCTCCTCATGTTGCACAGCAAGGAGTTCAGTGAAGTCGTCCTCTTGCAGACCTAGCTCCAGCTTCTCGCTGAGGGTCACTAAGTTGCTGAAGACCTCTTTGGATTCCTCATCCACCTTCTCAAATCCACAAAAGTCATGAACAAAGGTTCTTCCAAACCCCATTCATGGTGACGGCCGTAACCTCACGCCAAGCAAAGTCAATGTTTCTTATGGCCTTGTATATGTTATAGTCCTCCCAAAACTGTCACAAGGTTGTTCCTGATTTGTCACTTGCCTTTACTGCCTGACGAAAAGTGTGACATAAATAATATTTCTTGAAAGTCATTATAACTCCCTGGTCCATAGGTTGGATGAGATACATTGTATTCAGTGGCAGATGCACTACTCTGACGTGGGATGAAAGCCGTCTGTGAATGGGGGGGTGGCCCAGAGCACTGTCAAGGAGCAAAGGAATGCTGAACGGGATGTCCTTCTCCAAGCAGTATTTCTCTACCTTCAGGATAAAGTGGTGGACAAACCAGTCCTGGAAAATGGCCTATGTAACCCAGGCTTTGGGGTTACTCTTCCACACAACAGGAGGAGAGCCCCTGGCTATGTTTTTAAGGGCTCTTGGGTTCTCTGAATGATAAACTAAGAGAGGCTTCAGCTTCATATCGCTGGAAACACTGCCACCAAACAAGAGTTAGCCTATGCTTTGCTGTTTAGAGCCTGGCATCAACTTTTCTTCCTTACTGATGTAACTTCAGTCTGGCATCCTCTTCCAGTACAGTCTCATCCACATTAAAAACCTGCTCAGGTAAATACGTGCCTTCATCAGTAATTTCTCGAAGCATTTCAGGAAATTCCCGGGCAGCTACCATATCTGCACTCGCTACCTCACCACTTACTTTTACATCATGAAGGTTGACTCTAGTCTTGAACCAATGAAGCCAGCCGTGGCTGGCATTAAAAGATGTGCCCTCTGATTCTTTGCCATGTTTCTTCTTCAAGTCTTCATAAAGGCTCTTAGCTCTCTCTTGAATCAGCATTAAGCTGAGCGGGACTTGACACTGAGGCTGATGCTGCATCCACACACTGGGAAGCTTCTCCATCTCCTCCATCACTCTTCCACACTTCTTCAATAATATTGTCAACATCACCGGCACAGCAGACTTCACATGTTCTTGTCCTTGTCCTTTAGAATCGTGCCTATGGTTGAACGATTCATGTGATGATAATGAGTGACGTCTACCATCTTTTTGCCTCGCTCCACTCTCTCAGTTCTTTTCGCCTGGCGTTTCGTAGCAGTATCAGCTACATCACCACTGCTTTTACGCTTGCTTCCGGACATGCTGGGCTTTAATTAAAGACGCTCTACTCCTGTGCTCTATACAGTCCTGTACAGTACGCAGAAGCACCACCACCTGTAGAGGATGCACGCACGTGACAACGTATGCCCGTCACGTGAGCTAACTTACATGACTGGACATGCAAACGCACAAAAGTTTTGCAACTTGAAGGTTCGTTATGTAGGGGACTTACTGTATTGCAGTTACAGAGTACAGAGCTGCCAAGGGAGCTCAGTAGACAATGTTGAAAGTCAATTTTGAGGAGAGTGTAAGTCCAACTAAGTTCTTAAAGGATAACATATATAAATTTCATTCTTCAAAGATAAGCAGAATTACATTGTGTGAGCCCCTCAACCTATGTCTATTGCAAAACGGAATTAACTATTAGCAATTCTTTAAGCATGTTTTTTAAAAACCCAAACATCTCCCATGAGAACATTTCCCATGATGTGCAGAAGAAATCAGAAGCACATCAGACATACTTTTCAGAGGTCAGCGATGCCAGGTTGTCCACCTGGCCTCCAGCCAAGATGACATTCATGTCACTGAAAGTGCTCACTACGTGCTGCAGATAATTACTGGCTCCCACTTTACAGCAATTATAGCCAAATACAAGGACCACACGAAGCTCAGGGTTATCTAAAAGACCTGCAAAGAAATGAAGAGAAACAATTAAAGATAGCCTTAAAAGAAATCCTTAAAAAGGACTTCTTCATTTTATTATTTTGCAAAATGAAATGTTACTACTAATGTCCTGTAAGCCTAGTTAAGTGCAATTTACTGTTTAAGCTGTCAAGTCCTCCATTTTTTTTTGCAAACTTTAACATTACTCAAAATCTTTGCTATAATTAATTTTTCATCATTAAGAAAACTAAATGGCTATTTGAAAATAATACAATCAACACTCAACACAAATAAGGAAGCAGCTATGTAACTGAGCAGCACCCTTGGTGGGCCTTGGTGCAAGCCATTCCACACAGCCACCACCTGGAATGGAAGGGAACACTGGTTTACGAAGGACAGAGTTAGACGCAGTGGGAATTTAAACATCCAGAGAAAATGGACAGAAACAGCACTAACCACCTGTAGTGGGTTGAATGTGGTCTCCCAAAGACATATCCACACCAAATCCCTGGAAAGAAGAATGTGACCTAACTTGGAAAAGAAAAAGGGTCTTTGCAGATGTAATTAAATCTTGAGATGAGATCATCTGGATTATCCATAGGCCCTAAATGCTATACAAGTATCCTTATAAGAGAAATAGAGACAGACAGAAGAGGCAATGTGACCACAGAAGCAGAAACTAGAATGATGCAGCCATAAAGAATGTCGATGGCATCAGAAGGTGGAAGAGACAAGAGATTCACCCCTAGAGCATCCAGAGGGAATGCAGCCGCATCAACACCCTGATTCCAAACTTCTGGCCTTCTGTACTGTGGTAGAATAAATGTTTTAAGCCACTAAAGTTTGTGCTAATTTGTTACAGCAGCCTCGGGAAACTAATACACCATTAAAATACAGGCCTTATCCGTATATTCCAGGAAAGGGAGTGGGAGTGAAGGCGGTTTAACCATTGGAAACTCGTTCCAAAGCAGGGAAATACTCAATTCTGCAGCATATGGATGAAAAGCAGCTACCACTAGAGGGCAGCATAGTCTATCAGGAGGCCAGGCAGTACTCATGCTCTCCCCTACAAGCTCCCAGGCTTCCACATGTGCCTCTTGCACCTTGTTTATACACTATCAACTTGAAATTTGCCAAAGAGGTGGCTCTGGGACACAAAAAAGAAAAAAAATCGAACACCTGACTCACATTTGAGTTTCCACTGACTCAGCCACATGACTTCCATCTTCACAGACGTAAGGGTAAATAAAGGTTGCCAGAAATAAGGCTCACTTAATAAGGAAACGGGGTGGAGTGGAGGTGAATGACCAATTCCTAACACCAAATAATGATTTATCTAGGGAGACTGCCTCTGGTCCATTTCTAATTCTCTATACAGTACATCACTGATTTGGAGAGTAAGAAGGATATTAGTACAAACCAGTACTTTCAAGATACCACATACCCCAAACCATTACTAAAAGGTCTTTTTCTCCACACAGACCAGCCCAGCAAATTTTCAGGGAATGTTTTTTTTTTTTAGAATGAATTTTCAGAGTCAAAAGAGGCCCGCGGGATCAACAGTTTACGATTGTTTTACAAAGAAGGGCTGCTAATCCTAGAAAAGTGACTGGCCCAGGATGGCATCTTGGCAGGCTCTAGACCCACATCTCCTGACTCTCAGTTTTAAGTTTTAGAAACCTAAAAACTTCTAAGTCTCTCCCTTTCCTGATTTCTAAGCTCTAGGCCCTCTTTTACAATTGCCTACTAAAATTTTCATCTGAATGTTCTATAGGCACCGCCCTTATTCATCCAACGCACACTGAGTGCTTTCAACATCCTCCTCCAGTGGTCCTGTTCTGCAGCGGGACCACACACACAAATCCAGAAACCAGACTCACTTCCCCCACCCAGCTTAGAGAACAAATCTGCCTTAGCCCAGGCTGGCTGCCTGACAGAGCAGACAGGTCTGTATCATGTACCAGAAGGAAGGTACAATTCAAACTCCTTGCCACTAAAAATTGAGGCCTAAGGTACACGAGCCTGAAAAGACGACTACCCAGCTCATTCTGAGGGAAATCCTGGCACTGCCTTCAGTCCTGCCTCTGGGGAAACAAGAGGGCCCTCTGCTCACTACCAGCATCTGAGGACTTTCAACTTCAGGAAAGCACGCTAGCCGTATTTCTCAGCTCCGATGTTTGTTGGGCAGATGACGTACTCAACCAGCCCAACTATAAAAGGTGCAAGTTCCAGTTCACTGTTCCCTGAAATCCAGCATGAGATCTAAGTCACAGCAGACTGAGTGGCTGAAGAGCACGTGGGCCATCCATTCCTTTGGCAGCTCTAAACATTTTTAGATTTCGCAGAGAGCTCAGTAACCAGACCTCATTGGTTTGGATCCTACAACTGCTTTTATTTTAAGGAGACATAGTTGGGGTGATGCCATTGGTGTTCATAGAGCGACATGGGGTAAGAAACAGCTTGAAAAACAAGCTATTTTTTATAAGGGCATATGGATCCACTAGAATTTATCTCAGTTCTCAGAAAACTGGGAAGAGTTAATGCTTCTTCTGCCCTAGCTCAGCCAAACCTGTGGCCCGCATCTAGCAAATGATGGTCTGTATCTCATGTACTACCCTCCATCCTGGCTGCACTATATTCCTCCTACCCATGTCCCTCAACTCAGAATTCCTCCACTGATAGTCTATGTATCTTTGTATGCTGCCTTAAATTCATTTTCAAATAAGGCAGAATATAAATTCATTATAGCTATGCTCAAGCTGGAAGGTTAAATAAAAGGAAAAAAATCAAATCTAGACACCCAGAGCAGCATCAGATTCAGGAAAGCCAGCTATGAAGAACTATTCCAAAGATTGGCTAGGACTGCTTGAAAAGGCTTTAGGTCTGCATGTTCAGATTTCTACTCTTTTTAGGGAAGCCTCTCTGAAGACAGCTGTTTTATGGCCTGTTTGAAAGTGATGTAATCTAAATGCATGTAGAAAACCTACGTGAAAGATAATGTCTACTTGAAATGAGAGGCTAATACCATGAACAATTCATAGATAGAAGCTGTGTTCTCTCTTCCTCACAACCTTAGTTTTAGCATCACTTCCTTCCCTGTATCTTTATATCCATCTTTTTTACACTAAACATGTATAAATATGAAGTCAGCATGCTAGGACATGACTTTTGGAGTCAGACCTGGATCAGAACTCAGGCTCAACCCCTTGTAGCCATCTGACTGAGCAATTTACTAGACTTCTCCAAGTGCAGCTTCCTCCTCTAAAACCGGGGCAGGAGCAAGTCTCAAGAGTGGTTGTGATGATTAAATACGATAATGTCATAAAGAAGCATCCAACCCTGCTCAGTGCCTGGCCCCCGGTAAGGGTTCAATAGAGGAGAGCTATCAAAACATGTTCTGGCTAAACTGAGGGCCCCGACCACGAGTTACACAAGTTATCAAATAACAAAATGACACTCAAGATGCTATTTCCCCTTGAATCAAATGAATCTGAAGTAAACATCATATTTAGAGGGAAAATAAAGAAGCCATGCATCCTATCCTCCAAACCAGCTAGGGGTCACCTGTGCTGCTCTGGCTATCACGTAGTTGTCATGCTTTTTTGAGATGCACCTTATCCAAAAATCTCTCTGATATCGTTCAATGAGAAGCCGTGTCACTTTACGTACATGGTAGGGGATTAAAAAAAAGAGAAGCACCACACCAGTCAGCTCCATGAACATGAGCCTACGGCCCGGGGGCTCAGGGGCTGTATCCTGCCAGCACCATAACCTGGGAGCTGGCCCCCACCAGGCCCCTTACAGCTCTCTGCTAGTTCTCTGCTCTCTCCTAGCTCTTTGCTCCTGGAGCTGAGTGAAATCCACCACAAAGGGCAGGAAAGCCTAACAAAACACTGGCACCACCCTCCTTCTAAGTCACCTTCCTGCTTTAGAAGCTGCCCAGCTTTTTCAAGGGCTAGGCAGCTTCTAAAGCAGGACAAGTTCCGTCACTTAACTTTTAGCACCATTTTTCTCTGCTTTGCACCTGATCACTGACTGTGGCCCCCCTCAAGATTCTCTATGAAATCTCCAGATAATTTAAAAACTTAATCCCTCAAATTTTTTTTGGACTCTGACTTAACAAATAATTAAAATTTAGTTTTTACACCTCTCAGTTGCTGGCAGAGTAGTCATCAGAAGACCAAAATGAAGTAAGCAGAAAGGACCTGAACAACCACCATTAATTACCTGATATTCCTAAATTTGTATCTGTGGTCGAGACCATTCTCCTGAGCTCCAGACCCACATATTCAACTGTCTAATCAATGTCCCCATCTCAAATTCAATGTGTCCAACCCAGAACTGATCATCTGACTCCTCCAACCTGCACCCCCGTCTATTCCTTACCTCAAGGAGAAGGTACTGCACACCTGCCCTGGCAGAAACCTCGGTGACAACACTGCCATGGTCCTCATTCTCACCCCACAACGTTTTAACCCATCACCTCACCCTGTGGACTCACGTGGGAACTTCATCTTGAATCCGCCCATGTCTCTACAACACCACTGCAATAGCCACAACAGCCCCCCGTTCTCCCTGCCTCCTCTCTTGTGTTCCTCCAAAGCCATCACACCACAGCCAGAGGGGCATTTTCCAAACACCCATCAGTTGTGCCACTCCTTAGTTTAGAATCCCTGCTTCCGCTGCCCTTGGGCACGTCAAGATCCTCAGTGCTGAGCGGCCCCACCCTGCATCCCAGGTCCACCTCACACCACACCCCTCCTCACACCCACCACTCTCCAGATACGCTGGAACTCCTTACATTTCCTATGAGCCGGTGAATCCACAGCACCTAAATCCTGAAGGTGACATGCCAGGCCCTTTCTATGTCCTGTCCTTTCATCTATTTTTGTCAGTAAGCTGGAAAGAAGGTACAATACTCCTACGATACTCTTCCTGACTCCACATCTGAGGGACCTCTCCCCACTCTAGTTCACTTCTACCCAGCGCTCTGCCCAAATGTAACTTTCCCAACACCCCAGAGTGGATTAAGTCCATGATTACGCTTCCTAGCACCTCTTCTACTTGGTAACACTTACACATCTGTGGTACTGTATTCAAAGTCGGCCTGGCCTGCTAGACTGGAAGCTCCAAGAGGCAGGACAGTGTGTCTCCAACAAGCATCTCCAGAGCCCCGCACATACAGGGACTGGCATATGACATGCACGTGAACAATTTTTGAATGAATGGACATTGGCTTTTATGGCACTTAGGGAACAGAGGTATTTTTGCCTTCACTCCTTAAGAATTAAGTGCTAGCCCACATACACATACACACACACACACACACACACACATATATATATATATATATTTTTTTTCATTCCAGAGACTATTTTTAACACAGGATACCATACAGACTTTAAAACAACCTATGCCTTGTTTAAGAAATGCACCATTTTGGTAAGTTCTTCAAAAAGAATATAAAAGGAAGTGTGCATGTGTATGTATATATATAAATTTATACGTACCGTGACAGTGGGTCCGATTACGACACTCCCTATACACAGGGTCTGGAAAAACTATAATATCACACACGAGGTCCCTGCGCACAGAGGCACTGCCTATTTCACAGGAGGCCGAGCTGCTTTGTTTGCTCACACACCACCTTCTAGTCAGAGTGGCCAAGTCTACAACGCAGGGGGAGACAGACCACAGCCCAGGGGCCAAATCTGGCGCCCCTGCTTTTGTATAAAGTTTTATTGGAACAAAGCTGATTTTTTTACGTACGGTCTATAGCTGCTTCTGCACTCCCAACGGCAGAGTTGAATAGATGCAACTGAGGCTGTATCACTGGCAAAACCTGTAATATTCACTATCTGGCCTTTACAGAGAAAGTGTGCCGAGCCTGAGGGACACTACCAGGAACGGGGTGCCTTCCACTGTCATGGAACATAGATAAGAGCTGCTCCGGGTGTCTGGTTCAGGAGTGCAGGCTGGGACTCTGTGGAGAAGGCACGTCCCACAGGCTCCAACCACACTCCTTGCCCACCTCAGAGGCCTCCATCTTCTCGTCCACATAAAAGACAATGGTCCAATTTTAGAAGTGAAGAAAATAGTATGGGAAAGAATAGAGATTATCATCTCAATCTAGGCAAAGCCTCAATTTCCAGAAGGCCACGAACAGGATGAAAATGATGCCTTGGAATAAGCCAAACTTGTCGACAGCAAACAGCTTAGGGAAAGGACACCAATAAAAACGCTTCACACAGCAGAAAAACGTGGGGCTCTTTTTCATTTCAGTTTTCTGATTCCTATACTTACTTAGCACTATAATGCAAACAAGGTCTAAAACAAATCTAATAACTATTTTATCATAAAATAGATGGTTCCTTCCACTCAAGATTTTGGGTCTTTCTTGTAAATGGACAAAACTAGGCTTCTAGCTTCAAGCATACCATGAGGACCTCAATCATGGATTCCCCAGGTTGCTATAGGGCAGAGGGGAGCATGCCCAGGAGGCACCACACTTACTTCTGGACCCAAAAAGACAGTACAGAGGAGGCTTGGCAATACGACCTTCAGCAAAAGCACTGAGTCAAAGGCCAAACAAGCTTCTCTAACAAGTTAACCCCAATCAGTTCATCTGCAGAGGTAGATGCAAGGCCTTAACACTGCTTTGCTTGAATAATTAGTTTGTTGCTTACTATATTAAATTAAGCTTTCTTATCAGAGCTTAGAAACTGAGCTAACCCTTTACCTCTTCAAAATCACCTCATGGGGCTTCCCTGGTGGCGCAGTGGTTGAGAGTCCGCCTGCCGATGCAGGGGACACAGGTTCGTGCCCTGGTCCAGGAAGATCCCACATGCCGCGGAGCGGCCGGGCCCATGAGCCATGGCTGCTGAGCCTGCGCATCCGGAGCCTGTGCTCCACAACGGGAGAGGCCACAACAGTGAGAGGCCCACGTACCGCAAAAAAAAAAAAAAAATCACCTCATGCATGACCTGTCTACTCCAGCCAAGCTTCCTGCCTGACATATCCTACTAAACCGTTGTTTGATATACTCTGCCTTAACTTACACTACTTCTAAAACTTATCAAGTTCGTTACACTTATTCCCGTCTTTCTAATTAGTCAATATTGAACTAACCTGTATCTTTTACTTTTTGAAAAAACAAATGCTTATACTAGCATAAAAGAGAAATAAAACCTTAAACTTTTCAGCTTCAAAAAACAAAATAGGGCAAAATGATAAGAAAATGTTCAAGGGCTTCCCTGGTGGCGCAGTGGTTGGGAATCCGCCTGCCAATTCAGGGGACACGGGTTCGAGCCCTGGTCCGGGAAGATCCCACATGCTGCAGAGCAACTAGGTCCGTGAGCCACAACTGCTGAGCCTGCGCTCTGGAGTCTGCGAGCCACAACTACTGAAACCCACGCGCCTGGAGCCGGTGCTCCGCAATGAGAGAGGCCACCGCAATGAGAAGCCTGCGCACCGCAATGAAGTTTATGTAGCCCCTGCTCGCCACAACTAGAGAAAGCCCACGCGCGGCAACGAAGACCCAACACGGCCAAATAATTTAAAAAAAGATAGAAAATGTTCAAAGAGGAAGAAATCCTTCAAAATTCAGAATTAAATACAAGTAAGTTTATTATCAACAGAGTATTTATGGAAAATTCATCTCTGGTTCTCTCAGGCGTTAATGTAAGTAAAATAATTTAAAAAGTAAATCCTTTCTACCAAAAAAAATATTGCACTAGCCTCTGTTAATCACTAATTTGAATTATCCACATCTGAAGTAACGTGTACTTAATTCAGACTCTCTCAAAGTAACAAACAAAATCAATCAACAATACGGGCAATTAATGGTAAATAATAACAACTTACCTACTTCAGTGAGTTGATGCCTTTCTAGGGTTAATTTCTTTGGATCCATAATAAAATGAAAGGGTTTTATTTTTATTCCTTCAATTTGAGGAAATAATAGAGCAAAACCAGATTCTCCAATTTCTATTTCCTGAGGTGGATTGCTACTTGATCCCATTGGCGTCACTAGGAAAAAAGTTAAACAGTTTTGTGAACAGATTCAATAAAAACAGAAGTTTCATCTGGTGTAAATTACCCAGCCACATCTAGGTAACTTCAGTTTAGGTCACTAACATAATCAATAAGGTAACAGGCCACTATCTGAATAAGAGTTTCTCAGCTTTGAAATTTTTAGAGGTATAAGGTCATGATGCCTAAAATTTACTTTCAAATTGTTCAGAAAGAAATGTTTTCATAAACAAAGACAGAAAAAGCAAATGTTGCAAAAAGTTTTTACAACAGTGAATCTAGATGAAGGATATATGGGTGTTTATTGTACTATTCTATTATTCTTTCCCCTTTTCTATAGGTTTGAAGCTTTTCTAAATAAAAAGTTGGGGGAGGGTAGTAACTACATCTTCACAGCAATTCTACTTGTAAAATTTACCATAGAATATTTGACAATTATATACACTATATATATTGTGTGTATGTAGAACTGAAATACACACACACATATATATATAACTGTATTTGGAAATAAGGCCTTTAAATAAAGAGGCAATTAAGGTTAAATGAGGTCACACGGGTCAGGCCCTAATCCAGTAAGATTGGAAGAGGAAGAAACATCAGAGATGAAGGCATACAGAGAAAAGAGAAAAAGCTATGTGAGGACCCAGTGAGAAGGCAGGTGACTATATGTAAGCCAAAGAATGAAGCCTCAGAAGAAAGGAAAAATGCCAACACCTTGGACTTCCAGACTCCAGAAATGTGAGAAAATAAATTTCTGTTGTTTAAGCCATCCAGTCTATAGTATTTTGTTATGGCTGCCCTGGCAGACCGATGCAAATACTGCAGATTACAAGTTCACTGAAAACTGTATTTTATATAAGCATATAAATACATATTTTATGCACGCACATACATATACACACATATATACATATATCTATACTACATACCTATCTGTATCTATACTCTGTACTACATACCGAAAGTCCGGAAGGTTATGCATCATAAAATTAACAGAGTGGTTAACTCTACTTAAAGCTTAAAGTAGCTAAATTTTTTTCTTTTTTGCTTTTCTAATTTTCCTTTACTTTTTTTAAAAAACAGTAAATGGCTCTTACTAGTATAAAAAAGAAACTCTTAAAAAAAAGTGTCAATAAGCCTTTTAGAAACCAAAGATAGAACAAAATGGAAAAAAAAGTTTTCAAAGAGAAAATTTCAGAATCTAATCAAACCCCACATAACATATTCTGAATTTAAAAACATGAAAATAAAATTTCAGAGTTTATTATGAGGCCCTCTTCTACAAAAAAATATCAAAACATAAAAGCAATTTTTTTTGTCCGTAGCAGGCCTCAAGACAATCCGAATTAAAAGCCAATAGGCTTTGTTATAGAAATTGACAGGATGCTTCTAAAATATATGTGGAAATGCAAAGGACCTAGATAGCCAGAGCAATTTTTAAAAAGAAGGACATCAAGATCTATGGAAATCAATCTTTAAAAAGAACATCAAGACCTACAGTAATATGACTCTGGCTTAAGGATACACAAATAAATCAATGGAACAGAATCAAATCCAGAAACAGACCCACAAACATACAGCCAATTATTTTTGACAAAGGTGCTGAGACAATTTAATGAGGAAGAGAAGTCTTCAACAAATGGCATTGGAATACCTAGATAAACATATGAAAAAAAATTAACCCTGAACCTACCTTATACCATACACAAAAATTAATTCAAGTTAAGTCACAGAATACTACTCTAGAATTTTTTTAATTAATTACTCATATGCAAAATAACATGAGTCTCAAAAATATTACGTTGTTAAAAATATTTATGTTGAGTGAAAGGGCCAAGATAAAGAGAGTATATAACATGATTCCATTTATATTACATTCAACAACAGGCCAAACTAACCTATGGTCACTGAAACTGGAACTGGGGTTTCCTATGGAAGTAGGGAATGGCAGGAAGAGGGCATGAGGGAACTTCCTGGGGTGATGGAAACATACTAAATATTGACTAGCATGTCAGTTTCACCAGGATATGAATTTGTCAAAACTCATTAAACTGGGGCTTCCCTGGTGGCGCAGTGGTTGAGAGTCAGCCTGCCGACGCAGGGTATGCGGGTTCGTGCCCCAGTCCGGGAAGATCCCACATGCTGTGGAGCAGCTGGGCCTGTGAGCCACGGCCGCTGAGTCTGCGCGTCCAGAGCCTGTGCTCCACAACGGGAGAGGCCACAGCAGTGAGAGGCCCGCGTACCGCAAAACAAAAAAAAAAACTCATTAAACTGTACACTCAGGATTGTGCATTTCACTGTAAGTAAAGTTTACCTCAATTAAGAAAGAAAATGATCTTTGTATATATAAAAATGAACGAATTCTGAAACTTGACATTTTTCCAACCTAAAGAAGGAAGAATGGGTTAGTAGCCAATGGCTATTTTAGAAATAATCACTAACTGTGGCCTAAGAAAAAGGAATCCAATCAACTGTCTTGGAAGTTTTTCTGTGACAATATGTGGAACAAAGAAAGTGCTCAGCTGTGGGAACAAGAATCAATAAGAAGGGTAAGGAGTAGGTCCAAGAAAACACACGAGGACAGGTCCCGACTAAAGGGAGGTGGAATGATACTCACTCCCGACATGAAGATCGTTAAGAGAACTTAGAAAGATGACCAACTGCTCTGAAACATGGCAAACATGAGAGGAAGGCTTCAGGTAGACTGCCCACCCCTCACTATGGGGTCATGGAGGCAAGAGTGTTGCCTAGGTTGGCCCGCCCTCTCCTGTCCCTAACCCCCAGCTGAAATTTTAAAGAGGAGAACCTTAGTCATGCTTTGAGGATGCCACAGAGTGTAGGGTGGGGAGGTCTAGCCAAATGATGTAAGAAATGAAAGCTATGTTTCTATAGAAGCATTTGTTAATAACTAATAATGGTAAAAACTAGATCACTCATTTAAGGAAAATTCGAAAGTTAAAAGAAAATCAGTCACTGCCGTCATTTTTTTTAATCCAATGAGAAACAAAACTTGTGGTGATGGGGCTGATATAATAGTATAGGGGTGGGAGCTGATAGCAGGAGGGATGAAACAGTCCCCCATCAACCATACATTTACCCTTATTCATCTGTAAACACTTGAAATCCTTTGTAGTTCATTGTACAAGACTCCTAAATTCCAATCAAAAGTCTCTCAGTGAAGATTAAAAATGCCATTTACAGAGTGCAACAAGAAATAATAATAGCTAAAATTTAGTTACCGCTTATTGCATATCTTTATTCTAAATGCTGTACATGTGCTAACTCATTTAATCCTCAAACCCTCTGAAGAAGGTACTATCAATCACCCCCATGTAATAGATGGGGAAACTGAAGCCCCATGAGGTCAGCTAACTCGCCCAAAGTCATACCGATACTAAAGTGGTACAGCTGGGATCCCAATCTAGGGATGCGAACCACTGCACCATGACAGCTTTAACAGGATCTCGCTCCCCCCATTAGATACAGAAGTCAAAATAATTAAAACCAGCAAAAATTCACCAGTAGCAAACTTGGAAAAGGAAAGTTCCTGCTATAAACTTCAAACAGTGGCAGCCAAGCAGAGAAAGAGAAGTTTCCTAGTAAGGCCTACTGCAGCTCCTGATCCCAGCCCTACCTCACCCCATCCACCAGAAACAGTTCTGGCTGAACTGACAAAAGTAAGAATGCTTGCTAATACTTTCCAGTTTGTAGAAAGGAAGAATGAGATCTCTGTCCTCTTATGAATGGCTCCTGGAAAGATATGAATTAGATTTGGTTTACATGGACAGCCCTGAGACTTGAAATATTAACCACAATAACCTAAGGAAAATTAATATAAGTGAAATATAATACGATGGTATATATGACCAACTTTATTGTACTTTGGATGGCCAAAAATATAAACATGCTGTTAAGCTACAAATAACCCACCAATCTATAGGACCCCACATTAACGCAAAGCATGGAAATCAAGTTGGTATTCTCTCACCTACAATCCCTGGGGTCACAATCCCAAGGACTTGGCATTGTTTTGGAAATAGCTTCTCAAGGGCAAATGCTGCTTCCATAGAAGTTCTTTTCCTGGCTGTAATAACACGGGAAAATTATTCATTGTCATCCATTTAAGGTCAAATTTGATGAGGAAGGGGGAAAAAAAGCAAATATTAAATTATTTTACACCAGAACACTTTACAAGGAAGTCTAAAAGCTTTGATTAAAAACAAAAAAGTTTTTCTGTTTTGAGCCCTTGTTTTATATGTTAAATTCTAAATCTGACCTTAAACATTGCCAGTTTGCCTTCTTCTACTCGTTCACATACTGCTTCTGCCTCAATGACATCAGCAGCAGAGGCTGATTTTCAGATTTACTATTATACCTTTCTGTTCAGCTGATATTAAAGCATAATGACTTTTCTACCACACTGTCACCTGGATTCAAATCAGACAATGATAATCCACTATCCAAGTCTAACTCTGGGCGTCAGTGTGCCCAACATGGGATATAGTCTACTTCTTCGTTTAGCAAGCCAAGAATGCACAGTATCTACAGATAACCTTGGTAAATGGTCATCCAATACAATAAAAGGCTTGAATACCCAAAGACATCCTGTTTTAATAGTAAAAAGAAGTGCCTGGAGGATTAAAGTATTTCAAAAAGAGAAAAACACCTTACTAAAGAATTTGTTTCAATTGTACCACAAGGTTTAGAAATCAATCTTCAAAGCAAAAGGGCTTCTCAAAGTTCAAAGACAGCATATTCATGCATTCTCCAGGGAGTAGGCCCATAGCCTCAGAAAGTCAGTAACTCTCAGAATGAGAATAGTATTTATCTCCAGAAAGAGGTACATAGGGAACAAAAAAAAAATCCAAAACTTTTTCCTTTGATATTCACCTCTCTTATGGCCACGACACTCCTCCAGACTAATGAAAGTTTCTGAATCAGCCATGTAAAGAACTGTCTGTGGTAAGATATGGACATTCTGCAAAGGAAAAAAAAAAAAATCAGAACCTGATCACACAAATCTATGAATGCTTTTGTGGTCCCTTAAAGTTCTGCCCTGCCTGGTCCAAACTACTGTTGCCCTACCCTCCCTTCAGGTCAGTATTGGCATTCTGAGTCGATCCATTTCTCACTCATTTTTCACTCATGAGCTTTCATTTTCAGTTCATTCATTTGTTGAGCATCTATTATTTCTTCAAGTCAAACTCATTCCAGCTTGACTCAAGAAGTTCATTTTCACAATAATTTAAGCTCTTAAACAAAAACATTAAGTACCAGCAAAAGATTCCACTTGCTTTATGTGAACAGGTACCACAGCAACAGAAACATCTCAGCAACAGAGGGAAGGTATACAGACCGTATCATTCCTCTTTTTATTGCCTACCGAATTAAATAATCCAGGCCTTCACTTCCAGCTTGCCAACTAGTTTCCTACAGGAATCTATTGCTCACTACTATCCAGACAAGCCCGCTTCTGTATATATTCTTCTGCAGCTCTCTTCCTTTTGGACTTGATTTAAGATGGTTTCCCTTAAGAAACAGCGTTAAGTGCCAGACCCACTATAAAACCTTTTCCTAGACTTCCTTAGGACCTCTGACCTCATATGCGACATCCCTGACATCCCAGTCATTCTTGTTTGTGTCTTATCTCCACTTACTAGGGAGGGCTGTAAGCCCTTACAACCTGGGCTATTTGTTTTCCACCAAAATTCATAACAGACAAGTGGCAAAGTGGCTCAACTAAATGAAAAGGTGAACATATTTTTCCTCCTAAGCTGGTTATTTTCAAAGATTTTTACTATCAAAATGGAATGAAAAAGTGAGCATATAGCAAAGCCTCAACACTGACTAAATGAAAAAGAAATGTTGATTTCGGAAAGTTAAGATGTTTCAGAATAGATTCCATATAGACAAACTCATAAAACATACTGAGATAGAATGATGACCCTGAGGTCGCTTAAGGGCTGGATAAGACCTGTGGATATAGTTTCCTTGGTCCACAAGGCATTTTCAAAGAATATAATTTGGGGAGGAGTGGCTAAGATAACAGAGTGATAAGACCTTGACTCACATCCTACCACAGGCACTCTAAAATTACAACTATTTATAGAGGAACTATTGATGAGAACAACTTCAAGACTAGCAGAAAAAATTTTCCACAACTAAAGACATAAAGAAGGAACCACCATGAGAAGGGCAGAAGGGGGAAACTGGAGATACAGTATAGTCAAGACCCACACCCCTGAATAGGTGACCTACAAATGGGAGGATAATCACAATTGCAGAGGTTCTCCACAAGGAGTGAGGGATCCGAGCCCCACATTGGACTCTCCAGCCCAGGGGTCCTGCACCAGGAAGATGAGGCCCCAGAACATCTGACTATGAAGGCCAGCGGGGCTTGTGTACAGAAGAGCCGGAGGGCTGGAGGAAACAGAGACTCTATTCATAGAGGGTGCATGCAAAATCTCATATGCCCTGAGTCCCAGCTAAGAGGCAGTAATTTGAAAGGAGCCTGGGTCAGACATACTTCCTGATCTTGGAGAGCCTCCTGGAGAGGCAGGAGGCAACTGGGACTCTCCCTAGGGACAGAGACACTAACAGCAGCCATTTACAGGAACTTGTTCTAGCAGGAAAACACTGATGCTGGCTAGCACCATTTTGGAGTCCTCCCTCTAGTCTACTAGTGCCGAGGGCTTACCTACCCACCAGCTCCAGCCCCTTCTCCAGGCCACACAGCCAACTTCACCAGGACCCAGCCCCACCCACCAGCAGCTGGCAGCCTCCACATGAGGAGCACCTGGCAGCCAATAAGGCTGGGGGGCCAGCCTTGCCTACCAGCACACCCACAGTAATCAGCCCTGCCACAACAGAAGGGCCCTTGCAGCCCACATAAGGGGCATCCCTAGAGGATACAGCTCTGGTGACCAGAGGAAACTGTGCTCCTGGGCCCCACAGGACATCTCCTACTTCTCCAAGATCAGGAAGCATAAATGACCTGCCTAATACAAAGAAATAAAAACAGAAAAATCAGGCAAAATGAGGTGACAGAGGAATATGTCCCAAACAAAGGAACAAGACAAAATCCCAGAGGAAAAAGTAAGTGAAGAGAGATAAACAATCTACCTGATAAAGAGTTCAAGATGACGATCACAAAGATGCTCAATGAAATCAGGAAAAGAATGGACGCAGTGAGAAGTTTAACAGTAAGTGATAAAGAAGAATCAAACAGATCTGAAAAACACAATAGCTGAAGTAAAAAACACACTAGAAAGAATCAACAGTAGCTTAGATGATACAGAGGAATGGATGAGTGTACTAAAATATATAGTACAAACTACTCAAGCTGAACAGAACAAAAAAAAATTGTTTTAATGACAATAGTTTAAGAAACCTCTGGAACAACATCAAGAGTACTAACATTCACAATATAGGGGTCCCAGAAGTCGAGGAGAGAGAAAGAGGCAGAGAACTTATTTGAAGAATAGTAGCTAAAAGCTTCCCTAATCCGGGAAAGGAAACAGACATCCAGGTCCAGGAAGCACAGTCCCAAACAAGATGAACTCAGAGGTCCACACCAAGACACACTGTTATTAAAAGGGCAAAAATTAAAGATTAAGAGAGAATCTTAAAAGGAGCAAGGGAAAAGCAACTAGTTAGGTACAAGGGAATTCCAATAACACTGTCAGCAAATTTTTCAGTAGACACTTTGCAGGCCAGAAGGGAACGGCATGATATATTCAATGTGATGAAAGGAAAAAATACACAACCAAGAACAGTCTATCCGGCAAGGCTATTATTCAGATTTGAAGGAGCGATATAGAGTTTTACAGACAAGCAAATCCTAAGAGTTCAGCACCTGTAAACAGCCTTTATAAGAAATGTTTAAGGGACTTCTCTAAACAGAAAAGAAAAACACCACACTAGGCAATATAAAAATCTAGTAGGAAGGTTAAAAGACAAAAGTAATAAAATCATCTATATCCACAAAAAGTAGTTAAGGGACAAACAAACAAAAAAGGAAAATATAATGTAAAAAAACAATAAAAGGTGGGGGTGGATGCAGGTTTGTTAGAATGTGTTTGAACTTAAGAATCATCAACTTAAAAGAATCACAAATATATACATGGGCTGTTATATATGAACCTCAAGGTAATTACAAACCAAAAATCTACAACAGATACACACACAGGGCTTCCCTGGTGGCGCAGAGATTAAGAATCCGCCTGCCAATGCAGGGGACACGGGTTCAAGCCCTGGTCCGGGAAGATCCCACATGCCGCAGAGCAACTAAGCCCGTGAGCCACGACTACTGAGCCTGCCCTCTAGAGCCCATGAGCCACAACTACTGAAGCCCTCACGCCTAGGGCCCATGCTCCACAACAAGAGAAGCCACCATGATGAGAAGCCCACGCACCTCAACAAAGAGTAGCCCCCACTCGCCACAACTAGAGAAAGCCTGCGCACAGCAAAGAAGACCAAAACGCAGCCAAGAAAATAAAATAAATTAAAAAAAAATACACACACACACACACACACACACACACACACACACACACGATAAAGGAATCCAAACCTAACATTAAGGATAGTCATCAAATCACAAGGGAGGCAAGCAAAATAAGCAAAAAAGAACTACAAAAGCAACCTGTAAACAATGAACAACAGCAATAAGTACATACTTATCAATTATTACTTTAAATGTAAATGGACTAAATGCTCCAATCAAAAGACACAGACTGGCTGAATGGGTGAAAAAATAAGACCCTTATACATAGTGCCTAGAAGAAACTCACTTCAGATCTAAAGACACACACACTGAAAGTAAGGGGATGGAAAAAGGTATTCCATGGAAATGGAAATGAAAAGCAAGCTGGGTAGCATTACTTTGATAAATGGATTGATCCAACAAGATAAAACAATTGTAAATATATATGCACCCAAAAAGGGAACACCTAAATACATAAACCAAATAGAAACAAAGGGAGAAAGTCCCAGTAACAAAATAATAGTAGGGGACTTTAACACCCCACTTACATCAATGGACAGATCATTCAGAGAGAATATCAACAAGGAAACACTGGCCTTAAATAATACATTACGATAGACGGACTTAATAGCTATAACATATAGAACATTCCATCCAAAAGCAGCAGAATACACATTATTTTCAAGTGCACATCAAACACTCTCTAGGGTAGATAATATTCTAGGCCACAGAACAAGTCTCGATAAATTTAAGAAGACTGAAATCACATCCAGCATCTTTTCTGACCACAACACTATGAGACTAGAAATTAACCACAAGAAAAGAAAACACTGGTGGGCCAAACAATATGTGACTAAGTAACCAAAGGGTAACTGAAGAAATCAAATACCTGGTAACAAGAAAAATATACCTGGTGACAAATGAATATGGAAACACGATCCAAAATCTGTGGGATGCAGCAAAAGCAGTTCTAAGAGGTAAGTTTATAGCAATGCAAGCCTACCTCAGAATACAAGAAAAATCTCAGTACAAAACCTAACCTTATACCTAAAGGAACTAGAAAAAGAACACACAAACCCAGTTAGAAGAAATCATGAAGCTCAGAGCAGAAATAAATGAAATAGAGACAGTAAAACAACAGGAAAGAGCAAAGAAACTAAGAGCCGGTTCGGTGAAAAGATAAAACAAAATTTAGGTAAACCTTTAGCCAGGCTCATCAAGAAAAAGAGAGCTGAAATCAGTAAAATAAAATGATCAA
The DNA here is from genome assembly GCF_059928025.1 of Delphinapterus leucas. NCBI lineage: Eukaryota > Metazoa > Chordata > Mammalia > Artiodactyla > Monodontidae > Delphinapterus > Delphinapterus leucas. The sequence goes on along the minus strand of NC_143130.1, from coordinate 61,673,639 downwards.
GGAGATGTTATAACTGACATCACAAAAATACAAAAGATGTGAAGAGATTACTATCAACAATTACATGCCATGGGCTTCCCTGGTGGCGCAGTGGTTGAGAGTCTGCCTGCTGATGCAGGGGACACAGGTTCGTGCCCCGGTCAGGGAAGATCCCACATGCCGCAGAGCGGCTGGGCCCATGAGCCATGGCCGCTGAGCCTGTGCTCCGCCAACGGGAGAGGCCACAACAGTGAGAGGCCCATGTACCACAAAAAAAAAAAAAAAAAAAAACCAATTACATGCCAATAAAATGGACAACCTAGAAGAAAGGGATAAATTTCTAGCAACATATAATATCCTAAGACTGAATCAGAAAGAAACAGGAAATATGAACAGACCAATTAGCAACACTGAAACTGAATCAGTAGTTTAAAAACTCCCAAACAAAAGTTCAGGATCATGGAGCTTCACGGGTGAATTCTACCAAACATTTAGAGTTAACACCTATCCTTCTCAAATTATTCCAAAAAAAAGAAGAGGAAGAAATGCTTCCAAACTCATTCTTATGAGGCATCACCCTGTACCAAACCAGATAAAGACACCACAAAAAAGGAAAATTACAAGCCAATACCCCTGATGAACATAGATGCAAAACTCCTCAACAAAGTATAAGCACACCAAATTCAATAATACATTAAAAGAATTATACACCATGATCAAGTGGAATTTATCCCAGGGATGTAAGGATGGTTCAATATCTGCAAGTCAATCCATGTAATACACCACATGAACAAACTTAAGAATAAAAATATGATCATCTCAATAAATGAAGAAAAAGTTTTTGACAAAATTCAATATCCATTTATGATAATAACTCCAGAAAGTGGATATAGAGGAAACATACCTCTACATAATAAAGGCCACATATGACAAACTCACAGCTAACATCATACTAAATAGACACCATACTAAATAGTGAAAAGCTGAAAGAAAACATTTCCTCTAAGATTAGGAACAAGACAAGGATGCCCACTCTTGCCACTTTCATTCAACATAGTATTGCAAGTTCTAGCCATGGCAATCAGACAAGAAAAAGAAATAAATGGAATCCAAATTGGAAAGGAAGAAGTAAAGCTCTCACTGTTTGCAGATAACATAATACTATATATAGAATACCCTAAAGAAACTACCAAAAAAATATTAGAGCTATTAACTGAATTCAGTAAAGTTTCAGGATACAAAATTAATATACAGAAATCTGTTGTGTTTCTATACACTAACAAAGAACTATCAGAAAGAGAAATTAAGAAAACATCATTTACATCAAAAAGAACTGGGACTTCCCTGGTGGTCCAGTGGTTAAGACTCCATGCTCCCAATGCAGGGGGCCCGGGTTCAATCCCTGGTCAGGGAGCTAGATCCCACATGCCCCAACTAAAAGAGCCAGCATGCTGCAACTAAAGATCCTGCATGCTGCAACTAAAGATCCCACATGCCGCAATTAAAATGATCCCACACGCAGCAACAAAGATCCCACATGCCACAGCCTAAATAATAGATATTAAAAAAATAATAAAAGGGACTTCCCTGGTGGTCCAGTGGTAAAGAATCCGCCTTCCAACACAGGGAACGTGGGTTCGATCCCTGTTTGGGGAATTAAGATCCCACATGCCGCAGGGCAACTAAGCCCGCACACCACAACTATTGCGCTCACGCACCTCAATGAGTGAGCCCACATGCCGCAAACTACAGAGCCCACCCACCACAACTAGAGAGAAGCCCAAGCGCTGTAATGAAGAGACCGTGTGCCACAATGAAAGATCCTCCATGCCTCAACGAAGATCCCATGTGCCTCAACTAAGACCCAACGCAGCCAAAAAAATAAAGAAAATAATTAAAAAAAAAAACCCTAGGGATAAAATAACCAAGGAGGTAAAAGGTCTGTACTCAGGAAATCATAAGACACTGATGAAAGAAACGGAAGATGACACAAATGGAAAGATATGCTGTGGTCATCAACTGAAGAATTAATATTGTGAAAATGACCATATGCCCCAACATACTATAGGTTCAATGCAATCCCTATGAAAATACCAAAAGGCATTTTCATAAAACTACAACAAATAATTCTAAAATTTGTATGGAAACACAAAGGACCCGGAATAGCCAAAACAACCTTGAGAAAAAAGAACAAGGCTGGAGGTGTCACGTTCCATGATTTCAAACTATACTACAGTAATCAAAACACTGTGGTACTGGCACAAAAACAGACACATAGATCAATGTAACAGAATAGAGTCCAGAAATAAACCCACACTTACATAGTCAATTCACCTATGATGAAGGAGGCAAGAATATACAATGGGGAAAAGACAGCCTCTTCAATAAATGGTGTTGGGAAAACTGAAGAGCTACATGCAGAAGAATCAAACTAGACTACTTTCTCACACTGTACACAAAAATAAACTCAAAAGGCATTAAAGACTTAAATGTAAGACCTAAAACCATAAAATTACTAGAAGAAAACATAGGCAGTACACTCTTTGACATGAGTCTTCACAATATTTTTTGGATATGTGTTCTCAGGCAAGGGAAACAAAAGCAAAAATAAACAAATGGGACTATATCAAACTAAAAAGCTTTTGCACAGTGAAAGAAACTATCAACAAAATCAAAAGGCAGCCTACTGAATGGGAGAAGATATTTGCAAACAATATATATCTCTTATGGGGGTTAATATCCAAAATCTACAAAGAACTCAGATAACTTATCCAAAAAAACAAACAACACAATTAATAAATAGGCAGAGTAAAGCAACCATACTCCAATAAAAATTATTTATATATAAAAAAAGGCAGAGAACCTGCACAGACTCCAAAGAAGACTTACAGACAAGCAACAGACACATGAAAAGATGTTCAACATCACTAATCATCAGAGAAGTGCAAATCAAAACCATAACAAGATACCACCTCATACTAGTCAGAATAGGTACTATCAAAGAGAAGAAACAATAAGTGTCGGCAAGGATGCAGAGAAAAGGTAACTTCATGCATCGTTGATGGGAATGTAAAATGATATAGCCAACTGTAGAAAACAGTATGAAAGTTCCTCAGAAAATTAAAAACAGAACTACCATATGACCAGCAATACCACCTCTGGGTATTTTTCTGGGAGGAAAAAGAAAACAAACAAAAACACTAATTTGAATAGATATATGCACTGCAGCATTATTTACAATAGCCAAGATACAGAAGCAACCTAAGTGCCCACAAATAGATGAATGGATAAAGATGTGGTATACCTACAATGTGATATTACTCAGCCATAAAAAAAGAATGAAATCTTGCCATTTGTGACAATACAGTTGGACCTAGAGGGTATTAGGCTAAGTAAAATAAGTCAGAGAAAGGCAAATATCATATGATTTAACTTATATGTGGAATCTAAAAAAACAAAACAAATGAACAAATGTAACAAGTCAGAAACAATCATAGATAGAGAATAAACAGGTGGTTGTCATTGGGGAGGGAAGTTGGGGGATGACTAAAACAGGTAAGGGAGATTAAGAGGTACAACCTCCCTGTTACAAAATACATGAGTCCCAGGGATGAAATGTACAGCATGGGGAATATAATCAATATTATAATAACTCTGTATGGTGACAGAGGAGAACTAGACTTATGGTGATCATTCTGTAATGTATAGAAATATTAAATCACTATATTGTACATCTGGAACTAACTTAGTGATGTAAGTCAAGCATACTTAAATTGTAAAATAATTTTCCCGAAGAAAACAAAGCAGACAGACAGACAGACACACACACGTATTTCGGTTGCCAACATTTAAAATTCCCACAAAACATTTATATAAAATGTGGATTTATTTTGAAAAAGTAGACATTCTGGCAACACTTATTAGACTGCATTCCCCTTGACTGGGGCCAAGGAGAAGAAAGCACTATCTGGTCTGCCATAGCCCTATCACTTTTTATGATGTCACACTGAGTCATCCACCCACTGTGAGTTACCTAACTCTGGAGTCATTTGAGTTCGTGATGCTGGGTATAGTGAGTAAAGGAGAGAGAATTTAAGAGATTTAGGTGTTAGTGCTGACTCTGCCATAAACCAGCAGAATAACCCCTGGAAGTGCTTAGGCCCTGGGTTTCCTATTCTTAAAGTTTGGAAGTCTAACCCTGAAGTCTAACCCTGAGGTTTTATGATTCTCTTTTCTGGTACGTACTGAGAAGCAACTGCTGAATTTTCCTTCCCAAGTCTCACTAGAAGTGACAGTGGCAATCATCAACATGAAATGTTCTCAAAGCAAAATAGAAGACAACTAGAACCTCATTTAAAGAAGTTCCAAATGACAAGATGTCTTATAAAATTTTCAGTGGATTTTAAAATATTTCTAGTAAAAATGCTAAATCAACTTTCTTTATGGCTATGAAGTATCATGTCTACTAGATAATCTGGCAAACACAAAGAAAAAGAGCATGAATGATTTGGACAAGGTTTTCATGTTTTTGTCTCCACACTAGAGTTTTCTACAATGTATAAATTTCTTTAAGGGTATTAGTATATGAATTTTAGTAATGATATTAATAGAGAATAATACTTTCAATTATTGAAAACATTATATTCCTGGCACTGTAGGTAATGTTACATGGGTTAACTTTTCATTATTTAATCCTTACAACTCTGTAAGAGTGTAAACGGCATTATTTTCTTTTCATTTTACAGGCTCAGAGAGTTTAGGTAACATTTTCAAAATCACACAGCTAGTAGTATGTGCCAAAGCTGGGTTCACACCTATGTCTGCCTGGCTTTAACAGCCATTGCAATATATAAACTTTTAAAGCTAAATAAAAATAATACTTGCAGTGGTAAAAATCTGAAGGAAAAGAAACAAAAGTTTTTAAAAACACAGTGTACACACACACACACACACACACACACACACTTCTACCCCCAAAGGAAACTGTTGCTAGCATTTTGGCTTATTTCTTTTCTGTTCTTCCTTTTTTGCTTTTAATAATTTAGATTATACTAAACATATAATTTTAAACAGGACCAGGGATTGAAATTTTGGGGTTTCAGTATTGGTCCTTGGCATTTTTATGTGACACTATGCAATAGAGAGCCTTCAGTTACCACCCCTGCAAAACAGTGACAAGGAAAGCAGGTAAAAGTATGGTTCTAAACAGCATTTTCATAACAGTGGCAATCTGGATACATAAAGTGCCCAATACGTGAAGAACGGTCAAAGCAGCCATGGTACATCCTTACAATATAGTCATTAAAACTGATGTTTACAAAATCTTTTCATGTCACGAGAAAAACCTGCCTAGATTACAAAAAGTAACGTCATATACAAAATTGTTGCATTTAGTTCTCAACGACTGACCCACCAACCCTGCAAAGGACTGTACACAACACCTTACCTCAAGCTTTTCAGCTACCACGCGGACCAAGCAATGCTCCTCCAGGTGGCCGGCAATCGCCAAGCGCGCGGAGATCCAGGTCACACTCCGATGGGTCCGCAACACTCTGCGCACACACTCCCTCCATAAGCGACACACGCTGGGGACGCAAACGCACAAAGGGCTGTGAACGGACGTTCACTTCTCTCTCTCCCGCGGCTCACAAACCACCGGCCCCCACCACCCATTAGCGCAGCTGCAGGAGATTCCTGCGGGATCCAAAGTCCCCGGGAGGGGGAGGCGTCGGGCGCCGGGTCGGAGGGAGAGCCGGGGGCAGAGAAAACCTGGCTCCTCTGGGAAAGGTCCACGGGAGCACTACGGCCGGGGTACCTAGCTTATGGGGCCACCACCTGGGGCAGGGGTAGGGATAGGGATAGGGAGCCCGGGTCATCCCTGGGTCCCGACGGTATCCGCCCACCCCGCCAGCCCAGGCAAGTCCCGAGGTAAGCTTCCCGCCTCCTCTCCCCTCACCCGGCCACCCGCAGCAACGCCTTGGCGGGCAGGAAGGTGAGGACACGCTCCACCACCTCCGCTAGGTTACTCAACACGAAGGTGCTTCGCGGGTCTGCGGGGGAGAAGCCGCGGCGATCACCGCCACCGCCACCGCCACCGCCACCGCCCACCGGCTCCATGCCTCACCAACCCGACGGGGAAGCAGTACGGCGGCTCCGAGGGAGCGGCGTAGGCCGGGCCGCGCGCGTACTGAGCAGGCGCGCGCGCCACTTCCGGCCGGTCAGGGGAGGTGGTGCCGCTGAGGAGGCGCCCACGTGACTCCAAGCCAAAGCGTTTCCGGCGCTGGTCTGGGAGCGGCGGCAGGTTCTTGGAGGTGGTAGCCACGCGTCCTGTAATCCTCCCGTAACTTTCCAGGAGGCTTTCCACAGTCGAACCACATCCACCTCCTTCTGTGCCTCTCACTGCACTTGCAGCGGTATTTTCTTTGTCGGTACAGGTCTTTCTCTAATTCATGAGTTCTGGAAGGCACAGACTAAATAATGGGTCTTCACAGTCCCAATGCCTGTTAACAGCATGAGTCCAATTTTTGAACTGGCAGTATCTGCTTTAATAAACTGTGAAAATCACCATCTTTATTCAACACCGTGCAGCCCTCAAGTGCTGAATGTGTTCAACGGCTTAAAGAGCACCTACCATTGCTATGAAAGCACGCCCCCAAACACTAGTTCCCTGCTAGTAGCATCAGATTCACCTGAAAAATTCTGTTTGGCGTATTCTCGGTCCTCACCCCAGGCCTACTTAAGCACTTGGGGGTGGGGCCCAGCAGTCGTAGTTTTAGCTTTACTGTGATTTAAGCTTTCCCGTGATGCAAGCCCAGCTTGAGAATCACAGATAGAAGGAATGTAAGCACAGCAGATACTGCTGTATCCCCAGCTAACATCTATTCCTCTTGCCCCTTCCTGGCTAACAAGGGCCTGATCTGATGCCCAGCTCTTGACTGGTATATTTGGTTGGTCTAAACAAGCTGGTCTCAAACATTCTGGCCTCAGGACTGCTTCACAATCTTAAATATTGGCAACACTAAAGAGCTTCTTTAGATGGGTTATGACTATATTTACCATATTAAAAATTAAAACACTGGGGGCTTCCCTGGTGGCGCAGTGGTTAAGAACCCGCCTGCCAATGCAGGGGACACGGGTTCGAGCCCTGGTCCAGGAAGATCCCACACGCCTTGGAGCAACTAAGCCCGTGCCACAACTACTGAGCCTGTGCTCTAGAGCCTGCCAGCCACAACTACTGAAGCCCACGCTTCTAGAGCTGGTGCTCCTCAACGAGAAGCCACCGCAACAAGAAGTCCGCGGACTGCAACAAAGAGTAGCCCCCGCTCGCCGCAACTAAAAGAAAGCCCGCATGCAGCAACGAGGACCCAACGCAGCCAAAAATAAATAAATTTTATTTTTTTTAAATTAAAACATTGTAATATTAATTCACTTAAAATTTATGACACATAAACAAAATAACTTATGAAAAAATAACTTTACCAAATCTCCACCACTCTCCCCCTCCAATATTGAATAAGTGTAGCATCTTTACATCTTGCAAACCTCTAATTTCTGGCTTAATAGAAGACAGCTTGATCTGCTTCTGAATTCAATCTGTTGCAATATCACATCTATCACATCACATAGCCTCTGGAAAACTCCACTGTACACTTGTGAGAGAATGAGAGTGAAAATAGCAAATAATGCTTTAGTGTTAAGAGAATTGTTTTGACCTTAAAAACCTCCTAGATGGGTCTCAGGAGCCTCCAGCTTTCTCCAAATCATAACTTGAGAACCACTGGTCCATATTAATCATGAAGGTCTCATTCTTTTCACCAGCCATTAGTTTAGGGGTAGACACAGGCCCGAGTTGTAGCCAAGGAAAAGTGAGAGGCAATAATGCTTTGGGGGTGGGGGGGACTTCTAAAGAACTCCTCACTTCCTAAGGAGACACTAGACAACAGGACCATTATCTACCTCTGGATGGATTAAGGTGGCTGCACATCCAAGACAACAGTCTATCCAAAGATGAAACCAACATGGAAAAATCTCAAAGCAGCAGAGGTACCATGCCTAGAATTTTCCTACCTCTGGATTTCTTGTATGCGAGATAAACTGACAATTGTGTAAGAGGCTATGGGTATACTAAAGAGGGAGCAGATTACTGTAACTTGGAGAACTAGGGACAGCCATAAAGAAAGTAGCACTTGAATTTATATTAAAAAATGAGTGTGGGAGAAGGAATAGGTTGAGGAAGCCCTGAGTATGCCAAGTCTATACACACCAATTCTGGATTCTCTAGCTTTCTCTTGTGAAATCAATCTGCCTCTCTTCCCCTCAAGCCTCTCCTCACCGCATCCCACCATATATAATCCTATTCCAGAAACCCAACAGCCTGTAGAAACTTGAAGCAAAGACTATCTTTTATGAGGGAAAAGTGACAAAGTTACTTTTTAAATGGTTCTTTATTCATAAACTTGATGCAAGTTTACAAAATTTACTGTACATTGCCAAATAAATCTGCAATGAAAAATAAAGTCCCAAAAAAACCAAAAACCAAAAAAAAAAACCAAACAAACAAAGCATGCCGAATGTGCAGCTGTCAATCTGCTAGCCATCAGGATATTAAAGAATTCAATAACGTATTCAAGATTTAGCCTTAGGTTTAAGGAACTTTAATGCTTTAAAGAATTCTTCCTTTTCACTTATCTGAGCAACTGGCAATCATAACTTTATACAAATGTAACCAAGTGAACAAGAATGCCAGAAAATCTTTTTCTACTGTCTTCTTAACCAAAATAGAAAAAAAATAAAATAAAAGGAAATTAAACACAATAATGCAGAAGTGCCAAGTCTCTCAGATGTGGTTTACAAAGTTAAAAACTGAGTCTCAAAGCATAAGAAACACTTTTGAACTTTGTAATTGGTTTGTGCAGAAAAAAATGTGCTTCTGGATTTCTTTTTAAAAGTGCTTAATAACTAGAGTTTACTTTTAAATCAAATTTGGGTATATAAAAAAATCTACTACCAACCCAACAGGACTGATTCTGGTAAGGCAATAAAATGGAGAGTACACTGATTTAAGTCAGGTTTTATAAAAGAATTAATATATGTAGAGTTCCTATTAGTCTTTCAATGTAAAAGCCATTGTTATGACTATAGCAAAAACTTTAGGTCTCCAAATTAGATACTTTTTGTACTTAGCTGTGCAGTTTTTGTTCAAAGAATCTTTGTGCCAATCACTTTATAAGTTTATTAGTTTACAACTGATTGCAACATCCCGTTAATAAAATGGAAACGTAAAATGACTTAGTATTTAAAATAACTTCAAGCTCTATACTTCAAGCTCTTCTTCATAGTAAATATTGAACCAACAAGAAGCAGATTCAGCCCAGCAAGACTCTGATGCCCCAGTGGAAATGACTACTTACAAGCCTGAATTGGCACAGCCTTGCTTTGCTTTGCCTAAAAAGTACAACTTACTAAAGAGCAAATCTTGGAAAAACAATTCAGATCTTCATAGCCATAAAAAATAAAAAAACTTTAACAGTTTAATAAGTATGTTTCCTGTCATTATTTTGGCAATATCATAAAATGGTTTTAACCTGAAAAAGCTACTGTGATTTAGAACATCTTAAATTTTCTAAACCAATATTAAACATCAATTGAATTTTTATTGGCTTTAAATGGAACAATATATTGCAAATCCTCATAACACATGAGCTCAAAATGGGAAAGTTGCCCTCAAGTTGCAACTTCAGTAACCTGATGCTGACTTGTCTGCTTAACACATTTCACCTTTCAAAGAAAGAGATAAGGAGTGGCCAGTATGTGTATTTATCAGGAAAAATATAGTAAAGGCCCCACTGCTCAGTCCAAGATACCTAAAATGAGAAAAATGGAAAGGCTGTAACTTATACTGGATCAGTTGACAGATTATCCACTAAAATATCTATTAGCTAACATCTTCGGTACTGCTGTTATAGGGGCACTCAAAGCTTGTGTCTGCATGTTGGAAAGATTCTCTTTAAAGCAACATTGGTCCAAACATACAAAAGTCAACACATTTAGCCATCTTCCTTTGGAGGGGTGTACCAGCCTGAAAAAGAATGGGGGAAAAAACAGTTAAAATATTTTAATTCTTAAACCAACTAAGAGCAATGGCATTTTACCAAGGTTAGATACTTTCTCTACTCATAATTTTCCTCTGTAAGCCTACTTGGGTTGGTAACATAGCACTTTGATATTTATGTTCACAATATAAAGTTATTTTCTATGAATAAACTGTACTTGAGTTTTCAATATAAGATCTCTATATTAATGGCATTTCTACCAAAAGAGAACAGTGTGGAAATATTAGGCAACAAGCTAGGTTTTATATTTCATTTCAATTCGGTATTTGAAAGGAAACCACACTGAAAATAGCTATCCCCCAAACAAAATCCTGGTATTTTAGAATAAGAGGAACTTGGACTGTCATCAGGCAGTGATGTCATTTTACCAGTGAGGATGCCATCTCAGCAGGTGCACTGATTAAGTAAGCCCAAGATCAGATTTAGCAGAAGATACCAGAAGCCATCTCCTGAACCTGAATCTATCGCTCTTTCACCATAGCTAATTATACACACACCCACACTTTCTCAAATACAGTTTCCATAAACATTTTTGAATGCTGACTACAACATCTAATTTAACAAAAAATAAGACATAAGAAAAAAATATGTTTCTAAGCTCAACAAAAATATAAGCTCTCTCTAAAAAGGCAAATGAGATTAAGTATTGCTTGGTACGAAATTGCCATTGGAACAGTATGAATATACCAAGATTTGTGAAGCATCCACGTGGTTAATGAAGTAGCATACAGGAGTCTTTGGGTCTGTTAATTTAGGGTGCTGGAGATTATTATTATGAAAACCCAGCTTTGTCCTCAAGTTTTTTATCATTTCCCTCTTCAGAAGCTTGAAAATTGTTCTGAATACTACTCTTTCAGAAGTAAGCAGTCACTGCAAAAGTGGCAAGTTTGCTCTCTCATTAAAATAAAAGTGAGCACAGACAAAACACAAATCCTAAGCCACAAACTACCACATTCTAGCAAAGTAAAGAACACTTTACTGTAAATACTCTTGAAGAAAACTACTTCCTATCAATTTACTTACTCTGCACAAAAAAGCATCAGTTTCACTACCCCAGCTACCACGAATATCAGCACTTGGTTATAAAATGCTGTGCGTACACACTACTTGCTTTTTCCTCATGTTCGGCAAGACAGACATCATGCCAATTTTAGAGATGAGGAAACTGAGGCTGAGCAGTAATGGGACTAATTACCCATTAGCTAATGGGTGACACAAATGCCACTTGATAATAGGTCTCCTGATTCCAGGTCTACTTGTTTATTGCCTCACTATTAGAGACAAAAGCTCCAAACATGCATTGTGAAAATAAGCAAAATTTTAAAAGGCCAATAAAGTTTTGAAAGATATTTTAATATTTTTTTAAAATTTACAACTCAAATATTCTTATGTATAAACTGAAATCAGTACTTTTTTACTTGAATAATAAATGTGTACAATTGTCAAAAAGCATTAAGTAGTCTGAAGATGTTTCAGAAAGTGGTTCATGATCCTGATTGCATTTACTCAGTATTAACAGCAAGAACTCCACCTTTAGAGTTGCCTTTAACTCAATTCCTATCCCAATACCATACATTTCAAGTGAGTAAAGTGATCCATTCCTCAATCTACTCAAAAATCTTGACTCTGACTCAGAGGTTCGCAGGCCAAGTATTTAGGATACAAAGATTTTGAATGAAACACTGTGTGTGTATCCTCAGGTTAAACTTTTTCACTGTAGTGGCTGTACTTTGTAAGAAATTAAAGCAAAAACAGAAGAATAAAACATGATAAATATCAACAGTACATTATGTAAAATTTCATAAATGGCAATAAATACTTATTTAACTAAACATACCATTTTTCTCATGTATCTGTACAATGGAATTATAGGATTGTTGGGCTCTTGCTAGATTATATTGATTCTGAAAGAGAATTATACATTTTATATCAAAACTATAAGTAGATGAAAATCATTACAAATAATTTATGGATGCATCACTGCTGTACTTAAAAGAACACAGGAAACTAAGTTATATTTCCATTTCCAAAATAAATTTCTCAATTTCATTATTCTCTACCATTTTAGAGGGACAACAAAACCGTAACTGTTCTCTAGGAAAGATCTACAAAATTCACAGTTCATTTTTATAAGTCCTCCTACCACTGCACAAGTACAAGGCTTTATGAATAAACTTAAAGGATGCTATTTGGATGCAAGCAGAAAAACTCTTCCTCATAACTTCCATCAAAAAAAAAAAAAAAAAAAAAAAGAACGACAAAATATTACCTTCAGGTAAGGAAACATTAGGCTTTAAGGACTACACATATGAATGACATTTTGAGTTAAAAATCTAAAGAATGTCCAAGTGGCATCAAGCCATTACTAAAGGAGTCTTCTTTTGTTAACCTCTAGATCAGAACCTCTTTTAAGGGGCCAAGTTTAGCATTAATTTTATCCCCATGAGTACAACTGGCCTACATCTTAACTTCCAGTTAATACATCATAAGCATTCTCCATAGTGGTACACACCTATTATATTATGTCACAGAATTTTTAAATAAATTCACACAGCATAAGAATAAATGTATAAACATATTCTAAGTAACAACTCTCCTTCCTACCTGTCCTGAAACCACCCAGTTCCTCCCCTATCCACCTTCCTTCTTCTACCCAAATTAAATACTGTTATTAGTTTCCTTCTTCTACCCAAATTAAATACTGTTATTAGTTTCTTTCTTGTATAACCTTAAGGTTATACAAGAAAATTAATGTACAGCCTATTGTTGTCAGTCACTGTCCCCTGCTTTTTCCTCTCAACAAATGATAGGTAGCATGACAAAGTAAAAAATTATATCCTCCTGGTTAAATGAGACTTTCATCATTAAGTAGTTGCTAATGCTTTCTGTTCCAAAATCAAATTGTTTGATACTGCAGCTACATCATCTTTTTGTTAGTGTATACAGGCAAACCTCATTTTATTGCACTTCACTTTACTGCACCTAGCAGATATTGCCTTTTTTACAATTTGAAGTTTCTGGCAACCCTGCGTCGAGCAGGTCTATAGGCTCCATTTTTCCCAGCAGCACTGGCTCATTTTGTGTGTCTGAAATATTTTGAATTACCAAAATGTGACACAAACTTTTTCATTGCTATATCTGTTACAGTGATCTGGGATCAGTGATCTCTGGTGTTACTACTACAACTCACTGAAGACTCAGATGATGTTGTCAATGTTAGCATTTTTTAGCAGTAAAGTTTTTTTTAATTATGGCATGTACATTGTTTTTTAGACATAAGGCTATTGCACACTTAATAGACTGCAGTATAGTGTACATTTTGTATGCACTTGGAAACCAAAAAGTTCATGTGACTTGCTTTATTGTGATACTGGCTTTATCGAAGTAGTAGTCTGGCACTGAACCCATAACAGCTCCAAGGTATGCCTATACTGGCCTATCTTTATCGTTCTTCTTTAAAAAAAATTTTTTTTTCAATCTCTTTGTATCCTCACAGTTTAAATATACTTCTTGTGACAAACCATAATGTAGAAGAATATAAAAAATAATATATTTACATATGTATAAATGAGTCACTTTGCTGTACAGGAAAAAATTAACACAACATTGTAAATCAACTATACTTCAAAACAATTTTTTAATAAAAATAAACAAATACACTTCTTAAAGACCACTTTATTTTTCTTTTTCTGCGGTACACGGGCCTCTCACTGTTGTGGCCTCTCCCGCTGCGGAGCACAGGCTCCGGACTCGCAGGCTCAGCGGCCGTGGCTCACGGGCCTAGTCGCTCCGCAGCATGTGGGATCTTCCCAGACTGGGGCACGAACCCGTGTCCCCTGCATCGGCAGGTGGACTCTCAACCACTGCGCCACCAGGGAAGCCCAAGACCACTTTTTAATTTGAACTGTCTAACTGGTAACTTTAGTCCATTTTTATTTGTTATGACTTATTTATTTGGGCCTGCTTCTACAACTTCACTTTCTGGTTCCTATTTCTCTCTTTAATATAATTTTATTATCTCCTCCTGGGATTCGAATAAGACATGTTTTAGACCTCGTTCTGATCTCTACAACTTCTGCTGTACTGTCTACCCCCAGGTCTCTCTGTGCAACATTCTGAGTTATTTCTTCTAATCAATTAATTCTCTCTTCTGATGTCTAATCTATTGTTTCTCATTTCAACATTTTTCATTTCTATAAATTCTATTTCATTCTTTTTCAGATCTGTCTCATCATTCCTGGTCTTATCATTTGCTCAATTTTATGATTCTTTTTTCTTTACACTAGATTTTACATATAATTATTCATTTTCTCAAAATTCTAGTACCTGCTAATTCCAAAACCTCAAGTCTTTGGGAATATGTATCTCTTATTCATCGTTTCTGCCAGTTCTCATGTATGTTAGGTTGTCTACCTATGTGCTTGTCCTCTTTCGCTGAATTCGTATTTGCTTGATCTTAATCTTTGAGAATCTTACAGGCTTAAATTAGAAATGCTTTCCTCTGAAGATTGTGTCTGCTGCTGATGAGAACTGTGGATACAACTAACATGAAACCACTTTAGTCCCCTTGGAGAATCTCGGGATTATTCAAGGTTCCCAGATTCGGCTCCCCAATCTCGCTCATTTTATAATAGAAGACTGGAGTGCTTAGCATAGGTAACAACTTCCCCCGGGGCGGGGGGGAATCAGTTCTCTCATCTGAATGTGATCACTGACTAGGGGATCCTATAGGTAAATAACTGGAGGTCTATGTGCTGTAGAGAAGACAGATGCCTTTCCTGATGATAGAAATAGCTAGTTAGGGCTGTGTGCTCTAGGACTTCACTATTTAGCTCAACTACCATTACCCTCCAAACAGTGAACAGAAGCTTCTTAGAAGGCACTGTCTTGCCTATCTAAACCCCCAATTCCTGCTAAAAGTCATATGATCAGACCTCTACTTTAGAAGGCTTTCTCACTACTATAGCCTAGAGTTAATGTTACAGTCTATATTCTATTCCATGTTAACTGAATAAGAAAACCAGCTTTGCCAAGATCCTTCTGTCCCAGGCATAGCTGCAGATCCTCAGCTCTATCAATCTGACCCTATCTCCAAATTTCATGTGTGTGGATGGGCAACTTTTTCTGTTTTTCAGTACTTACGTATATTTATCTCATTTTAATAAGATTTTTTTAGGGTACAAACTCATTTATTTTGAACCAATAGCTGACAGTATTTTTTTATATTTTAAATATTTCTGAATAGTTGTATGGCAAAAAGAAATTCAAATAGCACAAATGATTTACAGTAAAGTCTCCCTCCCAATTCTAACCTGCCCCCTCAATATTTCAACACTCCCTTGTCAGAAATAATCGTTATTAGCATTTTCTTGAATATCCTTTCAGAGATATTCTCTGCTTATAAAAGCACATCTATAATATGTCCTTGTCTATCCCTCTTACACAAATGGTAGTGTATTTTTAACACCATTTAGCACCTTACTTTTTTGATAGTAGTATTTTTAAAGTTAACATTCAGACTATTCCCTGCTGAGTAGAAGGGAAGGTAAAACTCATATTACATCATGCAAAGTTTCTACATTCTTAACTGACAAATATTTCTTAATAAGAAAAAAAAATAGAAGGGTAAGGTTTCACCTTGACAATTAAAAAAATTCACCTTCTAAGACATACTCTAATATGCAAACATATTTAGCTGCCTAACTTGGCACTCTATATAAAATGGTTATATTTACTTGCTAATAAAACTACAATTATGAAAATGTAAAGGTTTAAGGCAATTATATTGAAATTGATTGATTCCAAGGGGATTACAGCACTGAACAAAGATAGCGTATTGTTATTACAGAATGTTAAAACTGGAAGAAACTTAAAATATCCAGATCAATTGTATTTCAGGTAAAGATACAGATGCCCAGAGAGGTAAGTTTACAGTGTGAGTTATTGGTAAAAATGGTCTTTCAATTACTCAAAAAAAAATCACTGTTCTAAGCCTTCTGTATTTTCTCTTAATGGGAAAACACGCTAATTAAAAAAAAAAATGATGAAATTTAACATCAAGTTCTACATATAAATAAATGCCAGGAAGAAAATTTAAAAGACTGGAAGTACACCAAAATGCTAATAGTATTTCTAGACACTCAAATTACAGATGACTTTTTTAGTTTGTATTTATTTCTATTTGTATTGTATAGTGAGCATAAATTGTCATTTAGAAAAACAAAGTTTTGATGTTCTAATACATCATTCTATTGCCGCATTTAAAATACCTAAAATACATACACTGTTAAGAAACACTAGTTAAATGTAGTTATAAGCAATTCACTACTTTTCAATTAACTTCTAGATTTTATACAAAATTGTACTTTGTTCTAATGCAAAGAAATAGCTGTTTAAAAAGCTAAAAGTAAGTTATTTGATAATATTATCCCAAGTATATAATTCTGTAAAACAGCCTTTTCAATTTTTTGCTTCCCCTGTGAGTTAAGATTCTAGTGGGCTCACGATTTGATGTGCAATACAGTTATAAATACCTATGTAGATTTAGTACTATTTGGATAGGCATTTAATACAAAATTCACAAGAAACTTTAGGAACATCCAGATTTTTTTCAATGTCAGGTCAGGATGATTTCCATCACATATTTTTGCAAAACATACTAACTTCAGAGTACATCCTTAAGTGTCCACTTAAGTGTTTATAGATAACTCCAATTAGACATGAAAAGATACTTCTGATATAGTAAGTGAATAAAGAAAAGAACTCAGTGGTTAAGAGCAGAGACTAACGGCCAGAAAGTCTGGTTCCAATCCTCACTCTGCCACCTGTGACCTTAGACGAGTTACTAACTTCTGTGTGCTTCAGTTTCCTCATCTACAAAATGAGGACAATAACAGCACCTACTTTTAGGTTATTAAGAGGACTGAAAGTTAATACAAATAAAAAGTTTAGATTACAGCCTAGCACGTATATGCTCACTGGGAATTAACTATTACAACATGATCTCAATTTTTGGAAACTTACAACTACATATAATTTTTTTTACTTATTAGTATATATAAACCAAGAATAAATTTCAAATTATAGACATATTTAACTATAGTAGAAATAACAAAGACTAAGAGAACAGAAAGAAGCCTCCTCATAAGATAACAGGAAATATATCTTATAGTTTATGTGACATTCTTAATAAAAGTACCTTATTTGCACCAAACTGCACTCTGGCTTTGCCTTTGACTAAGGTGGCATTGATTTGCATGATGACCGATTCTATTGAATAGGCACTGCTCCAGCCCTACAGAAAGAAGAAAACACTTTTTTAAAACACAGTGGTATTCTTGATTCCCAGTTAGGAAAGCTTAAGAAAATGGCATATAAATGACTCAATAACAGCAAATTAATGTTAAGAAGTTTGTGGTCAAGGAGTAAAAGTAAAGTTGGACCATTTCCAAAATCTCACAAAAAACGAAGCAAAGCAAACCAACATTCGAAGTGCTAAAAATGAGCAAATTACAACTTTAAATATACATCACTCTTATTGCCCATCCTAGCATAGATTAAGCAGCAAGTACAATGTCATTTTACTGGTTTAAAAAGCTTTCATTATTAAAAGTAGGTGCTTTTAGCAAAAAACAAAAATTATGTTAAAGTAGGTACTATTACAAAGAGCTCTGTCCACTTAGAATCTAATTTACATAGTTAAAACACTCTATGTTTGAAAAACACGAGTACCATAAGAAAATAGTCACCTGTTTCGTGAGTAGTTCCATGCATAATGCTCCACCACCCAACACATACCTTAAAAAGAAAAAGGAATCATACAAAATTCTCTAGATCTTGGTATTCCTTCTTCATCAATTTTTAAAGTACCATTACTAAGAAAGTATGCATACAAGTAAAGATTAGAAGATAACATGCAAAAATGAAAATAGTTGTTAAGAGTTACAGGACTATGGGTAATTCTAAAATTCTGATGTCATCGTCTAAATGTCTTTTTTTTTTAAAATAATAGTTCTTAATAACAGAAGACTTTTAAGGTATCAGAAACTAAGCCCTAAATATTCCAGAGAATGGGGGAGAAAAATTTCCTTATATGGCCTTCAACTGTTCTCCTCAACCAAAGATTTCTCCACCATCATGTTACACAGCCAAAAGTTTTTCCTCTGACAGGAGTGACTTTACCCTATCTATAATAATGAACATCTGCATTTATATTTATAGTTAAAAATTTTTTTCATTCTGTTTTGAGGATCAAATGGTTCTGACCATGGAGCCCCTCTCTGGGACTCCCCTATTTCTCTTCCCAGTCCTGAGGACTGTTCTCTGAACCAACGACAATTACTGGGGATTTCCCAGATCTCTGTTAGGAAATCATTATTTAGATCAAGATTCTTCAGCCTTTTAACACTTTCTCAAACAAAGTAATTCCTCCTTTAATGTTAAACTTTAAAACACATTAGGACTTCCCTGGTGGTGCAGTGGTTAAGAATCCGCCTGCTAATGCAGGGGACATGGGTTCGAGCCCTAGGTCTGGGAAGATCCCCCATGCCGCGGAGCAACTAAGCCCGTGTGCCACAACTATTGAGTCTGTGCTCTGGAGCCTGCGAGCCACAACTACTGAGCCCATGTGCCACAACTACTGAAGCCCATGCTCCGCAACAAGAGAAGCTACTGCAATGAGAAGCCTGTGCACCGCAACAAAGAGTAGCCCCCGCTCGCCACAACTAGAGAAAGCCCGCACGCAGCAACGAAGACCCGATGCAGCCAAAAATAAATAAATAAAAATAAATAACTAAATTTATTTTTTAAAAAAAGAGCTCGAATCTTTAAAAAAAATCATTAAATATCATGCTTAAAAATAAAATCAAAGGAATGGTAATTACAGAAGAAAAACTGTGGTAATCTTGAAAATACATAAGGTAAGACCACTGATCAGGTCTAGGTGAAAAGTGAGTCTACCACAAATATTTTTTGTCCTCTGGGACTTTGCCCATGCCTTTCCCTTCCTTGCCTGAGATTCCCACTGCTGCCTACTCTTCCAAATGCCATATTCCCCCCTGCCCCATAAAACTTTCCAAGACCATTCTAGCCAGCAAATTTTGCATTCTGGCTAACCAAATGCATCCTTGTGTTGACTAAACCAAATTACACATAAGTAAGCAATCTAAAAACTTCTACTGTAGACCATTAGTAAAAACAGTTACAGTGAAATTATTCACTATCATAAAGTAGTCAGTAACTACCCCCATCCTGAAGAATTTAGGCAACTGTCTCTCTTACTTGCTTGTCCCAACTTCTGGGAACTTTCAAAGTAAAAGTTTAATACAAAGGAAAGAAAAACACTCCAAAAAATTAAATTAGGGAGGAGAATCATGGGATTTTAAACTTTGTATATTCTCTTATGTTCCTGAAACTCAGAAATCTGTCTCCAATTCTCTGAATCTCCCACTGGGCTCAAAGTGCATCTTGTATATAGTCAACTTTAAACAAGCACTTGCTGATTTAACAGAATTACAAGATCCAAGTTCTCATTTGGATTTTGGCTCCTCCAAAACTGCTCAAAGTCTAGTAATCTGTTAATGAGTTAACACTCATTACACTCATTGGTCCTTACACTTCAGAAATGCTAAATAGAAACATTTTAGCAAAAGGAGATTTGTAGATGACACTGAGTCACGAATTATCTAACCACCACCTTCCCTTTTAGCACCCCACTCTTCATTTTGGGGTGGAGAGTCTTGTCAGGAGGGAAGAAGGGAAGTTTTCATACTTGTAGATCAAAACAAAGTACATTTTCTACAAGCACATAATAGCTACAAAAATGTTTGTTGGATGTCTAACAAGACAGAAGTAGTTCTAGTACCTATACAAAAAGTGAGCTAAGTATATATTAATGCATATTAAACTTTTCCTTAATATACACTTACTAAACTTTTCCTTAATATATACTGTCAGCAGCATTTACACCTAAAAAAAGTAGCCAATTCTACTTTTGTACTGTATCATTTTATCAACTCTACTTCTGTACTGTATCATTTTATCAATATGTTTTCCAAGCGCTTATTGCTCTTTGCCTCCAAAGAGTTCCTGCTGAATATTGAGACAATCCAAGAACACTACAAAAAAAATAATAATCTAAGAGTCATCTAAAGATAAAATGCCATATACATGGGCATAGTAATATTTTCAACTTAAAAAAAATTTCAATTGCCAAAGTTGTAAAGCAAACAGTATCCTAAGCTCAGCCTCTTCAGGCATTCAATTTATAGAATTTTTGTTTTACTAGAAGGTTCCTGCAAGAATGTTTGCCAGCTAACCTCCCCACCCACAGTCTATGATGATCACTTAATTGCTTTGAGGGGACAACAGATACCATTAATCAGTACTTAAGGGGACAACAAGTAACATTAATCATACAACATGATTCTTAAATCATATAACATGATCCAAAAAACAGAGATGAGAAATAAAATTTTTATATTATAGTCAAATTCTTGATAATGACATTAAGAAAAAAGACAGGCTTATCAGCCCACATAGAACAATCATAATCCTCCCCTTTCGAGGTAAGGAAAGGGGCAATGGATTCTAAGAACAGAGCCCTAAGAGAGGGATAAAGAAAATGCTGACATTTAAAACCAGTTTCTTAAGATAATGTTCTCTCAATAAAGACAGAAACAACCCATGGTCATCTAGAAGTAGAAGTATTTTCTTTGTGGATGACTGGGACACAAAGAATACTTCTTACTATATCAACCAATAAAGCATCTTCAGTAGCCTACAAACAGCTCTCTCACAATATATTGTATTATCATCAAATAATCTTTCTGATTCTCACTACACTACGCCCTGGACTAAGCAAGAAAGATGGTCAAGTTTCGATGGCTCAATAATATAGCTCATAAAAATACCAGTGGACTGGGAATTGTATATTACCCTAAATTGCCTACATCTTGCTAACTTACTATATTTTCCTATCTCGTTCATTCATTCAAAAATATCTACTGCATATATAGTATGGATGCTAAAGCACTGAACCAGACACAGAGCATACAATGAAGAAAACTGACATGACCCTGCCTTCATGATGTTTACAATCCAGTAAAGATAACAGATGTTAAACAAATAAAGTGGGGGATGGAGACCCAGAGTTCTGTGAGAAGGAAAAACCAGGAGGCTTATTTTAAATTTGCTGGTCAGGAACAGCATATCTAAAAGTGACACACAGGCTGAGACCTGCAGGAATTGAAGTGTGGGTGGGAATAACATTCCAAGCAGAGGAAATGTATATGGAAGTCATGAGGAAAGAGTCTGCTCGGCACTAGGGGCTGAAAGACAACTAGTGGGGCATTAGCTCAGAGAGGAAAAGTGTAGTAACAAGATGAAGAGGAAAGCAAGGGCAAGATCACAGAGGGCGTGCAGAATATGGTAAGGACATCAACCTGTAGGAGCAGTGGGAAGACATGTGAAGAGCTTAAGCAGGGGAGCAACATAATCAGAACAAATTTGTAAAAGCTCACTCTAGAGAAGCTTTATGAATGAGGGAATAGAAGCAGGAGTCTGATCAGGAATCCTCTGAAGTGATCCAACTGGGAACTGATGGTGGTAGCAACAAAAATGGAGACAAGTAATTGGATCTGAGAACTCTTTAAAAGGGAGAATCAAAGGAAAATGAGGAAAAGGTGATACAAAGAATGACTCCTAGGTTCATTAATTAAGATAAGCAAGACTGGGGAAGGGAAACTGAAAAGAAGATGGGTTCAAGTTTTTGTCCTGAAGAGTTTGAGGTGCCTGTATAAGAGACATTCAAGTAGAGGTGTCAAGAAGGCAGAAGGATATTGGAAGCAGAAAAGACATAGGGATGTGAGATACGAACCTGGGAGTCACTGGCACATAGAAATATTTCAAAAGCCATGGGAGCTTTTTCAACGAATCATGCTAGAGCAACTGGACATTAAGCAAAAATCTATGACCTACACCTCATACCTTATGCAAAATTTAATTCAGAATGATTCACAGACTTATCTGTAAACTGTAAAACCTTGAGGAAAAAAAGGTAGGAGAAAATCTTTGGGATCTAGGACTAGAAAAAAAGTTTTTAGATTTGACACCAAAAGCATATCTATATAAGGAGAAACATCTATAAATTTGACTTCATCAAAACTAAAATATTTTGTTCTACAAAAGATTCTGTTAAGAAGATGAAATGAAGCTACATACTAGAAGAAATTAAAAAACCACATATCCAGGGTTTCCTGGGTGGC
The DNA here is from genome assembly GCF_059928025.1 of Delphinapterus leucas. Lineage (NCBI taxonomy): Eukaryota > Metazoa > Chordata > Mammalia > Artiodactyla > Monodontidae > Delphinapterus > Delphinapterus leucas. The sequence goes on along the minus strand of NC_143130.1, from coordinate 61,651,285 downwards.
GCAGTGGTTGAGAGTCCGCCTGCCGATGCAAGGGACACGGGTTTGTGCCCCGGTCCGGGAAGATCCCACATGCCGCGGAGCAGCTAGGCCCGTGAGCCATGGCCGCTGAGCCTGCACATTCAGAGCCTGTGCTCCGCAACGGGAGAGGCCACAACAGTGAGAGGCCCGTGTACCGCAAAAAAAAACAAAAAAAAAAAACAAAAAAAAACACATATCCAGCAAAGGACTATTATGTAGAATATATTTTTAAAACTTTCAAAATTCAACAAAATACAATCCAATTAGAAAACTGGCAAAAGACATGAACAGATATCTCTTGGAAGAGTATGTAAAGCTGTCAAATAAGTATGTGAAAGATATTCAACACTGGGGAATATTAGGGAAAGCAAGTTAAAACCACAATGAGACATCACTACACACCTAACAGAATGCCTATAATAAAAACAAGTGACATCACCAAATGCTGGCAAGGATGTGGAGAAAGTGTGTCACTCACACATTCTTGGTAGGAATGTAAAATGGTAAAGCCACTCTGGAAAACAGTTTGGTAGTTTAAAAACTCTATATGCAATGACCATATGACCCAGCAATTGCATTCCTGGACTTGTATCCCAGAAAAAGGACAATACATTCACAAAAAACACCTGTACACAAGTATTCATAGCAGCTTTACCTGTAATACCCAAACACTGAGATCAGTCTAGAAGTCCTAAAGCAGATTACTGGTTAACCAGACTGTGGTACATGGTGCACCATGGAATACTACTCAGCAATAAAAAGGAACAAAGTAGTCAGATGCTTAGATGACTCTCTAATTATGAGTTAAAAAAAAAAGCTAATCCCTAAAGTTTGCAATCCAAAAATGTATGATTCCATTTATGTAAATTGTTTTTGAAATGACAAAATACTAAGAATGCAGGACAGATTAGTGGTTGCCAGGAATGAAGGGAAGAGGGGGCATTACAGTAAAATGGGTATGGTTTAAAGGGGCCTCAAGAAGGATCCTCATGGTGTTGGAACTGTTCAGTACCTTGACTGTGGTGGCGGATACATAAACCTACTCAATATAGAACTTAATACACACATACACACACGAGTTATAAGTAAAACTAGGAAGATCTGAATAATCTCTACTTATCGTATCACTATCTCTGTATCACTGTCTCATACTGTATCACTGCCTCCTCGTAATATTATACTACAGCTTTGCAGAAATGTTACCACTGGGGAAAACAGGCAAAGGGTACAAGGTATTTCTATTATTTCTTACAACTGTGTGCAAATACAATTAACTCAATTAAAATTTTAATTTTTAAAAAAAGGCAAAGGAGGGCTTCCCTGGTGGCGCAGTGGTTGAGAGTCCGCCTGCCGATGCAGGGGACACGGGTTCGTGTCCGGGTCCGGGAAGATCCCACATGCCGTGGAGCGGCTGGGCCCGTGAGCCATGGCCGCTGAGCCTGCGCGTCCAGTGCCTGTGCTCCACAACGGGAGAGGCCACAACAGTGAGAGGTCCGTGTACCGCAAAAAAAAAAAAAAAAGAGGCAAAGGAATGACGGGAAAAGAAAAAAGGACCCAGTACTAAATTCTGAAGAACTCCAAGAGGTAGAAGTTAAGTGAACAAGGAGTTTCCAGCAAAAGAGACTGAGAAGAGGCAGTCAGAAGCCAAGGGAAAAATGTTTCAGTGTTGCTGAGAAATCTGATAATCAGATATGACAGAGCCTGAAAAGGGACTTCTGTCCAATACCAAAGTCCCTATCAGCTATACCAGTTTCTTAGGAACACTAACAGCCAATGCCAGACTACATGGGGCTGAAAAGTGAACAGGAAGTGAAGAGTGTGGTTATATACACATTGCTTGTGGGAATGTAAATGGCGCAGCCACTTTGCAGTCTGGTACTTCATCAAAAAGTTAGTTACCAAAGGACCTAGTGCCTCCTCACATAGGTATATGCGAAAGAGAAATGAACATGTGCACACAGAAGCGTGTACATGAATATTCACAGCATTATTCATGATAGCCCAAGGGTGGAAAAAACAAATGTCCATGCATAAATAAAATGGAATGAAGTATTGATACATGCTGCAACGTGGATGGACCTTGACAAATTTTTTTTAATATAAATTTATTTTATTTATTTATTTTTGGCTGCATTGGGTCTTTGTTGCTGCACACAGGCTTTCTCTAGTTGCAGCGAGCAGGGGCTACACTTCATGCGGTGCGCAGGGCTTCTCACTGCGGTGGCTGCTCCTGTTGCGGAGCATGGGCTCTAGGCACACGGGCTTCAGTAGTTGTGGCACGCAGGCTCAGTAGTTACGGCACACAGGCTTAGTTGCTCCACAGCATGTGGGATCTTCCTGGACCAGGGCTTGAACTCATGTCCCCTGCATTGGCAGGCAGACTCTCAACCACTGCGCCACCAAGGAAGCCCACAAATTTTGTTAAGTGAAAGAAGCCAGTCACGAAAGGCTGTAATTTGTTTGGTTCCATTTAAATGAAATGTCCAGAACAGGCAAATCCAGAGAGACAGAAAGGAGATTAGTGGCTGCTGGTGGGTGGGGTGTAGGAGGGAGGAATGAGAAGTGATTGCTAATGGGTACAGAGTTTCTTTTGGAAGGTGCTGGAAATTAGTCGTAAAGGTTGCACAACTCTCAGTATACTAAACCACTGAATTATATACACTTTAAAAGGTAAGTTTTATCATATGTGAATTGTATCACAATAAAGCTGTTATGTTTAAAAAATTTTTTTGACTATGACAAGAAACAAATAAGGGAGTAGCTAGGAGATGTGGGATATAAAATATCTGGAACAAAAATTGCTTAATAATCTATCCAGAGTCACAGTGTTCAAGCTTTAGCCTTATTCTAAGATTGCAAGCTCTGTTCTATCAGGCTTCACACTTTTTAGTTCTTCTTTAGTTCTTCCCGTGTCAGCCAGTAATTCTTCCTCTTTACTTAATAGTAGATTGTTATTTTGATTTTGCCTCAAAATCATTTTGATTCTGCCTCAAATCAGCACTCACCTTTCATTCATCTTTCCATTCCCATTACTACTGTACCAATTTAGGTTCTCATCACTTCATCCTAAGACAGTGGCCTCAGCTCTAGTTAACAAGGCTCGCATTCTTCCAGGTTTTGTGAATATAAGTTTGTCCTGTAGTCTCTTCTACTGTCACCATATTTATCTAAAACATTCTCTTTACTGTTATTTCCCTGTTCCTGAACCAGTTACAGAAAAATAAATTCAATATCCATGGGAAATAGTTTGCTCACCAATCCATGCTCCTATATAATTATAAGATATTGTCAACACAATTTCTTATAATTCTCCTATATGAATTCTACCCCTCTTGTGTTATAGCTCAAACTGATCTGGTACACTTTGAATACATCATGCTCTTTCCCAAATGAGTGACTGTGTTTACTTTTCGCCTACACAGACAATTTTCCTTCAACCTCCATCAGTTGACCAAACCCCACCGAATACTTCATGGCCTAGCTGAGATCCCACCTACTTGTCCAAGTCTTCCCAGATCACTATCGCCAGAAGCAATCTCCTTCTCCTTCAACCTCAGAGAACTTAAGTCCATATTTAACATTTGACAATCAGCTGAGTACTCAATACTTTTAATCTTTTACATTGCTGGCTTTTCGTATAATGGAAAAATACTTTATTAGAAGTTAGAAGATTTATCTGGATAAGTCACCAGCTTATTATTCCAGTTATTCACTTGAATAATGGGAAAATAACCCCATTTGGTAAAAGGAATCAATGAAGAGAAACTGTTCAATATATAACAGATTTTTAAACTGAAAATGGCATTATTCATAATTTCATGTGTTTTCTCTACAACAAGGTGGTAAACTACTAAGATCATAAATTCTTAAAATTCTTGGGATTTTTCACAACAGAATGTGAAAAATCTATGTCAAGTTTACATGAGATTTCAAAATGATCTGATAAAAATATTTTTATATATTTATCCTGAATTTACAAAAAGTTTCCAAATATTTTCCTCAATCATTTATAGCCACCCAGATTGCTTTAATCTAAATGAAACTATTACTATATCAACCATAGAGATGATCAGAGGACTGGATATTTTTAGGTTTTAATCACCATAATATGTCTCACAAAGTAGAATTGATTAGCTGAGCATATCAGAATTCTCAAATTAGTTTAACTGTTCTTACTTTGAGGATCTACAGAACATTTCACAACTAACCTAGGTACAAATTCTGATCTTTTCCCCATCCTTCACATGACTTCTAATCACCAAAAGGCAATATAAGCTTCAATTAAAAAATGGATGACAATTACCATTTGATCCTACCAAACTGAGACAACTACCTTTAGAAGATCAATGACCAGCTCCATAGGCCCATGAGATTTCCTGTGATTATTCCTAGGATCATAGGCATGTGGGAATCACTCTAATGCTAACTTTCTCTAAACCCTCAATCACATCTTACATTTGAAAAACTTTCGATTTTTCAAGGTGAAGTATATACAAATAGAGGTCATTAAAAACTCTACCTGTAAACATAATGGTTTATGCCAATGATTCTCAAATTATGGTTCCCAGCCTAGAACATCAGCTTCACCTGAGACCATCTAACACATGCAAATTCTTAGGCCCTACCCCAGTCCTACTGAATCAGAAACCTTGAGGTAAAGCCCACCACTCTAGGCATCCTAGCATTTAACTACCCCTCCAAATGATTCTGATGTAGACTATCAAAGAAAACAATCACTTAAACTTACCCTCCTGAGAGAACAGGTAACACCACTCGAACAAATGGAGGATCAAATGGAAAGTTATCCTAAAAAACAAATAAGCAAGTTTAATTTTAAGAATATCCTTAATACTGTATTATTTAGAAGATTTAAAAATACTCTACAGCCCAGTCACTGAGCCGCCACCAAGGACTCAGCAGCCTCCCCCTTGAGCCCCCTCACTTCCCAACACTCTGTCCCCACAACCCGCCTTCTCCAGCCGCCGCCTTCCACAGGCCGTTTCCACCGAGGAAAAGGGATTGCATCGTATGTCCACTATCCAGAAGCTCCACACTGTCTACCCCTTTGCTGATGCAAGGGTGATGATCTGCTTCCTACTGGCACTGAGGATTATATCCATATAAGAATTCAACAGGAAAACAGCAGGAAGACCCTTACTACTGTCCAAGGGATCACTGACGATTACGATAAAAAGAAACTAGCGAAGGCGTTTAAGAAGAAATTTGCTTGCAATGGTACTGTAATTGAGCATTCAGAATATGGAGAAGCAATTCAGCTACAGGGTGATCAGGGCAAGAACATCAAAAATATATGCCAGTTCCTCGTAGAGACTAGACTGGGTAAGGACGATCAGCTCAAGGTTCATGGGTTTTAAGTGCTTCTGGCTCACTGAAGCTTAAGACAGGATTTCCTTGCAATGAGTAGAATTTTCCTTCTGTCCCCTGTCACAAGTTTAAAAACCTCACAGCTTGTATAATGTAACCATTTGGGGTCTGCTTTTAACTTGGACTAGTAACTCCTTCAGGCAATAAACTAAAAACAGCCAAAAAAAAGACATAAACATTAAAAAGAAAAAAAAAAGTTTATAAAGAATGTATACATCTATTATCTAATGATGAATGAGGGTCATAAACATAAAAATAGTCCTCCAAAATGAAATGAAATGAAAACGAAAGCTAACATAAATGAAGTTAAGATCAGGCCCAACAAAAACAGAAATATAGAAAAAATATGGAACAGGATAGAAAGCAGAGAGATAAACCCACGCACATATGGTCACCTTATCTTTGATAAAGGAGGCAAGATTATACAATGGAGAAAAGACAGCCTCTTCAATAAGTGGTGCTGGGAAAAATGGACAGGTACATGTAAAAGTATGAGATTAGATCACTCTCTAATACCATACACAAAAATAAACTCAAAATGGATTAAAGACCTAAATGTAAGGCCAGACACTATCAGACTCTTAGAGGAAAACATAGGCAGAACACTCTATGATATAAATCACAGCAAGATCCTTTTTGACCCACCTCCTAGAGAAATGGAAATAAAAACAAAAATAAACAAATGGGACCTAATGAAACTTAAAAGCTTTCGCACAGCAAAGGAAACCATAAACAAGACCAAAGGACAACCCTCAGAATGGGAGAAAATATTTGCAAATGAAGCAACTGACAAAGGATTAATCTCCAAAATTTACAAGCAGCTCATGCAGCTCAATAACAAAAAAACGAACAACCCAATCCAAAAATGGGCAGAAGACCTAAACAGACATTTCTCCAAAGAAGATATACAGATTGCCAACAAACACATGAAAGGATGCTCAACATCATTAATCATTAGAGAAATGCAAATCAAAACTACAATGAGATATCATCTCACACCGGTCAGAATGGCCATCATCAAAAAATCTAGAAACAATAAATGCTGGTGAGGGTGTGGAGAAAAGGGAACACTCTTGCACTGTTGGTGGCAATGTAATTTGATACAGCCACTATGGAGAACAGTATGGAGGTTCCTTAAAAAACTGAAAATAGGGCTTCCCTGGTGGCTGACAGTCCGCCTGCCGATGCAGGGGACACAGGTTCGTGCCCCGGTACGGGAGGGTCCCACATGCGGCGGAGCGGCTGGGCCCGTGGGCCATGGCCGCTGGGCCTGCGCGTCCGGAGCCTGTGCTCCGCAACAAGAGAGGCCACAATGGTGAGAGGCCCGTGTAACACAAAAAAAACCACAAAAACCTAAAAATAGAACTACAATACAACCCAGCAATCCCACTACTGGGCATATACCCTGAGAAAACCATAATTCAACAAGAGTCATGTGCCAAAATGTTCATTGCAGCTCTATTTACAATAGCCAGGACATGGAAGCAACCTAAGCGTCCATCATCAGATGAATGGATAAAGAAGATGTGGCACATATATACAATGGAATATTACTCAGCCATAAAAAGAAATGAAATTGACTTATTTGTAGTGAGGTGGATGGACCTGCAGTCTGTCATACAGAGTGAAATAAGTCAGAAGGAGAAAAACAAATACCGTATGCTAACACATATATATGGAATCTAAGGAAAAAAAATGTAATGAAGAGCCTAGGGGTAGGACGGGAATAAAGACACAGACCTATGACAGCATGGACTTGAGGATATGGAGAGGGGGAAGGGTAAGCTGTGACAAAGTGAGAGAGTGGCATGGACACATACACACTACCAAATGTAGGGTGGAGAGCTAGTGGGAAGCAGCCGCATGGCACAGGTAGATCAGCTAGGTGGTTTGTAACCACCTAGAGGGGTGGGATAGGGAGGGTGGGAGGGAGGGAGATGCAAGAGGGAAGAGATGGGAACATATGTATATGTATAACTGATTCACTTTGTTATAAAGCAGAAACTAACACCTCACAGTATAAAGCAATTATACTCCAATAAAGATGTTAAAAAAATAAAAAGATCAGGCCCAAACAGGACAGTATATTGTAAACTTAAGAAACACACAGAGATAGCCTCACCCACCAGAGGGCAGCCAGCAGAAGCAAGAAGAACTACAATCTTACACCTGTGGAACAAAAAGCACATTCACAGAAAGACAGACAAGATGAAAAGGCACAGGACTATGTACCAGATGAAGGAACACTATAAAAGCCCAAAAAAACAACTAAATGAATTGGAGATAGGCAACCTTCCAGAAAAAGAATTCAGAATAATGACAGTGAAGATGATCCAGGACCTCAGAAAAACAATGGAGGCAAATATCAAGAAGATGCGAGAAATGTTTAACAAACATCTAGAAGAATTAAAGAACAAACAAACACAGATGAACAACACAATAAGTGAAATGAAAAATACACTAGAAGGAATCAATAGCAGAATAACTGAGGCAGAAGAACGGATAAGTGACCTGGAAGACAGAATGGTGGAATTCACTGCTGCACAACAGAATGAAGAAAAAAAAAGGATAAAAAGTAATGAAGACAGGCTAAAAGACCTCTGGGACAACAATAAACGCAACAACATTCGCATTATAGGGGTCCCAGAAGGAGAAGAGAGAGAGAAAGGACCCGAGAAAATATCTGAAGAGATTATAATCAAAAACTTCCCTAACATGGGAAAGGAAATTGCCACCCATGTCCAGGAAGTGCAGAGAGTCCGATATAGGATAAACCCAAGGAAAAACAGGCCGAGACACATAAATAATCAAATTGGCAAAAATTAAACACAAAGAAAAATTATTGAAAGAAGCAAGGGAAAAACAACAAATAACAAACAAGGGAATTCCCATGAGATAAACAGCTGACTTCTCAGCAGAAACTCTACAAGCCAGAAGGGAGTGGCATGATATACTTAAAGTGATAAAAGGGAAGAACCTACAAGCAAGATTACTCTACCTGGCAAGGATCTCATTCAGATTTGATGGAGAAATCAAAACCTTTACAGACAAGAAAAAGCTAAGAGAATTCAGCAGCACCAAACCAGCTCTACAGCAAATGCTAAAGGAACTTCTCTAGACATGAAACACAAGAAAAGGACCTACAAAAACAAACCCAAAACAATTAAGAAAATGGTCATAGGAACATACATATCGATAATTTCCTTAAACGTGAATGGATTAAATGCTCCAACCAAAAGACACAGGCTTGCTGAATGGATACAGAAACAAGACCCATATATATGCTGTCTACAAGAGACCCACTTCAGACCTAGGGAAACATTCAGACTGAAACTGAGGGGATGGAAAAAGATATTCCATGCAAATGGAAACCACAAGAAAGCTGGAGTAGCAATACTCATATCAGATAAAATAGGCTTTAAAATAAAGAACGTTACAAGAGACAAGGAAGGACACTACATAATGATCAAGGAATCAATCCAAAAAGATATAACAATTATAAATATATATGCACCCAACACAGGAGCACCTCCAATACATAAGGCAACTGCTAGCAGCTTTAAAAGAGGAAATTGACAGTAATACAATATTAGTGGGGGACTTTAACACCTCACTTACACCGATGGACAGATCATCCAAAATGAAAATAAGAAAGGAAACATGAGCTTTATATGACACAACAGACCAGACAGAACTGATATTTATAGGACATTCCATCCAAAAACAGCAGATTACACTTTCTTCTCAAGGGCGCACGGAACATTCTCCAGGACAGATCACATTTTGGGTCACAAATCAAGCCTCAGTAAATTTAAGAAAACTGAAATCATATCAAGCATCTTTTCTGACCACAATGCTGTGAGATTAGAAATCAATTACAGGGAAAAAAACATAAAAAACACAAACACATAGAGACTACACAATACATTACTAAATAACCAAGAGATCACTGAAGAAATCAAAGACGAAATCAAAAACTACCTAGAGACAAATGACAATGAAAATACAACGATCCAAAACCTATGGGATGCAGCAAAAGCAGTTCTAAGAGCAAAGTTTATAGCTATACCAGCCTACCTCAAGAAACAAGGAAAATGTCAAATAAACAAGCTAACCTTACATCTAAAGGAACTAGAGAAAGAAGAACAAAGTTAGCAGAAGAAATCATAAAAATCAGAGCAGAAATAAATGAAACAGAAACAAAGAAAACAACAGCAAAGATCAATAAAACTAAAAGGTGGTGTTCTGAGAGGATAAACAAAATTAATAAACTTTTAGCCAGACACCTCAAGAAATAGAGGAAGAGGACTCAAATCAATAAACTTAGAAATGAAAAAGGAGAAGTTACAAAAGACATCGCAGAAATACAAAGCATCCTCAGAGACTACTACAAGGAACTCTATGCCAATTAAATGGACAACCTGGAAGAAATGAACAAATTCTTAGAAAGGTATAACCTTCCCAGACTGAACCAGGAAGAAATAGCAAATATGAACAGACCAATCACAAGCACTGAAATTGAAACTGTGATTAAAAATCTTCCAACAAACAAAAGTCCAGGACCAGATGGCTTCACAGGTGAAGTCTATCCAACATTTAGAGAAGAGCTAACACCCGTCCCTCTCAAACTCTTCCAAAATATTGCAGAGGAAGGGATACTCCCAAACTCATTCTATGAGGCCACCATCACCCTGACACCAAAACCAGACAAAGATACTACAAAAAGAGAAAATTACAGACCAATATCACTGATGAATATAGATGCAAAAATCCTCAACAAAATACTAGCAAACAGAATTCAACACCACATTAAAAGGAACACATACCACAATCAGGTGGGATTTATCCCAGGAATGCAAGGATTCTTCAAAATACTCAAATCAATCAATGTGATAAACCATATTAACAGACTGAAGAAGAAAAACCATATGATCATCTCAATAGATGCAGAAAAAGCTTCTGACAAAATTCAACACCATTTCTGATAAAAACTCTCCAGAAAGTGGCCATAGAGGGAACCTACCTCAACATAATAAAGGCCATACACGACAAACCCACAGCAAACATCATTCTCAATGCTGGAAAACTGAAAGGATTTCCTCTAAGATCAGGAACAAGATAAGGATGTCCACTCTCACCACTATTATTCAACATAGTTTTGGAAGTCCTAGCCACAGCAAACAGAGAAGAAAAAGAAATAAAAGGAATACAAATTGGATAAGAAGAAGTAAAACTGTCACTGTGTGCAGATGACATGATACTATACATAGAGAATCCTAGAGATGCCACCAGAAAACTACTAGAGCTAATCAATGAATTTGGTAAAGTTGCAGGATACAAAATTAATGCACAGAAATCTCTTGCATTCCTATACACTAATGATGAAAAATCTGAAAGAGAAATTAAGGAAACACTCCCATTTACCATTGCAAGAAAAAGAATAAAATACCTAGGAATAAACCTACCTAGGGAAACAAAAGACCTGTATGCAGAAAACTATAAGACACTGATGAAAAATATTAAAGATGATACCAACAGATGGAGAGATATACCATGTTCTTAGATTGGAAGAATCAATATTGTGAAAATGACTATACTACCCAAAGCAATCTACAGATTCAATGCAATCCCTATCAAATTACCAATGGCATTTTTTACAGAACTAGAACAAAAAATCTTAAAATTTGTATGGAGACACAAAACACCCCAAATAACCAATGCAGTCTTGAGGAAAAAAATGGAGCTGGAGGAATCAGACTCCCTGACTTCAGGCTATACTACAAAGCTACAGTAATCAAGACAATATGGTACTGGCACAAAAACAGAAATACAGATCAATGGAACAGGATAGAAAGCCCAGAGATAAACCCACGCACCTATGGTCAACTAATCTATGACAAAGGAGGCAAGGATATACAATGGAGAAAAGACAGTCTCTTCAATACGTGGTGCTGGGAAAACTGGACAGCTACATGTAAAAGAATGAAATTAGAACACTCCCTAACATCATATACAAAAATAAACTCAGAATGCATTAGAGGCCTAAATATAAGACCAGACACTATAAACCTCTTACAGGAAAACACAGGAAGAACACTCTTTGACATAAATCACAGCAAGATCTTTTTTGATCCACCTGTTAGAGTAATGGAAATAAAAACAAAAATAAACAAATGGGACCTAATTAAACTTAAAAGCCTTTGCACAGCAAAGGGAACCATAAACAAGACTAAAAGACACCCCTCAGAATGGGAAAAAATATTTGCAAACGAATCAACGGACCAAGGATTAATCTCTGAAATATATAAACAGCTCATGCAGCTCAATATTAGAAAAACAAACAACCCAATGCAAAAATGGGCAGAAGACATAAATAGATGTTTCTCAAAAGAAAATATACAGATGGCCAAGAAGCACATGAAAAGCTGCTCAACATCACTATTAGAGAAATGCAAATCAAAACTACAATGAGGTATCACCTCACAGCAGTTCGAATGGGCATCATCAGAAAATCTACAACCAACAAATGCTGGAGAGGGTGTGGAGAAAAGGGAAACCTCTTGCACTGTTGGTGGGAATGTAAACTGATACAGCCACTATGGAAAATAGTATGGAGGTTCCTTAAAAACCTAAAATAGAATTACCATATGACCCACCAATCCCTCGACTGGGCATATACCCTGAGAAAACCATAATTCAAAAAGACACATGCACCCCAATGTTCACTGCAGCACTATTCACAATAGCCAGGTCATGGAAGCAACCTAAATGCCCATTGACAGACAAATGGATAAAGAAGATGTGGTACACATATACAATGGAATATTACTCAGCCATAAAAACGAACAAAACTGCGTCATTTGCAGGGACGTGGATGAATCTAGAGACTATCATACAGAGGGAAGTCAGTCAGAAAGAGAAAACCAAGTATCGCATATTAATGCATATCTGTGGAACCTAGAAAAATGGTACAGATGAACCAGTTTGCATGGCAGAAGTTGAGACACGGATGTAGAGAACAAACGTATGCACATCAAGGGGAGAAAGTGGCGGGGTTGGGTTGCGGGGGGTGTGGGATGAATTGGGAGATTGGGATTGACATGTATACACTGATGCGTATAAAATAGATGACTAATAAGAACCTGCTGTATAAAAAAAATAAAATTCAAATAAAAAAGAAATACACAAAGGTGTTCCATGTCCAACAGAACTATATAAAGGAACCATCCCAATAATGATAGACTAGGTAATTTGGATCGATCCTCTGGCTAAGAATTAGAAAAGATAGGCAAAAATGTACAATTACAGAGCTAAGATCAGGAAGAGAAAGGGAACCCCAGAGAGTGGGGCCTTTTCTTTCCCTTTGGGTTTTCTTTCAATTACAGGAGAGGAAGATAAGAGGTTAAGAAGCTAGGGCTAAGAAGATAAAAATTGGATCTCAGGGTCCACCAAGGGAGACCTTTATTAGGCTCCAACACTTTAGGCTGGGACCCTGAAGGACAAACCACAAACTGCCCTGATGGAATGAAGCCAATCTTTACATCATCTCAATGCCTTTCTGGATTCAGTGATCCTGGATTGCTACTGCCCAAGCACCTGATAGGGGCAAAGGTACATCTTCTCTGTAGAGCAACAGCATCTAAGCCTTTGAATTACCTCTCTAGTTTTTCATATATAATATCTATCATCAAAAATAACCAGTCATAAAAGACTTAAAGACGGCCATGTGAGGCCTGGTCTTCTTGCACTTGAGGCTCCACGTGAGTTGCTTACATGCAAAGAGCAGCTCCTCCAGGTTCCTTCCCTGTGCTAAATGTGGCCCTGCAGCTTGTCAGTACCCTGGGCGGTGCTTGTGGCCTCGGTGACCTGGGTGCCCGCGTGTCTGTGGTACACCCGAACCAGGGGTCTTTCTAGCTTCTGTAAAGTCTCCAGGGAAAGCCATTTTTTCAATGCCTACAATGGAATGGCAAGGCCTCTGATAAGCAGGTGTAGAAGATATGCTTGCTCTTCAGGGCACAGTTGAGAAGAGGGGACCTTCAACATGGTGGAGGACTAAGACATGGAGATCACCTTCCTCCCCACAAATACATCAAAAATACTTCTACAAGTGGAACAACTTCTACAGAACACGTACTGAACCCTGGCAGAAGACCTCAGACTTCCAAAAAGATGCCTGAAGGCAACCTACACGCACAAGGGGGGCCAAAACAAAAGATGAACAGCAGGAGTTGTGCGAACAAAGACAACAGGAAATTTCTCCGTGCAGCCTCAGGGGCAGAGGATTAAATCTCCACAATCAACTTGATGTACCCTGCATCTGTGGAATACCTGAATAGACAACAAATCATCCCAAAACTCAGGCGGTGGACTTTGGGAGCAACTGTAGACTTGGGGTTTGCTGTCTGCAACTGATTTGTTTCTCATGTTTACCTTAGTTTAGTTTTTAGCTCTTGTTATCAGGTAGATTTGTTTATTGGTTTGGTTGCTCTCTTCTTTTTTAATTATTTTTTTATGTTAATATATTTTTTTTTAATTTTAATTTTCTTTCTTTTTTCCCCCCTTTTCTTCTGAGCCATGTGGCTGACAGGGTCTTGGTCTCCGGCCAGGTGTCAGCCCTGAGCCTCTGAGGTGGGAGAGCCGAGTTCAGGACATTGGACCACCAGAGACCTCCCGACCCCCCATAATATCAACTGGCGAGAGCTCTCCCAGAGATCTCCTCCTCAACGTTAAGACCCAGCTCCACGCAATGGCCAGCAAAGCTCCAGTGCTGGATGCCCCATGCCAAACAAGGCAGGAACACAACCTCACCCATTAGCAGAGAGGCTGCCTAAAATCATACTAAGTTCACATACACCCCAAAACCCACCAACACACGGCACTGCCCACCAGAGAGACAAGATCCAGCCCCACCCACCAGAACACAGGCACTAGTCCCCTCCACCAGGAAGCCTACACAACCCACTGAACCAACCTCACCGACTGTGGGCAGACACCAAAAACAATGGGAACTAAGAAGCTGCAGCCTGTGAAAAGGAGACCCCAAACACAGTAAGTTAAACAAAGTGAGAGGACAGAGAAATATACAGCACATGGAGGAACAAGGTAAAAACCACCAGTCCAAACAAATGAGGAAATAGGTAGTCTACCTGAAAAAGAATTCAGAATAATGATAGTGAACATGATCCAAAATCTTGGAAAGAGAATGGAGAAAATACAAGAAATGTTTAACAAGGACCTAGAAGAACTAAACAGCAAACAATGATGGACAACACAATAAATGAATTTAAAAATTCTCCAGAAGGAATCAATAGCAGAATAACTGAGGCAGAAAAATGGATAAGTGACACGGAAGATAAAACAGTGGAAATAAAAAAAAAGAATGAAAAAAAAAAAAGAGTGAAAAGAATTGAGGACAGTCTCAGAGACCTCTGGGACAACATTTAACATACTAACATTCGAATTATAGGGGTCCCAGAAGAAGAAGAGAAAAAGAAAGGGACTGAGAAAATATGTGAAGAGATTATAGTTGAAAACTTCCCCAACATGGGAAAGGAAATAGTCAATCAAGTCCAGGAAGCGCAGAGTCCCATACAGGATATATCCAAGGAGAAACACACAAAGACACATATTAATCAAACTAACAAAAATTAAATACAAAGAAAAAATATTAAAAGCAGCAAAGGAAAAGCAACAAATAACATACAAGGGAATCCCCATAAGGTTAACCGCTGATCTTTCAGCAGAAACTCTGCAAGCCAGAAAGGAGTGGCAGGACATATTTAAAGTGATGAAAGGGAAAAATCTACAAACAAGATTACTCTACCCAGCAAGAATCTCTACCCAGCAAGGATCTCATTCAGATTCAGTGGAGAAACTAAAACCTTTACAGACAACCAAAAGCTAATAGAATTCAGCACCACCAAACCAGCTTTACAACAAATGCTAAAGGGACTTCTCTAGGCAGGAAACACAAGAGAAGGAAAAGCCCTACATAAACAAACCCAAAACAATTAAGAAAATGGTAATAGGAACATACATATCAATAATTACCTTAAATGTCAATGGATTAAATGCTCCAACCAAAAGACATAGACTGGCTGAATGGATACAAAAATAAGACCCATCCTACAAGAGACCCACTTCAGACCTAGGGACACGAACAGATTGAAGGTGAGGGGATGGACAAAGATATTCCATGCAAATAGAAATCAAAAGAAAGCTGGAGCAGCAATTCTCATATCAGACAAAAGAGACTTTAAGATAAAGACTATTAGAAGAGACAAAGAAGGACACTACATAATGATCAAGGGATCAATCCAAGAAGAAGATGTAACAATTGTAAATATTTATGCACCCAAAACAGGAGCACCTCAACACATAAGGCAAATACTAACAGCCATGAAAGGGAAAATTGAGAGTAACACAGTAATAGTAGGGAACTTTAACACCCCACTTTCACCAGTGAACAGATCATCCAAAATGAAAATAAATAAGGAAACACAAGCTTAAAATGACACATTAAACAAGCTGGACTTAATTGATATTTATAGGACATTCCATCCAAAAACAAAAGACTAAACTTTCTTCTCAAGTGCTCATGGAACATTCTCCACAAGAGATTATACCTTGGGTCACAAATCAAGCCTTGGTAAATTTCAGAAAACTGAAATCATACCAAGTATCTTTTGCAACCACAACACTATGAAATGAAGTATTAATTACAGGAAAAACAACTGTAAAAAACACAAACACATGGAGGCTAAATAATACGTTACTAAACAACCAAGAGATCACTGAAGAAATCAAAGAGGAAACCAAAAAATACCTAGAGACAAATGACAATGAAAACACGATGACTGAAAATCTATGGGATGCAGCAAAAGCAGTTCTAAGAGGGAAGTTTATAGCAATACAATCCTACCTCAAGAAACATCTCAAATAAACAACCTAACCTTACACTAAAGCAATTAGAATACTCTGATTTCTCTTCAGATAGAATAAATCTTTCGTCTTTTACCAAAAAAAAAAAAAAAAAAGCAATTAGAGAAAGAAGAACCAAAAAAACACAAAGTTAGCAGAAAGAAATCATGTAGATCAGAAATAAAGGAAAAAGAAATAAAGGAAACAAGAGCAAAGGTCAATGAAACTACAAGCTGGTTCTTTGAGAAGATAAACAAAATTGATAAACCATTAGCCAGACTTATCAAGAAAGAAAGGGAGAAGACTCAAATCAGCAGAATTAGAAATGAAAAACGAGAAGTAACAACTTACACTGCAGAAATACAAAGGATCATGAGAGATTACTACAAGCAACTATATGCCAATAAAATGGACAACGTGGAAGAAACGGACAAATTCTTAGAAAACCAAATCTTTCCGAGACTGAACCAGGAAGAAATAGAAAATATAAACAGACCAATCATGAGCACTGAAATTGAAACTGTGATTAAAAATCTTCCAACAAACAATAGCCCAGGACCCGATGGCTTCACAGGTGAAGTCTATCAAACATTTAGAGAAGAGCTAACACCTAGCCTTCTCAAGCTCTTCAAAAATACAGCAGAGGGGGCTTCCCTGGTGGCACAGTGGTTGAGAGTCCGCCTGCCGATGCAGGGGACACGGGTTCGTGCCCCGGTCCAGGAAGATCCCACATGCCGCAGAGGGGCTAGGCCTGTGAGCCATGGCCACTGAGCCTGCGCGTCCGGAGGTGCTCGGCAACGGGAGAGGCCACAACAGTGAGAGGCCCACGTACCGCAAAAAATAAAAAGAAATAAAAAATACAGCAGAGGGAGGAACACTTCCAAACTCATTCTATGAGGCCACCATCACCCTGATACCAGAACCAGACAAAGATATCCCAAAAAAGAAAGCTACAGGCCAATATCCTGATGAACACAGATAAAAACCCTCAACAAAATACTAGCAAACAGGGCTTCCCTGGTGGCGCAGTGGTTGAGAATCTGCCTGCTAATGCAGGGGACACGGGTTCGAGCCCTGGTCTGGGAAGATCCCACATGCCGCTGAGCAACTAGGCTCGAGAGGCACAACTACTGAGCCTGCGTGTCTGGAGCCTGTGCTCTGCAACAAGAGAGGCCGCGACAGTGAGAGGCCCACGCACAGTGACGAAGAGAGGTCCCCACTTGCCACAACTAGAGAAAGCCCTTGCACAGAAACGAAGACCCAACACAACAAAAATAAATTAATTAATAAACTCCTATCCCCAACATCTTCTTTAAAATACTAGCAAACAGACTCCAACAGCACATTAGAAGGATCATACGCCAGGATAAAGTGTGGTTTATCCCAGGAATGCAAGGATTCTTCAATATACCCAAATCAATAAATGTGATACACCATATTAACAAACTGAAGAATAAAAACCATATGATCATCTCAATAGATGTAGAAAAAGCTTTCGACAAAATTCAACACCCATGTATAAGAGCTCTCCAGAAAGCAGGCTCAGAGGGAACCTGCCTCAACATAATAAAGGCCATATATGACAAACCCACAGCCAACATTGTTCTCAATGGTGAAAAACTGAAACCATTTCCTCTAAGATTAAGAGCAAGACAAGGTTGCCCACTCTCACCACTATTATTCAACATACTTTTGGAAGTTTTAGCTACAGCAATCAGAGAGAAAAAGAAATGAAAGGAATCCAAATCGGAAAAGAAGTAAAACTGTCACTATTTGCAGATGACATGATACTGTGCAGATGACATGCTACTATACATAGAGAATCCTAAAGATGCTATCAGAAAACTACTAGAGCTAATCAATGAACTTGTTAAAGTAGCAGGGTACAAAATTAATGCACAGAGATCTCTTGCATTTCTATACAATGACAATGAAAAATCTGAAAGAGAAATTAAGGAAACACTCGCATTTACCACTGCAACAAAAAAAATAAAATACCTAGGGATAAAACTACATAAGGAGACAAAAGACCTGTATGCAAGGAATGAAGACACTGATGAAAGAAATTAAAGACAATATAAACAGATGGAGAGATATACCATGTTCTCGGATTGGAAGAATCAACATTATGAAAATGACTATACTACCCAAAGCAATCTACAGATTCAATGCAATCCCTATCAAACTACCACTGGCATTTTTCACAGAACTAGAACAAAAAATTTCAAAATTTGTATGGGAACACAAAAGACCCCAAATAGCCAAAGCAATCTTGAGAACGAAAAACAGAGCAGGAGGAATCAGGCTCCCTGACTTCAGACTATAGTACAAAGCTACAGTAATCAAGACAGTATGGTACTGGCACAAAAACAGAAAGATAGATCAATGGAACAGGATAGAAAGCCCAGAGACAAAGCCACGCACATATGGTCACCTTATCTTTGATAAAGGAGGCAAGAATATACAGTAAAGAAAAGACAGCCTCTTCAATAAGTGGTGCTGGGAAAACTGGACAGCTACATGTAAAAGAATGAAATTAGAACACTCCCTAACACCATAAACAAAAATAAACTCAAAATGGATTAAAGACCTAAATGTAAGGCCAGACACTATAAAACTCTTAGAGGAAAACATAGGCAGAACACTCTATGACATAAATCACAGCAAGATCCTTTTTGACCCACCTCCTAGAGGAATGGAAATAAAAGCAAAAATAAACAAATGGGACCTAAGGAAACTTCAAAGCTTTCACACAGCAAAGGAAACCATAAACAAGACAAAAAGACAACCCTCAGAATGGGAGAAGATATTTGTAAACGAAGCAACAGAGAAAGGATTAATCTCCAAAATATACAAGCAGCTCATGCAGCTCAGTAACAAAAAAACAAACAACGCAATCCAAAAATGGGCAGAAGACCTAAATAGACATTTCTCCAAAGAAGATGTACAGATTGCCAACAAACACATGAAAGGATGCTCAACATCACTAATCATTAGTGAAATATAAATCAGAACTACAATGAGGTAGTCAGAATGGCTATCATCAAAAAATCTACAAACAATAAATGCTGGAGAGGATGTGGAGAAAAGGGAACCCTGTTCCACTGTTGGTGGGTATGTAAATTGATACAGCCACTATGGAGAACAGTATGGAGGTTCCTTAAAAAACTAAAACTAGAACTACCATACGACCCAGCAATCCCACTACTGGGCAAATACCCTGAGAAAACCATAATTCAAAAAGAGTCATGTTGGGCTTCTCTGATAGCGTAATGGTTAAGAAGCTGCCTGCCAATGCAGTGGACATGGGTTCAAGCCCTGGTCTGGGAAGATCCCACATGCCATGGAGCAACTAAGCCTGTGTGGCCCAACTACTGAGCCTGTGCTCTAGAGCCCGTGAGCCACAACTACTGAGCCCGCGTGCCTAGAGTCCGTGCTCCACAAAAGAAGCCACCACAATGAGAAGCCCGCATACCACAATGACGAGTAGCCCCCGCTTGCAGCAACCAGAGAAAGCCCGCACACAGCAATGAAGACCCAACACAACCATAAATAAATAAATAAATTTATTAAAAAAACAAAAAGAGTCATGTACCACAATGTTCACTGTAGCACTATTTACAATAGCCAGGACATGGAAGCAACCTAAGTGTCCATCGACAGATGAATGGATAAAGAAGATGCGGCACATACATGCAATGGAATATTACTCAGCCATAAAGAGAAACGAAATTGAGTTATTTGTAGTGAAGTGGATGGACCTAGAGTCTGTCATACAGAGTGAAGTAAGTCAGAAAGAGAAAAACAAATACCATATGCTAACACATATATACGGAATCTAAAAAAAAAAAAGGTTCTGAAGAACCTAGGGGCAGGACAGGAATAAAGACGCAGACGTAGAGAATGGACTTGAGGACACGGGGAGGGGGAAGGGTAAGCTGGCACGAAGTGAGAGAGTAGCACTGACATATATACACTACCAAATGTAAAATAGATAGCTAGTGGGAAGCAGCTGCATAGCACAAGGAGATCGGCTTGGTGCTTTGTGACCATCTAGAGGGGTGGGATAGGGAGGGTGGGAGGGAGACACAAGAGGGAGGGGATATGGGGATATATGTATACATATAAGTGATTCACTTTGTTATACAGCAGAAACTAACACACCATTGTAAAGCAACTATACTTCAATAAAGATGTTTAAAAAAAAAAAAAGACTTAAAGACAACATGATCAGAAAACAAGAAGCAAACTACAGACAAAACTACAAGGGGTCAAAATAAGAGAGTTATCAGACACAGATTTTAAAATAACTATGCTGAGTATGTGTAAGAAAAGGCAAGACTGAAAACCCTGGCAGAAAATTAAAATTATAAAAATGAACTATATAGGAATTCTGAAGCTTAGAAATACAGTTACTGAAATTAATAACTTAATGGATGAGTTTACCACCATGGAGACTTGGAAGAGAAATTCAGTATGCTAGAAAAATAGGTCAGAAAACATCCCAAATGAAGCCAAGAGAGAGAAAAATGTGGAAAATGCAGATAATAAACAAGACATAGGGAAATGTATTGAAAAGGCTAATCATATATGTAGAGTCCTAGAATGGGACAGATGCAATATTTGAAGAGATAATGCCTGATAATGTCTGAAAAATTTCCAGAACTGATTAAAGACTTCATGAGATTTATGCTCTATAAATACTTCAAGAGAAACAATGGAAGCTATAATAAGGGAATGATATCTTTGAGGTGCTGAAAGAAAGGAATCTCCAACCTAAAAATCTATACACAATAAAAATACTTTCCAGGGGCTTCCCTGGTAGCACAGTAGTTGGGAGTCTGCCTGACAATGCAGGGGACAGGGGTTCGAGCCCTGTTCTGGGAAGATCCCACATGCTGCAGAGCAACTGGGCCCGTGAGCCACAACTACTGAGCCTGCGCATCTGGAGCTTGTGCTCCGCAACAAGAGACGCCGCGAGAGTGAGAGGCCCGTGCACCGCGATGAAGAGTGGCCCCCACTTGCCGCAACTAGAGAAAGCCCTTGCACAGAAACGAAGACCCAACACAGCCAAAAATAAACACATAAATAAATAAATAAATAAAATTCACCTCTTAAAAGAAGAAAATTTAGGGCACTGAAAATTATATATATAAAAAAAATACTTTCCAAAAGTGAAGTCCAAATAAAGATGTTTTCCTATAAGCAGATCCACACTGAAGGAAACAAAAAAGGATATTCTTCACGCAAGAGAAAGAAGATCCTAGATGGAAACCTGGAGAATAAAGACCATGAAAAGAGCTAATATGTACAAAGATCCAAATGAATACTGATGTATTATGTAACAATAATGTATAAGGTTTTAGATAAATATAGAACTAAATGCATGACAACAACAGCACGTATTTGGCAGGGTGTACATGTTCTCAGGTCTTTGTCTTGACAAGGAAAAGGAAAAACACAAATTAACAAATTTATATTATACTTTGACAAGCTAAGGATATGTATTATAATTGTAAGGTAGTAAATCAGAGTAAAGGATGATAAGCACCAAGCTAACAGAGGTGGGAAACTGGAGTAATAATAAAAAAAACCAAAACAACATCCAAAAGAATGTTGGGGAAAAAAGCATGGAGCAAGGACAAGTAAATGAGACAGATTTAAACCCGAATAGCAATACCAACATTAAATGCAAATAGATAATTGCTCCAATTAATCTGACAACGATCATCAGACCTGATAAAAATATATAATGGCAAGATGAGATACTAGAACCTCAGCTAACTCTCTGGCTGCACAATTCTCTGTTTCAAATTTTCAGTCCTGGAAACTGAGGTTTCCAAAAGAATAAAACTTTTTCTCTCAATGAACTGAAGTAAAGATGGTAGCTGAAGTGGCCAAGAGTGTTAGAGGTCAGTCTCTAGTGGCCAGGAGGCCAAGAAGGCTACCCCTCACTTTCCTACAACAGAGGAGCAGAGTAAACAGCATACTGCTTCCATGAAGATACGTCAGAAAGTCTAAGAGAAATTACTTCTGATTTCTGTGTTCAAATAAATGAGAATTAAGAAACTAACATCTCTTAAAAAATCAATTTGCAAGTAAAAGAGCTAAACAAACATTTGTTTCATCCAGTTATTTCTAAGGAACACAAAACTACAGTTTTAACTGGAAAAATAACCAGCATAATTCCAGTACCTTACTACCCATCCTCAAGTAAGATTCTGAGAAACATGTAAACTATGTAAATTCAATCCTAATAGGAGAGGGAGATAAAAAAGCACACTTCTGACCGCTAAAACAGATAATCTTAGCTATCTACTGCAAGGCAGAAAAAGAAGAAATCTACCCACACAAGAAACCAGCTTAATGACAGTTATTACAATCTACTTCCAAATAAGTAGCTTACCTTTTATCTACAACTTAACAGATAAAGAAAGGCATAGATGCAAAGCTTGGTAAAGTACAACATCATTTAATTTCCTATATTTCAGATCTTTAAATATGTGATCCCAAATGAGTGACTACCACACCTTGTTTTTATATATATATATTTATTTATTTTATTTATTTTTGGCTACACTGGGTCTTCATTGCTGCATGCGGGCTTTCCCTAGTTGCAGCGAGCGGGGGGCTACTCTTGGTTGCAGTGCACGGGCTTCTCATTGCATTGGCTTCTCTTGTTGCGTAGCACGGGCTCTAGGCACACGGGCTTCAGTCGTTGTGGCTCACGGGCTCTAGAGCACAGGCTCAGTAGTTATGGCGCACAGGCTTTGTTGCTCCACGGCATGTGGGATCTTCCCAGACCAGGGTTCGAACCCGTGTCCCCTGCATTGGCAGGCGGATTCTTAACCGCTGTGCCACCAGGGAAGCCCCAAAACCTCTTTTAATTGATTATGTGACAGTGAGAACTCCCTTCATTTTAAGTAATCCTTCAGATTAACTATTCTACATCAAAACACAAGGATTCTATTCCATAAACTCTGTACCTTGGAACTCAGTAATCAAGATTTTACAGAAATAAAAAGGCATGGGGTTGTGGGGGGGGTTGTTTACAGGCATTGGTGGGTGGGGTGGAGGAAGGTTTCTGTTTAAATAGATATGCAAGAGGGAATTCCCTGGTGGTCCAGTGGTTAGGACTCTACGCTTTCACTGCCAAGGGTCCGGGTTCAGTCCCTGGTTAGGGAACTAAGATCCTGCAAGGAACTAAGATCCCACAAGCCGTGCAGTGTGGCCAAAAAAAAAAAAAAAAAAGATATGCGAGCTATTGTGGTATACTAACTCAGAAGCTAAGAACCTCAGGTTTTACAAGGATGTCATAAAGTTATCCGATTTCCAAATCAACATCTTGGGCTTCCAAGCTATTCTCAGCCATGAGGCACATTCTATTTTTAAAAGACTAGAGCCATCATCAGATGGCTCTAAATAGTTATACATCACCTCCTTATATTGAATTGAAAATTGTCTCTTTACAGTTTGACTTACTAATTCTATTGTCATGCCTTGTGTTCATCAAAAACTAATCAAACTAATATTTATACACATACAGCCCTTCAAATAGTTGAAGACAAGATATCAGGAACCCCCATGTTCTCCTCTCCAAATCTATAATTTCACCTGCTATCTTAGGACACGGTATGGAATCTTTCTAATCCTTGCTACTATTCTCTAAATAAACCCAGATTTGTCTAAATAAACCCTTCTTAAAGTACTACCTCAAAATTCAAGTACTACCTCAAAATTCAACTCAGTAGATCAGATGTGGCCTGAAAAGCCAGACCACCACTTCCTTACCAAGTTGCTGACAAATCTAACAGGTCCCATTCCCTCCTACCCCTTCCCCTTCCCCATCCTTGTGTCATGTTACATCTCAAGTTTCATTTTCTTACTCTTCATGACCCTCAAGTTGTCACCATGGCCATCCAAGGCCCTAAATACTGTTCATGCTCCTTCTGTGACTCCTTCTTTCTGAGTCATACTTGCTAATCCTCCAAAGTCTATGAATCCCGATACTAGTAACTTGGCAATTGAGTTTAAGATCCTCTTAGTAAGGGTCAGTTAGCTCAAGGCAATCACATTTTTCCCAGGCCTCTCAAGAAATACTTCAACCCTAGCAAAGGCCCTTCTTTCTGGTATCAGGAACCATGGTTCAGAAACAAATCCAACAGAATTTCAGCCATTTACCTCCCAGATCATCCCCTCCCTGAAGTTCTACCTAGAGCAGGAAAATATAATGAAAACGCTATCTGCAGTCACAAGACCTTCAGTTTCCTGGTCAAGATTTCAGATTCCCTTAAAAGATATCTCTGAAAGACGAAGTAAGAGGGGAGGGGCCCACATCAGTCTTCAAAGATATTGATACGGTTCTATTTCTTAAGCTTGGTGTTGGGCCTATGGGAATATGATTGCTTAGATTTCAGGTTAAAAATATTTTGCACGTATTTTTTAAAAAGATACATTCCTAGGGTTTTTTTTCACCATATGCATCAGTAACAATACAGTCACTAGCAATGTCAGTAAATATATACCAGATTCACTCTCTAGGAAGACAACCCAGTTGACAGCCACAATAATTTCTACAATAACAAAGCTGTGGGAAAACAATGACATTTGGGCTATTTGAAGAAAGTTCAATCATAAATGAGGATATAAGCCCAAACAAGAATATACACACACAAAAGCTAAGTAAGCAGCTTTCAGAAAATTACCCTTTTTGCAAGTATAAAAGTATCCTTTCATGTCTTTTGTTTTCTCCCTTCAAAACATCTCATATCCATCTATTCTCACCTATTCCTACCACTACCAACCTTCATTGCTCTTTGCCCAGATTAAAATCAAAGTCCCCAACTAGTCTCCCAGAAATCTACTCTATCCTATCTACTCTGATGCTGAAGGCATACTAATTCTTTTTTAAAAATAAAATAAAAAGCCTAACAGATCGATCATGCCCCTGCCTAAAAACCTCTGTTGGCTTTTTACTGCATTAAGGTAAGCTCCCAGACTCTTCACCATGATCTCCAAAGCCCTATAGTTTTCCTCACAGATTTCTCCCCAGAAAGACTACAGGCTCTTGAAGAACAGGGATTATTTAGATGCCCCATGTCCTCAAGCCTTCTATAGCACCTAGTGCATTGAAGTCCACCTAACTGAAATGGGGGGGGGGGAGTTTATCTGCAAGACAACTGTTACACAATTTTTTCTCAATTTCAAAGAACAGGTCAAAAAGAAGCTCCAAATAATTAAAATATAACCCCTTAGAAACACTTCCTAGTTTTTTTAAACAAAGATTTAAAACCACTACATTTTACCTAGATTCCATTGCTTTAACCTTTATTTTTTAAGCATCTTTTAAAAACAAATATAACACATAAATTTAGAAAAGTGCATAAAATAT
This sequence comes from Delphinapterus leucas, assembly GCF_059928025.1. Taxonomy (NCBI): domain Eukaryota; kingdom Metazoa; phylum Chordata; class Mammalia; order Artiodactyla; family Monodontidae; genus Delphinapterus; species Delphinapterus leucas. The sequence continues at coordinate 61,625,571 of NC_143130.1, read as the reverse complement.
AAAGGTACACCATTACAAACTAGCATGAAATAGTATCCATGCAACTACCATCCTGGTCAAGAAACAGACTACAGTCAATAAACAAGAAGCCCCCAGGTGTCCCTCTCAGCTCACAACTCCCTCCCCGCTTAGCTAGATGTACTTGCTATCCTAAACTGTATGGTAATCACATCTTCGCTTCTCTTGATAGTTTTATTGCCCAAGTATGAATCCATAAATATTTCTCATTTTTGTTCCACTAAGAAGCCTTTTTAGAATAATTTTTTCCTAACTCCTCCCTGTCCTGCTCCCCGACAAAACTTTTAATACCACAGACATACTGTGTATCTATTTATGTATTGTGGCCCTTTGAAGGGCTACAGACTATTGTAATATTTAAGACTTTTTCACTCCAAGGACCAATTTTCACCCCATTCGGGGGAATACTGCCTCCGATGAGAAGGCATGCTTAAATAATATAATTCCGTTTTACCTGTTTTTGAGCTGTACTAATGAAATTGTACAAAACATGTTTTGGGAATATGGTTTCTTTTGTGTTTAAGATTCATCTATCTTGTTGCACATAGCTCTATTCCGTTTTATGAATACCACAGTGCTCCATTCGATTGGAACAGACACTTGGGTTATTTTTATTTGAGGCTATTATAAACAAGGCTGCTTTGAACATTCTTGTGTTTGTCTCCTGGTGCATCTAAGTACTCATTTCTTGCAGGTTATATGTCTAGGAGGAGAATTCCTGGACCACAGGATATGAGTATCTTCTACTTTACCAAGTTATGCCAAATGGTTTTCCAAAGCAATTGTACAAATATACGTTGCCATTAGAAGCATATGGAGTCCCCTTACAATTTTCTTACCTTAAAAGAGAAGTTAAGCAAAATATATTCTATGCCTTCTTTTTCTTTTAAGATCTGAAGATCACTGTGCAAAGGACTATCAGGATCAACCCTAAGAATTACAAAACAAAAAACAGTTCAAACAAAAAGTCAGATTTTTTTTCTCACTAAACTCAAAAATGAACCATTCCAAGAGCTAAAACAGAGCCCCTAGGGTAAATTCCAAACAGAGAAGGTCTAAAGCTGCTCTATGGTTCCTGGAAAAACAAATTAACTATAGCCTCCAATGCCTTGGGATTAAATGTCCAAAAAGAGATCACAGTATTCTACACCTACTCTCCTAAGGGCATGCAAAGTTAGCAGTTATTCTAAAGGAAAGGGTCATATGTACATAATCTTCTCAAGAAAGTCTGCTTCTCTCAAACTGTATTATTAGACAAGGGGTTCAAGGAGAGAAATTTACCATGGACAAGACCAGAAAAAGTGAAATCACTAAAAAAATCTAAATTTGTCTACAACTGTTCTATATATTCAGGCCCTACTCAAATTTCTTATTTCAAATATAAACTGGTTGTCACAGTCAATCTCATCAAGTTATTTATACACTTTTGTTTGTATAGTTCCTAATTGTCTCATTAACTCCATGAAACACTTTTTCCCACAGCTGGCTCTTTTTCTCCTCCTTCTTTCTCACTTTACTTATTAAGCCCAAGAAACAGCTCATTTTAACAACCTAGGAACTATTTCTACAGAAACAGTAAGTAAAAACCACAGTAAATAGGTATCAAATTAAGGGGGAAAAAATCTCCACTGTGATAGTCTACCATTAAAAAGAGTGGGTTAGCATAAAAAAGCACTTACTTCTGCAGTTTAACATGCCAGTCATATAAACTGTCATTTATGAGTTCCACTGAATAAATCCCTGTAAAGGTATAGGGCATGTTAGTTACTCTTCATTTGATCTGATAACTATTGCTCTGGTGTAAATATATACACTAAATAGCCAACAAAAGCTACAAATTTTGCCATTAAAACATGGAACAACTAAGCTGTATTATAAATATTTTGGTGCTGGAGCTGAGTATCTTATACCGTTAACAGATGGACAACTAAAGCCATCAATGAAGAGGATTTTTGGGGTTGAAAAACTGTTTACCATTAATTGTAAGAGGAAAAAAAGCTTATGCAAAATCATATGTACTTAAGACTTTTCTCCTATGCATATATGCAAACAGTTCTATTAAAATGGAATCCCTCTACATACAGTTTTATAATCTTTCTTCAACTTTTTGGGACATCTTTCCATTAGAATATAAAAATTTATTGCCAATCTTTTTAATAACTGTAGTAATTTATTTTATGGATAAGCCATAACTTAATTCCACCATATAGCTGGTTATTAATTTAATTTTTTGCTACTACAAATAATGCAGTAACAAACAAGTGATGACTGAACATTTTAAGGTAAACCAGTATTCAAATATTTAACTTTATTATGTTTCTACACACAAACTTTTAGATTTCTTATAAGAGGAACTGTTAGGACACCAAAACTTCTAACAACCTCAGAAACAAATTTGACTTATCTTGGACTCTATAAAGTAGGGGGGTTTTTTTGCTTGTTTGTTTTTAAGTAAGCTCTAATGATTTAGACTTGATCACTCTGAAAAATTCTTAATGGATCATAATGCTACCTTTTCAAACAAACTAAAGTTTGGCTCTTTCTCTTATTCAGTACTGTTAGACTCTCTGCAATAATTTGAGGGAATTTTATTTCAATTAGAGAGATTCCATAATATTTAAGCCTTATTGGGTAAGAAAGAACTCTTAAGTCAAACTATAAATTGTTAATACCATTAACTACAATAAGAGTTGATTGTTGTTTTCAAAAAAATGAAAAAAGAACATAAAAATCAACTTGACAACAGTTCTCTGTTCATACAATAGAACATATACTCATTTATTTTCCAAAGCATATATTACTTGTACCTTTCCCAGAAGATAAAAATCATGAGTTAATCCCCATCAGCAAGAAGATAAAAAATTATGTGTCCATAAAAACATTTTTAAAAATCCAAACAAGTGAAATCATCCTATTTTACCCCCGTCTTTTGGTAACTTGATTAAATTTGTGTTTCACATTCCTAAAATAAAGTTAATAAACATTTCTGTTTCTGTCCAGTTATACTATAAGAAATGAAGTTACTATCTGAAAATTTAAAAGGGCATAAGGACAACAGCAGAGATCCAGAGGTCCTTACCTGTTTTATAACTCTGTGATCTGTATATGTCCCTGAGCTCTTTCATAAGTCTATCTGAAGCTTGTACAGACCCAGACACTGCACCCTGAAACATAAAATTTGCTGTTTACCAGGATCTACTGATTTCAATAACTAAAGATTTAAGGTATCTGAACCTGAAACAGGCGTTTACAATGATATCGTAAAAATGGATCACCACTCAACATTTTAAGAAGTCAAAAAAGTTAAGTTCAATTAAATCAATGATCATGAAGTTTCAGTAGGAATATAAATTTGGGGCAGGTCTGATTCATTTACTATTTGTCATCTGAAAAAAATAAATAAACACCTAACCTATGTTCAGATCACCATGGCCACTCCAATAGCCTAGAACTAGTAAGGGTCTATTTCAAATTCCATCAATTAAAAAAAAATTTATTAATTTTTTTCTTTTTTACGATTTTATTTGGGGTGGGCAGTTTTAGGTTCACAGCAAAATTGAGAGGAAGGTACAGAGATTCCCCATATAGCTGCCCCTCACAGTGCATAGTCTCCCTCATTATCAGCATCCTTCGGAGGTACATTTCTTACAACTGATCAACCTATTTGGACACATCATTACACCTGAAGTCCATAATTTACCTTAAGGTACCTTTACCTTTTCGTGCTGTACATTCTATGGATTTGGATAATGACAAGTATCCGCCCATTATAGTAACATAAAAAGTATTTTCATTGCCCTAAAAGTCCTCCATGCTCTGCGTATTCATCCCACCCCCCACCCCGAAACCCAGGGCAACCACGGATCTTTTTACTGTCTCCATAGTTTTGCCTTTTTCAGAATGTCATATAGTTGAAAACACAGTCTGCAGCCTTTTCAGATTGGCTTCTTTCACCTAGTAATATGGATTTTAGGTTCCTCCATGTCTATGTCCTGTCCTTGACAGCTCATTATTTTTTTTTTTTTTTTAAGCAGGGACTAATATTCCACTGCCTGGATGTACTATAGTTTATTTATCCATTTTCCTACTACTTCCAAGTTTTGGCAATTATGAACAAAGCTGCTATAAACATCTACGTGCAGGTTTTTGTGTGGACATAACTTTTCAATTCATTTGGGCAAATACCAAGGAGCTCAACTGCTGGATTGTATGGTAAGAGTATGTTTAATTTTGAAAGAATCTGTCAGACAGTCTTCTAAAGTGGCTGTGCCATTTTGCGTTCCCATCAGCAATTAGAAAAGTTTCCTGTCGCTCCACATCCTCACCAGCATTTGGTGTTTTCAGTGTTCCAGATTTTGGGCATTCTAATAGATGTGTAGTAGCTCCATGCATTTTTGAAAATACTAGAAGACCCTCAATGTGATACATTAACTAAAGCAGGTCCCTTAATCAGACTATAAGAATCTTATACTAACAATCTAGTTTACATATTAAGAAATTGAGAAACAACATGTCCACATATATGCAACTGGTTTCAGTTCTTTTCAGTGTTCCACCTTCTCTGAAGATGAAAATGCACCAGTATCTTATCCTAAGACTGAATATGAATGGAACTATTTATCATAAGACAAAAACATTTAGAATGTCTTCTGAATTAAAAAAACCTGACCTTGTAAAATTTTAAATGTTGCACCTTCAAAAGTTGCACTACACTTTGAGGTGGGGTAGAAAATCAGGTTTACAAAAGATATTACTTCCTGGCTGTGTGACTTTGGCTACGTTACTTGATAGGTTAAAACCCCAGTTTCACATCTATAGAATAGGAAGAATATTTCCTACAGCGGTTATGAAATCAAATGGGAAGGCATATAAACGTTAAAAGACTTTGCTTAGTTTGTCATGTGATAGTGTTCAATAATTTGTAGTTGTTTTGACTATAACACACAAACTGGAAGCAATCACAAGATACAGAAAGTATCGTAAATATCTTTAGCTTAGATACAAGCTTTTTTTTTTTAAATAATCAAGATATGGAGTTGGCTAAATTTCTTTGCTCTCTAAAGATTTGCCAATTACATTAATACAGTAAATAGGACTGAAGAAGTGAGAGTAATCTACCTGTTTACAACACTTGTCATCTCCTTGCATAACAATTCATTCCCTGTGTTTGAGAACCTATGCTCAGGACAAAAGAACTGGTTCTCAGGTTTCATGGGTTTGATAAATAGCTCTAAAACAAAGGCAGTAAGTAAATAATAAGTGTTGAGATGGATAGCTGGACTTTCATTTGATATTTCCCTACTCTGGGCATTTTATATACGTCGTTCTCATTTATTATTTACAGGAATCATCTAAATGGTACATAATGTCCACATTATAGAATTGAGGAAAATGAAGCCGCACAGCTGTGTTTGTCACCATGCTGCTTCACATAAAAGATGTTAAGTCAAAAGAAAAAATTACTTTTGGTTCAGTCAGGGCAGGATAAACCAGATGGCAGCTTCATGAAGAAGGAAGAATTTGAATTATACTTTGTACGAGACTGAATTTAAATTTGCACATCCCACAGGAGAAGGGTAAGGAGAGAAAACAGGGTAAACAAGTTGGAAAGTGAATGATTTCAGATGAACGGGGTAGAAAGTGGCTATCAATATATGAGAAATGTTGTGGGGGGGGTGGGAAACTAGGGCAACAAAACATATGGCTGAATCTACAACCAAGGCAGGGATGGAGGGGGGTGGCTTTGATTGGTATCTTATTGAATTGCCCTGTATTTATATTATTCCTATACAGCTGACTCTTGAACAACACAGGTTTGAACTGCGTGGATCCACTTATATGCAGATTTTCTCAATACGTACTACACAACCTGCAGTTAGTTGAATCCTCGGATGTGGAACCGTGGATATGGAAGGCTGGCTGTAAAGCTATACGTGGATTTCGGTGCAGGGTCAGCACCCCTAACCCCAGCATTGTTCAAGGGTCAACCATAATTACTTAACCACAAAAGTCCAGGTTCTATACATTTACACATACTTACATTTAGATGGTCTTGCCTTTGAGTCTTCCTAATTTTCTCTAATATTGCCAAATTTTCTTTTTCAATTCCTTCATCCTCTGACTTTTTCCCACTAATAGGCTCTTCTTCCTTCATTTCATAATGATCTAAGTCTTCTATATCCTATAAAAAATTTAAAAATTTAGCTTATTCAAGCTCATGTCAAAAGCTAAATTATTCCTGACTCAGAGAACAAAGAGGAGAGAATACATGTATCCTAAAAAAGCCTTCACATTCCATTCAAAAGGTTCTCTCCTTTTATATACTATACTTTAAAGCTAGAATCGGAGTAAAGCATATTTAATAGTTTTACAAAGCCATAACTACTACCAAATGAGCCATCTTAAATTGCTTTAAATCTCCTATTAAGGGGAACTTTTGCAACAGTTTAGCATGAGGTACCAAGAACCATAACTCGACTTCTAGAAATCTATTAGATTCAGTTTAGAAATTAGTCTAAAATGTGAACACAGATTTAGGCATAAAGATGCCTATTTCAACTTTATAACCACAAAAACAAAATCTTCATGTGCAAAATATCAGAACAGTTAACTTAATTCAATGGAATACCGGAAGACCATTAAAATGCCAACACAGCATAATGGTTTCTTCTGTATCAATAATGAAATGAAAAACACAGAATACAAAAATGAATATATAGAATCTTAGTTATGCCAAAATAAGCACAGAAAAAAAGAATAGAAGGACACATACTGAAATACTAATAATTATCAATAGAGACATTTAGTGCTTTTCCTTTTCCAAGTTTTCTGTAGTGAGCACCTATTGATTTTTATAATTAGGAAAAAAGTTAGAAAAAGAATTTGAATATCGCTAAGCCAACATCTTTAATCACTACATCATTCTTCTCCCTCCCTTCCCTTAGCATCAGCTCTTACAAATTTAAAAATTCTGCATAGATTTGTATAATAAATCCTAACCTTTTTTATTACCTTTCTTCTAACTTCACCTCAATCATCAAAATCTCTAAAGAAGTAGTTTATACTTTATCTCCACTTTATCAAGCAGACTAATTCACTGTGATTTCTAGACCAGGTTAATAATTTAGATCACTTTCGTCCAGACTCAATGGTCTTTTTCTTGGACTGCCATCTCTTCAACTCCTATTACATTCCTTTCTTATTCATACTGTGTCTATGACTGCATGCTTCATAGAGCTCCCTTCCCCTGGTTTGCACCTTTCAGCTACAATTTTCCGTCCTACACTTGTTTTCTTCAGAGTTCTCACAAATACCCTTGGCCTGTACCTCCTCCTCCTCCTCCAACTTCAACCTCAGTCATGTTCTAATCCACAAAATTTCTCCACTTGAGTATTAATCAACACAGAACAGAACTCATCATTATCATCTTTACAAAACAATATTCACTGTACACTACTCTCTGCTTAAGGCCTTACCAACAATCATACCAAATATAAACATATTCGTCTCTAATTCAAGACTTAGCCATCTGCCTTTTCTAGCCAAACTTGCTTTCCAAGACTCCAATACAGCAATGTCCTTCTCCCAAAAGGACAGCCTCCAATGCACCCAAACACAGCATGCCCAGGCTTGTTCTGGGCCTTTTTACCACATTATTCTAGTTGCCTAGGATATCTTTTCACCTATCCTAATTTGACATCTCCAAAGTCCATCCTACCTTTCTAGATTTCCCTAAATGCTGCTGTCCTTTCTTCATATTATCTTGTGAGGGGAAAAAAGAAAGGTACATAAACTCTTTGAGTACAATGTCTACTTTATTGTACATTGGACCCATGGTAAAGGTTTAATTTTTTTTTTCTTTTTTTTTTTTTTTACTTATTTTTAATTTATTTTTGGCTGTGTTGGGTCTTTGTTGCTGTGCACGGGCTTTCTCTAGTTGCGGCAAGTGGGGCTACTCTACATTGAGGTGCACAGGCTTCTCGTTGTGGCTTCTCTTGTTGCGAAGCACGGGCTCTAGGTGTGCGGGCTTCAGTAGTTGTGGCACGTGGGCTCAGCAGTTGTGGCTCACGAGCTGTAGAGCGCAGGTTCAGTATGTGTGGCGCACGGGCTTAGTTGCCCTGCGGCATGTGAGACCTTCCCAGACCAGGGCTCGAACCCACGTCCCCCTGCAATGGAGGGCAGACTCCTAACCACTGTACCACCAGGGAAGTCCCAGTTTCATGTTTTCTTGCAGTTTATTCCTAAGTTAAACTGCATGAAAACATTAAAAAAAAAATCTATCCCCCCAAAAATCATTCTGACTGGACAATGTTAAGAACTATTTTACTTCCAGACTCACAAAACAAACCAACAACTACTTTAGTTCTAAGGCATTCTAAGAAGTGTATTTTAGATTTAAGGTAATAACCTAAATTAATTCTAAGATCCAAACAGAAAAATGTTTTAAAACCAAGACTGTAGAACTCAAATCCCTTGTATCAGGTCAATGTAGAGACACAGATTCTTCATTATGAAGTTTGAATTTAAATGCAAAGACTCAGAGCCTGAAAACGTCTAAAATTTTATCAATGGCTGGCAACTAAACTGACTTAAGCTCAGTGTCTTTGGAATTTCCTCTTTGATATTCTTAGATGATTTTTCAACATGAGATAGTTTTCATTACTTCTAGTGAAGTCGCTGAAATGTGGTTAAATTCTCCTTTTATTCAAACACAAAAATTCTGAAACTTCGTAGTTCCTATTCTTAAACCAAATCAGGTTAAGTACTGATTACTATTAAATGTAAATATAATTTTAGTGCTAAATGTTAAGAGCTCTTATTTTCCATGAAATAAAATCCAAGGACATCAGATAAGAAATTTGCTAAAAAGTATACCATGAATTAGAGGTAAAGCCAGATTTTAGAAATTGTATTAAATTACAAATTCAATGTGCTTCTCATTATTCCACATTAACAATGGTTTATAAAGGAGATTAGAAAATTAATAAAATGTTCAAAAGTGAAGATAGTTATGAAATGTTATTCTTATATAAAATACCTACTTCAGCCATCTCTTCCTCTTCCTCCTCTTCTGAAGTCACTTCTTCTGCTGTCCCATTCTGCAAAGAGAAAAGAGTTTGCCAGGACTACACAGAATAAGTAAGCAAACACTGAGTACTTCAGAAGATTTTAGGGACAAAGTATCAATCATCTGTCACTGCAGTTCCACTAAGAGCTTATTAAATTTGAAACATTTACTCTTAAATTCAGCTTTGATTTGACAAATAATATTTATCAGCTTTTTAAGAAGAAGTAATTTTGAAAAATTCAACTTAATAGGTGCCTTAGAAATTAAGAAAGGCAATTAGTCAAATATAAAGCAAAACAGAAAAAAAATTTAAGCATATTCTAATTTAAAGTCAGAAAACATTTTACACATATAGCTACATGTATAAGGCTAATGGCTTCTTTTGCTTAAAATACCCCAGACGATGGGTTTCTTAAAATATCTACCTTTTTAGCTTTGAAAAGCCTGAATCTTTCCATAAATTCTACTGGCTTACATTTTAAAAGGTCAAATGTGTTACACACGCATAGACACTGTACAAAACTAAAAGTTATAAAGTGATCACCATTTCACTAAGGAGCTATTTTTCTTTTATTTTTTTAAACAACATGTCATTTAGCACAATATTTCTGTATAAGACACAACTTAACACTCATTCACAATGAATCTGACGAGGTTTCAAGAAGGGCCTTCATACCTAGTTTTGTCAGAGTTCATAAAGACAAGCTTCCTGGACCACAGCACAGTTCTCTACGACACAATATATAAAAATTTAGTAGGATTTTTTTCCCCTAGAAATTCTTGCTGTATTTGTTCCAACTACAGCTGGTAAGGATCACACTCATATAGGACGCCAACCTTGCTGGCCTCTTAGTGTGTCAGAACCAGAGAGAAAAGACAATTTTTTAATGTAACTCAATGCAGCAGCAAAATTTCTTAACAGATTTATCTCTCCCTTTTACTCAGGAGTTGTAAAAGTCCACCTGCCAGCACCTCCCCATTCACGTGCCACAGGCAGAGCACAGGTGTGCAAAACCAGAAAGGGGAGGCCATAGCACAGAAGACTGACAATTGCTGAGGACACTCATAACAACTGATACTGATCAACGGTATACCTCATCTATAAATGAGTAGATAACCAAGCATCACCAGATATTTGAAGAAAACTAGCAATCTGAAAGGCACCAAGTTGAACAAGCAGAAAAAGTGACCTGAAGCATTATTAATGAAGGCAATAAAACAGAATTTAAAAATCTAATAATTGGAATCTTTAGCAGTAATTGAGAAGATACTGCATCCACAAAACCTAACAAGATTATTATGTAAAGAACAAGAAAGTTCTGGAAAATCAAAAAGATCTCCCCTCAAAGAAAAAAAAAAACTCAGAGGGGCCAGAGAGAACAATGGACCTAAATGAACAAAATATTTATGACTGAAGAAGACAACCAAACTGTGACATTCCCCTAAAATGTGCAGAAAAAGGAGGTGGGGGACGGGGAGAAGGTGATTAAAATAAGAGAAGAGTTAGGGAAATGGAAATCGGAATACAGAGATCAAATATTCATCCAGCATTCATTCAGAAGATGAGGGAAAGGGACAAATGTTGCCAACCTAAAGAAGGACTTCATAATAGCAAGTGGCTCTGAATGCCCCAAAGGAATGTTGGAAATTAAAACCCCATACTTCACAGTTAAAGAAAAAAACCATGCCGACTTCCAGAAAGAAAAAATATAAACAGCTAAGAATCAGACAGGCATCAGCCTTTTCATCTCTAACAACAAATACCAGAAGAAAAAAGTGTAAAGAACTTGGAAGAGACTCAATTATGAACTTAGAATTTGATATCTAGTTCCATCAGGATGGGAGCCATACCTGTGTTTGTTCAGCACTGGATCCTCAACATTTACATAGAGTACATAGAGTGCTTTACACAGAGTCAAATAAATACTTGTTAAATGAATAATAAAAACAGACACAGTATTCAAGGAACACTCTTCATACACATCCCCACAAATCCTTTCTAGAAAAAAAGACATTATTCAGGGATATAGTTCAGAAAGGGGCAACCATGGAATACAAGAAACAGCAATAAGCGGAGACAACAGCAACATCAATGGTTAAGTCTAAGCAATTGCTGCTAATGCAGCTGAAAGGTTACAGGCCATATTCTCTGGCCACAGTGAAAAACGAAAAACCCCAAAGCTGTCTGAGAATCTCTAAAAACATTTTTTTCTAAATAATTCTTGAATTTAAGAAGAAATGGACCCTCATGCCCCAGTAATCCACTCTTAAATACATGCCCAGAGACATACTTGCACGGGTGTACCATGTACTACAGACAAGAATGATCATGGTAGCACTGTTCCTAATAGCAAACTGGAATTAACCCAAATGTCAGTAAACAGTCAAATGGATAAGTATGTTATGGTACATTCAAACAATGGAATAAATACAGCAATGTAAAAGAACTACAGCTACACACAATATAAATGAATATACTCACAATGGTAAGCAAAGACAAACATGAAAGACTACATAGTATAACTTAATATGAAGCTCAAAAAACAGGCAACACTAAACCATATTGTTCAGGGTTGCATATATGAGTGATAAGACTAGAGAAAAGTAAGGAGAGGATTAGCATACAAGGGAATGATAATCTGAAAGGAGCCTGCAGAAGATTCTGCAGTGCTAGCAATGTTCTATTTCTTTACCTGGGTGGTGGCTAGGTGGTATAGTTGTCAGGTATTCACCATAACTTTTATACTAAACTTATGTCTATATGCTTTCAATACATATTATTTCGAACTTTTTCTTGTAAAATATAAGAGTGATACGAACAAGAGATGGAATCAAACTACTTAGAAAACACAAACTATTTAGAAAATAAGTATACTAAATTTTAAAACCTGTGCAATAAAGTCAAACAGCACTCGGGAAAAAACAAACACCCTTACATGTTTGATAAAAAAGCACTTTAAATCATATTGATCCAGTAAACTAAAAATGTAAAAGGAGACATTATTAAGACTGGACTGAAAAATAAAAACATTCAATTTAACAAATAAAACTAAGGGCCAGTTCTTTCAATAGACCATTATAATAAAACAGACAAGCCTCTGACAAGTAATCAAGGAAACTTCAGGATTATAACCACAGATGAAGATGATGCAAAAAGTGAATACTCTGCACATCTTTCCAACAGCTTCAAATGTATAGATGAAGTTACCAATTTTTTAGAACCTAAAATTACTAAAACTGACAGAAGAAATGGAAAATCTAAATAGACTAATACACAGAAGAGAAAAATGGATCAGGTTCAGATCTTTGTTTAAATCAGGCTTTCTCAACCTTGGAACTATTGATATTTGGGGCCAAATAATTCTTTGTTGTGGGGAACTGTCCTGACATTGCAGGATATTTAGTAACATCCTGTCTACCCACAAAAAGCCAACAGCACACTCCTCCAACCAGGCCAGCTGTGACAATCCAAAATATAGCCAGATACTTCCAAATGTCCCATGGGAGGCAAAACTGCCCCCAGTTGAAAATTACAACTGTTCTAGATCTTAGGAAAAAAACACAAGGCTTGGGGCTTCCCTGGTGGCACAGTGGTTGAGAGTCCACCTGCCGATGCAGGGGACACGGGTTCGTGCCCCGGTCTGGGAGGATCCCACATGCCGCGGAGGGGCTGGGCCCGTGAGCCATGGCCACTGGGCCTGTGCGTCCAGAGCCTGTGCGTCAGGAGCCTGTGCTCCGCAACGGGAGAGGCCACAACAGTGAGAGGCCCGCGTTCCGCAAAAAAAACAAAAACAAACAAAAAAAAAACCACAAAGCTTCCCAAGTCATGAGACTGCTTATACCGTGATACCAAAATGAAACAAGAAGAGCTTAACGGGAAACAGACTATATTACAATCTCACTTAAAGTAGAAAAATCCAAAAATAAAGTATCACATCTATTGTGTTCCACCCCCAACTACCAACCTATGTAGGCGCCGAACGTTTACTATGGGACTGCAAGGATGACTCAAAATTGGGAAATTTCTTCATGTAATTCACAAGTTATATCTTGTGAATGGAATTAAATGCAGTCGTGAAAAACAAGGTAGATCTATATGTACTGTGTCCACGATATATTAAGTTAAAAACCTAAGTTGCAAATATTCTAAAGAAGCAGATTGAACATAAAATATATTCTTCTCCCATCTCTTTCCTGAGGCTCCACTAGAATTACAATGAAGACATACGATGAAGAATAAACACTGTACAAACACATAATGGTAACAAAAAATAAAAGGGGGCTACCAGCAGAAAAAAGAATTCACTCATGCTAGAAGATGACAGTGAATGGAAGAATGGTAATTAATGGAGCAAACAAGTAAAGCCATAGGATAGGCGATAATCAGGTGGCTAATTTGTCCCACAGCACCCTGGAGAGGCTCTAGACTCAGACACCAGGTACATTCGACAGCAGGAGTGATGGATAGGATTGAAAATGTAGATTAACTGAAAGCCTATATACAGAACAAACTGTCCAGCCACCAAAACACACTGCTCTCCTTAAGCAAAACTCAGGCATACATATCTACCTCAAGCAAGAGATTATAAGGTTTCATGTCCAGAGAAACCAAATAGTTCCAGCCATCATTTACGATTATGCCAGGAAATAGGGGGTGGGGGATAGGGGGTTGAAGTCAGCTTAAATTCCTCCTAAAAGCGATCAGTTGACAAGTCTTGGCAACAAAGAACTCCCAATCAGCCTTTCAGTACACCTCTCTCAAATATGAATGAAGAAAAAGAAGGAAAAAACATGAATAAGCAAAAGAGAATAAATAGATATATGAGGAAAGTCTTCAGAAAGAAAAAAAAGACCAAGATAAACTAAAAAAAAAATTATTAAAGACTTATTAAACTTATTAAAGAAAAATAGAGATGCTTGAGGGAGAGTATCAAAGTAACTCCTTAAAGACACTCACGAATATATTACATTGATAAAAACAAAAACAGAATGCTATCAATAAGGAATCATCAGAGAACAAGAACTTATGGTTCATCTTTGGAGAGGACCCACAATGAACGACACCTCCCAGCATTCATCCCTTATATGGACCCCTCCCACCATATGGGCTGGCCCTGTGACTTGCTTTAACCAATAAACATGGTAGAAATGACACTGGGCCAGTTCCAGATCTAAACCTTAAGAAAGCCTGGCAGCTTCCACTTTTGTGCTCTTAGAAGCCAAAAATAAAAATTCTGACTACCTTCCTAAATAAAGAGAAGCCACGTAAAGAGACCCTGGAATGAGGAGATGTCATGTGGACAGAAGGGCCATGTGAGGAAACAGCAAGGCACCAGACATGTGAATGAAGAAGGCATGCTGGACATTTCAGTGCAGTCATGTGTCCAAATAACTACCAGTCCCAGCCACTATCCGGCTGCACAGTGAAGTCAGCAGAAAAACTGTCCAGCTAAGCCTAACCAACTCACACAGTCGTGCGAGACAGAACTGTTGTTTTAAGCCATTAAGTTCTAGTGTAACTGGTTAAGCAGCAATAAATAACCAAAATAAAACTTAAAGTTATGACTGTTCAAATAAAATTTCTAGAAGTTGAAAGATAAGAAAAACGTTCCAGAATTTGAAATTAAGACAAAGAGACAGAATACAGTGATAATAAGAAATACAAAGACTCAAATGAGGAGGTCTAACATCCTATTAGTAGGCATTCCAAAATGAACAAATAAAGAATGGAAAGGAGAAAGTTACCACAGAAAAAAATACAAGAACATTTACCCAAGAAGAAAGATTCAAGAATCCAGATTTGAGAAGGTCCATCCATACTGCGTACCCAACAAAAATGGAAAAAACAAACAAACAAAAAAGCTCAGTCCACCACTGTGATATTTCAGAACAGCAGGGAAAGGACAAAGTCCTAAAAGCTTCCCGAAGTCGCACAGAGATGACTAAGACTCAGAATGGCATCAGGCTTCAATACCATTGACTAGAAGACAACAGCAGTTACCATTTATTCTCAGGGAAAATTATTCTCAACTTAGAATTATATATTCAACCACACTATCAGTCAAGTGAAGGCAGTTACCATTTATTGGGCATCTACTATGCATCAGGAACTGCTCTAAATGATTTACATGCACCAACTCATTTAATCTTTATAGCTCTCCCCAAATATAGGTATTACTACCATTTCCCCATTTTGCAAATGGGAAACTGATGTACATATTGCTAGGTAATTAGCCCAAGCTAATTAGGTAATTAAACCAAGATTCAAACCCATGGTGGTCTGGCTATACATATATATATTTTTTTTTTTTTTTTAAGAAGTTAGAACTCAGAAAACGTACTACCCCTTGACGTTTTTCTAAGATTTTACTTGCGTAAAATCATTTTACTCAGGCAAAATGAGAAAAGGTAAGCCAAGAAAGGAGACATGAAATCTGGAAACAATGGATCTACTACTCCAGCAGAGGAGACAAGAAAAATTTCAATATGACAGCTTAATAGCCAGCCCAGAAAAGAACCTGCCAAGACTGGTGCAGAAGAGCCAAAGGATCAGAAGAGAGGGAGCTCTCATAGAAAAGAGACAGAACATAAATTTTTTAACTAAGAATTATTATTATAAGGAAAACATTGCAAAACAAAAAACTGTACAGATGAAATATAAAACTCTACACTACAAAGTCCTAGTGATAAGTGGTGATTATTCATATTGCTAAATATAATGTTTTAGGAAGGGGAGGTGGGTGGGTAAGTGGGTGGTATAAAAGCTAAATCTTTATTATAGTACAAATCAATAAATTATGCCTAAATAGGTAAATCCAGAAATCCAGAGAGGTTAGAAGTGGTGGTGAGCTAGTGGGTACTTCTGCTGCCTGGAGGAGATAACATTTGAGTTAGGACTTAAGAAGCACAAATGGGTATAGAGAGATGGCATTCCAGGTGAAGGTAAGTGAATAAACAAAAGCAAACAACTGCAGAAGCAAGGAACAGTTATCGAAACCAGGAACATTAACAAAAAGGTGGTGGTAGGGAGGAGGCAACTGTTTGCCTGTCATAGTAAATAAGAGCAGCTCCCAAGAATGAAAAGGTTATTTTTAGTACCTAAAACAAACAAAACAATTCAACAGGAAAACAAAAACTAAGTTCTAAATAAGTTGTATAATAATGAGAAATCATCCTAGTTTTACTTGTGCTTGAGACGATTTATTTTAGCTCTTGAACACTAGAGAATTTTTACTTTACCTGACCCGTGGGTAGTGGTTGATCTAGCATCTCAACATCCAGGTGCTTAGGAAGGTTATATAATCTGCAGAGTTCACATATCAACCACTTCAACTGCTGACGAAGCTACAAAACACATTTCAGTAAATAAGCATTATGTTAAAGAGCCCTCAGAGACATGAATAACACTATAACTACCGTAACTAATCCAGTAGGAAATGAGAAAAGTTTATTACTGCTCAATTACAGGCTACAGATAAAATAACAGTCTTTAAAAAATATTTTAGGGGCTGCTAGTGTAAGAAAGTTACTATGGCTTAGTGCAATCCCTACAACTGATACCTAGCAGAATGACATCAACAAAATGGCAGAGGAAGTGGAGCTCCAGACATTGTCTAATTTTCAGTTGTTAACTTCTTTTCTTAGTAACTTACAAGAGTACATTAATACATTAATGAGGCTACAAAAAACAGAGGCAGTGTTGCTGCACACAGTTCATAAAATTATATATTTCAGTCATTCATTTGAAAGTAGAGGCAAATGTGGTCTAGCAAACAGAGCCTTGGAATCCAGGTGACCTTGGATACAGTATCTAACGCCCTGAGTTTTGAGTCTCCCCATCTATAAAACAAGGAAATTAAAACCTTCTCATAAGGGTAAAAATTAAACGAACTCTTCTGTGAAAACACTTGACATTTAGTAGGCTCTTAAGTGTTTGTCTAAACAAACAAACAAAAAAAGACCTTACTAGGAAAACTGCAAAGAATAACTCGTTTCCATTTTTAAATCCAGATTTTTAAGCATATTTACTTTAAGTAAGCAAGGTAAATTATGTGCACAAACATGTTTTTCATTGTTTAAAAAACTGTTTTCAATGTATAAGTTTAGAATTATGATTTAAGAAGAACGGTCACTATCAGTAGCCATGATTGGCAGCAAGTAAGGTAACTTACTTCACTTGGTCAGGAACAGTTTCCTGGATGTCTCTAACCAAGAAAAGAGATGAAGAGAAAGGAGCAGGTTTATGAAGGACTGAGGAAAACAGACACAGAATTAGAATGGGTTAAACAAAGCAAAGAACAAGGCTTTCCAAAGTGGACAATGGAGCAAGTAAAAATGAGGAAAGTTGAGCAGTAAATTAGTATAAAAAAATATCCTCAAGCTTAAAAAGCAGCAAAGCCCCACCGTGGATTTGTTATCCATCCAATAAGCTCTGTTTTGTGCTCAGTACATAACAAAGATGAGGCAGGGTGAGCTGGACACAGACCCGACACTCCAACCCCTGGTACAGGAAGAGCTACGGTAGCACTGTGGGAAAGACAGCAGCGTGGTGGAGATGCACCAAGCAGTAAGAAACAGGGCAGCACAGCTTCCAGGAATTTCAACTTCACACTCCACCCAAAAAAGTGTTTGAGGGATCGAAGGAAGTAACTAAGACCATGGGGAAGAATTTAAGAAATACTTATAGAAGGGAGACGGACAGGTCTTAGAAATTTACTAGATCGTCTGGGGTTGAGGGGGTGGGAGTCAGGAAACACTGGTATAAAAAAGAACTCTAAGGTAGTTCCCAGCTTCAGACATGGGTAACAAGTTTCATTATTTCATTTTGCCCCATTCACAATCACAGAGAGAATTTTAGAGGGGAAACATGATGCGGGAGGTGGAGTACTAAGAGGTAGATGAGTTTAAATTTAGATGTAATCATTTTGAACAGCCACAGCACATCTGAGTAAGATTCCCTGGATCTACGGGTTTCAAACTCAGGAGATAAATTTTATCTAGAGATACAGATTTAGGAATCACTGGAATATAGGCCATGATTTAAGTACTGGGGGTAGAAGAGATTACTCAGAGAAAGCGCAGAATGAGAAGAAAGAGGCAGACCAAGGAATAAGAGCTCAGAGGAGACCAAGGCAAGGCAATAATAAGAGATAAAAACAGGAGACAGTGATCTGATGGAAATCCTCATCAGATTATCAGTTCCCAGAGGACAGGGATATGACTTGTCTTTTATACCCACCACTTACCACAAAGCCTGGCATAGAAGCCAATATTTTAAAAAATACTTTTCTGCGTTCTACTACTAATAGTTTCCTGTATCCACCCAGGTGGAAAAAAAGGTACGTATAATCCAGCATAGATAGATTTATTTATTTATTTACTTCGTATACTAAAGGAGCCAGATTATAGACAATATGCTATGCCCTGCTTTTTCACCTTAGTATATCTTGGAACATTGTATGTGCTCTTGTGGAAAGACTGGCTGCATTCTTCTTAACTTCAACATGATATTCTATCATAAAACTATACAGTAATTTTTATTTAACCAGCTCTTTATTGGTGGACAATAAGGAATACGTGTTTGTTGAATGGAGGAATGTTTCAATAAGGAAAGAATCAACAGTATCAAAATGCTGCAGAAACTTTAGGACTAAAAAAGAAGTCCTGGATTTGGCAACTAGAAGTAAAAATTTTAGTACAACAAAGATGGCAGAATCCAGATTATAATGAATTAAATGAATTAAAGGTGAGGAAATATAGCTTATTCTTATTCAAGAAACTAGGTTATAAAATAACTGGCAGAGAGTATAAGAAAGAGTGAAGCATGAGTTTTGGCTTTTTTCTTTTATGTAAATATTTATTTATAAAATTGGATCCCATTTTATATCCTATGTCAATTTACTTTATGAGCATTTTTTTGATGGATACTTTAGACATCAAAAAATAACCCCACTCATTTCTACTATTACAAAACTTACACCTTTAGATCTTTAGAGGCAACCTCCTAAGCAGTAAGGGAGCTAAGTCCATCCCTCTTTACCTGTCCTGTTGCCCCCTCCCCTGCTGGAGATGTGAACATATGTCTGTCTAGCTTTTAATTTTTTCCTCTTTCATGGCTCTCTTATTACTCTTATAATACTCTATAAACCAATGTTCTTCTGTTCTTAATTTTAAGGATAGATGTGCTTAAACCACCTCTAACTTATGGTGACAAAAATCTGAGGTAAGTCTCTAAATTCCCCAAATCATTAGTTCTCCCATTTATTATTAATAGAATAATCTATCCTTTCCTTATTGAGTATTTTGGTTCAATTTAACTCATTCTAAATTCTCAATTGCATGACTCTGTTTCTAAACTTCAAACTGCCTTTACTTGTCCAGTTCGGTGCCAGTACTCAATATTTTACTTTATTCAATATCTGGTCAGACATGTCTCTCATTTTTTTTCAACTCCATTATTGTTTTTGATTATTTACTCTTCAAAAACTTTAGAGTCACTTGTCAAGTCCCAAAAATAAATCTGTTGGGATTTTTACTGGAATTGCATTCAATTTATAAACTAACATGAAGCTATACAGATAACTGACATATTTATAATATGGAGTCTGCCCATCTAGGAACACAGTAGTCAAGTCTTTCATTTTACTCAGCAAATTTTTGTAGTTCTCTTGATACAAAACCTGCACACCTAACCTTATTCCTAGGTATTTAGAGTTGTCAATAAAATACTTGTCCACCATATTTTCTGATTATAGCTGATATTAGGGAAAACTTGATTTTTATATAATAGAACTTTTAACCAGTCATCTTAAAAATCGCTTTTTCAGCTGACTCCTTTGGATTTTTTTTTTTAAGGTAAACAATCATGTCACCTGCAAATAATAATTGGTATTTTTCTGTAAGGACTTTGTGACATCGTGGCAAAATGTAATGATAATGTTAACTTTAAAAAAGCATTTAAATTATATAAAACATAACCTCAACTATTTAAACATATGTATAGGAGTATGTATATTTTACTAGCAAGGGAAAAAAATACCGATAAAAAATAGCCATCATGTCAACAATGGTTGTATCAGGTAGAGAAAGTAAGATTTCTATTTTCCTTTTTTTGTTGTTTTTAATTTTATTAGTTCTCTCACAATGGTCACTTATAGTTTTATAATCAAAGAAACCAGGTTTCTAAAATGGAAAGTTAGATTGTTTTATATATTAGAAAATAACTTTTTATTTATATACCTTTGACTTTTACCTCAGAGTTATAGAGTCTTGACAGAAACAGCAATTGGTGTCATTCTGTCATTATTTCCCCCTCACATCTACCTTGATCTTTTTCCCTTTTTCTACTTCCTACCTTGGCTAGTGGTCCCAACCAAAAAGGCCTGCTTAGTTTAAGGATTAGGATTCATGGAAAAGAGACCACCTAATTCCTGATCTAAATTAAGACTATACCTATGGGGAATAAAAATGAAAAACCAGGTATTAAACAGTAGAATATGAAGGACAAAAAAAAAAAGAAATCTTAAAGGAGCTAAAAACCAGGTTATCAAATAATCATTAATCAGGCTTCTATATCATATTACCTCTTAAGACTTAAATTCTATATGTTCATGAGAAACAAAAAGTAGTGTGGCTTATTTTCTCACCGAATTGTTGTTCTTAGTGTCTTCTAGACGTTCCAGAACTGATGTCAGATTTGGGTCATCAGAGTCCACAAACCATATTGGTGAAGAAGATGGGTAAGATTCCTGTTACAGAGACACCTACGTTAAACACATTTACAGACAAGATAACCTGGATATGCAATTAAACCTCACCACTAAATGGCAAGATGACCACAAATTTAAGTAAAGCATATCATGGAAAGAAAAGTAACACATTAAAATCCATGTGTGGAGAAGCAAAATTTTTAATGGATTTTTTAAAATAAAAATTATGTTTTACAGTTTAATCTTTCCTGTTCCATGTTACATAATTTATTAGTCTTAAAAAAAAAAAAAAGGACTTTAACCAGTAAGCAGTATGATTTAAAACAAACAGAAGAGAATACACTGCAAAAGTTATGTTTCATCAAAAGTATGCAAGCACCAAGGAAGACAGGCTTCCTTTCTTTACAAAGAAAGGTCTATCTTGGCCTGGATTCACCAGCTTTAACATTTAAGGGCTTTAAAATCTGGAATCACAATAAATCCCTCAAAAAGCAAAAACAAATTAAAAGCAAAAACTAAAAAACCCCAGCCTTGAAGTAGTCTACAGAGTTAAACCATACTACTTTTTGCCTTTTAATATAATAAAACTACATTTCTAAGATTTATCTAGATGAGATCTAACTCTGAATTTTTTAAAATAAAGCAAAGGGATACATATCTAGGCACATGTTTTTAAATCCTTACAAATGTTAAAAATGATTTTTTAAATCTTCTACTCACTATACTACTTGCCTTCTGAGTAGTGTAATTACAGAAGCTACTTTGAGATTTCTCTCCAATAGAAAATTGGCCCCTATTGGCCCCTAAAAATCAATCCCATTTAATTTTGCCTTTTTCCTAATAATTTCCCATCCCTTCTTAGACTGCAAGGAAGACTCTGGCTTCTAAAGGACAAATTTCTTAAATGAGGTTAAGATTACTTCTTCAAGACAGCAAGGTGTTAGAAAGGCAGAATAGACAGCAACATAGCTGTCTTAGGCCTACATTAGCCACTATGACATTAGTCAGAGTGCTCACTAGCCACTGGAGTTGGGCTCTGAGACAGGCATTCTCCTTGTACAGCTACCGTCTGCGTGCTCCAGCTCATCCAGGTCAATGATGTTCTTGAACACTGTAATAGGCTGCCTCTAAAATGGCTCCAATAATCTTAACCTCCTGGTAGTCACACCCTTGTACATGTTTCCACCTAATAACAGACATTTACTCTGTTCATTTGTACTGTTTTCTATTATATATTAGGGAAAAGCCATTATTATTAGTATTAGGTACAGTTAGATTCTAGTCATAGAGAAACAACAATTTTGCAGAAACAGTTTAAAGAAGCATTGCTTTGAGAACTCTAATCTCAATTATAATATAGTTGGAGCCACAGAAACTGACTATTTTTAAAGCATTTTACAAAATATTCTTTAAAGAAAGAAAAACTGTATTGAAGTAGGACATCATTATATCCATTCAGTAATGGTTTATTTTTGTATTCTCATTCCTCAAACTCTTACTGTGTCCCAAACCTCTTTAAGGCTAAAAGGTAAACAGACTGTCTTCAAAATTAATCCTATTCTTAAACAGAATTACTTATTACATTTTCTTTAAATTCTTCAGCCTAGTTTGAGAACACACCATCTAAACCATTTTTATTGTTTTAGATTTGTATTTTCTTTAGCCTTAAAAGAAAAAAAAAAGCACTAAATTCTCTGCTTCATTATGTAGATTAAACTTCTGCATAAGCAAAAGAAAATATATGAACTGTTGCTCTGGACTAAAACCCCTCAAAACCGTATTATAAGAATTGCAAAAAAAGAGAAAAACATAAAAGAAATACTGAGATCAGTTACTACCTATGCCGTATTTCTCTAATCCTGTACAAAAGAAGACAGGATATATACTAGGTCTAAGCAACTATGTTAACAGTTCTCAAGTGGGGCCCTTGGACTCCTAGGTCCAAACTATTTCTACAAGAATACTAAGATGTTAATTGCCTTTTTCACATTGACATCTGTACCAATGGTGCAGACATAATGGTGGGTAAAACTAACTGCTGGTACCTTAGCACAGATAAAGGCAGTGACACCAAACTATACTTGAAGACATGGTATTCACCACCAGTCATTCAAGGTGTTTAAAAGAAAAAAAAGGCATTTCACTTATGAATGTCTGTGATGAGGCAGTTATTTTACTAAATCTCAATCCTTATGTCTTTTTAATATTGCAAGTGATGAAATGTGAAGCACACATGAGCACTCCTACAGAACACATGAGAAAAAGCACTTGTATGTCAATTGTGAGCTGAACTAACCACTTTCACAGGACACAATTTTCACTTGAAAGAATGACTGACAAACAATGGTTATTCCAACTTGGATTTTTGATAGATGTTTTCTCCAAAAAGAATGAAGAGAGCCTGTCATTTCAAGGAAAACACACGACAGTATTTATTGCCAATGATAAAATTCAAGCTTTCAAGCAAAAATTAGAATTTTGCAAAACCTGTATCTACCACTGTGAGCCTGACAGCTTCCTAATAGTATTCTGATGAGGTTGATGGTGATATTAATGAATATAATGTTTCCATGTCACCTAACGAAATGTATCAACATTTAGAAGATTTCAGTGAACCAATATTTTCCAAATGACCAATGCATGATGTCATAATATCATGGGTAAAAGATACATTCAAAGTTCAAGAAAAAAACAAGTTTGGGTAGAGTATCCAAAATGAATATCTACAACTATCTAAAACAGCTGTTACAATATTCCTTTTTCCAACCAAGTATCGGTATGAGGCTGGATTTTCTTCCTATTACTTCAACCAGGACAACATATCACCACAGATTGAATGCAGAAGCAAATGATAGACCAGACATCAAAGAGATTCACCTCAAAAAATGTAAAATTGTGGGGCTTCCCTGGTGGTGCAGTGGTTGACAGTCCGCCTGCCAATGCAGGGGACACGGGTTCGTGCCCCAGTCCAGGAAGATCCCACATGCCACTGAGCAGCTGGGCCCATGAGCCATGGCTGCTGAGCCTGTGCGTCCGGAGCCTGTGCTCCACAACAGGAGAGGCCACAACAGTGAGAGGCCCGCGTATCGCAAAAAAAAAAAAGTAAAATTCTGCCACTATTCTCATTAAAACTTTTTGGTTTAGAGCATAAGGTCATTTTCCACAAAAACATTTATATTAACATGTAATGAGTTTATCTTAATGAATATTTTAAATATTTGTTTTAATTTCTAATGATAAATATTGACAACCTACATAAACAAAAGCTCCTTGGGACCTCAATATATTTTTAATAGTGTAAAAGAGTCTTGACTCCAAAAAACCTTGATAACTGCTGCCTGCCCCCATCTCCCAACCTTTCTCCCCCTCACTCTCAGAATTTCTTCCTTGGAAGAAACATCCTTTTATCATTCTATATTAATGTGGTTCTACTGAGGTTAGTTTTCCTATCTCCTTCCCATCTTCCTACCTGCCTCCCTTGACCCAAAACCTGATCACAGGTCTCTACCAGCCTATCCTACTCCCAGTGGTTAGCTGTCAGATGAGCTAAACCAGGCAAATCTGGGTCTTCTCTGGGACCAGAGCCGTCTTTCTTGGAGATCCAGCATCACAAGGACAATGTTGGCCAACTGGGGTAGCCAGCATATATCTTGCCAAAATAGAGAGGGTTAAAAGAAACCAGACTGTTTTCTAAAGGGTCATAGATACTTATACTATACTTTGTGCCATGACTGTGAGAACGCCCCTTCCACTTCACACCTGCTAACGTTTTTACCAATCTAATAAAAGCTGCTACCTGGAAGAAAAAAAAAAGTTCCTATACAATATAATGTGTTACAACATCTCCAAAAACCAATTCATCAACAAGAACAGAAAGCTATCACTTCTAGGAAAATTTCAAAGGATATTACCTATATGCACAAGGATTTAGCTCTAGCTATTAATGCTCAAAGCATTACTTAAAATAGAAGAAAACAGAAACCACCGATAGTAGCAGACACGACTGACTCAATGCTGTAGTCATGTAACAGAACAGCACATGATAATTGAAGACATTGGAGGAAAAAGTTTATGACAAAGGTCTACAATATTACTGAGTGAAAAATCAGATAACAAAATAACCTGATTTTTTTTTTAAAGGGAGAGGGAATCTACATAAACATAAGAGAAAAAAGATGACCAGATGACAAGATATGTACCATAATTTTGACAGTGGTGTCTTCTGAGTGGTAGAATTACAGGTGATTTTTTTTTCTTGTTTTGCTTATCTGGTTTTTAGACTTCTTAAATGTCTTATTTTCCACATTATAAAATATCCACTACCACCACCTCTGGAAACTGAATCTTCAGCACAAATTTCACATCATGGTCAAGGCTTGTTCAGTGTAATATTTAGAAGACAATCTACATACTTTGAAAGGCATCTAAAATTATCACCAATACTTAAAACTAAGCATTAATGCTTTCAACCTCTCATATACCTCAAGCTTTTAAATTTTTACAAGGTTAACAACTAAGCTTTGTATCTATCTTGAAAAGATAGTTTCCTTACTATTTCTCTTTAAAATGACCCATGATATACAATTTTTAAACAACAGATGGTGCTCTAAAATCCCAGTGTAAGTTCAAGCAGCTTTCCTTACACTAAATGTTTAAGTGCTTCTAACACCTCTCTTTCTCGCCAGTTATGAAAATTTTAGACAATTATCTAAGCATCTAATTACTCAGGGACCCTGTTTTTCCTCAATTCTACTATTAGTTTTATAGTGATTTTAAGGCTTGAAGGATGAAGTTGTCTGTGACCACCACCATAAAGGTTACCATAAGTGGACAAATTTCAAAGAAATTCACCACCACGGCCACTGCCACCATAAAATGTTGTGTTATCCTAATCTAAGGCAACATAACTCAAGGTTAATCAAACCAACCTCTTCGCTTGTCATTGCCTAAGGAGTTTGTCTTGTTCAGAAATAGCTTTACCTATTTTTCCACATAAACCCACTAAGAGACCGATGTGTGGCTCTATATCAAGCACCAGCCAGCAAAACTGCCTGCCAGAATGCTCAGTTTCTGGCATTTTTCCAAATGACATGAAATCCTTGGAGATGGCTGTATCCTAACTTTTTTTGAAAATTGATACACATACTTCTTGTTGAAGGTTCAAAGGTATTAACAGTTTTAATTCTTCTGGAGAACAGCTATGGGACACTCTATTTTCACACTTTGCCGTTCAATAAATGTGGGATGGAGAGTGAAATAAACTGACAGAATTACCATATGGTAGCTTAATAAAATTCTAAATGACCTGACAACATAAAAAAGCTACCCAAAAAAAAGAAGAAAGAAAAAGAGATTGCTCCCTGATAATCATTTTACAAGTAAATAACATACAACTAAATATCTAACATGACCAGAGCCCAGAGAAGCAGAGTAAAAACACTAACATTTGGTAAAAGAAAAATGCATATATACCCCTGTGATCTGAAAAAAATTCCTAAGTGTTTGTTTGAATAGCAAATTACAGCTAATCAAAACATCATTCTAAAGACACTGAGGCAGAGAAAACAAAAGTGCTGAAGAGAATTCAAACCACCTAATCTGCAGAAACCACTGGTTTCCTTGGTTCTGAGTCCGCTTTGTCTTTCAGAACGATCTTTCAGAAGAGAACACAGAACACTATTACAATGGCCTTGGAAAAAGGGACCTCTGCTTCACCACTCTGGCTCTCCAGTAATGCTTTATTTGGCAGGGACTATTTAAATTCAATTCCCCACTAAATTCAATTCCCCACCCCTCAACTAGCTGACATTTATCTAATACTATCCTTTTCCAGGCCTGAGGAAGTTTAACAACAACAACGAAAAAAAACAAGTTACTAAAGGATACACCATTCACAAAATGGAAATCTAAGTCTCCTCTCTTCATGTATCTGTTCCTTTCAAGGAAGGGCATAAAAATGGGGATGAGGGAAGAGAGATACCAACTAGGAATTTGACTCTATATTATAAATTGGTCAAATGAATGGAAACAATGATTCCTCTGGACTGAAAGTACCACTGAGGTGCTTAACATGACAGCTGTGATACTTCCAAAAGATTCTCCAGGAGTTCAATTTGGAAAAGTAATCTGTCCCAGGAGAGTAGACCAAAGAAAAGGTCTTGGGCTCTTTAGTCAAGTTTTGTTATTTTCCTTTGTATAACCTTCTCTGGGCTACTTTTTATCAATGTAAAGACTAGAAACAAGAAAAATTAAGAAATTAACAGCACTGGTTTATTTCCCATGAAAAGCTATTAAAAAGCATTTTCAAAAGTGTTATTCAGCTGCTAATGACACCATCACTTTTATATTTGTAGAGATCATTATCAATGTTAAAGAGCTTTCCTATATATGCTCTCATGTGGGGCAAAAAGTATTATCTATTTCATAGAAAAATACAGTGAAAGTAGTAATTTGCTTAAGGTCCCAATGACTAAAGACTAAATTTTTTTCCGTCTCCTAAACTCTCAGTTCTAACATTTTTAATTTAGTATCTTGCTGTTAGGGTTGGGAGGGGGGTAACCTTTTTGGCAATGATGAATAGAAATTTAATTAAAAAAATGTTCCACCACAAATAGCCTGGCAAATAGCCACTCAGGCAGAAAGAGTAATGATTTATGCTACACAAATAATAAAGTACTATGAGGTTTTATTTGTTTACCAGCTAATTTACTTCCTGGGGGGGATTTCTCACTCTAAAACAGCAATTCCCTACCAAGAGTTCCCAAATGCCAAGAAGTCCATAAAAGGAGTAATGGAGTTGCCAAGGTATGCTAAATATTTCAAAAGGACTAAAACAAAGTCCTACACTAGCTCCCAATAAGGCTGCACAAGTTATTAAAACGAGCTGCTTTGATTTTAGGTGTGATCATAACTGGATGTTAGCACTGACTGGCAATTAGATCTATTTACTGAAAATGGAAAGACAATACTTCTAAGTTTGCATGACAAACTTTCATATCATGAGTTCACAGAAAACAAGTTTTTTAAAAAAGACTCCTTGAAGTTGAAAATAGCACTCTTTCCCTTT
Organism: Delphinapterus leucas; assembly: GCF_059928025.1. NCBI lineage: Eukaryota > Metazoa > Chordata > Mammalia > Artiodactyla > Monodontidae > Delphinapterus > Delphinapterus leucas. The sequence continues at coordinate 61,597,712 of NC_143130.1, read as the reverse complement.
CATACTTAAGATTAGGACAAATTTATAAAACAGAAAAAAAATTTAGCTTCATTCCCTTGGCCTAAAGAGTAACACATCTATGCCTTGTTTTTTTTTTGGTTTGTTTTTTGTTTCGTTTACTTCTTAAAACGCTTTCATGTGAAGTCAAATTGCAGATTTCCTATCGAACCCTAAGTGGCCTTTTAAATATTTATGCACTACCCATGACACTTTCTTGATGTTTTCTCTGCCCTTTTGACCAACTCTTGGCAGTTAACTTACATGGTAGTTAAGATTTTTGTTCCAACAGAATATAGCTAAAATGGTGGCCATATCATCAATAGTACAAATATTTACTGAGCATTTAGTGAGAGGAAGATGAAAAATATAACTACAGAATATTCCCCCCTGCCACCATAAAAAAGACTTTTAAAAACTACACAACTAAAAAAAAAAAAAACTCCACAACTATTATAATATTAAGAAAACATAACCAAAGCAATAAACAGTTAAGGACTATAGAAGACAGGAAAGGAAATAGATATCAGCATAAACAGCTTATGACTAGAAGAGCCTTGGGGATGGTCAGACATGTCAAGACAGATTGGGGTAGGGTAAGGGGCACATTCCACATGGGAAAAAATGCTGACGCAGGAGCCTGAAAGAAAAAGGGGGCACAATATCTTTAGAGGACTACTCAGAAATTGACATGCAGGTGTATAAGGAAACAACTAGTGAGGTACCATTCACTCAAACATTACAGAAACTGCCTAAGGATGCTTCTTGATAAGCATGGAGAAGACAGGGCCTGGCATGTAGAAGAGCTCAATAAATATATGGGAATAAGAGGAAATAAGAGGAAAAGTTTTTTAAAAGATAGATCAAAATTATTATTTTTTAAGAGCTAAAACTTTTTAGAGAATAGCAAATCAAACACAGTAGACAGGTCCTGACATATGAAATCCAGCCCCATTTTTTCCTTGCTCCTTCCCCTCTAAGAAAATGGCATCAGCAAGAGCAAACCATGGTGATTTTATCTAAACACTCAGCCATACTTAAAGAGTCTTTATCTTTTAGAGATACACACCGAAATATTTACAGATGAAGTGATATGTCTGGAATCTGCTTCAAAATAATCCGAGGTGGGGTATAGATGAAATAAGATTGGCCAAAAGTTTATCACTGTTGAGGCTGGGTACGTGGAGGTTCTCCACACTATTCAACTTTTTATATGTTTGATGTTTCTCCATAATAATGTTAACACACATTCGTATACACTGAGCATCTACCACGATAATGTGTCATAATTCACTAACATCTCAATTTGAATAGTTTGTATTAGTGGTACCATTATACTAGTCCCCACCAGAACCTCCTTTTGCCAGGCGCCTCTAATTCACTTCTTGTTCCACTTCCTAATCCAGGTCATCACTCAGTATCTTTCTGTGCAGCTGACTCCATCAGCCTCCAATATGGCTCTCAATAGGGCACTGCTGGCATTTGAAGTGGGATAATTCTCTGTCGTGGCAGACTGCCTGAACATTACAAGACATCTGGCATCCCTGTACCCCTGCCACTAAATGCCAGCACAGCACAGCAACACCACCATCCCACCCCCACTGGGATTACCAAAACCACACACTTTTCCTAATGCCACCCACTGTACAGAACCACTCCTAGTCCTGGATGGCAAAAACATCTTCCCATTTACCTAACTCAGCAGCTCGCCCACAAGCCTACAAGTTCACTCTATCATTGAAACCAGCCCTACTTTTTCCTGGCTACACCTGAACCTGTACCAGAGCAATCATCATTCAGACTAGCCAGTCTCTTTATTATCACCTACTTCATGCTCACTACTACTTCCTGTTTTCCATTCTTGGAAAATCTTCACCTTCACCAGCCTATATCCTGGGCTTCTCAAGACTCATTATAACTTCTCTACGCCTAATCAATCCACATTTTCTCAAGCTTTGCTGTCTTTTTTGGATGGAGTTTCCTCTGCCCGAAATGCCGTTTCCATCCCTTCCAAAATTCTACTCACCTGTGAAAGCCCAACTCCACAATCAGCCTCTCCTCAAGGCCTTCTCTGAAGCGACCCCACCACCACCAAAGTCAAAGTTAATTGCTCTCTTCGGCTTTCATGATGATACCATAGAACCTGGTCACACTTCGTTGTGTAAAACTCTTCCCCCGAGAAGACTAAGTTCTGAAAGCAGGGACTGCGCTACCCAGTTGTGCAAAACCAGCGCCTAGAAAAGAACACCTGAGTACAGCTCTTTACTGAACTTTTTTTTCCTGAAATATACACCTGTTCCCCAGTATTCTGAAAACTACTTTAATGTTAATTATCATAACTTCAAGGCTTTTACAGAGCGCCAGGTACGCTGCAGGGTAGGCACTTAAGTACCTACTAACTTAACAAAAGGGAGTTTAAAGACGCCAGACTCGGTTTTAGCCATATTTACAGAGGAACGTGAAACCTTAACTCCTGTTATAAGAGGCATATTCCGCAGTTTGGACCAATACCCTAAGTCAATTTCACAACGAACAGCCTCATCATACACTTTTATGAAGAAACTTATTTAACATTTTTTTTTTTTTACGCGTTTCTGACGAGATTTCAGATGAAGTTAAAGAGTGAGCTTTAAAGGGTCTTCTCGGCTTTGGGACATAAAACAATCCTACTGGGCAGCAGACTTGGGCACGTATCGCCTTTCGCCAGCTCCTAATCTGAACGGCTTACCCACAGGAGGGGCTGCACAAACATACTCCCAGAACACCTGCCGCATCCAAGGTCCAATGCGCCTTCGGAAAAGCGTTAGTGCGGAGCCAGGCCAGCAGGAAGGGGATAATTCAAACAGTGCCAGAGCCTGCATTCTAAACTTTTTTTCCTCAAATGCGTCAGTTTTCAATGTTAGCTTTTCCTTAAGCACAAACTTAAAATATAATTGGGGGAATACGCGGAACCAGGGAAATCTGACTCGAGAAGGACGCGCTCAAACTTGAGGGCCCTTCGCCTGCCCCGCCGGGGCTCAAACAACAGCCGACCCGCCGCACCGCGGCCCCGGAGGCAGGCCCCTGGCTGTGGGCGGCCATGGCGACCCAGCGAGGGCTCGGCCGGCAGCGGTCTCCCACCTCAGGGCGCGGCGACGGGGGCCGAGAGGGACCAGGAGTCCCAAACCCAGGCCGGCGGGAAGAGCCGGAGAAACGAGCAGCCCGCCTCCTCCCACCCGAGCCGCGCGCAGTCCCGGCGGGGCTGGGCCGGGCCCTTCTCCGGGGAAAGGGGCGGGCCCGCCCCGCCCGGGGGTCCGAGGGGCCTCTCCGGGGCAGGCTCCCCTTTGTCCAGGGACTCTGGGCGCCCCTTTCCTCCCCGGCCCGGCCATACAGGGCTGCGGCCGGGCGCCTCACCGTGATATTGCAGTGGAGTGTGAGCGGCGGCGGCGGGGAGTGAGGGCTGCCCGGCGGCGCCGGTGGCGGCACCAGGAACTGGCAGTGCAGCTCGTCCAGCTTCCAACTGACGATGCGGAATCTCTCGTGGTTCTTGTCGAAGATGGACGCCAGGAACTTCAGCTCAGCCTTGAGCCCTGACACGGACATCTTCCCCTCATCTCCGGCGGGAGGGGTGCGGAAGGGGAGCCGGGCCCGGAGCCGCCGTCACGGCCGCGACCGCCCCGCGGGGCCGGCCCGGGCCGCGCTCTCGCGGCTCCGCCTCTCCCCGCCGCCCCGGCCCGCGTCGGTCGGGGCTGGAAAATGGCGAGGGGCTGTGTGGCGGCCTGGGCGGCTGCTCCCTTTGTAACTGACTCCACCGGCAGGAGGCGGCTGCCCCGCGGCTTAAAAGGGCAACAGCGACACCACCCCCGCTACCGCCTTGGGAAAGGGCTGCCCCCACCCCGCCCCCATCCTTCCCCGCCCCGGCGCGTGCACGCGGCTAGCGCGCGCGCCCGCCAGGCCGCCCCCTCCTCGCCGTGACCAGCCCCCTTCCACCCGGCCCAACTGCTCTGCTCGCGCCCGCGGACGCCAGGCTCGGGCCAGCTGGCGCCCCGGCCTCTGATCACCAGGAACCTGAGACCCCCGCGCTGCCCTGTTCCCCAGCCCTGGAGCAGACACGTGCGCGGCCTACTGCGCCGGCCACGTCGGCGGGGCAGCGGACGCGCGCCGGCCCCTGGGGGCGGTGCTCCGCGAGGCTACAAGCGGGCCACCCACTCACCTGACCCAGCCCCGGGCCCTCCCTGGTGGGAGACTGCGGGCTGTGAGGAGCATTCGGGACCCGTATCGGCCCACCTAGCTTCATCTCCGCTATTCTCATCCTAGTCACCTAGCCACCACTTTAGCCTGAGTTCCTGCCAGGACCTTCTCGCCGGACTCTGCTCACTCCTTTGCTCTCAAACAATCCTTTTACCAAAAAATGATAATTTGGTCTCTGCCGGCTGCTCCCTCCCACCTCTCGCAATTTCATCCTTCCCCTTACCCACTACCTCTGTTCACTCTGGCATTCATTTTCTCTCCCTCTTTCCAGCCTTGAGCTTTTGTCATTGCCCAAGCTTAAGATAACTCTCTCCACCTCCCATGGAGGCAGGGCTGGCCTATTTTCAGTAAAGTCTTAGTTCAAATGTCATCTCAGAAAGGGCCTCCCTGACCACCTAATCTAAAATAGCCACCTAGGCATGGACATATATACACTACCAAATGTAAAATAGATAGCTAGTGGGAAGAAGCCACATAGCACAGGGAGATCAGCTTGGTGCTCTTTGACCACCTAGGGGGGTGGGGATAGGGAGGGTGGGAGGGAGAGGCAAGAGGGAGGAGATATGGGCATATATGTATATGTATAGCTGATTCACTTTGTTATAAAGCAGAAACTAACACACCACTGTAAAGCAATTATACTCCAATAAAGATGTAAAAAAATAAATAAAATAGCCACCTAGTCACCCTGTATCACATCATCCTATGTTAATTTCTTTCTCATCACCTGTCACTATCTGATATTTTTCCTGTTTATTTATTGTTTCTGCCCAACATGAATGTCTTATGCAGAGCCATAGTCCCAGAACCTAGAACAAGGCCTTTTATGTAATAGACACCCAATGTTATGAATGTATGCTCCTATCTGGAATCCACAGCACTTAACACAATCCCTGGCATATTCTAGATGCCCCCAAAATGGATGGAGGACTGCGTGGCAGTCCAAAGGAATATAACATAATTAGGCAGGTAATTAATAGTGTGTTTAGTGGTATGTCCTAGAGGCAGGACCAGTTTCATGGGTGTGCAACCTGTAGTTGCATAGGGGTCCTGGCTTAGAAGGGCCTTGTGCTTGGTTTAATGCTATGCTAATAATTTTCCAACAAGGGGCTCTGCATTTTCCTTTTGCACTGGTCTTGACTGGAGGTACCTAGCCTTCTCTGGTCCCTAAATGTATCCTACTTCATGATCTACAAATGGTTCCTTGTCTACTGGTCCTTTAGATAACAAAATTCAGAACAACACTGGGAGGTAGTAAGTCCACTGAATGGGGAACATTTTAAAAGTTTTTATTTTCATTTACTTTTGAGATATCATCTCATGTTATATTGCCTTTCAAGGGGTCACAGACCCCTCTGAGAATCTAATAAAAGCTATGATCCATCTTCCCAGGAAAATACCTCTGCATGTAAAGTGTTATATTTATGGGGATTCCTGGCCCTGGCACTAGAGGTATCACTATGAACTGGGACTGGGAGAAGAAGGGGTTCCAGTCCTGAGCTCTGAGCCAGAAATAACTAGGATACTGTATTGGCATTATTGCTGGGTTAATCACAAGTATGGCTTGCTGCTTTTCTTTCCTTCAGTCCCCAGTACTCTTGGGACCCTAACAGGCATGGCAGTCACAGACAAGGACTTGAGACAAAGAGAACAAATTGTTCAGAACTTGGTATGACTTTGAGAAATAAAATTCCCTGAATAAGTTATTTAATCTATCTAAACTTTATTTTGTTATCTCTAAATTGCTATGGGAAAATAGAGCTCTATAAATTGCAAACACTTTTACTAGTTATATCTCAGAAATATATATATATATATTAATTTCACAATCCCATTTTTTGAGTATGTGCTGTGTTCCAAGCCCTAAGAGAGCTAGAAATGTAAATAGATACAGTCCCTGAATTCAGGAAGCTTAAAATCTAGCATCAGAAACAAAACATTGTTTCCTGGTGCAAATAACAGAAAAATGTGACTTAAAGTGGCTTGGACAATAAGGAAATATATTACTTCACATAATAGGAAGTCCAGAATCAGGGCAGGCACTAGGATTGGTTGATTAAAGCTTTGATAATATCAAGAGCGCAGACTCTCTATTTCCTTTGTCAAGATGACAGCAAGGTGGCTGGAGCTGTTCTTGCAGGTCACATCCAGACATAACAATATCCAGAATCGGAAAGGACTGTTTCTTCCATGTCTCCTTCCAAGACATGGGGATTTTCCAAGAATATACCCAGCTGACTTCTCTTCTGTGTCATTGGCCAGAAATGTGTCACAAGCCTACCCCTAAAACAATCACAGGTAAATGGATAGGATCACTCATTGGACTTCCAGTCATCTGGGTTGGAATGGATATTGGGGAGTCAACCATAATGTCTACTACAGACTCATAAATAAAGACAACATCAGATCACATTTGATAAGAGGTTCAAACTACTGAACTATGACATATCAGAGGAGGAAGAAATTAATTCCAGAAATTATTTGCATTAAAGTATGGCCATGTTCAGAGAACATCCAAGAGCCCAGCTGATTATATAGTACAGCAAGGTGCCAAAAAGAAGATATAGTTGAGATTTTATTTGAGCCTGGATTTTGGAACCCTGAAATACCTGGGACTACTACAGTTTCATTTGGTGAGAGTCACCACTTTTAAGAAGATTAATCTGGCATTTGTGCACAAAATAGATTACAATGGGTTTAAAACTGTCAAGTAGCCAACGAAGAAGAGGCAGGAAACCCAGATTCTAGATCTGGCGTGCCATTAATTTCATGGGGCAAGTCACATCCAACTCAGACATTCTCCAGGTCCAAGCAATAGAGTCTTTTGGATTGGTCCAAGTCAATAGTGAGAAACACTGAAATAGAAATGGCGGTGGGCATGGAAAGACTACACTGATTCTAGGGATATTTCTAGAGCAGAACTGCTAGATCTTAGAGCTGATTCAGGGATAGAGGAAGGCAGAGAAGTGTTGCTTTATTTAAAGTAACAATTTGAAATTTCTACGGCAGGTGGCTGGGAAGGAGTGATACTATTGACACAGCCAGACAAAGACGAATCTGAGGTGCTGATGGGACCTCATACAGAGAATTGTATTATAGGTCTGGAGTTTATAAGGGAAGTCAGAGCAAGGGACATATACTTGTGGATCAGCCAAACGGGATGATAGTCGAAGTCGAAAGTCAGAGGATGACCCGTGTGTCAAATTATTTGTGGAAAGGGCAAGAAAGATCAGGACCAAGAAAAAGCCGTGGGCTTTAGGGATTAGGAGGTCAATGGTGTTTTAGAGAAAACAGTAGAATGATGGGCATGGGGTGGAAGTGGAGACAGTGTATGTAGACTACTACCTTGAAAGGTTTCAGAGTGATGAGGAAGAAAAATGAACAGTCACGTAGTAGCATAGCAAAGGGAAGCTTTGGGGTTTTGTATTGTTTTTATTATAGTATGGACAGAGGTGGATTTACTGTGTCACTTAAGATTTAGGGCCCCTTACACAGGCACGGGCCCCCTTCTGTATAAATATTAGCTTTTGGTTTTAAGTGGGTATTTGTAATTTTGTATTCTTTTTCTTGAAGAGAGCTCTCCAGATTGAATAAGCTTCAGGCCCTACAAAACCTGGATCTGCCCCTAAGGAGAGAGCCATTTACAGGCAATGAAAACTAAAGACACAAGAGGGGAGATGAGGCGTAGAACTAGGTTCTGGAAGAGGAGGGAAAGGACGGGATAAGGAGCTACTCATAGAGAGGAATTCCCCCTCCAAGGAGGATGGGGGTGGGGGAGAGAACTGGGGAACACACAAAGGAATGTTGAGTTAGAGTGGAGGGTTGTTGAGAGACCTCATGCTGAATAAATGACCTTGAATATAGCAAGGCACGTTCAGGGATGGGCAAGACAGATAAATACAGAAGCCAGAGGACAGCGGAGCGCTGACAAAAATGGGTTGAAAACTCTGACCACAGAGTCCCACCTGGATGCACATGAAGGACCATGAGAAGAAGCTGGGCTTGAGAGTCTGGAAGTCTCCAGGGAGACAGAGCAAGTTCAGTATGAAAGAAGAGTGGGAGAAATCACAACGTGTACAGAATTGCAAACTTCAAGAACTTGAATGTGGAGTAATTCCCAGTGACAGCATATTCCATGCATATTCCATGCTACGCTGTTTCAACATATCCTGTAGGGCTACGCTCAAATGCCTTTATCCTTTTTCAAGCCTTCCCTAGTCCTCTAAAATGAATTTAATCTCTCCTTTTCTCCAATTTCCCAGTACCTTGCCTGTTCCGGCACTTACTTCATTGGTTTTGCCTTGGTTATGACTTGCTGGTTTTAGGTTTGTCTCCTCTACTAGATTATAAACTTCTTGTCTTAATCGTCTTCATATCTGTAGCACTTAGCCCAATCCTTGGGACATAGAAAGCACCCAGTGAGTGATCACAGAGTGAACATAGCCTACTGGAAGTGAAAGCCATGTAACGTCTTCAATTAAAGAGACTGCAAGTAAATTGTGAGAGAAGTGATCTAGTTTCAGTGAAATCTCAGGGAAGCTGCGAGGACCTCTCTCCCTCTCTCCCTGTCCGAAGAGCGCACACATCATTATGTGGCCGCATATGCCCAAACCACAGTATGCCCAAACCACAGTATGCCCAAACCACAGGGCTCCTCACGAGGCACAGGAAACGGGGCCCATCCCTGTTGAAATGAACAAGTGACTCATTATTCTGCTGCAGCCAACTCAGCCAGAAACTGTTCTAAGCTGAAATTTTCACAAGTTTGGGCTCTGGCTTATAATAAAACTCCTATCTTTGATTTTACTTTTAGTTACCGATGCCCACCTCTTGCCTGTATTGTAAGGGGCTTTCACCAAGGTGCAAACACGCTGAAATTGTGTAAATTTGAAGTAGATATGCATATGAATATTATTCTGGGGGAAAGTCGAAAGCACCACTATCCTGTAGAACTTTCTGTAGTGATGGAAGTGTTCTGTATTTGCACTGTCCGCTAGCCATATGTGGCCATTGGGCACTTGAAAAGTGATTAATGTGACTGAAGAACTGAAAGTTACTTTTATTTAATTGTAATTAACTTAAATTTAAATAGCCACACATGGCTAGTGGCTACCATATTGGACAGCACAGCGCTAGGTTATTCTATAATACCTCATATTAGCTCAGTCCAGCACTTTTTAAAACATGTCTGTCCTTCCTTACTCCTTGAAAGCAGCGACCATCTGTTGCTAATTACCATATCTTCAGTGCCTGACAGACTCAGTGTTTAATAAATGTTAAATGAAGACCAAATTTCACATTTTCTCTGAACTTAGTTTTCTTATTTCTAACATAAAGACAGTGTGCACTAAGATTTCTTCTAGCTCAAAAAACAAAAACAAAAAACCCTAAGACTCTAGTAAGCAAATATTCACTCATTCAACAAGTATCTATTGAAGTAGCCAAGTTACTCCATCATTGTAGCAACCTGAGGAAACTATCATTATACTCCCGAACAACTGAATTTCAGAAAAGGGAAGTAATTTGCCCAAGATCATGCAGCAAGTAACTGACCAACTCAGAATTTGAACCCAGGTCGGTCTAGCTGTTTCCACTATAATCCTGCTTCTATATAAATTATAAATAAAAATGTAAATTTAGATAAATATGAAATAGCAAATAACTTAGCATTGAGAAGGCAGGGCAGCACAGAAACTTCACTGGAGTGAGATATAGATCTTCCTGTTAGGAAGATAACAGGTTCTACAGACAGATTCTTGATTGCTGAGTGAGGGCTGCCAGCTCCTTCAGGAAGACCACCTGGTCTATTGAGTAGGGGTACATGCTCCTCCAGAGAGGCTACTTAATACAATGGGAGGAACTTCCGACCCCTGATGCTGACGAAAGGAGACAGGAGGGAAATCAGCCTGAGGTTCATTACAGTAAATCCCTAGAAACCTTTCAGGGCATTATCACCCCTCCGTTATCAGCATATGAAAGATTCAAATAAAAAGATTCCCTCCTTATCCCATCCACTTGGGAATTCTGTCACATTCTTACAAAATGTTCTTTTGGAATGTTTAAGGCTAATGAGTGAGAACATCTTTCTAGAGCTAGGCATAATATACCTTCCACCCAGTAATTTTTCAAATGTAAGCATTTATCCTGAAGAGCTACTTGAGCACGTGCGTCAAGATTTAGTTACCAAAGGGAATGTTACTAAACGCATCAAACATTTATGAGCCAATTGGAGAAATCTGAACATTAAATATTTGCTGATATTATGGAATTCTTGTTTATTTTTTTGGTGTGGCAATAGTATTGTTATTGCTATTTTATTTTTCAAATGAGAGTTATCTTTTGGAGCTACTTATTGATGAAATAAAAAAATTCATTAAAATATTTATTCCAGCTCTTTTTATAATAGTAAAATATAAGGAGGGACCCAGTGCTTAGAATTGGATGTACCAATGTAAGTTTTTGTCTGTCCTCACAATGGAATAATGTGCAGCCATTAAAATCAAGTTGTGTTTATATATCTGGAAGGATATACCAAAATGTTAACAGTGGTCAATTCTCTTGAAAAGTGGCACATAGGCAACTATAGCTCATTCCCCTCCAGGGAACTCTGAGAACATTACAGAATATGCCTCAAAGTTATCCCGACCACGAGGGAAGACGCTGGTGTTCATTCACCAACTCCCCGTTTGCTGTTGGTCATGGGCTGAGTACACTGTGCATGACGGAACATGCCCCCCACAATAGAAGGTTGCATATGATCACAGATTTCCTTTTTTTTTTAGTTATTTCTGAGATATACATTTTAAAGTAATAACTAGAATCATGACTTATGACATTATACCAGAACATATACGATTTTTAGAAATTTCATGTAATGTTTGTAACATTTATATTAACATATTTACATACAAATAACCCAAAGAAAGTTTAGTATTAGTTGTTTGTTTGTTTGTTTATACTGCAGGTTCTTATTAGTCATCAATTATATACACATCAGTGTATACATGTCAATCCCAATCGCCCAATTCAGGACACCACCATCCCCACCGCACCGTGGTTTTCCCCCCTTGGTGTCCATACGTTTGTTCTCTACATCTCTGTCTCAACTTCTGCCCTGCAAACTGGTTCACCTGTACCATTTTTCTAGGTTCCACATACATGCATTAATATACGATATTTGTTTTTCTCTTTCTGACTTACTTCACTCTGTATGACAGTCTCTAGATCCATCCACGTCTCAACAAATGACTCAACTTCATTCCTTTTTATGGCTGAGTAATATTCCATTGTATATATGTACCACATCTTCTTAATCCATTTGCCTGTCGATGGGCATTTAGGTTGCTTCCATGTCCTGGCTATTGTAAATAGTGCTGCAGTGAACACTGGGGTGCACGTGTCTTTTTGAATTATGGTTTTCTCTGGGTATATGCCCAGTAGTGGGATTGCTGGATCATACGGTAATTCTATCATTAGTTTTTTAAGGAACCTCCATACTGTTCTCCATAGCAGCTGTATCAAGTTACATTCCCACCAACAGTACAAGAGGGTTCCCTTTTCTCCACACCCTCTCCAGCATTTATTGTTTGTAGATTTTCTGATGATGCCCATTCGAACTGGTGTGAGGTGATACCTCACTGTAGTTTTGATTTGCATTTCTCTAATAATTAGTGATGTTGAGCAGCTTTTCATGTGCTTCTTGGCCATCTGTATGTCTTCTTTGGAGAAATGTCTATTTAGGTCTTCTGCCCATTTTTGGATTGGGTTGTTTATTTCTTTAATATGGAGCTGCATGAGCTGTTTATATATTTTGGAGATTACTCCTTTGTCCGTTGATTCATTTACAAATATTTTCTCCCATTTTGAGGGTTGTCTTTTCATCTTGTTTATGGTTTCCTTTGTTGTGCAAAGGCTTTGAAGTTTCATTAGGTCCCATTTGTTTATTTTTGTTTTTATTTCCATTACTCTAACAGGTGGATCATAAAAGATCTTGCTGTGATTTATGTCAAAGAGTGTTCTTCCTATGTTTTCCTCTAAGAGTTTTATAGTGTCCGGTCTTACATTTAGGTCTCAAATCCATTTTGAATTTATTTTTGTGTATGGTGTTAGGGACTGTTCTAATTTCATTCTTTTACATGTAGCTGTCCAGTTTTCCCAGCACCACTTATTGAAGAGACTGTCTTTTCTCCATTGTATATCTTTGCCTCCTTTGTCATAGATTAGTTGACCATAACTGGGTGCGTTTATTTGTGGGCTTTCTATCTTGTTCCATTGATCTATGTTTCTGTTTTTGTGCCAGTACCATATTGTCTTGATTACTGTAGCTTTGTAGTATAGTCTGAAGTCAGGGAGTCTGATTCCTCCAGCTCCATATATTTCCCTCAAGACTGCCTTGGCTATTCGGGGTTCTTCTGTGTCTCCATACAAATTTTAAGATGATTTGTTCTAGTTCCATAAAAAATGCCATTGGTAATTTGATAGGGATTGCATTGAATCTGTAGATTGCTTTGGGTAGTATAGTCATTTTCACAATATTGATTCTTCCAATCCAAGAACATGGTATATCTCTCCATCTGTTGGTATCATCTTTAATTTCTTTCATCAGTATCTTATAGTTTTCTGCATACAGGTCTTTTGTTTCCCTAGGTAGGTTTATTCCTAGGTATTTTATTCTTTTTCTTGCAATGGTAAACGGGAGTGTTTCCATAATTTCTCTTTCAGATTTTTCATCATTAGTGTATAGGAATGCAAGAGATTTCTGTGCATTATTTTGTATCCTGCAACTTTACCAAATTCATTGATTAGCTCTAGTAGTTTTCTGGTGGCATTTTTAGGATTCTCTATGTATAGTATCATGTCATCTGCAAAGAGTGACAGTTTTACTTCTTCTTTTCCAATTTGGATTCCTTTTATTTCTTTTTCTTCTCTGATTGCTGTGGCTAGGACTTCCAAAACTATGTGGAATAATAGTGGTGAGAGTGGACATCCTTGTCTCATTCCTGATCTTAGAGGAAATGCTTTCAGTTTTTCAGCATTGAGAATGATGTTTGCTGTGGGTTTGCTGTACATGGCCTTTATTATGTTGAGGTAGGTTCTCTCTATGCCCACTTTCTGGAGAGTTTTTATCAAATTTGGTGTTGAATTTTGTCAAAAGCTTTTTCTGCATCTATTGAGATGATTATATGGTTTTCATTCTTCAATTTGTTAATGTGGTGTATCACATTGATTGATTTGCATATATTGAAGAATCCTTGCATCCCTGGGATAAATCCCACTTGATCATGGTGTATGATCCTTTTAATGTGTTGTTGGATTCTGTTTGCTAGTATTTTGTTGAGGATTTTTGCATCTATATTCATCAGTGTTATTGGTCTGTAATTTTCTTTTTTTGTAGTATCTTTGTCTGGTTTTGGTATCAGGGTGATGCTGACCTCATAGAATGAGTTTGGGAGTGTTCCTTATTCTGCAATTTTTTGGAAGAGCTTGAGAAAGATGCGTGTTAGCTCTTCTCTAAATGTTTGATAGACTTCACCTGTGAAGCCGTCTGGTCCTGGACTTTTGTTTGTTGGAAGATTTTTAATCACAGTTTCAATTTCATTACTTGTGGTTGGTCTATTCATATTTTCTGCTTCTTCCTGGTTCAGTCTTGGAAGTTATACCTTTCTAAGGATTTGTCCATTTCTTCCACGTCGCCCATTTTATTGGCATAGAGTTGCTTGTAGTAGTCTCTTAGGATGCTTTGTATTTCTGCAGTGTCTGTTGTAACTTCTCCTTTTTCATTTCTAAGTTTATTTTTTATTATTTTTTTTGCGGTACGCGGTCCTCTCACTGTTGTGGCTTCTCCCGTTGCGGAGCACAAGCTCCGGACGCGCAGGCTCAGCGGCCATGGCTCACGGGCCTAGCCGCTCCATGGCATGTGGGATCTTCCCGGACCGGGGCACAAACCCATGTCCCATGCATCGGCAGGCAGACTCTCAACCACTGCACCACCATGGAAGCCCATTTCTAAGTTTATTGATTTGAGTCCTCTCCCTCCTCTTCTTGATGAGTCTGGCTAATGGTTTATCAATTTTGTTTATCTTCTCAAAGAACAAGCTTTTAGTTTTATTGATCTTTGCTGTTGTTTTCTTTGTTTCTATTTCATTTATTTCTGCTCTGATCTTTATGATTTCTTTCCTTTGGCTAACTTTGGGTTTTGTTTGTTCTTCTTTCTCTAGTTCCTTTAGGTGTAAGGTTAGATTGTTTACTTGAGATTTTTCTTGTTTCTTGAGGTAGGCTGGTATAGCTATAAACTTCACTCTTAGAACTGCTTTTGCTGCGTCCCATAGGTTTTGGATCGTTGTATTTTCATTGTCATTTGTCTCTAGGTAATTTTTGATTTCCTCTTTGATTTCTTCAGTGATCTCTTGGTTATTTAGTAATGTATTGTTTAGCCTCCATGTGTTTGTGTTTTTTACGTTTTTTTCCCTGTAATTCATTTCTAATCTCATAGCATTGTGGTCAGAAAAGATGCTTGATATGATTTCAATTTTCTTAAATTTACTGAGGCTGGATTTGTGACCCAAGATGTGATCTATCCTGGAGAATGTTCCATGCGCACTTGAGAAGAAAGAATCCTCTGCTGTTTTTGGATGGAATGTCCTATAAATATCAATTAAATCTATCTGGTCTATTGTGTCATTTAAAGCTTCTGTTTCCTTATTTATTTTTATTTTGGATGATCTGTCCATTGGTGAAAGTGAGGTGTTAAAGTCCCCCACTATTATTGTGTTACTGTCGATTTCCTCTTTTAGAGCTGTTAGCAGTTGCCTTATGTATTCAGGCGCTCCTATGTTGGATGCATATATATTTATAATTGTTATATCTTCTTCTTGGATTGATCTCTTGATCATTATGTAGTGTCCTTTCTTGTCTCTTGTAACATTCTTTATTTTAAAGTCTATTTTATCTGATATGAGCATAGCTGCTCCAGCTTTCTTTTGATTTCCATTTGCATGGAATTTCTTTTTCCATCCCTTCACTTTCAGTCTGTACATGTCCCTAGGTCTGAAGTGGGTCTCTTGTAGACAGCATATATATGGGTATTGTTTTTGTATCCATTCAGCAAGCCTGTGTCCTTTGTTTGGAGCATTTAATCCATTCACGTTTAAGGTAATTATCAATATGTATGTTCCTATGACCATTTTCTTACTTGTTTTGGGTTTGTTTTTTGTAGGTTCTTTTCTTCTCTTGTGTTTCCCACTTAGAGAAGTTCCTTTAGCATTTGCTGTAGAGCTGGTTTCGTGGTGCTGAATTCTCTTAGCTTTTGCTTGTCTGTAAAGCTTTTGATTTCTCCATCGAATCTGAATGAGATCCTTGCCGGGTAGAGTAATCTTGGTTGTAGGTTCTTCCCTTTCATCACTTTAAGTATATCATGCCACTCCCTTCTGGCTTGTAGAGTTTCTGCTGAGAAATCAGCCGTTAACCTTATGGGAGTTCCCTTGTATGTTATTTGTCGTTTTTCCCTTGCTGCTTTCAATAATTTTTCTTTGTCTTTAATTTTTGCCAATTTGATTACTACGTGTTTTGTCATGTTTCTCCTTGGGTTTATCCTGTATGGCACTCTCTGTGCTTCCTGGACTTGGGTGGCTATTTCCTTTCCCAGGTTAGGGAAGTTTTTGACTATAATCTCTTCAAATATTTTCTCGGGTCCTTTTTCTCTCTCTTCTCCTTCTGGGACCCCTATAATGCGAATGTTATTGCATTTAATGTTGTCCCAGAGGTCTCTTAGCCTGTCTTCATTACTTTTCATCCTTTTTTTTTCTTTATTCTGTTGTGCAGCAGTGAATTCCACCATTCTGTCCTCCTGGTCACTTATCCGTTCTTCTGCCTCAGTTATTCTGCCATTGATTCCTTCTAGTGTATTTTTCGTTTCAGTTATTGTGTTGTTCACCTGTGTTTGTTTGTTCTTGTTAAACATTTCTCACATCTTCTCGATCTTTGCCTCCATTGTTTTTCCGAGGTCCTGGATCATCTTCACTACCATTATTCTGAATTCTTTTTCTGGTATGTTGCCTATCGCCACTTCATTTAGTTGCTTTTCTGGGGTTTTATCTTGTTCCTTCATCTGCTACATAGCCCTCTGCCTTTTCATCTTGTCTATATTTCTGTGAATGTGGTTTTTGTTCCACAGGCTGCAGGATTGTAGTTCTTCTTGCTTCTGCTCTCTGCCCTCTGGTGGATGAGGCTATCTAAGAGGTTTGATGGGAGGGACTGGTGGTGGGTAGAGCTGACTGTTGCTCTGGTGGGCATAGCTCAGTCACAGATTTCTTAACTTTGGATATTTGTGTTCTCTCTGTGACAGACCATAGTTGTCCATGCCTGCCCCACCCCAACGCCCCCCCATTCTCCTCTTTCAAAATAAGAATTTAAATTGGACATAGGGCTACCTAACCAGAGATGTCTTTTTCAACTTTCTTTGCAAATAACTGTGGCCAAATAGCCTAGTTATGGACCATGGCGTGTCGCTGGAAGGATGTACACTACTTCCAAGTTTTGCCCTTAAAAGGATGGGTCAGGCACTCTACTACTCCCCCACCCCGACTCCCCACTTTCCTCTGGAGGGGATGCTAAGACCAGAACAGCCAATCTGGACTCAGTGACAGAAACCACATGTTAATGATGGAGGAGCCACCCTTCCAGCTTTTGAAGGTATCTCCTGATTGTTATGTAAGAGACAAACTTCTTTCTAGTTTAAACATTATATTTTGGGGTCTCTATTTATACCAGCTTAGCCTGTACCCTAACCAAAACAATTCCTTTCTCTCAGGACTTTAAATTTTTCCTTTTTAGCCTTATCTTATCCCTCCTATTGGATAATGTCTTTTAGTATGTTTCCTTACCTCCTTCCTGGCAAGAGGCAAGTAATTTAAAAAAATAAAGAACAACAAAACCCCTGTGATATTTGCCATATCCATGGCTTCCAGTCATGCTTTAAATCATCTTTTTATATTTGGGAAGGTTCTGTCAAAGATAAATACAGCTGGACATGAGTAAAAGTGATCTAAACAGAGTTTATTCAGTAACTACTGACAGCACAGGAAATACTGTGCTCTGATTTGTACAGAGGTGACAGTGCATTTTAAAAGGAGAAGGAAGGAGCAGGGAGGGGGAGAAAGAGGGAACTCAAGTAGAAAGTTACAAAGGGTTGCCAGGTGTACATGTGATTAGCCCAGCTGTGTCTGATAGCTGGCAATTATGGAAGTTAGCATTCTCTCCTCCCACACAGACTGGGAGACAGAGGCCCTATCCCTCTTGATGATAACATTTTAGAGGAATTGTTTTCAGGTTCTTGAAAAAGACACTCCTGACTTGTAGGAGATACATAAACATCTGGAGGGGACAGAAAAATGATTCATAATTGCAAGTCCTTTCTGATAAATGCTCTAAGAAAGGGAGATCAGATGCCTTTCCTCAGGTATTGGCTAGAACAGATCGTAAATTCCTTGGACAGCCCTGAGCTTTTCCAGACAGGCACTCAGGAGGCAGCTGGGTTGTCCCAGGCATGCAGCCTTAGGCTGCTAGAAGCCATGTTTTTGCAGTTCTCAGTTCCCACTTTATGAATTCCACCACCTCAATGAAGGAGTCAGAACTCACAGCTCCAGACTCCCTTGCAGCTAGGTTGCAGGTGCTTGACGAAGTTTCTAACATATTCTTGGATGGTAACATGTGAGTAACATGATGAGGAGGCCAGACTCAGGGAAAATGATCTTCAAGTAAGCACAGTAGTGAAGATATTGGGATTTCGTGGCAGCAAGGCTGATGTCTCTGAGGGGTTGTGTAAGACTGGGTCTCAGAGCGTATAAATACTGCGTATGGAATTGCTTGCTTCTCCTCAAGACAACTGCCACCACCAGGATGAAAGACTGCTGCTGGGGGGATACTGACAGAAACAGGAAGCAATAACAAGGAAAGCACAGATCCCTTCTCCCTTCTCCAACCTTTCAGATGCCTTCAAGCAACTCCTACCACCCAGTACGCAGAAGAGGAATATAGTCTGTAGCCCCAATACCCCAAGCAGAGTATAGAAGGGTGGGTTTGAAACAGAGAAACAATAGCTTAATAATCAGCAATGATCTTAAAAACAAAGGTGTTATATGTTCTTAGAGGTACATTATTTCTTGCAATGGAATAGACCCTTTGGTTATTTCCTTTATTTGTCTCTTTTCTTCTTGTCCTCTTCTCTCTTCCTAAGTGATCTCCTCTATGGCTTCAATTACAGTCTCTATGACATTATCTCCAAATTTCTATTTCCAAGGCAGACCTCTTGTCTGCACTGCAGTCCTATATATTTGACTGTCCTCTCAGTATCTTCTCCTTTTGTCTCCCAGGCCCCTCAAACTTAACACATCCAAACTCTTGGTCTTTCCCTGGAGGATGCTCCTCCTGCAGCATTCCCTAGTTCCACGAATACACCATCATTTCCCCATTTCTTCTTCTTCTTTTTTTTTTTTTGGCCACACTGGGTGGCAGGCAGGATCTTAGTTCCCCGACCAGGGATTGAACCTGTGCCCCCTGCATTGGGAGTGTGGAGTCTTAACCACTAGATTGCCAGGGAATTCCCACCATTTCCCCATTTCATGCTAACACCTGAGAGCTACTCTTGATACCTCCCCTCTTCCCTCATTTTTCACATCCATTTAGTACCAAGTTCTGTGGGCGTACCCCCTCATTATTTTTGAATGTCTTCTTCACTTCTCTCCACATCTACTACCCCTGCCCTGGCCCAAGTCACCATCTTCTCTCACCTGAGCTGTTGCAATAGCCTCCTAAGTAATTCCCTGCATCCACTTTTGCTCCCCACAAGTGCAGTCTTCTCAGTGATCTTTTAAAAATCTGATCATAACCCCTCTAGGTTTAAAACCCTTCACTGGTTTCCTGTTACTCTTAGGATGAAGTCTAGAATCCTGACCATGGCTTGCAGTCTGCCTACCTTCCCAAACCATTTTACAGCCCTCTCCTTCTGACCATTTATATACTAGGCCATGAATCTGTTTTCAGTTATTTCAAAGTACCATCTCTGTCCTGCATCACGACCTTTGTACATGTCTTTCCCTCTGTCCAGATTTCTCTTCCCATCTCCTAGACCCTTTACCTCACTATCTTCTACTAATCCTTCAAGTCTCAGCTTAAATGTCACTTCCTCAGGGAAGCCTTCCCAGATCTAACTTCCGTCACTGTTGCCTGGGCTAGGTCAGGCCTGCTTTTATGAGCTCTAATAGTACCCTCAAATTATTTGTGGCGTTCATCACCCTTGTAATTGCTTATTTATATAATTACAAATAATTATATAATATGTAATATGTCTTCTCACTACACTTAAAGTCCATGAGGACAATGTCTGTCTTGTTCATTGCTATAGTCCAAGCACATATCATTTATCTATCCCAGCATATATACCACAGTGTCAGGCACATAGTAGTACACAGTAAATATTTGATGAATAAATGAGTGAGTGATAAGAAAGCTACTTTAAGAAGCGGCAGAGCATAGTAGAAATCACACTGAACTAATAGCCACAAGACCTGGGTTCTAACCTTGGTTTCATCATTTCCCAGGTAATTTTCAGCGATTATAAATTTCATTGAGTTTCATTGTCCTACTCTTTAAAACAAAGAGATAATGAACGGTCTCTGAGATTTCTTCAGTTTCCAAATGCAGTACTACTTTCTAGTGATGACTCTAGTGGCCACATGAAAGGGTGTCACTATGTTGACTGCAGTTCTGGAAAAGAAGAGCAGTATCTTTCCCCAGGTTTCTAGATTCACCTTTCCCAGGTCCTCCCCATCTCACCTCTCTTGGCTTGATTACAGAGTAGATATCCCTGTCATCACCACCAAACCAACAGCTGACCCATCTGTTTGGCAGATTAAGAAATAAAGAAGTTAAGGTGTGTCAAGCTTCTAGCGAAGACTGGGAACTGGTTCCCCTGAAAACAACTTTCCCTCTTGGGTTTGAGAATTAGAGAGTCAATTTATTTATTTTTCTTTGAATTTTATTTTATTTTATCTTTAATACAGCAGGTTCTTACTAGTTATTTGTTTTATACATATTAGTGTATATATGTCAATCCCAACCTCCCAATTCATACCCCCTCCACCGCTTTCCCTGCTTGGTGTCCATACGTTTGTTCTCTGCATCTGTGTCTCTATGTCTGCCTTGCCTTGCAAACCGGTTCATCTGTACCATTTTTCTAGATTTCACATATATGCATTAATATACGGTATTTGTTTTTCTCTTTCTGACTTACTTCACTCTGTATCCACATCTCTACAAATGATCCAGTTTCGTTCCTTTTTATGGCTGAGTAATATTCCATTGTATATATGTACCACATCTTCTTTATCCATTCGTCTGTCAATGGGCACTTAGGTTGCTTCCATGACCTGGCTATTGTGAATAGTGCTTCAGTGAACACTGGGGTGCATGTGTCTTTTTGAATTATGGTTTTCTCTGGGTATATGCCCAGTAGTGGGATTGCTGGGTCATATGGTAATTCTATTTTTAGTTTTTTAAGGAACCTCCATACTGTTCTCCATAGTGGCTATATCAATTTACATTCCCATCAACAGTGCAAGAGGGTCCGCTTTTCTCCACACCCTCTCCAGCCTTTGTTGTTTGTAGATTTTCCTATGATGCCCATTCTGACCGGTGTGAGATGATACCCCATTGTAGTTTTGATTTGCATTTAGAGAGTCAATTTAGTAAAAGTACCTGAACTTTCCTATACCCATAGCTCTCAGCGACACTTCCACGTGGGAAAGGCTGCTCAACGGGGAGTGTGGAATGATGCTGAGGGCAGAAGCAGCACAAACCCCGGGTTCATTCACAACAGGCTCCAGGATGGGTTTGGGCCTGCTTGCATGTGGGTGTGTCAGGCATTCTGGGAATTCATGTCAAACAAAATCACTTCTCTACAACAGGAAGGTCTGAATCACAAGACACAGACAAGTTGTCCGGTTATCCCCACCCTGCTCCTTGAACTATTCCTTCCCTGCCCCCCAGCCCACACCAGGGATCAGTGCACTCTCTGTGTGAGTGGTACCAGGCTCTAGCCAGAAAGAGCAGGCTCAGAACAGCACCCCGACCTCCCTGCCCCCCAGCTATTCTCAGTCACCAACCATGCAGTTTGGGGTTTTAAAGGCCTCTCAGGAGCAAAGCAATTATATCCAGAACTGCAAGAAGCATTTGCCCCCAGAGATTCTGTGGCCCAATTGCATTATAATACACCTATTTGAGCTCTGCCATCCAGGGCTCTCCTCCCACATTCAGGAAGCTAAGGAGGAAATGTGTGAAAAAGATCACGCTGCAAACAAAAATACCACATTTCCACAAAATCTGAGCTGTAATAGGCTTCCTCAGAGAATCGGTCACATTTCTAAGACGGAGTGACAAGCTGTGTTAAGATTATATGTTTTGTTCAAGAACAGGGTACCCGGTTTGGGGGACTGAAAGCCAGTCCACACTCAACGCTTCAAACCCTGTGTTTTGGGACCCACTTCCTTCCAGAGCCTGTGGCTTTTCCTGTTTCGCACAAGGGCAGTGTAGGAGCTAGTGGTGGCTCTGGCCTAGGACTCCAGATCTAGGAGGGATAATGACCATCTCAGAAAGAGACACACATTCATAGTGTGGCTTTGCCCCTCTCCTTTTCTGAATCTTCTGCAAAATACTATCTTATTTCTTCAAAGCAGTATTTTGTCATTCATTTAGGAAACATGTATCTTCTCTGTGTTGGGCAGACTGCTACATTAGGAGGTTGTATCAGAAAACATTTCCCAAGAGAAAACAGATGGCACTCTTAGATTCAGATAATTTAAGGAGGTCTATTAACAAAATAATAATGTGTAAAGGTGTATTTGTGGAGGACTCACGAGGAATAGGGCAGTAACCTAACGCAACCAAGCTGTTTCCACTCCTAGGCTTGAGGGGAGGGAGTGATTACTTGGGAGTTGGAATAAGAGAGAATCAGTGTTACCCCAAGTGTGATCTGGGGGCCTGTGCAGGTCTGTACACTGTTACCAGTCTATGAGAGACATGTAGGGCAATTGAAAGTAGACTTTTAGAAAATTCGATTGCATTTTGACATTACCATAACATCAAAGTATGTGATCAGTATCAGGAATTGTAGTCTGAAGTTTAGGTTTTGTGGAGGAATATGTTCTGCTGATGCAGCTGCAATGACAGGAAAACATTCTGGGGTACTTATTCAGATTAGGAAGCATGTGTCAGAATGTAAATCAACATGCTACTTCCTTCATTGAGAAAGTCATACTCTCCTCCCCACCACCCCACCCTGCAAGAAATAAATTAATACAAAGTAAGCTAAATTTTCTTGTGCTAGGTGACATAGTAAAAATTGTTCATTCCTTAAAGGCTAGTGAATGTGTTCAGTTTGAGACCATTTTCTTTATTTTGTGATAATCTGTAAGCTGATCATAAACAACTGTAATTATACCCTGAAGTATGATGGTTATCTAAGGGAAAAGTTCTGTCAAGAATGTTTGAACTACAGAATCAAACTCTGTTTCTGAAAAATAAGATACTAGTTTGATCCCAACTTTTTCAGGTTGGACAGCCAGACCTGCTTTTTTGTTTGATATCTTGAGTATTTCTAATGATCCTAATACTTTCATGCAAGGAAGGAATAGAAGCTTGGAAGAACAGTGTTTCTACAAATGGAATAGTATATTCCAAAACTTAACAATTATCCACAAAGTTGGTGAAAATGCTGATGTTGCATATCTGTGAAAAGTTAACACCAAATACCTTACAAATTTGATAGAACATTTTCAGTTCTATTTTTCATCAAAAGAAGTTCCATGCGTAGGAAATTAATAGATCCAGAACTATAACTCTATGGGATAAATTGTTCATGTTGGCTATTGATAAAGGAAAGGAGATGACTTTTGAAATGTAGCATCACTTGCCTCATTTTGTACTGAAGTAAAAAACAAATAGTCTGAGCCTGCTGAGATTGCTTAAAATCTCTTCCTCTACTCCTGTCAACATACCTTTTTGAGACTAATTACTCTAAAGTGTAATTTTTTAAAAACATTGAAACCGTTTATATATACATCATATCCTGTTGGTATCAATGTTGTTCATCCAACCTAGATTATATAAATTAACAAGCAAAAAGCAAGATATTTGTCACATTAAAAACTTAAAATTGACATATACATTGCTCTTTCCAATCATGTGTAGGCATTTAACATGGGCAATTACTACATCCTTCCTAATTTTGGGTTTAGATACCATTGTAGAACATCAAGAATTTATGTGTGGGGCAGCAATTCTTTATACTAACCACCTATATGCAGACTTTCAATGAGCAGTATGTATAGTGTTTGCAATTCTTTTCTTTTTTTCCTCTGTTATGTTTCTTCTGATTATATTTCTTTTGAATATAGCTTTATGACTTTAAATCTAGTCATAAAAATCTGGTCTTATATTTTATGTTATTACTTTTTAATCTTTCTAATAATTCACTTTTAAATAATTCATTTAAATTGTATTTCCTAAAAGTATCATTCTGCACTCAGTGGGAAATAAAACAAGCTGACTCTTCACCCCACATAGTTTGCAGAGGAAGAAGAGGGCCAGAAGAGCAGCTGTGAACTTCAGTGAGGGAAGCAGCCAGTCTGAGGCCATCTCCTAGGGAAGGAGCCAGGAACAAACACCAGGACCTCACTTCCCGTCCTCCTGTCTCCTGCTGGGGCCTCTCCCAACTGGCCCAAACCAACCGGAAGCCAGAGGGCAAGGACACCAATACAAGCAGTCCTTTGAGGTCAGCCTCCAGGGCAGAGGGCAGGATGGAGGACAGAGAAGGTATATCTTGGTGGGGGAACGGGGTGGACAGAGACACAGTCTGTGTCCCAAGGTGTGTATTGGCTTTTTGGGGTAATAGGCAAATAGATCATCACAAGGCAGTATAATCAGTGCCAGGATGGAAGGAAAAGTGGAATCCTGTGGGAGCACACATCTGATCCAGGGCACATCTAACAAGCCTGGGCATTCATTTGGGGCCAGAGGTAGTCAGGTCTGGAATGGCTTCCTAAGGCATGTGATGTGTGAGCTGAGGAATGAAGAAAGAACAGTAGTTAGCCAGGAGACAGGGCCAAGGGGAGTGAGGGTAAGGGTGCCCCAGAGGGAACAGCCCTCACAAAGGCATATATGTTGAATGACAGGAACAAGGAACGAAGTGGGTGAGGCAGGATGGGTAAGCCTAGTCAGATCATGGGGCAGCTTACTCTTGGGCAAGGAATGTGACTTTATCCTGACATAAAGCGGGTGTAAAGTTTATGCCGCAGAAAGAATGACTGAGAAGGTCTTGAATTTGAAAAGCCACAGGGAAAAGCAGGAAGCCTCAAAGTCTGGATTCAGGAAGGAGCAGAGATGATAATAATAATAGCTAACCTTTAGAGAGGGCTTACTCGGTGCCACATAGTGTTCTAAGCTCTTAATATGTGTTAATTCATTTAATACTCCCAGCCACACTGCCAAAGAGATGCTATTACTACTCCTACTTTGTAGATGAAGAAACTGAGGCACAGAGAGTTTGAGGAATAGCCTGAGTTCACACTTAGTAAGTAAAAAGACCTAGGATTTGAACCCAGGCCGTCTGGCTCCAGCATCTGTGCTCTTAACCACCACCCTGGGGCAGGGGAGCAGGCCAGAGTAGGGCATCTGGGGACCAGGGGCAGGGGGCGTTAAAGCTAACACCTGCCTTCTACTGTTTCCTGTATGGAGAGCCTGTTGAGCATGAAAACTGTGGCTACTCCACCTTCCAAATTGGCTGTTCCTCAGTACCTTATTTGTCCTTGCCCACACCCCTGATATGCACAAACCTATCATCTGTGCTGGATGAGCTTTTCTCATTTCCATTTGCATCTTGGCTTATGATATAATGGCAAGAACACAAGAGATGGGAGACATAGACTCAAGTCCCAGCCTGATCCTATGGCCCTGCTCAAGTCACCAACTCATAGGGTGACTGTGTAAAATGATTTTCCTTCTTCCAGTAGCTCCCCTTTTGTCTTTTTGTGCAATCTGATAAAAAATTGCTGTCTTTGTCACATTCCCTCCCATTCTGGACATTTTGTTGGTTGATAGCTACATTATGTTATTATTGGTCTCTGACTAGGGGTACTTGCTGTTTTAGTTGATCTGTGTTGCTTCTGAAGTGCTTCATCATATACTAATGCAGGGTAGGGCCTGGGTTCCTATCAGTGGCACAAACAAGCAACTCGATGTGCGTGCATGTGTGTGTGTGTGTGTGTGTGTGTGTGTGTGTGTGTGTCTGTCTGTCCCAAGGGAACAGGGCACTGCTGAGTTCAGGCTGATTATTAGCTCATGGTCTGTCAGGAAACTATGTTCACAAGAAAGCAATTTGCTCTTATATCTCCTGCAGTGATGCCATGTTGCTCATTTTTTATGTTTTTCAGAGTTCATTAGTTTTTATGCATCCTCGGTTAATATCTAGCTCAATGGATTTTGTAAGTGGAATGTCCCCAAACACAAAGTCACCCTCTTAAAATATAATTGAAAATATGTGCACATTAACTTCGAGTTGCTGACACTGGGTATTATAATGGCTAAGGGCACAGGATCCTGGAGTTAGACTGCAGGGTTCGAATCCTGACTCAGCAATGGCTAGCTAAAAAATACTTAACAGCTTTAAGCTTCAGTTTCTTGACCTGAAGAATAGAAATTATGAAATGAGGGAGTCTGTGTGAAAACTTTTAGCGAACTGCCTGGCTCAGGGTAAGTCCTCAATCATTGCTAGCTATGGTTTCTTATCATGCCAACTACACTTGCATCAACGAGGCAGGAAAATGCTCAAGCTCCACAGCCAAGCTAGGAGGGGTACACGTGTGTGCATTCTGGTGTTTTAGCTCAGAGCCCCTAGTCTAGTGGGACTCTTGAACTCAGAGCCCCCAGCAGCAACAAGTTAACTTTACAGTTGAGCTATCACTTCTGCTGATCAATGAAACCGACATAATGCCCCATTTTTTGAGCACCAGCCATGTGCCTAGAGCTGTCTGTGTCAAGGAGAGCAGCGTGCTTCAATTGGCTGGAGTGAGCAATCCAATTAGGGGAAGAATAAGAAATGCTGATGGGATCAGAAGTATAAACAGCCTGGCTAGAGATCATTGAAAGTCAGGAAAAGGAAATGGGGTGCAGTATCATGTTAGGATAGAGCCAGTCATCCTCTGGTCCTACAGATGGCTCCTTGGACAGGAAACTGAGCCAGGTCTGAGGCTGCAGATCCTAAAGGACGACCAGCAGCTCTAGGCTAAGTCAGAGGAGCAGAGGGGTGGCCATCAGGTTGGAAGAGAGGGCTGGGGGACATGGCTTGAGTCCCCTGAGACTGGGAGAAGAGATTATGCCCAGAACAAGAGACCTCACATCAGAACTCTGCCCAACCACACCCCCTTCTCCTCAGGGCTTCCTTGACCACAAACAATAAATAAACTTGCTGGAAAGCCAAGCAGATTCCCACAGGGATGCCTACCAGGCCAGACCTTGCTGCCCTTGACTGGTGACTGAGGATGCTGCCTGATCCTTCAGCACACCTTGGAGAATCTTTCCATCTGCAGACACACCGTGACCACAGAGGCAGCTCTGAAGGTTTCTTTTGGTTTGGGGAGCTGTCCCAGCAGTTGCCTTACAAATAGATGGGATTGAAACGGGATGCCCTAGAGCTTAGTTAACTTATTTTTTCCTCTAGAATGAAGGGGCTCCTAGTTCTGTTTGCTTTATGAAAAGTGGATCTGTGGTTGAGCTCTTAGAACATTTGGAGAAAGATTTGTCAGAAGGCAGCTAGCCTGAGCCCTCAGAGATGTTTCTCTCTTCCTAGAGCACTAGATTGAGAGTCCTGGATTTTCATCCTGGCTCAGCCACTCTCCAACCATGTGGCCTTCATGAACTTGCTTAGTACATTATCAGGCATATAATAGGTACTTGATAAATGGTAACCCCAATAAACTTTATAACGTTTTAGGGGAGCCTAATGGCAGAAGCATTTGAAAAGGCAGACTTGGATGATGACTATTTCTTAGAGATGTGAACCTCCCGCATCCACAACCCCCAGAGACCCTCGGCATTTGCTCAGTGGGCCCTTCATTCTCTTCACTCTCGTTCTGGGCTGAAGCGGTTGCCCTACGGCTGAGCAGGACTGCCTCCACAGCCTGTGTTGCTACAAGAAGGCTTCCTCTCCCCAGGCTAACCACAGGTTAGCCGCTTGCATCATATGGCTACAGGAACTCAAAGAGAATGAAAAACGTTAACACCAAACCACAATTTATTCATCTACTCTCAGTTGGTGGGCAGTAGGTTTTTGCTATTGTGACCAGAACTGTTAGGAATTTTTCTTGTACAAGTCTCCTATCTCACACGGGCAAGAATTCCTCTTGGACATAGAGTGGAAATGCTGGGTTGTGAGGCATGTGAATATTCAACTTTATGAGATAGAGCAAAACTGTTTTCCAAAGTGGTTCTACCAATCGACACTCCCAGCAAGGAACGCATAAGAGATTTCAGTATCTGCGTCCTCTGGTGTTGTCACATGGCAGTCAAAAAGGATGAACCAGCTACAAATGTTGTTTATATGAATCTTAGCAATATAATATTAACTGAAAAAAACCAAATCCCACAAGGATGCATATGGCATACTTTATGTAATTAGGAAAACAGCTAAAAAGAGAATATGTATATATATTTCGGATTATATAAGGGTAAAATAAAATAAAGCTATAGCAAAAACAACTCAAGGGGAAGAGGTATTTGTACACCCATATTCACAGCAGCATTATTTGCAACAACCAAAAGGTAGAAGAAACCCAAGTGTCCATCCATGGATGAATGATAAAAAAAATGTGATATAGTCTTACAATGGAATATAATTTAGCCTTAAAAAGGAAAGAAATTCTGATATATGCTATCACATGGATGAACCTTGAGGACATTATGCTAAGTGAAGAAAGCCCATCACAAAAACATACTCGGGGGCTTCCCTGGTGGCACAGTGGTTGAGAGTCCGCCTGCCGATGCAGGGGACACGGGTTCGTGCCCCGGTCCGGGAAGATCCCACATGCCGCGGAGCGGCTGGGCCCGTGAGCCATGGCCGCTGGGCCTGCGCGTCCGGAGCCTGTGCTCCGCAACAGGAGAGGCCACAACAGTGAGAGGCCTGCATGCCGCAAAAAAACACACAAAAAACAAAACATACACCGTATGATTCCACTTAGATGAGGTACTTAGGGCAGTCAAATACACACATACAGAAAGTAGAAGGGTGGCTGCCAGGGGCTGTGGGGAGGAAGGAAGGGGGAGTTGTTTAATGAGCACAGAATTTCTGTTTCTCAAGATGAAAGGCATTCTGAAGATCGGTTGCACAACAGTGTGAGTATACTTAACACTACCGAGCTGTCCACTTAGAAATGATTAGGATGGTAACTTTTACATTATGTGTATTTTAACACAAAAAAAGGAAGTCAAGGGAGCCAGGAACATGAGATTCAGGAGAGTGGCTACCTGTGGGTGGGTGAGGTAGGGAGTGGGTGTGATGAGAAGACAGGCACGGAGAAGTACCACATACGTAGCTCTAAGTTGCTGACAAGGTCCTAACTTTCATTTTAAGTGGTGAGTTCCCTTAAAAAATATATAACACTAATTACATTTTAAAAACAAACAAACACACAGAAATGCTCCTGCATGCACCAATGATGAGAGTGTGTCATCAACCAGAGATTAGATCAATCCAGTTCTCTACAATCAAGGTGCAAAAACATTTATCCTCAAGGTCCTCTATAGGAAATTATAAACTGTTTTTAATTTTACAATAGGAGTTTAAGCTTCCCCCACTAACATCTTCCTCTTGTCAATTTTATAAAGCCTTGAATTAAAGAACTCTTCCAGGTGTTGCTGCAGATAGAAGCCTGAACCAGAGAGACCCCCATCTGGCAATTTCAGTCAAAATTCTGGCACCCAGCAGAGGTAAACAAGATAGGAAGTTTGCTCTTATAGGTAGGTATATTTTAAAACAATTCAACAGAACGCTAATTTATTAATTAACCCAAGTGAGAATTTGGTTGCAAGTGGGCTAGTCAGTACTTCTAATTTTTCTATAAGATTAATCCATAAAAAATTTGATAACTAATTCTGACCTAAATTTGTTATAAGATGCTGATTTAACAAGGCTTTGTTCAGGTCAGTTTATATCACAGGGTATAACAACATGATTTTAGAACTGAAAGTAACTGTAGAGGTCATCTTTTCTCTTTGCCAGAGATGGCGAATAGTTGGCACATATGCCACTAGTTCCCAAGCTCATGCCCATGGCAGACATTGCTAATAAGTCGTGCCACACTTTCCCCTTAAGCCTGGTCTACCATAGAATCTTTTATAACACAGCTCTCCACATGAGATGACACCTATTTGGCATCTCTGATCTAGTCCAACCCTCTGCTTGTACAGATGGAGAAATAAGCAAAGGAGGTGACTGTCCAGGGTCACATAACAAGTCCAGTGTCTTTTCCACCACCCTGAGTCATCCTTTCCTTTGGGCCTCTGACAGAAATCAGACACTGTCATCACAGGAATCCCAGCCTTTGCTGCTCTTATGAGCTGAATCCAGCCCTCGTTATATAGCCCCACCCACAGACGATTTTCCTTCTGGGACTTGAAGGCCTCTCTCTCGCTCCCTGTCCTTTCAGCTGTGACTGCTGCTGTTGGCAAGGCTTTCCATGGAGGAGAAAGCATCCTTCTCATCTTTCATGATGTTCTGTTGGCATCTCCCCAAGCCAAGTCTTTACAAACGACAGTGCCAGGTCTGGGGCAGATGTAACCTGTCACGTCACTCAGCAGGGACATCTTCCCTCCAAGGCTGTCTTATCAACATGGAGCAGTTTCCCTTCATGGCATGAGATGATTCCCCCTCAGTAACTCCCTACCCCACTCCACCTCACCCCCACGAATAACCAGAACATTACTTCTCCAAGGAAACCTACAAACTTCAAATTTGGGGGCAAATGAAATAGAGGTAAAATTGTAGGAACAGATAAATTGGAGAAAGGCAGGCCACGGCTAAGTACCTTTCCCTTTGAAGTGCCACAGAATGGCAGCACGAAGGCCTTATTCCATTGAAAGTGTCACCGGGGCAGGTAAGGCATCATCACCTTCCCTTCAGTCATGTAAGGACATTTCACAACCTTGGCCAAGCTGCTGGATTTGATTTAAACTTCAAGTGGTTTTGCCAGACCCTCTTCCAACTGAGAAGTGAATACTTCATCTTAAGACCACAGGAAATGCTTTGAAGATAACTGGTACAAGTGTCTCGTTTCAGACCAGAGAAAGTGGAGCCCAGATCAGGCAGGGGTCAGCTTCAGGCCATATCCAGGGAGTCAAAGCCCAAAGTCAGAGTCCACAGCTTCTGCCTCTGGTCCAGGGCTCTTCCTCTGCTCCTGTTTCCTAACCAGTGGGCCTTGCTTGGTGCCCTGGGAAAGGGACATATCAAAGAGAGCAAAGAAACTCACATCTGAAGACTAGCCTCCATGGGTGAGTAAATGAAATTGAGGGATTTCAGCCTCGCAACTGGAGGGTGAGGTTGACACAGGCAGGGGCTGGAACCAGCATGGAGCCTGGCATGGTGCAATTGCCTGCGGGGATTTTTTCTCTTTTAATCCTCTCAGCAGATCTGGGCAATTTAGACCCATTTCATGAATGAGAACATGGGGGCTCAGTGACAGTAAGCAACTGGTCTAAGGCGGCCTCATCAGGAGAAGTTGGCTGTGCCATTTGAACCCAGGTCAGCCCTGTGACTCTGGGCTTTCCTTTCCAGTATCCACTCAGGATCACCTCAGGCCACACAGAGTCAAGCCAGTCCCTTGTGGATTTTTAAGAACCCAGAGTTAGGTAGAGGTATATTTCATTTTGATGATTCCAAGGAAACCCTGGGTAAGCAAACCAGATCATGGGTAGGTGTAGGGGAATTTTATTTTTTGTGCGGGGGGGATATATAATCCTCTTAGGAGAATAAAATGTTCTCAAGCCACTTGGCAGTAGCTATTTTTATAGATCCATTCTATTATAAGGTATTACTTCTAGCTCACTGGCCTACATCTTCCAGAAAAGAAAACTTTGCATTTAATGTTTAAAATGAAATAAATACTTATTTATATAAGGCATACTATTTATACCTTATTACAAATTTGGGAAATGCAGGAAATTGGGGTCTGCTGTAAGCCCTGTAAGGGCAGGAAGACCCATAGCTTCAAGCTGGGGCTCTTCTGCACATGCTGTTTCATAATGGGAATGTTGTTTAATAACTCAACCAAAATCTTATGGTTGGACATTTACAGCTGTCCCACTGTATCCATGGGTTCCACACCTGTGGATCAAAAATATTTGAAAAAAAATTCCAGAAAGTTCCAAAAAGCAAAACTTGAATTTGCCACGTGCATTTACATTGTATTAGGTATCATAATTTAGAAATAATTATAAGCATACGTAGGAGAGGATGTGTGTAGGTTATATGCAAATACTACTCCATTTTATATAAGGAACTTGAATATCCATTGATTTTGGTATCTACAGGGGTCCTGGAGCAAATCACTCACACATATGAGGGACCACTGTATATTGTTTTGTTTTTAAAATATGATCAACTACATTGTAACAAATAGCCTCTAGTTAAGTCATAGCTGATATACGACATTATTTCGTTATAATTAATTACTGGAAATTATGGGTCAGATTTAAGACTTTTGATAGATGTTGCCAAATTGGCCTCCATAAAAGTTGCTCCAATTTACATTCTCAGCAGTGTATGAAAGGCCTATTTTCTCAAATCATCATTAATGCTGGGTTTACTTTTTTTTCTATCACCAGTGAAACTGAATATTGTTTTATATATTCATTGGACATTTGTATTTTTTCTTTTCTGAACTACACTTCATTTCCTTGCCTCATTTTTTCTTATTACTGTACTTGTCTTTTTCTCATTAGTTGACAAGTACTTTTATATAGTGGAAATACTATTTCCACACTTTGATATATTTCATTATGTAGAAATCAAAACTTCTGTATGTTACGAGACACCAGAAACATAAATTAAAAGACAAAAGACAAATGGAAAAAACAAATTTACAACGATGTAACACTTTTTCTTTTTAGTTTCATGCTTAGAAAGTCCTTAATCATCCCCAAGGTTATAGAAAAATCCATTTTTGTTTTCTATTCATTTGTTAGTGTGTTTATAGTTTTCATTATTAACATCTAAGCCTTTACAAGAACTGGAATTAATTTCTGATATGAGGTTTAAAGCAGTAATGATCAAACTTGATTTTTTTCCAGGTAGGTAATTAATTGTTCTAACATAACTTATTGAATAATCCTTCCTTTCCTTGGGGATTTCAAATGCCATTTTATCACATCCTAATGTATAGCCTCATGAAAATTTCGGTTTGTTTCTGGACTTCCTATATTCTGTTCTGTGAATGCTGGCCTCTTCTAAATTCTAAAGCTATACCTATTCCAACAAGGGCTCCCAAGTTCTCAGAAATGGATTTTGCATTGCTTTGGAGGTTTCTGTTTATATTCTTGTCTCTTACTCTAGACTGTGAGTTCCTTGAGGGCAGAGGATCTGTCTTATTCCTCTTTGCACCCAGAGTGTCTAGTATGGTCCAATGAAAGGAGGACACATCAGCATCACAGAGAAGGGGACACAAGTCCTAGGCAGAGGGTTGTCAGATTCAGTAAATGAAAGTACAGGATGCCCAATTAGATTCTAATATCAGACCAACAATAAATAATTTTATATGCAATATTTGGGACATACTTGTCCTAAAAAATTATCCGTCACCTATCTGAAATTCTAATTTAAGTGGGAGTCCTATATTTTATCTCACAACCCTACCCGGACTGGATGTCAAGAGACCTGGCTTCAGTTCGGCCTCTGCCAGGACTGGCTAGGACACCTTGGACAAGCCATGGAACCTCTCCAGACCTCAGTCCGTCATTGTGTAATTAGGGACTTGGTTCATTCCACAGACATTTATTTATCAAGGACCCACGACACACCAGGTTCTCTAAGGCAGCTGTGTAGCAAAAGCACAGGTCTGGGAGGCAGAAGTTGGGTTTCTGATTCGAGTTCCCCACGACCAACATGGTAAGACACATACCAGGGAGAAATTAGGCTAGGTGAGCTCTCCAGTGCCTCCCACCCTGCATTTCAAGGGCCCACCCAGACATCCCCTTTGGAACGCTCACTCTCCCTGGACCTTGCATTTGGCCTCAGCCCTTGCTATGCACTCTGCACTGGCCAATAAGGAATTCATCTTTTACAAACTAAATGTTGCAACTGACACAGGATTGAGTTAGAAGTACCCAGCTGTCTGAGTGCAAGGGTGTGGAATGCAGCCTTCCACACCTGCAGAGGCAGCTTCACAGGCCAGGGAGGCACTAACTCACAGCCCGTCCTCCGAAAAGCCCCAGGGACCTGCACCCTAGTGGAGTGGGGCAGACCTTCTATAATTCTGCAGTGACTATTCATGCTCTTTAACCTTCCCTTTGCATGTGAAGGGAAAATAGGGCTCTTCTTCTCTGATACCACCCAGCACGTGAAGGCAGACTGGACACGCCCAGCAGATACTCAAACAAGCTGGTGAAGCAGTTATTCTGTTTCTCCTTTTTTCCTCTACACCCTCTCCTGTGTACACAGGTGACACAAGCCCACACAGCCTACGTACTTGGTCCAAATGGTCCCGAGTCTGTGCCAAACACAATGCTAAGCATCGGGGTTACAATAGTGTACAAAAACCATCCTGGCCCTTGCTGCCATGGAGCTTTCAGTCTAGTGAAGGAGATGGCCATGAAGCACACAATCAAACTTATTTAATTGGAAAAGTATAAGGAGGTATGAGGGCATATTAGTAGGAAATCTGATTTGATGGAATGGGTAGTCAATACCTCAAACAAAGGATATTTGAATAGGAGTTCACTATCTATTCTAGGAGAGGTCTTTCTGGCAGAAAGAGCGGTATGTGCAAAGGTCCTGAGGTGGGAGGGTGTACCCTCAAGGATCTGAGATGAGAGAGGGAGTAAGAGAGAGAGACTGAAGCAAGAGGAGACTGCAGAGGCAGGAAGGAGCCAGATCCTGCAGGCCGAGGGTGAGTCAAGGCCATTGAAGGATTAAGCAAGATGGTGATTTAATGATATTGGGTTTTTAAAGATGAGTATGGCTGTAATACAGGAATGGGTGGTTGGAAGGGGCCAAAGTGGAGACTACTGGGAGTGTGTCTGTGAGGGCTGATAGTGACCTAGTAGCAGAAATGGGGAGGGAGAGAAATAGACTGTACTTGGCTTGGTCATGATTGAAAGAGGCATCATTGAGATGGTGGCACAGCAGGGGAAGACTTCACCTATGGGAAGAGGGGTGTGGAGAGAAGCAGGAGCCTTAGTTGGGGGTGGGGGCAAAGGGGGTTGGGGAAGGGAGGGAGCAAGAGAGAAGATACAGGACCAGGAGGGCTGCAGCTGAGAGCTCAGAGGACCAGGGAAATCCTATAATACCCAGTCAGAGGTGGGGCAAAGGGAACACTAATCTTTCCCAGCTTTATCTCATTTTAGCCTCACAGAGATCCTGCCAGGGAGAGGCCTCATCCCCCATTTTGCACAGGAAGCAAGTACAGTTCAGAACTTTTCCCAGAAGGCAGAGTTGGTGCAAGGCAGAGTTGGGATTTAAACTCTGTTTAACTACACTCTTTCCCCTCTGCCAGGAGCTCCCTCCTGCCCCCTGATTCATGGGCTGATGATTTAACAAGGTCCAATAGTCAAAAGGGAGAGCTCACTGATTCTCCAGGAGGGGAGGAAAGCAGATTGGTGGGAGAGTTAATTCTCATTTCCTGTAGTGATCACCTGGGAGCCTGGGAGCCTGGGGCGGTATCGGGGAACCAAGGCAGCTGCAGAGTGGACACAGCAAAGGGCGGTGGTTCTCAACCCTGCCTATGCATTGCAGTCATCAGAGGAGCTTTGAAAAGTCCTGGTGCCCAGGCTGCCTCCAACCCATCACTCCCCCCAGGTGATTCCAACGTGCAGCCAGGTTAAAACCCACTGGCATATCAGCTGCTCTCAACTCCATCCTCTCTTGGCCCCTCAGGCTGGAGATTCTTAGAAAGGCCTCCCACGGCTGTGTCTGGGGATATATTGCCCAGGACCCCAGCCTTCTGAGTTTAGGGCCTAATTAAGATCTTTAAATGGCATAATTAAGGTCTTTAAAGGCCCAAGACACAGCAAACATTACCTGGCCTCTATCTCTTAAGTAATTCAAAATAAAAACCAGACTCAATCATAAAATAAAATTTCATTTTTTGGGGGGAAATGACACTTTCATGGCAGCTGAAATTAAAATAGCTTATTTCTAGGGAATTCCCTGGGGCCCTGGGTTCAATCCCTGGTCGGGGAACTAAGATCCTGTAAGTGGCGTGGCCAAAAGAAAAAAACCCAGCTTATTTCTAGATTTTCTGGGTGTGTGTGTGTATATGCGTGTGTGCACTCTGCCTTGGCTGGCGCCCCACGTGTGTAATTGCTCTGTGTACTGGGTCAATCTGCATAGTTTCGGACTGCTCAACTTCTAGCAAATGAAAACTCTACACAGTCCGATTTCTGGGCAGTAGAGATGGAAGCAGCAGTCTCCTTTTGGGTTTAATTTGAATTAAACTGCCAGGCTGTACTTGATGTAGGAAACTGAGAATTTTCAACAAGAAATCTTCAGGTGAGGCCTGTCAGCGTGAAGTGTAACTCTAGAGCCTGCTTGGCAAGGGAACCAGCTTTGTCTGGAGGCCAAGTCAAATGGGTTCCCCATCAGGAGCATGAGACGGGCTAACAAGACCTGTCCATTAGGGAAGTGACCCTTGGTCTGTCCAGTTTTAACAAAGGAGAATGCTTGGTGCAATGACCACTTCTAATGGGGGAATGAGTCAGGGACACGGGCACTGCCTTTTCCACTTGGACACCACTGGGTGCCCACACATGAGGGATGAACAGTTCCTGGAGATGGATCAAGAGTGGGGTGTACCTGTCAGAATGGCCACCATCAAAAAGTCTACAAATAACAACAAATGCTGTGAGGATGTGGAGAAAAGGAAACCCTCATATACTGTTGGTGGGAATGTAAATTGGTGCAGCCACTGTGGAAGACAGTATGGAGGTTTCTCAAAAAACTAAAAGTTGAACTACCATATGACCCAGCAGTTCCACTCCTGGGTATATAGCCTAAAAAAAACAAAAACACTAATTCGAAAAGATACATGCATCCTAATATTCATAGCAGCATTATTTACAATTGCTAAGATATGGAAACAACCTAAGTGTCCATCAACAGATGAAAGGATAAAGAAGATGCGGTATATACACACAATGGAATACTACTCAGTCATAAAAAAGAATGAAATTTTGCCATTTACAGCAACATGGATGGACTTGGAGGGCATTATGCTAAGTGAAATAAATCAGACAGAGAAACACAAATACTGTATGGTATCACTTACATGTGGAATCTAAAAAACACAACAAATTAATGAATATAACAAGAAAGAAGCAGACTCACAGATATAGAGAACAAACTAGTGGTTACCAGTGGAGGGGGGGGCAATATAGGATGTGGAGGAGTGGGGGGTACAAACTATTGGGTGTAAGATAGGCTCAAGGATATATCGAACAACATGGGGAATAGAGCCAATATTTCATAATAACTGTAAATGGAAATTAACCTTTAAAAAAGTATATAAAAACAAAATAAATTTTAAAAATAAATAAAAATATATTTCCATTTAAAAACAAAACAAACAAAAGAGTGGTGTGCATGTCAGGGGTGCCCAGGTTGGGCTCCTCCAACCATCCCTTGATCCTGCCCTCTGGAACTCTGGGCAGGCTGACGGAGAGGCTCCTCGGGGTCTTAGCTTCTGACCAGGATACCCACGTTCTCCTAGCACCCCAGTAGGGAAGCATGGTTTGAAGATCCTGAGACTAGGAGAACAACTGATCAAGTGAACTCAAGATGCAGCCAAAACTCCCTTTGACAGGCAGGCTTTGAGGACAAAGAATCTCACTCAAGGAGAGATGGCACCTCTGACCAAATCCTCACTCTGACGCACTGAGACAATAAGCCTAGCCTCGCTCACATTCGGGGCTGGAGGAAGCTATTTCGTCACCTCCTGTGTCCTCGTCACAGCTGATTTCACCCAACCCAGTCCTCTGCCAGAGCCAGACCAGCCTGCCACGTCCTGCCATTTCGGTCAGGACTCTTTTGCTGTGAGTGACAGAAAATTCACTTGAGTTAGCTCAGGCAAGAAGAGAAGCTCACTGGCTCAGTAAATAAACCACAGAAGGGCAAAGGATCAGCTGGGCCTGGGGGATACCTGGACCCAGGATCATCAACACAGTTAGGATTTGTAGTCTCCTTCGTCTGTCTCTGCTTCAGTCTGCGTATCAGCTTTGTTCTCTCAGAGCAACTTTTCCCATGAGGTAGGAATCAGGCTATTGGTGGTACTAGGCTCTCATCTTCCTGGCTTTACCACCCCGGAAAGGATGATTCCCCCCCACCCCATCTTAGTTCCTATTCAGAAAAATCCAGGGGAAGTTTTCTGGTTGGTCTAGTCTGGGTTGCCTGTCCAGCCCATGGCTGGGGAGCCAGGACACTACAGCTGCGGGACGTTCTAGTATCATATGGTTGGAGTAGAGTGGGGAGGTGTGTTTATTAGCCTACTGGGGCTGCCACAACAGAATGCCACAGACTGGGTGGCCTAAACAACAGAAACTTATTTCTCACAGTTCTGGAGGCTGAGAGGCCCGAGATCGAGGTGCCAGCAAGGCAGGTTTCATTCTGAGGCCTCTCAGAACGGCTGATAGGCAGCTGCCGTTCTGCTGTGTGCTCACATGACCTCTTCTTTGTGTGTGAGGGAGGAGAGTCTGTGTGAGAGACAAAGACAGAAGGGGCGGTGGCGTGGAGGGAGAAGGAGAGGGAGCACTAGCTCTCTGGTGTCTAGTTTTGTAAGGACATTAATCCTATAAGATCAGGGCCCCACGGTTATGATTTCATTTAACCCTAATTACTTCCTTAGAAGCCTCATCTCCAGATACAGCCACACTGGGAGTAGGGCTTCAACATATGAATGCGGGGGCGGGGGACCAACCATTCAATCCATAATAGGAGAGAAACACTATTTACCCAAAGAAGGGGATTTGGTGGTCAGACAGGAAGGAATTTGGGGGCTCTGGGCCCCCCAGTTATTTTATAAAGAACATCTTCGAAAATGTCCAGCACAATGGCTTCTTGTCTCCACTACCCAAGATCCACAAGGCCTCATGTTTGGACAGATTTTGTTTATCAAGCAAACAGCATTCACAGTCATGCTTCACTCATTTTCCTAGGAAATA
Organism: Delphinapterus leucas; assembly: GCF_059928025.1. NCBI lineage: Eukaryota > Metazoa > Chordata > Mammalia > Artiodactyla > Monodontidae > Delphinapterus > Delphinapterus leucas. Next base: position 61,559,018 of record NC_143130.1, on the reverse strand, counting down.
TCCCAAGTTACAAAAGAGGGATATGTTTGTTGAGAAAATTCCAGCCCAGAGGAAAGACACTTACTGTTTTTGTTTGCAGTGCAGCAGCCTTGTTATGGATCAATATTAGATTTCCATGAGGCACTTTCCATTTTGCAAATATTGCTCAAGTCAGAGACCTAAAAAGAATACCAGCTTTGGAGGCAAAGACCTTTGCATTCAAATTCCAGCAAGTCACTAGCCCACTCCAATCCTGTGTCCCTGTTGTATAGCCACCTACTTCCCGCCATTTACAAGGATGGAGATAATGTATGTAAAGTGCCCACTTTGTGCTCAGCACATAGTAGGAGCTTGGTAAGTTTAAGTTCCCTTCCTTCCCCACTATCCTAATGTATTTGTTAAAGATGGGGGAAGAGAGGTATGGGGGAATGGGATGGGGAGAACAGTACCAGGGAGGCTCCAGCTGTATGCTTCACAATCCTACCAGTCAAGTCTCTGAATTAGGCCTCAGCTTTCCGTTTATAAACTTAGGCAGGACAGGGGTGGGTAGGAAGAGGAGGAACTTGGCTTTGTTGGTTCCAGCAGGGCCCTTCTGATTCCATAACCTGGTCTTCTCTGCCTGGTCCCTGCCCACCCCATAGCCCCCGCTTCCCATGCTCTGAAGGTCTTTTGGCCAAGTTCAAGGCTGTGGAAAGAAGGGTGGAAGGAGGGAAGGAAGAGGCATTTCCCCCAGAGAGCCTGAAGGTGGCACCAGAGCAGCGCAGGAGCTGACATCGGTCTCTAGCCATCCCGCCCAGCAAGCAAGGTGGGATAGGGCAGGCAGAGGTGGTGAGGACTGCTCAGCAGGGCAGCGACACGTGGGCGGCAAGCCAGGCTGGGGCATCTGTCCACACCATTTGAAATCGGCACAAGGGCCCTCTGGCTAATTTCCTCTCTTTGGTAGGATGATCGTGTGATTTACCATTCAAATCCAGACACTGATTTATCCCTCAAATCCAGAGGCTTCAGAGTGAAAGGGGCACTATTAATAATTGCTTCCGGGACAGCAGGCTTAAACTCATCTGTCCCTGGCAAAGCAGAACTTCCTGTCACCTTACCCTCAGGTCACATTTTTCTTCATTGTTTTCACTATTCTTTTCTCCCAATCACCACTGTCTTTTTTTTTTTTTTTGGCCGCACCACACAGCATATGGTATCTCAGTTCCCCAACCAGGATTCAAACCGCACCCCCTGCAGTGGAAGCACAGAGTCTTCACCAATGGACCAACAGGGAAGTCCCCATCACTGTCTTTGAGGATATTGTCCTTGCAATGGGATATTTTAATATATATATATTATAAATTATTTTATTTATTTATTTTTGGTCGCGTTGGGTCTTCGTTGCTGCGCACGGGCTTTCTCTAGTTGCAGAGAGCGGGGGCTACTCTTCATTGCAGTGCACGTGCTTCTCCTTGTGGTGGCTTCTCTTGTGGAGCACGGGCTCTAGGCATGCAGACTTCAGTAGTTGTGACATGCAGACTCAGTAGTTGTGGCTCGCGGGCTCTAGAGTGCAGGCTCAGGAGTTGTGGCACACAGGCTTAGTTGCTCCGCGGCATGTGGGATCTTCCCCGACCAGGGATCGAACCCATGCCCCTGCACTGGCAGGTGGATTCTTAACCACTGCACCACCAGGGATATCCCACAATGGGATATTTTAGACCTTGAAGCACGTGCTTTAACTTCTTAAGTCTGAACAGAGTCTCTCTGAACCCACTCCAATAGCTGGTTTTACTTCTAGTCAGAAGATTCTGTGTTCCCTGGTTTGCCAACCCCACGGCTCAAGAGTTAAAGATGTCAGATGTGGAACAGTGACCCTTATCTCAACTTCAGTTGAGATTTATTTATTTATAAATTTATTCAGGAATAAATTTATTCCTGTAATTTTGTTCTGAGTGCTCACATCCTTTAACTCTTTGAATTTAACTCTATTGGTTTATTGAATTGCAAATAGACAAGTCCCATTAAGCAGGATTCTTAGATTTCCAAGATCATCCCGTTACTCCATTCAATCCCAAATTAGCATGTCATTTATCCCCTTGTTTCTGAATCCTCTTCACGTAATAGCCTCATAAACATCCACCCATTGCAAAAAGGGCTCAAACTTTTCTCACTTCCAATTTTGGTTGATTCATTGATATCCAAGTAATGGATTTGTCTGGGGGGGTCACTGTAGAGAACCGTGCCCTTAAACATATTTTTAGAGTTGGATTTTGCTAGTTAATAGCCTATCTCTCTGTCATTCACACTTGCCACAAATGACTAAAGATTTCAGTCTTAACCTAAAATCTAAGTTAGGCTTTTCACTTTATCTGAATAACGCAGTTAACGTGAGAAACAAAAAAGTTTTTACGGAAATTTTCTCAGCTAAGAACCTCATGGTCACAAATATGGTCACAAATATGTGTAAGCAAGAGGAAAATTAGGTTCGAAATATGTAAAATCTCAAACTGTTATTTTTAGAGGCAAGACTGTCCATGTTTATTTTTTTTCTTTATTAGTGAAGTACATTTTACATATGGTAAGGTACACATATCTTAAGTGTAAAACTTGATGACTTTTTGCATATGCAGTGTAACCATGCCCAGCTCAAGATATAGAAAGTTTCCATCACCCTAAAATGTTCCCTTATGCCTGCTCCCAGTCTCTACCCACCTCAAAGATAATTGTTCTGATCTTCACAATCATAAACTAGTTTTGCCTGTTCTTGAACTTCATATAAATGGAACCATACAGTATGTGCCCTTTTGTGGCTGGCTTCTTTCACTCAGCATAATGTGTATATGATTTATCCATGTCACTAGTGTGTACTGGTAGTTACTTATTTTTCATTGCTGTGGTTTCCCATATTTTATTTATTACTCTCCTATTTATGTGTAACACAATGTCTTATGGGGTCTGTTGTTCCCTTTGGCTAGACTGATATTAAAAATCTTCATATCAATGGAGCGTAGTAATTTTTAGAAGACAAAAGCCAAAAACATCCAGTCTTAAACCAAGTTTTCTCCTCATGCCTCCTTCAGTCAATCTTCTCCTTGTGCTACTTTTCCTCAAAATTCATAGAAAATTAAGGAACCTTAAAGCTCTTCATTGTGTTATCAGCGTAGGGAAACTTGTCATCTGGACAACAGGGTAGAACATTTACAATCCGAAATGCTGAAATAATTGTAGCAAACACATAACACTTACTAGTGTTCAAAGTGCTTTATATATATTACTTATCCTGAAAACAACTCTATGAAGTAGAGTTGTTTCCGATGGGGAAACTGAGGCACAGAGAGGCCAAGTAACTTGGCTGAGGTGGTAGAGCCAGAATTTGAATCTGGACGGTTCAGTTTCAGAGCCCTCACACCTCACCACCATCTTGTGCCGCGTGATACTTTCTGTAGCTGAAGTGTTTTCTTCTATGGGCTTGGTAGCACTTTCTGAATAATTCAAATCTTATAAATTTGCTTCAAAGAATACAACTAAATTGAATGGAAGATCTAATATAGAATGTGTGGCATTCATGAATAAATTATAAGGCTCTCTGGTTTTAAATAATAATTATTTGCTTATCTTGTGACTTCTGCCAGATGGGGCTGCGATGTGCCGAGCCTCATTTCCCTTCTCTTCAGTGAGAGGCACGATTTATCGTAAAATCTCATCAGCCTCATCAACTGGCAAGCTGGAGACAGGTTTTCTTTTTTTAATAGTTTTAAAATTTATTTATTATTTGGCTGCACTGGGTCTTCTTTGTGGCACTTGGGATCTTCGTTGCGGCATGCAGGATCTTTTAGTGGGAGCGTGCAGGCTCTTAGCTGTGGCATGTGGGATCTAGTTCCCTGACCAAGGATCGAACCCAGGCCCCCTGCCTTGGGAGCACGGAGTCTCCCACTGGAGAGAACCACTGGACCACCAGGGAAGTCCCTGGAGACAGGTTTGTGGAGTCTTAACTGGTTGAGACAGAGTTGAATGCCACTTGTAGCATCGTGAGTTCAAGAAAGATGATTTTCACCCTCAATTCTGTTGCACAGGGTCGTGTAAGCTTTGGCAATTAATATAGGTGATTGACAGTTTTCTCACAAAAATTATCAGGGTTCCAGGTGAAATTGTCTTCAAGTTTCCTTCTGCTGCTAAAGACAGGAGATGGGGGCAGACTGACTGTTCCACTTCTAGAACTCTGGTTATAAGCTTGATGGGGAAATGCCATGGTAATTGGGAGGGGGTATTTTTATTTTCTAACTCATCCTCTCCCCATGCTATACTCAGCACTGGAACTCAGTCCCTTTGAACAGCCTGAAGCCTGCACTCTGAGCCACATGTCTAGTTTTCTGGCTTGTTTCTCAGCCTCCAGCTGTGCTCACCTCTACCCACTCTGGTACCAGATCTATCCCCCAAATACCCCTTCCATCATGTAAACTTCCCTCCCACCCAAGGCATCTTCCACCCTACGAGAAATGACTCTAACCTCAGCCTGGCATTCAAGGCTCTTCCTGATGTGGCCTCACCTTTTACCACTCCACTGTGTCACCCCTCGGCCCCTGCCAAACTGGATCGATTTTTTCCCCTGAATGCGTTCTTCCTCCCACTCCCCAAGTCCAAATTATATCCATCCTTCAAGGGCCTGGCTTAACTACTAGGTCTCCAAAAAGAACTCTCTCTCTTTCTCTCTCTCTCTCTCTCTCTCTCTCTCACTCTCTCGCTCTCTCTCTCACTCTCTCTCTCTCTCTCAATACTGGCCCTGTATGTGTACTTTCCTTGGGCTTTTTTTTTGCGGTACAGGGGCCTCTCACTGTTGTGGCCTCTCCCGTTGCGGAGCACAGGCTCCGGACACGCAGGCTCAGCGGCCATGGCTCACGGGCCCAGCCGCTCCGCGGCATGTGGGATCTTCCCAGACCAGGGCACTAACCCGTGTCCCCTGCATCGGCAGGCAGACTCTCAACAACTGCGCCACCAGGGAAGCCCCTCCTTGGGCATTTTTTACAGTTAGCTTTGGGTTGGAGTTGTGTCCATGCTTCATGAATCCAATTAGGCTGGAAAGCTCCATCGGGGCAATGACCTTGTGTTTTCAGCTCTGAATACCCTACCATACCCAGCACACTGCAGGCATTCAAAAACTTGAGTGGACGCATGAATGAATAAATGAGTGGATGAAGTGAGACAGAAATAAACATTATGAGAGATCAGAGGAGACAATTCACTCCATGGTTGACCATGGTCAGAAAAGGCTTCAAAGAACAGCGAGGATCTGGACAGGCAGGGGAAGGGATTAGAAAGATCCCAGAGGTGAGATCATTAAGGTGTGCTGGGGACGATGAAAATGTGTCTGGCCAGAGCAGAGGTTCCCCAGAGAGGCAGGAAATGGCCATATTTGCACACTGGAGAGAAAGATTTGCTATCGTCACTCCCAAAGGCAAGAGGAAGGACTTGATGACCTTTGTACATAACGATTCAAAACTCATGGTCAATGCCAAGTTCTCACAATGAAACCTCTGGGGATGGCTCCTCAAAGATGAAGATTTAGCTATGTGGGAAAAGAATCTAAAAAAGAGTGGATATATGTACATGTATAACTGATTCACTTTGCTGTACTCCTGAAGCTAACACAACATTGTAAATCAACTATACTCCAATAAAAATTTTTAAAAAACCAAAAAGATGAAGTCTTACGTTGGAAAGGAGTGATTCCATTCCATCCAAAGTGGGATGTGTACTCACTTGTACATTCTGGAGGAGGAAGAGCTCTTAGAAATGATCTGGCCAAACCCTCATAATTGGCAGAAGGAGAAACTGGGGCCAAGAGAAGGGACGACAGCCAGACAGTGATGGAGGCAGGACTGGACCTAAGAGCTCCAGAGACAAGTGCTATGCATGCCTCCCTGCTGACTCTCCCTGGGGCAGGGTGGGGGTGGGTGGGGGAGGGGAAACAGCAGCAATTTGTGGGGTTTTTTTGGTTCAGCTATTCCCAAGGAGATGAGACAAGATGGGACAAGCAAACCCCACACACCTTCTCAAGGTGTTATGCGGGTTTCAGCCCCAAGGGCCACGTTCTGTAGATCTAGAATGTATCTGACCCACAGTCATGGTGGGATCAGAGAAGGCCTTGGATGCCTGCTGAAAGCTGGACCTTTATCAGACAGAGGAAGGTCTTTGGGGAGAAGGGGAAGGGCGGGGACTGGAGAGGCCCTAGCAGCTGGTGAGGGAGTAACTGTGGCAGGTTGGGAGGGGCTCCCACCTTGTGCATCCAGGTGGGCCAAAGGTAGCCACCTCCCATCTGGCCTTCTCCAAGAAAAGTCTGATTTCCTTTCCCAGTTCTGAGCTTGTCTCTGCCCTTACACAGTGATAAAATTGTGTTCCTTTCCCAGTGATCAGCCAGCAGCAGGGAGCAGCAGTTTAGGAAGAAAAGGCTGGCAAAGTGAATGCAGCATGAAACCACCCAAAGATCAAGATCCATTTTGCAGCCTTTGAAACCCCTGGTGTCTGGCTGATTTGGGATTGGAGGTTTGTGTTCCCGTAGTGGCTGTAACACCAAGCTGCTGTGTGACTGTGGGCCAATCACTCAACCTCTCTGAACCTCAGTTTCCTCATCTGTAAAGTGGGGAGAATGCCACTATCCTCTCTGGGCTTGGAGGAGGATCAAATGAAGGTTCAACTCTACCTAAATACTTGTCACTGTTCCATTTATAGTTTCCCTCAACCGCCCCCTGCAAGTGATCAGTTCCTGCTCTGCTGGGCTGGAGATAAGAGGACCAAGCAGGAAGCAGCTGGGACTTTTGCAGAAGTGCCGCTGGGTAGCAGATCATGGAGTGTGACCCATAACTGGAATTCTCAGTGATGAAGGAGAATGGCAGGAAGGAGGGGGGAAGAAGGAAGGGGAGAGGGCAGAATCCATTCCCTCAGCTCTCGTTTATTTGAGCCTACTGTGAGCCGAGCACCATGCTGGGCCCTGGGGCCTCAGATGAACAAGACCTTCCTTCACCCTTTGTTGCCCCTCCCCCTAACCCGTACAGCCTGCGGGATCAAATCCGGGGCCACGGCAGTGAAGGCACCAAATTCTAACCACTGGACTACCAGGGGATTCCCTTTCCTTCACTCTTGAACAAACTGTTGCTGAAGGACTTTAGGAAGATGCCAGGCCCTGGGATACCCCAGGATGGAAAGAGGGGCAGGAGGGAAAATGAGCAATTGGACACAGCGTGGGGTGGACAGAGAGGATGGCACAGAGTGCCCTGCGTACGGAGGGAGGCAGAGGGCGTTCCAGCCAGAGAGAGGCCCCTGTTCTGAGGCTACATGGAATTCTGTGGCTGGAGGGGAGGGGATGCGTCACGGGAAGAGGGGAGGCTGGGAAGGCCAAGAAAGACCCTGAATGCCACCAAAGATTTGGGCCACATGGTCACAGGGAGCCGCTGAGCCCCCTCCGAGAAGGGAAAGGCCAGGCTCAGATTCTAATTTGGCTGCACCGTGGCCAGTGGAATGGAACTGGGGGACAAAGCAAAGATGAAGGAGGAAGGAAGGGATGAGAGTCTGGAGACAGTGGGAGGACCCGGTGGCTGCTTGGCTCTCGGGGATGATGAAGGGGAGCAGGTACCATGACGGCGTGCGTTCACCGCACTGGGAGGGACAGCTGGGGCTGGAGGAGCAGAGGCTCCTCTAGCTCAGGCTCTCTACTCCCTTTCCAAGACTTTCCTCGCGGAATCAGAAGAGGGTGTCTGAATTGGCCTGGATGGCCCAAGCTGTACTGTCCTGGGGTGGGAGCGGGGGTAGGGTGGATGGGTCACTTCCGCAGGCCCTCCCAGCTCTGCCCCTTCTGTGCTTCTGTGGTTGTGACTGGATCTCCAGGCTGGAGCTTGACCTTTACCGGTCTAAGCACTGAAAATATGGTAGTTTTCCCCAGCAGGGGGAATTCAAAATAAAAACGAAACTATAAACCTTAGAACACAACATGTGTATGGATGCTGAACACAAGATGGTATCTTTCTAAATTTTCCAATCGTAAAAGATGGAGTAAATACTTGGCAGCTAAACCTCTTTTGCTCTTTTTTGGAGGGTATATGGGCTTTGCAGTGACCCTAAGCCTGCCTCAACTCACCCATTCGGGTGGGCTCAGCAGGTTCATCCAGGGAAGAAGGGCTTTGATGCATTACTCAGGGCTTGCCCCAACCGGCCCTCAGCTGACTCCCAACCTGTGACTCATGTGGGCTGGAGCTCAGTTGAGTTCAGGGGAGACCCTGGTGAACAGAAGCTGTCTAGGCCTGGAGTGGGAGACCCTGATCAAGGTCAGCTCTGCTGCATGGGCCACAAGGACCCAGAAGCTTGGGGATTTTGTGGCTGGCATGACCTGGAGCTCCTAGCTCAAAGACAGGCATTCAGGGAGAGAGGGATGTGAGCTACGAAAGCTAAATCAGAGCCAAGCCAAGAGACCTAGGCCACAGCACACGGTGGCAGCTGGTGTGATATGGGAAGCCTGGGCCAAGGCTTGTGCCTGGCACATGGTAAGAGCTCAAAAAGTAATGATAGAACCGAATTCCCACCAGCAGACCTCATGCACCCTGGCCCACCACACTGGGGTTCTGCCTTGTGATGTTAAACATATGAAGCCAGTACACAGACAAAGAGCCAGTGGCCCTCTCCCTGCCTGGTCCTTCCTGGCCTCAGGCCACACATCACCTCCAGGAAGCCGTTGGGGTTCACTGTAATCTGGCTTCCTCTGCTCGGAGTGTGGTCTGGGGGAGCCACACTGGGCAGACCCCAGCCAGCCCCATGGTGTGAGCTTGGCGTGGAAGTCTCTTGCCTGGATTCCGACTCTGGGTCCAAGCATGACAGTGGTGCTCACTCACCATGTGGTCTTGGGCAAGCTACTTAACCCTTCCAAGCCTCCATTTCCTCATCCATAAGTGGGGACTAATAATAGTACCTGTTGCTATTTCTCCTAGAGCCGTGTGAGGTTTCAGTGAGAAGTGCCTGGCATACGAGAAGCACTTAATATGTGTTAACTGGATGAATGAACAAGTGAATGAATGAAGAGGGGCTTTCCTAGGGTGTGGCCTAGGGAAACATCTCCTGGCTGGTTAGGACAAGAAGGATCTGGGCCAAACCCTCTCCATCACTCAGAAAACAACAGGGGCCAGCAGGTGAGGGCGTAGAAGAGAATGACCGTGAGGAGAACACCTCCAGGCCTGGGAGGAGGTCTGTGGGACCCCTTCTAGGCAGCAGGCGGGGAGGGAGAAGAGGGTTAATGGTGGGAGCCATCCCAGGACTACATGAGTCATCACGGGATTGAATTGCAGGTGCCCAATTTACATGATACATGATAAAGCTCCTTTTGGAAGGAGTGGAAATAACTCTGGTTTTAAGAAATGATTTAGCCATGAAGAAAGACATTGAGAGACAGAAATAAATGTGAATGCCCAGTCCAAATTCATTCCTCTCAAAAAATGGTCCGACTCCCTGGAAATTGGTGTTGTAAGAGGCATCTCCACCACTCCCACCCAGACTCTGTCCCAGAGGACCCCCCACCCAGAAGAGGTGAGGTGCCCAGTCGCCTAGGAGGGGAAACAGCTTCAAATCCTACAAGTCAGTTCTTTTGTTTAATTCTTTATTCTATGATCTTTATCACCCCACCCCTTTCAAAAGCTGTGGTCCATATGCGTCATGGGGTAACATCAAGGAGGCAGAAAGTAGCTTGGCCTGTGGGATCTTAGATTTTATTGCCATCTCAGGATGTGGACCTCCCTCGCCTGGAGCTGCAGGGGACATTTCAGTTGCACTTCACAATCTTGATTTCAATCCTCCTCTCTCCCACCACTATGACAACCAGGGTTTTTACTAGAAGGCCTCAGCATGACATCGTGGCCTCCACCCAACATTTATTGGGTGATGCCTCTCCTGGGAGCCCCCAACCCTCACTGGCCTCAATTTGTGAGCTATGGGGTCCTATGACATTCACCTTGATGTTTGAGTGCCAGCTCCTCCAGCATGATGTCCAGCATCAACAGGTCAGATGAATACCAATATATTACATAAACCCTACAGGTCAACCAGGAAAAAAGTAAAGGCCAACTATCCAAGGCAAAACAAGGGTAAATGATGATTTACCTGATTCGGGTTAATTAAGGGAATACAAGCTGAAATAGGACTCAAATATGGCCTGATCCAGGAGAAGTGTGGGAAGGAAATGTCAACTCTAGCAGCCTGTCCTTGGACCCTGACAGGGAAGCAGAGTCCACATCCGCTGTTCCAATTCCAATAGAAGGCATCTATGGGAGATCCATTGGTGACCCCTACAAACCACTGTTCCCAGTGTTCCAGCCTTTGTGTGGCCCCTCCCACTCTGGGCTTGGCCACGTGACTTGCTTTGGCCAATGGGACATTAGCAAGTGTGATACAAGCAGAGCCCACAAGCTCTTCTGGAAACCCAGCTGTCACGCTGTGAGGAACTCCAGGCTATCCTGGTAGAGAGAGAGAATCACATACAGAGGCCCTGGAAGGTGAGACACTTCATGAGGAAGAGTTCACATGGAGGAGAGAGAACCAAGACATTCCAGCCGAGCTCCCAGGTAAATTCAGTCTTGTGAGTGGCCCCAGCCAACTCCACGTGGAGAAGAACCGGTCAACCCATAGAATAGAGAGAAAGAATAAGTTGTTTTAGCCACAAAGTTTTGGGATGTCTTGTTATGCAGCAATAAATAACCTTAGAGATTTATAAAAATGAGGTGGTGAGTTCTCCATTCCTGAGGCTGTTTAGCCCTGTTGGGGCCAAACTGTGGAGATAATGTTTGCACTGAGTAGGAGGTTGGACTAAGATTACAGAAACCATCCATCAAAGCTTATCTAAATCATGCAAACATTCCATCCTCAAATATGTTAGCTAGGGCGTGAGTATAGTGGTCGAGGCCCTAGACTCAGACTTTCAGGATTCAAATCCTGGCTCTGCTATTTACTAGCCATGTGACCTGAGGCAAATTACTTAACCACTCTAAGCCTGGATTTCTCCAACTCTAAAATGAGATAACAATAGTATCTAGTTCTCACAAGGGGATTGTAAAGATTAGATGAAGTAATGTATATAAAGATCTTGCAACAGTGGCTATGACATAGAAGTTAGCTAATTATTACCCATAATAACACTTATTATCTCCCAGATAGCCTCTCACACAGCAACAGATCCAAAAGCTCTAGTAATGCCACAAGTCCAGATTTCTGGCTCATATAATATGGTCTCAGGAACTAAGGTGGTCTCCCAGGCTCTGTCAATGCTAAAACTCTGTGGCTCCCTCCTTCCCTCTCTCCCTTCCTTCCTGTCACACCACCACACTGCTCCATGTTGCAGTCTCTGTGACTTATTATTTTCATATTCCCTCTTTTCAAGGATGAGTCCAAGGATGCTGAGGGGTGTTGGGCCACTATGGCAAATAGTAGGGCATATAGGACTAGGCCCGGGAGCACTTCCCACTGCATCTCATTAAGAGTGATCCCAGAATGAGAAATTAAGAAAATAATCCCATTTACAATTGCATCAAAAAGAATAAAATACCTAGGAATAAATTTAACCAAGAAGGTGAAAGACCTATACACGGAAAACCGTAAGACATTAATGAGAGAAACTGAAGAAGATACAAATACAGGTTTCTTTCACTATACAAAAGTAGAGCATTCTTACGAAAACTTTTGTAAGCTGAAATGATGCAAAGAGAAGAAGCAATTACCTTAGGACATTTTTTACGTCTTATTTCGATGTAAAAAACAAATCTAGATAAGGCACAGATGCTCACAGACGCAGTTCAAAGCTACGATAGCTTGATGCTGAGATGCTGAGTGTAGTTCCCAGGGCAGGAGCTTGGTGGTGCCGCTCTCGCTGTCACTGAAAGGGCTTGCTACAAAAGAAACACTGAACACTATTTTCACTTTCCACCTTTTTATATAAAAGCAAAAGTCCTCTTCAGATTTCTTTTGGTTAGCAAAAACAGGTACTAATGTAGTAGTTCTTTGGTAAAAGCAAAGTAGCACAAAGCAAACTTTCAAAAAGAGATTTACATGTGATACCTGTAAATGGAAAAATATTCCATGTTCTTGGATTGGAAGAATTAACATTGTTAAAATATCCATACTACCCAAACCAATCTACAGATTCAATGCAATCTCTGTCAAAATTCCAATGGCATTTTTCACAGAAATAGAACACACAATCCTAAAATTTACATGAAACCACAAAAGGCCCTGAACAGCCAAAGCTATCATGAGAAAGAAGAACAAAGTTGGGGCATCACACTCCCTGACTTCAAACTATATTTAAAAGTTATAGTGATCAAAACAGTATGGTATTGGCTTAAAAACAGAGACATAGATAGTGGAACAGAATTAACAGCCCAGAAATAAACCCACACATATGTGGTCAACTAATTTATGAAAAGGAAGGCAAGAATATACAATGGGAGAAGGACAGCCTCTTCAATAAATGGTCCTTAAGAAACTGGACAGCCACTTGTAAAAGAATGAAACTGGACCACTATCTTACACCATACACAAAAATGAACTCAAAATTGGTTAAAGCCTTGAACATAAGATCTGAACTCACACGACTCTTAGAAGAAAACATAGGCAATAAGCTCCTTTACATCAGTTTTGGCGATGATTTTTTTGATTTGACAACCAAAAGCAAAGGCAGCAAAAACAAAAATAAACAAGTGGGATTACATCAAAATAAAATGTTTCTGCACAACAAAGGAAACCAACAACAAAATGAAAAGGCAACCGACTGAATGGGAGAAAATAATCATATACCTGAGAAGGGTTAATATCCAAAATATATAAAGAATTCTTACAACTCAATAGCAAAAAACCAAACAGCCCAATTTAAAAAAATGGGCAGAGGATCTGAGTGGACATTTTCCCAAAGACTACAGATGGCCAACAGGGAAGTGCAAATCAGAGCCACAGCGAGGTATCACCTTACACCTCTTATAATGGCTATTTTTGAAACGACGAGAAACAGGTGATGAGGATGTGGAGAAAAGGGAACCCTTGTGCACTGTTAGTGGGAATGTAAATTGGTGCAGCCGCTATGGAAAACAATATGGAGGTTCCTCAAAAAATTAAAAACAGAACTACCACATGAACTAGCAACCCCACTTCTGTGTATTTATCCAAAGAAAATAAAAACACTAATTCCAGAAGATATATGCACCCCCATGTTCATTGCAGCATTATTTACAATAGCCAAGATATGGTAACAACTTAAGTCCTCACTGATGGATGAGTGGATAAAAAATGTGATAGATAAACAAATATTATATATAATATAAATTTTGTAACTATGTATGGTGATAGATGTTAACTAGACTTATTTGACCATTTCACACTATACACAAATATTGAATTATTACATTGTATGCCAGAAACTAATATAATGTTATATGTCAAGTATACATTAAAAAAAAAAAAAAAAAAGAGTGACCCGGAGCCAAGACACTTGGGACTCCAGGATAAAGATCTATAGACCCTGAAGGGCAAACTAGGTCAGATGGAAGAGAGATGATAGGTGTGGGGGGGTCGTATTTGCTGCCTCTTAACTTCCTTCATACAGTCCACAAATGGACTGTGGCCTGGTGGTGACCACTCAGGGATAAGTAAGACACAGTCTCCAGGTAACTCACAGACTTGGGAGGACAGGAATATCACCAGATAAACTCAGAGGTTCCTTCTGAGTTTTGGGCTCCTGTATTCAAAACCTTGAAAATTTGGTTTTCAAATTCACTAACTCTCATAGAGCAGAATAGTGGATAAACTAAGCAAAGTTTGCTCCGTGCATGAGTAGAGTACATATAGCCTCAAGATCTCCCCCAGCTTCCCAGCCCATCCTTCCTGCAAGAAGTCGCTCTTAAGGTTGGTTGGATTCCAATATACTGTGAAGTCATGTTTACCAGTGAGCAGGGTCATTACTGTGAAAAGGTTCTGCACTTGGACATGGCATGCGAGGGTTCCTCTGCCTCCACGGAGCTCCCTTCACAAGACAGGCTGACACTGGTTGGCCAAGCCTGGTCATCTCGCTTCCATTCCTATCCTAGGCCACAGCTGTCCTGGTGCCTTGGTCTCCTGCCCCACGTGCCAGCTGAGGGTGGTACAATTCTGAGGTTCATGTCGGGTTAGAGCAGTGGGTTTCAACCAAGGGACATTTGGCCATGTCTGGATATTTGGGGTTGCCACAACCCTGGGGAGGGTGATACTGGCATTTAGTGGGTAGAAGCCAGGGATGCTGCTACATTGCATCCTACAATGCACAGGACAGCCTCTTACAACAAAGGACTATCTAGTCCAATATGCCAATAGTGCCGAGGTGGAGAAACCCTGGGATAGTGGCAGCAAGAGCCCTCCTAGGCATCCTCCAGAGAGCATGGCCTTAGGGTTTCAGCCCCTCTAAGAATGAAGTGGTCCTCATCTTTTTTCTACATCTCCCATGGGTCCATATGGGGATGAGAAAGCAATTAGAACAGCGTAGGATTCAGGCACTCCTGTATCTCTTAGCCAAATATGGTTCTCCAGGTAGCATAACTTTCCCTAACAATGCAGCTAGAATGGGGTGGATAGGAAAAATGCTTCCTTCCATCCTCTAGTAGATTGGATTTAAAAACTCACTTAGAAAATATTACAAGGGGGATTTCCCTAGTGGTCCAGTGGTTAAGACTCCACTCTCCCAATGCAGGGGCCCTGGGGTTTAATCCCTGGTCAGGGAACTAGATCCTGCATGCTACAACTAAGAACCTGCATACTGTATCTAAAAAAAAAAAAAAAAAAGATCCCGCCTGCCACAGCAAAGATCCTGCACATGACAACAAAGATCCTGAGTACTGCAACTAAGACCCAGAGCAGCCAAATACATAAATAAATAAACGAACATTAAAAAAATATGACAAGGACATTCACTGCAGCACTATTAGCACTATTGATACTGAAAAAGATCAAAAACAACCTAAACGTCTATTAACAGGGACCAGATAAATAATGCATTCAACAGTGAATGATATATTAACAGAGTGGAATTCCATGCAGTTGCTGAAAAGAAGGAGACAGCCCTAATAATAATGATATGAAACAATCTCCAAGACCTATTGTTAAGAATGCCAGTGAGATGCAGGAACAATGTGCTTGGTTTCCTAATACCTGTGTGAAAATATATTTGCAAATATTATTTAAATGTATGTGCTGAATATGCATTGACTCAAAAAAGAATCCAGTAACAGCGGTTGTCTGGTTGTCTCCTGGGAGGGGATCTGAGGCCTGGAGTGGGCAGGAACAGAAGACATTTCACTCTATGTCCTTTTGCATCTTTTGAATTTTATATTCTATTCATATATTATCTAGTCACAAACAAATACATGCTATAACATGGTTGAGCCTTGAAAACATTATGCTAAGTAAAAGAAGCCAGACATAAAAGGAAAAATATTACATTCCACTTATATGAAGTACCTAGAAGAGGTAAATTCATAGAGACAGAAAGTAAAGTGGTGGTTTCCAGGGGCTGAGGAGAGGGGGAATGGAGAGCCGTTGTTTAATGGGTACAGAGTTTCAGTCTGGGAAGATGAAAAGGTTCTGGAGATGGATGGTGGTGACGGTTACACAACACTGTGAATGTACTTAATGCCACAGAACTGTACACGTAAAAATAATTAAGATGGTAAATTTTATGTTATGTACACTTTATCACAATAAAAAAAATAACATAATCTATTTTAAAAATATATTTTACAAGTTCATTGTCTAATGATAGTAAATATTTTAGGCTCTGCAGGCCCTATATATATATAGTCTCTGTTGCAAGCAATTAATCAACGTGAAAGCTGCAACTGTTGACATTACATAAATGAATGAAAGTGTCTGTGTTACAGAAAAACAGGCAGAGGCTGATTGGATTCGGTCCATTGGCTGTAGTTTGCCAACCTCTGCTCCGTGGCACTCAGTCCCCTCATTTGTAAGATGGGGACAATAATGTACCTACTTCATAGGGTTGTTGTGGGAATTAAATGGAGTGATGTGTCAAGTACTTTGCTCACCGCCTTATACACAAGAAGCAGACAATAAATGTTAGTTATTGTTGTTGGTGTGGTTGTTGAGATAGGTGCTGAGCACACAGAGGAAGGAGGTCACCTTTACTCAGCACCTGCTGTGCACATAGTAGGACTGAGTATTAAAGGGACAGGACTTCACATTGTTATTTTTATGTTACTTAATAAAAACATCTCATGTTGGCAGAGAGCTTTGTGCATTTGGTCCATTATCTCATTTCATCTTCCTGATTACTCTCTGGGGTAAATTTCCAGGGCAGGAAGCCAGGACTCTAAGTTCACTCTGCTAGGAAGAGCAGAGGGAAGGTTTGAATCCTCAGCTATCTTATTCCAAAATCCGTGTTCTCAACCAGGGGCCGTACTGCCTACCCCTTCTCCACCCAGTCCCTACTGCCACCCTGGGAAATTTGGAAATGTCTGGGGTGTTTTGGTGGGGAGGGGTGTTAAAGAATGGAGAGACACTACTGGAGTTTAGTGGTCAGGATCCAGGAATGTCCTACAGGACAGCCCTATAAAATGGAGAATTATCTGATCCCAAATGCCAGTGGTGCCCCATGGGGGAGCTCCATTCCACATCATGAAGCCCGGACCAGCTCACAGTCATATGGAGAGATGGGCTCACCAAGAACACAGAGGGATTAGCACCAGCAGGGAGAGGGGGTGGGCAGCAACGTGGCATGGGGGTGTGCATTCAGATCTGCCGGGAGTAGAAGGGACAGGTGGCTCAAGTTGTTAAATTTTAAGTTCAGTGGATCCTTTAAGTTTTCCCCTAAATTTGCCTGAAAGAAGCAGTGTGGTATAGTAAAAAGAGCACTAAGTTTTCAGGGCTGAAAGTACTGACCAGCTGTGCAACTTGGGGCAACTGAATTGACCTCTCTGGGCTTTGAGTGAAATGAGGATAATGACCCGTGTCTGTCCCCTTGCAGGGCTGCAGAGAGGATCCAATGAACAACAGAGTGAAAGGGAAAGAATTTTACTAAATGAATCATAAAGCAATTGTCAACAAAATCAAGCTCTTCCCTTTTAAATCTTGATTTTGGCTTCCACAGGCTGTGTGGAGGTTTATCTAACAGCCCAGGTGCGGGCCTGCCACCAGCTGCCCCTCCTGCCGAACAAATTGAGATTTAGCTTTGATTGCATCTGCAGCAAAACCAGGCAGCGTGAAAAATGAGCCCAGGAAAGAAAACGCCCGTGCTTCCCGTTGGCTGTACCTCCTCGGAGCCGTGGAGAAGCCATCCGTATCCAGCCAGATGTTGAGCCAGAGAAGGGGCTGGAACAGCTTGATGGGGTCACCTACCGGTCAGGCCCCACAAGCTGTTTTTCCCCTGGGGAAAGGAAGGGTTAATAGTTCCTTTGGTCAAAATGTCAAGTTGGAATTAATCTATATAAATGTCAAGCCTGCTCTGTGAGCAAAAATGAGGAGGTTCGTCATTGCAGAAAGCCTGTCTGCACGATAAGGAACAGACATGTTATCTACAAAGCTCTGATTTCTATTTTTCTACCGAGAGACCAGGTGGATCCCCTGCCTCTTGAGATGCAGCGAATCGTGGTTCTAGCTCTGCAATTCCACACCTTCTGAAGCTTTCCCCAAGCTATCTGCAAGGGTCTGGGGGCTGTACTTCATGGCCTCTCTCCTCTGCCTCCCCTTTGTCAAACCAGCCAAGAAACTTGACCCGTTCTCTAGTTCCAAAAACACCACCAGAAAATCAGTCCTAGAAGGATCCCAAAACAAGAAGAATTTGTTTTGCCAACACAGCAGTCAATCTTGTGTTGCAGAAAACAGGTTTCGGAGTCAAAATTCTTCCGTTGAAACCCCAACTCCCTCACATACTAACAGGGTAACCTCATGAAGTCACTTAATCACTAGCTTCAGTATTTTCATCTGTAAAATGGGGTGGCCAATCTCTACATTAAAGAGTTGCTGTGAGGACTAAATTAGATTAGTCATGTGAATGGTAGGCACATATTATGCGCTCACTTCAGTTAGAACTCTTTTTTCTACAAATTGGTTTACATAGAAGGAATGTGTAGGCTGGCAAAACTTCAAAGTCTGGAAGTTGGTCAGGCTTCAGGCAGAGTTTGATCAGGGTCCTGGCTCTGTCTCTTTGCATTCTCTAGGCTCTGCTCTCCTCTGTGTAATTGTTTCCTTTTCTGTCCAGCTTCCTTCAAGATTACAAAATGACTACCATTGTTTTGGGTCTCACATCTACCCTCTGCAACATCCAGAAGAAGAAAGCTCCTTGTACTTTGACCATTGAACAAAAGTCCTGTTCACTTTGATTATAATACTTAAGGTCAAGTACTCTCTTCTGAACCAATCACTGTGACTGGGGCTTGCCCTGTTTGGCTTAGGCTTAGGTGGCAGAGGGATGGGATTACACTCAGTACCCTGAGGTACCCTGAGACCTAGGGATCATCCACATGGGATCCTGCTTCTTCATATTTGTGTCTGTAAAGCCTGGCACAATGTAAGAGCTTGTTGAATGAATGATTACTATTGAATGAGGATTATAAAATCTGAGAGAGGCTGTGTGTGGTTAGAACATCTAACCATTCTCTGAATCAGCTGCCCAGTTTGTGGTAATTTCCCAGATACTCTCTTCAATGAAATCCCAAATTACAAATGTTGACCTTCACCTTTCCCCAGAGAACAGCCTTCTTCTTCCAGTAACAGCACTGAAAGCCTAAATAACTCCCCCTTGCCAGGGCCTCCTGAGCTATCTTTACACAGCTCACTCCAATGGGGAGCACGGAAATCAAAACTCTAATTCCATTTTTAATCACTGGATCCAATAAAGCATATTAAATTTATCTTTAAGTAGCTTTTTAAAATTTTATTTAATGGAAGTGAGGAGGAAATTGAGGTTTGAAAGAGCAAGGCTTTTTACAAAAATCTTTTATCAGAACGTGTGGGGGCCAAACCCCAGGCAGCCGTCCTAAGGGACATTCCCCACTGCTCGCACAGAGATCCTGGCAGGGACAGAGTACAGTGTCTCGGGGGGGAGCAGAGCCACACTACCCAGGCCCTGGGGTACGACACAAGAGATGGAACAGTGGGGCCCTGCTCTTCAGAGATCCCCTGCCCTGGGCCCAGCTGAGCACCCAGCATGGGAGGAGAGGAGAGGGAGCTGAGCCAGGTCACACAGCATTCAGCCTGGGCTGCCCTGTACCTCCACTGCTAAGATCAAGGAGTGGGATGCCCATTCAACGGGGCCCTGAACTTGGTGGTGGGGGGACCCCAGACAAGTAACTACAATATATCCCTGGGATTCAGACCCACATATCCTGCTGGTAATTGCCTGGATGGCCCACTGCCTCCTCAAACTTACCTTGTCCAAATACGGACTCATCACCTGCTCCTGCCTGCTGCTCCCAGTCTCCTGTATCCAGCTCTCCCTCCCACCCCAAAACTTCCTAGCCAGCTGTTTGGGCATCATCCTAGACCACCACCACTCCGCTCTCATCTGCCAAGGTCATTGCTTACCAAGACCTATTCATTCTAACATCACAACATCTTTTGATTCTTCCCTCCTATGCTTCCCCATCCCCTCTCCCTGAATCGGTCTTTCTGGCTCCAGTCTCACCTCCTCCAGTCTTCTCTCGCTGGGGTCACCAGATCTGGGCTTCCAGCACACAGATCATAGCCTGCTCTTCACCTCCTCAAAAATCTTCAATAGCTCCCCATTGCCTACAGAATAAAGTCCAGGGCTTCCCTGGTGGCGCAGTGGTTGAGAGTCCGCCTGCCGATGCAGGGGACACGGGTTCGTGCCCCGGGTCCGGGAGGATCCCACGTGCCGTGGAGCGGCTGGGCCTGTGAGCCATGGCCGCTGAGCCTGCGCATCCGGAGCCTGTGCTCTGCAACGGGAGAGGCCACAACAGTGAGAGGCCCGCGTACCACAAAAAAAAAAAAAAAAAGAAAAAAAAGAATAAAGTCCATATTCTTTACCAGGTACCCGAGGCCCATGACTTGTCATTGTATCCACATGTACAATGCATGAGGAGCCCTATTCCCTGAACCAGATGATGTCCTGCCTTCGCCTGGTTGCTCTGGACACTGGGCTTGCCACCCCCTAACCCTTGCCCCTTGAAGTCCTCCTGTTTGCCAGGCTCAATGCTGCCTCCTTCAGGGCACCTCTCTGGGAAGTGAGCGGGTAGTTGCTTCCTCCTTTTGCTGCTGCCCTTTGCTGGTGTCTCTATTTCAAAATGTTTTTCATTTTGCCCAGGGCAGTGAGGAGGAAAGTGGCCGGCCAACATATATATTAAGCATTTGTGTTTGCACCAGGCACTGGTCAGGCGAATTTACATTTAATCTGAACAGCCAGGGGAGGTGGTTTCGTCCCCATTTCACAGTCAGGAACCTGCAGCTCAGAAAGGAGATGTGATCTGCCCAAGGATGTGAGAGCAGGCTCCATTCTGCATCTTCTAACTCTGAGTCCGATGCCAATTCTCCTCCACCTCCCCTGTGCAAGGCAGCCCTGGGGTGGGTGAACCCTCTAGAAACATATCTGTTCTCTGTTTTACTTAAAGGGCCCTTGAGTCCGAAGCCAGCTGGCAGAACACACGCCTGTGATCACTAATTCAAATTTGCCCTCCCTCCCAGTCCCTGCCCTCCTGATGCCCCTCATGAATCAGGGTCTCAGGCCCAGGAGCGAGCAGGTCTGCATAATTTCCTGAATGTCACCAAACATGTCTATCACTCTCAGAGCTTCCCAAACGCCATCCTGGATGCACACAGGGAGGCTCTGAGCCATATGGCCAAGGAGCCCCACTGTGAAATCCCATTACCACTTTCTGCTAATTGGCTTCAAAGCATGACTGGAAAGTACACCATCCCCGATGGGCCCTGAGAGCTTCCTCATCGCTCCCTCCCCATCGGGAACTCAGCTCTTTCTAAATGTCTTCCCTCTCTCCCTCCCGTGGCCTAGGCCACCTTGGTGAGGCAGAAGGACAGCTCAGTGAAACATTTATATTCAGACATATGGGTACTTGTGACAGGAGCAAGTTTGGAAATACTAACCCAAGCTTTTCTCTCTTTCCTGTCCTTCCCCCTCATTCTAGCTGGGAGCCAGCTCTGGACCCCACTGCCTGTCAGGGGAGGATATGGTAGAGTGGAGGGAGGAAGGGAAGGACAGAAGGAGGATGCCCAGCCCTCTTGCACAGCATTTCCTGCCACCACCAGCAGCAGAGGGAACTGCTCCCTGGTGGGTCTAGGACCATCCTGGGCCACAGAACAGAAATGATGGACAGAAAAGATGGACATCTCAGCAGTAATCTGGCTGGAAGGATGACTGAGGACGAGATGTCTCCTCATATCCCAACCCCCATGACTTTATATAAGACCACAGAACAGACGCACAGCTGACTGCCCAAGAAAGGGAATGCTGAGTTTTAGAAATTCAAATGTTGCATTTAAGAAGATAAAGGCCAGCGTTACTTCTTGTGCACCTGAGTTCTGGATTGGGATGCAATGTCCTACGGAGGGAGTGCATACTAGGGTTGGGGTCTTGTGTTAAGCACTTTGCATCCATTCTCTCCAGCCTCCCCAGCAGCCCCCAAGATGGGGGGCTGACAGATGGGTCAGAGGCCACAGGGAGGCCATGGGGAAGAAGGAGAAGCAGGTACCTAGAGTTTGAAACTGGGCTGGGAACCAGGCCAGGGATCCACGTCTCCCTCCCTCTGAGGGCTGGGCTCTCCAAGAGGCTGCCACAGGCCTAAGGGCCAGAGCTAGAGGAACGGACATGGAGTCATAGACCCTCCCAGGGTCACTGAGGAATTGCAAGAGCCTTCCTTATGGAGGGACCTTTCTACCAAGTGCTTCTACCCCACTGGGCCTGGTAGCACTTTCCGTGGCTGGAATGTTGTGATTGTCCCAGTGGCCTAAGACGATGATGTCCACTTCCCACAGGGTGCGAGGGAGACTGGGAGAGGATGCAGGAGCCCAGCCAGTGGGGAGCCCAGGGGAGAATGAGGGCTGGGGAGGGGTGAGAGAAGGGCCTCTGATGATGGCCAGCTGCCTCAGCTGACAGGTCACGACCCAGTTTCAAATATTATCCTCTGAATGGGGCCACCCATTCAGGAGACCCCAGGGCTGGGGAGACAGAGCTGCAGTCCAAAGAAGTGGTTTCTGAGGCACCTCCCTCTGCAGAAGGGCTTGCCAAGTGGTCAAGCACTTGACCACAAAGCAGGAAAACCAACATTTAGCTAACGGAACACTGACAAAACCTGCTGAAGATATGCAGCCCTGAGGGATTCAAATGGAGCCAGGCCAAGGCATTATTCAAAAAACAGAAAAAAAGAAAAGACATGAATCTCACCGCCAAAGCGCTGAAGTGTAACATAAATCGTTAGTCGCGGTTTCATGGGGACACGGAGGAGGGGTTTATGCGACACATCACAAGACAAAAGAACCCCAAATCTCCTCTAAACACTTCTCACCACGAGCCTGGTCCTTCCAGTCATTCCCCAAACCTCTGTTCCTCTTTTCTCCTGCTCACCCCAAACTGCAGCTATGCCCTGTCTTCCTTTACCCCACCCTCCCCTCCAGGGGCTTCTCCATCTTTCCTCAGACGGATCGATCTGGCTTCTCTTACCTTGTCCCACTCTGCACCTCAACCTTTCTCCCTTCACGACATAAGAGACACAATAACTTCCGGGAAGCCAAGAGCCCACAAACAAGGAATCCTTCCTTTAGAGAAAGGGCGGGAGAGGTGACTACAAGTCCTTTGCTATCATTTTCTTCCCTGACATACCTGTTTACATGGGAACTGGAAAGATCTTTCCAGCCCACTGGAAAGATCCCAGGACCAGCTCCCATGAGCGCTGGAGCAAGCAGGGCCCAGGAGCCTTTGATGAGGACCCTCACATCCCAGTCCTTAGCCACTCCCACCCTGACGTCGGGTGCTCCCCCAGCCCCCTCAAGCCTCCCCGCCACCCTGCCCTGTCCTGTCTTGTCCTGCCTCAGCCTGCCCAGGGAGGCCAGTGCTTGAGGCCCCCAGGAGACTCATCCCTTCAGATGGGGCCCAGTAAGTCCAACCTTCAGAGTGTGGTTGGGATTTGGGGCCAGCCAGGAAGCGGATGTGGACAGG
Source organism: Delphinapterus leucas (assembly GCF_059928025.1). Taxonomy (NCBI): domain Eukaryota; kingdom Metazoa; phylum Chordata; class Mammalia; order Artiodactyla; family Monodontidae; genus Delphinapterus; species Delphinapterus leucas. Next base: position 61,535,875 of record NC_143130.1, on the reverse strand, counting down.
GCAGGCTCAGGGCTGAGTGGTGGGCCAGGCGGGCCTGGTCTGGAGCCCTCAGCAGTGCCTCTTCCCCCCTCCTGGCTTCCTCTTAGCATCCAGCTCCCAGATTTTCTCTCACGCAACTAGAGCAGTGGACTTCCACTGCTGCACCAGAAGCTCGGAGCTGCAGAGGGCCCTGGAGAACATTAGCTGAGTCCGAATCTGGTGACTCAAGATGGGGATGTTGAGGCCCAGAGAGAGTCAGGGACCCTCTCAAGGTCACAGAGCTCTGACAGAAGGAGCTAGAACCGAGGTCTCTTGGCTTCCCCACTAGTGCTTCCCGCACAACACAATTTCTAAACTATGGAGCGGGGTGGAGGGCGAGTGTTGTAGAAGTGAATGAAATTAAAAATGCAAATTGTGGGTCCTCTCGCCGTTATTTGCATTTTAAGTGGAATACAAAGATCAAAACATCTTCTTGACTTAAAGCAAATCTATGCAGACAGTGGTGGCCAGTGCCTGAGGGTGGGGAATGAGGAGGGACGCCTTCAGTGGCGTGTGGTTTCCAAAAGTCCGAGAACTAGATAGTGGTGACGGTTGCAAGACCCTGTGAATGTACTTAATGCCACTGAATTGTACACTTTAAAATGGCTGAAGTGGTTGATTTTATATTATGTGTATTTTACTACATCAGCCTTTTGTATGCATGGGTTCCATCCAAATCCACAGATTCGACCAACCACAGGTCGAAAATATTTGAAAAACAAATTCCAGGAAGTTCCCAAAAGCAAAACTTGAATTTACACCAGCAACTATTTACATACATTTCACATTGTATTGACAACGATTACATGGCATTTATACTGTATTAGGTATTTTAAGGAATCTAGAGATGATTTCAAGTATACAGGAGGATGTGCGAAGGTTATGTGCAAATACTGCACCACTTTATATAAGGGACTTGAGCATCCGAGGATTTTGGTATCTGCAGGGGGTACTGGAACCAATCCCCCATGGATGCCAAGGGACGACTGTACAATTTTTAAAAATCTGCTTGACTCTATAAGTAAAACCTGTCATGAGGAAATGCCAGGAGTTTGTTTTGCTTCGTCTCATCTCTCCTCTTTCCCTCCCTCACCAGACGTGTGCTGCGAGCCTTCCCAGGCTAAGGGAGCTCTCCACACCGTGTACAGAAAGACCAAGAATCTATTCAAGGATAATGCTAAGAAACAAAACAAAACATAATAAAATGATAGAAGAAGCTGTTCCTGACAAAGCATCCAGGAAGAGAGAGCACAGGTGAAACCAGGGGAGGGGCCTGTGAGCCCCTGACGGCCCATTACTCACCTGGGCACTCCCGGCTCAGCGCAGAAGCTTTCTCCGAGCTCTGAGGGCAGTGGCAGCCGTGGAGCGGTCTGGGGGCCCCAGGCCACCATCCCCCGACTCTGCCGCTCACCACTGTACTTCCCAGGCACACCCCTTCCTCATCACCAGCCCCCACCCTGCCCTCCAGGAAAGCACTGCTTCCAGCCAACTCCCCCTTCCTCCCCCAGCCCACTGCCTATGTTCTTCTTACTTCTCTTATTAGGAAAACACCAGGGCCATGAAGATTTGTACACATTTACCTGCTTTTGTAAAGGTTTACATAGCAGAGAATTCCCCACAGGTTTACATTCTCATTTAAATGATAAATCTGTGTGTGTGTGTGTGCACGTGTAAGGGGTGGGGGGGCATTTCCATTTTAATCCCTTCCCTGAACCCCCCACGGTGCCCAGACCATGTCCTGCACACAATCAATCACCTGGCAGGAGGCTGGTACTCAGCCTGGTGTGGGGCTCTGCCCCTCTGCCCCATGGTGCTGGGGGCTGGTGGTGCTCCCTGGGGGTGGGAGGGGGCCCCAGGGCAGACAGAGGCCTCTGGTCACCTCCAGAGCTGACCTCAGGGAAGCTCTGCAAACACCCCATCGAAAGGACTCCATTAGAGCTCATTTCCCCCAACTCCATTTGGGGAGACGAGGACGTACGGTGAGAGGTTTAATTCTTCCAGTTACATTAGTCATCAGCTCTGGAGGTCTGAGCCCTGAAGTCCTGGGCAGAGCAGGGACAGGGAGGCAGGGGTCCACTTCACCCCAGAGGCTGCTATGTGCCTTGCCAAGGCCTGGACTCAGAGGAATTGACCACCCACCCGCCTCTGGGAGGCAGATACTTCTCCCAGAGACTCAGAGATACATACAGTGCCAAGCAGGGAGGTGGGACCAGTGGGGGTCTGAGGCCCAGAGAGGGGAAGGAACGGGCCAAGTCCTCCACAGTGAAGAGGGCACCTCATCTCCTCCAGTGCCTGGCCCCAGAAGGCCCTCAGCGCAGTGCTGAGCCACCGCCCCTCCACTTCCCTAAGTGTAGCTAGCGGGTCACCTGTCATGGTCAAGGGATTCTGCAGCCAGCAACACTTAGCTCTGGAGCTGTATTAGTTTCCTGTGGCTGCTGTAACACATTACCACCGAGTGGCTCAAAACAACAGAAATTTACTCACAGTTCTGGAGTCTAAAATCAAGGTGTCAGCAGGGCCACGCTCCCTCCTATGAGATAATAGAAAAAATATGTATCGGTCTCTGTTTCCAGTTCCTGAAACTGTTGTAATTTCTCAAGTGATAAGAGCACTAGTAGCACCTTTCGTTCCAGTATTTGGTCTCTGGCCCTGGTTCCTGACACACAGCTCCTGAAACCCTTGTAATTTCCTGGGTGATAGGAGCCTCTTCGTTCTAATGAGGCAGCTCTAGATGGGCTCCTGGATGGCTCCCTGATGGGGGCTGATCACCAGAAAGAACAAGCCTCAATCAGAAGCTTGGAAATTCCAGCCCCCGCCCCCCATTCTCTTGAGAAAGGAGAAGGGCTGGGAATGGAGTTCGTGACTCATCATGCCCATGTGATGAAGCCTCCATACACATCCGCCAATGTGTGGGGTTTGGAGAGCTTCTGGCTTGGTGAACACACGGAGGTGCTGGGAGAGTGGCACCCAGAGAGGGCATGGATGCTCTGCGCTCCTTCTCACATACCTTGCCCTGTGCATCCATGTACCAGGAGGGGGATGCCCACAACTGCACGGGGACAGAAGTTCCTGTGCTCAGGACCCAGACATCATGCTGTGAATCTCTTCACATGGCTGTTCATCTCTATCCTTTACCGTGTCTTTTAATAAACTGGTAAAGGTACTCAAGTGTTTCCTGAGTTCTGGGAGCCACTCTAGCAAATCATCAAATCCAGTGGGGAGGAGGTCACAAAGACCTCTGATTTGTAGCCAAGTTGGACAGTAGTTGTGGGTAACCTGGGGACCTACTGTTCTCGATTGGCATCTGAAGTGGGGTGGGAGGAATCTCATGGGACCGAGGCCTTAACCCATGGGAACTGAGTTAAACTGTAGGACACCCAGCTGGTGTCACAAAGAATTGCTTGGTGTGGGAAAAACTGCCACACATTTGGTGACCAGAAATGCTCTTCTTCATTTTTTTTTTTTTGGCCACTTAGCTTTTTAAATTCTCTTTTTAAATACTGTAGCATGAAAATAAATATGCCTTCTTATCTATTAGACAAGGTTGGTTCCCTCTCTCCTGGGTTCTGTGTGAAAGTAAAGGAGACACGCAGGAAAGAAAGACACAGGTGGAAGAAAGACTGCATTCTTTCCTAACACATCTCCGAAGGGGCTCCAGCTTCTGGTGGCTCCAGGCCTTCCTTGGCTCATGGCTGCATCTCTCCAAACTCAGCCTCTTCCTCACACCATCTTCTCTGTGTCTGTTCTTCTTCTGTTTTGTTTTGTTTTGTTTTTAATATATTTATTTTTATTTGGTTGCGCTGGGTCTTAGTTGTGGTAGGCGGGCTCCTTAGTTGTGGCAGGCGGGCTCCTTAGTTGTGGCATGCGAACTCTTAGTTGCAGCATGCATGTAGGATCTAGTTCCCTTGCCAGGGATAGAATCCGGGCCCCCTGCATTGGGAGCGCAGTCTTATTCACTGCACCACCAGGGAAGTCCCTCCTCTTCTGTTTCTTATGAGGACATTCAACATTGGATTTAGGGCCCACCCAGATAATCTAGGATGATCTCATCCAGAGATCCTTAATTACATATACAAAGATACTCCACCCCCCCCTTTTCCAAATAAGGTCACATTCTCAGGTTCTGGCAGGTAGGAATTGGACATATCTTTTTGGGAGCCACCATTCAACCCACTTCATATGTCACTGGGTTGCCCCACTCCCCCACATTGCCAATCAGACTCTGTTGTTTATCATTGGGGGTAATGAAAGCAACAGTAATACTAATAGATAACATTCATCCGAGGCACTTGCTAAGTGCCAGCCACCACGATAAGCCCTAAACATGTATTAACTCATTTAATTGTCACTCAGTGCTTTGAGGTGGATCCTGTTATCTCCAGATTACAGATGAGAAGGTCAGAAAGGAGTATATTGCTGGTAACAGGTTGATACAGAACTCAACCCCCAGACTCCCTGAGGCCAGAGCAGACTTAGAAATGCATGAGAGACAGAGTAGTTTTCCCCCAGGGCTGGAGAGCATGAGAACCCTAGGGAGGTGATGGAGGGGCTCTGGTGGGCACCGCTCTGCCCTTCCAGCCGTGTTACGGGAGGCAGGGCCCTGGCCATCTCTGAGCTTCTGTCGAGTGAGGTGTGGGGTGGACTCTTCCTGACTCAGCTAGCCATGGCTCAAGGACACTGGTCTTAACCCTGGATGCACAATAAGGTGCCCTGGGAGCTTTTAAAAATCCTGATGGCCAGGCCATGCCCCAGCCAACTGAAGCAGAGCCTCTGGGGGTGGGATCCAGGCCTGGGTGGCTTTTAAAGTTCCCCAGGTGATTCCACTGTGCAGCCCAGGCTGAGAACCACTGCCCCAGTCTGTCCTTTCTCTCCCTGGTTCATCATGTGCAGTAGGGAAGCTGAGTCTCCCTGTTCCCCAGCTGACTCACCTGATTGGGTACAGATGAGGGAAACCTGGGGGCAACAGTAGGGAGGGGGGTGTGGGGAGAACAGGAAATGGGTCCTTCAGGATGGGGATGGACACTGCCGGACCCCTGATGTGAGCAGTCTCTGCAGGCCTTCTGGGCCTAGCATCAGGAAGGAGTGGCCTGAAGCAAGGGCCCCAGTACCTGGGCCACGGACTGGGGGGCCTCTTAGGAACCGGGCCGCACAGCAGGAGGTGAGCAGCAGGCGAGCAAGCGAAGCTTCATTTGCTGCTCCCCATCCCTCCCCATCCCTCCCCATTGCTCCCCATCGCTCCCCATCCCTCCCCATCGCTCCCCATCGCTCCCCATCCCTCCCCATCGCTCCCCATCCCTCCCCATCGCTCCCCATCCCTCCCCATCGCTCCCCATCCCTCCCCATCCTCCCCATCGCTCCCCATCCCTCCCCATCGCTCCCCATCGCTCCCCATCCCTCCCCATCGCTCCCCATCGCTCCCCATCCCTCCCCATCGCTCCCCATCGCTCCCCATCTCTCCACATCCCTCCACATCGCTCCCCACCAGTCCCCATCACTCCCCATCCCTCCACATCGCTCCCCATCCCTCCACATCGCTCCCCATCCCTCCCCATCGCTCCCCATCGCTCCCCATCCCTCCCCATCGCTCCCCATCCCTCCCCATCGCTCCCCATCCCTCCCCATCTCTCCACATCCCTCCACATCGCTCCCCACCAGTCCCCATCGCTCCCCATCCCTCCCCATCGATCCCCATCCCTCCCCATCACTCCCCATCCCTCCACATCGCTCCCTATCCCTCCCCATCGATCCCCATCCCTCCCCATCACTCCCCATCCCTCCACATCGCTCCCCATCCCTCCACATCACTCCCCACTGCTCCCCATCGCTCCCCATCTCTCCCCATCTCTGGCATTACTGCCTGAACCACCACCACCACCCCACCACCCCACCCCCTGCTCCGTGGAAAACGTGTCTTCCACGAAACTGGTCCCTGGTGCCAAAAAAGATTGGGGACCGCTGGCCTAAAGGGCTTGTGCCTGGCAAGTTTGAAGTATCAGAGAGCAGGGCAGCATCCAGGGACACCACTGTGTGACCTCTGGGACGAAGGGCTGGCAGGAAACAGATGGAGGGTTAATGCCAAACAGGACCAGCTCTGGGGAGACCTGATCAATCAGGACCACAGGGGCGCCCGTGGGGGCCTTGCCCCGTCCTGTCTACCACAGCTCTGGCAGCTGAGTGGTGCGCCAACACCCAGGAAGAGGCTGCTGAGGGGAAACTGGGTCAGGACTGCAGAGAAGGTTGATTAGCCAAAGGCTGGAATTCCATGTCTGGCATTGGAGAAAGCAACCGAGAAGCAGCAAGGACAAAAGAGACGCAAGAGGGAAGAGATATGGGGACATATGTATATGTATAGCTGATTCACTTTGTTATAAAGCAGAAACTAACACACCATTGTAAAGCAATTATACCCCAATAAAGATGTTAAAAAAAAATCCACAGTTCCTTCTTTCCTAACAATTAGGAGATGGGGGCCCTCTCTGACCGTTTAAGAACTGGGTTTTAAGCCCACGTTAGGAACTCTTCTTGATTAAAAAAAAAAAAAAGGCTCTTATGTTGCTTGTCACTAACACGTAATAAAATTCCAACATAAAAAGGAAGGTACTGCTTGTCTTCCTGCCTTAGGGTCTTTCCTCAATTTGTCTCCTCAAGAACATACTAGACCTTTCCACTTCCCATCCTTCTGGGCCGAAATCTCACCTCCCCCAGAGAGTCCTCTCCCTCTATGTCAGCCCTCCCCTAGTCTCTCTGACAGTCCTCCACCTTTCTGAGGGTCTGTCTGTCTGCCTCCTTCTGTCTCTATGTGTCTAACTCTCATTGGCCCTCTCTCTCTCCGTCTCTCTCTTTCTCTGGCTCTGTCGCTCTCCTGTGTGTATGTGTCTCAGTTTCCCCTCTCCCCCTTAATGCTCATTTGGGGCAGACACTATTTTGTAGTGAAATTTTGGCTTCAGTCTCCTCTCAATTTCTCTTCCTATCTCTTTCAGTTTCCCTCTCTAAGTCTGTCTGCCTGTATCTCTTTCTCACTGTCTAAGTGTCTCTCTCTGTTCTCCCTAGGCTGTTTCTTTTTATCCCTTTTTCTCTTTCTCTGTTTCTCTCTCTTGGCCTCTCTATCTCACCATATTTTTATCTCCTACTGTCTCTCCTTCTCTGTTTCAGCCCCTCTCCCATTCCGAGTTTCCTGACTCCTTCTGTTCTTCCTAACAGATAATAACAGCCATAGAGTCACGAGTTAGTTCTGGAGACACACACACACACACACACACACACACACACACACACACACACACACACACACACACACACACACACACACACACTCAAATCCACTCTTATAGTAGCTGATCCCTATGTGGAGACCAGAGGCCTGGACCTCTGGATGCCCAAGCTGGGCTTTTTCCCTGACACTAAACCACCGCCCATCACTGGCTGTCAGGATTGGTGGTACCCAGTTGCTGGCAGAGGTCAGGTGTGAGGCACAGGGCCCACCCCACACAGGGCCCTGCCCTCCCATCCGGAGTCATGGCTCTCCAGGCCCACAATTCAGGCCTTGCAAGTCTTGTTTCTGGGAAGCCAGATTGAATTAGCTGCGGGCCCATCTGGCCAGCCCTTACCCTAATACCGCCTGGCAGCTCATGTTTCAATGCCAACCCCAGCCCCATGGCCTCACGGCCAGAAATCCAATTTGCCACAGCTTAATTGAGCCCTGGACTCCCGGGGGCATTGGCCCTCAGGCCCTCCTGCCCAGCCAGCAGCAGATTTTCTGGTGATTAGGAGAAGGAGGAAAAAATGGCAGGAGCCAAGTTCATCTCAATTACCCTCATTTTCTCCCTGGAGCAGCACACACTCCTCGCTAAGTGCAGCTTTGTGTCAGCTGCGGTGGACGCTGATAAGTATTAAGTATTTGGAGCACTTGGGGTGCCCCAGACACCTTGCATTTATCTGCTGACTGTTCAGGGAGCAGACAGTGCCCTCCAGCACTTAGTCCCATTTTACAGAGTCTGGAGAAGACGCTCAGAGATGCCATCAAAGCCAAGCTGCCATAGACCTGGGTCTCTCACAGTCCCGGTCCCTGGCTCCTGTCTACTTCTGGTGGAATCAAAGACTGGGCTCCAACAAGGTTTTATGACTCTGATGAGAATCACCCCTCTGGCTCCGCACTGCCCACCCCCTATCCTCCTGGAAGCTCAGCTAGAACAGTCACCTCTACCGAGATGGTGGCCTGATAGCTGTGGCCTCCTGCAGGCGGCTAGCTCAGTAGGAGGCAGTCACCTTTCTTACACCTGGAGATGCTAGGTGCAGACTGTGTCTAGAGCTGCACCCTGTCCAGACTCAAAAAGACACCAGCATCAGTCCTTAGGGATGATTAAGTCCAACACTGAGACCCAGAGATGGGAGGATTCTTGTTCAAGGTCACACGCCAGTCAGTGCCGAGGCTGCAGCAGGATTACAGTCGTATAAACCTCAGTCCGGGGGCCTGTTCTCCATCTGACTGGGGAAACGGACACTCCTGGCTGGGTCCCCCCACCCCTGCCCCTGCCCCCGACTGGGCACACTCACTCACCAATCTCTGGGAGGCGGGCTCCAAGCAGGGACAGCTACTGTGTCGGACTGAGTCCACATATCCAGGCACTTGGCTGGATTCATGAATCCACAAGCTAAAAGGAACTTCCACACGCAGCTGTAGAGCTGCAACTTCCACATAGGTGCTCGCTGTCTGCCAGGACCGCCCACCAGGACCGCCCACGCTGCTCTTGGCACAATGGCAAACACGAGGAACCTGAATCAGGAGTTGGAGAGAGTTCCCAAAGTGCTGCTTGACCTCAAGCTGCAGGGAGAGAGGGAGATGCCCTTAGGGCTGCAGCACAAGGGCCCAAGTTCCAGGGTCATCTGGATCCTCCGGGGGGTCCTCAGAGCTCCCCTGCCTCCTTCCAGCCCCCAGAGCTGCCCTGCTGGGAGTGAGGCAGATGACTGTCCCGGGCCCTGCATCCTGGGGGTGGGGAGGCCTCGGAGGCTCAGGGAAGTAGCCTGAGGGAAGAGGGGCTCTGTCAGGATCTGGGTAGGGACCTGGAAATGGCCTCAGGACAGAAGAAGGAGATGGCTGACTCTTTTTACCATAGCCATCAGCGGATTTCTTCCCATTGTGAGCACTGGTGAGATGCTGAAGGATTGTAATGAAATCTGTCCTGTTTTGAACCTGCCAGAACTGTATCTGGCTGCCCTTGGTCTTGACAAGGGGCCAGGAAGCCTCAGATCATCAGCGTCAGGTGGGCCTGGTTGGAGCATCCTCCCCACCCATATAGCTGGTCTCCTGACAGCCTCCTCTGAGATGTCCCAGGGCTACCTGTCCCGCCCACAGGAAGGAAGGCAGGCCCGGGTAGCTGTGAGCCCCTGGCCTCTCATCTCACCTCCCAGGGTGTGGACCCTGGCACAACAGACCCAAAGCCAAGCACCCTATCTGTGGCACCTCTGTGGCAAAAGTGCCACTTGGATCCACCCCACCCCACTGCCTCAGTCCTCTACTGCACTTCTGTAGGTCAGGGGGCTTCATATTGGGCCTCAGAACCCTAGAGGTTCCCCGAGATCAGCACTTCACAAACTCTTTGGTCTTGGGGCCCCTTTGCATTTTTAAAAATTACCAAGGATTCCAGGAGCCTTTGTCTCTATGAGTTATACCTATTGATATTTACCACGTTAGAAATTAAAAGTGAGAAATGTTTTAAAATATTTCTTAACTTATTTTAAAATAACAATAAGCCATTACATATTAACAGAAAACATATTTTTATGTAAAATAAGCATATTTTCCAAAATAAAAAAAGTTTAGTGAGAAGAGTGGCACTGTTTCCACTTTGCAAGTCTCTTTGATGTCTGGCTTTAATAGAAGACACCTGGGTTCTCATAGCTGCTTCTGCATTCAATCTATTGCAGTGTGGTGTTTCAGCTAAAGTGTATGAAGAAAAGATGACCTCAGAGATGTGTAGTAGGAGAAGAGAGGAATGTCTTAAGATTCTTCTCAGATAGTTATGGATATTCTTCTTAAACATTACACTAAAAATCAACAAGTTGTAGCTTTTTAAAGGTTAGTTGCAACATGGAATCTGAAACCATATCACTTAAAATTTGGTACTCTGTTACATTAAAATCCATTGGTTTATCTGGACTTTGAATGAATCTTTTACCGGGCATGGTTTTGTAACATTGTGCATTGGTCATTTGGAAAACATTGGTTCCCTGAGTTATGGGGGGTCTTTCAAATGTTGAAACATTTTATTATACAATATTAAAAAAAAAACACATTTGTTAATATTAGTACAGAGCTCATGAGAAAAGTCTTCAAGCGTTGGAAAGATGTTAAGCTTATGGCCATGGATACAGGTTTTCTAAATTTCCCATTTCTACTTGAAACGCTCAAATTGTATCATTACCAACAAACACTATCATTTTCCTTGAAATGACAAGGGACTTCCCTGGCGCTCGAGTGGTTAGGACTCTGTGCTTCCAATGCAGGGGGTGCAGGGTCGATCCCTGGTCGGGGAATTCGGATCCTGCATGCCAGGTGGCGCGGTCAAACAAAAAAAAATTACAAGCTTACTTTCTTCGTTTTTGAAAAAACTACCAGCCACAGACCCAAGTCTGAATCTAGAATTTGTCAGTCAGCAGTTCTTTCAAGCAAAAATGGTGTTTCACGAACAATGCAGCTAGTTCAGCTCGCAACTCAGATGACTGCACAAATCTTTTTTCTCGAGACATTCATCATATTTTGGAATGAAGCCAAAGTGCTTTGTCTGTATTTCCCATTTCTTCACATGGATTATTAAAAAGATGTGGACTCAGGAGATGGGACTTAACAAAATTACTCTTTTTTTTCTTCAGCAAGGACAATTGTAAGTGAAACTGGATTTCATTTGCTTTGAGTGCATGACGATGAAGAATACAATGTCCACCAGGACAGTTCGGTGCCACTGTGCTGGTAGGGCACAGCAGTTTTACTCCTGAAAGGAAAAACTCTCCATTTTCCTTCTCTACACTTACTACTTCTGGCCACCAAAATATGCGGGGAGTTTTCTCACACCAAGCAGTTCTCAGACTGGGTGTCCTACTTCAACTCAGTTCTGACATCTTCTACCTAGGGGTAGTGTCAGATCCCACAGGCTAAGGGCTGAGTCCCACATGATTGCCTCCACTTCAGACACCCATCACAAATCCAGGTTGTCGTCTGTGCTTCTGTTGACCCTCTCCGCAGGTTCGATAATTTGCTAGAGCAGCCCACAGAACTCAGGAAAACACTTTACTTACTAGATCACCAGTTTATTATAAAAGGATACAATTTAGGAACAGCCAGATGGAAGAGGTGCATAGAGCAAGGTATGGGGAAAGGGCATGGAGCTTCCATAACCTCTCCAGGTGTGCCACCCTCCCAGCACCTCCATGGGTTCACCAAGCCAAAGCTCTCCGAACCCCATAATTTAGGGATTTTTATGGAGGCTTCATTATATAGGCACGAGTGATTAAATCATTGGCCATTGGCAATTAATTCTACGCCCCTCCCAGGAGGTTAGGAGGTAGGGATGAAAGTGCCAACCCTTTAATCCCATGATTGATTCTCCTGGCAACCAGCCCACCATCTTTAAGAACTTTCCAAATGTCACCGCATTAATATTGATATAAACTCGGGTGTGATTGAAAGGGGTTTGTTATGAATAACAAAAGATGCTCCTTTAGCCTCTATCCCTCTTATCACTTAGAAATTATAAGGGTTTTAGGAGCTGTTTGTCAGGAACCATGAATGAAGACCAACATGTCTGTTTCTTATTATAGCACAATATCCCAACCCCCATTGCTTTTGTATTATCAATGCAAAAGGCAAACATCATTGCATATTATGAAAATGATTTGGACCTTGTACATCTCCTAAGAAGATTTTGGGGACCGGAGGTTCATTGACCCCACTTTCATAACCACTGCCCTATAGTGCTGTTTATCAAACTTCAGCGTGCATAAGAATCACCCAGAGAGCTTATTAATACGCAGATTCCTAGGCCTTCTCCTCCAAATTCTGAATCTGTAGGTCTGGGGTGTGGCCTATGCTTCTGCATTTCTAACGAGCTCCCAGGTGATGCTGATGCTGCAAACCCACAAAGCAAACTTGGAGGAGAAAAACCCAAGAGGACAACAGTAAATATTTTCAGAGGATGTTAGCAAATATCCCCCCCCCCGCCGCCCGCAAAAGCATTCTGTGGCCAAAGACATCTGGGAAACGCTAGGTTATTCAAAATAAACAGGTTTCTTTGCCATAGGACTTGTTAGAACACTTAATAAGCCAGTGTATGTTGGAAATATCCAAGAGGGGGATGGTGTGCGGGGTTCCAAACCTACTTGGCTGTGGGAACATTTTTCAGTGGGGCCCTTACTCACTGTGTCCTTCAAAGCATGCTTTCCGAAACGCTTCTGAAGTGGCTTGTTCGTGCATCACTCCCAGGGGTCTGGGTGGGGGCGGCCCCAAGCCTCTCTTCCTCCTCTCTCTCCCTCCCGGGCCAGCTCCACTCAGGCCACATGCCTCATCCATTTCCCAGGGGCAGGCAGTAGGCCCACCCACTGCAACTGAAGGGCAGCATGGCACCACACTTGGCATGTGGAGTTTCACTTGTTTTTAATTTCTCAGTCTGTGGCAGACCTATTTCAGACACGGATCACCACGATGCAGGCAGATCTGTTCCATATGCGGCTTGGTGTGTTTTTTTGGAAGTTTTCTTTTTATGTTTCCACACAGATGAGTGCTCTGCAGCTCTCTACAAGGTATGTGTGCACTTCCAGAGATCATAAAGACCATTCTCTGAAAAAGACATGGACTTGGAAGAGGAACCCAAATGGAGGTTCAGGGTTCATGCGGAACAATTCATATGGCTTCTAGGGCACAGGAGATCAGGGAGACCCTTCCTCTGGTGATATGACTCCAGGAATCTGGAGCCTTAGGGACAAAGTTCCATCTGAGAGAGGAGGCTGGTGTGTGGGAACACTGCTAACCAGTCTCCCTTGGCCCTGAGTGGGTGGGGCAGGAAGGGAGAAAGACAAGAGGATATAGGACTTGCCAGACGCCTGGGGACACACATTGCTGCCTCCATGGTGAATGGCACGGGATGAGCTCTTTAGCTGGGAGGGAGCTCAGTGTACAGGGCATTGTAGAGGACAGAGGAGGGACCCAACCCAGCCTGGCAGTCACCAAGGCTTTCTGGACGAGGTGACCCTGGAGTTCCCAAGGAGAGGTAGATAGTGAGGAGATGGGAGTCTGGGGCTGTTACACTAACAGATGTCCCTCCACATGGAAGGACGCCCCAAGAGGGGGCATGAGTGTCCCTCCCCCAACAGATGAATTTGAACCATCTAGGAATAGAAGGGGTGAAAGGCCGTTTGAGGAAGGGGGCCAGCATGGACCAAGGCTGGGACACATCCAGGAGAGCGTGGCTCCCCGAGAAATTACAGAGATGAGGCTGGAGACACAGGCAGAGTCCAGCTCAAAAAAGGCCTTGAATGTCATGCTAAGGATTGTGGTTTTGATCCTGCTGGCTCTAAAGGTCAACTGAAGAGTTCAAGCAGCGAGGCGCCACGCTCAGACCTGTGCATTTGGAAGGTGGCTCTGGCTGTGGCAGTACGTGATGGGGGAGGAGAGGCTGGAGGCGGCAGTGCCGTGATGAGCCCCACAGGACAGTGAGTCTGAGTTAGGGCAGTGGCTCTGGGTGTGCAGGGGAGAGAGGCCAGGAGCTCCACAGGTGTAAAGAACCCTGGAGAAGCTGACAACAGATGTGGCGTGTGTGCACAGGGACAGGGTGTGCAGAGTGTCTTCATGGAGTAGCCTGGTGATTGGGTATTCAGGGGCTCAAAGCCGAGGCTGGCATTGATTTCCCCACCCCGTGATGACTGGAAAAGTGGTTCTTAAGGTCTCAGGACAAGCAGAGATCAGTTCAAGATGGGAACTGGGAAGGTACCTTTATATCCGCTGCTTCATTCAAGTGATGGGTCAGTGAGCGAAAAGTCTAGACCTACCGCAGCAAAGAGGACGGAAGGGGGTTCTGGAAGATGGAAAGGAGGAAGAGACCTTTGGAAGAGGGAGGAGAAGCCCAGAAAATATGCAAAGGGGCTGGAACCAGGGGGGCTCACCCATCTGCCAGCGGAACTCAGAGCACCTGCTGGTGTGAGGGCAGGTATCACAGAGGGAAGAGTGAGAAGCGGGGCTGGAACAGGCAGAGCCAGTGAAGCTCCAAGTGCGAATACTTCAAGCTCTTTCCACCAAGTCACGAATGCAACCAGGCACCTACCTACCCCAGGGAAGAAAATCAGAGTCTCTTCTCTAAAGACAATTGAATGAGCTGCCTGGTGAGAGTGGGTGTTGCTAGCGCGGTCAGCAGTACTCCTAAGTCCCCCTTATTCCAGCATTTAGGGTCCCCTGGTTAACAGCTGGTTCCCCATTTGTTCACTCTAAGCTCTGCCCATGTGCGTATATCCTCAGGTCAGCCTGCTTAAATACTAAAAGATGCCAGGTAGCTCCACACATTTTGACAAAAGCTTCCAAAGTGAAGGTGAAAAAACAAAGGAAGTCCTCCGAGAAAATCCAGAGAACAAAAGACAACTGAAAAAGAAAGAAAATTAGTATCCTAAGGAATACTCAAGAATATGCTGCATCTTCAAAGAAAAAGACAAGATGTCACCAAAAAAGAGCAACTATAGAAAAAGAAATAACTTTTTAAAAATTGTGGTAAAGTACACATAGTATAAAGTTTACCATTTTAACCATTTCTAAGCGTGTAGCGCCATTAAATACTTTCACATTGTCGCACCACCATCACCACCATCCATCTCCAGAATTTTCTTTATCTTGCAAAATGCAACTCTGCACCTATCAAACACTAAGTCCCCACGCCTCCCTTCCTACCAGCCCCTGGCACCCACCATTCTACTACCTGTCTGTATAAATTTGACTACTCTAGGTACCGCGTATAAGTGGAATCATACAGTATTTGTCCTTTTGTGAATGGCTTATTTCACTTAACATAATGCCCTCAAAGTTTATCCATGTGACAGCCCGTGTCAGCATTTCCTTCTCTTTTAAGGCTGAAAAATATTCCATTTTGTGTGTGTATAGCACATCCATTGATGGACACTTGGTTTGTCTCTGCCTTTGGGCTATAGTGATAATGCTGTTATGAACATGGGTGTACAAATATAAAAAATAACTTTTGAAAATTTAAAAAATGCTTGCCATAATAAAACTTTTTTTTTTTTTTTTTTCGGTACGTGGGCCCCTCACTGTTGCGGCCTCCCCCGTTGCAGAGCACAGGCTCCGGACGCGCAGGCTCAGCGGCCATGGCTCACGGGCCTAGCCGCTCCGCGGCATGTGGGATCTTCCCGGACCGGGGCACGAACCCGTGTCCTCTGCATCGGCAGGTGGACTCTCAACCACTGCACCACCAGGGAAACCCCATAATAAAACTTTTAATAGGTGGTTTGAAAAACATATTGGTGAACTCTCCAGAACATGGAACAAAGTGTCAAAAAGAAAAATACACAAGAGGAAAGATAATCCTTAGTGAAATAAATTCAAGAAGTTCAACGTCCAACTGATTGCCATTATGGGAAGAAGACAGAAAAAAAAAAGGCTGGGGGAAGGGGTTATCAAAGAAATAATACACAAGAATTTCCCAGAGCCATGGTTGGCCATGTTGAGGCCCTATTATGTGTCACATACCATGTGGATCCTGGGGCTACAATTGACACAGTCCTGCCACGTGGCACTGAGAGTCTTGGGAGAGAGAGACAGAAACCAACCCGCTACATAAATTAATGTAAAACTGCAACTGGAATACACGTCATAAAGGAGCTATGGAAATGGGGAAGAGCTTCTGAGAGAGGGACATCTGAGCTCAGATATAATCAGGCAGGAAAGGGAAGGAGGAGCATCTGGGGCACAGGTGGTGGGAGTGGAGGGGTGGAGCTGACCACGTGGGTCTTCGAGGGCCCAAGAGTAGTAAGAAGCCAGGCCTTGGAAACAAAAGCAGGTCTCTAGGGAGACAGGAAATGCTTTCTATTCCTTCTGGACACCAGGACCAAGAAGCAAAGCACAAGTTAAATCTTCAGCAACCACCTGGCCCTCTCTGGTCTTTGGTGGTACATCCAGCTCCACCGGAAGGAGCAAACTCCAGCCCTGCCCTGCGTGCCACGAGGGGGCGCTGTGAGGCTCAAACCAGAGAAAGGCTGGGGACTCGTTTTCTCTTTAAGGGAAATCACAGGCACTCTTGCCCTAAAAGCTTGGAGGAGGACTTGGGTGACCGCTGGAGTTAGCTGGAGGAGCGGGGTTTGGACTCGTGGATGCATATTTAGGCACTTTCTATTTTCCACGCGTGAGTGCCACTGAGATGCATGCACATTAATGCATTCATTTCGTGCATCTGATTATTTCCTTAGGATCAATTTCTGGAAATGGAATTTCTGGTGCAAACAGATGGAAAGCTTTAAGGGCTTTCACCCTATAGAACAGTTGTACCAATGCACAGCCCCAGCAGCAGTATGTGGGCGTCTGTTTGTTCAAACTCTCCCCTGTCTGGGTGTCATTTAAAAAATATCTTCTGGGGCTTCCCTGGTGGTGCAGTGGTTGAGAGTCCGCCTGCCAATGCAGGGGACACGGGTTCGTGCCCCGGTCCGGGAAGATCCCACATGCCGCGGAGCGGCTGGGCCCGTGAGCCATGGCCGCTGAGCCTGCGCGTCCGGAGCCTGTGCTCTGCAACGGGAGAGGCCACAACAGTGAGAGGTCCACGTACAGCAAAAAAAAAAAAAAAAAAAAAAAAATCTTCTGATCTGTGCCCATTCAGCTGAGGCAGAAAGAGGTAACTCATGGTTTTAGTAGCATTTCTTTTATTACTATTAATGTTGCAGATGGGTTCACATGTTTACTGGTCATTTGTACTTCTCTCTAAATCACATGTCTGATAGGCTCAGTGCCCATTCCTGTTTGGCTGATGTCTTTTTCCTATTGTAGTGATATTAATGCTTTGTCAAATACATATTGAATCCTCCCAGTTTATCATTTGCTTATTAATTTTCTTTATGATATTTTTGATGTGTGAGACCTTTTCACAGTCACATTTTTCCAACTTTCCTTTATGGTTTCTGCTTTCAGTGTTAAGCTTAGGGTGGCCTCCTCTACACTAACATTATATAAATATTTTCCTCTATTCTATTATCTTTTTGGTATCATTGTTACATTTAACTCTTTTTTTTTATTGCTTTACAATGGTGTGTTAGTTTCTGCTTTATAACAAAGTGAATCAGTTATACATATACATATGTTCCCATATCTCTTCCCTCTTTACATTTAACTCTTTATCTCATTTGGAATTTATGTCAGTATGTGGTTTGAGGAAAAATCAAATCCTTAATTTTCTCAGCCATATTTATTCATTGTCAATGCATTTTGAAATGCCACATTTGTCATACTCTAAATATTTAAAGTATATTGGGGGACTCGTATGGAGGTTCCTTTAAAAACTAAACATAGAACTACCACATGACCCAGCAATCCCACTAGTGGGCATATACCCTGAGGAAACCATAATTCAAAAAGAGTCATGTACCACAATGTTCATTGCAGCACTATTTACAATAGCCAGGACATGGAAGCAACCTAAGTGT
Organism: Delphinapterus leucas; assembly: GCF_059928025.1. NCBI lineage: Eukaryota > Metazoa > Chordata > Mammalia > Artiodactyla > Monodontidae > Delphinapterus > Delphinapterus leucas. The sequence continues at coordinate 61,518,181 of NC_143130.1, read as the reverse complement.
CCACTGACAGATGAATGGATAAAGAAGATGTGGTACATATATACAATGGAATGTTACTCAGCCATAAAGAGAAATGAAATTGAGTTATTTGTAGTGAGGTGGATAGAGTCTGTCATACAGAGTGAAGGAAGTCAGAAAGAGAAAAACAATACCGTATGCGAACACATATATATGGAATCTTAAAAAAAAAATGGTTCTGATGAACCTAGGGACAGGACAGGAATAAAGACGCAGATGTAGAGAATGGACTTGAGGACACGGGGGGGGGAAGGGTAAGCTGGGACGAAGTGAGAGAGTAGCATTAACATATATACACTACCAAATGTAGAATAGATTGCTAGTGAGAAGCAGATGCATAGCACAGGGAGAGCTCAGTGCTTTGTGACCACCTACCACCTAGAGGGGTAGGATACAGAGGGTGGGAGGGAGGCGCAAGGGGGAGGGTATATGGGGAATATATGTATACATATAACTGATTCATTTTGTTATACAGCAGAAACTAACACAACATTGTAAAGCAATTATACTCCAATAAAGATGTTAAAAAAAAAAGACACATGCACCTCAATGTTCATTGCAGCACTATTTACAATAGCCAGGACATGGAAGCAACCTAAGTGTCCATCGACAGATGAATGGATAAAGAAGATGCGGTACATATATACAATGGAGTATTACTCAGCCATAAAAAGGAACGAAACTGGGTCATTTGTAGAGAAATGGATGGACCTAGAGACTGTCATACAGAGTGAAGTAAGTCAGAAAGAGAGAAACAAATATCATATATTAACACATATATGTGGAATCTGAAAAAATTTGTATAGACGATCTTATTTACAAAACAGACGTAGAGAACAAATGTATGGATACCAAGGGGGAAAGAGGGGGTGGGATGAATTGGGAGATGGGGATTGACATATATATATATATTACTGATACTATGTATAAGATAGATAACTAATGAGAACCTACAGTATACACAGGGAACTCTACTCAATGCTCTGTGGTGACCTAAATGGGAAGGAAATCCAAAAAAGAGGGGATATATGTATACATATAGCTGATTCACTTTGGTGTACAGTAGAAACTAACAACTATACTCCAATAAAAGCAACTATACTCCAATAAAAATTAATTTTAAAAAGAAAGTATATTTGGGACTTCTGGGCTTTCTATTATATTACATTTGTATATCTTTTATAAGTATCATAGCCCCATACAATATTCTTTCTTTCATTATTTGACTATTTTCTCCCATTTACCAGTGATATTTAGAATAGATTTATTAAGTTCACTACCATTCTCCTCCCCACAAAGTAATTCCTTTAGGATCCTGCTTGGAACTTACTAACCTGAAGGTAACTTCCCATTCACAGATACTGTTCTGTGTCTGACTCTGATGCCTCACATTAGAACATGTTGACAATGAACAAGGTCAAAGGTGGTGCATCCAGCAGGCTCCCAGTCTTGCTGGGAAGCCCAGCTTCTCCCTACCCTCTGCCTGCAGGACTTGAAAGGTCCATTAGGAGGAGGCCATCCTTTGTCTTCATTAACTCCTGTGCCCTGCGGGCCGGGTAGAAGTTCTAGGAAGTAGTAAGGGCCTCTCCTCAGCTACCCCACAGCCTGTCCGCTCCCTCTAAGTGATGGACTCGTTGGGGAGCAGCTGCAGAGTCACCGCACCCTGGTCCCCACCCCAGCACGGGCACCTGGAGTTAGAGCCACAGGGCTGCAGGGAGAGGGAGGGAGCTTACCTGCCAGCACCCTGGGGTCCTAATTGGGGGGTGGACTCCCCTGGGCAGGACAAGAATGCAGATGTCCTGATGCTCAGCTACCTCTATACTATTGATGGGGGAGAAAGAGAGATGAAGAGAGGTTTCTAACCACAATTTACAAGAGTAGAACAGAAAGACAGGAAGGAGGATCAGCTTCTTTCCCTGCAAAGACGCCATACCACAGCTACCCAGACCTCAGCCCCTCCATTTCTCTCCTCTCCACCCACCCCATCCCACTCCCACCTCCACCGCCCTCTATAAAGTGTAGCAGGTGGACCAACAGCATCCGCTTCACCTGGGAGCTTGTTAGAAATTAGAATCTTGGACCCACTAGGGTCCTGCTGAGTCAGAATCTTCAGTTTAGTGGAATCCCCACGTGATTCACATGCATGTTAAAGTTTGAGAGCCGCTCTAAAAGACCAAGGGAGGTGTGCTGCCGGGATCCTGAGACTCACCTGAGCTGGAGGGAGCTCTCAGTAACCCCTGAGACGAGGATCCACCCCAGCATCCTCTCTCCTGAGCCAAGCCTGACCTCAGGATCAGCGCCTGGGCCAGGGCTGCAGGATCCCACCGCAGGATCTCCCCAGCTCTCATCACCATAACAATGCACACTCGTAATAAAAAATTAGAAGCATAATCAAGGGAAGCAGGAGGAGGGAGCTTTTTATGCTTTTCTTTGGGCCCCCATCAGTCATTCCGCTCTCCTTCTTTCAGACTTTCGACATCTTATCTGCTGCACTTGACAGTGAGCACTGCAAGAATGCGCCCTATATCCGGATGTTCCCAACATCTCTGTTGGGAAAGGAAGGAGAATTCACAGTGAGAGTTTTTAGCAGCAAGCAATTTGAAAGTGAAATTTTAGAAATCCCATTTAAAATAGCATCAAAATTTATCAAATACGTAGGAATAAATTTATCAAACCTCTACACTGAAAACTACAAAACATTGCTGAAATTAAAGATATAAATACATGGAGAAATATGCCAATTTTTGCATTGACAGATACAAAATGCCTAGTATAGCTTCCCCCCAACTGATCTATAAATTCAATGAAATTCCAGCAGTCACTTTTTTTTTAGAATTCAAAAGTCTGATTTTAAAATGTACATGGACATTCATAGGACCTAGAACAGCAAAAGCAACTTTTTTTTTTTTTTTTGCGGTACGCAGGCCTCTCACTGTTGTGGCCTCTCCCACTGCGGAGCACAGGCTCCGGACGTGCAGGCTCAGCATGTGGGATATTCGTGGACTGGGGCACGAACGCGTGTCCCCTGCATCGGCAGGCGGACTCTCAACCACTGCGCCACCAGGGAAGGCTCTGCAAAAGCAACTTTTAAAAAGAAGAACAAAATTACCCTACCTGATTTCAAGACTTCCTTAAAGCTACAGTAATCAAGACCATTTGGTACTGGTAAAAAGATAGAAACATAGATAAATGGAACAGAATAGAGCCCAGAAACAGACCCAAACATACACAGCAAATTGATTTTTGACAGAAATACTAAGCAACTCAATGGACAAAGGAAAGTTTTTTCCAACAACTGTGCTGAAATTACTGAACATCCAGTGGAAAAAAATGAATAATAATACCACATACCATATCCAAAGCTTTACTCAAAGTACAATCAAAGACTAAAATGTAAAACCTAAAAATATAAACTTCTAGGGCTTCCCTGGTGGCGCGGTGGTTGAGAGTCCGCCTGCTGATGCAGGGGACACGGGTTCGTACCCTGGTCTGGTAGGATCCCACATGCCGCGGAGTGGCTGGGCCTGTGGGCCATGGCCGCTGAGCCTGCACGTCCGGAGGCTGTGCTCCGCAACGAGAGAGGCCACAGCAGTGAGAGGCCCACATACAGCAAAAAAAAAAAAACTGTTGCTCTATAAGAAAATAAAAAGGCAAGTCATATTCTGGGAAAAAATATTTATAACATATATCAGACAAGACTTACATCCAGAATGTATAAAGAACTCTTACAACTCAATAATAAGACACACAACTCAATAAGAAAATGGGCAAAGGATTCAAAGAGACATTTTACAGGAGAAGATGTACAGATGGCTAATGAGCACATTTTAAATATCCCAACAACATTAGTCATCAGGAAAATAAAAATTATAACACAATGAGATACTACCTCACATCCAGTATAATGGCTCAACTTTAAAAAGTTGACTATACCAAGTGTTGGTGAGGACGTGGAGCAATTGAAACTCTCAAACACTATTGGTGGGAATATAAAATTGTACAATCGCTTTAGAAAACCATGTGATAGTCGCTTAAAAAATGAAACTTACACCTACCACATGACCCATCCATTCCACTCACAGATACTTACTGTGTGGAAACAACTTTCCACACAGACACTTGTTCAAGGAAGTTCACAGCTTTATATGTAATAGTAAAAGAATAGAAATAATTCAAATCTCCAACAACAAGCAAATAGCTGAACTGTGATATAGCCATGCAACGGAATAAAAGCAATAAAAGGAAACAAACTGCTGACACATTGGACGAAATGGAAGCACCTCAAAATCACTAGGCAGAGGCAAAGAAACCAGACTCCTCTCTCCACCTGCCCAAAGCATACATACTGTGTAATTCCATTACATAAAGTTCTAGAAAGTACAAACAAATCTATGGAACAGAAAGCAGATCAGTGGTTGCTTGGGGCAGGAGTGGAGGGAGGAATGGATTACCAAGGGGCACAAGAAACTTTAGGGGGTCATGGAAATGTTTGCCCTCTGAATGTTGCTTTCATGAGTATGTATATATGAATATCAAAAGTGACCAAATCGCACATTTTAAATATTTGCAGGTCATTGTTCTTCAATTAAACCTCCATAAATGTGGAATTTTTTTTAAACATGTGAAACTACACCATTAGAAGCCAGAATAGTGGCTCCATTTAGGGAGGGTAGTGACTGGAAAGGGGCACTGGGGGGCTGGTAATACTCTGTGTCTTGCATCTCTCCCAGTGCCACAGCTTCTCCTGGTGTGGCCATTACTTCCCAGTACTCCGTGGCTGGGCTGCATGCTTTGCCCACATTATGTCATTTAATCATCAGGACAGCCCAGTAGCAGAGGAAAAGGAGAAAGTAAGTTTTCCAAGGTCATGTAGCTCCCAAGTGGCAGAGCAGGGTACGGGCCCTGTCTATGGACTTCACGGCCCTAAGGTCTGAAAGCCATGGAGTCTAGGGTTTGGAAGGATGATGGAGAAAATTCACTCCGACCTGCCGTGTAACGGAGGAGGATTCTTTGAGACCAGGAAAATAGTTAGGCTGGCCGCCGCAGGCACTGAGATGGCAGCAGCCCAGATGGTGAGCCCTCAGAAACGCCTGGGGTGGGGCCAGCCAGAGGGGAGGGGACCAGCTGCTCCTCGTATCTGACACCGTGTAGAGGCCTGGCACATTGTGTCTTCCTCCCACCTGCCCCAGGAAATGAGGATCAAAGACCCCACCCTGTCCCTGAAGCCCTTTCAGACTAGTATGGGGTAGAGCCTTTTTACAAATGATTCTGCTAAGAGGCTGAATGAAGCAAGTCTCACTGGAGCTGCGAAGGGACAGAAGGGTAGGCTTCCTGGAGGAGGAGGGAGCATCCTGGTAGAGCACTTGCCACTTCAAGCCTGCCTTGAAGGAAGTGTCAGGGGTCAATCAGGGAAGAGGCAGAACCACCATGAGTTATGGGCTGAGGGATTTATTACAGGAATTAGGCCCTACTTGATTGTGGGAGGAGCTGGGGAAGTAGAGGTGCTGGAGGACCAGACAAGGGGTCACCAATCGTTCAGTCTGAGAAGTCATGTCTGGCCACCTAAGTGGGACTGCCAAGTGGACGCTCCTGGAGAGGACTCTGGGCAGCTGTGCCAACCCAGAGCTCCCACATCTGCGGGTCTGCCACTCAGTGTTGAGAGGTGGGCCTGGGGCCAGTGTTGGGCAGCAGGGTCAAAAGCCGGGAAGAAGAGCTGGATGCAAGGCAGAGAGCTGGACCCCACAGGTACTGCTACATCTATCACCACATATAACCACAGCAGCCTTCAGACAGTAATGGCTGCCTCTTCACATCTGCCTTCCAAAACTCATACAAATTCGTCTTTTGGCTGACTCAACCCAAAGCCAAACACAGAAGGGGATTCTGGGAAATGTAGTTCCAGCTTAACCAAGTTAACACAGTTTAAACCACCACAAAGGATGAGTGGGAAGCAAAGACAAGGAAGGGCATCCAGGCAGAGGGAACTGCACTTGCAAAGGCTCAGAGGCATGAACACTCCAAGCTGTTCCCACCTTAGTTCCACCCACATTCATATACACACCCTGTTGTTCTCTCCTGGAATATTCAGTAGTTTTCCTCATCATAATTTGTCAATCTTCTCTTCTTTATGTGTTTGTTTAATGTGTCTCTTCCACTAGACTGTTAATTCCATGAGGGCAGAGACTCTGCTTAGCCATCAATTTATTTCCAGCATCAGGAACAGATCCTGGTACAAAGTAGGTGCTTGGGGCATAGTCTACTATGCCCTATTTCCCCTGCTTCCACCATGGTAGATCCCTGATTATTTGCTGGACTACAGCCACCCAGAACAAAGACTACATTTCCCAAGCTCCTTTGGAGCCTAGCGTGACTAAGATTTGCTTAGTGGGATGTAAACAGAAGTGTTAAGTGGCAGTTTTCCAAGAAGTTTCCTTAAAAGACAGCTGGCCTATGCTCTTAGCCTTTTCTTCTTGACTCCTTACTCCTTTGGCTACCTAGAGTGCACATGTGATGGCTGGAGCTCTAGCAGCCATCTTGCAACATACAAACAAGAAATATTGCCTTAGGATCATACAGCAGAAAGCTAGAAGGACCATGTGTCCCCAGAAAATTTGAGAAATAAAGTGATCATATTAGTCCTGTATTGCCAACCCCCAGGTTTCTATGTAAGGGAGCAGTAGATTTCTATGCAGTGCTTACATCACTGTTACTTTTGGTTTTTACTCTTTACAATCAACCCAAACTGAACTGTTATAATGGTCAATAAATGTTTGTGGTATGAATGAAGAAGGGAGAAGATTCATGGTATGTCTGGGTAGTGTTTAGAGTGAGGAGGTGGTAGGAGGGCTAAGCCTGCTAAGGAGGGCAGTCCTTGAACCTTGGAAGGAGTCAGTGCTGAGCTAGAGGGGCTAGAACCACGACGCCACGGTCTGGAGCCTGAAAATCTGAGATCTTCCCAAGAGCCAGAACCTAGCCTGTTAAGCCCTGGGACCCTCCAGAACTCAGAGTGCCAGGAGCAGGTAGGAGAACTGCTGCTGCAGGAGCTCAGTCCTGGCTCCAGTGTCAAAGTGAAAGGGTGACATTTACCAAAATGGGTTGAATGTTTGGGAAGAAAACAGAACTCTTCACCTGGACCCAGCTCCTGGCCTCTGGAGTGTTTGGGTGGGAGCAGCCTGGATGCAGAAGCTCAGGGAGGCATCTGGGAAAAGGGGCTCTACCCATCCTCATAGCCCTCTCCTGCTCAGTCTTCTTCCTGCTCCCCTGGATCATTGCCACAGCCCCCACCCACAGCCCAGCCTGGCCTCTCCACCTCCAGCCCATGCAGTCTCCAGAGTTGTATTTCAAAAGTGCAAAGTGCAAACCTGAGCATAATTACATCACCCCCCGACCTTCTGTGGCTCCCCATTTCTTCAGGGCCAACTACCCTATCCCGGCAGACTATGCCTCTGCAACTACCTCTCTTCAGCCTCCAGTTCTCACCATTGCCCCTCATGCTCCATATCAAATCATAGTGAACTCCTTGGGGTTCCCTCACTGTGTCATTTTCTCCAAGTCAACCCCCCTGTTGTCAACTTTGCTTCCACTATCTGGAGCCCCCCCCTCCCTGCTCATCCCCTCACCAAGCTTGACAACTGCAGCCTTTTCTTTCAAGACTCAGCTTGAGGATCACCTCTTCCAGGAAGCCTTCCCTGACTCCTGCAGAATCAGTCTCTCTCTCCTCTGTTCTCCCAGGTCCTCCATGCTTTCATCGATTGCACATTGTAGCACTAACATCACTGACCTCGAATAGACAGTGAGGTCCTCAGAGCCAGGAACCACAATTATTTAAAATAATAAAACTTTTTTCCTTTTTTTGAGGTGAAATTCGCATAACAAAATTAACCATTTAAAGTGTACAGTTCAGTGGTATTTAGCACAGTCACAACGCTGTGCAGCCACCACCTCTGTCTAATTCCAAACCACCTTCATCACTCCAGAAGAAAACTGCACACCCGTTAAGCAGAGATTATTATAAGCAATCATATAATATTTTTAAATAGAGATAAATGCAGGTAGCATTAAATGTACTTATAATATTTTAATTTTTTAAAAGGGTCCATTACCCCCGAACCTCTATTTCCCTGTACTTCCGAAGAGGAACTTGAAAATGGCCTTCTTAAAAGTACTTACTTAAATTTTCAGCCCAAAGTCTTTCCCTTTGAATGCAAGGAGAGTGGGATGGAGAGGGAGTTCACTTACTTATCTGATTACTTGTCAAACAGTTAGAGAAGCATCAGGGGTACCTGCCTTGAGATAGGGTTGTCAGATAAAACACAGAACACTGGTGAAATCTGAATTTCAAATGAACAATGAATAACTTTTTAGTTTAACTATGTCCCATGAAATATTTGGGACGTATTTCATTTAATTTGGCAACCTTACTTGGGAGTTGTTCAGAGAATTGCAGGAGATGCCAGGAAGGACAGTATTTGGAAGTACTGGTGTTTACGGGGAGGCAGTTTGTACCAAGGCAGCCTTTGGGGGTGTTCCCATGCCCTAAAAACAGCACCCTCATCCCTCCCCTAAGACTGGACCAGCTCTAGACTCCCACCTTCCCCCTTCCCCCAGCTCAGGGCGCTGTGTGGAAGTCACAAAGACACGGGAAGGCTTTAAGGCTCTACTTGGTCTTCCGAAAGTGTGTCGACTTCTGACCTGATCCTTTACAGCTCTTGCCCACTTCCTTTTCACATTCCCAGCAGAGGACGATATGGTTTGATTTGGGGAGTGTTTTTGTTTGTTCGTTTTTCCTTCCTTGAATCTGTCCCGGGTACTTAAAAACTTTTTCCCCGACATTTTATTATGAACAATTTTAAACAAAAGTTGAAACAACTTCCAGTTTCAAAAGAAAATGGAATCGAAGCACTTCTCCTGACCCTTTCACTGATGCACCAAAAACCCCTGTATATTTTATACAAATGAAAGATAAGAGGACTCTGAAAGGTGGAGGGAAGAAGGTAGATTGGCCAGGAACCTCAGGACCTGAGGAATGACAGGGCAGGTAGTTCCTGGGTTTTCTTTTTTGCCTAATATATGCCCAACTTGGAGCTAGAGAAGCCAGCAACCTAAAAACACCAAGAGGCACAGACAAAAAAATGCCTTAACTTAGGCTACTCTCTAACCAAAGGACAGGGCAAGGAGCAGCCCAGCAAGATAGAAAGCTCTAGACAATAACAGCTCTCCTCCAGCCAAACATCCTTGAAAAGACTGTGGCCCCAGCCACATCCCATGAGCAAAGATTTCCATTGTTACCCTGCTGTAGCAAGGGGCCCCTAACTCCCGAAGAGGGTGTCAGCGGGGGTCACTGGGGAATGGTAATAGGATGCCCCTCCCCTTCCCAGCCAGACTGGTGTCAACCAAGGACACCGGAGGGAGCCTACACTTTCACCCACACTGAGCACTAAAACACAGGGTTGAAATAAGATCTGGAGTCTCAAAACATCATATCTAAAATGTCTAGGACACAACCTAAAATCACATGTCATACCAAGAACCAGGAAAAATTCAACTTGAATGACAAAAGACAATCAACAGACACCAATACCAAGCTGATACAGATGTAGGAATTATCTCACAAGGATTTAAAAGCAGCCATCATAAAAATGTTTCAACAGGCAATTGCAAACATGCTTGAAACAAATGAAAAAAAGAAAAGTTAAGAGAAGTTAACAGTAATCTCTAAAATACCCGTCACCTAGATTCTTTAATTAACCTTTTACTATACTTGCTTCCTCACCTATCAATCCATCCCTCCATCCATCCATTGCTCCATCTTATTTTTTGTACATTTCAAAGTCAGTGGCAGACTTCAGTATACTTCTGCTCATGTGGACTATGTTCACCCTGAGCCCAAAGGCCTCAGACGCAATGCTGGCCTGCAACCTCACAGAGTTCTGGGCTCCTTGGAAGCGGGAATAAGGGGAGAGTTATGTGTCTTGTGGCTGGGTGATGCCTATGAATGTGTCTCTGTGTGTGTGTGTGTGTGTGTGTGTGTGTGTGTGTGTGTGTGTCCAGTATTTGTCTCTTCTTAAGAGGGAAGCACTAACAGGAAAAGGCAAGTCCAGGATGGGGATGAAATGACAGGAATTGGAGGCGGACCTATGCTCAGCCCCTATTACCTTGGTTAGAGAGGCTGGAGCCCAGGGCATCAGCCACAGGCCTCAGGACCAACCCTGGACACAAGAAAATAGAGCTGGGTGAATCCTTGGAGACCATACAATCTACAATCTCACCACAGATGGAGAAACCAGGCTCTGAGTCTGCTGTAGATTTGTGCAGATCCCAGGCTGCTACTCTTTCTCTCTGGCCAGAACCACTGCAGCCTCAGTTGGTGAGCCAGCTGGCCCGACCCACTGCCAGGGCAACTACAAAAAGAGCACGTACCAGTCATGGGCAGAGCCCCAAGCCAGGACATCAGCCTAACTCTCTGGCCTTTGGAGAACTGCTCAGCCTGCAGCTGGGGCCAGGCCAGCCAAGGGACCTGGCACACAGAAGGGAGGGTGTTACTCATTTCGTAGTCATCGTCCTCCTGGGCCTACTCACCAAAGGCACTCTTTTTTATAAAAAAATTTTTTTTAATTAGGAAATATCTCAAACATACATAAATCTATAGGAAATCATATTATGAACAACTGTGTACCCCTATCCAGCTTTCTCAGACTTAATAACACTTAGTCATATTTGTTTCAGATCTCCTTTTCTTGTTTTAAGAAATAAAAGCATTTTTGATACAAGTGAAACCCCCAGAACCTCTCCCCAAGCTTAATCCTCTTCCTGTCCTCAGATGTAACCACTTCTCTGAACTTAGAGTTTATCACTCCTGTAATGTTTATACTTCTGTTACTTATGTGGGTATCTTTAAACATATATTTTTTTGTTTGTTTGTTTTGTTTTGTTTTGTTGTTGTTGTTGCGGTACGCGGGCCTCTCACTGTTGTGGCCTCTCCCGTTGTGGAGCACAGGCTCCGGACACGCAGGCTCAGCAGCCATGGCTCACGGGCTCAGCCGCTCTGTGGCATGTGGGATCTTCCCGGACCGGGGCACGAACCCGTGTTCCCTGCATCGGCAGGCGGACTCTCAACCACTGTGCCACCAGGGAAGCCCTTTAAACATATTTTTAAATGTTAGTGAATATGCATATACCCATATATAATATATGTGATTTGTAAAGATGGTTCAAATTTTACTTTTTTGCTTAACACTACTTTTTTAAAAAACTTTATTTATTTTATTTTTGACTGCATTGGGTCTTTGTTGCTGCACGCGGGCTTTCTCCAGTTGCGGCAAGCAGGGGTTACTCTTCATTGGGGTGCACGGGCTTCTCACTGCGGTGGCTTCTTTTGTTGTGGAACACGGGCTCTAGGCATGCGGGCTTCAGTAGTTGTGGCTCACGGGCTCAGTAGTTGTGGCACATTGGCTTAGTTGCTCCGCGGCATGGGGGATCTTCCCGGACCAGGGCTTGAACCCATGCCCCCTGCATTGTCAGGTGGATTCTTAACCACTGCAACACCAGAGAAGCCCTAAACCTACTTTTTAAAGACTTATTTAATGTTAATTAACATGACTCTAGGTCAGGGGTCAGCAAACTTATTTTGTAAAAAGCCAGATAGTAAATATTTTAGCTTTGCAGGCCACATGTGGTCTCTGTTGCACATTCTTTGTTCTGCTTGTGTTGCTGTTGTTTTGTTTCTTACAGCCCTTTAATAATGTAAAAAACATTCTTCTTAGCTCCCCAGCTGTACACAAACAGGCCATGGGCCAGATTTGGTTCTAGGTCATATTCTCTTGTATGACTATCCCACAGGTCATTTCTCCATGTTCCTATTACTGGACATTTCAGTGGTTTCCAAATTTTCACTGTTGCACACAGGGCAACTATGAACATCACTGTGTAAATGTGTGAGTACGCACCAAGACGTGGAAGGGCTGGGCTTCAGACAAAAGCATCTTTCACTTCGTGACACAGCACCAATTTCTCTCTGTAATCAGTGCCAGTTTTCATTCCCAGCAGCAGCATATGAGCATTCCTGTTGTTCTGTATCCTTACTATCACTTGCTATTATAGGGCTTTCAAAATCATATGAAATAGTATCTCATTGTTGTTTCTATTTGCATCCTCCCACTCCTATTGAGGATAAACATTTTTTCCTATTTTTTTTCCCACAGAACTAGAACAAATAATCCTAAAATTTATATGGAACCAGAAAAGACCCAGAATTGCTAAAGCAATTCTGAGGAAAAAGAACAAAGCTGAAGGCATAACCATCCCAGACTTCCGACAACGCTACAAAGCTACAGTAATCAAAACAGCATGGTAGTGGCACAAAAGCAGACATATGGATGAATGGAACAGAATAGAGAGCCCAGGAATAAACCCACACACCTACAGTCAATTAATCTTCAACAAAGGAGGCAAGAATATACAGTGGAGAAAAGACAGTCTCTTCAGCAAGTGGCGTTGGGAAAGCTGGACAGCTGCAGGTAAATCAGTGAAGTTAGATGACTCCCTCACACCATACACAAAATAAACTCAGAATGGCTTAAAGACTTAAATACAAGATAAGACACCATAAAACTCCTAGAAGAGAGCTTAGGCAAAACATTCTGTGACATCAACGTATTTTGAGTTCAGTCTCCCAAGGCAATAGAAATAAAAGCAAAAATAAACAAATCAAATGTATAAGCTTTTGCACAGCAAAGGAAACCGTACACAAAACGAAAGCACAGCCAACAGATTGGTAGAAAATATTTGTAAGTGATGCAACTGACAAGGGCTTAATTTCCAAAATATACAAACAGCTCATATAACTCAATACAAAAAATGAACAACCCAATCCAAAATTGAGCAGAAGACCTAAATAGACATTTCTCCAAAGAAGACATACAGATGGCCAATAGGCACATGAAAAGATGCTCAACATCTCTAATTATTAGAGAAATGCAAATCAAAACTACAATGCAGTATCACCTCACACCAGTCATAATGGCCATCCTCAAAAAGTCTTCAAATAATAAATGCTGGAGAGGGTTTGGAAAAAAGGGAACCCTCCTACACTGTTGGTGGAAATGTAAATTGATGCAGCCACTATGGAGAACAGTATGGAGGTTCCTTCAAAAACTAAAATTAGAGTTACTATGTGATCCTGCAATCCCACTCCTGGGCATATATCCAGAGAAAACTAATTAAAAAAGATACATGTACTCCAATGTTCATAGCTGCATTATTTATAACAGTCAAGACCTGGAATGGATCATTAGATGAATAGATAAAGAAGATGTGGTGTATATACATACAGTGGCATGTTATTCAGCCATAGAAAAGAATGAAATAATGACGCTTGCAGCAACCTGGATGGACCTAGAGATTAACATACAAAGTGAAGTATGTCAGGCAGAGAAGGACAAATATCATATAATATCACTTCTATGTGAAATCTAAAAAATGAAACAAATGAACTTACCTACAAAACAGAAACAGGAGACCTTCAAGATGGTGGAAGAGTAAGACATGGAGATCACCTTCCTCCCCACAAATACATCAGAAATACATCTACATGTCAAAGAATTCCTACAGAACACCTGCTGAACGCTGGCAGAAGACCTCAGACCTCCCAAAAGGCAAGAAACTACCCATGTACCTGGGTAGGGAAAAGAAAAAAGAAAAAACAGAGACAAAAGAATAGGAACAGGACCTGCACCTCTGGGAGGGAGCTGTGAAGGAGGAAAAGTTTCCACACACTACGAAGCCCCTTCCCTGGGGGAGACGGGGGGTGGGCACGGGGGAAGCTTCGGAGCCACGGAGGAGAGCACAGCAACAGGGGTGCAGAGGGCAAAGCGGAGAGATTCCTGCACAGAGGATCGGTGCCGACCAGCACTCACCAGCCCAAGAGGCTTGTCTGCTCACCCGCCGGGGCGGGTGGGGGCTGGGAGCTGAGGCTCCAGCTTCAGAGGTCAGATCCCAGGGAGAGGACTGGGGTTGCCTGCGTGAACACAGTCTGAAGGGGGCTAGTGCGCCACAGCTAGCCAGGAGGGAGTCCAGGAAAAAGTCTGGACCTGCCTAAGAGGCAAGAGACCATTGTTTTAGGGTGCGCGAGAAGGGATTCAGAGCACCACCTAAACGAGCTCCAGAGACGGGCGCGAGCCGCGTCTATCAGCGCAGACACCAGAGACAGACATGAAGTGCTAAGTCTGCTGCTGCAGCCACCAAGAAGCCTGTGTGCGAGCACAGAGCACTATCCACACCTCCCCTCCCCAGAGCCTGTGCAGCCCGCCACTGCCAGGGTCCCGTGATCCAGGGACAACTTCCCCGGGAGAACACATGGCGTGCCTCAGGCTGTTGCAACGTCACGCCGGCCTCTGCCACCATAGGCACACCTCGCATTCCGTACCCCTCCCTCCCCCGGGCCTGAGTGAGCCAGAGCCCCCTAACCAGCAGCTACTCTAACCCCGTCCTGTCTGAGCAAAGAACAGACGCCCTCAGTCGACCTACACACAGAGGCGGGGCCCAATCCAAAGCTGAACCCCGGGAGCTGTGCGAACAAGAAGACAAAGGGAAACTCTCCCTGCAGTCTCAGGAGAAAAGGATTAAATCTCTACAATCAACCTGATGTACCCTGCATCTGTGGAATATCTGAATAGACAATGAATCATCCCAAAATTGAGGCGGTGGACCTTGGGAGCAACAATATATATATATATTTTTTTCCTTTTTCTCTTTCTGTGAGTGTGTATGTGTATGCTTCTGTGTGTGATTTTGTCTGTATAGCTTTGCTTTTACCATTTGTCCTAGGGTTCTGTCTGTCTGTTTTTTTTTTTTAGTATAGTTTTTAGCACTTGTTATCATTGGTGGATTTGTTTTTTGGTTTGTTGCTCTCTTCTTTCTTTCCTTTTTTTTTCTTCTTTTATTACTTTTTAATTTTTAATAATTATTTTTTTATTTTAATAACTTTATTTTATTTTATTCTCTTTCTTTCTTTCTTTTTTTCTCCCTTTTCTTCTGAGCCGTGTGGCTGACAGGGTCTTGGGGCTCCAGCCAAGTGTCAGGTCTGTGCTTCTGAGGTGGGAGAGCCGAGATCAGGACATTGGTCCACCAGAGACCTCCGGGTTCCATGTAATATCAAATGGCGAAAGCTCTCCCAGAGATCTCCATCTCAAGGCTAAGACCCCGCTCCACTCAATGACCAGCAAGCTACAGTGCTGGCCAACCTATGCCAAATAATTAACAAGACAGGAACGCAACCCCACCCATTAGCAGAGAGGCTGCCTAAAATCATAATAAGGTCACAGACACCCAAAACACGCCACCAGACGCAGACCTGCCAACCAGAAAGAAGAGATCCAGCCTCATCCACCAGATCACAGACACTAGTCTCCTCCACCAGGAAGGCCACACAACCCACTGAACCAAACTTAGCCCCTGGGGGCAGACACCAAAAACGACAGGAACTATGAACCTGCAGCCTGCGAAAAGGAGACCCCAAACACAGTAAATTAAGCAAAATGAGAAGACAGAGAAACACACAGCAGATGAAGGAGCAAGGTAAAAGCCCACCAGACCTAACAAATGAAGAGGAAATAGGCAATCTACCTGAAAAAGAATTGAGAGTAATGATAGTAAAGATGATCCAAAATCCTGGAACTAGAATGGAGAAAATACAAGAAACGTTTAACAAGGACCTAAAAGAACTAAAGAGCAAACAAACAATGATGAACAACACAACAAATGAAATTAAAATTCTCTGGAAGGAATCAATAGCAGACAGAATAACTGAAGCAGAAGAACAGATAAGTGACCTGGAATATAAAATAGTGGAAATAACTACTGCAGAGCAGAATAAAGAAAAAAGAATGAAAAGAAGTGAGGACAGTCTCAGAGACCTCTGGGACAACATTTAACATACTAACATTCGAATTATAGGGGTCCCAGAAGAAGAAGAGAAAAAGAAAGGGACTGAGAAAATATTTGAAGAGATTAGAGTTGAAAACTTCCCTAATATGGGAAAGGAAATATTTAATCAATTCCAGGAAGCACAGAGAGTCCCATACAGGATAAATCCAAGGAGAAACATGCCAAGACACATATTAATCAAACTATCAAAAATTAAATACAAAGAAAAAATATTAAAAGCAGCAAGGGAAAAACAACAAATAACATATAAGGGAATCCCCATAAGGTTAACAGCTGATCTTTCAGCAGAAACTCTGCAAGCCAGAAGGGAGTGGCAGGACACATTTAAAGTGATGAAAGGGAAAAACCTACAACCAAGATTACTCTACCCAGCAAGGATCTCATTCAGATTTGATGGAGGAATTAAAACCTTTACAGACAAGCAAAAGCTAAGAGAATTCAGCACCACCAAACCAGCTTTACAACAAATGCTAAAGGAACTTCTCTAGGCAGTAAACACAAGAGAAGAAAAAGACCTACAATAACAAACCCACAATTCAGAAAATGGTAATAGGAACATACATATCGATAATTACCTTAAATGTAAATGGATTAAATGCTCCAACCAAAAGACAGAGACGGCTGAATGGATACAAAAACAAAACCCATATATATGCTGTCTACAAGAGACCCACTTCAGGCCTAGGGACACATACAGACTGAAAGTGAGGGGATGGACAAAGATATTCCATGCAAATGGAAATCAGAAGAGAGCTGGAGTAGCAATTCTCATATCAGACAAAATAGACTTTAAAATAAAGACTATTACAAGAGACAAAGAAGGGCACTACATAATGATCAAGGGATCAAGCTAAGAAGATATAACAATTGTAAATATTTATGCACCCAACATAGGAGCACCTCAATACATAAAGCAAATGCTAACAGCCATAAAAGGGGAAATCAACAGTAACACAATCATAGTAGGGGACTTTAACACCCCACTTTCATCAATGGACAGATCATCCAAAATGAAAATAAATAAGGAAACACAAGCTTTAAATGATACATTAAACAAATGGACTTCATTTATATTTATAGGACATTGCATCCAAAAACAACAGAATACACTTTCTTCTCAAGTGCTCATGGAACACTCTCCAGGATAGATCATATCTTGGGTCACAAATCAATCCTTGATAAATTAAAGAAAATTGAAATCATATCACGTATCTTTTCCAACCACATCGCTATGAGGCTAGATATCAATTACAGGAAAAAAATCTGTAAAAAATATAAACACATGGAGGCTAAACAATACACTACTAAATAACCAAGAGATCATTGTAGAAATCAAAGAGGAAATCAAAAACTACCTAGAAACAAATAACAATGAAGAAACGATGACCCAAAACCTAGGGGATGCAGCAAAAGCAGTTCTAAGAGGGAAGTTTATAGCAATACAATCCTACCTCAAGAAACAAGAAACATCCCAAATAAACAACCTAACCTTACACCTAAAGCAACTAGAGAAAGAAGAACAAAAAAACCTCAATGTTACCAGAAGGAAAGAAATCAAAAAGGTCAGATCAGAAATAAATGAAAAAGATATGAAGGAAACAATAGCAAAGATCAAAAAAACTAAAAGCCGGTTCTTTGAGAAGATAAACAAAATTGGTAAACCATTAGCCAGACTCATCCAGAAAAAAACGGGAGAAGACTCAAATCAATAGAATTAGAAACAAAAAAGGAGAAGTTACAACTAACACTGCAGAAATACAAAGAATCATGAGAGTTTACTACAGCAACTATATGCAATAAAATGGACAACCTGGAAGAAGTGGAAAAATTCTTAGAAAAGCACAAGCTTCCAAGACTAAACCAGGAAGAAACAGAAAATATAAACAGACCAATCACAAGCACTGAAATTGAGACTGTGATTAAAAATCTTCCAACAAAAAAAAGCCCAGGAACAGATGGCTTCACAGGCGAATTCTAACAAACATTTACAGAAGAGCTAACACCTCTCCTTCTCAAACTCTTCCAGAATATAGCAGAGGGAGGAACACTCCCAAACTCATTCTACAAGGCCACCATCACCCTGATACCAAAACCAGTCAAAGGTGTCACAAAGAAAGAAAACTGCAGGCCAATATCACTGATGAACATGGATGCAAAAATCCTCAACAAAATACTAGCAAACAGAATCCAACAGCACAGTAAAAGGATCATACACCATGATCAAGTGGGGTTTATTCCAGGAATGCAAGGATTCTTCAATATATGCAAATCAAACAATGTGGTACAACATATTAACAAACTGAAGAATAAAACTATATGATCATCTCAATAGATGCAGAAAAGCTTTTGACAAAATCAACACCCATTTATGATAAAAACACTCCAGAAAGTAGGCATAGAGGGAACTTATCTCAACATAATAAAGGCCATATATGACAAACCCACAGCCAACGTCGTTCTCAAGGATGAAAAACTGAAACCATTTCCACTAAGATCAGGAACAAGACAATGTTGCCCACTCTCATCACTCTTATTCAACACAGTTTTGGAAATTTTCGCCACAGCAATCAGAGAAGAAAAAGAAATAAAAGGAATCCAAATTGGAAAAGAAGAAGTAAAGCTGTCACTGTTTGCAGATGACATGATGCTATACATAGAGAATCCTAAAGATGCTACCAGGAAACTACTAGAGCTAATCAATGAATTTGGTAAAGTAGCAGGATACAAAATTAAGGCACAGAAATCTCTTGCATTCCTATACACTAATGATGAAAAATCTGAAAGGGAAATTAAGGACGCAAACCCATTTACCACTGCAACAAAAAGAATAAAATACCTAGGAATAAACCTACCAAGGGAGACAAAAGACCTGTATGCAGAAAACTATAAGACACTGATGAAAGAAATTAAAGATGATACAAACAGATGGAGAAATATACCGTGTTCTTTGATTGGAAGAATCAACACTGTGAAAATATCTATACTACCCAAAGCAATCTACCAATTCAATGCAATCCCTATCAAACTACCAATGGCATTTTTCACAGAACTAGAACAAAAGATTTCACAATTTGTATGGAAACACAAAAGACCCCGAATAGCCAAAGCAATCTTGAAAAAGAAAAATGGAGTTGGAGGAATCAGGCTCCCTGACTTCAGGCTATAGTACAAAGCTACAGTAATCAAGACAGTATGGTACTGGCACAAAAACAGAAATTTAGATCAATGGAACAGGATAGAAAGCCCAGAGACAAACAGACACACATATGGTCACCTTATTTTTGATAAAGGAGGCAAGAATATACAGTGGAGAGAAGACAGCCTCTTCAATAAGTGGTGCTAGGAAAACTGGACAGCTACATGTAAAAGAATGAAATTAGAACACTCCCTAACACCATACACAAAAATAAGCTCAAATGGATTAAAGACCTAAATGTAAGGCTAGACACTATAAAACTCTTCGAGGAAAACATAAGCAGAACACTCTAAGACATAAATCACAGCAAGATCCTTTTTGACCCACCTCCTAGAGAAATGGAAATAAAAACAAAAATAATCAAATGGACCTAATGAAACTTAAAAGCTGTTGCACAGCAAAGGAAACCATAAACACGACGTAAAGAAAACCCTCAGAATGGTATAAAATATTTGCAAATGAAGCAATGGACAAAGGATTAATCTCCAGAATTTACAAGCAGTTCATGTAGCTCAATATCAAAAAACACACAACCCAATCCATAAATGGGCAGAAGACCTAAACAGACATTTCTCCAAAGAAGACATACAGATGGCCAATAGGCACATGAAAAGATGCTCAACGTCTCTAATTATTAGAGAAATGCAAATCAAAACTACAATGAGGTATCGCCTCACACCAGTCAGAATGGCCATCATCAAAAAATCTAGAAACAATAAATGCTGGAGAGGGTGTGGAGAAAAGGGAACCTCTTGCACTGTTGGTGGTAATGTAAATTGGTGCAGCCACTATGGAGAACAGTATGGATGCTCCTTAAAAAGCTAAAAATAGAATTACCATATGACCCAGCAATCCCACTACTGGGCATATACCCTGAGAAAACCATAATTCAAAAAGAGACATGTACCACAATGTTCACTGCAGCACTCTTTGCAAGAGCCAGGACATGCAAGCAACCTAAGTGTCCATCGACAGATGAATGGATAAAGAAGATGTGGCACATATATACAATGGAATATTAGCCATAAAAAGAAATGAAATTGAGTTATTTGTAGTGAGGTGGATGGACCTAGAGTCTGTCATACAGAGTAAAGTTAAGTCAGAAAGAGAAAAACCATATGCTAACACATATATATGGAATCTAAAAAAAAAAAAAAAAATGTTCTGAAAAACCTAGAGGCAGCAGAGGAATAAAGACGCAGACGTAGAGAATGGACTTAAGGATACAGGGAGGGGGAAGGGTAAGCTGGGACGAAGTGAGAGAGTGGCATGGACTTACATATACTACCAAATGTAAAACAGATAGCTAGTGGGAAGCAATCGCATAGCACAGGGAGATCAGCTCGGTGCTTTGTGACCACCTAGAGGGGTGGGATAGGGAGGGTGGGAGGGAGATTCAAGAGGGAAGAGATATGGGGATATATGTATATGTATAGCTGATTCACTTTGTTATAAAGCAGAAACTAACACACCATTGTAGAGCAATTATACTCCAATAAAGATGTTTAAAAAAACCTAAAAAACAGAAGCAGACTCACAGACATAGAAAACAAACTTATGGTTACCAAACGGGAAAGGGTGAGGAGGGATAAATTAAGAGTTTGCGATTAACATTTATACACTACTGTGTATAAAATAGATAAACAGCAAGGACACAGAGTACTATACTCAATATCTTGTAATAAACTATAATGGGAAAGAATCTAAAATATATATATATGTATTTATATATGTAGAGCTGAATCACTTTTCCGTACACCAGAAAGTAACACAACATTGTACATCAACTATACTTCAATTAAAAAACAACAACAGGGCTTCCCGGGTGGCGCAGTGGTTGAGAATCTGCCTGCCAATGCGGGGGACACGGGTTCGAGCCCTGGTCTGGGAAGATCCCACATGCCGCGGAGAAACTAGCCCCATGAGCTACAATTACTGAGCCTGCGCGTCTGGAGCCTGTGCTCCTCAACAAGAGAGGCCGCGATAGTGAGAGGCCCGCGCACTGCGATGAGGAGTGGCCCCCACTTGCCGCAACTAGAGAAAACCCTCTCACAGAAACGAAGAGCCATACACAGCCATAAATAAATAAATAAATAATTTTTTTAAAAGGCAAAATTCCTTTAAAAAACAACAACAACAAAAACCCCACATCTTTTCCTATGTCTGTGGGCCATTTAAGTTTCCTCTCCTGTGAATTATGTGTTTGTGGCATTTGCCTGTTTTTCTCTTTGGTTGTTTAAATTTTTAACACATTAATGTTTATAGGAATTCCTTACATATTCTGGAATGTATCCTTTGTTGATTATATGCATTGCAAGGATATTCACTCACTCTGTGGTTTCTCTTGAAACCTAATTTTAGGTATGTTTGGTTGGAGAGAAGTTCAAATAGTTTAGTGAAGTCAGACCTAACAACATTTTTCTTTGGGAATTATGTTTTTAATATTTTGTTTAAGAAGTTACTTTCTACCTGTTATGCACTGAATGTTTGTGCCAACCCCCAAATTCATGCGTTGAGATCCTAAACCCTAATGTGATGGTTAGGAGGTGGGGCCTTTGGGAGGTGATTAGGTCATGAGGGTTGAGCCCTCATGAATGGGATTAGTACCTTTATAAGAAGATACATGAGAGAGCTTGCTTCCTCTCTTTTTCTGCTCCCTGCCATGTGAGGATACAAGGAGAAGGTGGCTGTCTGTGAACCAGGAAAAGGACCCTCACCAAGAACTCAACCATGTGGCACATCTGATCTCAGACTTCCAGCTTCCAGAGCTGTGAGAAATAAATGTTTATTAAAGCCACCCAGTCGATAGTTTTCTGTTATAGCAGTTCAAACTGACTAAGACATTTACCCCAGTCATCATGATATCTTCCTATATTTCCCTCTAAAAGTTTTTAAAGTTTTTCATTTCACAACTAGATCATTAATCAACCTGGTATTTTTTTTTTTGGTATGATGGGAGGTAGGGATCTAACTGTATTTACTTTCCATGTGGATAATCCATTGTCCCAGTGCCATTTATAGAACATTCCATCCTTTCCTCATTGATCTACACGGAAACATCTGTCTCATTTCACATTTCCATGTGTCACGAGTCTCTTGATGGGTTCTTGTTCTCTTCCAGTAGTCTATTTGTCCATCCCCTTGACAACGCTTCACTGTCTTAATTTCTACGGCACTATCATATGTCTAAATATCTTAGTAAGTTCCATTACCACCACCCCATATACCATTCTTATTCTTTAAAAATGTATTCATTTGGGTTGCCCTAGAAGCAGAGCCTGAGACAAGGATTTGGGTGTAAGAATTTTCTTTACAAAGCAGTCCCAGGAAGAACAGGTAAGACAGTGGGGAAGTGAGATAGGGAAAGGAAGAAAGTCAATGGAGGTGCATTAATGAACAAGATGGAAGGTCACCTGAGCGCAGTCTCACTGGGCACTTCAGAGTTACTCCAACTGAGGGGCAAAGAAACTGGAGTATTTATCTACTAACCCTCATTCCTCATTGGCTATTTTTAAAATGTACCCAGGATTTGTTTTAATCTGGTAAGGTAAGACATACAGACATAGAAATGACTGTCATAAAGGAAGAAGTTTTCCATACCCACAGATCTTTAGAAACAGGAGGCATGGCAATGGCATGTAGGGCCACAGGGGGAAGCACCAAGTTCAGTCAGGAGGCAGAGGGAGTGAGAGGAAACACAGCATGAGTCTTTACTGTGATTTCCGCAGGAGAGGCAAGGCAAGGTAAGCAGGCTTAGTATTGACTAGTGTGAATATTTTCAGTGGCCTCTGGGGCATATCAGCTATATCTGTAGCTGTCTAGTACTTGGCCCTAGGATGATTAGGGCAGATGGATAGTGGTCTGGAGTATAAGAGCCTGATAAGGAGGTGGTTGAGGGCCATGGGCTTTGGACGGTTGGTTTGCATATGAAAGTTGCACTTGCAGGTGAGTCCTTTATTAACTCTAGAAATTGGCTAACCCCTGGGAGGGGGAGTCTCTCCAGGATCAGCAGATCTTCAGATGTCAAAACATCAGAAAATAAAAAGGCATGATTAATACACTAAGGCTGCTCTTGGAGGCATCAACTCCCTGGCATGTATGGGGTTGGTGATGCTGAGGGACAGGGGCAGGGCACCACTGGTATCTGCTACACTATTCTTGGTCCCTTGATTTCTATAGGGACTTTGCAGCCCACGCATTAAGTCCCATGAAAAATTCTATTGGGATTTGTGTGGGAATCACATCAAATTTATAGGTTAATTTGGTAATAAGTGATATAATTGCAATATAGGTCCTCCTGTTCATAAATATAAGTACTTTCATTTTATAATTTGAGTCCTTACATTCATAAATACGTTATATATTTCCATTTAGTCAGTTCTTCCTTTAAGTCCTGGAGTAATTTTTATAATACTCTGCATGAAAGTTCTTGTGTATCTTTTGCTTGATGCATTCTCAGATTTTTGTTGCTGTTGTGAATAGAATCTCTTTTTCTATTACATGTTATAATTTGGTATTACTCAGGTATAAAATACTAATAAGTTTTAAAAAGTTGATCTTGAATTCATCAACCTACTCTCTTACTAGTCTTAATTATTTATCTGTATACTCTCTTGGATTTTCTACATAGACAATCATATTGTCTTCACATACGGGTAGTCTTCCTTTCCAATTCTTAAATTTCTTTCTTTCTTTTATAGGTTGAATCATATAAATTGCTGCTGCCTAAAAAAATGGCAATTTCATATAACTTAAGCTAGCACATGAAGGCCCAGGACCTCCAGTGTAGTGCTGAATAGAAACCATGATAGAAGGCATCCTTGTCTAATTCCTGACTTTGATGGAAATTGCTTTGAAAATTTTACCATTAAGTCTGATCATTGCTACATGTTTATTAGGTTAAGGAAGCCAGTTTGCTAACAGTCTGCATTGCGTGAGTAATCTGTTAAGGTACATTAGTGATTTATCTAATGTTGACTCACTCTTGTATTCTTGGAATAAACCCTACTTTGCCATGATACATTATTTTTGTGTGTACACTGCTGTTTTCAACTTTGGTATTATTTTATTTAGAATTTTTGAATCTACATTCATGAAAACTAATAATAGCTAACATTTATTAGGTGCTTTCTATGTTTCAGGCACCATTAAGGCATTTTCCATGAATTATTTCATTTCATCCTAGAAGGTCTATTGTTTTTTTGTTTTTTTTTTTTTAGAAGGTCTATTGTTTTGAAGGTTATTTCCTCCTCTGAAATATGAGAGAACTGAGGCACAGAGAAGTCAAGTCACCTCCCCAAGGTCACAGAGAATATTAGCAGTGACACCAGAATACAAATCCAGACTGCCTTGCTCCAGGGGCCACGTACTAACCACTAAGCCATGCCATCTCCCTGTGACAAATACCCATAAATCATATTGGTCTATAATTCTCTTGTTTGTCCTTGTCTGGTTTAGTACCATAATTATACTATCCTCAACAAATAAGTTTGGGTAGCACTTCCTCTTTTTCTTTTCTTTCTAAAAATTATTTGTCATACTTCTATAAAAATGTATTTCATCTGGAGTGAATTCGCCGATTTCTTTATTTCGTTTGCTACCTTTCTTAGCCTTTGATTGTTTACGTTTTCAAATCTTGGTTTGTAGGCTCACTTTGCTTTTTTAAAAACAATCTCAAATTTACAGAAAAGTTGCAAGTACCATACACAGAACTTTTCCCCCTTGCATCATTTTGAATACATTTACCACACAAGCTTCTGAACACTTTCGTGTGCATTATCTACAAAGATATCTCCTACATAGCCAAAATATAGCCATCAATATCATGAAGTTAACATTGACATAGTAGTACCATCTGATCCCCAGACCCCATTCAAATTTTGCCAGTTGTCCCCATAAAGTCCTATATAGCAAAAGGATCTGTTTCAGAATCAAGCGTTGTATTTACTGGTGATGTCACTTGAGTCTCCTTCTATCTGAAACAGTTCTTCAGTCTCTCCTTGACTTTCACAACCTTGACACTTTTGATGATAACAGATCAGTTATTTTATAGAATGTCCCATAATCTGGGTTTGTCTGATGTATCCTCATGATTAGATTCAAGTCATACATCTTTGGCAGGAATATCACAGAAGGAACTCTGTGTACTGCATCCTATCAGGTAATGTATAATTTTGATTTGCCCCATTATTCATGATACTAATTTTGATCACTTGGTTAAGGTAGTATATGGGTTTCCTAATGATGCTGTAAGAAATTACCACAAATGTAGTGGCTTGAAAAAACATAAATTTTTTTCTCTTACAGGTCTGAAGGTGAGAAGTCCAAAATCAGTCTTATGGGGCTAAAATCAATGAACTGGCATGACTGGTTCCTTCTGAAGTTTCCAAAGGTGAATCTGTTCCTTGCCTCTTCAGTTCTGGAGAGGGCCTTGGCATTCCTTAGCTCATATATACATCACTCCAATCTCTGCTTCCGTCTTCACATACATTCTCTCACTCTGATCCCCTGTCTCCCTTTATAAGGATCTCTGTGACTACATCGGTCCCACCAGGAAAATCTCCCCATCCCAAGACCTTTTAATTTAATCTCATCTGCAAAGTTCCTTTCACCATATAAAGTGACATCCACAGGTTCCAAGATTAGGATGTGGACATCTTTGGGGATCATTATTCAGCCTACCACAGGTGGTATCTGCAAAGTCTCTCCTCTGTCAACTCTTTTCCCCCTTATAATTAATAAGTATTTTGTGAGGAGGTACTTTGAAATTATGTAAGTTCCTCATTTCTCATCAAACTTTCATCATTTATTTACTTCAATATAGTCTTAAAGTTTCTAATTTTATTCAATGAGTATTCATCATTATTATTTATTTTAATGCTAAAATTGTCCAGATCTGGTCAGTGGAATGCTTTCTGGACCATTCTCTGAGCACTTCACTTATGTTCCAGCACAAGTTAGGCTGTTTTGAATGGACATCATACCCTCTCCCTCTCTCTCTCCCTTCCTACCCTCCCACCTTTGCTTACCTAACTTAAGGTTTTGCAGATGCCTCCAAGTTTTATGGCATTTTCAAGCTCCCATACTGTGGTACATGAGGGATAATACACATCCTATGAAGTTAGGGCCTCAGACAATAGATCAGCAGCAGCACCCCTACCCTAGCATCCTTTCAGGGACTGGGATACATCCAAGCCCCCAGCTTCTAGCCAGGAGTCTGTTAGTCCCTTTTTATCCCTAAGGACCTGCCACTGCCTTTGGCTTCTAGAGCCCAGCAGGCTCCAGGCTTCAGCACCCCCATCACTTTGCATTTCTTTTTTGATTTTAATTCATGGAGATCTTATTTTTTCAGGCTGGCTATGTCTTTTTGGTTTGCTTTATATTTTTCACCTATTTATTGCTGCAGTTTGGAGAAGAGAGGATGCACTCAAACCTTAATTCTCCAAGCCATCTTAAAGGGAAAGTCAGCTCCATTTCAACAGTGTTCATTTTAAAAGAATATGTCAACATGTCAGATTATAGCAAAAAAGACATTGGGGGAAGCAATATGATAGCAAGACTGAGAGTCCTGGAGAGAAGGTGGCAAAGCTGCCGTTTGTAGGCAATCACTCTCCCAGACCCTGCTCTTCCCACCTTCCCTCCAGTTGTTAGCTTTTCTTTTTTTTGGCTGTGTTGGGTCTTCATTGCTGTGCCTGGCTTTTCTCTAGTTGCCGCAAGTAGGGGCTACTCTTCGCTGCGGTGCGCGGGCTTCTTATTGTGGTGGCTTCTCGTTGCGGAGCACGGGCTCTAGGCCCGCGGGCATCAGTAGTTGCAGCACGTGGGCTCAGTAGTTGCGTGTGGGGCTCTAGGGTACGTAGGCTTCAGTAATTGTGGCTCATGGGCTCTACAGCACAGGCTCAGCAGTTGTGGCGCATGGGTTTGTTACTCCGCAGCATGTGGGATCTTCCCAGACCAGGGCTCGAACCCATGTCCCCTGCATTGGCAGGCGGATTCCTAACCACTGCGCCACGAGGGAAGTCCCAGTTGTTAGGTTTGCCTGTTGGGACCCAGACAGGGGAGGGGGTGGGTGGGGAGCTGGAGTGCGAGCAAGGAGTGCCATGGTCTACAGGAATATGCCAAAGGCTCTTTTGGATCCTGGATTGAGGCACCACTTCTGGCCAGGTCCAAAAGTAGGGCTGCGCTGGCGATGATGCCTATCCTGTGAGGTCCCCCAGCTCCCAAGGGAATGATACTGATTCCGACACTTACCCAGGACCACCTGGCTGGAGGAGGGGGTGCTTGCTCCCTTGAGTCACCAGAGCTGCCTGGGGTCAGCACAGGTTGTAAGGCTCAAGGGGGAGGACACAGCCAGCCCACTCTGGCTCCATCCTGTCCCTTCCCCAGTCACCCAATCTAGGTAAGGGGACCCTGAGCTATTTCACCCTCCCGAATTCCACACACTTTTCCTAAGCTCCCTTTCCCCAATGTCTGCAGATAGCTGCACCCCACTCCAGCTGGCTTACTCCCCACTCCCTGCAGTGCTCCTTTTTTTCAGCAAACCGCATGAGCATAGACTTGAGATCTTTTTCTGAAAGACCTCCTGAGTCCTGACGGCAGACAAAGCCCAGGGACCTCCCGGCTGGAGTACAACCACTTTCCCCAACAGTAGAGGGATCCCGAGCCAGCGTCTGCCTCAGTCTCCCCAACTGTACAAAGGGTGCATGCACGGTCCCGCCGACCTCCCTTCAAGGAAAGTTAGAGGCCGGAGTAGGTCGGGAAGCGCAGAGGCCAGCCGCAGGGAGACGGCCCTAGGCAGTTGGCCGAAAAGAGCCAGTCCTGCCGGGTTGTTGCCGGCCCCGCCCCTGGGGTCTCTTCTGCCCCGCCCCATCCCCTTGTGGGCGTAGCTCACAGCTGCTACCCCCAAGCGGGCTTGGCTGGGCTCTCCCCGGGGTCCTAGTGCCCGCCGTCACCACGACTTCAAACCTCCGAGGCCGTGGGCACCGGCTCTCACTCGCCTGCCCTCGGCCGCCGGTGCCCGGGTGGTCCGACCGCTGAACTCGCCTCGGCTGCCTCTCCAGCCCCCGCCCGTCATGAGAAGCCCGCTCCCCTTGCTCCTTTTCTCCCTGGTTGCCCTTTGTGGGCGAGGTGAGTTCTCTTCGGGGCAGGAGGGAGGGACGCCTGGGTCGGCCAGAGCCCGGCTGGACTGGCCACAGGTGGGAGGGAAGGGAGGGTGTCGAGCACCCAGGGGAGTGGCCCGAGATTGTCCTGGACGAATGGGGGCGTGGGCGGGGCTAAGCCCACTCGCGGCAGCAGGGGCGGGTCAGGATGAGTGGGTCTGCGACGTTTGGGGTGGGGACCGCCTGTCCTCTGCGCGGCCGCCAGGGCCACCCTCCATATGGAGCGCCTTTGGGCTGGTCAGCGGGGCTGAGTGGTACCCGCTTGACAGGCAGCTCTGCTTAATCCCTGTAGATAGGGAAACTTAGCCTGAGGGTGGGGGGTGGGGCTACCCAACTCGCCAGCCCAAGTGTGTTTGGGGGTGGATCTCCTAGAAAACACACTTCTATGGCACCTCTGCCTCTGGTCACCCACTCCTAGGGGTTGGCCGGCCGGGACAGCCAGCTTGGCTGAGTGAGGGGCTGGTGAAGTGGAGCCTGGCCCTCAGGAACCTGCAGACACCCGGAAGGGAAATCCAGTCAGCTCTTCCCAGGCAGAGTCCAGATATGGTGAGGATTGTCTGCACCCGGCCTCAGTCTCCCCACCTGAGTTCCAAGGACTCTTTCAGCTCCTACCCTCCAGCCCAAGCTTGTCCTCCAAGCCCTAGTCAGCCTAGAGGACCAGGGCTATATATTCCTTGGACAGAGACACACCACCAGGGGTGTTGGAGGTAAGGGGTAGGGGGACATATGAAGTTCCTATAAGGAAGCGGAGATCTCACCAAAGATGGTGTCTGCACTCCATGTGTGCATCCTGGATCTGTCACCACTTGCTCAGTGACCCTCTCTGGGCCTCAGTTTCCCTATCTGTTCTATGGGGATGATATGCCTTGACTACATACTTAGGGACTCAGATGTGAGTCAGTTGCAGTGTTTCTTAAGTACGGTCCTGGGGCCACTTGCATCAGAAACACCCACTATACATCCCCGGGGCCCCATCCTAGGCTCACAGGATCAGAATCTCCGGAAATGGAGCCTGGGTATCTGCATTTATACAAGCATCCAGGTGATTCTTGCACATGATTGGAGAAGCTACTGATAATATATTGTGAGCTTTTTGTAAAACGTGAAAACCTCAACTTTTTGAAAAGAATCCATAGCTGCCTTTTAATAAATACAAATCTCTTGTTCCCTTCCTCAGGTAAGGACAAACATCCCCAACTGAAAATCACTCTGCCTTTCAGATGCCCACTTGCCAAGATTCCACTGACCCTTTACTTTCTATGGTTTGTATTCCAAACCAATAGGTATTGCCTTTCTGTTTTACCAATATAGATTTTTACCATTTGCTCTGCTTTTTCAGTCTGTACACACACTCACACGTTTTAGAATTCCAGCCATGGCTTCCTCTCAGACTGTTAACCCCTTACTGGTGGGGAGCAGTTTTTCCAGAGAAGGCCAAGGAAGGCAAGGCCCTGGACAGAGGCAGGGCGGGCCCACTCCTTCTCAGAATCACTGGGTCATGACTGACCCCTAGTGGTGGCCTCTTTGTGTAACTGTGCCGGCCCCAGGGCTGGGAGGTGACCCCCAACTGTGCCCCAGAAGCTTCCACCTCTTCTGGGCCACCCCTGTCATCTGGGGGTGAGAGGCCTGTTCCTTGTCTTTTGAACCCGGCAGGCCTCACAGGCATAAAGCAGTAGACTGAAAAGCCTAAACAAATATAGTTTGGAAACCCCTCTGCCCCCCACGCATGTATACAAGTACAAACACAGGCACAGGCATGAGTACACACTTGGCTGTGGACACCAACATGGCTTCTGCAGGGACAGGCTCCTCACGGGGAAGTTAGCAAGGGCACGAAAGAAGACACAGGGGTTAGGGGAGGGCCTCTAACTGGCTCTGCCTCTGACTTGCTGGGACTCCTTTAGTAAGTTCCTCGCCCTCTTTGGTGTCAGTTTCCCCAGATAAGAAATAGAGAGTGGGCTAAATTGTCTAAGGTTTTCGGAACCTCTTTCTCTGGATCCCACAACTGGTCCTCAAGATGGGTGAGGGTCCCTGGGGGCCAGCTGAACGACTGAGAGGCAGGACAGGCCCAAAGGTGTGCAACCTGAGCATCCCAGGTGGGCTTGGAGCAGGAACACAAGCCCCCGCAGCCTGCAGAGCAGCCCATGCCTCTCAGGTACCTAGGTACACCAGCCTCCTGGGGCTGCAGAAATGTGGGATGCAGCCTCCCCCAGCACTGCAGGGCTGGGGACCAGAAGCCTCAGATTCTGACCCGAGCTGTCCCAGACATGCTTGATGGACTTGGGCAAGTCATACCCTGCTGAAATGATGGGTCAACTCAAATATATATAATAAAGAGGGGCTATGGGAGAGACCCAGCTATAACCTGGGGCTACAGACTGGCTTCCAGGGTATTTAAGCAGCTGGCCTCTGGGAGGGGGTCCAGGGTATGAGAGACAGGGCTCAGTATGTAGGCCAAGCATCCACAGGACCCCCTCTGGACAGCCTGGGGCAGGTTGGGGGAGGGACAGTGGGCAGCAGGTGCCCTGGGAGCATCTTTCACAGGCATTAAATGCTGCATTTGCTCCAGATAGGCAATGAGTTGGAAAGTGCATGGAGCAGGCAGGGTGGTGGCTGCTCCCCGTGGCCTCGTGTCCAGCCCAGCACCCACCCAGGAGTCCACCTCAGACTTGCTCTGTCAGGCAGTTCACACTCTGGGCCCTCTGGCCGCATCCAGAGGGTGGGCTTTGGTAAAACAGAGTGAACTGGCCCCTCAGCAGAGGATGTAATCCCAGTCCTGGGCCTGGTGAGCCGGCAGACCCAACCCCACCTCCTCAGCCTCCCTTATTCCCTTATCCTTTTCCCACTTTCTTGCCTGCCCCCCGACACTGTTTCCTCTGCACACCTGCATCTCTTCCCCTGTTCCTGGGGTCTCCTGCTCAGGTGTCCTTGACCTTCCTCTGAGGCTCCCTCTTTCCCAGGCCCCTCCCCAAACTGCCCTTACCTGACGTCACCAGAGTGAACGATGGAGTTCCTGAACCTCCCCTTCACTCCCAGACGTGTGAGGGAGATGGGACAAAGACCCAAACGCCACATGGCAAGAGATCTGGGCTGTGAAAAGGGGCAGATCTGGGGCTGTGGGAGCTCAGTGGGGCTCCTTGCAGGAGGCTGCGTTTGCTGGCTCGCAGGTATGGTTCTGAGCCCAGACCTCTCCTTTAAGCTCCAGACAAGGAGCCAGCTGCCATCTGGACCCCTCCATTTGGTGTCTCAAGGTACACCCTGAACGCTGTAGGGCCAAGTCTGATCCCAGCAAACTCCTGCTAGCCCAGGCCTTTGCTCTTTCAGTGAAAGCGCCACCATCTCCCCAGCTCTGCACACAAACCCACGTTTGAATAATATCTCTCCTCCACTACACAGGAGGCTCCCTGAGGGCAGGAGCCAGGGTTTTTGCTGGCTGTTACCCCCAGCGCATAACACAATGCCTGGCACAAGAAAGACTCTCAGATATTTGACGGCTGGTCGCCGGGGGGCTGTCCTGGCAGAAGAAAGAGTGTGCTTGAAGATTTAGAAGTGAGACAATGAAGGCCACATGGGGAAAGGAAAGCAGTATATATGGCCAAAATATACAGTACCTGGGCGTAGAGGTGGAGAGGTAAGAAGAGATCAGGTTGAGGAAGAAATGCTGGTGCCAAGGGGCTTTGGATGGCAAGCCGAAACGTTTGGATTTGAATTCTGCCGACAGCTCTGAGAGGTTATGGGCAGGGATGGGCTGTGGTTCAGTAGCTGTAGGAAGACCACTCTGGCACTGAATGGGACATGATGACAGGGGCAGTGTGGGGGTGGGAAGACCAGCAAGGAGGCTACTGGAAGAGCCTGGGGCAGGGTGGTGAGCCAAGACCAGGAGGGATGGAGAGGGGAGGACAGACTGAGAGATTTGGAAAGTAGAATAGATAGAACTGGGTGGCCCCTTGGATGAACCAAGGAAAGGGTCAAAATAGATGCCCAGGTTTTGGACTAGATGTCTAGAGTGTGGGGTGCCATTCATTGCTAGACGGAGCAGGAGGAGGAAGATGTAGGGCGTGGGAGGAGAGAGCTGAGCTCTGTCTTGGGTAGATTTAATTTGAAGTCTCCAAGGAGAGGCAGGCCTGCCAGCCCCTTAGCTGCTCCAGCTGGCCCCGAGGGCACCTGTGCTCTCTGGCCCTCGCAGCTCTCCCTTTCACTGCCATCAGCTAGATGAGGACCCAGCAGATCTGACTATGTGTTTTCCCAGGGGACTGCCGCGTGGCCAACGCGGAGGAGAAGCTCATGGATGACCTCCTGAACAAAACCCGCTACAACAACCTGATCCGCCCAGCCACCAGCTCCTCAGAGCTCATCTCCATCCAGCTGCAGCTCTCCCTGGCGCAGCTCATCAGTGTGGTAGGTACAGGGGGCAGCTGTGCCTTCCCCACGGCTGGACACAGTATGCTACATGCTCCTCATATGCATGCTCCCCTCAGAGCTGCTTCCAGGGGCAGGGCTCCAAACCTGTGCGTGGGGATGTGGAAAGGGCCACAGGGAAGATTAACAATGAGCCATGGTTCCCTCAGGCACCTTCCTCAGCACTCCCTACGAGGCCCCACATCCACACATCAAGACCTGACAACCCTACTTTGGCACTCTGGAGTCCATTCTTCATTTCCATACCTGCAGTGACCGCCCTCATTTACCCAGACCCTCAGTTGGCTAGACCGATGCAGCTGCCTCTGGTCCTGTCCCTACACCTGGGCCTCTGTACCCATCGGTTTCTGTACCTAGTTCCTATCTCCCCCCAGTAGGTAGGGGGTATGTGAGGTCATCTGTTGAGCAGACTGGGGGAGATGATAGGGTAGAAGGAGGAGAAGCTTATGGCCATGTTGGAGGCCCACCTTGTCTATGGCAGGCCCATTGGCGGGCTACCCAGTGGACATTCCTGCCTCACAACTTCTTTGTTAATAAAACTATGACTTGATATTGGATACTCACGAACTTCATGGGCCCTTCTCCGGCCTCCTTGCCACGTATTGTTAAGTCGTAGCTAACCATGGTAATTCTATTCCTCCAGCCAATGATCAGTTAGGGCTTAGGCAAGAGCTGTAGCCCTGGCATTGGGATGTGGGGGCTGCCTAAAAGGGTGGGGGTCTCTGGGAAAGTTTTCCTCATACTCAAAAAGGGACCCAAGAAAAGATTTGCCATTTCCTGCCATAGACATTGTCATGTGAAGGTTTTATATTTGGAACTATGGCCTCCATCTTATGATTGTGGGGGAAAAACAAGAGAATCACAGAGTCCT
This sequence comes from Delphinapterus leucas, assembly GCF_059928025.1. NCBI lineage: Eukaryota > Metazoa > Chordata > Mammalia > Artiodactyla > Monodontidae > Delphinapterus > Delphinapterus leucas. The sequence continues at coordinate 61,484,580 of NC_143130.1, read as the reverse complement.
AACATCACTGTCAACAACCTAGAATCCTGACATCATTGAATTACTGCATTAACCAACGCTGAAATGACTGGCCTGCTCTCTTATGTGATATAACAGATGTCCTTATTGTTTTAGCCACTCGTAGTTGGATGTTTTGTTGAACATCCAGCTATGCTTGAAGCCAAAGCATTTTAACTGGTTCTGGGATATGGATTGGCAGGTGACTCCAAACTGGGAAACTAGAGTGCACAAAGTGGGCAGGATATCCCTAGCAAAGAGAAGAGCACGTGCAAAGGCACAGACGGCATTTCTGGAATGAAAGAATCATGACTTAGAGGCCAAGTCAGGGGTCTCAAAGTTTAGGCAAATTCCTTAATTTATGCATATGGAAAAAGATCAGATGAACAACCTAGGACCTTGTCCAGGAGTTCTGGCGATGCCAGAAGTAGATCCCACATTGCCTGACACCCAGCCCTGCACACTGACTGGCCGCTCCTTTTCCCAAGACCTTGCCAGCGCACTGGAAATCCACCGTGCCTCTCCTCCTGAGCCTTGGGAAGCCAACCAATGCGGCTGAGCCTCCTCTGGTCTGGTGGCTGCCTTCTTACTGCCACCCTCTCTCTCTAGCACACTCAGCCCTCACAAACCCAGCCCCTCCAACCTACAGCCCTCACCAAGGCTTTGGCCAGATTAATGGCTGGCTTCCTCCCCTGGGAGGAAGCACAGCCCAAGAATGGGGGAGGGGTGAAAAGCCTGTGCTCTCTGTCCCTCTCCCCTCCGAAGGCCAACTGGAAGGAATAAGTGCTTCCAGCCAGGCCGCTCCCAGGCTGGTGTCTGACTGTTATTGTCCAGCCAAAGGCTTTTTGCTTAATGGAGTGAGCCCAGCTGCAGCCTTGCAGCTGCTGCCTTGCAGCTGCTGCCCTGGTGAGGGGGACGAGGAAGGCAGCTCTAGCCACACTTCCAGGCTAAGGCTGCCCCTGCCAGATCTGCTCTGTGGTCCCTGTGGGATAATAGAAGTTACCAGAAGGAGGAGGACACACAGCCTCCAGCCCCATGCCTATGAGTGTAGCACTGTGAGCTGTCATAATCCTGAAAGCTGTGTACAGAACAAATATGAGGTTTGGGGGGTTATTTTTCCTTTTGTATTTCAGGGTTTGCTTTTCAAGGAGGGAGGGTTATGGGCATAACCAGTTTAAAGATGGAAGTTTTTAGGGAGCAGGCAGGGAGTTTGTGCTGTGTAAGGCCAGCAAGCCTTCAGAAGCAGCTCTTTGGGAAGGCCAGGACTGCCTTTGGGAAGGCAGCTGTGGGGGAGTAAAGGGGACTAAGGCACCGGACTAAAGAAGGAGAGAACTTTCTGGGTGGCAGAAATGTTCTATACCTTGAAAGGAGGTGGGTTACCTGAATAATGCATTGTTAAAACTGATCAAACTGTACCCTTAAGATCTATGCATTTCACTGTATGTGAATTGTACCTCAACTTCACTGTATGTAAATTGTACCTCAACTTTAAAAAAATTAATTTTTAAGACAGATGAAGGTTTTCAACTTTCTGTAATGACAGAGTATCTTGTTGCAGATTAACTTTTCCGCAAGAACAATTAGAAAAGGGGGACAAAAATGCCTGTCCTCCGCCAAATCTGTTTGAAGGTCTTAGAGAGCTTAGCCAGGACTTGAAGGACCAGGATCCAGGAGGTGACCCTGATAGCTTCTGGTGCTTTTCCTGTCGTTTGATGATTGGTAAACAGTATAGAGCCAAGGGGCTAGGGAGCTGAGTACAGAGTGGTGGCTAAGAGGCTGGGAAGCCTAGCTGAATGCTTGGCACTCTTACAGGGCTAGGATGACACAAATTGGAATTGGAGCCCCACTAAGGAGATGGGGCCTTGATGAGGACCTTGCAAGGAGCATCGCTAAGAGTCAAAATGAATCAAGAACAGACCAGCCCTCACAAAAACTAAAACCTGCTTTGAACCAGCTCAGTCACAGACTAGATGAAGGTGATCTGTCCCTCCTCTAACTGCCTGCCATAAAGCCAAAGTAAGTCATCCCTGGAGGCAGATAAAGTCAGATAAAAACTTACTAGGCAGGCAATAAGACAAGACTAAATAAGAAAAAATGAAGAGAGAAAAGAAGAGAAACAGACACACAGATGATTCAAATATTGGCGTCATCAGACATAGACTTTTAAACAACTGCCGTTAAGATGGTAAAACTTATGTGTATTTTACCACTATTAAAAATAAACAAAATAAATAAACATTCTTGAAAAGAAAATGTGATGCATTAATATGTTCAAGAAACTTATAATGATGGAGAATTTAAAATTTATTAGATGGGTTTAATAGCAGATTGGTCATAGCAGAAGAGAAAGTTAATGAACAGGAAGAGAGGTTGATCGAAAATATCTAGACAAATTATAGAAAAAAGAAAGGAAAATACAGAAAAGAAGATAATATGATACAGGATAAAAATGTCAGGTCTAACGTGTATTTGGAGTTCCAGAAAGAATGGGAATAAAAATAAGAAACAAAGGTTGAAGTGATACTGACTGAGATTTTTCCAAAACTGACTAAAGACATTAATCAACACATGCAAGAGGCTCTGTGAACCCTATGAGGGGTAAATACAAAGAAAATCATACCCAGGTACATCATACTCAAACTCCTGACAACCAAAGACAAAGCAAATCTTAAAAGCAGTCGGGGGAAACAAAAGTCAGAAGCAACAATAAAACTAACAGCTGAAAATGGAAGCCAGAAAATTGAATGACATTTTTTAAGTGCTGCAAGAAAAAACTGCAAACCTAGAAATATACCACCAGTAAAAATATAATTAAAAATGAAGGTGAGGGCTTCCCTGGTGGCACAATGGTTAAGAATCTGCCTACCAATGCAAGGGACATGGGTTCGAGCTCTGGTCTGGGAAGATCCCACATGCCATGGAGCAGCTAAGCCTGTGGGCCACAACTACTGAGCCTGAGCACTAGAGCCCGCAAGCCACAACTACTGAGCCCACGTGCCACAACTACTGAAGCCTGTGCGCCTAGAGCCTGTGCTCTACAACAAGAGAAGCCACGACAAGGAGAAGCCCTCACACCACAAGGAAGAGTAGCCCCCACTCACTGCAACTAGAGAAAGCCTGCGCACAGCAACGAAGACCCAACACAGCCATAAATAAATAAATAAATAAATTTATTTTTTAAAAAAATAGGAAGTTGAAATAAAGATGTTTTCAGGAGAGAGAGAGAAAGAATTTAATACAAGAAGACTCAATACGGAAAATGATCCCAGATGGAAATACAGAAATGTAGGAAAGAATGAAGCACAACAGAAAGGGTAAATATATGGGTGAATTTGAATTGATATTGACAGTATAAGAAAACAGAAAAAAATATCTTGCAAGGTTTTAATTATATGTAGAATTAGATACATGACAATAACCCAAAAGTAAGGAGGGGGTAGATGAAATTGAAATGTTCTAAAGTTCTTGCCTTGTTCTGGAAGTGATGAAAGAACTAATTTATATTAGATGCTAAAAAGTCAAGTATATGCATATTGCAGACTCCAGAGTAACTACCTAAAGAAGAGTCACATTAATATCGGGAGAAATGGATAATAAAATCGTTAATCCAAAATAAGGCAAGAAAAGAGAGAAAGGGAATAAACAGAAAACAGATAGATGGTAGGTTTAAACCCAAATTTATCAGTAACTACACTGAATGTAAATGGCCTACATACTCTAATTAAAACAAGACATTTGGGGTTGGGGGGAGACAATTGGCATGCATCCTCTCTCCTCTTCCCATCTACCCCTCAACAGTCTGGAATGTGGGTGTAATGACTGGAGCTGCAGCAGTCACTGTGGACCATGCAGATGAGAGCCACACTCTAGGTGTGGTAGAGAAGAAATCTGGAAGGAACCTGGGTCCCTAAGGACTTTGTAGAGCAAAGCCACCGTATTATAGGTATACCTCAGAGATACTGCAGGTTTGGTTTCAGACCACCGCAACACAGTGAATATCACCATAAAGCAAGTCACATGATTTTTTTTGGTTTCCCAGTGCACGTAAAACTTACGTTTACACTATGCTGTAGTCTATTCAGTGTGCAATAGCATTATGTCTAAAAAACAATGTACATAACTTAAGTTTAAAATACTTTATTGCTAAAAAATGCTAACCATCATCTGAGCCTTCAGTGAGTTGTAATATTTTGCAGTAGTGACATCAAAGATACTGATCACAGATCACTGTAACAAATACAGTAATAATGAAAAAGTTTAAAATATTGCAAAAATTACCAAAATGTGACACAGAGGCACAAAGTAAGCAAGTGCTTTTGGAAAAATGGTGCCAATAGATGCTCCACACAGAGTTGCCACAAAACTCTGATTTTGAAAAAATGCAGTATCTGTGAAGCACAATAAAACAAGGTATGCCTGTACGTCCAAACTGTTACAAGAGAGAAATAAACTTATTTAAGGCAGTGTTACTCTGCCTCTCTGTGACTGGCAACTGAACCTTTTTCTACTGATGCGCTTGCCTAGTTAAAGGAAGTGATTTCCAAGCTGGTGTCAAGATGCTGGAAGTTATCCTGGTGAAGAGGAGGCAGGGAAATTGGTACAGACTGAGAGCACAAGACACATTTGGAGAACTAAAGAAGGCCAGGGCGGATGTCGGGGGAAGGGCATAGAATAAAGGTGAAATGAAGCCGGGAAAGTTGGCAAGACCTTGCAGACCCTGTGAAGGAGTTGGATTTTTATTTTATATGTGAAGGAAGCCACAGAAGTGACCTAAGTAAAAATAGGATTAAGGGGGAAATGGCAGGAACTTTGGAAGTTTCTTCTGGCTACAGAGGAAGAATAGATGTGTGTCTGTATGGGGTACGTGTGCAGAGTGGTCATAGACCAGTTGCGAGGGTCTTGCAGTGGTTCAGGTGAGGGATGGATTATGGTGGTCTGGATTATTGTGGTAGGATTCTTATATTCTTCAGAAAATATTTATTTCACATCTGATACATCCCAGATACCCTTCTAGGTGCTGTCTGCCCTCAAGGAACTTAGATGCTAGTAGGAGGTGGCATATAATACACAAATAGAGGTGGCCAGTGGTGATAAGAGCTATAAAGAAAAATGAAGCAGGGGTGACGCAGTGGTTAAGAATCCACCTGCCAATGCAGAGGACATGGGTTCGAGCCCTGGTCCGGGAAGATCCCACATGCCGCGGAGCGACTAAGCCCGTGTGCCACAACTACTGAGCCTGCGCTCTAGAGCCCGTGAGCCACAACTACCGAAGCCCGCATGCCTAGAGCCTGTGCTCTGCAACAAAGAGAAGCCACCACAATGAGAAGCCCGCACACTGCAACAAAGAGTAGCCCCTGCTCGCCACAACTAGAGAAAGCCTGTGCACAGCAACGAAGACCCAACGCAGCCAAAAAATTAATTAATTAATTAATTAATTATTTTTAAAAATGAAGCAGGGAGAGAGGGGAACGGGGTGCTATTTTATGTAGAAAGGTCAGGGAAGACCTGAAGAAAGTGAGGAAGTCAGCTGTGTGGATTTCCAGGAAGAGAGAATAACATGTGCAAAGGCAGAAGCAAAGAGACACGTATAGCTGAAGTGGGATGAGCAAACAGGAAAGTGTTGAGGTAAGAGGTACTAGAGCTAATAGGGATGGAGGTGGGGGAGGGGGGCAGATCATGGATGTCCTTGCCGGGCCCTGGGCAGAACTTTGGCTTTCACTTTAGATGAGATGGGAGGGGAGTGGAGGGTTTCAGCAGAGAGATGTAGTCTGAGGAGCTGAGATTTTAAAAGGATTACCCACGTTGCTCTATAGAGAATAGACTAAAGGCAGGCCAAGGCACAGCAGGAAGGCCAGTTGGGAGGCTACTGCAACAGTCCAGGTAACAGATGATGGTGGCAGAGGAGATGGGGAGAATCAGACAAATTTGAGACTCATGTAGGCGGTACAACCTACAGGACTTACTGATGGATCAGAGGGCAAGGGATCAGGGCCGACTGCCAGGTTTCTGGCTTGCGGAATTGTATGGCTGGGGGATGCCATTCACTGAGATGGCAATGCCAGTGGAGGCCCAGGTCTGGGTGAAGATAATGAGGTTTGTCGCAGGCATGTTAGGTGGGAAATACGTCTGAGCCCTCCGAGGAGGTTAAGTTGGTGGTTGGTCATATGGCCCTGGAGCTCAGAGACTTTTGCTTGATAAAGTGTGGTCTATCACCTCCTAACAGGTGAACTGATAACCTCATTTCCCTCCCCAGAATGAGCGAGAACAGATCATGACCACCAATGTCTGGCTGAAACAGGTAAGTGCCCTGCAGGGTCCCCAGCCCAAGGAGGCGTTTTCTCCAGGGCTGCCCCTTGGCGGCGAGGGACCTACAAGTGACGGGGCCTTGCCTGTCTGCTCAGGAATGGACAGACTACCGCCTGGCCTGGAACAGCTCCCGCTATGAGGGTGTGAACATCCTGAGGATCCCCGCAAAGCGCGTCTGGCTGCCTGACATCGTGCTTTACAACAAGTTAAGTGGCAGGGCTGGCCAAGGTGGTGAGGGCCAGGCCTCCAGTCCTGTGCTTCACCCAGACTTCCAAGCTGTCAGGCTGCAAGAGGAATTAGAGATGAGCAGAGCCAGCACCCTCAGTTACAGATGGGGAATTGGAGGCCAGAGATGGGGAGGGCCTTGCGACTCACTCAGGCACAGCTGGGACCCGGGCCACCATCCTGACCCCAAGTCCAGTGCTCTTTCTGTCCTCCATACTGTCCTCTTTCTTTCTAAACTTGCTTTTTAATTAATTAATTTATTTATTTATTTTTGGCTCTTCGTTTCTGTGCGAGGGCTTTCTCTAGTTGCGGCAAGCGGGGGCCACTCTTCATCGCGGTGCGCAGGCCTCTCACTATCGCAGCCTCTCTTGTTGCGGAGCATAGGCTCCAGACACGCGGGCTCAGTAGTTGTGGCTCACGGGCCTAGTTGCTCCGCAGCATGTGGGATCTTCCCAGACCAGGGCTCGAACCCGTGTCCCCTGCATTAGCAGGCAGATTCTCAACCACTGCGCCACCAGGGAAGCCCCATACTGTCCTCTTTCTGACCTTCGGTTGCTCTGTCAGTGTTGGGTGTTGGTAGCACTGACTTGATATGCATAAGTATCTCAGGTAGGTGGAGGGGGATAAAGAGACTTCCCAGGTCGCAGTTGTACCAGCAGAAGCGAGAAATGATTAGGAGTAGGTGATCTAAGGACAGAAAGACCTGACTTCAAATCTTAGCTGTACTGCTTACTAGTTTTCTGACCTTGAAGAGGACAACTAACTTCTCTGAGCCTTGTTTTTCCCATCTGTAAAATGGGGATGATAATAATATCTACTTCATTGGACTGTTGTGAGGCTTAAATGAGCGAATCTATGTAAAGCCTTCACGCTGTTTCATGGCAGGGCTCTCGCCACCAGGCAGTTGCCAAGTAAAGCAGGCCTTTCCAGTGAGGGCATGGGTGTTTGGAAGAGTGATTAGTGAGAAATAATCCTGCAGGGCTCTTTGGCGAGTTCTAAGAACAGCCAGGCATCATCTATGGATTTCATGATATTCTCCTCGATGCCCTGTCCCCACCCCCAGTGCCGACGGTACCTACGAGGTGTCTCTCTATACCAATGTGGTGGTCCACTCCAATGGAAGCATCATGTGGCTGCCCCCTGCCATCTACAAGAGTGCCTGCAAGATCGAGGTGAAGCACTTCCCCTTTGACCAGCAGAACTGCACCCTCAAGTTCCGCTCTTGGACCTACGACCACACAGAGATCGACATGGTCCTCAAGTCACCCACGGCCAGCATGGATGACTTCACCCCCAGTGGTGAATGGGACATAGTTGCCCTCCCTGGGCGAAGGACAGTGAACCCGCAGGACCCCAGCTACGTGGACGTGACTTACGACTTCATCATCAAGCGCAAGCCGCTCTTCTACACCATCAACCTCATCATCCCCTGCGTGCTCATCACCTCCCTGGCCATCCTCGTCTTCTACCTGCCCTCCGACTGCGGCGAGAAGATGACGCTGTGCATCTCCGTGCTGCTGGCGCTCACCGTCTTCCTGCTGCTCATCTCCAAGATCGTGCCGCCCACCTCCCTCGACGTGCCGCTCATCGGCAAATACCTCATGTTCACCATGGTGCTGGTTACCTTCTCCATCGTCACCAGCGTCTGTGTGCTCAATGTGCACCACCGCTCACCCAGCACGCACACCATGGCGCCCTGGGTCAAGCGCTGCTTCCTACACAAGCTGCCCACTTTCCTTTTCATGAAGCGCCCTGACAGCAGCCCCTCCAGGGCCCCCCAGCCCAGTCAGGCTCACCTGACCAAGTCCAAGGCCGCCACCACCGCCTCGGCCATGGGCCCCGCCAGCTCCTCCAACCTCTACGGGAACTCCATGTACTTTGTGAACCCTGCCTCTGCAGCTCCCAAGTCTCCAGCCGGCTCTGACTCAGCGGGTATCCCCAGGGATTTCCGGCTGAGGTCTTCTGGGAGGTTCAAGCAGGATGTGCAGGAGGCTTTAGAGGGTGTCAGCTTCATTGCCCAGCACATGAAGAGTGACGATCAGGACCAGAGTGTAAGTTGCTAGCCCAGCCCCCAACAGCCGCCCATTGGAAGAGGCTGGGATAATATAGTCAGTTTCCCATTTCCTGAAGTTAATTCATGAGACAAGGGTTCTCAAACTCTTTGTGTGAATAAGGAATCCAAGACTGAAATGAGTTTTATTCTAGTTTCGTGCATGGAGGGATAGGAAGGAAGTACTAGTGATCCTTTTTGGTTTGTTGTGGGTTCCCCACAACCTGATATAAGCACCTGGGCAGAGGGAGTTTTTTTGAGAAGTGATCCCCAGGAAGCACAGTGAGGAAGTGGAGAAAGTGAGACAGGGAAAGGTGGAAAGCCAATGTCGGTATCAGTGAGCAGGATACTGCCACGGGCTCTGGAGGCTAGTCCAGTCAGAGAGCCTCTGCGGAAGCCGGAAGCATGGAAGCAACTCTCAGAATCATCCCCCAGGAGGGAGGAGGGTATTTGCCCATTAGCTCCCATCCCCAAGGCTCTAGTAACCTTGGGGGCATTAACTCCCCTGCACTTCCTGGTTTTGCCAGCTGGTTGTGAAGCAAGCAGTTTGGGTGCTAGAGAAAGCCCTGGGGCAGAGAAGAGAGGAGAAGCAGGCAGAAAGTGGAAGGCTGTCGTGGGCTGGAAAATGATCCTGCAGCCTTTAGGGACACAGGTGGGCCAGGGCACCAAGGGCATATGCTCCCATCCTTGTCAGGCTTGCCAAGAAGCCATACAAACATTTATAACTCTTAGGAGTATAGAACCATCCATTTAAATATTATTGCTACCAGGATAATAAATTATCAAGTACAATTACAGATTTCTAAAAAGAGGTTAAGTTTACTTCCACAGGACAAAGCCGTGAGCTCTAGAGTTTAGGTGTCTTGACTGACTCCTTTGAAGTTAATGCTTCAAAGGACAATTTTATAACTAAACACAGAACGTGATGGTACGGTTAGAAATTTTCACACACATTTCCAGACTGGGTTGGAGAACAAGTTTCAGACTCTTGGGAATGTTCGCATTTTAACACCTTATCAAATCAGATTATTTGAACAGGTTTTTACGCCACGACAAGCAGCTGCATGTGAAAAAGAGGGCATCGCCTTGCTCTTACCTTTCTGTGATTCCTTTTCACTAGCCACATTCTCAAGGGAAAGCACGGGGATTCCATTATTTAGTGCCAAGAGAAAAGAGCAGGGTGGAAAAGCTCCAAAATTACACTGTGAAAAAAAGAAAGAATTGCTAACAAGCGGAATATAGCACACAAGTTCTTCTACACCCTTGTCCTCAGAGTGTGGTCCTTGGACCAGCAGCACCGGTCTCACCTGGGAGCTGTTTAGAAATGCTGCATCTCAGGCCCCACCCCAGACCTGCTGGCTCAGCAGCTACGTTTTCACCAGATCCCCAGGGGATTCCTAGGCTCGGTCCAGTTTGAGAAGCACAGCTCTATAGGATTATCAGATTTCACTTTCTAAAAAATTAATTTAATTATGCTTGCTTTAGTTCAGAACCATTCAGTAGCTCAGTATCACCTAATTCATTGACTCCCAAATATTAATATACAGACTGGGGCCCTCCTGGCTAATTAGGAACCACTTGGGCAACTTTTCAAAATACAGCTTTGGGGCCACCTGTTCTGACTGAGCTGGGATCTCTGTGGGAGGTGGTCCAGCAGCTGCATTTTTCACCGGATTCCCGCTGGTTCCTGTGCATATGCAGGTTGAGAAACTGGTCTCCTGCAGCCCTGGCTGAGCCACCCGCCTCCTGAGCTCTCTCTTCTAAAGGTCTCACCACCCCCTAGACACTCACAGGCCTCTGCCTCTTTCTAACTCAATTAATTAAAAGCATTTTGTGGGAAGGAGCCAGGCAGGGCCCACAGTTATTATATTTGCCAGTGTTCATTGAGCTCCAACCACACATCAGGCACTCTACCAGGAAGTGACATACGTTACTGCTAATTCTGCCAGGAACCTGTGAAGTGTCATTTACTTGAATCCCGATTCTACAATAGAAAAAAAAGCTAGGCCCAGAGAGGCTCATTAACTTGCCCAAGGTCACACAGCTGGCACAGAGCAGAGCCAAGCTCCATACTCAGATCTTTCTGATGTCATTAACATTCCTTGCCCTTCGCAGTGCCTTGCCCTGAACTGACACACATGGGGGCCTTACTGGTTGATCGACTTTCTCATGTCTAGCTGGAGAGAAGAGGCCTTCTTCCCTTCCAGAGCATGCCCACCCCTAAGCCGGCCTGGGCTGTTTCTCATCTTCAGCACTTTCACCCTCCCTGGTGATTAACTGGTCACTATAAATAGCACAAAAATATAAAAAGAGGGGAAAAGGAGCGTACACACACTCACGCACACACGTGCGTGCACACACACACGGTTGTTTGCAATCAGGGCTGTCATAAAGAAACCCAAGAGTGCCGTGTGGAAAGTGGGCGGTGCCTGCTGCATCTAGGAAACAGACAGCAGCTGTGTTTGGCTGGGGGTGTGTTTGGTGGGGCTGGTTGAGCAGGGATCATCCTGGAGGGGAGATGCACACCACTGACCAGGGCTCTGACGAATTGGGTCACTGACATCGCTTGCCCATTGCTGCCCGAATTTCCAGCTCCAGAGCCCCTGCTGAGTTCTGCTGATGCAGCCATTCTCCACCAGGACAAGTACGCATGCAGAAGGATCCAGACAGGCTGGGGTGTGCAAGCGGGTGAGGGGAAGGGAGACCACAATGCTGGCTCTCTCTGGGGGCATCTCCCCCAGGCCAAGGAGGCAGGCACATCTGTGGTGGCACCTCAGGAGGCTAGCCATGTTTCTGCCAATCCTATACCCCACACCTGGGCCTGAGAAGATGGGGGGCGGGGAAGGAGGTGGAGAGAAGCCCAGATGATGTGGAAGGAGGCTGGGTCTTAATTACAGGAACTAGCAGACACTGCCGTTAATGGAACTGAGCAAATTAAACAGGATTTCCAGGTGTCCTGTGGGTCCCATTGCCCAACCCCCTCTCAGCTAGGTGCACCTCAAGTCTTCCTTTGGGCAAAGCCAGCTCAGGCAGGGGGCTTGGGGTGAAAATGAGAGCAGGGGCCTTGTGATCCTCAGGTTTCATTCCCCTTATTTATAATCCAGTTTAGTTTCGAATCACATATGTGGCGTTAATAACCCCTTCCATTCCTAACCTTCTCATACAGCCTGGTTCCCAGTGGCTCCCTGATGCCATGCAGGGTGGGTAGGGGTGGATTGAGGACCTGAGAAGCACCCAGGTACCCAGCTGAAAGACCAGCCTCAGACTCAGAACTTACCACTCCATGTTCTAAGTGGCCTACGGGGTCCCTGGCCAGATAGTGAGGCCCCAGCTTGGGGAAGGAGGGAAAGCAGGGAGAACCTCCGCGCTCGGTGCCTGTAACCGGCCCCTCTGTCTGCCCACAGGTCATTGAGGACTGGAAGTACGTGGCCATGGTGGTGGACCGGCTGTTCCTGTGGGTGTTCGTGGTTGTGTGTGTGCTCGGCACTGTGGGGCTCTTCCTACCTCCCCTCTTCCAGACCCACACACCTTCTGAAGGGCCCTAGGCCGCCCTGCATGTCTGAGGCCCCCAGGATGTGGGGTGAGATGATGTGAGTGGCCAGACGGACAGTCTGCTGCTTCCTTCTGGGTCACGGCTGATGAGGCCCTAAATAAATGAGTCTGTCAGCCATCAGCCCCATCAAACAGCCATGGTCATGGGAGGGGCAAGGATGGGGGGGCCTGGACCGTCCTCTCTGAAGGCCTTGGAGGAACCCCAGGAAACCCGCTGCAGGAGGGTCTTTGGACACCTTAATTCCGGCTTGGCTTCCTTCCCTGCAGCAGGCACTGGGGATAAAGATGCGTGTAGCAGTGGCACCCACAGTGTGCCAGGCATCTGATCTGCATGCCGACTTACCTCTCACTCCATCTCCCTGCACTCCTCCTTGTCCACTAGGTTCACTGGCCTTCTTTTAGTCCTTCACATGCTTCAAGATCTTCCCAGCTTAGAGCCTCTGCATTTGCTGTACATTCTACCCAAACCTTCTTCCCCAGATGTTTCATAAGCTCTTCCCACGCCTGCATCATTCAGGGCTCTGCTCCGATCCATCATTTGTCCAATGTCACCTACCCCAGGGGCCTTCCCCAGTCACTCATCCCAAAGCATTCTCCCCACAGCCACGTTACCCCGACACCTTCCTCCAGCAGCCCTCGGTACCCGAGACTCTCATCCGCTAGAGTGTGAGCTCCGTGAGAGCAGGGACCTGGCCCTTCGTATTTGCTGCGGTATCCTCAGGGCCTAGGACAGAGCTCGGCCCATAGTAGGTGCTCAATAAATGTTTGTTGAATAAAGACATGGCTCCTATTCCTCCTTCAATCTCAGATCCCCCCTCCCCTCAGCAGCTTTCCCTTGTTCCCCACCTGAAAGGAATGGCTCTCTCCTCCATGCTCCGCGGCCCTGGTCATGTTCTGCTTTTTATCCTGGCTGGGTCAGGTGTGTCTCCCTCACAGGTGCTCTGATTGGTTTCCCCTACATACTGCCTTTTGAACAGTGCCTGGCAAGTCGTAAGCACTCAAAATACTTGTGCGATGGAGGAGGACTTTTCAAAAAATCTATTTTAAAAATTATTATACAATAAAACTGACTTTTTAGGTACTGTTCTATTAATTTTAACATATGTATAGAGTCATGTAATCAGGATGTAGGAGTCACTCATCACCCAAAACAGCTCCCACCTGCTACTCCTTTATGGTCACGTGTCCCTCCACCCCTAACCCCTGGCAACCACTGAGCTTTTCTCCATCACTATAGTTTAGTCTCTTCAAGAATAACCTCTAGGGCTTCCCTGGCGGCGCAGTGGTTGAGACTCTGCCTGCCGATAGCAGGGGACACGGGTTCGTGCCCCGGTCCGGGAAGATCCCACATGCCGCGGAGCAGCTGGGCCCGTGAGCCCTGGCAGCTGAGCCTGCGCGTCCGGAGCCTGTGCTCCGCAACGGGAGAGGCCACAACAGCGAGAGGCCCGTGTACCGCAAAAAAAAAAAAAAAAAAAAGAAGAACCTCTAGGGACTTCCCTGGTGGTGCAGTGGTTAAGAATCTGCCTGCCAATGCAGGGGACATGGGTTCAAGCCCGGTCTGGGAAGATCCCATATGCCGCAGAGCAACTATGTCCGTGAGCCACAACTACTGAGCCCGCTTGCCACAATTACTGAAGCCTACCCACCTAGAGTCCGTGCTCCACAACAAGAGAAGCCACTGCAACGGGAAGCCCGCGCACTGCAACTAGAGAAAGCCTGCGTGCAGCAATGAAGACCCAACACAGCCCAAAATAAATAAATTTATATATATATAAAAAAAGAATAACCTCTAATGGGGACTTCCCTGGTGGTCCAGCTGTTAGGACTCCATGTTCCCAATGCAGGGGGCCCAGGTTCAATCCCTGGTCAGGGAACTAGATCCCATGGGCCACAATTAAAGATCCTGCACGCACCAACGTTAGTACGGAACCACTGGAGAGTGGTTTCTTTCACTCAGCATAATGCCTTTGAGATTCATCCAAGTTGAAGAGTGTAACAATAGTTTGTTCTTTTGCATCCATCATATGGCTGTTGAAGCACATTTAGGTTGTTACCAGTTTGGGGCAATTATCAATACCGTTACTATAAACATTTCACTTATAGTATTTTGCGTGAACAAAACTTTTCATTTTTCTAGATAAATACTCAGTAATGTGATTGCTGGGTTATATGGGGAGAGTACGTTTATATGCAACTGTCAACCTGTTTTCTGGAGCAGCCATACTGTTTTGCATTCCCACCAGCAAAGTATGAGAGGTCCAGTTGCTCTGTTTCCTCATCTGCACTTGGTATTAACAGTATTTTTTTATTTTAGCCAACCCAGTGGCTGTTAAGTGGTATATCACCCTGGTTTTAATTTGCTTTCCCTAATGGCTAGTGATACCAAAATCTTGGCTCTCTGTGCACCAATGCCAAAAAGAAATATGGAGACAGAGTTTTGGAGAAACGAGAAAAATGGCTTTAATCTTTGCCTGGCAAAGGGGGTAACACAGCAAGCTAGCGCCTCAAGAGCTGTGCCCCCTTCCCTGGGGAATAGGGAAAGGTTATATAGCCTGGGGCTCATGGTCTGGGGTAGGTGATAAAGCTCAAAGTAATGAAGGTCTTGCATTTCTTTTGTTCTACAAATTCATGGCCAAAGCTGTCATCAGGTGGCTCAACAACCTGGTCTGGTGTCCCTGAAGTTTTCGGTCCGTGACCTCCCGTCCCAAGTGAAGAGTGCTACAAGGGAGTGTAGCGGGAGAAGAAATGCCAGGTGCAAAGGGTAATTCATATGGAGTCAGAGAGTAATCAGCTTTGTGAAGGACGTCTAGCTACAAGTGTTTGTTAGAAGTAACAGCTAAAGAATAACCACGATTGATTAACTCTTTCAGGCCTGTTTATGTTGTTTCCCCAGCCTGTTCATTGTTTCCTTATTTTCCTTGTTTATCTGAAAACAGAAGTCTCATTTCTATTTTTGCTGCAACATTAGCAGCAAACGTTGGACATCTTTTTGTGAGCTTTTTGTCTTTTTTGGTCAAGTGTCTGTTTAACTCTTTTGCTCATTTTTAAAACTGGGTTTTAGTTTTCTTACTTCTGAGATCTTAAAAATAACTAAGTATAATTTACATATCATAAAATTCACACATTTTAAGTGTACAGTTCAATGAGCTTAATGTTTATCACTATAACCCAGTTTTAGAACACTGACATCACCCCAATAAGATCACTCATACCCATCTATTCTTCCTTTTGAGTTTTGAGGGTTCTTTATATGTTCTGGATACAAGTCCTTGGTTAGATATGTGATTTGCAATATTTTCCAGATAAAGGGATTCTTGTCAGGAAAATGAAAATTCTCTAAATGGGGGCCTGACAGTAAGTCCCAATTGTTACAAACATTTTCTGAATCCTGCAAAATGTCTCCTTTTGTTTGGCTTTAATGTGGGTAGGTGACCCATTCTGGAAATAATAAAGATGACTGACCTGTCCTGTGATAGAGGAATTCCAAGGAAGCCTGCAGGTACCCCACCCCACTCCTGGTGGGTGGTCCGAGAGACCAAGGGGCCCCAGGGTGGTCTGCTCCCTCACAGAACCATCCTGGTGCACCCAGGGCGCAGATGGGCCGGTGGGCAGAGGAGGTTCTGCAGGGGCCAGGAAGGGCAGTGCTTTCTCTGATGGCTCCATCTCCAAGACTTATTTTTAATTTGGTTATTTCTTTCTTTTGTTTTACTTTTTATCAAGATATTGCAACATATTCGACAGTAGACTGGAATAACAAACCTCCAGGTGTTTCTCATCTAGCCTCATCAATTACCAACTCAATGGCCGACATTGTTTCAACTGACTCCAACCCTCCTCTTCACGGTAACCCTAAGGACTCTTAAACACACAAATACCATTATCACTCCTAAAATATTTAACAATTACTTAATAGTGTCAAAATCTTGAGTCCTCGTCTCAAGGATGTGTTAGAACCTTTCAGGCAGGCCGGCGACCGTCCGTCTAGCCCGGTGGTCCCCAAGCCCGGGGAAAGGAGAGACTCGCACCCACCCAGGAAGCCAGGAAAAGAGATTCGACCCCTATTCTTCCCCGTGGTTTGCCAGTACCTGCTTGGATTGGCCCGGCGCGGAGCCGTCCGTGGGCTACACCGACCACAGAGGGAGGGATGAGACCGCCCAACACAGCGCACTAGAGGACCAGCGCATCCCTGTTGTCGGACGCTAGCGCACCTCTCTCCCCCGCAGAGGCTC
Source organism: Delphinapterus leucas (assembly GCF_059928025.1). Classification (NCBI taxonomy): domain Eukaryota; kingdom Metazoa; phylum Chordata; class Mammalia; order Artiodactyla; family Monodontidae; genus Delphinapterus; species Delphinapterus leucas. The sequence goes on along the minus strand of NC_143130.1, from coordinate 61,468,221 downwards.
GGAAACCCCACGGCGGCGGGCGGGGCTGCGCCCGGTATTGGGGGTGGGGCTGGAGCAGCCGGGGCTCCGCACGCCGCGCCCTGGTCCCGCTCCGAGTGGGCGGGCAGCCGACCGTCCGGCTCTGCTCGGTCTGCCCTCCGCCCCACGCCGCCCGCCCGGTCAGCGCGGAACCTCTGGCCAGAGGGCAGACCAGCCATGGGCGCCCAGCCGCGCGGAGTCCGCGTCGCGAAGCTCTTGCCTCCCTGGGCGCCGCCGCCGCTGCTGCTATTTCTGCTGCTGCTGCTGCTGCCAGGTACGCGCGCGGGGCGAGGGGGACTGGAGGGACGGGCGCCCAGCCCGAGCGGGGTCCGAAGGGGATGCGGCCCGGAGCGCAGCGCGAGGAGGTGGGGAGAAGGGCGCCGTGGCTGGGGACCCGAAACTCGCGTGGACTGGCTCCCGGCGGCGAGTTAGGTGGGGGGTGCGTGTTTTCCCCTCGGCGGGCCCCTCCTTGAGAGTGATTTGTGCGCTCCCCGGAGGCGCGGGGAGGGCCCGCACTGGGGCTCTTCCTTCCACAGCCCAGCGTTACAGATTCGAGTCTCGGCCCTGCCCATTGTCCTGCTTGGCGCACTGGGTGCTGAACTGACGCGCCCAGGCCGCGGGTTCCACTGTCTGCATCCCGCCCATCTCCTCGTTTTAAGAATAGCTGGGGAAGCTGAGGCCAGAGAGGGCTCAAGATTTGCTCAAGGCCACCTGGGGCAGAGGGGAGTCGTTAAGGGGCGCCAGCCTCTCCTCCTTGTCCTCGCCTCTCCGCACTCCTGGCACCTCCCCGCCTTCGCCTTCTGCCCGGTCTCTAAGAGGAGCCTGTTAGGGAGAAGCCGGCCCTGATAGAAAGGCTTTTGAGTGTCCTGGGAGGGGTGGTAGATACCAGGGGACGAGGGATTTGGCAAGGCTGTAGGCGGTCCCTGCAGCTGGGAGGGTAAATGTGTTGGGAGACCACGTTGTGACCATGCACTCAGAGCGCTGTTCCTGCCCCTCCGGTGCTGAGGCCCCCACTACTCAGAGCGCTGAACACTCCCCACGGAGCTCCTGAATGTGGCCCCTTCTTTATTTGGGGGGGGGTTTAGGGGTCAGTCAAAATCCCTGGAGAAGTTGGGTTGGACTTAAAGGATTCCCCTCGTCCCCTCCCAAGATTTTTCCCAGATCTGTGAGAAGCAGCAGACAGCTGACTCAAGATGCCTGGAGTGTGGCTTATAAACAAAGAGGGTCCCCAAGGGTTTCAGAGAGGGAAGGGTCTTTGATCAGGATGTGAAGACAACATCAGCAGGAACCGTGGGTCGCACTCTGAGAGCATGGGAGCCACGTAGGCACCCGCTTCTAAGATGTTTGGTGGCCAAACCCCTACAGGGTCCTGGGTGGGAAGAAGGAAAGCCCCAGTCCTAGGTTGTAGTCTCCCTCAGGCCCTGGGGTACTCCTGCCCTGGGAGCGGACTGGTCGTCTCTCCATTGTGGCTGTATGCAGGCAGATTGCATTTGGATCACGCTGCTGCCGTGCAGTAACAAAGATGGTGAGGACGGTTCATGAACTCTTACCCTATGCCTGCATGGAGCTAAGCACTTCACTCATAACAACCCTAAGAGGTGGATACATTTATAATCTTTCACAGATGAAGGAAATGAGGTTTAGAGAGGTTAAGCCACTTGCCTAAGCTCACACAGCTCACAAGGATTCTGTCAGGATTTGCACCAGATCTATCCAAATTCAGAGCCCAGGCTTGTAATCATTGTGCTTCTCAACGAATGTGTGTGACCTGATGGAATCCCTTCTCTCTTGGGCCTCAGTTTCCTAGTCTTTAACTTCAAGGAGTAGGACTAGTCTGAAAGTCTGGAGTTCCAGAGAGTACCCTCAGCAGATGGAGGGAAGCTGTAGGTGGATGGTGTCCCTGGTGAGGGGAAAAGTGACTTCCCCAGGATCTGACAGGGCTACTTCCCTCAGTGGCCAGAGCCTCCGACGCCGAGCATCGTCTGTTTGAGCGGCTGTTTGAAGATTACAATGAGATCATCCGGCCAGTGGCCAATGTGTCTGACCCAGTCATCATCCAGTTTGAAGTGTCCATGTCTCAGCTGGTGAAGGTGGTGAGTGCCAGAGCCACAAGCTGTGGCCGTGGGGTATGGAGCTTCTGGAATAGCCTTTCCCAGAACCAGCCTTGTTTTTGTAATTCACCATCTACTTTAATCTCTCTTTCTAGGATGAAGTAAACCAGATCATGGAGACCAACCTGTGGCTCAAGCAAGTAAGTGACCAGACCCTGGGCACTGCTGCCCCCTGGTGGTGACTGCTTTATTTGCTGTCTGTGAACCAAGGGCTAAAACGCCTACTTCACTCCTGTGGACCCAGATTGAGGTCCACTGACTGGCTGGTCTGTCTCTACCTGGGCTTGGGGTCATATGCACTGCTCTACACCCCTGTGGAAAGACTGCAGGGCCCAGCCCCTCAAGTCACAGACGATAGACTGCGTCCTGGAAAGAGAGACCTCCATGCTCAGACAAAATGGGGCTGACCCGGGCCTGGAGCCCTGGCCCCGACTCTAGGGTGGCGCCTGAGGCACCTCTTCCCCTTCCTCTTGCTAAAAACTCATCCTTAAGTCAGAATCATATGCCGTTGTTGTTTATGGGAGGGTGGGAGCTGGGGTTCTGGATTTTCCTGTTCAGATTGGGACCAAAGAAATGGGCTTCCACATGTTCTCCCCAGGGAGGCTTTGTGCAGACATGGACAGATAACTCACTGGCCTAAGGGTGATCCTTCCACCAGCTCAGCCAACTGGACACTCAGCTCATGCAGCCTTCCTTCCTAGGAGGCTGGCAAGCCAGAGGGGCACGGTGCCCACTCAGCGCCCTATGGTACACGTTACCTCCAGCCACAGCCTCACCTCTCTCACCTCATGTGCTCAGGACTCACATCTCCCAGCCTCTACACCCAAACAGTTCCTGGGCCCTGGTGGGATCATGGTTCCTTCCCCAGACCCTTCAGAGGCCAACCCTGCTCAGCCCGGAGGTGGAAGAGGGTTCTGTGTGTCATTAGCGCCGTTACTGGGGCCTGATGGCATGTCCAAGCCGTTTCAGGAATGTAAACAGCAGGAGCTTAAGGCAGGGACCTGGACCTGGCACTGGAAATGACTGGAGAAAGCCCTAGTGGTCCTGACTGATTGATGGGGGCTGGGCTTGCCCCACTCATGGGGGCAGCTAGGAGGCGGCCTGCACACTCAGCCCAGTGCTGTCTCCCCACTAGCACCCACATGAGGAATGGGCCAGTGTGGTCTGCATTGCAGAGGCGGCTCTGACGTGCAGCCGAGGTGGGGAGGTCACCAAGATGAGTGGTGTCAAAAGAAGTAAAACCATGCTTGTCCTTCCACTGCCCCCCCTCCCTCCTTGCCTTCTCCCCCCAGATCTGGAATGACTACAAGCTGAAGTGGAACCCCTCCGACTACAATGGAGCGGAGTTCATGCGTGTCCCTGCACAGAAGATCTGGAAGCCAGACATTGTGCTGTATAACAAGTAAGGTGCTGGGTGGCCCCCACCTCTCAGGGCTGTCAGCCTGGACCTGGGTCCTTGGCCTGCTGTGCTTTACAGCCTGGTCTTCCTGGGACCTTTTCCAAGAGAGCTCCATTCATTTGGTTCATTCTGCAGGTATTTATTGACCTACTATGTGCCAGGTCCTAGAGATACTGTGGCACAAGATAGATACCCTCCCCCTTGCCTCTAGGAGTTTATCAGACACACCAGGGAAGACAGGAATGAGTTACAGTATCCAAATATGCAATTACAGACTGGAGGAAGGGCAAGGAAGGAAACACATGGGGGTGGGCTTCTGTCACCAAGGCAGGACCTGACCATCCCTGTAAGTCAGGCTGTAGCCACGCCCCATGGTTAGACCACAGGAAAGCTTCATTCTTTTTTTTTAATGGATGACCACAACAAAAGCAACAATGATTGCAACTACCAAACACAAAACACACTCATACTGTCATAATGTTGACATTCAGTCCAGTAATCCTCCACTGTAACAGCTCCTTTACTTTGCAGTGAAAATTGATTTGTATATTTTTTGCCTCTGAGTCCTTGTGGGATTTTTTTTTTTATTATTCAAACAGAAAGTCACAAAAATTATAATCAACCTCATCACTTCACTCAGTCCCATGTAATTAATTTTTTTTTCATCTTGATCTTTTGTTAGCACTTTCATGAGTTCATCAGTTTTCCATTAGAGTTCTGAAAATGCTTATTCATTCAGTTCAGCAGTATAGTCAGTTACCAGAAACCTGTACTTGTCAGAGTCTTCTCCATGAATTCCTTGAAGATGAAACCCTTTTACAGGAACATTTTGCGAAAGCATCAGAGTGCACCCAGAACTGTCTGTAAATTACAAAAGACTTAAATATTACCACGGTTAAAGATACGATGAAAGTTCATAATAATACAGTTGACAAGGAAATTTAGTTATTTCTGAGATATACATTTTAAAGTAATAACTAGAATTATGACTTCTAACATTATACCAGAAAATATAAGATTTTTAGAAATTTCATGTAATGTTTGAATCATTTATATTAATATATTTCCATACAAATAACCCAAAGAAAGTTTAGTGTTAGTTGTTGTGTTTTTTTTGTTTTTTTGTACTGCAGGTTCTTATTAGTCATCAATTTTATACACATCAGTGTATACATGTCAATCCCAACCACCCAATTCAGCACACCACCATCCCCACCCCACCATGGTTTTCCCCCCTTGGTGTCCATATGTTCATTCTCTACATCTGTGTCTCAACTTCTGCCCTGCAAACCGGGTTCATCTGTACCATTTTGCTAGGTTCCACATACATGCGTTAATATACTATATTTGCTTTTCTCTTTCTGACTTACTTCACTCTGTATGACAGTCTCTAGATCCATCCACGTCTCAACAAATGACTCAATTTCGTTCCTTTTTATGGCTGAGTAATATTCCATTGTATATATGTACCACATCTTCTTTATCCATTTGTCTGTCAATGGGCATTTAGGCTGCTTCCATGACCTGGCTATTGTAAATAGTGCTGCAATGAACATTGGGGTGCATGTGTATTTTTGAATTATGGTTTTCTCTGGGTATATGCCCAGTAGTGGGATTGCTAGATCATATGGTAATTCCATTTTTAGTTTTTTAAGGAACCTCCATACTGTTCTCCATAGTGGCTGTACCAATTTACATTCCCACCAACAGTGCAAGAGGGTTCCCTTTTCTCCACACCCTCTCCAGCATTTGTTGTTTGCAGATTTTTTTTTTTTTTTGCTGTACATGGGCCTCTCACTGTTGGGGCCTCTCCCATTGTGGAGCATAGGCTCTGGACGCGCAGGCTCAGCGGCCATGGCTCATGGGCCCAGCCGCTCCGTGGCATGTGGGATCTTCCCGGACCGGGGCACGAACCTGTGTCCCCTGCATCGGCAGGTGGACCCTCAACCACTGCGCCACCAGGGAAGCCCTGTTGTTTGCAGATTTTTGATGATGCCCATTCTAACTGTAGTTTTGATTTGCATTTCTCTAACAATTAGTGATGTTGAGCAGCTTTTCATGTGCTTCTTGGCCATCTGTATGTCTTCTTTGGAGAAATGTCTGTTTAGGTCTTCTGCCCATTTTTGGATTGGCTTGTTTGTTTCTTTAATATTGAGCTGCATGAGCTGTTTATATATTTTGAAGATTAATCCTTCGTCTGTTGATTCGTTTGCGAATATTTTCTCCCATTCTGAGGGTTGTCTTTTCGTCTTGTTTATGGTTTCCTTTGCTGTGCAACAGCTTTGAAATTTCATTAGGTCCCATTTGTTTATTTTTGTTTTTATTTCCATTACTCTAGGAGGTGGATCAAAAAAGATCTTGCTGTCATTTATGTCAAACAGTGTACTTCCTATGTTTTCCTCTAATAGTTTCATAGTGTCCGGTCTTACATTTAGGTCTCGAATCCATTTTGAGTTTATTTTTGTGTATGGTGTTAGGGAGTGTTCTAATTTCATTCTTTTACATGTAGCTGTCCAGTTTTCCCAGCACCACGTACTGAAGAGACTGTCTTTCTTCCACTGTATATCTTTGCCTCGTTGTCATAGATTAGTTGACCATAGGCACGTGGGTTTATCTCTGGGCTTTCTATCTTGTTCCATTGATCTATGTTTCTGTTTTTGTACCAGTACCATATTGTCTTGATTACTGTAGCTTTGTAGTATAGTCTGAAGTCAGGGAGACTGATTCCTCCAGCTCCGTTTTTCCCCTCAAGACTCCTTTGGCTATTCGGGGTCTTTTGTGTCTCCGTACAAATTTTAAGATGATTTGTTCTAGTTCCGTAAAAAATGCCATTGGTAATTTGATAGGGATTGCACTGAATCTGTAGATTGCTTTGGGTAGTATAGTCATTTTCACATTATTGATTCTTCCAATCCAAGAACATGGTATATCTCTCCATCTGTTGGTATCATCTTTAATTTTTTTCATCAGTGTCTTATAGTTTTCTGCATACAGGTCTTTTGTTTCCCTAGGTAGGTTTATTCCTAGGTATTTTATTCTTTTTGTTGCAATGGTAAACAGGAGTGTTTCCATAATTTCTCTTTCAGATTTTTCATCATTAGTGTATAGGAATGCAAGAGATTTCTGTGCATTATTTTTGTATCCCACAACTTTACCAAATGCATTGATTAGCTCTAGTAGTTTTCTTGTGGCATTTTTAGGATTCTCTATGTATAGTATCATGTCATCTGCAAAGAGTGACAGTTTTACTTCTTCTCCAATTTGTATTCCTTTTATTTCTTTTCCTTCTCTGATTGCCATGGCTAGGACTTCCAAAATTATGATGAATAATAGCGGTGAGAGTGGACATCCTTGTCTTGTTCCTGATCTTAGAGGAAATGCTTTCAGTTTTTCACCATTGAGAATGATGTTTGCTATGGGTTTGCCGTATATGGCCTTTATTATGTTGAGGTAGGTTCCCTCTATGCCCACTTTCTGGAGAGTTTTTATCATAAATGGGTGTTGAATTTTGTCAAAAGCTTTTTCTGCATCTATTGAGATGATTATATGGTTTTTATTCTTCAATTTGTTAATGTGGTGTATCACATTGGTTGATTTGCGTATACTGAAGAATCCTTGCATCCCTGGGATAAATCCCACTTGATCATGGTGTATGATCCTTTTAATATATTGTTGAATTCTGTTTGCCAGTATTTTGTTGAGGATTTTTGCATCTGTGTTCATCAGTGATATTGGTCTGTAATTTTTTTCTTTGGTAGTATCTTTGTTTGGTTTTGGTATCAGGGTGATGGTGGCCTCAGAGAATGAGTTTGGGAGTGTTCCTTCCTCTGCAATTTTTTGGAAGAGTTTGAGAAGGATGGATGTTAGCTCTTCTCTAAATGTTTGGTAGAATTCACCTGTGAAGCCATCTGGTCCTGGACTTTTCTTTGTTGGAAGATTTTTAATCACAGTTTCAATTTCATTACTTGTGATTGGTCTGTTCATATTTTCTGTTTTTTCGTGGTTCAGTCTTGGAAGGTTATACCTTTCTAAGAATTTGTCCATTTCTTCCTGGTTGTCCATTTTATTGGCATAGAGTTGCTTGTAGTAGTCTCTCAGGATGCTTTGTATGTCTGCCATGTCTGTTGTAACTTTTTTTTCATTTTTAATTTTATTGATTTGAGTCCTCTCCCTCTTGTTGAGTCTGGCTAATGGTTTATCAATTTTGTTTATCTTCTCAAAGAACCAGCTTTTAGTTTTATTGACCTTTGCTATTGTTTTCTTTGTTTCTATTTCATTTATTTCTGCTCTGATCTTTATGATTTCTTTCCTTCTGCTAAATTTGGGTTTTGTTTGTTCTTCTTTCTCTAGTTCCTTTAGGTGTAAGGTTAGATTGTTTACTTGAGTTTTTTGTTTCTTGAGGTAGGCTTGTATAGCTATAAACTTCCCTCTTAGAACTGCTTTTCCTGCATCTCATAGGTTTTGGATCATTGTGTTTTCATTGTCATTTGTCTCTAGGTATTTGTTGATTTCCTCTTTGATTTCTTCAGTGATCTCTTGGTTATTTAGTAACATATTGTCTAGCCTCCAAGTGTTTGTCTTTTTTACGTGTTTTTCCCTGTAATTCATTTCTAATCTCATAGCATTGTGGTCAGAAAAGATGCTTGATATGAGTTCACTTTTCTTAATTTCACTAAGGCTTGATTTGTGACCCAAGATATGATCTATCCTGGAGAATGTTCTGTGTGCACTTGAGAAGAAAGTGTAATCTGCTGGTTTTGGATGGAATGTCCTATAAATATCAATTAAATCTATCTGGTCTGTTGTGTCATTTAAAGCTTCTGTTTTCTTATTTATTTTCATTTTTGGATGATCTGTCCATTGGTGTAAGTGAGGTGTTAAAGTCCCCCACTATTATTGTGTTACTGTCGATTTCCTCTTTTATAGCTGTTAGCAGTTGCCTTATGTATTGAGGTGCTCCTATGTTGGGTGCATATATCTTTATAATTGTTATATCTTCTTCTTGGAGTGATCCCTTGATCATTATGTAGTGTCCTTTCTTGTCTCTTGTAACATTCTTTATTTTAAAGTCTATTTTATCTGATATGAGTATAGCTACTCCAGCTTTCTTTTGATTTCCATTTGCATGGAATATCTTTCACCATCCCCTCACTTTCAGTCTGTACGTGTCCCTAGATCTGAAGTGGGTCTCTTGTAGACAGCATATATATGGGTCTTGTTTTTGTATCCATTCAGCAAGCCTGTGTCTTTTGGTTGGAGCATTTAATCCATTCACATTTAAGGTAATTATCGATATGTATGTTCTTATTACAATTTTCTTAATTTTTTGGGTTTGTTTTTGTAGGTCCTTTTCTTCTCTTGTGTTTCCCACTTAGAGAAGTTCCTTTAGCATTTGTTGTAGAGCTGGTTTGGTGGTGCTGTATTTTCTTAGCTTTTGCTTGTCTGTAAAGGTTTTGATTTCTCCATCGAATCTGAATGAGATTCTTGCCGGGTAGAGTAATCTTGGTTGTAGGTTCTTCCCTTTCATCACTTTAAGTATATCATGCCACTCCCTTCTGGCTTGTAGAGTTTCTGCTGAGAAATCAGCTGTTAACCTTATGGGAGTTCCCTTGCATGTTATTTGTCATTTTTCCCTTGCTGCTTTTAATAATTTTTCTTTGTCTTTAATTTTTGCCAATTTGATTACTATGTGTCTCGGCATGTTTCTCCTTGGGTTTATCCTGTATGGGACTCACTGTGCTTCCTGGACTTGGGTGGCTATTTCCTCTCCCATGTTAGGGAAGTTTTCGACTATAATCTCTTCAAATATTTTCTCTGGTCCTTTTTCTCTCTCTTCTCCTTCTGGGACCCCTATAATGTGAATGTTGGTGCATTTAATGTTGTCCCAGAGGTTTCTTAGGCTGTCTTCATTTCTTTTCATTCTTTTTTCTTCATTCTGTTGTGCAGCAGTGAATTCCACCATTCTGTCTTCCAGGTCACTTATCTGTTCTTCTTCCTCAGTTATTCTGCTATTGATTCCTTCTAGTGTAGTTTTCATTTCAGTTATTGTATTGTTCATCTCTGTTTGATCTCTAATTCTTCTAGGTCTATGTTAAACATTTCTTGCATCTTCTCGATCTTTGCCTCCATTCTTTTTCCGAGGTCCTGGATCATCTTCACTATCATTATTCTGAATTCTTTTTCTGGAAGGTTGCCTATCTCCACTTCATTTAGTTGTTTTTCTTGGGTTTTATCTTGTTCCTTCATCTGGTACATAACCCTCTGCCTTTTCATCTTGTCTGTCTTTCTGTGAATGTGGTTTTTGTTCCACAGGCTGCAGGATTGTAATTCTTCTTGCTTCTGTTCTCTGCCCTCTGGTGGATGAGGCTATCTAAGAGGCTTGATGGGAGGGACTGGTGCTGGGTAGAACTGACTGTTGCTCTGTTGGGCAGAGCTCAGTTAAACTGAATCCTCTTAACTGTTGATGGGTGGGGCTGGGTTCCCTCCCTGTTGGTTGTTTGGCCTGAGGCAACCCAACACTGGAGCCTACCTGGGCTTTTGGTGGGGCTAATGACAGACTCTGGGAGGGCTCATGCCAAGGAGTACTTCCCAGAACTTCTGCTGTCAGTGTCCTTGTCCCCACTGTGAGCCACAGCGCCCTCCCCCCACCCCTGGCCTCTGCAGGAGACCCTCCAACACTAGCAGGCTGGTCTGGTTCAGTCTCCCCTGGGGTCACTGCTCCTTACCCTGCGTCCTGATGTGCACACTACTTTGTGTGTGCCCTCCAAGAGTGGAGTCTCTGTTTCCCCTAGTCCTGTCAAAGTCCTGCAGTCAATTCCCACTAGGCTTCAAGGTCTGATTCTCTAGGAATTCCTCCTCCTGTTGCCGGACCCCCAGGTTCAGAAGCCTGACGTGGGGCTCAGAACCTTCACTCCAGTGGGTGGACTTCTGCAGTATAAGTGTTCTCCAATCTGTGAGTCACCCACCCAGCAGTTATGGGATTTGATTTTACTGTGATAGCGCTCCTCCTACCATCTCATTGTAGCTTCTCCTTTGTCTTTGGATATGGGGTATCTTTTTTGGTGAGTTCCAGTGTCTTCCTGTTGATGATTGTCCAGCAGCTAGTTGTGATTCTGGTGTTCTTGCAAGAGGGAGTGAGAGCACGTGCTTCTACTCCAGCATCTCGGTTCCTCTCCAAGCTTCATTCTTTTACTCACCCAACGAATGCTCCCTGCCCCTGCCTCACACTGCACACGTGCATCTGCCCACCACCCACAGGAAGCTGCGCCTTTTTCTCTCTTTCAAAGGTTCTTCCTCTGCCTGTCTGAATCTGCCCATTGTGGCACCTACAAAACCTGCCTCTTTCTTAAGCCCATACAAACCTGACACCTTCCACATTTAACCTCTGTTATTAGACAAACATAATTTTAATTGATATTTTACAGTATGTACTAGTTTGTTCTCCAGGTATTGACAGACTTCAATTTTGTAACTGTGCTTTATCTCTGGAGTTCTAATGTCTTAAAAAACCACTGAGCATTTTTCAACAAAACACTTGTATAGAATTAGTCTAATCAGATTTTAAAGCATTCTGTGTTTAGGTTTGTATGCCACATTAGTACGAATCAATATGTTTTACTGTTCGTATTGGGACTAGAGAAGCTACATTTTTGGTTGAATCCCACTTTCTATTCATGGGTTAAAAGAGAAGTGTTCTTTAACTACTCCAAAGATGGTCCATGTTTTTATTTTTTTTATTTTTTTACTTTTTTAACATCTTTATTGCAGTATAATTGCTTTACAATGGTGTGTTAGTTTCTGCTTTATAACAAAGTGAATCAGCTGTACATATACATATATCCCCATATCTCTTCCCTCTTGCGTCTCCCTCCCTCCCACCCTCCCTATGCCACCCCTCTAGGTGGTCACAAAGCACTGAGCTGATCTCCCTGTGCTGTGTGGCTGCTTCCCACTAGCTATCGATTTTATATTTGGTAGTATATATATGTCCATGCCACTCTCTCATTTTGTCCCAGCTTACCCTTCCCCCTCCCCATGTCCTCAAGTCCATTCTCTAGTAGGTCTGCGTCTTTATTCCTGTCCTGCCCCTAGGTTCTTCATAACCTTTTTTTCTAGATTCCATATATATGTATTTGTTTTTCTCTTTCTGACTTACTTCAGTCTGTATGACAGATTCTAGGTCCATCCACCTCACTACATATAACTCAATTTCATTTCTTTTCATGGCTGAGTAATTCCATTGTATATATGTGCCACATCTTCTTTATCCATTCATCCGTCGCTGGACACTTAGGTTGCTTCCATGTCCTGACTATTGTAAATAGAGCTGAACATGAACACTGTGGTATGTGACTCTTTTTGAATTATGGTTTAAGCTACAGTAATCAAGACAGTATGGTACTGGCACAAAAACAGAAATATAGATCAATGGAACAGGATAGAAAGCCCAGAGATAAACCCACACACATATGGTCACCTTATCTTTGATAAAGGAGGCAAGAATATACAGTGGAGAAAAGACAGCCTCTTCAACAAGTGGTGCTGGGAAAACTGGACAGCTACATGTAAAAGAATGAAATTAGAATACTTTCTAACACCATTCATAAAAATAAACTCAAAATGGATTAAAGACCTAAATGGAAGGCCAGAAACTATAAAACTCTTAGAGGTCCGTGTTTTGTTTACTGCTTTTCCAAGAAAAGACAGCATTCATAAATGTGTTTCTTTCATGCAACTTGTAAATTGGTCCTTAAAGAACTGGGACAGGAGATAAATTAACTGGTTTGTAGAAATCTCCTGGTCCAAAGGCTCTTAAGGAGCTGAGCAGGGTGGTAAGAATTTTTGCTAAGCTAGAATTAAGAAAGTGGGCACAGATCTTAATCTTATGATTTGAATTTCGTAGCTGTTTTCTTACTGGCAATCTTGGGTGAACAACTGGGGTACTTTAGGGATGTGCGCTTTTAACAATACTGAGAGACATAGTGAAAAGCTTCCATCGGATATGGAGAGGAGCAAATATCATAAGGAATTTCCTTGGAATCTGAAGCTGAAAATAAGATTTAGAGACTATCCTTCAATTCCTCTCTCCTAACTAAAACTTCAGTTTCTCTGAACCTCTGGTGAGAGTTTCTTTTCGTTTCAACACACTAGAAACACTTTTTACCTTCTTTTGCCAGTTTCTCCTGCCATGTTTTTGTTCTTTGAAGTTCTTTCTCTAGTAGAATCCTCAGAAAATGTTCGTGGACACAATGTACCCTAAGTTCTTACAAGTTCATAACTCATTGTAGCCTTTTTAGGTAATACTTTTAGGTCATTTGCTGATATAAAATCCTTCACTCATATTTTCCTTCCATGAAAATCTTAAAAATGCTGACTCATGTTCTGGTATGAAGTGTTGCTGTCAAAAACGATTGCCAGTCTAATTTTCTTTTTTTCTTGTAAAATCTGGTGACTTTGGGGAGAGTAAAGGGACTCTATTAATACGTGTGCCAGGACCACAGATGTAAACCAGGACTGTCCTGGATGAATTGGGATGCATAGTCAGCTTGTTTACAAGGGCATTGTTCTTTTTCTTGGGTAACCCAAAGATATTTTACCCTTTATCTTTAAAATCTAGTTGTTTTACTCTGTACCATATACATAATAAGTCTTCTTTTATTCCAGTAAATGTTTTGTGAATTAGAGTTTTTCAGATCTGTTCTATTGCTTTCTCTCTCCAGGAACTCCATTTTCACATATATTTGAACTGCTTTACCTATATTCTTTCCATATTATTTTCTCTCACATTCTTTTTCTTTGTCTCTTTTTGATTTAAAAGAATTTTTTTCCTCCTTTCTGTTTTTTATTTTCATCACAATACTTTCCATGGTGTCTGCTTGTTGTTACGTTTTAGTTTTTATTTCTAAAATGATTTTTTAAATTTCTTTCTTCCCATTCTTTCCTAAGTTCTGTCAGTTCTTTATTCATCCTCCTATTGCTTACCCAAATTCTTAACTTTTCTATTTCTAGTTTAGCTGCTCTTTCAAAGTTTCTAAAGATCGTTCTTTCTATTAGCTTAATTTGTAATGTCAGATTATCAGTTTCGTCTGCTCTGACGTTATATTTTTGCGGTGTGCACTTGTCTGCTTGTATGTTATTGTCATTCAATTACTTTTCATATTTTTCTTACAATATGTTAATATGAGGTTCAGTCTAATCCTTTTCTGTTGCTCTTATTTAAATAGATGGCCTTTGTTGTACTTTTAGGACAGGCTCCCAGAGGGGATGGGAGTGGGTAAGGGTGGGTCTCTTGTGTCACCTGCTTGGGAGTTCCCTCCTCAGGTCGTTCCCTTGAAGCATTTAAATACTCCGTGTAGCCACCTCCACAGTCTGAGAGCTGCCACTTCCAGACACCTGCTTCTCTACTTTCTCAACCATCTTCTTTTTCTTACTCTCAGTTTCCCACGCTGTTGAATTCGAAGCCTACCCTATGCAGCTTTTTTCTGGGTGGGTCTCTGCCCTTCTGGAAGGCAGTTGGGGTGGGAGGTGTTTCTGAGATCGAGCCCAGCCCAGCCTCCTCTGCAGACCCTGGTGGCTCCCCATCGTTTTGTCCTCTCCTACAAACTGGAACCTGTGGTGCCCTCTCTGTTTCACTGTTCCCCTTGCTGAAGATGCAGTGCAGGGCGGTGTCCTCTTTTTTGAGGGGCAGATACCTCTTGGTGATTTCTGTCTGGGGCTCTCGGGACAGGAGAACTTCCCTTCCTCTTCCCTCAGCCACCTCCACAGCAGCTAACCCCACCCGAATCCCACACAGGTCCCACTGGTGGTGGTGGTTCAACCCCACTCTCTCACACCTGAGGTTCTTGGAGTTCCACGTAACCTAACTTTGTTGACCACGTGGGCAGCGGGATTTTTCTTTTGCTGTCTTGTTGCCCTGTTTTTCTGAGGAAATTTGGAAAGGTTAAAGAAACGGATGCCATCGTGATCTTTCTCATACCACTCACCACCCTCGCCCCACTTCAGCTCTTCCTCTTTCCTTCTATTAAAGTGATACCTCAACTAATCATTTGCACCCACCCTGCCTTTTCTTTTTTTAATCAGCTCACATGGTTCAGCAACACACTGGCTGAGTGAGACCTTTCCCCCTCTGCTGACCCTTGCTGCCAGCCATCTCTTGGGCAGCCAGGGGGGTGAGAGCTTCATTTATCTTTTTGGTCATCTGTTCAGTCAGCTAGTACTTACCGAGCGCCCTCTCTGTGGCTGTGGCTCTGCCAGACCCTGGTACCCAGCGAGGTCTTCATCTTCGGTCTCCTGGTGGCAGAGATAGGCCGCTGACGCTGTCAGCAAGCAGGCCTCCTGGTCTGGACAGACACAGCTGTAGGGGTCTGTAGGCAGCCGCCACAGTGACCAGGATCCCTGGAAAATAGCAGACATGTGCACCAGCAACCAAGGTAAGCTGATCTCCAGTGTTTTGGCCTTTTGGACACACAGACTTGAGGACTCAAGTTCCAACTGGTCAAGGCCCTGCCACAGACTCTCTGTGGGACCCTGAGCAAGCCAGTCCTGCTCTCTGACCTTCAGTTTCCTCGTCGGTAAAATGAGGGGATCAGACTAAAGCAGGGATCATTAAGCTTTCCTGTGAAGGGCCAGGTAGTTAAGTATTTTAGGCTTTGTGGGCCTTAGAGTCTCTGTCGCAGCTACTCAGTCCTGCCCTTGTAGCTTAAAAGTAGCTGCAGACAATAGACCACAAATGGGTATGGCTGTGTGCTCCAATAAAAATTTATGTACAGAAATAGGGGGCAGGCCAGTGGACCATACTTTGCCCTGGACTAGTCTCTGGGCTCTGAAGGTCCATTTTGTTGATCCAGATGCCCTAAGGAAAGTTGTTCTGGAGGCCTCTGCCTTCCCAGGGGTCCTCTCAGCCCTCTGCGTCATGTAGGCCAGCCTCCCAGGACTCCTTGGTGCCCAACATGGTCAAGTCCACTTGGGGCTGTGTGGGTCCCCACCCCCTCCCCACTTCTCATACCCCTCCTTTCCTCCTGGAGCTGGGAATCATCTTCTTGTGGGGAATTGAGGGCCCAGTAGGATAAAGTAGGGCTAAGAACATATAAACACAGCAGGGCACCTTTGGGACAACCCAGCCGGCTGGAGTGAAGGCGGGTAGTGGATTTGACATCAAGTCTTCACGTGTAACGACTATCCTGCTCGACAGACGCACGTGACGGTGGGAGGGCCAGAGACCAGCAAGGAGACACGCCCCGGACACACCCCCTCCTGTCTTCACACAGTGCTATCCAGTAACAACCAGATAGGATATCCCTAAATGTATAGGTTTGTCTTTTTTATTTTTTTCCCAGCTCTTCAGGCAAATGGGTATAGTGGTTGCTCCCTTTAGAAGGACATACATGCCTTCAAATGCAGAACTCTAAGAAATCAACAGGGCTGACCCACGGAAATGTCAAGAGCTTTCACTGGGCAAGGCCATTGTCATGAGGACCGGCTGGCTTCATGCTCAGATGTGAGACTGGACAGGGTGTTGAGCTGGTCGTCAGCAAATCTTCCACTGCACAAACCAGCTGATAAATGCCAACAAGCCAATTCTAGGAATAATGTATGTGTCTGCATAGAAAGGGTGCACATAGCTAAACAGAAGGGAGAAGGAACATGGGGAAGGATAGGGACACAGAAGGCAAAGGAACCTGTCATGCTGGGTTTGAAAGACAAGGAATCAGAAAACATGATTATTCATTCTAAAACAGTGCAGGGAGGAATGGTGAGTTTGGTAAACGGTAGAACCAGGGTCCAGAGATAGGGCCTGGTGATAGACCCATCTAACAGGCTCAGTTTAATGGCAGTGGGCTCCTACGGGGGTCTCTGCAGCCCCTTCCAGGTCCACGGTCTGGTTTGACATCCGTGTGTGTACACACATTGGGCTCCCAATGCAGACAGAATGAGGAGGCATTACCAGGGCCAAACCATAGGGACAGCGAGTGGCAAATATCCCCAGAGGTCACCTAAACACCTGCCTCTGGTGACCACTTTCATTCATTTCTTTTATTTCTTCAATTAAAGGAGAAAAAAATCTCTGGCATTTGGGAGTGTCTCCATAAATATCAAGCTGGGAGTTGTATGGTGTGGAATGAACCCATGACGTGCCCCAGCACAGGGGGTGATGAGTGTGTCAGATCGTTGGGGGTTGGGGGGTCCTGGGCCTCAGTATCCCCATTGGTAAATGGGATGGTGAACTGTGAGACCTTTTACAGCACTTTGAGCTCTCATATTCTGCAGTTTTACAAATCGTTACTTGCCGTTTACCTGCTGGCGGCGTGAGAAGCTGGGCTAGCTGACCACATGGTAATGACCTATGTGCCGCACACCTCCTCTTTGTCTCCGCAGTGCTGTTGGGGATTTCCAGGTGGACGACAAGACCAAAGCTTTACTCAAGTACACGGGGGAAGTGACTTGGATCCCCCCGGCCATCTTTAAGAGCTCGTGCAAAATCGATGTGACCTACTTCCCATTCGATTACCAGAACTGCACCATGAAGTTTGGTTCCTGGTCCTACGACAAGGCAAAAATCGACCTGGTCCTGATCGGCTCCTCCATGAACCTCAGGGACTACTGGGAGAGTGGTGAGTGGGCCATCATCAAAGCCCCAGGCTACAAACATGACATCAAGTACAACTGCTGTGAGGAGATCTACACGGACATCACGTACTCGCTGTACATCCGGCGCCTGCCCCTGTTCTACACCATCAACCTCATCATCCCCTGCCTGCTCATCTCCTTCCTGACTGTGCTTGTCTTCTACCTGCCCTCCGACTGCGGTGAGAAGGTGACCCTCTGCATCTCGGTCCTCCTCTCCTTGACTGTGTTTCTGCTGGTGATCACTGAGACCATCCCATCCACCTCTCTGGTGATTCCCCTGATCGGCGAGTACCTCTTGTTCACCATGATTTTTGTAACCTTGTCCATCGTCATCACCGTCTTCGTGCTCAACGTGCACTACAGGACCCCCACCACACACACGATGCCCATGTGGGTGAAGACCATATTCCTGAACTTTCTTCCCAGGGTCATGTTCATGACCAGGCCGGCAAGCAGTGAGGGTGACACTCAGAGGCCAAGACCCTTCAATAGCGCTGAGCTCTCAAACCTGAATTGCTTCAGCCACATAGAGTCCAAGAGCTGCAAAGAAGGCTACCCCTGCCAGGACGAGCTATGTAGCCACTGCCACCACCGCAGGGTAAAAATCCTGAATTTCAGTGCCAATCTCACGAGAAGCTCCAGTTCTGAATCTGTCAATGCCGTGCTGTCCCTCTCTGCTCTGTCACCAGAAATCAAAGAAGCTATCCAAAGTGTCAAGTATATTGCTGAAAATATGAAAGCACAGAATGAAGCCAAAGAGGTAAGGATATGTCTGTTATTACATTGGTCATTCATTCATTCAACAAACACTTTATTGGTTTCTTGTGGGCAAGGCTTAGGGTGGGGTTAAGGAATTAGACTGGCATCAGTGGCTTGTGTTCAGACCAGCTCCTCATTTACCAGTTATTTATCCTTGGATACACCGCCTCACCTCTGTGAGTCTGTCTTTTCATCTGTAAAATGGGATGATAAAGGTTGTGAGCATTTAGCTGCCGGGCTGCCAGCAGTTTGGGCCATTGGAACACCTGATGCTGAGTGAGTGGATTAGGAGGTAGGCTGGAAGAGGGCATGAGGCCAGATGATCTCCAATTAGTATTGATCAGCTGAGCTGACATTTTAAACTTTACTCGTTGTGTCTCCCTACTCCCCTTTAAGAGTAATTTACATAAAGTACACACCTTTTAAGTCTACATCTCAGTGAATTTTTACATTATGTGTACACCCACGTAACCATGATCTAGGTAAAGGTATAGAACATTTCCAGTGCCCCAGACAGTTCCCTTGTGCCCCTCCCCAGTCAGTAACCCCCTCCCTCCCTCCTCAGTAACCACTGATCCCGACGTCTTTTATGTTAATTTTACCTATTCTTGAACTTCATATAAGTGGAATCGCATAGCATAAACTTTCATATCAGACTTCTTTCATTCAGCAAAGTGTACAAAGATGTCTGAGGTTTATCCTTTGGTTTGTTATTGGTGTGTAAGATTCTACAGTATGACAACACCGCCTTCTGTTTATTCATTCTACGGTTGTTGGACATTTGGTTATTTCCAGTTTGGGGCGATATGAATAAAGCTGCTATAAATTTATACATATCTTTTGGTGAATATATACACTTGTTTCTCCTGGCTACATTCCTAGGGGTGGAATTGCTGGATCACTGGAGAGGTGTATTTTTCACTTTAGTGGACACTGTCAGGTTTCCAAAGGGTTTGAGCCGATTGACACGCCCCCTGGCAATGTTTGAGAGTTCCAGCTGCTGCCCATCCTCGCCAAACGGGGGTGAAGTGGCCTTTCTTGTCCCTGTGGACTAATGATTAGGGCTCTTTTTCATATGCTTATTGGCCATTTGGATATCTTCTTTTGTGAACTATCTAGTCACACTCTTGCCCATCTTTTTTTAATTGGGTGAACTTCTATTTCCTTCAAAAATCTTATGCTAGAACTAGTGATAGGTATTAGTAATGGGGAAGCTTTACACTTATGTGTTTGGCTGTTCCCACACTGTTTACCCCCAAGGTTACCAGAATCACGTTCAATAATTTTTTAAGAAGCTCTGCTTTAAAATTAACTGGTTCTGTTTTAAGTTGATTATTAGCAAAGAGCTAATTACCAGATAATTTCAGCTCCTGATGCACTGTAGGTAATTAATGTTGGTAGGAAATGTCTGGAGCCTCTTTTATTCAGCTGTGAACGGCATAGTAAAGTAGATGAGACAGGAGGGAGATAGCAACAGTGGCCCCGTGTCCTCACCCCACCCATCTGAGCAACTCTGAGCCCGTCTTGTGACTGTAACAATGCAAAACCACCCACTGATACCAGAAATTGAGCGAAAAAGTCAGGCCCTCCTTTAAATTCAGTTGAAGCAGTTGGTTGGTTGTGTTTTTTTTCAAGTCTTCATTGAATTTGTTACAACATTGCTTCTGTTTTATGTTTTGGTTTTTTGGCCCTATGGCACATGGGATCTTAGCTCCGGGACCAGGGATCGAACCCACACCCCCTGCACTGGAAGTCGAAGTCTTAACCACTGGACCACCAGGAAGTCCCTGAAGCCGTTTTTGGACATTAAGTACATGATTAGAGAATCTCATTTGTCTAACACTACTCACTTTTGCAGATATTCTCTACCCTTTCTTTTTAAAATAATCACTTCTTTTGAGTGATAATTTACTAAAGATTGAGATCTAAGTACCCATCGTCTTTGTCAGGCTATTAGAAATTATCTTTATTCCAAATATTATTTACTAGGAACCATACAAGGTGTTAAGAGTTTCACGAGGGTTTTAGTTAGCGTTAGAGTTTCCACAAGATGTGTGACGGAGGCAGACAGTAAAAAAAAAAAAAAATGTTACTGAAAGGGAAGTCACAGCTGAAATGCCAGGAAGGTAAATTAGTGAAATAGCCTGAATGTGGCCAGCGAGAGGCACATGGTTCATCTCAAGGGGCAGCCACTGCTCACTTCTGGTCATCTGTTACCACAGGTGAATGTGGTCCCATTGTTTTTCCAGAGAAAGCAGAAATCTGGACCACCGTCCAGTGGATTGCAACCTGTTTATGAAAGGGTGGCAAATGTTAGAATAAAGATGCCTATTCAGTGCTCTGAGGAGAGTCGGGCTGTCTGAAGGATGCCTTCTTTCTCTCTTACTGTGTGACGGACATGCTGCTGTTTACATAGAGTTTTCTAGAGGTATTTTAATTTCCTAATTCCCTGGCTCCAACTTGGTTGGTTTTAACTGTCCTGGGCTCCTAGGCACTTGGAATGAACAGACTTGGTTCTCCCAGAGCCATCTCCTGAGGGTGCTGAGAGCCTGTGAATGACTGTCCCTGGACACACCACATCCCAAAGGGACAGGAGTGTCATCGTGTCACCTGCCTTGGCTGTTCTCTTTTCAGGTTGTGTTGGTCACCCCTACTTGCTCACACTTGTGAGGTGTTTAATACTCTAAATTCAGAGTTAGGGCTAGGATTGGGTTACAAGGTAGAAAACTAGTTAGGGAGCTTGTGGTCTCATGTTAATACTCTCCGTTTTACGGTTTTGACGGCTGATCGTTCGAAGTTGGTTCCACTGTATGAGTTGTTCTTGAGGTCTTGGAGGTGTGCATAGATCAGAGCCATGATCTTTTGAGCTAATAACCCTGATACAATTTGTTTTGTTTGGTTCAGATACAGATACAGAGATATATCTATATATCCATATGTATGTATATCTGTTAGTTCATTCATTCCAACTAGAGTCGGACTTCTGATCAATGATTTATTTACATGTGTTGTAATTACTGTTTTCTAGGGTTAAATTTTTGCCATCTTATTTCACGTTTTCCATTTACTTTTTTTTTGCCTCAGTTCTTGCTGTTTACTAGAAAGTTTGAATATTTTTTGCTGGTTGAAAGTCATGTGCTTTATTTTTATTCTTCTACTAGCTCTTCCTAACTGATTTAAACCCATGCTCAAGTTCCGTTTTCCATATCAGTCGGTCTCTGACATTTTTAAGTATCTGTGTTTTGTCCCCCACCCCACTGTCCTTCCCCTCTGATCTTCCTCACTGCTTTGGTTACCTGGGTGTTACTAGAGCTTTAGTTTTGGTTTTTCATGAATATATGTTTTGGTTTTTGACCTTCCTTTTTTTTTTTTTTTTAGTCTATAGTCACCCCTCACATCTATCTTATGGTGTCCTCCTGGATTTATTTCTTTGTGTTGGCATGCCTTCTCAAGAGTGTTCATGGGTAAACCTTTTGGGGCCTGTAAGCTTAAAAATGTATTGTGGGGCTTCCCTAGTGGCGCAGTGGTTAAGAATCTGCCTGACAATGCAGGGGACATGGGTTCGAGCCCTCATCCAGGAAGATCCCATACGCTGCAAAGCAACTAAGCCTGTGCGCCACAACTACTGAGCCTGTGCTCTAGAGCCCACGAGCCACAACTACTGAGCCCATGCGCCTAGAGCCCGTGCTCCACAACAAGAGAAGCCACCGCAATGAGAAGCCCACGCACCACAACGAAGAGTAGACCCTACTCACCGCAACAAGGGAAAACCCGCACGCAGCAACAAAGATCCAACACAGACAAAAATAAATAAATTTTTTTAAAAAACTGTATTGTGCCCTCACTTTTTTTTTTTTTTTTCTGCGGTATGCAGGCCTCTCACTGTTGTGGCCTCTCCCGTTGCAGAGCACAGGCTCCAGACGCACAGGCTCAGAGGCCATGGCTCACGGGCCCAGCTGCTCCGCGGCATGTGGGATCCTCCCGGGCCAGGGCATGAACCCATGTCCCCTGCATCGGCAGGCGGACTCTCAACCACTGCGCCACCAGGGAAGCCCATGTGCCCTCACTTTTAAGTGCGAGTTTAGCTGGGTACGAAATTCTAGGGTTGAAGTTCTTTTCCTTAAATACTTAAATAACACTCCATGGCCTTTTTGCCTCAGTGTCGTTTCTGAAAAAGTTTTAAGTTAATCTGAATGTTGTTCCTTTGCAAGCAATCTATTCTATCTGGAAGCTATTAGAATTTGCTGTTTGTAGAGAAATCGAATGACACCAAACACAACGTGTTGGTGTGGGTCTCTCCTAGTCTGTTTGGCATTCCTGTGAGCCATTTAATTCCAAGGTTTTTCATCTCACTTTAACTCTGGGGAAGTCAATGTTATTTCTGTAAAGATCTCCTGTTCACCCTTCTTTTCTCTTTCCCTGAACTGTTGCTGTTGCTGTACAGATGGGATACCTCTGCTCCCAGCTTCTCCATCTCCTAGCTTTTCTTTTACATCGCTGCCCCAAGTGAGGTCATTACTCTCCTCCCTGTTTCTTTCCGGGGCTGTATTTACCCTTGCCAGTCACCCCAGCTATTGAGTTCTTTATTGCGACTTGTCTGTTGTTCACACTTGTATTTCCACTTGATTCTTCTATAACACTGCTTGTTCCTAACTTCGTGTTTCCAATATTCTCTCCTATCCAGTGACTATCTGGATAGTCTCAAAAGACTGTCTTGTTTAGTTTAAATCCTTAACCTATCTGTTCCATGAATTTTCTTTCAAATACCTAAGTTTGTGTATTGGGGGCCTGTAAACTCACCTTTTCTGGGGGTGTCAGCCATCCTTACTGAACTGTGTTTGAGGGGCCCAAACCCAGGCTTCCCAAGGCAGAGGACCCACATGGCCACAAACTGGGCTAGACGCCCCTTCAGGGGCGTTTCCTCCCCTCCAGCTGACCTTGTCCGTGAGGATCTCCTCCACGTCCCTTCCACTCAACTGCAGTTGTTCATCTTTGATGTGGGGAGCGAGGAGGGAAGCCTCAGGCCCCACCAATCAGTGGGCACCTCTGCTCTGCTCTTCCCCTCAGCCAGGCCCTACTTTGCTGACAAGTGGCCCTGCCTGCATCTCTGGGCTAGGAGTGGCAGGCTGGAAAGAGGCACAGGGCTGGGGGAGAGAAGAGCACAACCAAGCCTTCCCCAGTCCTTCCCTCCACCGAGACCCTTCTCTTCCAACCGCGTGCTCACGCTCAGCAGGCCACACCTGCCCAGGTTTCTGAGAGTCTTTAAGGCATGGTCTCCTCTTGTTTCTGGGTCATCTCCAGGGTTGGGCTGGGAAACAGAGCCAAGGGCTTGGGCTAGTTCACCATTCTGCCTGACACTCATCTACCTGTCCATGCATCATTAGTGCCAAAGTTTCCAGAGAATGACCAGTGTCATTGTGCCTTAAAGACTCAGAGTTAGACATAAAATTAAGTTTCACCCAGCTCTATTTGCAGCACTGTTTGTATTCATGTGTAAAACCCAAGTCCCCTCTTTCTTCACCAGGCTAAAACCATGTGAAGTGCTCTCAGAGGGAGATTTATACTTGGTTAATGGTCATTTTTTAAATCAGCAGTAATATCAGTAGGTATTATTCATTAAGGACCCTGTGCTTCTTATCCCCGATTTACCAAGGAGGAAATTGAGGCTGAGAGAGGTCACATAATTTACCCAGATTCTCGTGCCTAGAAAGGAGCAGAGCTGGGATTATAACAAGTCTTGGTTTTCCCACCCCACTGCCTCCTAGGCCCTAGGAGGTTTAGCCAGTAGGGGGTTGGCAGGAATCACAGGGTCTATTGTATATTGGAATCTTTTACACCCAAAGTCTTAGGAATTCAAATAACTAACCGGTGGCAAATAGGGCATTATAGCTCTAATCCACTGACTTCTCAATGTCATCGGAGGGACACATTCACTCACGCTCATAATGGTGAAATAAAATCCTTGTCTCCCAGCCCCATTTCAGTGCACTTAATTAAATTACTAAGTCACATGCTGCCTCTTTATTATGTGATTATTTCTTCAAAATCAGTTGATTCATGGGTTCTCTTTTTCTCAGTCCAATTATGGTTTCCCTTCTGAGTTGTCTAGTATAATTAATGTGCAGTTCTCCTTCCTATTTCAAGCCTAAATTGAAGCTGTCTTATATACAATTAGTCTTGCTCTTTCTTCCATCTTTTACTTTATGGTCAGCATTTATTTCTGATTCTGAACCTGTTCTGTAACTGTACGGAATTCCATGATACTTTGCCCTTCTAATTGAAGATGATATTTGGATAGTTGGGCATTGTGGAGAGAGGGTGGTGGGAGAGGAAGAGTGATGCTGGGCTTACCCTGATGTGCTTATTTCATTTTTGAAACAGACGTTACAAGGAAATTAGTATCTAAAACTGGATAAGAGCTAGTACTTTGAATTACGTTGGATTGTATTAGCTATTCTAACAAAGGCCCAGAATCCTCCTGCAGAGGTGTAAATCAAGTAACTGGTTTTAACTAACTTTATAAATTGGAATTCAATTTGGGGGGAAAAAAAGGGTTACGTAGATGTTAAGAAATTTCTGATTTAAAACAGATTTAATATGACAGATATTTTATTCCTGTTTCTCTAGTGCATAAAGAGAAACTTGAGAATGGTAGATTTCCTCAGACTACATCAATTAGAATAAAAAGGTTTCTTGCACATTGGCAAGCAGAATGGCTTCTTCTACTGAAACACATTTATTAGATAGTCAATATTGAAAATGTGTTCACCTTGCCTCTTCCTTCCTGCTTTATTTTTTCCTCTTTCATGATTTTTGTTTTTGTCTTTCAGATTCAAGACGATTGGAAGTATGTTGCCATGGTGATTGATCGTATATTTCTGTGGGTTTTCATTCTGGTGTGCATTTTAGGGACAGCAGGATTGTTTCTGCAACCTTTGATGGCCAGGGATGATGCATAAGCACTAAACTGTGTGTTACTTATGAGGTTACTTATGTGTATTGGGGGAGAGGGGGGTCACTTGTCTTTTTAATTTTATTTTTTGTTGTGGTAAAATTCACTTAGCATAAAATTTACCATCTTAACCATGTTTAAGGGCACAGTTCAGTGGTATTAAATATATTCAGGGCTTCCCTGGTGGCGCAGTGGTTGAGAGTCCGCCTGCCGGTGCAGGGGACACGGGTTCGTGCCCCGGTCCGGGAGGATCCCACATGGCGCGGAGCGGCTGGGTCCGTGAGCCATGGCCGCTGAGCCTGCGCGTCCGGAGCCTTGTGCTCCGCAACAGGAGAGGCCACAACAGTGAGAGGCCCGTGTACCAAAAAAAAAAAAAATATATATATATATATGTATATATATATTTTTTCCACATTGCTGTGTAACCATCACCACCATCCATCCCCATAACTCTTCATCTTGTAAAACTATAGACCAAGTTAAACAATAATTCCCCATTCTCCCCTCCCACCAGCAACCATCATTACACTTCGTCTTTATGACTTTGACTACTCTAAGTACCTCATATAAGTGGAATCATACAGTATTTGTCTTTTTGTGACTGGCTTATTTCACTTCACAGAATGTCCCTAAGGTTCATCCATGTTGTAGCATATTGCAGAATTTCCTTACTTTTTAAGGCTGAATAATAGTCAATTTTAAGTATATACATTTTGCTTATCCATTTATCTGTTGATGGACACTTGGGTTGCTCCCATGTTTTAGCTGTTGTGGATAATGCTGCTATGAACATGGGTGTACTCTCTCCGATACCTTGCTTTCAGTTCCTTTGGGGATATACCCAGAAGTGGAATTGCTCGATCATATGGCAATTCTATTTTTAATTTTTTGAGGAACTGCCATACTGCTTTCCACCACGGCGATACCATTCTATATTGCCACCAACAATGTACAAGGGTGGATTCTCCCCAGTTTCTCCACATCCTCATCATACTTTTTTTTTTTTTTGCAGTACGCAGGCCTCTCACTGTCATGGCGTCTCCCGTTGCGGAGCACAGGCTCCGGACGCGCAGGCTCAGCGGCCAGGGCTCACGGGCCCAGCTGCTCCGCCGCATGTGGGATCTTCCCGAACCGGGGCACGAACCCGTGTCCCCTGCATCGGCAGGCAGACTCTCAACCACTGCGCCACCAGGGAAGCCCTGTTTTGTTTTTTTGATAATAGCAAACCTATTGGTTGTGAGTCAGTATCTCATTGTAGTTTTGATTTCATTTCTCTAATGATTAGTGATTTTGAGCATTTTTTCACGTGCTTATTGGCCATTTGTGTATCTTCTTTGGAGAAATGTCTATTCAAGATCTTTGTCCATTTTTGAATTGCGCTTTTTAAGTTTTAGGAGGTCGCTATGTATTCTAGATATTAATCCTTTATCAGATATATGATTTGCCAATATTTTCTCCCATTCTGTGGGTTGCCTTTTTACTGTCAATAGTGTCTTTTGATGCACAAATTTTTTTAATTTTCATGAAGTCCAATCTGTCTGCTTTTTCTTTCATTACCTGTGCTTTTTGTGTCATATCCAAGAAATCATTGCCAAATCCAATGTCATAAAGCATTTGTCCTGTTTTCTTCTAAGAGTTTTATTGTTTTAGGTCTTACATAAGCTTTTTCTCAATAGAGCTTCCTATCATCACTTCCTATCAAGCTACTGGCTTTGCTTTTGACATTTCAAGGTTTACGTATTATCCAGTTGTCTTGACTTTTGTTAAAAAAAAAATTCATGCAAGAAAAATGTCAAGAGAATTATGGCTAAATGAATATTGAACCAGCCTTTTGGGTAAGGTAATGTCAGAATATAATTCTTCTACAGTGATAAGTAGCATGCTGTGCTATGGACCATGTAAAAATGGACTAAATATGAAAACTTTTTTTTTTTTTTAGTGGTCGAGATGTAACTGGATTTTTTTTAAAAAAACCTTACTGTTCATAAATGCGAAAAATCGTTTTGTTCAGTATCACAACAGATTTCCCAATGGTTTTCTTGTTTAGCTCACAATCTCCTTGCAGTTTATACTATTTCAGTAAGGTCTCACTACTGTCATTTCTTACCATGCACCACCTTTTTTTTTTTTACTGTTTTTCAAGAGTCTAAGGACCATGCCCTCATTATAGATGGCCTCAGTTATTTATCTTGCATAATTCTAAATTATTATACTATGAGAAATTATGCCTAGTCACATAGTCATTGTTAATGAACCTTTAGAACGGGGCTTCTCAGCCTTAGCACTAGTAACATTTTGGGCCAGATAATTCTGTGTTGGGGGGGGGGGGTCTGTCCTGTACGTTGTAGGATCTTTAGCAGCACCCTGGCCCCTACCCACTAGATGCCAATAACATACCCCCCATCCCTTGCCAGGTGTGACGACCAGAAATATCCCCTCAGGGGCAAAACTGCCCCTGGTTGAGAACCATTGCTTTAGACAAATTATTAAGGAGAGAGTATCCCATACTCCACTTCTGAATCTGAATAACCACTGGCAAGAGATGATTCACAGAGACCATTTTAATCTTCTCATTAGTCATTATGATGTTTTTCCTATGCAAAAATAAAACTGACAAAATTGCAGCCCACTGTGGCTCATGTTTCAGTAAGCCAAAAGATTTCTATAAAATGTATTTACATGTAAAATTTTAAAGTAATAGTAGTGGAGACATAATAAGAGGGATCGGGGATATATACATGCTATGACAGCCAAATGGCAATTTAAACTCATCGAACGAGGAGACTTTCACTCACTAAATAGCATTAAACACCTGCCTAAAATAAAA
This sequence comes from Delphinapterus leucas, assembly GCF_059928025.1. Taxonomy (NCBI): domain Eukaryota; kingdom Metazoa; phylum Chordata; class Mammalia; order Artiodactyla; family Monodontidae; genus Delphinapterus; species Delphinapterus leucas. The sequence goes on along the minus strand of NC_143130.1, from coordinate 61,440,529 downwards.
GGCAAATTAGACAGGATCCCTTCTGCCTTCTAAAGAGTGTTGAATTGAACTTAGACCTGTTACTATAAATAAATAAGGCATTTGTTCTCTCAAGAGCTAAGAGTTCGAAATCGAATACAAGATTTCTGTCAGTATTTTCTTCCTGGTCATAGCTGAGTCAGGGACATTAAAGATGAAAATTGTTTTTTTTCTGTTTTTGTTTGTTTGTTTGAATTTTATTTTATTTATTTTTTTATACAGCAGGTTCTTATTAGTCATCAATTTTATACACATCAGTGTATACATGTCAATCCCAATTGCCCAATTCATCACACCCCCACCCCCACCTCCAGCCCCGCTCCTTTCCCCCCCCGGTGTCCATACGTTTGTTCTCTACATCTGTGTCACAATTTCTGCCCTGCAAACCGGTTCATCTGTACCATTTTTCTAGGTTCCACATATATGCGTTAATACGCGATATTTGTTTTTCTCTTTCTGACTTACTTCACTCTGTATGACAGTAGAGATGAAATTTTAACTTGTCTACCTGTGATACATGATACTGTACTGAATAAGTAAGTAGTAATAGGCTAAGACCAGATTACGTCTAAAGGCCCTTGCAACACTAATATTCTAGTACTGTAACTGTTGGAATGAAAGAGATAAAATTGAAACATGACAGGTATGTAACAATGTGCTTATACATAATTACAATACCACCTTTAATTTTAGAAGATGGTTTTCTCACAGAACAATTTGGTAGTATCCACAGACGTGTTCTTAAAACGGGATTCACTTAGTTGTCATGGACACTTCCAAGATCAAAGATAAAAAGATGCTACCAGAATTTATATAGAAGGTGGTTCTATTAATTGTGGGAAAAAGTGGACAAAAGGATTGAAATGAATGTTAAGGATATGCTACTGCATGTCGACACGAGTTATCTATTGTATGATTTCACAATGGAAGGTAGGCTGTAAACATAGTTAATAATTATTCAGCTTACGCATCTACAAAATAAAGTAAGCCTTAAAGGAGTTCCCAATTCCCATTCTTCATTTTTTAAAAATGTTGCTTATAGAAAAGTAGCATCACATTCAACCATTATCATACCAAGTAGTCAGCTTATTTAATACAGCAACATATTATACTTAAGATTAGCTCTTACCCAGTGAATACAGGACAGAGAAAATTTTTAAATGTGTACCTTTACTAAATGAAATCAGTCTTCAAATACAACAGGAATTTTCCAGCACAGTCAAAAGATGAACTTAACTGTTGATTACAAAGCAGAATTAATTGACAGGATACAAACATTAGATTTCTACTAGTACAGTTTAGATAATATTTTGTGCTGCTATTTTTAAAAGATCAAATGTTATTCAGCCAGTTATTACTTCAGTCATGCAGGTAGATGTTCTAATGGGCAATCTATTGAGATCAACTGATGTTAGTGTCTGTTAATCTGTTGAAGCTTGCATCAAATTTTAAACACAATTTACATTTTCATAATTGTATAGGTGCCATAAGAGATATGTGCCTTTTAACTAAATTCCTACTACAGCCCCTAGGGAAGTGTCACTTATTTGCATTTCCAATATGAATTGGTACTATTATACTTGCCCATTTATAGATAACGGGAACAAAAAGCCCAAGAGATCCAACAATTGAAACCAGAAGAAAAGTCCACAGAAACATCCGATCAAGAACCTGGGCTATGAATTTCCAATCTTCAACAACCTGTATCAAAAAACAAAAAACCCATGTTAAATAGTTAAGACACAAAATTCGTAAATTTACACGTCGACTTGTAATATAAGTGGGTTATTTTGATAGTTTTAATAAAATATAGTACTTAGATATTTTATAATAAACTTTAAAACATCTTTTTAATTCTTACTATATACAGTTATCTTTATTACTTGTTCGGCCCAGTAGTGTTTACTTCTTTTAATTTTTGAAGATAATCCAGCCTGAAGTTAACTTCATGACAAAAGTTGGTTCAGAATAATATGTATTCAACAGCTGTTAATCTTCTTCCTCACCTCACCTGCTTTATTTTCCTAAGATTTCCTAGGGACCATTTTAACCTAAGCTCATGAGTTCAGAGCTTCTGGTGAGCTCATTCCCTCCCTGTTTTCTCAGCCCAAGCAGGGAGCTGGCTCAGCAGGTGTGAGTGACCTCAAGGGAAGGGCAGGCTGAGACCAGGCCCCAAGCACCAGGGGTTCCCTCCCACCAGGCCACTTCCTTGACCACGAGCTTCCCTAGCCCCTGTTCTCTATGAAGCACCGGGTCTTCTATAGGAACTGTGCCCCAAGTTTCAGGATAATGTAGAATTTAATGGATTATAAACACCCTACTGCTTCTCTACTTATAAGTTTTTCCCCTGAAAATAAACCCCATTTACTTGGCCCTCTTGGAAGGAGCCCGGATCCTTTTGCACAACACTTTGCAGACATTCATTAAATCCCATCTCAATCCATATCATTATCTAATATCTGTATTTTTAAATTTTTATTTATTTATTTTTGGCTATGTTGTGTCTTCGTTGCTGTGCACTGGCTTTCTCTAATTGCGGCGAGTGGGGGCTACTCTTCATTGTGGTGCGTGGGCTTCTCGTTGTGGTGGCTTCTCTTGTTGTGGAGCATGGGCTCTAGGCATGCGGGCTTCAGTAGTTGTGGCTCGTGGGCTCTAGAGCACAGGCTCAGTAGTTGTGGCGCACAGGCTTAGTTGCTCCACGGCATGTGGGATCTTCCTGGACCAGGGCTCGAACCTGTGTCCCCTGCATTGACAGGCGGATTCTTAACCACTGCGCCACCAGGGAAGCCCCTAATATCTGTAATTTTTAAGACTCCATTGACAGCTTCACCTTATAAACTAATTATACTTACACCAAATAGAAACTTTATGATCCACAAGCATTAAAAGTTTATTAGATTAAAACAACATTGTAAATCAACTACAATAAAATTTTTTTTAAGTTTATTAGAAACATATGTCAAATGTCCCTTTGGGGGGAGGGCTGTTATTTTACCGGATTCATTCCACCTGCTTACCACGCCTGCTAGAAATTTTTCCATTTAAAAAGGCTTTAGAGATTAGAACTCATATACATTTTTTATTCTAGGTACTATTTTATTATTTTTTGATTATATTATATTAGTTTCAGGTGTACAACATAGTGATTCTAAATTTTTATAGATTATACTCCATTTAAGTTATTATAAAATATTGGCTGTATTCCCTGTGCTGTACAATATATCTTGATAGCTTTTTTATATATAGTAGTTTGTACCTCTTAGTCCCCTGCCCCTACCTTTCCCCTCTCTTTCCTTTCACCACTGGTAACCACTAGTTTGTTCTCTATATCTGTGAGAGAATTCATATAATTTTAATGCGACTATTCAAAGTAAATTCAATTATGAAAATAGTACTATAGTCGTAGCTTTAAAAATATTACACAGGGCTTCCCTGGTGGCGCAGTGGTTAAGAATCCGCCTGCCAATGCAGGGGACGCGGGTTTGAGCCCTGGTCTGGGAGGATCCCACATGCCTCGGAGCAACTAAGCCCGTGAGCCACAGCTACTGAGTCTGCATGCTACAACTACTGAAGCCTATGCGCCTAAAGCCTGTGCTCTGCAACAAGAGAAGCCACCGCAATGAGAAGCCCGTGCACCGCAACGAAGAGTAGCCCCCGCTTGCTGCAACTAGAGAAAGCCATGCGCAGCAACAAAGATGCAACGCAGCCAAAAATAAATAATTTTTAAAAATTACACAACAGAAATAAAGAATAGTGACAAGACTGAAATTTACATGTTTTGAAAGCAAACTCCAGTTCAATATGATCACATTAATAAAATGTATTCATAGTTCAGTTCTTGCATTTTAAATATTAACCTTAAATAAGGAGCCAGTGAGTTATTTTTCTATAACAGTTTGAGCAAATTTTTGTTTTTAAGCAAATTAAGCATTATTAAGTACTACACTACGCTTCACTTGTACACGTTGACGTATAATATATAACACCTGAGAATACCTTACTGCTTTTGATTTCGCTTAAATTCTTATAAGTGAACAACAAAGAGATTTATTCTAGAAAAATATCTTGGCTGTATTTATAAAGGCTCCATTAGACTCATTCTTTAAAAAATGAAATCACTTTTGATAAACTATAATGCAGTTGTGCCTGCAGATTACTATAGAATCCAGAAACAAAGTTACTGAAGATCAAATTAAAACAGTTAATCATTGTCAGAGCCAAAAACCAAACGGCAGGATTACTACGCCTTAGAATAACAGAACAGTCAGCATAACACAAAGTGTTTTCAAAAGTCATCCAAGATGCTGATGGGGGAAAGGGAGACGTGAGATTTGTGTACATGCCACATTTTGCAGGTGTTTTAACTGAAATTTTAGTAAAGATCTTTTACAGAACAGTGTGTCAACATCTCTGGCCCTCAATCTAGGCTTAGCGTTAAGGGTCATGCTGTTTGCCCGACTTAGAATTAAAACAGATCTGCATTTGTAAATATACGCGGTCACAGACCTCACGGACATCATTCTCCTTCATGACGTGTCTTGTGATGTAGCGAATGGAATCAAGTGCAGCTTCGAGTGTGTTTCTAGAAGATTTTGGTCCACGGCTGCTCTCAGTTTCCTCCTTCTGACTGAAGCACCTATCTACATGACTTTGCATGCAAAGCAGTGTTGGAAGCTTCTGAAGAAATATCTTGCGGACCCACGGAGCCATAGCGTTATGTGTTGAGGAAGAACGGTGATGGATGTTGATAGCAAAGACAGTGACCATGATGGATAGTGTCACAAAGATCATGGTGAACACCAGGTACTCTCCAATCAGAGGTATGACTTTGGAAGATGAGGGTATGATCTCTTCAATAACAAGAAGGAAGACAGTCAGAGACACGAGTACTGAAGTGCAGAGACAAATCTTTTCACCTTCACTTGAAGGAAGATAGAAGACAAGTATGGTTAAAAACGAGAGCCCAATACAGGGTATAATAAGGAACAAGGTATAAAAGAGAGGCAGACGCTTAATTACAAATGAGTAAGTGATGTAAGGATACCAGCAACAGCTGTCTGTTCTGTTTCCTTTGCTTCCTGTTGCGCTCACAATTTCCCATTCTCCATTATCAAAAAAATCTCTCTTGTCAACATCTTGGTCCTCCAAAATTATATCAACCTGTGATCCATCGTAAGTCCAAGAACCAAATTTCATGGAACAGTTTTGGAGATCAAATGGGAAAAATGTGACATCAATGGTACAGGAACTTTTGTAGTTTGCCGGTGGAGTCCAGGTAACAGTGCCGTCGTACCTGACGACAGTTTTCGTACTGGCCCCTTCAAAACGTCCATCTGCACTGAAATACACACATGCACAGTAACAATGCAGAGATTAAACAACCGGGGCGTGCGTTTTACAAGCCTAATATAAAAGAAAACCTATACCATAGCATGAAATACTTTTTAAATTATTACACTTGAGATATACCTGCTCCACATAGGGGACTCTAGTTTAAAGACACTGCCCTTAAATATCTAACTCCATTGAAACTAAACCCCTATTTCCATATCTACTCCAGGACTGACAGATCTATATTCACAGAATCCTGAGATTCAAGTGGTTGAAATGATTTCACTTTGATTACACACAAAATGTAATTAGGCTAATTTATAACAAAGGGTGTGCACAGAGCCAGAACCTGAATCCACATTCCTAGACGTCCCCCTCTCCCCTCAGTGCTCTTCTCCCTCCATGACAGATACTGGACGCTTCCTACACTGACAGGGAAAGAACAATAGCCCCAAACTGGGCACAGCCCTGGAAAACAGCCGTCCCTCTCCAACTCTGCCATCGTGTGAACTCACGCACTGGAGAAGTCTAGCAGGAAACATCACCACCAACATGAGCTATCTTCGAAAGATTGCTCTCTATCTTAAAATTCGTGTGACTTTTGCACACTCCTGTGTGATATATCCATGTTAAATATCCAAATGTTTGCAATGACTTAGAGTAAGATGATGCTCCAGGAAGCTGCATCATGCTTTGTTCACTCCTTCCATGTTGAGAAGCATGGAGGTAAAGGTTTGAAAAGTGAAAGGTATTTTTTGCTTAGCATTTGCTCTGTCCTCATGTCAATGCCTTCTTGCAAATGAGACAAAGTGCACTAGGATAAGCACAAATTCCCAGAAATGTCCTGGAGTGGTTGGTCCCAGAAAAAAGTGAAACTGGCACCCAGAAGTATCCTCTCCCCTAAGTTAAAAACCATCCTCAAAACACACTTAGGTAGAATACCTACAAATATGAGTTAATAGTTAATCCAACATTCCTCATTGTGGGAGATTCTTATACAGTATTTAAAGCAAAATTAGAAGGATGCATATTTAAACATAAAGCATGACCTTAACTATTTTTAACCATTACCAAAAAATCTGGAAGGCAGTCTGCCAAATATGTAGTCTAGAAAATAAGAGTGTAAATGGGGATGTCAGGCTACTCCCCACGCACCACGTGTGAGCTGTGTGATCCTGGACAAGTGTAAATATCTTCGGCCTCCATTTTCTCATCTGTCAAATAGATGTGATCGTACCTAGTTCATAAGGTTATCTTGAGAACTGAATGAATAAAGATAAGGCACCGAGCGCAATGCCAGGTACAGAGTAAGTCCACCATACGTGTAAGTTTCTAACAGTGGTTGCCACCAAGTGATGGTAATAACGGGATTGATTATATTCCCCCCAACTTCCTTATACCTTTTTGGACTTCCCAAATGTTTTACAAATTTTTGAAATCCAAGAACACTTATGATCAGAAAACAATATACCAAAAAAGGGAGAGGATCCACAGAACCTATCCGTAGGTTCATGAAATGAGAGAACACAAGATTAAGTCCTCTGACTTTATAGCTAAACAATTGTCAAAAGGAAGAAAAAATTACTAGTGCCTAATAGTAATACAGTTGTTTTCTTTTGAAAACAGAAAATGGTATTCTGGATATAACTTACTTATCAAACAAAACAATGTCTGGAGTCCAGAGAGAGTCTGAAGGGACTCGTATAACTTTTATTCCACTGTAGTCATCAGGGTTCCATCTCAATTTTACATCTATCCATTCCTTTAAAACAAAGAAACCTGACTCAATTTCAATAAAATTAACAGTCAAAAACACTGAAAGCTATACTCTCTTTGCCAAATCCAGACATTTCAGACACGAAGTCACCTCTGCTCCCAATAAAGAAAACTCACCTCCACGTCCTTCTTATGGGCACTGGAGGATATAGCCCTGTCCCCTCACGTGGTGGCTCTAGCCATGGTCCTCAGGAGACACAGGCGAGGACCAGAGCTGCGTACATTCATGGATCTGCTCAACACCTCTTCTCCCACCAGCTGACCATGCCCAGGAGCTGCAGCCATGGGCACCTAAAGTCCAAGTTCAAGGGAAACATTCTCTTTTCTAGCTGTCTTGTCAATGACTGGCTGGACTGGTCCATGCAAAGAGCAGTTGGATTTATTACACATTCCACATAGTTTAACACCTTGTCCCACCTCCACACAGTAACAATTCTGTGATCACGTCAAGACTTGCACCCCGGGCTTCCCTGGTGGCGCAGTGGTTGACAGTCCGCCTGCCGATGCAGGGGACACAGGTTCGTGCCACGGTCCGGGAAGATCCCACATGCCACGGAGCGGCTGGGCCCGTGGGCCATGGCCACTGAGCCTGCGCGTCCGGAGCCTGTGCTCCGCAACGGGAGAGGCCACAACAGTGAGAGGCCCGCGTACCGCAAAAAAAAAAGACTTGCACCCCAAGGAAAGCACACATGTCTTTCAGGAATTGGGGGTTAGGAAACTGGCAGTAGGTATTAAAAATCAGCAATAATAAAGAACAAAGGGAAGCACTCAACAGCAGTTGGGGACATCTGGCCCAGAAAGAAAAGAAGTCCTTTATATAAGAGAGACTATGAACATAAAAATAAATCACTACATTCTTGCCTGTTCCCATCTCACTGAAGAGTAAAAGCCAAAATCCTACAGTGGCCTAGAAGCCACTACTCATAACCTATGCTAGGAACACCCATCGGCCTCCTGTTCCTTCACTGACCTCATCTCCTACACCCGTCCCATGGCCACTCACCTCCAGCCAGCTGGCTTCTTTGCTGCTCCCTGAACACGCCAGGCACCTTCCAGCCTCAGGACCTTTGCACGTTTTTGTCCCCTCTGCTTGGAACAGTCCTCCTCCAGATACTCACATAGCTTGCTTCTCCCCCTCCTTCAAGTCTTTGTTCAAATATTACCTTCTCAGTGGTACTTCCCCTGCCCATCCTATTTAAAAGTACAGTCCCCAACCCTCCCTATCTGCTCTCCTGGTGTATTCTTCTCCAAGCTTATCAGCTTGAGGGTACTATACAACTTCCTATCTATTCCCCCCATTGGAATGAAGTTCATTGAGGGCCTAGACTTTTGTCTGTTTTGTTCACTGCTGTTTCCCCAGTGCCCAGAACAGTGCCTGGCATATAGCGGGCACTCAAATAATATTAACTGAATGAATACAAGACTCCATCTACCTCATCCTTCTGCCTCCTGCCAATCCACCAAGACCAGATACTCATGCTACAAACCCTGTAATAACAGTGGCACCAGTCAACAGTTGGGTGGCCCTTTGAATTTTATACATACCTGCTTCAACCAGACATTGGTTGTCATTAACTGATTTTTCTCATCCTATGAAATAAAAATTTAAATAAGGCTGATTATTTCAATTACAGAAACAATAATTCTTTAAATAAGAATTTTCTCAGTTTTATATAAACACTCCTCTCTATATAGTACCTATGTTCTGTTCATCAATCCAGTTCTCTAGAAAAGCAGGATCTTTTTACCAGCCTAATTTCACATTATTCCTTCCAACATACTCTGTATTTCAGATAAGCTGCCCGAAAGGACACCATTGGCATTTTTAGATTTAATATTAATAGTCTCAGCTACTACATTTCCTCAAATCTAAGATGCAATCTAAGAATCACAACATTATTTTATGTACTTAGCACTAAGAAAGAAAAAGGCTGATAATGAATTGTAAGTTGTCATTAATTATAAGACATCTTGACTTCAGAAGTGCTAAAATGTGGAAAAATGTGCATCTTACAATCAGTGAGATACAATGTGTGCATTCTTGAGGGACTATAGCTTCTGCTGAGGCACATATTTGAGTCTCTCCATGGAGCTGTTACGTAGAAAAAAATATGGATGTCAGAGCCTTGAATGGCAACTTCATAAAGCTTTTACATCCTACTTTTCTAGAGGACCAGGGATCCTTGCTACTTACACCTTCCTGTTGTCTTATCTTCACTTACGCCAGTCCTTCACTGAATTTTCAAAGCCTAATTAAAGTGATAACTCTTTCATTAAGTTTTACTGAAATATCATGGAGCCAACTGAACCAGTAAAAGATCACCATGATCATCAACCACAAACAGACCCTGTGTAGGATACAATGCCCAGAGCACATAGACACACAAAAGCACGAGGCAATCCCTACAGTTCGGTAGAGAGGATGGGATATAAATAGCTTAGGTGACCAGAGTGTTTCCATTCCCTATCCCATCCGAACAACAGGTGAATGACCTAGGAGAAAGGAGGAGGCCAGAAGGAAGCACATCCCTAGGGACAAAGACAGCTGTTAGGTCCCTACATGGAAAGAATGGGTCCTAGGAAATACAGCATGGCCATCCCTCTGACACTGTCTTCCAGTGAGCAATTTTCCTTGATTAAAACACTAGAGCTGGAAAGGGCCTAGAGATTTTATCTACTGTAATCCCTTCATTTTGCAAATACGAAAACTGGCCCAGTGAGGCAACTTGCTTAAAATCCCACCACCAATTAGTGGTAAAACCGATTCTAAAACTCAAAACTCCTACATTTAAACGCTACGCCACCAGCTCTACCGTCCACCCCAAGGTCACACACCATCCAGGATAACTGCTGAGCCCTGTATTAGAATATGCCTTTCAGACCAAAGTTCTAACCAGAGGCATTACAAATTAGGAAAGTTCTGGTAAACATATTACCTGTGATGCTGCATGGCAGTAGGTCGTCTTTGAGAATCTAATGAAAATTATAGACCTTTTCACCAGAAAAATGTGAACACACATAGATTTTGCTCTGTGAGCTAGGACCTAGTCCATACTTAGTATCTTTAATAGTAACAGAGATAAAAGAAAAACCCATAAGTTCACAGCTGGCCCCAAAGATGTGGGTTAGCCATTGCCTTAGGGGGGATACAGCCTCTTTTAACCTCAAGTATCTCTTGAGCATCTATCACGTGTTCAACACAGTGGAGGATGCAACAAAAACCAAACTGAGGGACTTCCCTGGTGGCACAGTGGTTAAGAATCCACCTGCCAATGCAGGGGACACAGGTTCGAGCCCTGGTCCGGGAAGATCCCACATGCCGCGGAGCAACTAAGCCCGTGCGCCACAACTACTGAGCCTGCACTCTAGAGCCCATGAGCCACAACTACTGAAGCCTGCGCTCTGCAAAGAGAAGCCACTACAATGAGAAGCCTGTGCACCACAATGAAGAGTAGCCCCCTCTCGCCGCAACTAGAAAAAGCCTGCGTGCAGCAACAAAGACCCAACACAGCCAAAAATAAATAAATTAATTAATTGATTAATTTTTTTAAAAAAACCAAACTGAGTGAAGACAAATGTATGATGACACTCAGGAGGAAACCACAGATAAAGAAATGTTAACTACTCATAAGCATGGCAGAAAAGTTTTAGGGGTAATAGGGTTTTTTTTAACCTGACCATAAAAATAAAATCAAAACAAGCCAACACTGATATTTTAAAAAGACAGAGTGAGAACACGTAGGAAGTAAGATAGGAATCTGAGGAAACTTCAAGGAAGAGCCACTAAACATGAACACAGGGTTGCGGGGCAAAGACCTTAGAGATTAAAAGGAACATAAACCCACTGAGAAGCAATTCAGTGAAGCTTCTATCAATGTCCAGGGCCCTTGACCCTCATCTTCCTTGACTCCAGTCCTCCTCCCCTCTCATTGTCACTGACCGTATATTTTCTGGGCTCTTCTCTCAAGAAGCAACCCTTCCTCAACGTCTCTGCTTGGCTAACCCTTGCTTCTACCACGTTCTGTGAATGTTCTTCAAGGATCAGGCTCCTGCTCTCTCTGCTTTAAAACTGCATCAGTTCAAAGTTTTCAACAATCATCCCCGGGCCAGCAATTCCAAACCGACATCCTCAGCCTTGTCTCTCACCTCGGAGCCAGTCTTGACCTTCCAAGTTCCTCAGTGAACATTTTCTTTTGAATGGACCACAATGACCTCATACCAAAAGCAAACCCATCGTCTTCTCTGCCCTGCCCCCATAACAACCAATTTTCTCTTTCAAATTGGTTACCCTTCTAACCACCTAGGCTTCAAAATAAGACACTTCCCTCCATATTCAGTGGTCAAGTCCTGTTCCTTCTTATATTTGGTCTAACTTGCCTCTCAAGCTTCTAATCTTTCACTCTTTGAAGCCACATATTTAATTATCTTATTGATCCTCTTAAAGTACTGCTTTTACCATGTCTGTTACCCATCAGATCTCTCATTCACTCAGCATTTACTACGTGCCAGACACCATGCTAGGCTCTGGGACAGACACAGGACTAAAGCTCACTCTGCTTTGAGGCAGCCCTGCCAGCACATGAGTGCCAGTCAGTGTAACTGGAACAGAAGAGAGACTGTCTTAGGAAGTTCGGATTTCAGAGTCTGACAGATGAATTTGGCCTTGAAGGATAAATGGCTTGTGCTGAGAAGGAAAGTTCTCCAAACAGAAGCAATGGCAGGAGCAAAGGCACAGTGGCACACAGGCATCACTCCTCACCTCCTCTACCATCCAGTCAGACCATCGATCTAAACAGCCGAACAAAAAAAAATGTACCTGTGATTATACTGTTCCTTGTTATTAAAGTTCTTTCCTCTCTGCATGCCAGATCCTACACTTAGCACAAGCCCAGCTCAAGTGCCACTTCTTCTACCCAGGCTTCTTTGATAATCTCAATCATCAAGATCCGAAATCCCAGATCTCTGTGACATCACGATTTAGTACTGCAGCATTCTACACTTACTCCATTTACATGCTGACAGTCCCAGCTAGAAAGAAAAGTTGAAAGCAAGCCCTACTAACTTACTTCCTACTTCCCTATGTTTAATTTATATTTAAAATCTTCCTGTGTTGCCTAGCAAAGGATCAAGCACAGAGTCCATATTCATTGATCTTTCTGGAAGCAATTAGGTTACATATATCAGTCAACAGACTTCAAAAATGTATATCCTTTGATTCATCACCTTTCTTAAGGAAAGGAGAAATTCAAACATTTATGTACAAATATTCATCATTGTCCTTTATAATAGGAAAAATTGGGAGCAAGCTTCTGCCAACAATAAGAGAATGTTTAAATAAATTATAAATGAAATACAGCCATCAAAAATTACATTTGAAGATTATATAATAAGAAAATGTTCATCATGTAACAATAGGGGAAAAAGCAATAATCAAAATTATATCTAAAATAATACTTCAATTTTGTAACATATTCACAAAGAAAAAACTGGCAAGAAACACAACAAAATGTTACCAATGGTCATTTCTGGGTGGTAGAATTACAGTCAAGTTTTATTTTCTTATTCTTATTTTTTTGAACTTCCTAAATTCTTTCCAAAAATCATGCATTGCTTCTCTAATCAGAAAATAAAGGCACACCTATAAATGTTATCTGTATCCATCCATACATACACACACACATATTTGACTATTCTGGGAACACAACAGGGAAACAATTATTGATTGACATGATCAGAAAAAGAAGAAACTAGTTTAAAAATTAGCGTGAACCTTTTAGTCTAAAATAGAAATAATCTCTTGACAATAAGAACAAGTTACAATGGGGAATTTACTACCTGGTAAATGTCACATGGAAAAACCTAAGAAATGTTTTAAGTGTGATACTGAGGCAATGATCTGTTGAGATCCCTTTTCGGTCCTAAAAATCTACAACTCTAACTCTTGGGTTTTTTCTTTTAAATTTTTTGACTTTTTGGTCATATTTTTTAACATATTTAAGGAGAAACTTCCATATAAAGGGTTTAATATCTTTGAATTTATTAAAAAATAGACCTATTTTAATTACCAAATGAGATAAAATGATTTCTAAACTACACAAGATTATATAAACATACAGCATTCCTATGTCTGTGGTGTAATAATTGTTTTTCCCTGGTGAGTTCCTGGAGGAAAAGGACTATGTTCATTCAACTTTGTAATCTTTGCAGCCGAGCACGGTGCCTGGGCACACAATACGCTCTCCACAGACCTGTGTGAAATTGAATATGGAATGATATGCACACCTACCACATCCACTAATTGAGATATTGCAAGGCCAAACTTTATTTTTATTTTGTCATTCAGGTGTTCCACTGGACGAACCCATCTCTCGTAGTCTTGAAATAAATCCTTAAACAAACTATCTTCATGTTTGGCAACAAAGGATGGTTCAGCTAATCCTGTATAACAAATTTTTAAAAGTTAGTGGATTGGCTTCTCTCCCACCAAATACCTCTACTTTAAAAAAGTTTTGCATTACTAATGAACCAAAGTATTATTTAGGCTATTGTCAAAGGTGATTTTAAAATGAAGGAGATTTAAAAATGTTTGTGATCAATAAGGGACACTCTGGTTCAGATATATTTCCTAGTTAAATCAGATTATTCACATGGAAATATGCTGAATTCCGAAAGAAGCACTCAGTACTTAATACAGAGTAATTTAAAATCTAAGTAACAAAAGCTTTTAAATTACCAGGGCTAGGGGGGTTGCTTGTCATAAAATTCCAAACCTAGAAAACAGATATATTAAAGTTTATTTATCAACTATAAATGTAAAATAAACATGCTTTAATTTACATGCTTTTAATATACAAATATATAAATATTGAACAAATTTTTCAGATTTGTCATACATTTGTTTGCTAGACATTTGTATACAATTACCTTAGGGCCTAAGACTTAAAAAAAAAAGATAAAATTTAAAAAGTTTTAGATGCCATAAGCCAAAGACTGGTTAGATTTATGGATCACAGTTATGTTTACACTTCTAATAAACTTAAGTAAGCCTCTTTAAAGAAATGAGTTTTCAGTGTTTTATGGACACTGGAGTCTCTATTAAGGAAATGTGGAATGTGTGAAATTCAAGGATGACATTTACTCAAGACTCATGATTCTACAAAGAAAAAACATTTATTTAAAACAAAATGTCACTGGCTTATTTATCATAAAGTATATACATAGGGATTTAGAGTAGCTAGTGTTGGCCTTTCTCTAACCTAAAAGAAATGATTTAACAGAAAATTAGCACTTTCACAAAATCTTCTCTTTTTGTTGTGATAGACCATGTTTTCTATTTGGAGCTATTAAAAAGTATCTGGTTACTCTAGCTAGAGGAAACCCATTCCCTGATTTTCTTTCACTGCTTATTTCTTCATGAATAGAGCAGCTTACCCCTCAGAGTTTATGTCTTGCTTCCCTGGGCAATTTAAGATATTTGATTTGATCTATAAATATCATAGAGTTTGTGCCATGCCTCTGTAAAAGCCTCCTTATGCTGAAATGTACAGCACTGGAGATATTTCAGTTCAGTTAGAATGTTATACACTAGAGAGGCATTCTTTTTAATGTTCAAAAGCTGTTAATTTCAGAGGTTCAAGTTAAAATAGCATTACTGAACCATTTCTCCTATTCTGATCCTATTTTAAAATGGAAACAACAAAAGTTTAAGGTTGTTTAAAGGACAGAGATAACAAAATGTTTTTTAACAGAATCTAAGGAAACTTTGCCTTACGGAAAAAAATACTAACTTGAATTGCCACCTCAAATTTTGTTTGAAAGAAAGTAGATAGGGTATAAATAAATAAAATGATAAATTTATCCTAACATTCTACTTAATGAGAACACTTAAGATACTACCTTGTGAATACCTTCTTAGTACATCCAATACTAGAAATACCATTTTCTTAGCACAACTTTACAGAAATGCCAGGTGCAAAGGTCAGTGGTATTTTAGCACAAAACCTTAATGGTGCACTCAAATTCTAGTTAGAGGTCATGTTTCTTTAGTTGGTTCTAAATGTTTTAAGCTTATACTGCTCATAAACCTCAAAATATTAAGAGGGAGATGATCCAATACATTCCCTCACTTCACAAATGAGGATATATGACCAGAAAGGCCAGTGCTACAGAGCTCATCAGTGGCAGAGCTCTGAAGGCCTCCCCTCTACCTTTTGCTCTTTCCACCCTAACATCTTCCACCTTGTGACAACTTTCTAAAAGAGCTTAATATCACATGCTGAGACCTCAAGCCCACACCAGTGTTTGTTCATTCATTCATTCAACAAACATTTAACAGAATGTGCCTTGTATCAGGCACCATGCCAAATGCTGGAAATACACTAGTAATCAAAGACAGCATCCACATTTACAGCCCAGTAGTAAGGACTGGCTCCAAAAATGTGATACTGTATATAAGCTAAATTCTATAGAAACTGAATCAAACTAAAAAATTATATTTTGAAAGTTGCTGTGAGGACTTCCCTGGTGGTGCAGTGGTTAAGAATCCGCCTGACAATTCAGGGGAAAAAGCTTGGGGCCCTGGTCCAAGAAGATCCCACATGCCATGGAGCAACTAAGCCTGTGTGACACAACTACTGAGTCTGCACTCTAGAGTCCACTCTAGAGCCCACAACTACTGAGCTCACATGCCACAACTACTGAAGCGCACACGCCTAGAGCCCGCGCTCCACAACAAGAGAAGCCACCACAATAAGAAGCCCGCGCACCACAACGAAGAGTAGCCCCTGCTCACTGCAACTAGAGAAAGCCCGCGCACAGCAGTGAAGACCCAATGCAGGCAAAAATAAATAAATTTATACATATAAGAAAAAAGTTGTTGTGAATAGTGAACGTGTGCTCATCCTACTCAAAATAAATACTTTAAATCAATCACTTTCAACCTAGGTTCCTTGGAATCCAGGGGCATTTATACTATACTATTCTCATTTATATCATACTGCTCTGCATTATTTTTCAATTACGTCACATAAGTCTTGGGTCACCAAAGAAACCAATATCCTGGAATGTAGGAATCCTTTCTTTAGTTTGGCATTCCTAAAGTATAATACTTAGTATTGATCACAGTAGTTACTTAAGAGTAGTTTTTCTTCCCTCACTACTTAAAGAGGAAATGAGGGGAGATTGGTTCAAGATGGCAGAGTAGAAGGACGTGCTCTCACTCCCTCCTGTGAGAGCACCAGAATCACAACTAACTGGTGAACAATCATGAACAGGAAGACACTGGAACTCACCAAAAAAGATACCCCACATCCAAAGACAAAGGAGAAGCCACAATGAGACGGCAGGAGGGGCGCAATCACAATAAAATCAAATCCTATAATTGCTGGATGGGTGACTCACAAAATAGAGAACACTTACACCGCAGAAGTCCACCCACTGGAGTGAAGGTTCTGAGCCCCATGTCAGGCTTCCCAACCTGGAGGTCCAGCAATGGGAGGAGGAATTCCTAGAGAATCAGACTTTGAAGTCTAGCAGGACTTGATTGCAGGACTTCAACAGGACTGGGGGAAACAGAGACTCCACCCCTGGAGGGCACACACAAAGTAGTGTGCACATCAGGACCCAGGGGAAGGAGCAGTGACCCCATAGGAGACTGAACCAGACCTACCTGCTGGTGTTAGAGGGTCTCCTGCAGGGGTGGGGGGTGGCTGTGGCTCACCGTGAGGACAAGGACACTGGCATCAGAAGTTCTGGGAAATACTCCTTGGCATGAGCCTTCCCAGGGTCTACCATTAGCCCCACCAAAGAGCCTGTGTAGGCTCCAATGTTGGGTCGCCTCAGGCCAAACAACGAACAGGTCGGGAACCCAGCCCCACCCATCAGCAGACAAGCAGATTAAAGATTTACTGAGCTCTGCCCACCAGAGCAACAGCCAGCTCTACCCACCACCAGTCCCTTCCATCAGAAAACTTGCAGAAGTCTCTTAGATAGCCTCATCCACCAGAGGGCAGTCAGCAAAAGCAAAAACAACTACAATCCTGCAGCCTGTAGAACAAAAACCACATTCGCAGAAAAACAGACAATATGAAAACACAGATGGCTATGTACCAGATGAAGGAACAAGACAAAATCCCAGAAAAACAACTAAATGAAGTGGAGATAGGCAACCTTCCAGAAAAAGAATTCAGAATAATGATAGTGAAGATGATCCAGGACCTTGGAAACAGAATGGAGGCAAAGATCGAGAAGATGCGAGAAATGTTCAACAAAGACCTAGAAGAATTAAAGAACAAACAGAGACGAACAATACAATAACTGAAATGAAAAATACACTAGAAGGAATCAATAGCAGAATAACTGAAGGAGAAGAACAGATAAGTGAACTGGGAGACAGAATGATGGAATTCACTGCTGCGGAACAGAATAAAGAAAAAAGAATGAAAAGAAATGAGGACAGCCTAAGAGACCTCTGGGACAACATTAAATGCAACAACATTCACATTATAGGGGTCCCAGAAGGAGAAGAGAAAGAGAAAGGACCCGAGAAAATATTTGAAGAGATCATAGTCGAAAATTTCTCTAACACAGGGAAGGAAATAGCCACCCAAGTCCAGGAAGTGCAAAAAGTCCTATACAGGATAAACCCAAGGAGAAACATGCCGAGACACATAGTAATCAAATTGGCAAAAATTAAAGACAAAGAAAAACTACTGAAAGCAGCAAGGGAAAAACGACAAATAACATGCAAGGGAACTCCCATAAGGTTAACAGCTGATTTCTCAGCAGAAACTCTACAAGCCAGAAGGGAGTGGCAGGATATACTTAAAGTGATGAAAGGGAAGAACCTACAACCAAGATTACTCTACCAGGAAAGGACCTCATTCAGATTCCATGCAGAAATCAAAAGCTTTACAGACAAGCAAAAGCTAAGAGAATTCGGCACCACCAAAAACTAAGAGAATTCAGCACCACCAAAGCTCTACAACAAATGCTAAAGGAACTTCTCTAACTGGGAAACAAAAGAGAAGAAAAGGACCTACAAAAACAAACCCAAAAAATTAAGAAACTTGTAATAGGAACATACATATCGATAATTATCTTAAACGTGAATGGATTAAATGCTCCAACCAAAAGACACAGGTTTGCTGAAAGAATACAAAAAAAACACCCATACATATGTTGTCTACAAGAGACCCACTTCAGACCTAGGGACACATACAGACTGAAAACGAAGAGGTGGAAAAAGATATTCCATGCCAATGGAAATCAAAAGAAAGCTGGAGTAGCAATACTCATATCAGATAAAATAGACTTTAAAATAAAGAATGTTACAAGAGACAAGGAAGGACACTAAATAATGATCAAGGGATCACTCCAAGAAGAAGATATAACAATTATAAATATATATGCACCCAACATAGGAGCACCTCAATACATAAGGCAACTGCTAACAACTATAAAAGAGGAAATTGACAGTAACACAATAATAGTGGGGAACTTTAACACCTCATTTACACCAATGGACAGATCATCCAAACAGAAAATTAATAAGGAAACACAAGCTTTAAATGACACAATAGACCAGATAGATTTAGTTGATATTTATAGGACATTCCATCCAAAAACAGCAGATTACACTTTCTTCTCAAGTGCGCATGGAACATTCTCCAGGATAGATCATATCTTGGGTCACAAATCAAGCCTTAGTGAAATTAAGAAAATTGAAATCATATCAAGCAACTTTTCTGACCACAATGCTATGAGATTAGAAATCAATTACAGGGAAAAACCCGTAAAAAACACAAACACATGGAGGCTAAATAATACGTTACTAAATAACCAAGAGATCACTGAAGAAATCAAAGAGGAAATCAACGAATACCTAGAGACAAATGACAATGAAAACACGACAATCTAAAACCTATGGGATGCAGCAAAAGCAGTTCTAAGAGGGAAGTTTATAGCAGTACAATCCTACCTCAAGAAACAACAAACATCTCAAATAAATCATCTAACCTTACACCTAAAGGAACTAGAGAAAGAAGAACAAACAAAACACAAAGTTAGTAGAAGGAAAGAAACCATAAAGATCAGAGCAGAAATAAATGAAATAGAAACAAAGAAAACAATAGCAAAGATCACTAAAACTAAAAGCTGATTCTTTGAGAAAACAAACAAAATTGATAAACCTTTAGCCAGACCCATCAAGAAAAGGAAGGAGAGGACTCAAATCAATAAAACTAGAAATGAAAAAGGAGAAGTTACAACAGACATGGCAGAAATACAAAGCATCCTAAGACAGTACTACAAGCAACTCTATGCCAGTAAAATGGACAACCTGGAAGAAATGGACAAATTCTTAGAAAGATATATAACCTTCCAAGACTGAACCAGAAAGAAATAGAAAATATGAACAGACCAATCACAAGTAATGAAATTGAAACTGTGATTAAAAATTTTCCAACAAAGAAAAGTCCAGGACCAGATGGCTTCACAGGTGAATTCTATCAAACATTTAGAGAAGAGTTAACACCCATCCTTCTCAAACTCTTCCAAAAAATTGCAGAGGAAGGAACACTCCCAAACTCATTCCATGAGGCCACCATCACCCTGATACCACAACCAGACAAAGATACTACAAAAAAAGAAAATTACAGACCAATATCACTGATGAATATAGATGCAAAAATCCTCAACAAAATACTAGCAAACAGAATTCAATGACACATTAAAAGGTACATATACCATGATCAAGTGGGATTTATCCCAGGGATGCAAGGATTCTTCAGTATATGCAAATCAATCAATGTGAAAAACCATATTAACAAAATGAAGAATAAAAACCATATGATCTGGCTTCCCTGGTGGCGCAGTGGTTAAGAATCTGCCTGCCAATGCAAGGGACACGGGTTCAAGCCCTGGTCCGGGAAGATCCCACATGCCGCGGAGCAGCTAAGCCCGTGTGCCACAACTACTGAGCCTGCGCTCTAGAGCCTGCAAGCCACAACTACTGAGCCCATGCACCACAACTACTGAAGCCTGCGTGCCTAGAGCCTGTGCTCCCAACAAGAGAAGCCACGACAATGAGGAGCCCATGCACCGCAACGAAGAGTAGCCCCTGCTCACAACTAGAGAAAGCCCGCGCACAGCAAGGAAGACCCAACGCAGACAAAAAAAAATTAAAAAATAAAAAATAAAATTAATTAATTAATTAATTAAAAAATAAAACCATATGATCATCTCAATAAATGCACAAAAAGCTTTTGACAAAATTCAACACCCATTTATGATAAAAACTCTCCAGAAAGTGGGCATAGAGAGAACCTACCTCAACATAATAAAGGCCATATACGACAAACCCATAGCAAACATCATTCTCAATGGTGAAAAACTGAAAGCATTTCCTCTAAGATCAGGAACAAGACAAGGATGTCCACTCTCACCACTATTATGCAACATAGTTTTGGAAGTCCTAGCCTTGGCAATCAGAGAAGAAAAAGAAATAAAAGGAATACAAATAGGAAAAGAAGTAAAACTGTCACTCTCTGCAGATGACATGATACAATACACAGAGAATCCTAAAGATGCCTCCAGAAAACTACTAGAGCTAATCAATGAATTTGGTAAAGTTGCAGGATACAAAATTAATGCACAGAAATCTCTTGAATTCCTATACACTAATGATGAAAAATCTGAAAGAGAAATTAAGGAAACACTCCCATTTACCACTGCAACAAAAAGAATAAAATGCCTAGGAATAAACCTACCTCGGAAGACAAAAGACCTGTATGCAGAAAACTATAAGACACTGATGAAAGAAATTAAAGATGATACAAACAGATGGAGAAATATACCATGTTCTTGGATTAGAAGAATCAATAATGTGAAAATGACTATACTACCCAAAGCAATCTACAGATTCAGTGCAATCCCTATCAAATTACCAATGGCATTTTTTACAGAACTAGAACAAAAAATCTTAAAATTTGTATGGAGACACAAAAGACCCCAAATAGCCAAAGTGGTCTTGAGGGAAAAAAACAGAGCTGGAGGAATCAGACTCCCTGACTTCAGACTATACAACAAAGCTACAGTAATCAAGACAATATGGTACTGGCACAAAAACAGAAATATAGATCCATAGAACAGGATAGAAAGCCCAGAGATAAACCCATGCACCTATGGTCAACTAATCTATGACAAAGGAGGCAAGGATATACAATGGAGAAAAGACAGCCTCTTCAATAAGTGGCGTTGGGAAAACTGGACAGGTACATGTAAAAAAATGAAATTAGAACACTCCCTGGGAACATATGTATATGTATAACTGATTCACTTTGTTATAAAGCAGAAACTAACACACCATTGTAAAGCAATTATACCCCAATAAAGATGTTAAAAAATAAAATAAAGTAAACTCAAAATGGATTAGAGACATAAATGTAAGACCAGACACTATAAAACTCTTAGAGGAAAACATAGGAAGAACACTCTTTGACATAAATGACAGCAAGATCTTTTTTGACCCACCTCCTAGAGTAATGGAAATAAAAACAAAAATAAGTGGGACCTAATGAAACTTAAAAGCTTTTGCACAGCAAAAGGAACTACAAGCAAGACGAAAAGACAACCCTCAGAATGGGAGAAAATATTTGCAAACGAATCAATGGACAAAGGATTAATCTCCAAAATATATAAACAGCTCATGCAGCTCCATATTTAAAAAAGAAACAACCCAAGGCTTCCCTGGTGGCGCAGTGGTTGAGAGTCTGCCTGCCGATACAGGGGGCGCGGGTTCGTGCCCCAGTCCGGGAAGATCCCACATTCCAGGCAGTGGCTGGGCCCGTGAGCCATGGCCGCTGAGCCTGCGCGTCCGGAGCCTTGTGCTCCGCAACGGGAGAGGCCACAACAGTGAGAGGGCCACGTACCGCAAAAAAAAAAAAAAGAAACAACCCAATCCAAAAATGGGCAGAAGACCTAAATAGACATTTCTCCAAAGAAATGTCTTAGCCATACAGATGTCCAAGAAGCACATGAAAAGCTGCTCAACATCACTAATTATTAGAGAAATGCAAATCAAAACTACAATGAGGTATCACCTCACACCAGTTCGAATGGGCATCATCAGAAAATTTACAAATAACAAATGCTGGAGAGGGTGTGGAGAAAAGGGAACCCTCTTGCACTGTTGGTGGGAATGTAAATTGGTACAGCCACTATGGAGAACAGTATGGAGGTTCCTTAAAAAATTAAAAATAGAATTACCATATGATCCAGCAATCCCACTACTGGGCATATACCCTGAGAAAACCATAATTCAAAAAGACACATGCACCCGAATGTTCAATGCAGCACTATTTACAATAGTCAGAACATGGAAGCAACCTAAATGCCCATTGACAGATGAACGATTTTAGAAGATGTGGTACATATATACAATGGAATATTACTCAGCCATAAAAAGGAATGAAATTGAGTCATTTGTAGAGCCGTAGATGGATCTAGAGACTGTCATGCAGAGTGAAGTAAATCAGAAAGAGAAAAAAAAATATTGTATATTAACACATGTATGTGGAACCTAGAAAAATGGTACAGATGAACCGGTTTGCAGGGCAGAAATTGAGACACAGATGTAGTGAACAAACGTATAGACACCAAGGGGGGAAAGTGATGGTGGTGGGTGGTGGTGTGATGAATTGGGAGATTGGGATTGACATATATACACTAATATGGATAAAATGGATAACTAATAAGAACCTGCTATATAAAAAAATAAAGAAAATAAAATTCAAAAAAAAAGAGGGAACCAGGAGAAAGTTTTTGCAAATCATACATCTGACAAGGGATTTGTATAATAAAAGACCCAACAACCTAATCAACCCAATTTTAAAATAGGTAAGTTATCTAAAAGAAGAAAGGCTAAGTACATGAAAAGATGTTCAAAACCTTTAGCCATCAGGAAGATGCAAATCAAAACCATGAGATACCACATCATACCCACTAAGATGCCTATAATAAATAACACAGATAATAACGAGTGTTGGTAAAAATATGGAGAAATTGGGACCCTCATACACTGCTAGCGGGGAAGTAAAATTGTACTATTGCTTTGGAAAACAGTCTGGCAGTTCCTAAAAAGTTAAAGGGTGACCAAAGACCTAGCAATTCCACTCCTAGGTACATACTCACGAGAAATGAAAACCGACGTCCATACAAAAACTTGTATATGAATGTTCATAGCAGCATTATTCATAATAGCCAAAAAGTAGAAACAATGCAAATGCCCATCAAATGATAAATGGATAAAACATAGTATATCTAATAGAATATTATTTGGACATAAAAATGAGTGAATTACTGATGCATGCTAGAACCTAGATGAACCTTGAAAACATTATGCTAATAAAAGAAGCCTGTCACAAAAGACCACATATTATATGATTCCATTTACATGAAATATCCAGAATAGGCAAATCTATAGAAACACAAAGCAGATTTTTGATTGCCTAGAGAGGAAGTGCTTTGGGGGTGATATGAAAATGTTCTAAAATCAACTGTGGTGATGGCTGCATGTGAATATAGTAAAATCCACTGAATTATACACTTTCAATATTGAATTGTATCTCAATAAAGCTGTTATTAAAAGAGAACCTCTTTATGACTAATGACTGAGAAATATATGTACAAATATAGTAGTATATCTGAATTGAGAAAATATAACAAACAGTATAGGTATAACCTTCAGAAAAGCTATTTGAACAATTACCCCATAAGTTTTCTTAATAAACATAAAACTTAATGTGCAATGCCACTGCATTTATTTTCCTTATTTCTTTTTGATGTTTTATAACTTTCCCAGGAATAGTCTATTTTTTAAAAATTAAGACTTTGTTCCTCCCAACAAACAAAATCCAGGACCAAACAAGCACTTCACTGGTGAATTCTACCAAACATTTAAAGAAGAACTAATACCAGTCCTTCTCAAACGCTTCCAAAAAATAGGAAGGAACACTTCCAAACTCATTTTACAAGGCAAACACTACCCTGATACCAAAATCAGACAAGGATGCCACAAGAAAAGAAAATAACAGACTAATATCCCTGATGAACATAGATGCAAAAATCCTCAACAAGATATTAGCAAACCAAATTTAACAATACATTTAAACAATCATACACTATGGTCAAGCAGGATTTATTCAAGGGATGCAAGGATGATTCAATATCCAGAAGTCAATCAATGTGATACACATTAACAAAATGAAGGATAAAAATCATATGGTTGACACAGATGGAGAGAACAAATGTATGGACACCAAGAGGGGAAAGCGGGGTGTTGGGGGGTGCTGGTGGGATGAATTGGGAGATTGGGATTGACATATATACACTAATATGTATGAAATAAATAACTAATAAGAACCTACTGAATAAAAATATCAACTTAAATTAAATTCAAGAAAAATCATATGGTCATCTCAATAGATTCAGAAAAGCATTTGACAAAATTCGGCATCCATTGATGATTAAAAACTCTCAACAAAGCAGATATAGAGGGTACATACCTCAACATAATAAAGGCCATATACAAGTCCATAGCTAACATCATACTCAATGGTGAAAAGCTGAAAGCTTTTCTTCTAAGATCAGGAACAAGACAAGGATGCCCATTCTCACCACTTTTATTCAACATAGTGTTGGAAATCCTAGCAAGAGCAATTAACAAAGAAAAAGAGATAAAAGGCATCCAAATAGGAGAGGAAGAAGTAAAACTGTCACTATTTGCAGATGACATGATATTATACAAAGAGAAAACCCTAATGACTCCATCAAATAACTTTTAGAATAAAGGAATTCAGTTTAAAGTTGCAGGATACAAAATGAATATACAAAAATCTGTTGCTTTTGTATACACTAATAACAAACTATCAGAAAGAAAAGTTAAGAAAACAATCCCATTTACAGTTGCATCAAAAAGAAAAAGATACCTAGGAATAAATTTAACCAAGGAGGTGACAAACCTGTAGAATGAAAGCCATAAGACATTGATGAAAGAAATTGAAGAAGACACAAAGGGAGAGATATACTATGCTCATGGATTAGAAGAATTAGTATTGTTAAAATGTCCACACTGCCCAAACCAATGTACAGATTTAATACAATCTCTATCAAAATTCCAATGGCATTTTTCACAGAAATAGAATACACAATCCTAAAATTTGTATGGAAACACCAAAGACTCCAAATAGCCAAAACAATCTTGAGAAAGAACAAAGCTGATGGGATCATGTTCCCTGGTTTCAAACTACATTACAAAGCTATAACAATCAAAACAGTATGGTATTGTCATACAGACACATAGATCAATGGAACAGAATAGAGATCCCACAAATAAACCTACACATATATGGTCAACTGATTTATGATAAAGGAGACAAGAATATACAATGGGTTATAAAATGAATAAGTCACAGGGATGTAATATGCTGCACAGGAAACATAGTCAATACCTTTATATGGTGTGTAATGTATAAAAATATTGAATCAGTACATTGTACACCTGAAACTAATATAATATTGTAAGTCAACTATACTTCAATTTTTAAAATGTATATAGATAGATAGTTATACACAATGGGGAAAGGACAGCCTCTTCAATAAATGGTCCTGGGGAAACTGGACAGACATTTGCAAAAGAAAGAAATTGGACCACTATCTTACACCATACACAAAAATTAACGCAAAATGGATTAAAGACTTGAACATAAGACCTGAAACCATAAAACTAGAGGAAAACATAGTAAGCTCCTTGACATTGGTCTTGGTGATGATTCTTCGGATTTGACACCAAAAGCAAAGCCAACAAAAGTGAAAATAAGCAAGTGGAACTACATCAAACTAAAAAACTTTTACATAGCAAAGAAAACTACCAACAAAATGAAAAGGCAACCTACAGAATGGGAGAAATTATTTGCAAATCATATATCTGATAAGGGGTTAATATCCAAAATATATAAAGAACACATACAATTCAATGGCAAAAAAACCCCCAAACAATCCAATTAAAAAATGGGCAGAGGATCTGAATAAACACTTTTACAAAGAATACATACAGCTGGCCAAGAAGTAAATGAAAAGGTACTGAGAAGCACTGGTGAGGGTGTAGAGAAAAGGGAACCCTTGTGCACTATTGGTGGGAATGTAAATCAGTACAGCCACTATGGAAAACAGTACAGATGTTCCTCAAAAAATTAAAAATATAACTATCACGTGATACAGCAATTCTACTTCAGGGGCTTTACCCAAGGAAAACAAAAACACTAACTTGAAAAGATATTTGTAACCCATGTTCATTGCAGCATTACTTAGAATAGCCAAGATATGAAAACAACCTCGGTGTCCACAAATGGATGAATAAAGAAAATGTGATATATATATATACACACACACACACATAATATGTGCGTGTGCACATGTACACACACACACAATGGAATGTTATTCAACCATCAAAAAGAAGGAAATCCTGCCATTTGCGACAACATGGATGGACCTTGAGGGCATTATGCTAAGTGAAATAAGTCAGACAGAGAAAGACAAATACTATGTGATCTCACTTATATGTGGAATCTTTAAAAAAAAAATAGGAAAAAAAAAACAAACCCAGTTCATACAGAGGAACAGGAAGTGGGGGGTGGGAGAAATGGGTGAAGGGGCTCAAAAGGTAAAAAATTCCCGTTATAAAATAAGTCATGGGGGTGTAATGTACAGCATGGTGACTGTAGTTAATAAAACCATGTTACATATTTGAAGGTTGCTAAGAGAGTGAATCTTGAAAGTTCTCATCACAAGAAAAAAATTTGTAACTGTGTATGGTGGCAAATGTTAACCAGACTTACTATGGTGATCATAAACAATTAAAAAAAATAATACCTTTTAGAGCAGTTTGAGGTTCATAGCAAATCTGAGGGGAAGGTACAGAGATTTTTATATGCCCTGCCCCCCCCACATGCATAGCCTCCCCCATTATCAACATCCCCATCAGAGCAGAACATTCCTTGCAACTGATGAACCTACACTGATATATCATTATCACCAAAATCTATAGTTTACATTACACTTGCCTCTTGATGTTATATATTCTATGGGTTTGGACAAATTTATGATGGCATGAACCCATCATTACGGCATCCTACAGTATTTTCACTGCCCTAAAAATCCTCTGTGCTCTGCCTATTCATCTCTCCCCCTTCAACCTCCCGCAATCACTGAATTTTTTACTGTCTCCATGGTTTTGCCTTTAACAGTCTATTTTGATAACTATATTAATAACAGATTATGGTACTTGAATGGTCTGAATGTTTGTTTCTTCCCAAAATTCATGTTGAAATCCTAACCCCCAAAGGTTATGGTATTGGTAGGTAGGGCCTTTGGGAGCTGCTTCAGTCATGAGGGTGGAATCCCCATTAACAGGGCTAGGACCTTATAAAAAGGCTCCAGAGAGCTCCCTAGCACATTCTGCCATAAGAGGACACAACAAGAAGTCTGAGACCTGGAAGAGGGCCCTCATCCATCCACACTGATCCCAGACTTCCAGCCCCCAGAAGTGTGAGAAATCAATTCCTGTTGTGTATAAGCTACTCCGTGTGTGGCATTTTGCTATAGCAGCCCAAATGGACTAAGCCAGCATTTGAGTAATATCAACTGCACACTTTTTTTCTTTGTAAACCTCAACAGTACATTTTTAAAGTGTCAACAGCAAATGTGCGAACATCCTTTATAAGTGAAGAGACTAAAGTTCTGAAAGGTTGTCATTTGCCCAGGATCATACAGCAAAAGGCTGGGAAGCTGACTTGTCACAAGGCTTTGAAGCCAGGTTTGTCACCCAAGTCCATGGTTTTTCCATATCAAGTGATTCCACCTTTATAGGTTAAGTGCCAGTTAATCATAGAACTCTAATTGCAACCCAGATCAATCCTCTTTCCTCTTACTCAGTAGGCTTCTTGAGGTTATGGAAAATGAGAATAGGGGACTCTTTATGCATTTAAATGTTAAGCGCTAACATATATAACGATATAGAGAAACATCTTTATTTTTCTTAGTCATATATGTGATCCCTCCCCTCGGAGAGGCCTTCCTGATACCAATGGTCCTAGGATAAAAGAAGAATCCTGCTGCTCTCAAACACTGCTGATAGAAATGTAAAGTGTTACTGCCTTTTGGAAAAGTAACCTTGAAATATTTTAATCTTGCAAAATTTATCAAAAAATAAAAGTATATATTCCCTTGATTCAGCAACCCCACACCTAACTCCCATAGCAATAAAAGCACCAGTACATAAGGACATATGCACAAGAATGTTTACCACAGTAAACGCTGTAGCAAAAATCTGGAAACAAAACAAACAATTAGAGTATAACATATCCATTACATGAAATATTATGAAGTCATTAAAAGGCTTACAGGACAAAGGTGCCAGGACCACTCAATGTGGGAAAGAAGAGTTTCTTCAACAAATAGTGTTGGGAAAACTGGTTAGCCACATGCAAAAGAATTAAGTTGGATGCTTACCTAACACCATATACAAAAATCAGCTAAAAATGGATTAAAGACCTAAATTTAAGACCCCAAACCATAAAACTCCAAGAAGAAAACATAGGGGAAAAGCTTCATGATACTGGATTTGGCAATGATTTCTTGGAAATGACACCAAAAGCACAAGCAATACAAACAAAAATAGACAAATGAGACTATATCTAACTTAAAAACTTCTGTGCATCAAAGGATGTAATCAATTTTCTAAACAAGTATATACAAAATCTTTATAAATTCACATATTTCTCCAAAAGTGTACAAGCAGTCTCAATTCATTGGGACAAAAATCAATATTTTTGTGCTCCACAGGTGACTGAATGAAGTCTTTGTACAGTTCAGGGAAGCTATGGATAGAAACTGAGCTAGGTTTGAAAAACAATACTGTGTCATGTAAAAACAACAATTCACAGCTGTTGTGGACAGCCACTTGCTCCCTTTCAGGGTTCCAGGTCCCTTTGTGTGGCAGAGGTCTTAAATTTGAAGTCTTTCTGTGGTCCTCATGGACAGCGCCTTGGATCTCTGTGAGGTCCTCAGTAGTGTCTCTGTGTCGGAGGAGAGGTGCCAGGATGCATGGGGTGGGGTTGCCGTCATCAAAGTGGACATGCTTGCTCTCTTCCCTGGTGCTCAGTGTCCGTGTGTTTGCATGGCATCTGTGGCTTTCAGTCGGGTCGAGTTGCCCTGTGGGCAGGAGGATGGCACGTGTGACAAGGCTGTCGAGCATTTGAGCGTTTCCTTGGGGGTCAGGGCCGCAAGTCCTGCCAGCTGGAGAGCTGGCTGGAACGTGGCCGGGAAGGTGGCCTAGTTTCTGCTGTGGGGTTTGACCCTGGGTCATGGTTGCTGAAGACCACTGCTTCCCATGGTCGGTGTCCCTGCGGGTCCCCAGAAGATGATCTGGCCTAGTTGGCCTGAAGTGGCACCTGGGCTGAATTCCTTTGGCCCCTTGAGAGGAAGACAGGCTGCATCTTGCCTGTAGCCAGCTGCAGGGTGGTGTCAGCCTGCCCATGGGAGGCTCCCTTGTTCCTGGAAGCGCTGGCAGTGGCCCCAAGTGCACATCAGATGTGCTAGTAGCTGGCAGGGTCTCCAGGTCCACATAGATGTCACATCCACGGCCGGGAGGCTGGTCCCTCAAGTCTATGTGCTTTGGTCAGAAGGCGGGGCTGCTGGAGAGTGGGAGCCCATGGCTATTTCAACAGCCCATCGGGGTCAAAGTTCGCATGCGGCCTCTTGAAGGCGGCTGGGGTCTTTCTCCATTCAGTAGGAGGGTCCGAGGCCAGGGCTCTGTGTATAAGGTGTGGCTTTTACTGTTCAAGGCACTGCAGAGGAGCAAAGGGACACACAGAGACCAAGACGCAGATACAGAGGCACACACAGAAACCCGCAAGCATGTCCACGCGCGCAATCACAGACGCACGCATGCGCACACACATACACCCTCTCACGCGCAGGCCCACCTACGTGCCTACCTTCCTGCAGTTGTGCTGTCAGACATGCATTCAGTTCTCCTAAGTGATAGAGGTACTTGGGAAGCAGGTGCAGGGCTCACGCCCAGGTAAATGTTTGCATTAATCGTGTTTTCTGAGAACCACGGTCCAATTCTGAAGCCTGTGTGATTTCTGTCTACTTCTCAGGTGCACTTGCTGGGCAAGGCTGGCTGTTGGTGAGGACAAGAAGACCTTCGCGTGGTCTGAGGACTGGAGGTGGTAGGGAGACCTGGAAGAAGTGAGGTAGGCCCAGGGTGCCGAGCGTGGCTGTGGATACCTCAGGACAGTAGGCCTTCAAGCACCCCAAGATGTGCCACTGGATATTAGGGTTTCCTCAGACGGGCCCAGTGGCTGCAAGCATGGATTGACTGTTCCTCTTGCTGAGTGGCCTGGGGGCTGTGGATTCCCCAGGCTGTTGGAGTACTTGGGGGTCACTGGCTCCTCGGCGGAGCCACGCGGCCTGCCCTGTCGGGTTCTGCAGCGTCCCAGCACGTGCTCGGATTGATGATGACTCCCTTGTATGCATTCCTTGGAAAATCTGAACAAAATGAGGGAGAACACTCTACCGTTTCCTCATCGAAACTGAGGTCCAAAAAATAAAAACAACAATTCACAGTTGAACTGAAACACTGTGAATGCGTTAATACCTGCCATAAAACAACAATTTATCTAATACAGTATTAACCTGCTTGTCATGTAACACAATGTTCATTGCAGCACTATTTACAATAGCCAGGATATGGAAGCAACCTAACTGTCCATCAACAGATGAATGGATAAAGAAGATGTGGCACATATATACAATGGAATATTACTCAGCCATAAAAAGAAATGAAATTGAGTTATTTGTAGTGAGGGGGATGGACTCAGAGTCTGTCATACACAGTGAAGTCATAAAGAGAAAAATGAATATTGTATGCTAACACATATATATGGAATCTAAAAAAAAAATGGTTCTGAAGAATCTAGGGGCAGGACAGGAATAAAGACACAGACGTAGAGAATGGACTTGAGGACAGGGGGAGGGGGAAGGGTAAGCTGGGACGAAATGAGAGAGTGGCATGGACACATATACACTACCAAATGTAAAACAGATAGCTAGTGGGAAGCAGCCACATAGCACAGGGAGATCAGCTCGGTGCTTTGTGACCACCTAGAGGGGTGGGACAGGGAGGGTGGGAGGGAGAGGCAAGAGGGAGGGGATATGGGGATATATGTATACGTATAGCTGATTCACTTTGTTATACAACAGAAACAAACACAACAATGTAAAGCAATCATACTCCAATAAAGATGTTAAAAAAAAATTAACCTATTTGCTAAACAGGCTTTGATTTATAAGATGCATATATTTCCAAAACTGTTCAACATCTCTACTTATAAATTAATTCACAGGATTCATATAGTTGCTTTTTAGTTTCAAAAGGGTGTTAGCAAAAATAATACGAGGAGACCTTCAAGATGGCAGAGGAGTAAGACGTGGAGATCACGTTCCTCTCCACAAATACATCAGAAATACATCTACATGTGGAACAACTCCTACAAAACACCTACTGAACACTGGCAGAAGACCTCAGACTTCCCAAAAAGCAAGAAACTCCCCATGTACCTGGGTAGGGCAAAAGAAAAAAGAGACAAAAGAATAGGGACGGGACCTGCACCAGTGGGAGGGAGCTGTGAAGGAGGAAAGGTTTCCACACACTAGGAAGCCCCTTCACTGGTGGAGATGGCGAGTGGGCGGGGTGGGGGAAGCTTTGGAGCCACGGAGGAGAACACAGCAACAGGGGTGCGGAGGGCAAAGTGGAGAGATTCCCACACAGAGGATTGGTGCCGACCAGCACTCACCAGCCCAAGAGGCTTGTCTGCTCACCTGCCAGGGCGGGTGGGGGCTGGGAACTGAGGCTCCAGCTTCGGAGTTCAGATCCCAGGGAGAGGACTGAGGTTGCCTGCGTGAACACAGCCTGAAGGGGGCTAGTATGCCACAAGTAGCCTGGAGGGAGTCTGGGAAAAAGTCTGAAACTGCCTAAGAGGCAAGAGACCATCCTTTCGGGGTGTGCGAGGAGAAGGGATTCAGAGCACCGCAAAAACGAGCTCCAGAGACGGGCGCGAGCCGCGTCTGTCAGCGCAGACACCAGAGACGGGCGTGAAGTGCTAAGTCTGCTGCTGCAGCCACCAAGAAGCCTATGAGCAAGCACAGGTCACTATCCACGCCTCCCCTCCCGGGAGCCTGTACAGCCCACCACTGCCAGGGTCCCATGATCCAGGAACAACTTCCCCAGGAGAGCACACAGCACGCCTAAGGCTGTTGCAACGTCACGCTGGCCTCTGCTGCCGCAGGCTCGCCCCGCATTCTATACCCCTCTCAGCCCCGGGCCTGAGCGAGCCAGAGCCCCCTAATCAGCTGCTACTTTAACTCTGTCCTGAGTGAAGAACAGACGCCCTCTGGTGACGTAAACGCAGAGGCAGGGTGAAAGCCAAAGCTGAACCCCAGGAGCTATGAGAACAAAGAAGAGAAAGGGAAACTTCTCCCAGCAGCCTCAGGAGCAGCGGATTAAATCTCCACAGTCAACTTGATATACGCTGCATCTGTGGAACACCTGAATAGACAACGAATCATCCCAAATTGAGGCGGTGGACTTTGGGAGCAACTGTAGACTTGGGGGTTTGCTTTCTGCATCTAATTTTTTTCTGGTTTTATGTTTATTGTAGTTTAGTGTTTAGAGTTTATTATCATTGGTAGATTTGTTTATTGATTTGGTTGCTCTCTTCCTTTTTTTAATATATATATATTTTTCCTTTTTCTCTTTTTGTGAGTGTGTATGTATATGCTTCTTTGTGTGATTTTGTCTGTATAGCTTTGCATTTACAATTTGTCCTAGGGTTCTGTCTGTCTGTTTTTTGGGGGGGTTTTGTCTTTTTTTAGTATATTTTTTAGCCCTTGTTATTGTTGGTGGATTTGTTTTTTGGTTTGGTTGCTCTCTTCTTTATTTTTTTAATACTTTAAAATTTTTAAAAATACTTTTTAAATTTTTTTATTTTAATAACTTTATTTTATTTTTTCTTTCTTTCCTTCTTTTTTCTCCCTTTTCTCCTGAGCCATCTGGCTGACAGGATCTTGCTGCTCCGGCTGGGTGTCAGGCCTGTGCCTCTGAGGTGGGAGAGCTGAGTGCAGGACATTGGTCAACCAGAGACCTTCTGGCTCCATGTAATATCAAACAGCAAAAGCTCTCCCAGAGATCTCGATCTCAATGCTAAGACCCAGCTTCACTCAACGACCAGCAAGCTACGGTGCTGGACACCCTATGCCAAACAACTAGCAAGAAAGGAACACAACCCCACCCATTAGCAGAGAGGCTGCCTAAAGTCATAAGTTCACAGACACCCCAAAACACACCACCAGATGTGGACCTGCCCACAAGAAAGACAAGATCCAGCCTCATCCACCAGAACACAGGCACCAGCCCCCTCCACCACGAAGCCTACACAACCCAATGAAACAACCTTAGCCACTGGGGACAGACACCAAAAACAACAGGAACTATGAACCTGCAGCCTTCAGAAAGGAAACTCCAAACACAGTAAGTTAGGCAAAATGAGAAAACAGAAAAACACACAGCAGATGAAGGAGCAAGGCAAAAACCCACCAGACCAAACAAATGAAGAGGAAATAGGCAGTCTACCTGAAAAAAAAATTCAGAGTAATGATAGTAAAGATGATCCAAAATTTTGGAAATAGAATGGAGAAAATACAAGAAACGTTTAACAAGGACCTAGAAGAACTAAAGAGCAAACAAACAATGATGAACAACACAATAAATGAAATTTAAAATTCTCTAGAAGGAATCAATAGCAGAATAACTGCGGCAGAAGAATGGATAAGTGACCTGGAAGATAAAATAGTAGAAATAACTACTGCAGAGCAGAATAAAGAAAAAGACTGAAAAGAATTGAGGACAGTCTCAGATACCTCTGGGACAACATTAAACACACCAACATTCGAATTATAGGGGTCCCAGAAGAAGAAGAGAAAAAGAAAGGGACTGAGAAAATATTTGAAGAGATTATAGTTGAAAACTTCCCTAATATGGGAAGGGAAATACTCAACCAAGTCCAGGAAGCACAGAGAGCCCCATACAGGATAAATCCAAGGAGAAACATGCCAAGACACATATTACTCAAACTGTCAAAAATTAAATACAAAGAAAACATACTAAAAGGAGCAAAGGAAAAACAACAAATAACACACAAGGGAATCCCCATAAGGTTAACAACTGATCTTTCAGTAGAAACTCTGCAAGCCAGAAGGGAGCGGCAGGACGTATTTAAAGTGATGAAAGGGAAAAACCTACAACCAAGATTACTCTACCCAGCAAGGATCTCATTCAGATTTGATGGAGAAATTAAAACCTTTACAGACAAGTAAAAGCTAAGAGAATTCAGCACCACCAAACCAGCTTTAAACAAATGCCAGAGGAACTTCTCTAGGCAAGAAACACAAGAGAAGGAGAAGACCTACAATAACAAACCCAAAACAATTAAGAAAATGGTAATAGAAACATACATAGCAATAACTACCTTAAATGTAAATGCTCCAACCAAAAGACCCAGACTGGCTGAATGGATACAAAAACAAGACCCATATAAATGCTGTCTACAAGAGACCCACTTCAGACCTAGGGACACATACAGACTGAAAGTGAGGGGATGGAAAAACTTATTCCATGCAAATGGAAATCAAAAGAAAGCTGGAGTAGCAATTCTCATATCAGACAAAATAGACTTTAAAATAAAGACTATTACAAGAGACAAAGAAGGACACTACATAGTGATCACGGGATCAATCCAAGAAGAAGATACAACAATTGTAAATATTTACGCACCCAACATAGGAGCACCTCAATACATAAAGCAAATGCTAACAGCCATAAAAGGGGAAATCAACAGTAACACAATCATAGTAGGGAACTTTAACACCGTACTTTCATCAATGGACAGATCATCCAAAATGAAAATAAATAAGGAAACACAAGCTTTAAATGATACATTAAACAAGATGGACTTAATTGATATTTATAGGACATTCTGTCCAAGAACAACAGAATACACTTGTTTCTTAAGTGCTCATGGAACATTCTCCAGGATAAATCATATCTTGGGTCACAAAACAAGCCTTGATAAATTTAAGAAAATTGAAATTGTATCAAGTATCTTTTCTGACCACAACGCTATGAAACTAGATATCAATTACAGGAAAAAATCTGTAAAAATACAAACACATGGAGCCTAACAATACACTACTAAATAACCAAGAGATCACTGGGGAAATCAATGAAGAAATCAATAAATACTAGAAACAAATGACAATTAAAACACAACAACCCAAAACCTAGGGAATTCAGCAAAAGCAGTTCTAAGAGGAAAGTTTATAGCAATACAACCCTACCTCAAGAAACAAGAAAAACCTCAAATAAACAACCTAACCTTACACCTAAAGCAATTAGAGAAAGAAGAACAAAAAACTCTCAAAGTTAGCAGAAGGAAAGAAATCAAAAAGATCAGATCAGAAATAAATGAAAAAGAAATGAAGGAAACAATAGCAAAGATCAATGAAACTAAAAGCTGGTTCTTTGAGAAGATAAACAAAATTGATAAACCATTAGCCAGCCTCATGAAGAAAAAAGGGGAGAAGACTCAAATCAATAGATTGAGAAATGAAAAATGAGAAGTAACAACTCACACTGCAGAAGTACAAAGGATCATGAGAGATTACTACAGGCAACTATATGCCAATAAAATGGACAACCAGGAAGAAATGGACAAATTCTTAGAAAAGCACAACCTTCCGAGACTGAACCAGGAAGAAATACAAAATATAAACCAACCAATCACAAGCACTGAAATTGAGACTGTGATTAAAAATCTTCTAACAAACAAAAGCCCAGGACCAGATTCCATCAAACATTTAGAGAATAGCTAACACTTCTCCTTCTCAAACTCTTCCAAAATATAGCAGAGGGAGGAACACTCCCAAACTAGTACTACGAGGACACCATCACCCTGATACCAAAACCAGACAAAGATGTCACAAAGAAAGAAAACTACAAGCCAATATCACTGATGAACATGGATGCAAAAATCCTCAACAAAATACTAGCAAACAGAATCCAACAGCACAGCAAAAGGATCATACATCATGATCAAGTGGGGTTTATCCAAGGAATGCAAGGATTCTTCAATATACGCAAATCAATCAATGTGATACACCATATTAAAAATCGAAGGAAAAAAACGATATCATCTTAATACACGAAGAAACATCTTTCGGCAAAATTCAACACCCATTTATGATAAAAATCTTCCAGAAAGTAGGCACAGAGGGAACTTACCTCAACACAATAAAGGCCATATATGACAAACCCACAGCAAACATCATTCTCAAGGGTGAAAAACTGAAACCATTCCCACTAAGATCAGGAACAAGACAAGGTTGCCACTCTCACCACTCTTATTCAACATAGTTGTGGAAGTTTTAGTCACAGCAATCAGAGAAGAAAGAGAAATAAAAGGAATCCAAATCAGAAAAGAAGAAGTAAAGCTGTCACTGTTTGCAGATGACATGATACTATACACAGAGAATCCTAAAGATGCTACCAGGAAACTATTAGAGATAATCAATGAATTTGGTAAAGTAGCAGGGTACAAAATTAATGCACAGAAATCTCTTGAATTCCTATAAACTAATAATGAAAAATCTGAAAGAGAAATTAAGAAAACACTCCCATTTACCACTGCAACAAAAAGAATAAAATACCTAGGAATAAACCTACCTAGGGAGACAAAAGACCTGTATGCAGAAAATTATAAGACACTGATGAAAGAAATTAAAAATGATACAAACAGATGGAGAGATATACCATGTTCTTGGATTGGAAGAATCAACATTGTGAAAATGACTCTACTACCCAAAGCAATCTACAGATTCAATGCAATCCCTATCAAACTACCAGTGGCATTTTTCACAGAACTAGAACAAAAAACTTCACAATTTGTACAGAAACACAAAGGACCCTGAATAGCCAAAGCAATCTTGAGAAAGAAAAATGGAGCTGGAGGAATCGGGCTCCCAGACTTCAGACTATACTACAAAGCTATAGTAATCAAGACAGTATGGTACTGGCACAAAAACAGAACTATAGATAAATGGAACAGGATAGAAAGCCCAGAGATAAACCCACACACATATGGTCACCTTATTTTTGATAAAAGAGGCAAGAATATACAGTGGGGAAAAGACAGCCTCTTCAGTAAGTGGTGCTAGGAAAACTGGACAGCTACATATAAAAGAATGGAATTAGAACACTCCCTAACACCATACACAAAAATAAACTTAAAGTGGATTAAAGACCTAAATGTAAGGCCAGACAGTATAAAACTCTTAGAGGAA
Organism: Delphinapterus leucas; assembly: GCF_059928025.1. NCBI lineage: Eukaryota > Metazoa > Chordata > Mammalia > Artiodactyla > Monodontidae > Delphinapterus > Delphinapterus leucas. Next base: position 61,402,888 of record NC_143130.1, on the reverse strand, counting down.
AAAATAGGCAGAACACTCTTTGACATAAATCACAGCAAGATCCCTTTTGACCTACCTTCTAGAGAAACAGAAATAAAAACAAATGCGACCTAATGAAACTTTAAAGCTTTTGCACAACAAAGGAAACCATAAACAAGACAGAAAGACAAGCCTCAGAATGGGAGAAAATATTTGTAAACAAAGCAACTGACAAAGGATTTATCTCCAAAATTTACAAGCAGCTCTATATCAATAAAACAAACAACCCAATCCAAAAATGGACAGAAGACCTAAATAGACATTTCTCCAAAGAAGATATACAGACTGCCACCAAACACATGAAAGGATGCTCAACATTCCTAATCATTAGAGAAATGCAAATCAAAACTACAATGAGGTATCACCTCACACCAGTCAGAATGGCCATCATCAAAAAATCTACAAACAGGGGGACAAGGGGAAGATGGCGGAAGAGTAAGACGTGGAGATCACCTTCCTCCCCACAGATACACCAAAAATACATCTACACGTGGAACAACTCCTACAGAACACCTACTGAACGCTGGCAGAAGACCTCAGACCTCCCAAAAGGCAAGAAACTCCCCACGTACCTGGGTAGGGCAAAAGAAAAAGAATAAACAGAGACAAAACGATAGGGATGGGACCTGCACCAGTGGGAGGGAGCTGTGAAGGAGGAAAGGTTTCCACACACTAGGAAGCCCCTTCGCGGGCGGAGACTGCGCGGGTGGCGGAGGGGGAAGCTTCAGGGCCGCGGAGGAGAGCGCAGCAACAGGGGTGCGGAGGGCAAAACGGAGAGATCCCCGCACAGAGGATTGCTGCCGACCGGCACTCACCAGCCCGAGAGGCTTGTCTGCTCACCCACCGGGCCGGGCGGGGCTGGGAGCTGAGGCTCGGGCTTCTGTCTGAGCGCAGGGAGAGGACTGGGGTTGGCGGAGTGAACACAGCCTGCAGGGGGTTAGTGTACCACGGCTAGCCGGGAGGGAGTCCGGGGAAAAGCGTGGACCTGCCGAAGAGGCAAGAGACTTTTTCTACACTCTTTGTTTCCTGGTGCGCAAGCAGAGGGGATTAAGAGCGCTGCTTAAAGGAGCTCTAGAGACGGGCGCGAGCCGCGGCTAAAAGCGCGGACCCCAGAGACGGGCATGAGACGCTAAGGCTGCTGCTGCTGCCACCAAGAAGCCTGTGTGCGAGCACAGGTCACTATCCACAGCCCCTTTCCGGGGAGCCTGTGCAGCCTGCCACTGCCAGGGTCCCAGGATCCAGGGACAGCTTCCCCGGGAGAACGCACGGCGCGCCTCAGGCTGGTGCAGTGTCACGCCGGCCTCTGCCGCCACAGGCCTGCCCCGCACTCTGTGCCCCTTCCTCCCCCCCGGCCTGAGTGAGCCAGAGTCCCTGAAGCAGCTGCTCCTTTAACCCCTGTTCTGTGTGAGCGAAGAACAGACGCCCTCCAGCGACCTACACGCAGAGGCGGGGCCAAATCCAAAGCTGAACCCCAGGAGCTGTGCGAACAAAGAAGAGAAAGGGAGATCTCTCCCAGCAGCCTCAGAAGCAGCGGATTAAAGCTCCACTATCAACTTGATGTACCCTGCATCTGTGGAATACATGAATAGACAACGAATCATCCCAAACTGAGGAGGTGGACTTTGTGAGCAAGATTTATGATTTTTTCCCCTTTTCCTCTTTTGGTGAGTGTGTATGTGTATGCTTCTGTGTGAGATTTTGTCTGTATAGCTTTGCTTCCACCATTTGTCCTAGTGTTCTATCCGTCCGTTTTGCTTTCTTTTTAAATTTTTTTCTTAATATTTTCTATTTTAATAACTTTATTGTATTTTATCTTACTTTATTTTATTTTACTTTAGCTTCTTTCTTTCTTTTTTCCTTCCTTCCCTCCTTCCTTCCTTCCTTCCTCACTCCCTCCCTCCTTTCTTTCTTTCTTTCCTTCTTTCTCTTTCTTTCTTTCTTTCTCTTTCTTTCTTTCTTTCTTTCTACTTCTACTAATTCTTTCTTTCTACTTTTTCTCCCTTTTATTCTGAGCCGTGTGGATGAAAGGCTCTTGGTGCTGCAGCCAGGAGTCAGTGCTGTGCCTCTGACGTGGGAGAGCCAACTTCAGGACACTGGTCCACAAGAGACCTCCCAGCTCCACATAATATCAAACGGCGAAAATCTCCCAGAGATCTCCATCTCAACGCCAGTACCCAGCTTCACTCAACGACCAGCAAGCTACAGTGCTGGACACCCTATGCCAAACAACTAGCAAGAAAGGAACACAACCCCACCCATTAGCAGAGAGGCTGCCTAAAATCATAATAAGTTCACAGACACCCCAAAACACACCACCAGATGTGGACCTGCCCACAAGGAAGACAAGATCCAGCCTCATCCACCAGAACACAGGCACTAGTCCCCTCCACCACGAAGCCTACACAACCCACTGAACCAACCTAAGCCACTGGGGACAGACACCAAAAACAACGTGAACTACGAACCTGCAGCCTGCAAAAACGAGACCCCAAACACAGTAAGAGAAGCAAAATGAGAAGACAGAAAAACACACAGCAGATGAAGGAGCAAGGTAAAAACCCACCAGACCTAACAAGTAAAGAGGAAATAGGCAGTCTACCTGAAAAAGAATTCAGAATAATGACAGTAAAGATAATCCAAAATCTTGGAAATAGAATAGACAAAATGCAAGAAACATTTAACAAGGACCTAGAAGAACTAAAGATGAAACAAACAACGATGAACAACACAATAAATGAAATTAAAAATACTCTAGATGGGATCAATAGCAGAATAACTGAGGCAGAAGAACGGATAAGTGACCTGGAAGATAAAATAGTGGAAATAACTACTGCAGAGCAGAATAAAGAAAAAAGAATGAAAAGAATAGAGGATAGTCTCAAAGACCTCTGGGACAACATTAAATGCACCAACATTCAAATTATAGGGGTTCCAGAAGAAGAGAAAAAGAAAGGGACTGAGAAAATATTTGAAGGATTATAGTTGAAAACTTCCCTAATATGGGAAAGGAAATAGTTAATCAAGTCCAGGAAGCACAGAGAGTCCCATACAGGATAAATCCAAGGAGAAATACGCCAAGACACATATTAATCAAACTGTCAAAAATTAAATACAAAGAAAACATATTAAAAGTAGCAAGGGAAAAACAACAAATAACACACAAGGGAATCCCCATAAGGTTAACAGCTGATCTTTCAGCAGAAACTCTGCAAGCCAGAAGGGAGTGGTAGGACATATTTAAAGTGATAAAGGGGAAAAAACCTACAACCAAGATTACTCTACCCAGCAAGGATCTCATTCAGATTTGATGGAGATATTAAAACCTTTACAGACAAGCAAAATCTGAGAGACTTCAGCAACACCAAACCAGCTTTACAACAAACACTAAAGGAACTTCTCTAGGCAAGAAACCCAAGAGAAGGAAAAGACCTACAATAAAGAACCCAAAACAATTAAGAAAACGGGAATAGAAACATACATATCGATAATTACCTTAAATGTAAATGGACTAAATGCTCCCACCAAAAGACACTGATTGGCTGAATGGATACAAAAACAAGACACATATATATGCTATCTACAAGAGACCCACTTCAGACCTAGGGACACATACAGACTGAAAGTAAGAGGATGGAAAAAGATATTCCATTCAAATGGAAACCAAAAGAAAGCTGGAGTAGCAATTCTCATATCAGACAAAATAGACTTTAAAATAAAGACTATTACAAGAGACAAAGAAGGACACTACATAATGATCAAGGGATTGATCCAAGAAGAAGATATAAGACTTGTAAATATTTACACACCCAACATAGGAGCACCTCAATACATAAGGCAAATACTAACAGCCATAAAAGGGGAAATCGACAGTAACACATTCACAGTAGAGGACTTTAACACCCCACTTTCACCAATGGATAGATCATCCAAACTGAAAATAAATAAGGAAACACAAGCTTTAAAGGATACATTAAACAAAATGGGCTTAATTGATATTTATAGGACATTCCATCCAAAAACAACAGAATACACATTTTCCTGAAGTGCTCATGGAACATTCTCCAGGATAGATCATAGCTTGGGTCACAAATCAAGCCTTGGTAAATTTAAGAAAATTGAAATTGTATCAAGTATCTTTTCCGACCACAACGCTATGAGACTAGATATCAATTACAGGAAAAGATCTGTAAAAAATACTAATACATGGAGGCTAAACAATACACTACTTAATAACGAAGTGATCACTGAAGAAATCAAAGAGGAAATAAAAAAATATCTAGAAACAAATGAAAATGGGGACACGACGACCCAAAAACCTATGGGATGCAGCAAAAGCAGTTCTAAGAGGCAAGTTTATAGCAATACAATCCTACCTTAAGAAACAGGAAACATCTCGAATAAACAACCTAACCTTGCACCTAAAGCAATTAGAGAAAGAAGAACAGAAAACCCCCAAAGTTAGCAGAAGGAAAGAAATCATAAAAATCAGATCAGAAATAAATGAAAAAGAAATGCAGGAAATGAGAGCAAAGATCAATAAAACTAAAAGCTGGTTCTTTGAGAAGATAAACAAAATTGATAAACCATTAGTCACACTCATCAAGAAAAAAAGGAAGAAGACTCAAATCAAAGAATTAGCAATGAAAAAGGAGAAGTAACAACTGACACTGCAGAAATACAAAAGATCATGAGAGATTACTACAAGCAACTGTATGCTAATAAAATGGACAACCTAGAAGAAATGGACAAATTCCTAGAAAAGCACAACCTTCCGAGACTGAACCAGGAAGAAATAGAAAATATAAACAGACCAATCACAAGCACTGAAATTGAGACTGTGATTAAAAATCTTCCAACAAACAAAAGCCCAGGAACAGATGGTTTCACAGGCGAATTCTAACAAACATTTACAGAAGAGCTAACACCTATCCTTCTCAAACTTTTCCAAAATATAGCAGAGGGAGGAACACTCCCAAACTCATGCTACGAGGCCACCATCACCTTGATACCAAAACCAGACAAGGATGACACAAAGAAAGAAAACTACAGGCCAATATCACTGATGAACATAGATGCAAAAATTCTCAACAAAATACTAGCAAACAAAATCCAACAGCACATTAAAAGGATCACACACCATGATCAAGTGGGGTTTATTCCAGGAATGCAAGTATTCTTCAATATACGCAAATCAATCGATGTGATAAACCATATTAACAAACTGAAGGAGAGAAACCATATGATCATCTCAATAGATGCTGAGAAAGCTTTCGACAAAATTCAACACCCATTTTTGATAAAAACCCTGCAGAAAGTAGGCATAGAGGGACCTTTCCTCCACCTAATAAAGGCCATATATGACAAACCCACAGCCAACATTGTCCTCAATGGTGAAAAATTGAAAGCATTGCTACTAAGATCAGGAACAAGACAAGGTTGCCCACTCTCACCACTCTTATTCAACATAGTTGTGGAAGTTTTAGCCACAGCAGTCAGAGAAGAAAAGGAAATAAAAGGAATCAAAATTGGAAAAGAAGAGGTAAAGCTGTCACTATTTCAAGATGACATGATACTATACATAGAGAATCCTAAAGATGCTACCAGAAAACTACTAGAGCTAATCAATGAATTTGGTAAAGTAGCAGGATACAAAATTAATGCACAGAAATCTCTGGCATTCCTATATACTAATGATGAAAAATCTGAAAGTGAAATCAAGAAAATACTCCCATTTACCAATGCAACAAAAAGAATAAAATACCTAAGAATAAACCTACCTAAGGAGACAAAAGACCTGTATGCAGAAAATTATAAGACACTGATGAAAGAAATTAAAGATGATACAAATAGATGGAGAGATATACCATGTTCTTGGATTGGAAGAATCAACATTGTGAAAATGACTCTACTACCCAAAGCAATCTACAGATTTAATGCAATCCCTATCAAACTACCAGTGGCATTTTTCACAGAACTAGAACAAAAAATTTCACAATTTGTATGGAAACACAAAAGACCCCAAATAGCCAAAGCAGTCTTGACAACAAAAAACGGAGCTGGAGGAATCAGGCTCCTGGACTTCAGACTATACTACAAAGCTACAGTAACCAAGACAGTATGGTACTGGCACAAAAATAGAAAGATCAATGGAACAGGATAGAAAGCCCAGAGATAAACCCACGCACATTTGGTCACCTTATCTTTGATAAAGGAGGTAGGAATGTACAGTGGAGAAAGGACAGCCTCTTCCATAAGTGGTGCTGGGAAAACTGGACAGGTACATGTAAAAGTATGAGATTAGATCACTCCCTAATACCATACACAAAAATAAGCTCAAAATGGATTAAAGACCTAAATGTAAGGCCAGAAACTATCAAACTCTTAGAGGAAAACATAGGCAGAACACTCTATGACATAAATCACAGCAAGATCCTTTTTGACCCACCTCCTAGACAAATGGAAATAAAAACAAAAATAAACAAATGGGACCTAATGAAACTTCAAAGCTTTTGCACAGCAAAGGAAACCATAAACAAGACCAAAAGACAACCCTCAGAATGGGAGAAAATATTTGCAAATGAAGCAACTGACAAAGGATTAATTTCCAAAATTTACAAGCAGCTCATGCAGCTCAATAACAAAAAAACAAACAACCCAATCCAAAAATGGGCAGAAGACCTAAATAGACATTCCTCCAAAGAAGATATACAGACTGCCAACAAACACATGAAAGAATGCTCAACATCATTAATCATTAGAGAAATGCAAATCAAAACTACAATGAGATATCATCTCACACCAGTCAGAATGGCCATCATCAAAAAATCTAGAAACAATAAATGCTGGAGAGGGTGTGGAGAAAAGGGAACACTTGCACTGCTGGTGGGAATGTGAATTGGTACAGCCACTATGGAGAACAGTATGGAGGTTCCTTAAAAAACTACAAATAGAACTACCATATGACCCAGCAATCCCACAACTGGGCATATACCCTGAGAAAACCATAATTCAAAAAGAGTCATGTACCAAAATGTTCATTGCAGCTCTATTTACAATAGCCCAGAGATGGAAACAACCTAAGTGTCCATCATCAGATGAATGGATAAAGAAGATGTGGCACATATATACAATGGAATATTATTCAGCCATAAAAAGAAATGAAATTGAGCTATTTGTAATGAGGTGGATAGACCTAGAGTCTGTCATACAGAGTGAAGTAAGTCAGAAAGAGAAAGACAAATACCGTATGCTAACACATATATGTGGAATTTAAGAAAAAAAAATGTCATGAAGAACCTAGGGGTAAGACAGGAATAAAGACACAGACCTACTACAGAATGGACTTGAGGATATGGGGAGGGGGAAGGGTAAGCTGGGACAAAGCGAGAGAGAGGCATGGACATATATACACTACCAAATGTAAGGTAGATAGCTAGTGGGAAGCAGTTGCATAGCACAGGGAGATCAGCTTGGTGCTTTGTGACCGCCTGGAGGGGTGGGATAGGGAGGGTGGGAGGGAGAGAGACGCAAGAGGGAAGAGATATGGGAACATATGTATATGTATAACTGATTCACTTTGTTATAAAGCAGAAACTAACACACCATTGTAAAGCAATTATACTCCAATAAAGATGTAAAAAAAAAATCTACAAACAATAAATGCTGGAGAGGGTTTGGAGAAAAGGGAACCCTCTTGCACTGTTGGTGGGAAGTAAATTGATACAGCCACTATGGAGAACAGTATGGAGGTTCCTTAAGAAACTAAAAATAGAACTACCAAACGACCCAGCAATCCCACTACTGGGCATACACCCTGAGAAAACCATAATTCAAAAAGAGTCATGTACCACAATGTTCATTGCAGCTCTATTTACAATAGCCAGGACATGGAAGCAACCTAACTGTCCATCAACAGATGAAGGGATAAAGAAGATGTGGCACATATACACAATGAAATATTACTCAGCCATAAAAAGAAATGAAATTGGGTTATTTGTAGTGAGGTGGGTGGACCTAGAGTCTGTCATACAGAGTGACATAAGTCAGAAAGAGAAACAAATACTGTATGCTAACACATATATATGGAATCTAAAAAAAAAAAGAAAATGGTTCTGAAGAACCTAGGGGCAGGACAGGAATAAAGACACAGACGTAGAGAATGGACATGAGGACACTGGAAGGGGAAGCGGAAGCTGGAATGAAGTGAGAGTGGCATGTGCATATATACACTACCAAATGTAAAACAGATAGCTAGTGGGAAGTAGCCACATAGCACAGGGAGATCAGCTCAGTGCTTTGTGACCACCTAGAGGGGTGGGATAGGGAGGAAGGTGGGTGCGAGATGGAAGAGGGAGGAGATATGGGGATATATGTATTTGTATAGCTGATTCACTTTGTTATACAGCAGAAACTAACACACCATTGTAAAGCAATTATACTCCAATAAAGATGTTAAAAAAATAATAATACGAAACAGTCTCTTTGCAATCAACCTTTGGAAAGGGACAAAATATTTGAAAATCATATATCTGATAAGGAGATAATATCCAGAATATGTAAAGAACCCCTACAACTCAACAAGAACAAAACCCCCAAATAACCAAATTAAAAAATCGGCCAAGGACTTGAATACACATTTCTCCAAAGATGACATTAAAATGACTAACAAGCATATGAAAAGATGTTCAACATCACTAATCATTAGAGAAACATAAATGAAAAATCACAAGATGGGGACTTCTCTGTGGCAGAGTGGTTAAGAATCTGCCTGCCAATGCAGGGGACATGGGTTTGATCCCTGTTAAGGGAAGATCCAACATGCCACGGAGCAACTAAGCCCATGTGCCACAACTACTGAAGCCTGCGGGCTCTAGGGCCCATGTGCCGTAACTACTGAGCCCGCATGCTGCAACTACTGAAGCCCACGCGCCTAAAGCCTGTGCTCTGCAACAAGAGAAGCCACTACAATGAGAAGCCTGCGCACTGCAACGAAGGGTGGCCCCTGCTTGCCCCAGCTAGAGAAAGCCCATGTGCAGCAATGAAGACTCAACACAGCCAAAAAAAAAAAAAAAGATAGCTACACCATCTTTAAAAGAAAAATCACAAGATATCCCCTCAAACCCAGTAAGATGGCTACTATTAAACAAACAGAAAGTAGCAAGTGCTGGCAAGGATGTAGAGAAGTTAGAACCCTTGTACAGCATTGGTAGGAATGTAAAATGGTACAGCCGCTGTGGAAAACAATATGTCAGTTCCTCAAAAAATTAAAAATAGAATTACATATGATCCACAAAATCCAATTCTGAGTATATTTCCCAAAGAACTGAAATCAGGATTTTAAAGAGATATATTAGCACATCCATGTACATAGCAGCTTTATTTACAAGAGGTATAAGCAACACAAATGTCCATCTATAGATGAATGGATAAACAAAATGTGATATATATACAGAATGGAATATTATATAAGCCTTAAAAAGGAAGGAAATTCTGATACAGGCTACAGCATGGGTGAACCTTGAGGACATTATGCTGAGTGAAATAGGCTAGTCACAAAAAGACAAATACTGCATGATTCCATTTACATTAGGTATCTAAAGTAGTCAAACTCACAGAAACAGAAAGTAGAATGTGGTTCCCCAGGCCTGGGGGAAGAAAGAAATGGAAAGTTGTTCAATGGGCATAGAGCTTCAGCTCTGCAAGATGAAAAAGTTCTGGCGATCTGTTGCACAACAACGTGAATATACTTAATATTACTGAACTTAAAAATGGTTAAGATGGTAAATTTTATGCTATGTATTTTTGAAACCACCATTAAAGTTTTTAATTATTAAAAAAAACTACAGTTGAAAATATCACCCACAGAGATGGCATCTGAAATTTCAACAACAAAACAAGGAGTTTGTAATAAGTTTTATCAAATAAAAACTTGAACTGAACAAACCACAGCAAAAGGCTTCAGGATTTTCATGAGGCATTGTTAAAGGGAAAAAAGGGATAGAAAAGAGACTATAATGTAATCCTACTTTTGTAAAATAATTAGTTATTAAAATCTATCTATATCTATCTACCTATATAATTATATACGCCTGAGGAAAATTATGGCATTTTGCATACTAAATCAACAAGGGTAAAAGGGTTATATGGGGGGATATTCATGTGGGTTAGGGAAGGAGGGAGAGAGAAGAGATGGGAAAGGGAGGGTACAAAAAAGGAAAGGGGGAAAATACCACACTCAATGAAAAAAATAATTCTCAAGTAGCCACACTCCTCAGATAGGCTACAAGTTTCTTATACTTTCCCACATCTCAGTGTGTGTTCAGCACACAGGAAGACTGCTGACATTAGGTAAAGTTTTGACATTACTTAGTTATTGGAATAAAAGTGAAAAAAATATATATATATTATTTTTTTTTGTAGAGGGAAGGATTATTTATTTATTTATTTTTGGCTGTGTTGGGTCTTCATTTCGTGCGAGGGCTTTCTCTAGTTGCGGCAAGCGGGGTCCACTCTTCATCGCAGTGCGGGGGCCACTCTTCACCGTGGTGTGCGGGCCTTTCACTATCGCGGCCTCTCTTGTTGTGGGGCACAGGCTCCAGACGCGCAGGCTCAGTAATTGTGGCTCACGGGCCTAGTTGCTCCGTGGCATGTGGGATCTTCCCATACCAGGGCTCGAACCCGTGTCCCCTGCATTGGCAGGCAGATTCTCAACCACTGCGACACCAGGGAAGCCCCATGAAAAACTATTTTTATATAAGAACTGGACCTTAGTAGTAAGGTGGATGGTGCTATCATCTTTCACCATCTATCTTTGTGATTGGTGCTTGAGCCATAGGTCAGGCCCCTTGGTTAACTGATTTTTTTTTTTTTTCGGTACGCGGGCCTCTCACTGTTGTGGCCTCTCCCGTTGCGGAGCACAGGCTCCGGACGCGCAGGCTCAGAGGCCATGGCTCACGGGCCCAGCCGCTCTGCGGCATGTGGGATCTTCCCGGACCGGGGCACGAACCCGTGTCCCCTGCATCGGCAGGCAGACTCTCAACCACTGCGCCACCAGGGAAGCCCGGTTAACTGATTTCTTATTTTTCATTTCTACTAGTTAAGAAAATCCTAGCTCTCAGGAATGGCAGCAAGCATTGGTAGATCTGGAAATTCAACTTAAACAGGGACCTGGGGACTTCCCTGGTGGTCCAGTGGTTAAGACTCTACACTCCCAATGCAGGGGGCCCAGGTTCGACCCCCTGGTCAGGGAACTAGACCCCACATACCACAACTAAAAGATCCTGCATGCTGCAATGAAGGTCTTGCACACAGCAAAGAAGATCCCACGTGCCGCAACTAAGACAAGGCGCAGCCAAATAAATAAATATTAAAAAAAAACAGGGAACTGAAAAAAGACCTTGAGTGCTGCATCATATGGGCTTTATACGGGCTTCTATCCAAGTGTCCTTCAAGCCCAGTCCCTTCACCCTGAGTCCTACTGACTCTTTCTCCTGTCTATCTCTTATGTCTTTTCCTCCTCCGCAAGCCCAAGGAATTATTTCCTCCTATCAAGGAAAAGCTGTGCTCTAACATTATGTAGCCTATGCTAAGTTGCCCTCCACGGTCCAAGTTTTTGAAACTGAAAAAGGCAAAAATGAACTCCTAGACCCACTGTCTGCTGGCACATCACGTTCCTTCTCTGAAGTATGAGCACAGAATTAGCTAGCTTGAGCAGGTAGGGGGAAGAGCCAAGAGGTAAAAGGAAAAACCAGGAACAACATAAAGAGGGCATTAATATTTCAAAAATATTATCTTGTCACATTGACATCCTCAAAACTAAATTTGATAGATCACTTCTAACTATTCAAGATATGACTGTACCAAGGAGCTATGCTACTTGAGAACATGAGAAATCAGAAAAAATGGCATTATTAATGTCATGAAAAAAATGTTTCTCTCAAATCCCACAAGTTTAAGAACTCATGTGTGCACTTTTCCCCTTGAGAACCAGGACAGTGCAATGCAGAAAAGCAGAGGCTTACACAGAGTGCCCGTTTCTTCATTCACCAGGCTGAAAGACACGCCTGTGCCTGTGATCTGCTCTTATTCACAACTGTTTAATATCTCCTTCAACACTGAACTGAGATCAGGAAGCATGCTGTCCCCACCAGCTGCTCTCTGTGAATGAAAGTGCAGGACCCGGCCACGCCGTGCAACACCGCTTACTTGCAGAGCTACACCCTTCCCTGCTGCCCACAGACTTGGTGCTGTCAGAGCTGTTCTCAACACACTTTTCCAGTCTACATCAGAGATCACAAAAGGATCCAAAAGAAATTTAAAATCTCTTCTTCTGTAACCTGAGTCCCCAGGGATAAAAATAAAATGTCACCCGGCACACCTCCCTCATACATACCAGGCATAAACCAGAGGGTGATTCGTGCTCTGCATTTAGTGGTTTTGTCTAACCAAAAAGCAAAATACCAGAAAGCACACAAGTGATAGTAATAGCTCTTCCACTTGGCATGCTATTAACACCATGCGACAGGGCTTCCCTGGTGGCGCAGTGCTTGAGAGTCTGCCTGCCGATGCAGGGGACACGGGTTCGTGCCCCGGTCCGGGAGGTTCCCACATGCCGCGGAGCAGCTGGGCCCATGAGCCATGGCCGCTGAGCCTGCGCGTCCGGAGCCTGTGCTCCGCAACGGGAGAGGCCACAACAGTGAAAGAGGCCCGTGTACCACAAAAAAAAAAATACCATGCGACATCTAGCACTGTCATTTATTAATTAATTTATTTATTTATAATAAATTTATTTATTTATTTTTGGCTGCACTGGGTCTTTGTTGCTGTGCGCGGGCTTTCTCTAGTTGCGGAGAGTGGAGGTTACTATTTGTCGCGGTGCGCGGACTTCTCATTGCGGTGGCTTCTCTTGTTGCAGAGCACGGGCTCTAGGTACCCGGTCTTCAGTGGTTGTGGCTTGCGGGCTCTAGAGTGAAGGCTCAGTGCTTGGGGCACACAGGCCTAGCTGCTTTGCAGCATGTGGGATCTTCCCAGACCAGGGCTCGAACCCGTGTCCCCTGCACTGGCAGGCGGATTTCCAACCACTGTGCCACCAGGGAAGTCCCTAGCACTGTCATTTAATAAAGGGACTTTAGTAATAGTCACTCTGCTTTCTCTTCTAGCAGAATAACTTGTGCCTGGCTTCACAAGCTGCTTACCACTAGCAGGCCTTAAAGCCCTTTTGGGCGCATGGAACTCATTCTACTCTGAATGTCGTCTCTGGGATCTCGGCCTCTTCAGCAAAAAAATTCATCAATTTTGTACTGTAAAGTTATTTTATATTTATTCAAGAAAATAACTGGTTCACCAGAGAGGCTGCTATCCTTTGAAAATGTCACAAATGCTTTCCGGGCTGCCATTATTTGACAAAGTTTCACAATAAAATAACCCCTGGGTACTGGGGAATGGATTACTGATAGGGTGAAATCTGATTGCCAGCTAATCATTGTTTTGCTTTCCTTTGCGGGGAGTACATGTGAAATCACCATATCTGCAGATACATTTGTCCCAACACGTATAGATTTATACTCTGTACACACACTACATTATAGCAGAATTCTGAATCGTACATTACTATTCATCATCACTATTTTCGAGTCACTCATCCATTTTTAAAAAATGGAATATAATGCAATAGCTAATGTCAATAACTACCCTTAAATTACATGAAGCCTAGCGAAACTCCACAAGGTTAACATGTTAGCAAGGACAATTCGTTACATATACATTCTTTAAAAATGCAAACATTAAGAACACAATGGCACACACATCTTTAAAAAACACAATTAATCTTACATTTCAAGTATGTAAAATGTATGCAAAAAATATTATTCCAGTGCTGACCACCTGATAGACCTTAGGGATGCTTTGCGTTTTCAGGACACACTTTCAGAAACACCAATCAAGCATAGTCTTTCAGAAACTACTGGCTTAAGCACACCTAATCCTTACTTTGGCAGGGAATTTTTTGGGGGTACCCAACAATTACTTTTAGTAATTTTTCAGGAGGCTTATAAAATTGCACTCAACAATGCAGATTCTAGAAATTCTACTCTAGTTCTCCATTTAATTACAACAGAGAATCCCAAAAGGTCATTTCGAAGGGTACAACAACTAAAATAAGCTTAAGGAAAAAGAGAGATTGCTTTCATGGAATCTGTACCTCCTATACAGACCTCTCCTCTCGGTCCACACCTGAATACCCATTTCCCAAAAAAATTCCAAGTCATTTAGTGAAACCACACATAGTTTCAAAAAAATGTAATCTCGCTCATTAATTTTAGTATGAAGAGGAAGGGACATAGAACCACAAAGCTGAAAGCTTTAATTTGAATACTCAGCACCACTAGTTACCTGTTAACCTCCATACGTCACAGTTCTCTAATCTATATGAAATCAACATGCGCAAAACCAAATTCATGATCTTCCCCAAAATGCTCCCCTGATGGTGTTCCCCATCACAGTGAGTGGTCCTAGCATCTGCCGAGTTCCACAACTTAAAAACCTAGGAGTCATCTTTCATACCACCTGCATTGCCAATCCACAAGGAAACTATTGATTTCACCTCCTAAATATTTCTCAAATCCATGCATTTCTTAACAGCTTCATGGCCACCATCCTAGCACATGCTATCTGCAACTCTCATCAGGACAAGGGCAAGCCTACTGCCCTAAGTGGTGTCCACGCAATTTCTTAGCCCCCTCCAATTGGTTCTCTGCACTGATACACAAGTGATCTTTTCAAAACACAAAGCTGATATTATACCCTGGCTTAAAATCCTTCTGTAGCATTCCATTAAGATAGACCAACATCCTTAAGGCCAAACGCTGCCCGATCTGTCCCCTGTAGCCTCTCCCCTTTGCTCTCTCCAGCTACCCGGCCAGTTCAGCTTCTCAAACACACAACACTATTCCCTCCTGTAAGGAGTGCTCTTCTTCCCTTCTGAGGTGTCCTCCCTCCCCTTCACCTAGCTAACTCCTACTCATCCTTCAAATCTCAACTTCTTCAGGACTCTGTCCTGCCCCCAAAGTCTCCATTAGGTTCCTCTGCAGAGAACCATGCTCCTTATCTGGGGTGTAATTATACAATCTTGGATGTATCTGATTAAAGTCTGTCTTCCCCACTGTGGTGGAAACTAATGGCAGCAGGTAATGTGTTTTATTCACCATCATAACCCCATCACCCAACAACATACTGGCACATAGTAGATGCTCCATTTGTTGAATGAATATATGAATGGGTAAAGGAGTCAGTACCATCTGATGATTCCCATTTACCTGTAATAATTCAGAATTTCATCATTGGCTGTGAAAGCAACTGTCACAAGAGATACACAATTTTGCTGTTAAGGATTACGAGTCACTAGACAGCTTCTTGAGGTTAGAGAGACCTTGTCTTACTCAGATTTGAATATGAAGAGAGTTAATATAACATACTGGCTAAGAACTCAGGATTTTAAGTCCACAGGTTGGCTTCTATCTAGCCTCTAATACTTACTGTCTGACCTGAAGGCAAGTTACCTAACCTCTTGGCATATTAGTTTTTTCATCAGTAAAACTGGTCTAAAACAATACCTACCTAATAAGGTTATTGTGAGGATTAAATAAAATTGTTCCTATAAATGCCCCCACAGGGTCATTCTTATTAGTCCATAAATGATTGCTAAAGTAATGATACCTGATAGACCTCAAAGGGCAAACACACAAAAATATTACCACAAAAGCAATCACTGCCTGCAGAGCTACTGATTTCTACCTAAAACTTCCACGATAGCCCAAGAAAGATCATCTACCTACAGATTAATCTAGACAACAGGACCTTGCAAAAAAAAAGAAGGAAGAACATAACATGTCTGTGGCATCGGGCACTCTCAACACAGTGCAATGACAGTTCAGTGAACAGCTCTCCTCAAGTCTATATCCTTTACAGCTAATAACAATAAGTAGAATACCAACCTACTAACAGCACATAAATCACATATCTCAGAAAAACAAAGAGAACCAAACTGTGAAGCACACTGAAAATAGGACAAGAACAACAATAAAAATAATTAATGGGCAATTCTTCTGAAGTAGTTAAAAATACAAGAGAAAAACTAAATTGAATACGTAAAAAGTGCATATATATATACTGCCATTAACTCTGAGAAATTTAAATTTGGGTTTTACAAATCCATTTGTAACTCCAAGTATCATTACTCTGGTATTGTCTCAGGTTTGAGGAATTAAAAGAATGACTTATCGAAGAAATTTCACTTTTAAGTCACTTACTGAAACCACATATATTTTCAAAGAAATGTAACCTTGATCCTTAATTTTAGTATGATGATTAAGAAACGGCACAAAACCGCAAAGCTGAAAACCATAATTTGAACACTCGGCACCACTAAATAGGTGTTAAATTCCATATGTCCCCATTTTCTTTTCTTTTTCTTTAATATTTACTTATTTATTTATTTGGTTGCACTGGGTCTTAGTTGCGGCTTGCGGGCTCCTTAGTTGCATCCAGTGGGCTCGTTAGATGTGGCATGCAAACTCTTAGTTCTAGCATGCATGTGGAATCTAGTTCCCTGACCAGGGATCGAACCTGGGCCCCTTGTATTGGGAGCGCAAAGTCTTAACCACTGCGCCACCAGGGAATTCCCCCCATTTTCTAATTTACAGAAATAAGGATATCTGTTGGCAAAATGTTGAAAACTGTTAAATGGCAAGAACTCTTCAGTTTGTTTTACTTGAGGATTTTTGTGTATGTTTGAATTTTTCCACTATAAAACATTAATAAAAAGGATAACTTCTGCTTTGTTGCCTCACTGTTATGCGGAAAAAATGAAAAAGTACATTATCTCACTATGTCAGGTAGTGTCTAAGGTAGTTTAAAACTCTTTTTAAAGTTTGTTCCACTAAATTCAGTAGGTAGCTAAATAGATAAGGATTTTTAAAACCAATTCTAAGAAGATAAGACACAATAGTGTCCTCTACTGGCATTCTTCCATGAAGAATCATGATTTTCTTATCAAAAAGTATTGAAAAAAGTCAGCCAAGGTGTTCTGCAGCTAAATATGAATAATAGTAGTCCTTTGCCAATCTTTAGATAAAGATAAATTAACAGACAACACCTGCTATAATTTTAAGTTTTTTCCATAAACTCTTCTTAAATCTTTAGCATCTGCTACAACCTGAGTATATTAGAGCCTAACATGTAATACCTAGTTTAGCTCATTCATTCATTCAACAATTGTTGAGTGCCTACTTCCCATGCCAGCCTCTGTTAGGTGCTAGAGGTAAAGCAGAAAACTCTGGTGCCTGCCTTCCTGGGGACAAGTTTGCATATTTATTTACTTTCATCATATCATAATTATAAACTGTATGGCTATGCCGAGAACACCTCACAATGTGAAGGGCACCCCCTGCATATGTGAACATGGCTGCAGCCCTGAAGTCTAACAAAGAATTTCTCAACTCAACACTATTGACAGTTTGGGCTAGATAGTTCTTTGTTACAGGGGGCTGTCCCATGCACTACAGGATGTTTGGCAGCATCCCTGGCTTCCATCCACTGCATATACCACCCCCTCAATGTGACAACCCAAAACATGGCCAAACATCGCCAAATATCCCCTGGTGGTGGGGAGGGAGGGACGCACAAAACTGCCCCTGGTTGAGAGTCACTGGTCTAACAACAGTAGCTAGTAAGCAGCAGATGTAGAAGTAGAACCCAGATTTGTTTCTGTTCTCAGAATAATATTTAGGGACTTCCCTGTCCATCCAGTGGTTAAGACTTCGCCTTCCAATGCAGGGGGTGCGGGTTCAATCCCTGGTTGGGGAGCTAGGATCCCACTTGCCTCGTGGCCAAAAAACCAAAACATAAAAAACAGAAGCAATGTTGTAACAAATTCAGTAAAGACTTTTAAAATGGTCCACATTTTAAAAAATCTTAAGAAAAGTAATACTTTAATGACAAAAGTAATGTATGATCATTGTCAAGATTCCAACCAAAAGCACATTAAGAGTAGGAAATCTCCCTCTCCTCCTATCTCCCTTCCTGCAAGGCTAACCACTGTTAAGTCTGTTGTGTACACATCTTAAAATACACACACACACACAGAGGAAGAACAAATGTTTTCTTTTCAACTTCTGCGGCTTGCTTCTGTCATTCAATTCTCTAGGTCAATGTACATCCATCCATCTCACTCTTTCTTCATAAGCCGCAAAGCGGTCTGGGTTATGGGTGTATCATAATTTATGTAAGCTTTCACCACTGGTAGGCATTTATACAGTCTTTAGTTTTTGGTTATTTCTAACCATGCTACAGTGGAAAAATGCTGTAGTTAACATCCTTGTACAAGGACTTCTATGACACCAACCCGCAGGAGTAGAACTGCTGAGTCAAGGTATACATGTCGTAAATTTTGCTGGTTACTGCCAATAGTCTTCCCTTTCTCCTTTACAGGTCACCATAGGAAGAAATAACATAATGTATCTAAAAGGTTTGTAACAGTGACATATATTATATATACTCAATTCATAATTAAGGCATTCCTGGAGTAATCTTTCTCTACAAGTCTGCTTGTATGTTTTTTAAGTTAACAAAGTGTCTTGTATACCTTTTTTAAAGATCCTCTCTGCAGCAGTGCTAGGAGGGCTATTTTAAGCAATAGCAAGATAAAAAAGTGAACGTAGCCAACCATTTTGTAAATGAGAAGAAATGCATACTATAGCCAACATTTTCAATGTGACAAATAGGTATGCTTACCAGTCATTATTTTAAGTGTTACGGATGAAATGCAGAGGGTTTTTTTTTCACTCTAGGATTTTCATTATATTTTCTATTGATTTTTATCACAGAATTATCGGATAAAGTTTCTCTGTAACTGATACGCTTTAGCAAATCTAATTTAACATCTTGCCCTCTCAGAACACTTGCAGTAAGAAAACGACCCTAGGCAGTGTTAAATTTAGGTCCAGTCAATGGTTTTCAAGAAGAGACAACTTGCACACTTTAAAAGTTTAAGCATCATCAGATTGAATAAATGCAGAATTCACTATTGTAATTTGACACCTCTCAACAGGCCATAAATATGTATTATGAGCTAGTATATTTACAGTGTCATGAACTAAAACACCCGATGGAACATGAAGTTGCCTCAGTTCACTATAGCCTGTGTGACCTTGCAGGGCTTCCCTGGAGGTGCAGTGGTTACGAATCCGCCTGCCAATGCAGGGGACACAGGTTCGAGCCCTGGTCCAGGGAGATCCCACATGCTGCAGAGCAACGAAGCCCATGAGCCACAACTACTGAAGCCCGCGCCTAGAGCCCGTGCTCCACAACAAGAGAAGCCACCACACTGAGAAGCCTGTGCACCGCAACGAAGAGTAGCTCCCGCTCGCCACAACTAGAGAAAGCCCACACACAGCAACGAAGACCTAACGCAGCCAAAAATAAATAAGATGAAATGAACTTAAAAAAAAAAAAAAGGCTCTTGCAAATTTCCTCCTTAGGATTGTCCAAATATGAATGAACAGTGGGGACTGGAAGGAAACATGGAAATGGGAAGACAGCTCTATTTGTTAGGCTGGTGGGATAGTGCTTAGTTTCTATTGGCCTTATCCTGTTTGGGCTATAGTTCATTGTAAATTCTCTGTTTCCATAGGTACTATCACTGGATCCTCTTAAAAATCCATCCAATTCATATGAATGGGAAACTGTCTACAACCTTGCTACTCAAAGTGTGGTACGCTGACCAGCAGCATCTATATCACCTGGGGTCTTGTGAGAAATGCAGAACCTCAGGCCCCACCTCTGAACCAGTGCCTGCATTATAACAACATCCCCAGAGGATTCCTGTGCACATTAAAGTTTGAGGAGCCCTGGTCTACAAGACTTAGAGCAGTGATTCTCAAGGGTGGGGGAAGAGGGAGACAATTTTGTCCCCAAAGGCCCATTTGACAATATCTGGAGGTATTTTTTGGTGGCTGCTACTGGCATCTTGTGGATAGAGGCCAAGCTTCCTGCCAAACAACCTACAAGGCAAAGGACAATCTCCCATAACAAAGAAATATCCAGCCCCAAATGTCAGAGGTTGAGAAGCGCTGACTGAGAGGAAAAGCAGTTTTGCCGAACTCCATATATACACTGTTGATTGTAAAATAAAAAGAAATATCAGAAGTTCATATTGTCCTTTTTGTCAGAATTCAAATATTCATATTTAATTCCTATTTTTATTGGTAAAAGGCTATATTTTATAATTCTTCTTTAGAAGAAAAGAACATGAGGTCACTGAATTAAACACAGGAGAAATAATATCATCCTTCCCCAAAATGGAAACAGAACATTTAAATTAAAATTTTAGTCACAGAGCAGACTGGTTTTATATTGTCATTATAAAATGATACCTATGCTGTTCTGGAGAGCAGTTTTCTAAAGAAACAAATTGTAAACTTTTTTCCAAAACTATTCCAGTATTTACCAACTCTCGTCGTCAAGACATGCTTATTTAATATTAAACTTAAAATTACATCTGAAAGAATTTAATTGCAATTCTTAGGGGAGAAAAATAATGCTTTTAGAAGAAAAATGTTTTGTACTTAAATTACTGTGCTAAAAGCTCATATCCTAATTATAAAAATTACTTACTAGATCTAATTTGTAGATTATAGGTTAAAAAAAACCCTATTCTGAGAAATGACTGAAAACCTTTTCGAAGTTCCATCCATAAGCTACATTTACAAACTCGTCTGAAACGTTTCAGGAGATACACAAATAAAACCCTATCTTCCAGGTGCTTACTCTAGCTCATAAAGCATACTTAGTATTTGCAAGGAAACAAAAATAATTTTTAATTTCAAATTAAACTGCATGAAAAGTTTATATCCTTACATAAGGCATCCAGATACTCTTTTGGATATAATCATAACAAAAGTAGAGAGGACAGTCGCTATATGTGTATTTCTATTAGCTTCTTAAGATGTTAATGAAAATGACTAAAGGTGAGAAGAAAAAGAATCTCATAGCTCTCATTTTCTATGAAATAATTATTTTATTTTCCTTTGAATGAAACAGAACTCAGCCCCTACATATACTAATAATAAAGTTTCAACCGTTGAAAATGTCACACAACTACACAGCTAAGAAATATAACTGACTAATGACTATCTAATTTCCATAAATCACTCTTGTAATCACGGTCAGGTCAGTTTAAAAGGCTCGTATTATCTTAATATACTAGGTTAATTATCTATACTTTAATACAGACAAAATTGCCTCCTGAGTATCTTTCACAGCTCTGTAACCTTCCACCAGCCAAATAAGTATGGCTGCTGGCAGACTAGACATTTTCTTTTCCTAGAGATTGGTTCACAGAAAAACACAAAGAAGAGTTATTAAGATCCTGAGATGAATATGAAAACAATAAAATGTAAATATAAAATTAATCATAGTTGGAAGGACCTGAAATCCATCTACTACCACCTTCTAATTTTAAAAATGGAGAACTAAAGGTTCAGCAAGGTCAAGCAATATGCCCAAGGAAACACAGCAAATTAATGGCAGGTCTCCCAATTCCAGACAGCACTTCAGCAGTTTTACACAAAAGCATATTAACAATTAGGAGCAAGTGTGCAATTCCATCATTCTTTCAACATCACTTTGTTCTTCAAATGATCACTTACTAAGAGCATCAGAATCTTGGCATTTTAGAGTCTGAGAGGGAAGCTTTTCATGATCCCTCCTTTCACAGCTGAGGAAACTGATATCCAGAGAGATCTTACTGTTCCATTCATTCATCCACAAACATTTACTGGACTGCTGCAATACGCTAGGTTTTAGAGATACAAAGATACACATAAGATCACAGTTCTTAAGGAGCTCGTGTGGGACCAAGAGAAAAAAATATATAAATGTAATCCAACAAGATGGTTATTATAAGAGAGGTATTCACTAAGAAGAGTGGGGGCAGGAAGGAATTAATCAGCTCGGATTGTTTGGATATAACACTGTACACCAAGCATGAACAGATAGCTATTTACACCATTTAATCTTGGCTACAATGTTTTATATTAAAACAGATGAAAGAAGTTCCACCTTCACCAAAAGGAGTAGAGACTACTGTTTTCTAGAGTGCCAGGCAGAGTGCCTGGCATTTCACACGTATTATTTAATCCTGAAAATGACTCAGAGGTAAGCAGTATTATCCCCATTTTTCAAAGAAGGAGGACTGCTGAGACAAGCTTGTCCAAGTCAAGATACACCAGAGTTATAATTTGAACCCAGGTTTGCCTGGCTCCAAAATCACATTCCTTTCTTTCTGTTAAACTATGAATCTCTCTGCACAGGATTTATTTGTTTAAATCATCCTCCACGTTCTTTCTCTACAGTCTTCGTTAAGCAATACACCCTGCAATAAATAATTCTAGTCTTCAAGATTATCACTTCCTAGAATCAGGAATCAGAGTTTAAAAACCTTAAGGAAGGAAAGACAAGAAAAGGTTCTGCTTATATCCAAATAAAGTTTCCTCACTCATAAAAACTGAAATACTGGTGTAGTGAACTTCAGCTTTTACCTCTTGCTTAAAGGAGTCGTACTTTTTCTATGTTTAGATCACACCATAGGTGCTCCATAAATAGTAGTATTTTTCTTCAAGGTGTTGAGAGGGCAGACTCAAACTTTCTGAAGCTTTGAATTTTAAAAAGAACTAAGCATTTTCTTTTGTTGTTTCTATTCCTGTCCACAACATTTTGAAATAGAGAAGGCTGGGAAAAAGCTCTATTCCAAGATGCTAAGGAGGAATTTAGGATGCAAATGGTTAGTCCTCTGCCCAGCCTTCTACAGCTAACATGTTTCATCTTCGGGCAAAAGGGAAGATTTCAAATGCTAAGGGGCGAGTTGGGGAGGAGGAGGGGGCCAAGGGGTAGAAGATCAAATCCTAATCCCTAGTATTAAGTCCAAGGAGCCTTCATAGTTGCCTGTGAATAAAGTAACTACGTGGGAAGCCCAGCTGAAACCAAGAAAGGAAAGCCCTGCTGGATAACGACAGCATCTTTTATTGAAAAAGTTGTATCGAAGTACACAGCAGTCTCCAGTGATGCGGGTCATGGAACAAAATTCAAAGAAGCCTTTTCTCTGCATTTAAATGAACACATCTGAGCATTTAAACTGAAACCTCACCCCAAGCCCCCAGGAGAAAAATATAACCGCCCTCCGTATAACAAGATTTTCGGTGCGGGCCGCAGCCTCGCGGCTCTCTGGGCACAGGCGTGAAGCTGCCCCGGCCTCCCCGCGGTCCCCGCCCGGCGCACCCCGGCGGCCCTGAGCCCCGCCGCCCGCTCCGAGGACGAACCCACGGACCGCCCTCCGTCGCCCAGGCTCACCTCCGGGCACGCCGCCTCCCGCGCCCTCCGGACCCCAGCGCCCGGCGACCAGCTGAAAAACGAGGAGGAAGTGGAGCGGGCGGTGCCCGAGGCTGAGGACCCTGCGCTCCGACCCCCGCGCAGCCATCGCCCGGGACCCGCGCGGGAATGCAGGGAGCCGCCTCGCGACGGCCGCGTGGGGAACGCGGACTCGAGGGGCCGAGCCGGGACTGTGGGTTGGAGCCAAAGGCTAGCAGCGGCTGCGGAGGGGCTGAGCGGCTCCTCAGCTGGAGCCAGGGTAGCCTCCACAGCCCGCCGGATTTGGGCGGGCTCTGGGCGCGAGAAGAGGCTCAGGAAGCCTAGCCCCGCCCAAAACCCGCCCCCGCCCACCTCTTGTTCCGCCCAGCCCCGCCTCGTCGTCTCTGGCCCCGCCCCTCCTAGTCATAGCCCCGCCTCCGTTCCGCCCAGTCGTTCCCCAGGCCCGGGTTTTGGCCCCACACTATCCATTCTAGCTCCGCCTTTTTCACACCTGGCCCCTCCTCACCACTCTGGTCCCGCCTCCAGGCCCGACACCTGGCGGGTGAGATGCTGGAGCTCAGAGTGCCAGGAAGGGCAAGGCCAGAGGATGGCATCACAGGCGGGTCCTTAGTCTAACCACAGAGTGACCTTGGGCAAGCCGCTGCATACCTATGATAACTACCATTAATTAATGTCTGCTCCGTGCCCAGCACCAAGAGGGGGACCAGAGAGACAGACCGCTCTCAGCAGACAGAAAACCAGTAAACATAAATAAAGTTATTGAGTTGTGATGAGAGACGCAAAGGAAACAGGCGGGAGGCTGAAACATAGTGGAAGGGCACTTACTCCTAGGCTCCTGGCTGAAGCTCTCTCCACTCAACACTGCTGCCCACTAAATTCCTCCTTGCGAGGTAAATACCAGTCGCAGCTTGCTGTCTCAAAAGGCTGTTATGAGAGCCAAGTGATCCCCAACAGAAGACCAGCGAGGCGACACTGGGCAAGTCACCCTCCCTCTCTGGGCCTATTTCTTCATCCTTAAAAGGAAGAGGATAAGCTAAAGGACTTGGAAGGTCCAGCTCTGACACTCATTCAAGCCATCCACAGAAATGATTTGCAGGTGTCTCAAATGTGGACAATGCCCTCCATGCTGCCATCAGTTAACGTTAGCAAATATTAGTGACTCCATCTGCCGCTGACACTAGCAACTCCGATGATGATTGATAATGATTGCTAGAATTCCATCTCAAATCGCACTAGATCATCCATTTCATCCCTTCTATTCATAATTGATTAGAAAGCTTCATTTGGCTGAAGAGATTCAGGTAAATCATCTTTAAACTTCAATGACAGTGCGTTTCTCTGATTCTTCACAGAAAGCTTTACGGATTTGACACCTCTAAGACTCCTTGTAAGCAGAAATATCACTCCAAGCTCCAGACTCTGAATCTGTTTAAAAACTAAACCTGGTTGCAAAGAATCCAAAGGTGAAAATTAGTTAAGACATTTTCCCCCAACTAAGTACCACCAGGAAAATGGAAACAATATCCATTGAAACTAGTCTGCTTAAGCTGGACTTAGGGAAAGAAAGGGGCCACAGAAAATGATAACCAGGTTGTCACTAATTACACTTCTACATAGGAAGGAAAGACAGTATTTATTGTCCCCTATTTCTATTTTGCTCTGAAGAATTTATGGGGCATGTAGACACTTATGCAATTCACCCTAACGGTATTTGGAGAAAGTAAAGTGTTATTCTGCTTCTACAGCTAGGGGATTTGAAACTGAGTGGTTGAATAACCGTTGAAGGTCACAGCACCTGTCAGTGGAAAAAATAGAATTAAATGGCTGTTAGCTGAGCCATGGCAAGCATAATTGGGACTCCTAGGTCTCCCCAGAGTGTTATATCAATAACCATGAGAACGGACTTCCCTGGTGGTGTAGTGGTTAGGAATCCGCCTGCCAATGCAGGGGACACGGGTTCGAGCTGTGGTCCAGGAAGATCCCACATGCCATGGAGCAACTAAGCCCATGTGCCACAACTACTGAGCCCGCGTGCCTAGAGCCCGTGCTCCGCAACAGGAGTAGCCACTGCAATAAGAAGCCCGCCCACCGCAACGAAGAGTAGCCCCTGCTCACCGCAACTAGAGAAAGCCTGCGCACAGCAACGAAGACCCAACACAGCCAAAAATAAACAAATCAATAATTTTAAAAAAATGATTAAAGGGGTAAAATTATTTTAAAAAATGACCATGAGAACAACAGTTATTTACATAATCTGTGAAAAAATAATACTTGTTTTTACTGTTCTTAAGTGAAAGGCAAAGTGTGTAATTTGTTGGGCACTTTAAAATCCAAGCAAATAATTATAGAGTATAATGTATGCATCTTGGATGGTTTTTTCTAGAATGATAGACCAATTACTCTCGGTTGCTGGATACGGTGGCAGCACCTGACTCTGATAACAGACGTTTTCACACTGCTAGGAAATGCTGGCTGATCAAATGACAATGAAAACTGGTGCTATTTCTATGGCCACCGCCTACAAAGGTTCCCTAAAGTAGCATCTGTCTACCAACTTTCTGAGATTTGACCAAAGGGACTGTCATACAGTCTACAGTGCACCCATATCCCAGACACCACATTTCCTCTGAAGATTATGGAATTTTTGTTACACTTTCCTGCCTTCGCCCATCGTACTCCTCCCTTTCCCTGAATATCCAAACCCACCCTTTCTTCGAGACCCATTTCAAATGCCGCTTGCCCCTTGAAGCCTAGCCTGGTTCCCCCACCAGACACAGCCTCTCCCTTCTCTGAACTTCCAGAACACTTTTATTTCTCTCACAGCACTTACCACGTTCCATCTTTTGGTCCATTTCTCTATACATCTTATGTCCTCTACTAGATAATGAGGTCCTAGGCTTAGAGCCTATGTCTTATTCATCTTTATAATACTCACTAGCCAGTCAGTGCCTTGCCATAGAAAGTGGAATATGATAATTATCATATTAACCTTGCTAGGTAGTGGGAGAATATAATACTCTAAGCACTTTTTAATATACTAGCACATTTAAACTCCAGCAGTATTAGAAGTGTGGTACTTTTATTACCCTTGTTTTGTTTTGACCTCTCCTTCTCACTGCTCTTGGCAGGTTCCTCTTCTTTCACCCAGGCTCCGCATGTTGGGAATTCCACAGGCTGAAATCTGGGACCTATCTCTTTCTCTGTACACTCTGCCCCTGCCTCCACCCTACTCCCCCCACTTCTGTGGTCTTATCCATTTCCCTGGCGTTAAATACCTTCCACATACTGGCAATGACCAGATTCACACTCAGGTGCTAATCTCAACTCTGTGTCTCTGTGTATGTGACATCATCGTCACTTGGACATGTCAGTTAATTATGTCCCAAAACGTTTTGTCCTCTTAGTCTCCCCATCTCAATCCATGGTACCACCATCCAACTAATTATTCAAGTGAAAAACCTGGAGGTCATCATTGGTTCTTCCCTCTGCTTCACCCACCAAGTCTAATTCAACCTTAAGTGCTGTTTACCTTGAATCTATCTGGAATCCATATCTTAATCCTCCTCTCCTACTACTATAGTCAAGTCCATGCTTATCTCTAGCTTAGACTCCACCTGCACTCTCCAGCACATTCTGGGGGCAGCCTGAGTGATCGTCTTAAAACACAAACAAAATCCCAAGTCCTTGCCACCCGTTAGAGTGGCCCCTGCTGCCTGCATTGACAGGTCCCCCCCACCCCACACGCACACACCGTGCTCCTGGGTTATTGGCCCCTTTCAGTCTCTGGAACCAGCCAGCATGGGCCTGCCTTGACATGAACTGCTCCCTCTGCCTGCCCTGTTCCCTCCCCAGCCTTCCTCCTCCCCCGCTTTGCCTAATTCCTACTCCTCCTTCAGGACTGAGCTTATTTGTCACCTCTTGAGAGACAAACCAACCTAAGCTGGGTCTTCCACTCCCTCTGTCTATTACTCTGTATCAGTGTGCCCTGTCCCCTCCCCTCACCACATTTGTCACAATTTTTAATGACATAATTTTAGTGTGCCTGATTCCCCCTGTAGAAAATTAGCTCCAGATGGGCAACAGCTGTGTCTGGTATCCACCGGTGGGTGCCCAGTATATGGAGCACACAGTTGATGCTCAAAATGTTTGTTGGATGAATAAATGAATGTTAAGTAGTTTGCCCAAGATCTCTGAGCCAGTGAGGTAGAAAATGGTGAGCAGGGATTCAAACCCAGGTGGCCTGACTTCAAACTAAACTGAATCTCTCTCTGTAGATCTTTAAACCAGAGCCTTAAAAGCTGCCTGGCAGGACATAAAGCTGGTAAAGCGAGCATTCAGCTGCAGGGCCCAAGTGTTCAATAGCTGGCAGCTACTATTGTTTGTGTGGCAGTTATTCTCTGATGTGCTTTTGCACTTACGAAACCCTTAAGCAGAGGGGAGTTGGTGCTTTGGAGTTAAAAAAGAGCACACGAGAAGGGAATTAGGGGGCCAAATAAATAAGAGGAATCAAAAATAAACATTGTCGTTTGCAAGTGGTATGACCTAATGAGTTGTCTTTTATGTCAATGTTGTTGTTCACTTTTCTTTTTTATAACGGGGTCAACTGAGCTAAATTCAGAGCTCGGCAGATTCTCTGAATCTTCCATTCAGCATTTCCATTATGGCTTGGTGATAAATTCTGCTGTGAGCCTTGGAGAGCCAAACTGAAAAGGTAATTAAAGATAAAAATGGATGCTGTCAATTTTATTGTTGAAGTTAAATGCATTTTCACAGATTAAAGGAAAAAAAGCAAGTATTGATAGGATATTAAAATCCAATTCTTCAAAAGAAATGATATAAAAATAAAAGGTCCCTTTCAGGGGCTATTTCAATGGCTGTGATCAAAATGTAAAAGAGCAGACATATTTTAATGCAGGGAGCTTTCAAAGAAAATTAATTGGCCACATTTGTATTAGATTGTAATAGCTAAATAGTAGCACATAAAATCAAATATCACAAAAAGTACAAACCATGTATAACACTGAGCTGTCTCAACAGAATTTAATAATAGCATATATGCATATACGTATACACCACAATGTCACGGACCCAGTTAACAACAGAAAAACACAAGAGAACAAAGAAATGGCAGTTCATTACAAAACAAATTATAATGTGCCCTGAACAAATACCAGCTCTTGTTATAAATGAAGATATTGTTTTCCATCTTAAGAAAGTACACTGTAATATCCCATGCCCTCTAAATGTCGAAAACTTTTATATCTGGAAGTGATGAATCATATCATGAAAGAATTTTTTTAAAGACAAATATGAACAATACTCTATTGTGTACTTGTAACTTGCAAAAGGATAGATCCTAAATCTTCTCCACACACACACACAAAATGGTGACTATGTAGAGGTAATGGATATGTTAATTAGCTTGATTGTGGTGATCATTTCACAATGTATATGCATATTAAACATCAAATTTGTATACATCAATGACAGCTCCATAAAGCTGCTAAAATATAATTTCTACAGTAAAAAAAACACAAATATGGATTTCTGTAGATAGATTCCTTCAGCAGATTTGCAATTACTATGCAAAAGCTCAACATTTGTGTATTAGGTCAACACAATTTATTAGAAATATGTAAATATTGATTGCATTAAATGAAATGTTCTTCATAGGTGACATACTATTATAAATTTTAAAAAGAAACTTATGCCCTTACTTAATGACCACAAAACACAATTGCAAATGCTTGACTCTGTGCAAAAGGTAGAATTTAAATATTCTTATCAAATATACAGCCTATATCTCACTCTTTTTCTATTCTAGAAATGAGAGGTATTTATAGACACTGCCACATATACCAAAAATAAATCCAAAGGACAAATTATGCTGCAGGTATAGACCACAAATGCTCCAGAAATTTGTAGCTATGCACCAGGAGAATTGTCATCTTAGAATTTAATCCATTGATTGCCAATTTAATTGTCCCTAGACTATTCCCACCTCAATCAAGGGATATTAAGGAATTATGATCCTCAAAAGCACTCAAAAAATTCAAAATTAAATATATTTCTCTTCCATTTGTAATCTGTAAGCTGCCATGTAAGGCATTTAGGGATGTGAGGATAAATTAAAACCAAAATGGAGCTGTTTCTCTACTACGTTTGGGACTCTGCTGTAATTATCTGCTCCTCTAATTTATGTAGCAAGGTTCACTTTCTCATCTATCTAGTGATTACTAACTGATGTCAAGATTTCTATATGCATAAGAAGACCAGATGAGCAACCTTTTAGCAATACAAAAAACTCCCTCTGAAAGTTAATGTATGGCACTGATTGTTCCAGACAATCGACTTTCTTTAACCTAATTCTAAGCCACCTGATCCAAGTCTCTCAAAATTGGAAATCATTTGGTAATTTCCAGTTCCACAGCTGTCTCACACGAGACACAATCTCTCCTTGTTCTTCTATAACACGCTTGATTAATAATCTTATTTATTTTCTGCTTTCCTCCCCTACACACAGTAAGTTCCATGAAAGCAGAGATATTACCTATCTTGTTCACTGTATCATCCTGAGAACTTGACAAATAGCTGATTCTCAAATAATTGTTGAATGAATAGCTAGGAGGTGACAGAGCAAGGATCCACACTGGTGTTTATCTGACATCAAAGACCAAAGACTGCACTCCCCAATATGTCAAGAACTTTCTGTATTTCCCAATCGACTATCTCGCAGAGTGTTGGAGAGATCAAATGGGCATCAAAAACACAACAAGCAATTTCAACTCTGCTTCACCAGTGACTGAGAAGATCTGATGTAACCAAGGATCACATATATCCTTTTTCTTACAGGTGACTTCAAGTATTCTTTAGTTTTCAACAAATTGAAAACACTCTAGAAGTTAAGGGGAAAAGGGCTGGAGAGGGACAAATGGGGGAGGCTCCCATAGAAGCCCGGGCCAGGGATGACAGCAATGGCTTGCACTGCAGTGGTGGCACTGGAGCTGTGTGGCTCGGCACAGGTGACTCACCTCTTCTGAGCTTTGGTTTTCTCAGCTACATAAATAGAAAGTTTGCCTCTAAATCACTGGGCACATTGTAGGCCCTCAATGCTACAATTATACTAAATGTTTTACAAGGTTATGGTGAGAATTAGCACTGATAACTGACATATTTGTGTACTGAACAAATGATAGCTTCTACTCTGTTGTATTGAGAAACAGCGTGTTCTAAGGCTGCAAAATGCTTTAGAAGAGCAATGAAAAGGAAAAAACTTATTTTAAATTCTCATTTAAGACTATTTAAAAATAGCTTTTCTACCTACTGTATACCTCAGGGAACTCTACTCAATGCTCTGTGGTGACCAAACTGGGAAGGAAATCCAAAAAAGAGGGGGCATATGTATACATATAGCTGATTCACTTTGCTTTACAGTATAAACTAACACAACATTGTAAAGCAACTATACTCCAATAAAAATTAATTTAAAAATAAATAAATAAACCTCACATTAAACCTAAAATAAATAAATAAATAAAATAGCTTTTCTGTAATTTGCCAGAGTCTACCAGTACACTTATTCTGCAGCTAAACTGGGCCAGTGAAATAAGCTAACAGTGGCTAACTCTGGGCAAGATAGTAAGGGCAATTATTATTTAATTTGTTGTGTATTTTCCAAAGTGAGCATGCACTGCTTTTGTGATCGGGAAAAGTAAATTGTTAGATTGTTTAGGACTCAGAAGACAATTCACCCCGGATTCTCTCGTTCTGTATTCTATCAAAGTCATTCGGACTGACGTTTTCAGAGAATGTTGTTATATAAGGCTCTTGGGTACAGAATCAAAGACGTGGCCTTTCCTAGTGTTAGGCATAAAAGAACTTAGAGAAGACATTCTTCCTGCCAGGATGAAAGGAAGCCAAAATCCTCTCCAACTGTGAGACCTACTTCAAGGATAACTAATGAATTCATATATGTACATTTACTCAAGGGGTCAATCCAGTTCCCATTTTTATTGGGCTCTTACAGGAGAAAATAGCAGAAAGTAGACTCCTTTTAAAATCTGAATTGTTAATATGAATGCATGGTATAAATATGGATTAAAAATTAACCAAGATATGACCCATCAATTCCACTACTAGGTATATAGAGAAAGAGAAATTGAAACACATGTCCACACAAAAACATATACATGAGTATTCAAAGCAGCAATACTCATAATAACCAAAAAACAGAAACAAACCTAATGTCCCCAAACTGATGAATAGATAAAATGTGGTATAATCACACAATGGAATATTATTCAGTAATAAAAGGAGATGAATTCATGCTATTATTTCTCTCATCCAGTAAACAAAGAAATGAAATACCAATACATACTACAACGTGGATGAACCTTGAAAACATTACACTAAGTGAAAGAGGCCAGTCACAGAAGACCACTTAGTATATGATTCCATTTATATGAAATTCCCAGAATAGGCAACTCTGTATTAGACAGAAAGTAGATTAGTGGCTGTGTAGGGCTGCGGAGGGACCTGGGGGTGATGGCAAATTGGTACAAAATTTCTTTCCCAGATGATGAAAATGTTCTAAGGTTGTGGTGATAGTTGTACGACTCTGTGACTATGCTAAAAGTCATTGACGTGTACCCTTTAAATGAGTGAATTGTATGGTCTATGAATTATATCTCGATAAAGCTGTTACCAAAAAATAAATAAGTAAATAAACCAAGAAAGGCAAATAACTATCTTATTTCATGTCATTCTGAATTCATTCATTTTCTTTTTCCCCCATTAATCAGCTCATTAGAAATATTTTAAATTCAACTATTTTGTGAAGATATGAGTTCTGGAAAGGAAAGGTAACATCGGAAGAATTATCAGAAGCTATTTAAAGCAGCTATAAGATGGTCTTTCTCTCTTTTTTTTCTCCAGTTGAGTCATACCTTCAAACTTTTTCTTTGAAAGTTTAGGGAAGACTCATTTTTTTTTAATACTGGAAAAAAAATCAGGCTCTCTTCCTCCCCCCAAATATCTTGGACAAATCACATCTGTTTAAAATTTATTCTTGTACTTATTTGTTTTGCAAAAGAAGGCATCGTCTTACACAGTATTTGTAATTAAAAGCAAATCATTTGTTTAAAAAAAGGGCAGTTTGCAAAAAAATGGTTTTGGTCTTTTATAATTCTCATTAAAACAATATCTAGCCAAAAGAAAAAGAATGGACAATTCCCAATTAGCCTGAACAATGGAATTAAAGTTGCATGATAAACTTAAATAGTGCCTTTTAAAAATAGATACCAATTATATACTTAAAATTGCGCATGATAGGGGCTTCCCTGGTGGCGCAGTGGTTAAGAATCTGCCGGCCAATGCAGGGTACACGGGTTCGAGCCCTGGTCCGAGAAGTTCCCACATGCCATGGAGCAACTATGACCAGGCACCACAGCTACCGAGCCTGCGCTCTAGAGCCTGCGAGCCACAACTACTGAGCCCACACGCCACAACTACTGAAGCCCAAGTGCCTAGAGCCCATGCTCCACAACAAGAAAAGTCACCAGAATGAGAAGACTGCACACCACAACGAAGAGTAGCCCCCGCTCGCCACAACTAGAGAAAGCCCGCGTGCAGCAACGAAGGCCCAATGTGGCCAAAAATAAAATAAAAAATAAATTAAATTAAATTAAATTCAAACAATAAATAAAATTGCACGTGATAAAACCACAAATTTACTAGAAGTATGTTATAGACTTTGGCATGGGGAATATCTTTATATGCATGATACTAACAACAAGAACAATAAATGATTGATAGTTTTGCCTGCATAAACACAAAAAGCCTTCAGTATACCTGCATTAAAAATGAGTTTTTTAGAAGTTAAATGCTCTGATAGAAAACTGAGCAAAGGAGATGGACAGTACACAAAAGAATACAAATGAACAATATCTGGAAGAAAAAGAAAAAGAAAGCATTTGACATGGTTTTACTCACTGTGTAA
Source organism: Delphinapterus leucas (assembly GCF_059928025.1). Classification (NCBI taxonomy): domain Eukaryota; kingdom Metazoa; phylum Chordata; class Mammalia; order Artiodactyla; family Monodontidae; genus Delphinapterus; species Delphinapterus leucas. Next base: position 61,369,455 of record NC_143130.1, on the reverse strand, counting down.
TGTGCAATATTGTTTGCAGAATTCTTCCCTCCCAGGGATATTGGTTTTAAGCCAAAACAGCAATAAGAAAAAAGACGTTAGGAAATTTTAAGAGTAGTTCATCATATTCACTTAATGTCTTTTTAAATTAGATTGTAACTACTTATCTGAGTTAGAGACCCTAGTCATCCTCTACTCCCTCTCTCTCATCCCTCACTGTGTGGGAGCCTCCCTCCTCTCTGTTCTTAGACCCTCATCCTTCCTTGCCTGACTATTTAGGTAGCCTCCTCTCTGGTTTCCCTGCCTTATGTCTCTTCCTACTTAATCCATCTTCTGGACTCCAAGAGTTCGAGTGTTAATTGTTTCTCTCCTTTACTAAGAATCTCAGCAGCCTCTGCATTGTATCAAGCACAAACTCCAAGATCTGTGAAGCTGTCTTCTCTCCTTAGCATACGTGTCCAACCTCATCTCTTGTTCCTCTTCTTCCCCTAACGAGCTATGCTCTAGCTCTGCTCAGCGATGGATTTTCCATAAAAATGTGAAGCTTTCCCACTGCCAGGCCTTTACACAGCAGTTCCTTCTGCCTTTCCTCCCTAACCTCAGTGTACAGCCACCTGGAGTCTAGCACATCCTCCACATTGTTAAGTAGTTGAAGACAGCCCTGCCTTTCCTGCAAGACTGCACATTAAGAACTGAGGATGAGGGGAGGGGTAAATTGGGTATTTGAGATTAACATATACACACTACTATATATAAAATTGATAAACATCAAGGACCTAGTGTATAGCAGAGGGAATTATATTCAATGCTTTGTAATAACCTATAATGGAAAAGAATCTGAAATAGAATATATGTATATATGTAACTGAATCACTTTGCTGTACACCTGAATCATTATAAATCAACTGTACTTCAATTAAAAAAAAAAGAACTGAGGACATGTCTTACTCATCCATGAATCCACATCACCTAAAATTACCAGGAACATGGTAAATATAAAGAAATAAAGAAATGAATCCACTTTCTGATTTTTTTCCAGAATGTAGAATATTTTTACATTGCTAAAACAAATACTTTCATGGAACTTTCAAAGTGCTGGACTGTAGAAATTCCAGAGTCTTATTTTCTGATTAACACCGGCAATAAAATTATATGCAGGAACGTGATTTTTTTCCACGATTTATTTTTAAAAACGTGATTTGTAACTCACCAAAATGAAATCAGCTTAAGATTTTGATTTTAAAGTTTGACTCAAGATTTGAAACTTTTAGCTTTTTGGTTTCCTATTTGTTTCTGTTAAGGTGCTCTTGAACCCGTAGTGCCCCTGTGAGAACCCACAAGTTTTGCCCAGGTGAGAGGATGAAATGCCTGCTGTAGGTGGAGGAGTGGCCCTGTTAACATGAGGATTGCTAAGCTTATATTTGGATGAGTCATCAGGAACCAGAGGGGTCTGAAATCTAGGACTAAAAATACACCACAGAACAGAGGAAAAAGAAGCTGGGTGAGAATCTAGGCTAGCAGTCAGCCCGAGAGCAGGAAAAAACCCAGTTATAGAATAGCCCCTGCTGCAACCCCACCTTCTACTTTTCCCCTACAGTATGAAATTATTTCAACAAAAGGGCGAATATGTCAAAATTTGCCCATCTTTTGGGTGAAGTTCTGAAGACTTGCTTCTAATGTGGTGGTGAAATATGCCAAGCTGTCTTACCCACTACAGTCTTTGAAGTTGTCACAACTTTAAGCACGTGTTGAAGGGGTGATGAGAATATGGAAAAGCCACCAGTTCTACTGACCTGGATGGAAAAGAGGTGTATTTTAGGATTTCACTCCACCATATCAAGAGCCACTATTCATTCCTTCAACAATGTTTATTTGTTGCCTAATAGGTACCAGTTTCTGTTCTAGGTACCGGAACATAGCTGTTGAATAAAACAAAGTCCTTGCTCTGGAAGCTTATATTCCAGTGTGGTAGATGGACAGTAAACAGGCCAGATGGCGTTGAGTGCTATGGAGGAAACTCAGCAGGGAGAAGGAGAATGTGAGTGTGTGGGGAATAGACTGCTCTTCTGTAGGAATTAGCCAAATAAGGTGACATTGAGAGAGAGACCTGCACGAGATGAGTGGGCCATACTGATGTTCCCAGGGGAAGAGTATTCCCAGGTCAGAGGGAATGGCAAGTGCAAAGACCCTGGGATGGAAGAGGGCTTGTTATTTCAAGGAACAAGGGGGCTCATCTGATGAACAGAGTGAGGAAGGGAGCACAAGGTGAAAGAGAAGGTAGCAGAGGGGCCAGAGTATGGGGCACCTTGTAAACCAGTGTAACGAATCTGGCTTTTACTGAGCAAGAAGGGAAGCTACTGGAGAGTTTCGAGCAAACCAGTAGCACAATCTTAATTTTGAAAGGCTGCTGTGTTGAGGATTGGCTGAAGGGAAAGGAAGCAGATGGAGCCTGTAGCAATAGTCCAAGTGAGAGAGAATGGTGGCATGGATCAGTGTACCTGCAGTGGTAAATGGTTGGATTCTAGATACATTCTGGAGATAAAGCCAACAGGATTTATCAATTCACTTCTCCATCTACCTCTACTTCTGTGCATAGCGAGACTGAAAGGTCATTTTACGACATACAGTCAACCCTCATTATGTACAGATTCTGCATTTGCAAGTTTGCCTTTAACCCCAAAACCAATACTCACAGTGCTCTCCTGGTCACTGTGGACATGCACAGAGCCATGGAAGTATTTGTTTCCTGATGTCCATTTTCCCAGCTGAAGTCAAACAATGGGCCACTCTGCCTTCTTGCTTCAGCTCATACTGTAAACAAGTGTTCTTTTGGTCATTTTTGTGCTATGCTTTTTGAATTTTTGTGCTTTTTGTTGGTGATTTCACTTTTTAAAATGTCCCTTCAGTATAGTGCTTGCCAGTGTTCCTAAACACAAGGCAGCTGTGATGTGCCTTACATAGAAAATATATGCATTAGATAAGCTTCATTTAGGTATGAGTTAAAGTGCTGTTGGCCATGAGTTCAATATTAATGAAGTACCAACGTACATTAAATGTCTCTAAACATAAACACACATAAAACAAGGTTATGTATTGATCTGTTGATGAAAGTGTTGTAACCAGAGGCTCAAAGGAAACTAACCTGTTATTTTACTAGGAGCAATGGCTCAGAATTTGCTAATTCAGCGTTCATGCTGACTTTACAGAACATGGCTACCACAAACAAGAATCAACTGTATAAAGAGAAATTTAGAAGATTCAAAAAGCACTATGTCAAAGGGGCTTGGAAATAGCTTGAAGACCATCACGTGCAGAAAACTCCAAGACACTGCTATTCCTTAAGAGCACTTAATTAGGGATTAGGCTGGGACCCCATATCTGATTGACAACACTGCTATGGCTCAATGCACTGGTTCTCATCCCTGATGTCCATTAGATCACCCGGGGAGATTTCGAGCAATGGTAATGCCAGGGTCCACTGCAGAGGTTGCTTTAATTGGTATGGGGTATAGCCTGGGTACAAAGAAATTTAAAAGCTTTTCAGATGACTCCAATATGCAGCAAAGCACTTCTCAAACTTCAGCATGAATTAGAAACACATGCAGAGCTTGGTTAAAACGGATTGCTGGGCTCTATGCCAAGATTTTTATTCAGGAGGCCTGGGATGGGACGCTAGAAGTTGCATTTCTAGCAAACACCCAGGTGACGCTCCACAGACCACGCTTTTAAGTAGCACTGCCCTACAGCACTTCCATCAGAGGATTCTATTCTAAGTGCCAGCATCCTAAGCAAAGCTCAGCGGCGGAGCTCCCTTTGGCCAAACTGAACTATTCTCATCTTTTGGTTCTTTTTCCTCTGTAGCCTTAGTTTCTCTTGCATAACCTTTCACATGGCTTGGGCTGCCGACTGGGAGAGCTGGTCCTAATGCAGGACCTTCAGTATTCTTTCCTCATATCCACACATCAAGTCTGGCTTGGCTCAGCCCACACGTTCATTCTCAAACCCATCCCTGCAGACAGACATGGTAATCTGGCCAGACTGAGTGATGTGCTCACCTTTGTGAAAGGCGTGGGATTATCTGATTGACAGATCTACCAGGACCACCTGGAGTAGAGGGGCAGAAAACCAGAGTGGAAAACCCGTAGCTTACAGGAATGATGAGCTCAAGGCAGTGGTCACCTCTCGGGGGTAGAGGGAAACAGAGAAGAATGAGACCTGAAAGGGACACACAGGGGGCTTCAAAAGTACTGATTAATTTGTTTCTGAAGCTCGGTAGTGGATGCACAGGGCTTTCATTTTAATTCTACCTTTCGCGTTTTACTATGTTTGCAAGTATGTATGTGTACACACACACACACACACACACACACACGAGTTTTAAGTCCAGTATGAACACCCATCAATATCAAAGGTTGGCAAACGACTCTTATTTCACTAGATAGGCTTCGGATAGGGTAACATCAGACGAGACCTAGGAGAAGGACAGCTCTCCGTTTTGCTCAAATTGGGTTACAGGTTCTCCAAGACGGTAGGGGAACAACGAATAGAAAATCTTCACTGCACAGTTCCCACCTTTCTTTTTTTATGATGTTTACATTTCTGTCCATTTTAACATCTTATTTAAAAGTAACTGGGACTTCCCTGGTGACGCAGTGGTTGAGAATCCGCCTGCCAATGCAGGGGACATGGGTTCGATCCCTGGTCCAAGAAGATCCCACATGCCGCGGAGCAACTAAGTCTGTGCGCCACAACTACTGAGCCTGTGCTCTAGAGCCCACGAGCCACAACTACTGAGCCCACGTGCCACAACTACTGAAGCCTGTGGCCTAGGGCCCATGCTCTGCAACAAGAGAAGCCACCGCAATGAGAAGTCCATGCACCGCAATGAAGAGTAGCCCCCGCTCGGCGCCAACGAGAGAAAGCCCACGTGCAGCAATGAAGACGCAACGCAGCCAAAAAAAAAGTAACTGCAAGAGTAGCCACAGTACACATAAAGTGTGAAAAGACCACAGCCCTATTAATCCTGGTATCTTTAACAGTTATTGCTAGAGAATGTTTTCCTTCACCATTTCCATTCTTTCCAAGTTTTATTCAAAAAAAAAAAAAAAGAGGGGGAGGGTGATTAAGATGTGCATAAAGAGTAATCATCATTACAATATTCACCTGGACAGCAATAAAAAGGACCCAATTCAGCTGGCACCATCCTATTTTCCCACTAGACAAGTTAAAAAAAAAGTCAAAGCTTTCTCAATGTGGAAGAATAGGACAGCTTTTACACTGAAATGGTGCCCCAAATGAGTTACAAAATCCCTGATGTTGTCTTCTATTTATCCTTTTCTTTCTGTTCTTTTTCTTTCTTCTCACGCTCAGCTTTCGCTTCTTCTTCCTCATGTTTTTTGATCAACTGTTCCACTTCCTTTTGTTTGAGAACTCTGATGACTGTCTTCCCATTCTCTCTTGTTAGTGTGGCGATTTCCACTGGAAGCAAACACACACACTTGTAATACAGGCAGCCATACTTAGCCAAAGCCCTTAACGAGCAGCCACAGTTTAACCTCTTCACACCGTGTGAGCCTTAGTACACCACTTTCCCAAGTTTTCTGCTGAATATAATTCGTGGATACTTTCATGGAAACAAAATACCTTCAATATTGTAATGTTTTTATGAATATTTTTATTTTACTGTCATCTTTATCTTCATCCATACTAACTTTCTGAGCTGCTGTTCTGTTACTTTTGTGGAAAAAGTACAACCAGCCAATTGCTCTAGCTGGCCTGACCAGAAAGAGCCAGTTTCCTCGTTAGAACCTCTGAGGGCTCAGCCAAAATCTTTAACCAGTACTTACACTTATTTTTCATGAACTTTTCAAATCTCTTTTCAAAACAAAGGCATGAAAAGCAGCTCCCATGACTATGGATGAGAAAAGCAGACTAATGCCAGAAGGAGGAGAAATTTTGAGAAGGGAAAATTGAGTAGTGCCTCCTTGAAATTAGGTAGAAGTAGACAAGAGGACAATCTGCAAGTAAATGGCATTTTTTAAAGCAACACCAGGAGCTAAGTTATCCTAAACTAAATCAATACGTTAATTTACCACAATTTTTGAAAAACATTATTTACAAATATTGTTTTATATGGTCATGTAACTTTAGTTAAATAAAGCATTTACAATTGCAAACATGGGCTTAACGTAAGAGATCAGTAGATTCAGAAGAACAAAGGGTACAACTCATGCAAATGTTATACCTCTGGTAAAGGACACCAAACATATATAACCATATAATTACTTTCATATTCTTTATCATATGTACACATGAGCACAGATATCATTGTCAAGAAGTCGATAAGATAAAATAGCATGGATCAGATTTAACTATGAATATTGAGAACATTCAGGCTCAAGTCCTTAAGCTTGTTATGTAGTGTGGGACGGTGGCTCCAGAACTTGTCAGTGTTGACCTTGTCAAGTCTTAAAAAATAGCTGTAAGGTCACCTAACTTATAAGGCTGCTGTTTCAGTGCACTATGATAACATGTTAAAGGCCTACTCAATCAATTCCCTCACTAAGCAAACAAATTAGAGGAGTGGACATAAATTACCTTTTTCAGCAGAGAGCTTACTAACATCCATGGTCTTATTTAGGACTTTGATAGCTAAAGCAAGAGCTGACTTCAAAGTCATTTCTCCTTCTTTGTAATCTTGTTTTAACATTGACACAGCTGCCTATAAAACATAAGGAAGAATCAACATAGAGAACTTCCTTTAAATTTTTGCGATTTTTAGGAACATGAATAATGCCTGAATTATTATTGGCATTATAACCAACATAAACAATTTTTTTTAACATCTTTATTGGGGTATAATTGCTTTACAATGGTGTGTTACTTTCTGCTTTATAACAAAGTGAATCAGTTATACATATACATATGTTCCCATATCTCTTCCCTCTTGCATCTCCCTCCCTCCCACCCTCCCTATCCCACCCCTCCAGGCGGTCACAAAGCACCGAGCCGATATCCCTGTGCCATGTGGCTGCTTCCCACTAGCTATCTACCTTACGTTTGTTAGTGTGTATACAACATAAACAATTTTAATGGCAGGGAGGGTTGACATGGGATAGGGGTGCAAAGGAGGGATGTTGATGATCTATGAATGAATCCCAGGTATCCATGACAGAATTCAGGGGGTCTGAACTAGTATGTGGGAGACGGGGGAACCAGATCTTATTTTCACAACTTCTAACTGAAAATTAGCACTTCCTTTCATTATTACTGTAGGCAGTAAACCCTAGTAGTATTAGTAGTACCTGTGACTTCATCACCAATAGAAATCACAGATACTTTCATATCACATTAAGGCTGTTGCAGCTACCTTAAAATGTTGTTTACACTCAGCACTACTTTAAAACCATGGCAGTTACTAGACCCTTTGGTACATTCTATAGCAACACAAAAATACTCACAGCGCTATTATTTCCAATGCATGTAGCTTTCCATCCTCCATAATTTCCGCTAGGGTCACTCTGATAGAGCTGAAAGCCATAGTGCTTATCCCAGCCAATGTAAAGCAATGAAACACCAAAAGGACGTTTTCCTTTAACAGAGAAAAAAAAAGCTAAACATACCAACAATCTAAATTTAGTATCACTATGGTTACTTGAGCTCAGTGGCTAACCCCTCTTCTGTGAAGTTAAGCATTCATAAACTGTTCCGTGTTCTGGCCACCATAGATAAGCTCCATCAAAAATTCCACTTTTGTTTCTAGGATTTGGATGCAGCTAGGAGAGGGAATAAAGACAAAGAGGACCAGTGCTAAATTTCATCATTATGTAAAAAGCAATTTGTTTCCTGATTTAAAAATGTTATTTTGGCCTTCCAATAGTCTACATAGTGGAAGCCAGTTAGTTCATGAAGTGAGAATGGATGAAAAGTGTCTATTTATTTCATTTTTCAATTTCATTTTACCATCTCAAAAAGGTTATTACTCATAAAACGTTTTATCTTTTGGGAATAAAATTTCCAAAAGTTTCAGTACCTCCAAACTGCGTATAAGCTTGTTTGATATCACACAGTGCTGTGACCAACTGCTCACAAGGAATTGGCTCCTGATACTGCAATAAATACCTAGGATAAAGAAACTGGCACATGAAGAGTTTTCTCTAAAACACTCTATATACACACTCTAAGCAAAATACCCTCTGAAAAGAAATCTCTGTCATGGGGTCAACATAATAGTCACTTACAAATAATCTAAAGGGGGAGAGTAGAGGGCATGGCAACATCTTAAAAATCATACAGTAACTAATATTTTGCAAGTTTGGTTAAAGAAAAAAACACTGTAATTTGCAATTAATAGGTTTTTAATGACTCTAATCTTTACAAAAAGGAGTTCTTAGAAACATCAAAACTAATTTTACATATCATCAATTATAGCATTTATGACCATACCTTTGAGCAATGAGCCTCAGTTCATTAGTCAGAACATTAGCATCAGAAGTTATGCCTGCCACACTGCAGGCCATATCCCTTGAGGAAAAGAAAGACATTTATCTTTAAGCAGAGAAGATGTTTACCAGGGGTATTTTACAAGTTTTAGAAAGTACTAAGCTCTATTAGAAATTCACCACGCTTCCTCTCAGCTGCTACACCCTTCAGACAAAACCTATGTGTGTTTTATCTTTGTAGGAAACTTTCAACTTGATGTCATTCAACACATAAGATAAACAAATGCACACTTAAGTTCTTCACAAGAGATGTATTTACCATCATCACCCTGTGAACAGGGCAAGAGAATAAACACTAGGAAGCTAGGGTAAATCCCAAGAAGATTCAACCACAAAGAAGAAAAAGGTTTTGCCAGACAGGAAGACAGACTACCCCACGCTCTTGGGTAGTAAGTACTCTCACCTCCTAAGGCCTAACTTGATGGGGGTGAGGGTGAGGGGACCCGAAGGGCGGGATATTTTATGAGCCTGCCTAGGAAGCTCAGGGCTAGGCTTACAGGGAGGGTGCATTTCCTTTCACTACCCCCCGTTCCCTGAAAGCTGCCCCGGCTCTCCTACAGCTTCGACACCCTCTGGCACTGTGCCTAATCAAGCCTGCAAGCTGCTGAGGGGCCCAACAGTGACTGTAGAGGGATGACACTTTCTTGGGTGAGTGTATCAGAAAGGCCCTATAACCAGAATTCACCTGGCTCACCACTGAAGGGAAAGTCTCCAATGAGCAAACCCAGCTCTCTGCTAGCTGCAAAGCCCTGAACACCCAACTGTAACAGAAACTTCACTAAGTGTACAGAAAAGTCTAAACTTTTCCCAGACCTTCAGGAGGCCTGTTCTTTGGTAAGATTCAGTATAATTCAAAATAATTCCTGAGTAACCATTATAAAAAATACCTTGAGGGCCTCCTATATGCCAAACACTGTGCTAGTTTATCTCATTCATTTTATTTTATTTCATTAAACTGCCACAACCACTCTAGTAGGCACTGAAGCCCAGAGAAGTGAAACAATGGGTGTGAAGTCACAGCTTTCATATTCTTTCATATTCTTTGGTGAATATGAAAGTCCCAGTTACGTTCATATTCTTTGCATTGGTGGAGCCCAGATTTAACCCAAAGCTCTGTGACCACCAAGCCTCTTATCACTATACAACGCTGTTTCTCCACTAAGTACTTGACCCTGCACTTTAAAAGAATAACATATGGTCCTGGGCCTCAAGGAAGTTTCAAGCAAATAAGTTAAAAGGAAAAAATTTCAGAAGTAAAAACAGAACAAGCTGTTCAATTCTATCATGTCACATGGAATAGCCCTCCCAAAATATGATGAGATGTTTGCCCTAAGATTTCACTTACTCATTCAGTTTATAAATTTTTTCAGAAAAAAAGACTTCATCAAGAAGCTTGTGGATGTTACGTCTCTCTGCTGCAAGCAGAACACCATCATTTGCTAAAATTCCCAAACAGGTGCCTGCATGTCCTATAGCTTCCATGGCATATTCAACTTGGTACAAGCGACCTACAAGACAAAAGCAGTGAGAAACCAAGACTCTCTTCCTTGTTCTTGCACCACTGGTTCAAGAGAAATCAGCAACAACACTGGAGGGCTACAGACGAGAGTCCTACTTTTACTCATAGTCCTGTGATGTACATAATCAACCTGGTGATCATTACTTCAAACTACAGAAAGGATGAACAACTTAGTCTTAAAAAAAGTTTGTAGATTCCCCACCCACCCCTAAAATTCAAACACTTAAAATTTTTTTTTATTTGAGACAGATCAAACAATTTATATTTTACCTTCTGGAGAAAATATAGTGGTCCTGGAGTCATATCTTCGAGACTGCAAAGGAAAAACATACAAATGATTCCTACCCACTTTTAGTAAGCCAACTCCTGTAAACCCACAAATCATTTTACAGAACACATCCTGGTATACAAAATTCAGAGAGTGGGAGGAAACTGGTAAGACATCATTCCATTTCAATTTTCTCATGCAAGTCTGTAAGCTGAGTACAAGCAATACAATTTATCAGGCAACAGCTAACTGGCATGTGTATTAACTCACCATGTTTTCTGAACTTTATGATAATTCCTGTAAAAAGAAAATAGGATAATTATTAAAATGAAACTTACAATTTAAAAAGCATTTCTTGACTTGAAAAAAAAAAGTTTTCTTCACTCTCTTCATTCAGCCAACATTTACGGTGCACCAGGCACTATGCCAAATGCTGGAATGCCAGCATGGGTAAGAGCAATCCCTTTCCTAAAGAGCGTACAGTCTGGTGGCCAGGTGAGGGAGAAGACACAGAAGGACAATTATAAAGCAATATGGTAACAGGGGCACTAAGGGTAGAGTGGGAAGAGGGTTGGAGAAAATCAAAGTATTTTTTGCGAAACACATACAGAAAATGAGCCCAAATTAGAGATGGGAGAGGCAGAAATAAGGCTGAGAACATTTAGGTCTAAGAGGAAGCACAGGGGAAGAAAGAAGGGAAAGGCATTCCAGGCAGAGGAGAAAGCTTGGGCAAAAGGCACTGAGACAGGATAGCTTAATGGGCGAGAAAAATTGCTGAAGTTAAAAAAGATATGAAAAAACTAAAGAACTAAGCAAGTATCCAGGCCATGTAGAGCTTTCAATGCCAAGCTAAGAGGCTTAGGCTTTCTCCAGAGAATGATACGGGGTCCTGAACTATGAAGGGGAGGAGCGGGATGGTAATCTTTGGCATCATAACTATTACTGCAAAAGACAACAATGGGGCTCAGCGTGATTTGGTGAAAAAGCCAAACTTCGGCCTCCAGAGCCAATTTTCCCAAATTCTAGAATATCGGTAATTAAAAATGGAAAGATAAGCAGGGATCAGGTCCCGAAGGCCCGCGTGCCCAGGTAAAAACTATGAATGCTATCTCTTATGCAATGGGGCTCCAAAGAATGATGCTGGGCCAAAGAGCCACAGGAGCTGACTGGCATTTTAGAAAGATCGCTCTGGCTGGTGAAGAGTGGGGCAGGGTAACCAGCTATGCGGCTGCTGCAACACGCAGGTGAAAGTTAAGGCTGGCCCTGAGCAGAGCGCCAGGAGAGCACAGAGAGGAGACCGCCGGGGCTTCTGATTCGCGAGAGAACACAACTTTCTCATCTCCACGCCAGACGCAGGACAACGGCCCGAGGCGAGTTCACCTGCACCTCCTTTCCCGCAGGTTCACTTTCACTACGGACTCTTAACAGTGACGGAGGCAGCCCTACAACTCTGTCCTGCCCACCGGCCCCGCGCCCGCCTCGCCGCCCGAGCGTCCCCAGCCCCGTGGTGCCTGCTCAGTGCAGAGAAGCCCGACGGCGGCCGTCCGGAGCCAGTCCCGCGGCCGGTCCATCACCAAGGAGCCGATGCAGAGTCATCGTGTCCACGGTTCCTCGGCGGCCGCTGCAGGCCGGGACCAGCTCTGCCGCGACGCTCAGGATCCCCGCCCGCGAAGAGAGCGGCGAAGCTTCCGCGAGTGCGCAGGGGGTAAAGGCTCACCGAGGGGAGACGCTGAAGAGCCTACACGGAGATCTTTCTCTGCGAGAGAAAACGCACCACCACTGCCTGAGTATCCGCTGCTAATATGGCCCCCGCGCGTGCGCAGAGCCACCGGCGGGGGCGGGGCAGCCGAAGACGCGGAACTCCTTCTGGGGGGCGGAGCGAGCGCTGGTTGTCCTCGTGGGAGCTGCGGAGTTGAGGTTCGAAGGCACTGGCAGGGACCCTCAGCACGATGAGGGGGAGCTAGAACACGGGGAGCGGGGCAGGAAGACCCTGGTCAAGGAGGAAGTGGAATTATAGCTAATGTCCCTTTTCCACTGTTTGCGCTTTATTGTCACTTTCGCTTTCTATTCAGCACTAAGTCATTGGCCCAGGAGAGCACTGGTGTGGGACCGCCTGTTAATTGCTTGCCTTTCCTGCCCTGTTCTCAAAACGGACCCAAGCGCGTCAGACGTTACCCTTCACTCTGCCTTTTCTCACCATCTCCCTTCTTGAATCTGTCTTCCACTTTTATTGCTGATACATGCACTTTGGGGCATAAAAGCATATTATGAGGGGGTTTACACCTTTGGGAGAACTTTCACCTTAGTCTCCTCCTCTTGTCTTTCACCTCGTTAGAAAGGATTCCCCTGACCAACCTAGTTAAAGCAATACCCTACCATCACCGTACACACGTTATCTTCTATACAGAAATTGTCATGTTTATTTATGTGTTCATTATGCATCTCTCCTTTCCACTCTTTTTTTCATCTGGCTTCAGTCTCTATGTAAACTATCTACTATTCATGTTTTAAGTTTCTCCGAGCTAGACGCTTGACTAGGTCTGAATTAATGTGTAGTCATTTGCTCATAGTCTCCTCCAAGAAGAGGTCCACAGGGTAGGGACTTTGTCCTCTTCATGTTGGGCAAAAAATTATTATTTACGGATCTGGGCTTTGAAAAGGAGGTAACCTGGGAATGAGTTGTGGTTTGAGGTCTCTCCTTTCATTTCTGCTTCCCAGGCACATAGGGAGGTGAGCCAAGGCAAAATGGCAAGGGCCACAGCCAGACAGGTGGTGTTCTGAAAGCATCCTTAGGTGGCAGTGTAACTTGTGTAATCTCTCTGAGGATCCCTGCCACCTTAGTTCATTCTGACGAATTCAGCATTAAGAGTTTTAAATGAGAGGTAGAATTTATTAGGTCAAAAGAAGAGGGATCAGTTGAGATAAAAGAGCAGAAGTAAAAATGAGTTTAACAAGTTTGGGTGACAGAGTAGCTCAGTCTGGTCAGAGTGAAGAAACGTCAATAAAGGGAGGAAAGGAGGAAAGGCATTTTAGGCCAAACTGTAGAATCCCTTCAATGCCAGAATTTTTTCTCTGTAGGTGGTGGGAAAAGAGGATTAAAGTGATGTTTTAGGATGAGAAGCCTCATGATCTCCCATCCCACATGTTCCTCCTACAATGTGGCATGGATGCTTCCCACTGAGAGGTTTTGTGTCCCTTTACCCTGAATCTGGGTGGGCCTGTGACTGCAACGGAAGTAACATCATATGACTTCCAAACGCAGGTCATAAAAAATAAATTTCTGTCTTGTTCTCTTGGGAAGGTGTTTCTTGGAACCCTGGCACCATGCCATGAACGAGCAGAGACCAAATGGAGAGATATTCCACCAACAGCCCACATGAGGTTCCAGCATGACTGGCCAGATTTGTGAGTGAGGATTCCTCTAGATGATCTTAGTCCCCCATCATTGAATCTCCCCCAGCATTGAGGTCTTCCCAGCTGAGGCCCCAGGCATTGTGGAGCAGAGACAAGCTGTCCCAGGGCCTGTCTGAATTCGTGACCTGAAGAATCCATAAGATATAAAAAATTGAGCTTTCAATCTACTTTTTGGTTAAATTGTCACACAGCAATATATTGTAATGAGAGTTTTTATGTGGCCCTAATATGAAGGCTGTAAGGTGGAGAGATTAAGGATAATAACACCAGAAAGTAAAGTTCTGTTGCAGTCTAGAGGGGATAAAAGCCCAGACAGAAAAAGATACTTGCAAGAGTAGAGTCTTTGCTGGAGGTATGGTATTGATTCCCAAATCTAGAACTGGTTTTCCTCCTCATTGGTGGAAAGAACCAAAGACCAGCACTTGTAGACGTGCATTCATTCTAACAGTTCATCAGATGGTTCTCTATTAAGGCTGTGCTAGGGGCCTGGCACCAAGCTAGGTTCTGAAGATAATGAAATAAATATTATTCAATGTATGCCACCAAAGAGTTTATAAACTACATTGACCTGATTGATTGGAGGTAAGCTAGGGCAAACACCAAATAGTAAAATAGCAATGCAAGGCAGCCCGTATTTAAATATCTGAAGAGTTGGTTAGCAATATTTGCATTAAGATAATTCAGTGGAAGAGAATCCATGTTAGCAGAAGGAGCAAGCAAGCAGGAAATCTGTAGAGTTTCATGGTATAAGAAAATGAACATTGGTCTGGGAGTGAAATGCAAGTTTTAGTTCATTTTTCTAGTCCCCAGTTTCCTGAATGGTCAAGGCAGATAAAAATCACAACCCCTTAAATTTGAGAAGCATAAGTGCTTTCCTGTGAATGATCTCATTTGATCCCCCTAACACAGGTGTGTATGTGAGCCCATAGAGAGGAGAGGAGGGGAGGGGAGAAAGGAGGAGAGGAGAAAGTGGTATGGGTCCCTGGCTCTTTTGGAGCAAATTGCTTCAACTTTTAAAGCATCTATTTCCTCATCTGAAAATGGGGATTAATCACAACAGTACTATTTACATTCCCACCAACAGTGCAGGAGGGATCCCTTTTCACCACACCCTTTCCAGCATTTATTGTTTCTAGATTTTTTGATGATGGTCATTCTGACTGGCGTGAGGTGATAACTCATTGTAGTTTTGATTTGCATTTCTCTAATAATTAGTGATGTTGAGCATCTTTTCATGTGCCTCTTGGCCATCTGTATGTCTTCCTTGGTGAAATGTCTATTTAGGCCTTCCGCCCATTTTTTAATTGGATTGTTTGTTTTTTTTTTATATTGAGCTCCGTGAGCTGTTTGTATATTTTGGAGATTAATCCTTTGTCTGTTGTTTCGTTCGCAAATATTTTCTCCCATTCTGAGGGTTGTCTTTTTGGCTTGTTTATGGTTTCCTTTGCTGTGCAAAAGCTTTGAAGTTTACTTAAGTCCCATATATACACTACCGAATGTAAAATAGATAGCTAGTGGGAAGCAGCAGCATAGCACAGGGAGATCAGCTCAGCGCTTTGCGATGACCTAGAGGGGCGGGGTAGGGAGGCTCAGGAGGGAGGGGATATGGGGACACATGTATGCATATGGCTGATTCACTTTGGTGTACAACAGAAACTAACACAGTATTGTGAAGCAATTATACTCCAATAAAGATCTATTAAAAAATCATAACAATACTTTTCTCACAGTTTTTTTTGTGGAGATTAAATGAGATAATGCATGTAAAGTCCTGTGATATAATATGAAATATATGTTTGGTCTTTGTCCCCGGTTCTGGCACAAAGCTTCTAAAACTCTTGTCATTTCCTGAGTGGTAGGGGAGAGAGGAGCTTCTTTTTTATTCATAAGAAGCCCCTTTCGGCTACACATGAATTTATGCTAATGAAGTGAGTCTTGGAGGATGGGAGCTGATTATTAGAGGAACCAACCAAGTGACTAGAGGGCTGGAACTTTCAGCCTCACCCCCCACCTTCTGGGGAGGGGAGATGATTTGATCAACCAGTGGTCAATGATGTGATCAACCGAAGCCAGCATAAAAGCCCTAACCAAAGAGGTTCAAGAGCTTCTGGCTTGGTGAGCAGATCTACATGCCAGGAGCATGGTGCACCCCCCAACTCCACAGAGGCAGAAGCTTCTGTGCTCAGGATCCTTCTGGATCTCACCTTATGTATTTCTTCCTCTGGCTATTTATTATTATACCCTTAAAATAAACTAATAAACATAAGTAAGCATTTCCCCGAGTTCTTTGGGCTGTACTAGCAAATTATAGAACCTGAGGAGGGGGTCATGGGAACCCCCAACTTACAGCCAGTTGGTCAGAAGTACAACCTAGGACTTGAGGCTGGCATCTGAAGTGGAGGCAGTTTTGTGGGACTGAGCCCTTAACCTGGGGGTCTGCTCTAGCTCCAAACAGTTGGTGTCAGGATTGCTTAATGCGAAGGAAAACTCCACATGTTTAGCGTCAGAAGTGTTGTGAGAGTAGAGAGAGTTTTCTTTTAAATACTTAGTACTCAATAAATATTTGTTTTTATTATTTATTGTTAAACAGTAAGGCAGGAAGGACAGGGATTTGATCATCATTTACTGATCTAAAATTCTGATTCCTAAGAATCAGATCACTGATTGAATATTAGAGAGGCAAAAAGAAAACTTCTCCAATATTTTGAGTTTGGGTAACCTGGTTCATTCATTTAGTAAGTATTTATTAAGTCTTTTCTATGTGCCAAGCCCTGTGCTAAGAACTTTGCATTCATTTCTAAGAAGTCCTCACAACTAACTCTATGAGGTACTACAGGCACTATAAGATCGGTACTACTTCACCCTTACAGATAAGGAAATTAAGGTGCCGAGAAGTTAAAGGTGAATATAAGAATGATACAAGAGTGATACAAGAAAATTCAGAGAGAGACCTAGTTTGGGGAGTATAGATAGCTCTACAGGTAGGTCATTAGATGGAGAGATATAGAATCAATGTGTTCTCATGTATATGGAAAGAGATAACTACTGAGAAGGTGTTTGAATGGCCAGGGTTCTAGACTTGAGTCATCTCTAGAGAATGGAGGGTTAAAATGACAAGAAGTAAACAGCTATTTACTATATCATACTAAGGGGGACATGAAGAGAAATCAGTGAAGGAAATACAGTGGTATGATTAAAGTCAAGTAGTACATGTGAGCTATGTTCTTCAATATTACATATTCATATGAAAAGAAACATAAATTGTAGAGAATTTTAAAATATCCGCTTAGGGTCTTTCTTAGTATCGATATGAAAACTATTTCGGTACTTCAGGAGTTAGTGGCCTTGCCTGGGTGTGTTATTTGCTTACTTGCAGTTCCAGTGAGTTCTGGCATCTATCTCTGGAGTTACAGTTTCAATTGCTCTCTCAAACAAGTTAAAGCTTTCTCTTATGAATACCATCTGTGTTTCCTCCTAAGGCACTATGTGTGCCTTATTTTCTCCAGCCTTTCTTCTAGGATACATTAATTTTGTAAATATTTTTAAAGACCATGGGAAAGGCACTATACCAGGTGTAAAAAGGGGTGAAAGACAAAAAAAGTTTTACATTGTTTCTGACCTCAAATAGCTCTTAGGCTAGATGACTACACAGCCGTCATCCATGATACCAAGTGATGTGCCATACAGAAGACAGGGTACAATGGGATTCTGGACAACAAAGAGATGGGAGAAGGCTTCATAGAATTGGTGATATGTTAACTAGGTCTGTGTGTTACATCCACTTATTTAAAATATGTGAATATGTCTATACATATATATTCCTTTCAAAGTTTAAAAAAATCATTGATCTCAGGGCTGCAACAGACCCTGAGAGATTATCCGATTCAGAATATCACTCTACATGTTTGATACACAAGGCAAGTGAGACCCATAGAAAGACATGCTTGTTCATGTAGTACTTTCTTAGGTTTAAAAAATGGTCATGAAATTGCTAGAAGACCTTAGTGGTTTCATGTGCATTGCAGTGTTTCATCAATTCATCTTTAATTATGCAGGGAAACCCTTTATGGAATTAGATTTGGTCCTATTGGTTTTTAATTACCCAAGTTAGTGTGCATTTTTATCTGTTCACATGGAGATCCCAGATTCATAGGACTTGGCAATTTCAAACCAGATTTCTTCTACAGCTTTCTGGCCCATGTCAAACATTTGCTGTAAGTGCTTCCACCCAGTTTTTGCAGTAATCATGAGATACTCTTTGTTCTCTGGGTATAGCTGGCAAGAGTATGCAGCTAAGACAAGTGACTGACAAAAACGACTGCAAACAAGTAGAAACAAAGCACCCCTCTCCACAGGTGTCAGTGGGACTACACTTTCAAACCCTGCAAGGACATGACCTCCTACTTGTATAGGAGTCTTGCTTTCAATCATCATGTACATGATGGTGATTGCCACTTCAAACACATAGTAGCCATAGCTCATATCATCAAAATCTAAAATCCCAGACACTTGATATACAGCATCTCCAAAGGCTGACTTGCTGGACTCTATTAAAATGTTATGGTCGTTAAGATCTCCATGATTGATACCTGAAAGGAGAAAAATCAAGCCAAGTAAAAACAGTTGTTCAATACCCTAGTTCATTCTCTTTCCACTTCTCTTCCTCAGGTCTGGACATTCAGATAATTTGATAAGCAGTCAGAGATAAAGAGCTAATCCCTCTTTTTCTTGAAATAAAATAATTTCCTCTGAAAAGGATAAAAGCAGTTAATTTTGGTGGTTGTTTTTGCTTTTGCTTCTCATCAATACAAGGCCAGAAGATGGAGACTGTAGTCATTGTGAACACCTGATTTTGGCTATGAGCCAAGTAAAGGGAAAAGAACTGTACACACACGCACACACACACACACACCTACGTGTGTGTGCATATTCATATTATTATAAGAAGCAAAGAGTCCCAGAATGAACCAGATGTGCCTTTATTTTAACCTAGGATTTCTAAAAGAAATTTCTGATGACAAGGTAATTCCGAATGTCCCCAGTCTTTTGATTACTGGAATAGGTGGTGTTATTTTAAGACAGTACCACTCAAAGTGGGGGGCCTGTGGCTAGTGCTGGCCCACAAACTGTTATTAGTCTGCATCAAATAAAAACAGAAATTGAGACTGTTTAGATAATTTCATAGTGGTTTTTCATCAAAGAGTATGACAGGGGCCTTATCTCATTAACAGTATAGGCCAGTTTGAGTGTTGTCAAATGTGCATGGTAAATCATATGTGGTGTGAGCCATGAACTAATCTTGAATAGTAGGGCCATGTATCAGGCTGCAGTGGGTTGGGAGAAAACCCCAAACTTTTACCATGGATAGTTTGAGAAGCACTGATTTAAACCACTGAGTGAGGGGACTTCCCTGGTGGTGCAGTGGTTAAGAATCCGCCTGCCAATGCAGGGGACACAGGTTTGAGCCCTGGTCCAGGAAGATCCCACATGCCACGTAGCAACTAAGTCCGTGTGCCACAACTACTGAGCCTGTGCTCTAGAGCTCACGAGCCACAACTACTGAAGCCTGCACGCCTAGAGCTCGTGCTCCACAACAAGAGAAGCCACCGCAATGAGAAGCCCATGCACTGCAACGATGAGTAGCCCCTGCTCGCTGCAACTAGAGAAAGCCCGTGTGCAGCAACGAATACCCAACGCAGCCAAAAATAAATAAATTTATTTAATAATAAATAAATAAACCTCTGAGTGAGGATTAGGAGGAGATGGGGATGTCCACGCCTACTGAAGCAGTTAGTCATGTACTTTATAATAAGTACATGAAATAAAGTCCACAATATTAGCTTCTAAATATAATGTTGATTTCTTCTATATGAGTTAGTATTGTGTAATTCATGTTAAGTGATATGGCACAGTTGGTGGCCTGTAAAAGCAATGAATATTACTGTAAACTACACGCTTCTGATTTTGGGGTTCATCATACAATTGATGCCATGTCATAGTTTCACTGGCAATATTTTTTCTTCCTAGAGGTTCATAAAGTAATTGGATATCTTGTACAGTCAAATGGCATTTTAGAATCAATGAAATGTTACTTCACTAATGCAATCTGTATATGCAAGAACCTCTCTCATTTTGTTGCTTCTCTTCACATGTCCAATGGCCTATTAAGAAATGATACAGCTACTCAATGCTTGGAATAAAATGACAAAAGTTGTTGAATTTGAGAATTAACGAAAGAAAAGAAAGAGTTCTGATCCAGATGGCAGAGTGAATTCATTCTTTGATAACCCCAATATACATAGCAATGATAAAAGTAAAAAGAGAAAACAATAAATATACAGCCAGCCTCAAAACCAAGATAGATTTATACACTAAAAACAGAATAGAAATGCCAAGCACAAGCAGTGCAGTGAGCAGGAATAAAGCCACAGGCTTGTCTATTGTGTTCAGATCAGCAGTGTGCTTTCCCCCTTTGGGAGAAGGAACTTAAAATGCTACCTGCTGGTTGGGAAACAGACTCACCACATGAAGCTGGAGGCAGTGATGAGGGCTTCCCAACTCTTAAAAGGATGACAAAATCTGCTGCAACCCATTGTTTAGACTACTGCAGGTCGAAGGAGGCAGAAGGACAAAAATATAGCCTTAAAACCAAATGCCAAACCAGGCTGCTGTGTGACTATATTCTGTGCCTGATCATTCGAGTTACTGAAGTCTTTGGTTCAGTTTCTATAGTCAGTTTCTTGTTCTTGCTCATGATACCTTATTTCCCTGTGTGCTGATATAGAGTATGTTCTCTGGCCACAAGGCAGTTACTCTAGAAAAATAATCAAGAAGAACTTCTAAAACTGAAAAATACAATGAAAAAATTAAAAACACAATGGTTGGGTTTAAGAGATTAGACATAGCTAAAGAGAGAATCGATAAACTAGAAAATTGTTGAAAATGCAGCACGGGCAGAGAAAAAGATTAACACACACACACACACACACACACACACACACATGCGCACGCGAGAAGGTAATATACACAGAGGATTCAGTGAGAAGGTCTAACATGAGCTTAATTGGAGTCTCAAAAGGAGAAGAAAGAGAGAAAGGTGCAGAGGCAAGAATTCTCCATAAATGGTGAAAAACCATGTACACACACAGATTTGAGAAACCTGAGTAGATCAAGAAAAAAAATATTTTAAGAAAACATCTGAAAAGCATCCCAAAGGAGAAAAAGACAAAAGCAACAGACTGACAGCTGGCCTTTCAGCAGCAATGGAAGCTAGAAGACAGTGGAATTCTAAAATTCTAAACCCATGAAATCTAAAGTTCTATAGGCTGTGAAAATCTCCTCAGGGACGAAGACAAAATAAAAAACATTTTCAGACAAAATCAGAGAGAGTTCACCATTAGATAACTGCATTAAAGGAAATTCAGAAGGTTGTATTTCAGGCAGGAATAAAATAACTCCAGACAGAAGGTTTGGGGTGCTGGAAGATAAAAAGGGAATATATAAGTAAATCTAAATAAACTAGACTCTAAAACAAAAATAATAATGTCTTTTGTGGTGAAAATATAGAATTAAAGTTTACTAAAACAGCAGCATATGAGTCAGGAAAGAGATAAATGGAATGAAAGTATTTTAAGGTCCTTGTATTGTCTTGAATAATATCAGACTTTGATAAGTTAAAGTCACATGTTAGAATTCCTAAGGTAATCATTCAAAGAATAGAGAGTATATAATTTTCAAACTGCGGGAGAGAGAAAAAAAAAACGACAAAAATAATTAACACAAAAACAATTCACTCAAAAGAAGGGCAAAAAGGAAAAGAAAAAATGGAAAAGAGAAAAAATCAAGAGAACAAAAATATGATGGGATAGCTATATAATGTCAGATGGAGTAGACATTAAGGCAGAAAACAATGGCAGAGATAAAGAAGGATACTTTATATTGATAAAAGATACAATTTCCTAGTAAGACAACAATTCAAATTTTATATGCATGTTGCCTTGAAATATATAAAGCAAAATTTGACAGAAATACAAATAAAAATAGACAATCCACAATCAGACTGGGAGATTTTATATATACTTTTCTTAATAATTATTAGAACAAGCAGACGAAAAGATAACTCAACAGTATAGAAAACTTAAACAACATGATTAACAAATTTGACCTACTGGACATATGTATAACTCTGTACCCAGCACCTACTAAATACATTCTTTTTAGCACACAGGGACCATTTTTTTAAAATTACCAAATGCTTCATTATAAAGTAAATCTTAACAAATTTCAGAGTACTAAAATCATATAGAGCTGCTCTGTCCCACATAGTAGCCACTTGCCGCAAGTTACCATTTAAATTCATTAAGATTAAATAAAAAATCCAATTCCTTAGTTGCACCAGTCATTCAAGTGCTCAGTAGCCACACAAAAGCTAGTGTGTTAGACATCACAAATACAGAACATTTCCATCATTGAAGAAAATTCTGCTCGAAAGCACTGATACAAAATACGTTCTCTGACCATAATGCAATTACAGTAGAAGTCAACAGTAAAAGGACAATCAAAAATTTCATCATATATATCTTTTATTGATCTATATCAATGGAGAGGTAGACCAGTGTTCATGGATTATCTTACTCGATCTTATAATATAAATATATATACCCATTTTCTCCAAATGTGTATATAGATTCAATTCTAGCCAAAATCTAGCCAAAATCTCAACAAAATTTGTCTTTAAACATGACACGCTGATTCTACAATTGATATGGAAATGTAAAGAACCAAAAATACTCAAGACCCTCTTATAGAAGAACAAGAAGGTGGGAGGACATGTTCTACCAGATATGAAGACTTAAAAAGTTAAAGAAATTAAGATACTATGGTAATCTTTAGGTATGCTCAAAAATATTCCAGTTATCTTCCTTCTAGGAACATGCTGGGTTGCAATTCCCTGCTTCTCCAAAAGTTGTATGCGGCCGTGCGGCTTTTTTTGGCCACTTACATATGAACAGAAATGACATCACTTCAGGGCAGAAGCTTTAAGATCCAGCGTACAATTTACTACATTTTCTTTCCCCATAGCAACATTCCAGTTGATGAAAGTTCCATCAGTCTAAATCCCAAAGTGAGAAAACACAGAGCCCTAGTGAATCCATGATAGACCTGCAGCTTGAGTTGGAACTAATAAACCTTTGTTATTATAGTCCACAAGAATTTGGGGGTTATTTGTTACTGCAGCATGACCTAGCCTAGCTGATACACAGTGTGGTATGGGTGCAGAGACTGACAAATAGACCAATAAAGTAAAATAGAGTCCAAAGACATATTTGATTTACAACAGAGGTAGTACTGGAAAACAAAAGGAAAAACATGGCTTTTCAATAAATGTTGGTGAGAAAATTTATCAGCCATAAGAAAAATTCACACCATATATAAAAATAAATTCCAGATGGATTATAGGCCTATTATGAAAGGCAAAAAACTAAAACTTTAGGAAGATAATATAGGGTAATATCTCATGACCACAGGTAGGGAAAATTTTTTTCAGAAAACACTTACCATGAGGTAAAAGACTGATATATTTTAAACCAATAAATTAAGGATTATTCATCAAAACATATCATGAAGAGAGTGAAAAGACAAGCCACAGAATGGAACAAAATATTTGTAACACACATAACCAACCAGGGGCTTGTATCCAGAAAATATTTTGAACTTCTAAAATCAATGAGAAAAAAAATCCCAATAGAAAAACAGGCAAAAGACTTGAATAGGCACTTCACAAAAGAATATATCCAAATGGCCAATAATTGGGAAATGTATATTAAAACCACAATAAGCAACCATTACACACACATCAGATTTGCAAAAATTAAAGTCTGATAGTACCAAGGTTGTAGAGGAATATAAATTTTATTCTCTGCTAGTAGTGGTACAAAGTCATACAACCACCTTGGCATTAATAATGCCACCTTGTTTGGCATTATCTCTGAAGTTGAAAATGGACATGAACTATGATTCAGCAATCCTACCCCTGAGCTCATGAAGTCATATACTCAAAGAACTCATGAACATGTATAGCAAGAGACAAGAATATTCACAGAGCACTGTTCTTAACAGACCCAAACTGGAAAGAACTCAAATATCTTTGAAAAGTAGAATAGCTAACGTGTGGTATATTTATGAATCACATACTCTACAGTAATAAAAGTTAAAAATAAGCTATAGCCACATGCAACAACATGGATAATCTTACAGAAGTACTATTAAGAAAAAAAAAAAGGTAAGACACAAGTGAATATATACTGCAGGGAGACGGGACAGGGAGACCAGTTAGGAGGCTACAGTAATAATCCATTTGAGAAATGATGGTATTTTGGACCAAGTGGTGGTAGTAAATGTGGGGAACAGGGTTAGAAGTAGGGTATTCTTTGAAGTTAGAACTGATAGAATTTGACTGGATGTGAAGTGTGGGAGAAAGAACAAAGTCAAGCTGATGACTTGTAGGTTTTTGGTCAGATTAACTAGGCGAATGGTGGATACTATTTTAACGGAATGAAGATGACTGGGAGGGGGAAACAGGTTTGAGGGGGAAAAAAATCAACTCCTTTTTTTTTTTTTTTTTTACCACATTGTGTTTACACAAAGTAAGTGCTATTGGACTGAACTGTGCCCGCTCACCCCCCCACCCCGAGTTCCCTGCAAATCTATGTTGAAGCCCTAACCCTCAGTGCAATGGTATTTTGGAGATGAGGCCTTTGGGAAATAATTAGGTTTAGGGGAGATCCTGAGTGTGGGGCCTTCATGATGGGATTAGTGTCTTCATGAGAAGAGATACTGGAGAGCTTGCTGGCTCTCTCTCTAGCATGTGAGGAGGACACAGAGAGAAGAGAGTCCTTACTAGAACCTGACCATGCTGGCACCCTGATCTCAGACATCTAGTCTCCAGAGCTATGAGAAACACATTTCTGTTGTTTAAGCCACCCAGTCATTTGTGATTTTTTAATGGCAGCCTGAGCTGACTATTACAGAAAGCAGAGGACAAAAAGGATGTTCAAAGCCTATCCCCGGCTTTATTAGAAATGCCCCCTCAGTTCCTTGCCCTTTGACCAGTACTTCATTCTGGGTCAGAAGGTTTGTTACACCCTAAAGAAATTGTTGTGCATGTGCATAAGGAGATATGCCCTAGATTGCTCATTGCAGCATCATTTATACAGAAAAAGAAAAAGGAACCAACTAAAATTCCATTAACAAGAGGATAGACCCAAAAAAATTACATTAAAATAAATTATGGAACACACACACACACACACACACACACACACTATGGAATATTATTCAGCAGTTAAAGCTAACCAACTAAATGAACTAGAACTACACATATTAAATGGATCAATCTGAAAAACAATGTTGAATAAAAAAGCAGGTTGTAGAATGATAATATACAGCGTGATGCCATTTATCTAAAGTTTGAAAGCATGCAAAATACTACTGTAGGTAATTTATGAATATATACATATGTAGTAATATTAAAACATATGCAAATTTAGTAGGGAGGGGAGAGGTAGAATCATGTAAAGTTTAGAGGGGGCTTCAAATGTAGCAATTTTAAGGGATTAGAGGGGGCTTCAAATGTAGCAATTTTAAGGGAAGTGAAAGTATTATTCTTTAAAAGCAACAGGAGCAAATCTGACAAAGTTTTAAGATTGGATAAAGCTAAGTTGTACCTCCATACTTTGCTGATGGTTTGAAATTTGACAATTTAAAAATCAAGAAAAATACTGATTTGAAAGGGGGGATACTCACATTCTCGAAAATGACTTAATTTGGTCATTACTTCATCCTTGAACAGCTGAACAACCTGTTCGACAATCTCTCGATTCCGATTCTGGCCCAAGGCATACAGGTATTTCTCCAAAAGAGGAACATTTTTCAGATTCCAGATGAAGTTCTCCCGATGAAGACTACTTAACTTTGGGTGATGGAATTTCTAAATCAAAAGCAAAGAAACTCTTAGACTTTTAACAGCACAACCACTATGGAGAGGTCCGCACCCTCCAAAGGGTGGGCTGGGTGTGCCTTAGGGAAAGAGCTGGCATTCTCTCATGGTCACTGACTTGCTCCATTTACCTTCACCCACAAAGTGGTAATAACACCATATTTCTAGAGGATCTCATAGTTTTGAGAACACATTCCCATCTTCCCCGATCCTCACAACTGGGCAAAGATAGGTGTCGCCATCTGCAGCCTACCAAAGGAATGGAGGCAGCTCTAAAGAACTCTGTGCTGGGCCCCCTGCTCCCTCTCCGACTTCATCTTCAACAACTTTTTTTCACTCTCTTCTAACCACACTGACACTGGCCTCCCTGCTGTTCAAGGAACATGCCAGGCACGTTCCCACCCTTTTACGTTTGCTGTTTCTTCCTCCTGGGGACCCCAGGAATCCGTATGGCTAATGCCCTCGTTTCCACCAGGTCTTTACTCAGAAATCACCTTCTGGGGGAGGGTTCCTTGACCACTCCATCTAAAATTTCAACCCTTTCTCCAATATTTCATATCCCTCCTCTCTGCTTATTTTTTCTTTGTAAGCACTTGGTACAAAATGCTGTCTAACAGTCACCATGATTCCCTTACTTACCTTGTTATCCTTGCTAGAACGTAAGCTCCATGAGGGTCAGGAGCTTGTTTTGGGCCTGTTTTGTTCACTTCTGTATCCCCACGTCTGGAACAGTGCCTGGCACATAGAAGGCACTGCTCAAGCAATATCTATTGAATAAATGAATGTTCTTGGCATAGACAATTCTAGAATTGGAAAGGCCTTTAGATGTTGACTACTCTATCTAAAGTTCTAAATGGCTTTGACCATCATTGCACAAATGAAGAAAAGTTCAGAGAAGGATGATGAGTTGCCACTATGGGGCTGAGGGAGGACCCGGGTCTGCAGACTCCAGTCCAGATCCCTTTCACACAGTGAGTGCCTGAAGGGGTCTTGGTGTCCACCCAGTGGAGTAGCTTTCAAATTTTTTTGACCATGACTCGCAGTAAGAAATACATTTTACATTGCAACCTGGTATACAGGTAACACACACCTAGGGGAAAAAAGTTTCTGTAACAATACTTACAACCTTACATGTGCTGTATTCTGAGATTTTTCACTTTATTCTATTTCTTTAAAAATGTTCCTCTAAATTGATTTTAACACCCACTCTCATGACCTGGAGTTTGAAAACCTCCCCCTGATGCTCCTGTTACTATTATCATGTCCTTGCTAAGTGGTCATGTAGCCTCTGTTTGAATACTTCCTGCAGGAGGTACTTTTTACCCTCATTGAGATGGCTCTGTGTTCTCTCTTTTGCAGAGCTAAAAGCTGCCTCTCCCATAGTGTCTATGCAGTGGGTTCCAACTGTGACCTCTGGGGCCACGGGAACAGGATTAGTTCTCCCCCACATGACTGTCCTCTTGATATCTGAAGACAGCACTTCCGCCCCACAGTCTCTTCTGTAGAGTAAACCTTTCTAGTTCCTTCAGTTGTTCCTCACATGACATGGTTTTGAATCTCCTGACCATCTGCTGTGTTAAATGTCACTGTGGATCACAAAAATACTCTACACAGTAAGCACTGAAAAACACTGTTAGGAGTTGTGACTTCTGGGGAGTAGGACTGGAAAGGAACTAATAATGAAAATGATGGTAGAGAGAAAAAAGGTTCATTTTACACCTTTCAGTACTGCTACAGTACTGATACTTTTACCATGTGCATATATTACTTTTATTTTTAAAGAAGGCAAAATATAACACTCTTGTTGTGTTTGCAATAGAGCAACCGTCCGTTCAGGGAAGGCTCCGAGTCAGTTTCTAAAATGGTAGCACTGTTACCCCGTGCATCCCACTCTGGTATGGAGTAGTGGGAAGAATACTTGGGATCTGGACTTGGAATCAGACAGATCTGGGTTTCAACTGGTTTTATCACTTAATATCTCAGATATTAGCTTCCTTAACAGTAAGATCAGGTATCAATACCAACCTCACAGGGAATGTAAATTGGTGTAGCCACTATGGAAAACAGCATGGAGGTTCCTCAAAAAACTAAAGAGTTGCCATAGGATCCAGCAATCCCACTCCGGGTCATATACCCAGACAAAACTATAATTTGAAAAGATACATGCACCCCTGTGTTCATAGCAGCACTATTTACAATAGCCAACCTAAATGCAACCTAAAGCCAACCTAGGAAGCAACCTAAATGTCCATCAACAGATGAATGGATAAAGAAGATGTGATACATGTATACAATGGAATATTACTCAGCCATAAAAAGAATGAAATAATGCCATTTGCAGCAACATGAATGGACCTAGATATTATCATACTAAGTGAAGTAAGTCAGAAAGAGAAAGACAAATAGCATACGATATTACTTACATGTGGAATCTAAAATATGACAAAAGTGAACTTATCTACAAAACATTAACAGACTCACAGATAGAGAGGGAAGACTTGTGGTTGCCAAGGTGAAGGGGAGGTGGGGGAGGGAAGGACTGAGAGTTTGGGATTAGCAGTTGCAAACTATTATATATAGGACGGATAAACAGCAAGTTCCCACTGTATAGCACAGGGAACTATATTCAATATCCTGTAATAAACCATAATGGAAAAGAATATGAAAAAGAATATATATACACAAGTATAACTGAATCACTTTGTTATACAGCAGAAATTAACACATTGTAAATCAACTATACTTCAATAAAATAAAATTTAAAAAATACCAACCTCATAGTCATCTGTTGATAAACTAAGACATGAAATAAAGATTTCATACATAATAGGTTCTCAATAAATGTTTGTTGAATGTGAACCTTGCAGCTTATGTGCCTGACTTCTCTGGCCTTTCCATCCTTTGGCCCCGTAGCACACCAACCTGAGTTTCTGATAGTTTAATCACTACCCTTTATTAGCCTATCTAAACCTACCCCTTTTCAGCTTCCTCACTCTACCTCTCACACCAATTCCCATTTCTCAAGCACCTTGTTTCCTCTGCTACGAAGCTCTGACCACACCCATACTCATAAGCCCACCCTATATTTTCTTCTTTCTTATACTTAAATGAATCTCCTAAGATTGACCTCCAGCCCATTTGTGAACCAAGCAGCAACCAAATTCCAGTACAGATCAGTTGGTCCCTTCACTTGTGAACGCTCAGTTATGGCAACAACCAGAACTGCGTTGTACTCTGGGCTCCTTGTACTCTGGGCCCCCCAGGCCTGCCCAGCCACTGGAAGCTTCAATGGCCCAGCCACATCCCCAGCAGAGCAGTCACAGCCTCTGCCACACCCCTGGGATTAAAATTCTGCACCTGTGTGGTATCTTGTGCAGACTCCGTGGTTCCTAGTGCTTATACAGAAATTAAAAACTTACCACCTGCAAAGCCATGGGGGGAGGTTAGGTGAGGGGATGAACAATGGGAATAAAGCATGATAAAATGCATTATAATACCTAGTGGGAAATGCTTCTCTTGGTTTTCTCTAGGACTCCCCTGTCCCCTGCGAGACAACTTAAGTTGCACAGCAGAGTGGCAGGTGGTTAACTACACAGCAGAACTCACTGTCAGCAATAATGTGGTGCTATCTCCCCCTGAGAACTGTATTTTCCATTTCAGAATTTAGCAGCAAAAGTTGAAACCTCAATGGCAACGGGCATATTAATAAAGGCCACAGGTAGTGTAGAAGGAAAGGTCAGTAATAAAGAAGTCCTCTGTAACAGACACTCATCTCAACAGCTCATTTTGTAGATTTGATTCTGAGGATGGTAGAGAGACTTTCCTGAGCCTTCCAATCCATTCAAAGGTCTTTCTAAATAAAAGTAATATATGAAGAAAATTTCCTAACTGTACACTTAATTAGGAGAGCCTACTTCAGTCCAAATTATATTAATGTTCAGAAATTGATGTTTTTAATGGATGTCCACAAATGGATTTGCCCCAAATTAATTGAAAACTATTATGAAAGAAATGCTTAAACATTTACTAACCAAACCCTCAGTAAATATCTATTGAATAAACAAATAGAGTGCAAGGTGAAATGGTAATTATTGTCAACATAGAGAAAAGTCTTTCAATTGGCAAACATTTACTGAGCACTAACTATGGGATAGTGTGGTCTTGGACTCACAGAATGTATAGTTTAGTGACTCATTTTGGGGTGATGGGATTACTATTAACTTTAAATTTTTTTGTATGTTAATCTGACTTTCTTTAATGAGTCACTGAAAGGGCTTTTAATCAAAAAAGAGTTATTTCTATTTGGGTATAAAAAGGTAAATAAATACTAAATATTTCGAGTGTAATATATATTTCAGTTTCTGGCCAAGAGGGAGTAACAGGGTTTACCCTCCTGGTTGAAATAGTTACAACATTGGACAAAATATATAAAACAATAGTTTTAAAGTTACTAGACATCAGGCAATGAAGGACAGGGATCCCTGAGAGATGGAGAACAAATGAGGTGAGTTTGTTTCGGATTTTGGCCTTGATAGAGGTGGAAGCGCAGGGAGGGGAGACCCAGGCAGAGCCCAGGGAACTCTCTGAGTTGAGGAGGCAGAGCATCTAGGAAGACCAAAGCTGCTAGAGTTTTCAGGATAGATGACCAGAAAACAGGTTGCTACAGAGAGAGAAAGCACTCTAGAGATCTGGAGAATGTTCCCTTTGAGAATCTGGCAGATCAGTGTATGAGTATGAGGAAGCTACTCAATGCTGGGGAAAGAACCACCTGAAAGGATTAGAGGGAACAGTACTTGGATACACAGGGTCAGGAATAGCACCTGTTCCCACCAATCATACTCATAGTTCATGGGACATTGGGTAGAGAACTCAGAAGGGTCTTGCATTAATAGCGGGAAATAATTGTCCCTAGACTAAACCCAGCCCTGGTCCCAGGAAGTATTGAAAGCAAGACACAAAAGCACCAAACTGCTTCAACTGCATCCACTCAAGGAAGCTCAATGAACACCAAGCACAAGAAACATGACCAAAACTATACCAAGACACATCATGATCAAAGTGCTCAAAAGTAGAGATAGAGAAAATCTTAAGGACACACACACACACACACACACACACACACAGAGGACATATTACGTTTAGAGGAACCATCTGACAGCAGATTTCTTGTCAGAAACAATGCAAGAGAAGAAAGTAGTGCAATGTGTTTAAAGCATGTTGGAAAAGATAGTCAACCTAGATGTTTATGTCCAATGAAAATATCTTTCAAAAACGAAGGTGACGGCTTCCCTGGTGGTGCAGTGGTTGAGAGTCTGCCTGCCGATGCAGGGCACACGGGTTCGTGCCCCAGTCCGGGAAGATCCCACATGCCGCGGAGCGGCTGGGCCCCGTGAGCCATGGCCGCTGAGCCTGCGTGTCTGGAGCCTTTGCTCAGCAACTGGAGAGGCCAAAGTACCGCAAAAAAAAAAAAAAAAAAAAAAAAAAAGAAGGTGAAACAAAGACATAAGAAAGCTGAAAAAAATTCATTACCAGCAGCCCCACACTGCAAGAAATATTAAAGGAAGTCCTTCAGGTGGAAGGAAATAATATGGATCTACAAAAAGTATGAAGAGCACTGGAAAAGGTAACCATATAGTCAAATATATCATTTTTTCCTAATTAAATCTCTTTAGAAGATAATTGAAAGTTTAAACAAAAATAATAACAATGTATAAGTGAAAGGTATGACAACAATAGAATAAGGACAGGAAGGAAGAAACAGAAGTATACTATGTCAGGTGCATATACCATACATGAAATGATATAACTTGAAGATAGACTGTGATGTTAAAGATGTATTCTATAAACCCTAAAGTAATTACTAAAATAAACAGAGTTATAGCTATAAGCCAACAAAGGAGATTAAATGAAATAAAAAAATACACGAACCAAAAGAAGGCAGAAAAAAAAGCAAATTCGAGAATAAAGAATAGATGTGACAAACAGAAAACAAATATCAAGATGATAGGCTTAAACCTAACCATATAAAAAATCATATTAAATGTAAATGGTCTAAACATCCCAACTGGAGGTCACAGATTATCATATTGGATAAAAAAGCAGGACTCATGTATATGCTGCCTACAAGAAATACACTTCTACTATAAAGTACCAAAGAATTTTTCCCTTGTTCCCAGAAGACTATAAATATCAAGTCTCTGAAGGTAGAGAGAATTAAAAAAATCTCCTAAAGCTTATTGTTAAAGTGTTCTCAGCCCTGTCTCATCTCTCACTTAACTCTCCTTAAGGTTCTACCTTACTCTTTTCTCTAAAGCACCAACCAGATAGAAAAAAAAACTGTGGACAGAATCAGGGAGTGGGAGCAGGCAGGCTGATCCCACCGGGTACTAATGGAGCACATGTGAAATGCGTAGAGGCTGATCTGCTTTCCTGTACGGCAGGAAACCTTAGCTTCCACAGATCTCAACACTTTCTAGACCCCATCTCTGACATTTTCCCCTCCCTCTGGTCCTTTGTTCTAGGCTGTGGAGGCAACCACTTGATTGCTACCAGAGAGAACCCTGCCTACTTTAGAATGGAGCTGTGTCCCAGCAGACCCAGGTTACAGTCCATGTCCTGCTCAGTCCTTTCCTCTCTCACACCCTTAACATTAAATCAATCACCAAATTTGGTTGGCTCTTTCTCTCTTTTTTTTTTTTTTTTTTTTTTGTGGTACGCGGGTCTCTCTCACTGTTGTGGCCTCTTCCGTTGCGGAGCACAGGCTCAGCGGCCATGGCTCACAGGCCCAGCCACTCCGAGGCATGTGGGATCCTCCCGGACCAGGGCACGAACCCGTGTCCCCTGCATCGGCAGGCGGACTCTCAAACACTGCGCCACCAGGGAAGACCTGGTTGGCTCTGTCTCTTAAATATATCTTGAACCTTTTCTTGGTTCAAGCCCTCAATCAGCTTTTTCCTGATTATTGTATTAGCTTCCTAGATGCATTCCCTGCCTCCATTCTGGCTTTCTGCCAATCATATTGGCCCTCAGAGGGCTATAAATTAGAATTTTTTTTCCTGTTTAAAAACCCTCCAAATCTCCCTACTGGGCAAGCAAATAAGACAAAGTCCAAACTCCTTAGTGTCATATATGATAACATATTTTATAATCTGACTCCACCCTATGTTTCCAACTTTATCCCCTGTCTCTCTCAGGTTTAACCCCTATACTCCAGCCATAGTGAATTATTCAGAGGTTCTAGAACATAGTCATTGTACTGCCATGATTTTTTCATGCTCTTTCCTTTCACTGAGCACCCTTCCTCCTTTTCTCTGACTGACTCATGGATTTGAAACTTTTAAGAACTAGCTCAAAAGTTTTTTTTTTAGTTAAAATTTTTTTTTATGAAGCCCTCCTTGAATACGTACTATGTGTTTGACACTGCTAGACATGAAGGATAAAAGACGAGTAATTAAGATGTAGACCAATTTCTTAAAAAGGTCATTTCTTCTTATGTAGCATATGTAACAGGAAGCACAAGCAACAAAATTACAATACCATACATGATAGCCTGTTACCCTGATGGCTCCCTATGAACCATGCCTCCTGGTGTGCATGCCCTTGTGCAGCTTCTCCCGGTTGACTTTGGGATTAGACACGTCACATGCTTTGGCCAATGGAATATGAGCTAGCATGATTCAAGCAGAGGCTTGATAAGCATTTGTACACTGGGGCTTGTCCTCTTGGCACTCTCTCTTGGAAGACAGCAGCTGTGTTGTAAGGATGCTCAAGGCCATCCTGGAGGATGAGACACCAGGTGAAGAGAAGAGGACACATGGAGAGGATCTGAAGCACCACAGCTGAACTCCCAGCTGAATATAGCTGTATGAGTGACCCCAATTAACACCAAGAAGAGCAGAGAGGCCAGTCAACCACAGAATCATATGGGTTGACAAGATGTACAAGTTCTGATGAAGCAAAGAGAAGGAAGTGATCCTCTTCGTACAGCCTGGGAAGAGAAAGAAGGGTCCAGGGAAGATTTCACAGAGGAGGTGGTGCCTGAGCTATGTGTTGAAGGATAAGTAGGAATTTTTCAGAGCAGGGGAAAATGTATTACTGGTTGAGAAGATGGCATATGCAAAGGCGCAGATGCATGAAACAGAAAGGCACATTCAGGGAATGACGGGAAGTTCTATTGTGGTGGTAAGAGAAGCATGAAAGGGGAGACATGGACAATGAGACTGAGCAGGGGAGAGGCAGGGATGAGGCCACACAGTGCCTTGTCTGAAAGAAACGCTGAGGACCTCGGCCTTTACTTTGAAGTCAGTGAGAGGCCACCGAAAGGTTTTAACTATAGAACTGACATAGTCAGATCTGTAATTTTAAAAAGTAACTCTGAACTGGTATAAAGAATACATTGAAGGAGAAAAACGCCTGAATGCAGGGCGGGATAGTCGAGGCAGGAATGGAAAGAAGAAGATGGATTGTAGAGACATTTGAGAGGTAGACTGGCTAGGATTTAGTGAGTAATTGGAAATGTTTTACTCATACAAACTGTTGTTTACTTTTTCAAGAAAGTGTCTATCTGTCCCCCTGGAACACACTCGTCTAGGACAGGGGAATCTTTACCTTTCCCGCAGTGCCTGCCATAGAAGAGGTACTTAGTGAACATTTGTTGATTAAATGAAGATGTTTTGGTAGGTCTGGAAAAATATTTGTCAAACAAGGTACCATTTCTATAGGACCACAACATCCTTAACACAAGTCATTTCAATCCATTTGTAACACAGCTATTGCTTCATATAGAGGTCTGGCTATGTCTTATCTGGATGAAAACTTCAGGTTTTAATTTGTGAATGCAGACTGTTTTCAGTGAGCAGCATAAAGAATACCATGGATTTCTAAAGATGTAGGTAATCTTGCTAGTAGACTAGTAAAGTACAGACCTGGGCAGAAAGAAATCTTTTACTGTCATAAAATGTATGCATCTACTACCCTATGTCCTTCGTAACACATGTTAAGAGGCGCCATATAAAAAGAGAGTCTGACCCTAGGTGTATTTAAAATAAAATAAATCAAAACCAACAAATAAAAAATTCTTATAAGCAAAATAAAACTCCAGATCTTACCTCCAGTGTTTTATCCAATTTGGCAGCTACTCTTCCAATTTCATATAATAGCTGGGGGCTGATGGGAATCTCAGCTATAGGCCTTCCTGGTAGATAAGTCAGCAGCCTCACCAAGTAGCTTTTGATTTCAGAGCCGCTATCTAGATGGATGGAAGTATATATCCTGTCAATTATTCTTGAAAAAAAAAAGAGTAGAAGCTATTCTGCCTTTCCAATTACTATTGCAAAGAATAATACAGAACAAGAGAAAAAACAGGCTAACCTAGGACAAGTCAGCAGGATTCTGTGAAGCAGGGCCGAATGGATCAAGCAAGCAGGTACAACAGACAGACATTAGGACATTGGGACCAGCCATTTACATACTAACATAACTGTGGCCCCAAGTCTGCTGGCCTTAGCTCTAAACATAAATCACCTGCTCTGGTAAGTGAAGGCCTAAAAAACATTTTTTATAAATTTAAAATCGAGGAAGGTATGATAAAGAAATGAGTGTTTCAGAATCACAGGCTTCTTTAGGGACAAACTACTGCTTGGAGAACTCTATTAGATACATCTTAAGAAAAAAAGAAAGATACATCTTAGCATTTAGAATTGAGAGGAACCAAGTTTCACAGATGAGGTTTCCTTAAGAATTTAAGTTGTGTACCCAAGGTCACATGTACAGTAATTACAGAGCTGGGATCTAAAATTCCTGATTCTTTCTACAAGATCACAGCACTGAAATATACAGCTGATCTAATGAATAAAAATATTTAATTATTTTCCTAATTAAAAATAAAAGTTCCCTTAGTTTCCACATGTCCCTTTAGTTGTTCATCCATCAGATCCTTCCCAGGCAGAAGAGTTACACCAGACCCAGGCTCTAACCACTTCTGAATCACAGCCCCAGTCTCTACTTGGGTGATGCTGTGGCTTCTCCCAACTGCTGAAAAAGTAACCCTGTCTACACTTGGAATGACATACCTGTTCTTGATATTTCTACTTGTAGCCAAAATGCAGTAATGCACATGGACAGGTGACGACCAGTGGTAGTCTCGTACCTACTGATATGAGAGAGGTTAAGTTGTCTCCTTTAGTACGACACATGGAGGCCGTTGGAAATCCAGCTGCTCTCAGAAATATGATGATGTGACTCTGCACTTCAATCAGGTCTGGAGTTTTGCTTGACTCGCTGTTGCTTATTTTGAGGACATACTCATTTGGGCCATCTGTAGTGTCTTTGGTTCTTAAAATGCATACATGAAAGTTTTGGTCATCATAGCTAGGAAGTGGCTGGATCTTGCAAACTTTTAATCCAAATACCGATTCCACTAATGCAGAGGCTTGTACCTCACTGAAAGTGGGTTTGGTAAGAGCCTGTGATTGCTGACCACCTCCACTTGACATTATTTCTAAGGAAAAAAAAAAAACCCCAAACAAATAAACTAGAAAGGGGACATATAATGAATATACTTATTTAAAATATTTTTCTTGAGACAGACCAATAATGTTTCCCAGTACTGATTCTGTATTTCTCTTGATTATGAATTTTCACTCATAAAGTTAAAAAAATCAAATGAGTGTATGAGATAAAAAAGCAGTGAATAAAAATCCTTGTACCATAAATGATTTCTAAACTCACCTCTCAAGCAAAAGGTATGTTTCCAGGGACAGAATGAAGACCAGGAAAGCACCTTGGTATCACCAATTCCTCCACCCCTCCCAGTACCATGAACTTTATTTAAAGGGGGAAGTTAGGTCCTGAGAGGTTAGTGTCTTGCCCAAAGTTATATATAAAGTTACAGTGAGAACTCAGCCCTCTAGACTCCTAATCCATAATTATGTACTTTGGACTATATTACCATCAGTTTTGGTTTAAAATATAAATTCAAATACAGTGATCTTACTTTTCTGTGTTAAATTACAAAGGTCATCATCTAGCTTATTGCACATACTTTGAAGGGTGGGCTGATGTGCAAAGCATCACGTGAAGCACTGTGGGAGACAGGAAATGCACTTAGAGGGCTCTGAAAAGTTAACTCATGGTCACAGATATCCCAAATAATAAAAAACATAAAAGCTGTTCAAAACAAGTTATAAGGCAGTAAGTGATAAACTGATAGAATGCCAAAGAAAACACTGAATTGAGTATAAACCTGAAATGACTGAATTATCACTGAAGTGACTAAGTTTACCTTAAATTGTAAAGAATAAAATTTCTACTGTTAAGCAGAATAGGGGCTTAAAATAAAAATTAAGGAGGCTTCCCTGGTGGCGCAGTGGTTGAGAGTCTGCCTGCCAATGCGGGGGACACGGGTTCGAGCCCTGGTCTGGGACGATCCCACATGCCACGGAGCAACTAGGCCCGTGAGCCACAACTACTGAGCCTGCGCGTCTGGAGCCTGTGCTCCGCAACAAGAGAGGCTGCAATAGTGAGAGGCCCGTGTACCGCGATGAAGAGTGGCCCCTGCTTGCCATAACTAGAGAAAGCCCTCGCACAGAAACGAAGACCCAACACAGCCATAAATAAATAAATAAATTAATTAATTAATTAAAAAAAAATTAAGGTCGCTTACAAAAAGTAAAGGTGCTTCTGAGTTTATGCCCTATGAAATTAATATCTACAAAAACTGTGGTAGAAATTCAGGGGAGACAGAAATTACTACAGCCTAAGGATATTCCTGAGAAGATGGATTTGAATTGAGTTAGTAAATATGAGTTGGATATATAGGATGGGGGAGACTGTTTTCTTCCCCTTGATAATGCCACCCTCTGCTGCACATACTTGGCATATTTCCTGAGTATATATATCCAGAGAGAGAGAGAGAGAGAGAGAGAGAGAGAGACAGGAGGCAATGTAAGGCTTCTGAATATACTTTAGGACCCAAATATTTAAGATCTTTGCAATCTCGCTTCCCCCTTTTCCCAAAATAGTTTTATTCCAACCCTTCCTTCATAGTAAATTGTAAATAATTAATAACATCTTGGGGATGGGTTGCATTTTAGGGTGCAAGTTAGATTGCTGTTCAAGGGATGTAATGTTTTACAAAAAGAATCTCATAAACAGCTCTCGTTGTTTAGAAATCAGAACAGCTGTTGCTTCTGGCAAGAAGGTGGCATGAGGGAACAACTTTCTGGGAGGAAAATGTTCTGTATCTTGACTAGGCTTTGGTTACATGGGTGTAAACATTTGTCAAAATTTAGCTTAAAACTTAGGTCAGAGTAAGATCTGTGAATCTCACTGAATATAAATTTTACCTTAAAAAAAAGGCTTTGTGAGAGACTGGCTAGGACAGATGGTGGGGTGGGATCTTAGGACTTTCTCAGAGCTCCCCAAATCAGAGCATATGCCTGTTAATGTCTAATCACTTCAGATCTATGACAAAGTCCAACTTATTCCAGTGAAGGGAAAGGGATAAAATTCAGGGAGGTACACTAGGACTCTCCTATATGACCCCCTCCCTGACTCAGCCCCAAGACTATAGCTTGATGACTCAAGTGATAAGAGTATAAACCCCAAATGCCAGTCCCCTCCCCATCCCTCCTTGCCTGATCCTCCTAAGTGATTCCTCCTGCCTCTAAACTTACATAGCCCCTTGTGCCGCTGTAGGTTTCCACCGCCTGTTATAGTTATTGCATTCTTGCCAATTGCTTCTCATGTCTGCTTTCTGACCAGTGCATTTGCTTTCACAAGCAAATTAAGTCGTTCAGATTTTGTTTACTAAAGACATGTGACAAAGCCTACATGGGGTTTGAAACCATCTTTGCACCTGAAACTTCTGGGAACCAATATATCCCGTCACATTGTATATGGGCTTAAGACTTCACATGGGATTTTAACATTCCTTCTGGAGATTTATAAACAGGTGTAAGGCCCATATTCAGAATGTAATATGAACTAAAGCTTTAAATTCAGGACGAAATCCTGGAGTAATTTTTCAAATCCTAAAGCATTAAAGATGTCAGGATAACTCTGAATTTGATATGAATTATAAATACTTAAAGTTGGAAGGACGCTTAGAGGCAGTTAGTGAAGGCCAATCTGCCTTCCAGTCTAGAAAATGTTTCTGTAACATTCTTGAATGGGGTTTGTTAAGCCTCTACATGAAGCGCCCTTGTTTTCTAAAGCAATGTAAAGCAATGTTGGCAGCTCTAGCCATCAAAAGACAGCCTGGTGTTAACAAAAAGTTGTGCTGGTTAAGTGTATTTTACCACAATTTTTTTTTTTTTAATGAAGAAAAGAGGTGCTCTACTGGGAGAAATAAAACATATTTTATGCCTAGCGTCTGAAATTTTGGACTATTCACATCTCCTTTAAAAGGGAGTTGGACTAGATCATCCCTAAAAATCCCTTCTAGTGCTAACATTCTCTTTCTAAAGTTCTTTCTTTTTGAGCTTAAATTTGCCTTTTTTTCTTTGTCTACAAACACTCCAAATTATGGAACTAATGACACAGATCAAGTCAGCTGCTGTAAGTAAGTAAATACAGAGAAATATCTGTTAAGAAATGTCTGTCTTAACCAAATGTCTTTTGCATGGGTGGAGGGGGCAAAGAAGGGAACTCAAATCCTGTAGGTAGTTGATCTATATTTCCTGCCAACAGTGTTTCACTTGGCTTCTGAGAAAGCACTCAGGAAGCAAATGTTTTCCAACTCCAGGGCTTATGCCAGAATCTCAAAACCTTTGTCCTACAACCAGGGGAGCTGGACCTTAAACTCTGCACTTTGTGTAAAGTATACCAGAAAATAAACAGGAGTCATTCTTGATTCCCCTCCCTCACTCTCAAAGTGTTACCAAGTCTAGTAAATTCTACCTTCGCATGTCTTCCAAATTGCCCTTCTTGACCTGCAATTCTTTCTGCTATGCCCTTCCAAGGTTGGAGAGCAAGGATTATACCCAGTAAATCTCTGTACCCCCAGCCCAGACTCTTATTATATATCAGAGGAACTAATGAAAAGAGGGTTGCCTTTACTCGATAGGCTCATGGGGCCGTTTACCCTCGAAGGGAATCAGGAAACAGAAAGGCAGGGAAATTAGAATCTGTAGTTTTTCGTTGCGGAGCACAGGCTCCGGACGCGCAGGCTCAGCGGCCACGGCTCACGGGCCCAGCCGCTTCGCGGCATGCGGGATCTTCCCGGACCGAGGGACGAACCTGTGTCCCCTGCATCGGCAGGCGGACTCTCAACCACTGCGCCACCAGGGAAGCCCTAGAATCTGTAGTTTTTCAGAAGACAACAACAGGTGCTGTGAGTGTCTTCCTTCTGGGTGAGAGGGAAAGAGTGGTGGGCGAGCGGGCTGCAGAAGAGTCAGGAAAATAAGGGAGAAGGAGGACACACAAGTTCAGAGCGTTATTACTTTAGTGAGGTCCAGTTGAGCCCTAGAAATTGTTCCCACCAGACACCTGGCCGTGAGTGCCAGGTGCCGTACCTCCCCTCTGTCAGGGTCTCCGCACAGGTCTGGCAGAGTTGGACCAGATGGCTTCTCGGGTCCTTCGCCCCAATTCTGGGATCTCAACCCAGCCCTTCTGGGTTACAGGTGCGATCCAGGGAGGAAGGTGACTTGTGCATCACCTACGCAGCGAGTCTGACGTGGATCAAGGATGGGAGAAGCCCGAGGCTCATGACTCCTGGCCCGACTTGCAGCAAGCCTCCCTGCTCTCTGGGCCAGCCTCCCAGAGGGTTCTGGGGTTCGTCTCTGCTTTCCCCACCCAGCTCACCCGCAA
The DNA here is from genome assembly GCF_059928025.1 of Delphinapterus leucas. Lineage (NCBI taxonomy): Eukaryota > Metazoa > Chordata > Mammalia > Artiodactyla > Monodontidae > Delphinapterus > Delphinapterus leucas. Next base: position 61,328,968 of record NC_143130.1, on the reverse strand, counting down.
CGACCCGAGGTCCTGAGGTGACTCCCGCTCTCCAGCAGCCCGGGACTGTAGCCGCAGTCCTCCGCTCTAACTCGCAGGTCTCGCCTGACTCGCAGCTCCTGGGCCCGCCCCTCGTCCGGGACCGAGAGTCCTGACTTCTGATTGGCTCCTCGAAATCCCACTGCCGCCAATCAGCGCAGACTCTTGGAAGGCGAGGCCCGTCCAGGCCGACCGGGGCTATTCCAGCCCTGTCCCCGGCCTAAGAGGCTGCGAACAAAAATTTCGAGATCGGGCTTCGTATGGTCTTTCTGCAATCCCACCCCGCCTTCTCTCGGTGGTCACCCCAGTCAGAACTCGGCCACCTCACTACAAAACTGGATTTCTTGTTTATGATTGGCTCTTCCAGATTCCGCCCCGCCCCTCCCTTAGGTGAGTAGCCATTTAGCAGGCTTTCAGCTCTTGAGTGGCACCCTGCAGTTCCTCCCAGTCCACGTAGCTGTGGAGGCTTCTTGGCCTTATCCCAGGATTCTAGTTGTCTGGATAGAATTCGCGTCCTCGTTTTTCTTTCCTCGCCCTCCCTTCTCTCCTGCTGGAAACACGTATCCCAGAGGCTTCGCAAGCGTGGCCGAGGTGGCCTCAAACCCATCCGGTCGCCCAAAACATCAAGAGCTCGGAGAACCTGGGAGTTTGACCTGGCAGCGTTCTGCACAGGACCTGGTTCTCCCGGGATACTGGAATGTTAGAATGTGAAATTGTCTAATTTATCAGTTATGTCCACACGTTCCTTGTATTGATGGGGAAACTGAAGTCTAGAGGGCACAGAGCCTCAACCAGACCTGGTCACCCAGCTTCTAGTTCAAGCTCTTGCACAGTGCCGAGTTTTCTATTCTCAACATGTAAAGGAAACGTGAAGGCCGCCCTAACAGGTCATCCCGGGGTCTGAGGTGACCACAGTTCAGGTCTGCTGTGATAAGTGATTCATTTACACTGAGAACTGGTAATTGGATCAGAATCCTTATTTAGGTAGTTCAATCAGTGTATTCTCCCTCTGCAGGGAAGTGTAGAACCACATGATTATCAGGAGGCTGCCTTGGGAATCATAACAGCCAGGCTGGTTGGGTGACCTTAATCGTCAAGGTCACCTGGCTCTGATAGCCAGTTTGATATACGTCTGCAACCAAGCAGAACCCGATAGTACAGAGCACTCTCTCTACTGGAGGAGAATTCTAGACATCACTCATGTCTGCAACTTGGTCTGTTTTTGTCCATGCACATCTCCCTCTCCCCGTGTGCCCCCGCCCCCCCCCCCCCAGGATACAGCACACTCTGGTTAGAGTGACCTTGATTGATTGACTTGGTGGTTTCCCAAACCGCTATCAACCACCTATTGAGAGATCACCTCTTTTCTCCCTTTAGATATGCTTCTTATCTGCTTCACTTCTAATTTCCAAGTAGCAGGGCTTTTTTACAGCCCCAGGGCGGCATTCTTGATGTCTCATTCCTTTAGGGTGTCAAAGACAAACTTTGATTTGGATTATCTGTAACCAGAACCTGACTCCCAATGGCCTTGTTAGGCCCCTCTGCATTCTCTTCCGTCAGGCAGGTCCTGAATTCTCTCCACCCTCTCACTATTCCACCTCTATTGATCTGGTTAATATCTTTAAGATACTCTGCTCAGTCATATTACTGGGTCTAAGAGAATGAACATTTCTAAGGCTCTTAATACGTGCTACCAAATCATGTTTTTCCTCAGTAATGCCAATACCGGATACCATGATAATGAAAAACGTTCCACCAATCTGATAGACAAGAAATGTCATGTCACTGTTGTATTAACAAGTTTTTTCCTTCTCCACCTGGCCACTAGGACACTTAGGTACTGGCTCTCAAAGAGTTTAGTGATCAAAAATTGGAGTGAAACAAAATGAACAATCTGAAGAGTGAGATTATAGATATGATTTTATATTATAAAACATCCTATAAAACTTAATAGCCCACTAGTTTTATGATACAACTATATATTGCAGGTTGTTTAAAAGGCTAAAAATTCAGTGCCATCATCATGTCAACACAAAATTCACAGAGACAACACAATTGTCATTACACAAGCAAATTCTGTGGGGATTACATCTGCTTCTGCAATAAATGTTCCCTTTTTGTATACTAAACACAAGCTTTATAATCTGATATCTTGGAAAACTTACCAGCCAAACAACTCATATCAAATTAAAACAAGCTGAAGCTAAACTTATAATTAAAAAGCAAAAGTGGCATCAAGTGAAAACCATAAACTAAGAAAACGCAACACTGGTGTTGCACTAGGCTTCCTTGAAAACTCCGGATATTCAAATATTCAAACTATCACCATGTGTCTGTGTTGATATTGTAAAGCAAATAAGTCTTAGGATACTGAATTGGAATCCTTAGAAAACTAATAATGTACTAATTTTAGTTTATGAATACCAAATTTTAGTAGATTTCAATTACTCATTTAGGTTGCTATTAAGAGTGGGAGAAAGGGCAGATATTTTTAGATCAGTGGGCAGCTGACCATACTTACAAAACATTACTTTAGAGGCTCATGGCCCTGGCTCCTGGCTCCTGGCTCCAGATGACTTGCTTCAAGAGAGCGCTGATGAATAGCCAGTGGAAGGAGGAAGTGACACCACCAGCTGGTCCTAAAGCATAGAGGCTCATGAAAACATAGCACCTCCATCCTGCATCCATCAAGAAAAGGCCCTTTCCTCCTGTAATACACAACTTTGTAGCATGAGACGTATTCAGTCCTAAATGTTCACTTTAACATAAATTACCTCCATAAAAAAAGATCTAGAGTATGGAGGTTATGTTCAGGGCAACTTGTGGAGGGTCCAACTTATTCATCAGAATGGGTTGCCTAGCACAGTCTCCCATCTCTTGAATGTTCAAGAAAAGGTCGCCCAGTTAGATGTTATGTAGACAAGGGATCCTGCTTTGGGTGAGAGATTAGTCTTTTCAACTCTAAAAATGTTATTCCATGAATCTAAGTACCTGTTGGAACAACCCTTGAATCAAGTTCAACTTTACTTATTGTTTCCTCGAGGCTATTCCTACTGCAAACTTTATCTTGGTTTTCATTCTCATTTTGGCAGTTATATTGGGAATAACTAATGTCTGAACATTTAACTAACATGTTTGAAGAGAAATTTCTGGATGGTATCCTATTTCTTTTTAAGTTATCATATTTTATTTTTCAATTACCACAAAATATTTTATAACAAGAGTCAAATATGTGATAATACAATTTTCTTTATTAAAAATAATTTACAGCATCAGTAACATATACACAATTGTCATCAACTGAACTTTGCCTCCAATATATTTCTATACAATACTTAAAATTATTGAACTTAAAACTGTTATACTGTTTTGTTGGCTTTAAATAATAGACAATGATTTATATTTACTTAAGTGAGATATATGGTTTCATAATTACATACTATGTGTAAAACTGATAGAAACATCAGCACTATCACACTTTAGGGGAAAAGTCACTAAAGAAGACTAAGTCCACCTCCTTCCCCTCTCTTTTATAACTCCAAATCAAACTAAGATAGGGTCAACATCCAGTATCTTAGCACTTTCTCCTAAACCTAAAGGCAAAAGAAAGGTGTCTTTTAATTCAACCACAGAAAAATGTCAAATAATTTCTCCTCATCCTCTCACTCAACACTGAGAAGGCAAATGCACACAACACTGTTACCATATATGCAAACAACTAGAATTCTGATTTAGGTCTTAGCTGTACTTTTTGTCCTTTAGTACCACTGAAGTTTGATTCCCAGTGAAAAACTGAGCAATTTAGCTAAAGGGAGTCTAATACCTCTCGTTCAAACGTCAGCTTGGAGATAAAACAGGAAGTAACAACTGTCATCTTGGAAACTTTTCAGGTATACTAATGGCAATTCAGTGACTGGATGACATTTTCAGCGATTAGCAACCCAAAGGCATGAAATATGGCAATGGTATGTAGCATAATGTTTCTTAAAATATAACAAAAATGCTGCTGTTGATAATGACCTTTGAAATTGTACTTTTAAATTCACAACACTAATTTGCTTCTCTAAGGGGCCTATTATACTTCCTGCCACAATATTTGTGTATTCGTTTTAGAACACCAAATTATCCAGATATATTCAACAAAGGAGATAAGTAAAACAATAAAAACCAACACGGGCCACATTTCTGCAAACACAGAATTTGGCTGGAGGCAGAAATATAGGTATGCTTTGGGACACACATCCATGACTCTCCTCACAAATTGACAGCCATTGCTTACCAAGCTTTTTGGTTCATTGTATATAAGCAAGAGATTAAGAGAACCTTGATTTTGTTCCTGAAATACAAGATCTGCTTGTATTATTACTGGACTAGGTAGACTGGAAATTTAAATGCTTAATTCACAGCTGGCTAGCTTTATCATCTCTTCATCTCCTAGATGTGCTGTTTATGATGATGCCCAGGCCTCTGCCCGTAGGTTACATATTATATTATAGTATGGCTTAAAAATGAAACAGATGTTTTCCCCACACGTAACAATCTGGATTATCATTTCTTCAAAGCCTGTAACAGATATTTTAATGTTCAACTTGTAAATTCTCCATCCCTAATTCATGTTTTCATGTAAATTAAAAACATATGCACTGACAAATACACAGCATTATAAAATATCAAGAACATGTGATTTGAAAGTATCAAAGAAAATATTTATAAAAAATTTAGATAAAAGGGAAATCATTTTGCAAACTCTAGTCCATCTAATTGTCTAAATACATATTTGCAGAATATTTTCAAAAGATTGTATGATTTGATTATGTGCAAAGTTCTCAGTGGTCTTTACCCACTGGTTTGGTAATTTCAGCATTTTAGCTTAAAACAATTCTTTATTCTGTGCAATGTGAGCTAATTCTGAATTGCAGTAACTTAACTAGGTCATATGATGATCTCCATGTGGGAAAAAAAATCACTACAATTAACCTTCTGCCTGCTAAGTTTAATTTCTTAATTAAAAAAAAAAGGTATAGGACTTTTTGGAATTAATTATCCAACCTTTTTCTTAAAAGTTGACAAACTTCTTGTTGACATAACATTTGATGTGATAAATAGACATGCAAATAGAGAAAATACAGTATTCAGACAGCAATAACTTAAGTGTTTTATCCTGACGGTTAGCAAAAGCATACATAATTAATAGTATCATGCTTCCCAGGTAAAATGATTCAAAATGACAGGAAATCGATTTAAATAATTAAGAAGTAACCAACATTTAAAAACTGTTTAGGGTTGAGCAACCATATAATTTAGGGTGGATAATTTTAAAATCTAGAGGAAATCATGTTAGCGTTTAATGATTAAAGTTCTCTTTAGCAACCATAAATGAGTGTGGAATTTTAGTTAATAATACCTAAAATATTAGGTTATAGGAAGTTACAGTATCACACAGAGTGAGCAAAATAATCCAATTGATATAATGCCATCTGAGGCTTGCCAGGGTCACAGCAGCAAATTACTGAAAAATTAAGGGCTGCATATGTGATACATATTTTCACTGCCAATACATGGTGCTACGCAATCAATTGTATTCTGTAACAGTCCACCTTCTGATGTGGAGGAAACCTTGGCTGGATTGGACAGAATGATTGTGTATGGGGCAGGTTCTATCCCTTGCAGTTAGACTGAGACTTAGGATAACCCTGGCTTATATTACAAACTAAGAATGACAACTATGTGCAACTCAATTCTGAAAAGGAACGAATATATCTGAAAATCCACTTATAAATCAGATTTCACCTTCCACAATTTTAAAGTTATCTGGCTTGTTATATTTCAATCTGCTACTCTTAAACCAACAAACAGTAGTATACAGTTTTATAGGTGCAAAACTAAACGAAAGACTTCAGGAAGGTTACTCATATAAGAATCTTTAACACAAGTTCAAATTCTGCCTTTATTTACAAAATGGTCTGATAAAATATCCCCCCATACTTACAGGCCTCTTCCACAACACACTTCACACGCTGATTTTAGCAATGTTAATAGCACCATTCGTATATTATTTAAAATCAAGAAGATTTCATTTCAGTCACTACGTTGATTCATAATCATTTACATCCATGGATGAGATAAGTGAGCATACTGGGACTACCTGCAGCTCCATGGTAAGGATTCCTGGGTCCAGCACAAAAGGCTTTGTTTGCAGTTACCAGTTATGAAAGGTATCCATGGTGAGTAGATACTATGAGAATTTTCGTGCCACAAAGTTTAATAATCCTCCATGTTTGAACAATGTTATTTCCACATCATTTTCAAAGGAAGCAATCACGCTGAATACTTTTCCAGTGCTTGTCTTTAAACAAACAAAAACATCTCACATGAGTGGTAAAATCTACAAAGTTTTACTTAGTGGTTAAGACCATCTGTCTTCATATTCAATGGCTATACTCATATTCTGTCTGAGAAACATTTCTCCTGCTTGAAAACACCTAAGATACCAAACCATAGGCTTCACACCTAAGTAGAAAAACATGTTATTTTAGTCCCTAATTCTAAATAACAAGTATCGCATCACCTAAAACATTAAATCAAATGATTTAGATTTTGACTTACTAATTAGGGAAGTTGTTACTCATGGTCATTTTATGTTAAATATTCATCGCATATAATATTGCTACTTTTTCCTTTCTTCTTGGTTGTAAAGTCTGTGTTACTCTAACCCTGAACACTCAATTTTGGCTTCTCCTAAAGTGGTGTACGTGCCTGGGATAAAATTAGATCAGGACAGAGAGAGCTGATAACGAGGAAAAGGAAGTTAACGTGTGTAATTGGAAGTCCATGTCTTCTTTCTGGACTAAGTATACAGTGTTTTCTACTTTTCCTCGGAGAACATCAACTATATTAACATCGGTTTAAGTACAGAGAAAACAGAGCCTTCTCAAACTACAACTTGTTCACTAACTGACATTAGTATGCAATTTACAGTAATTGTTTCTTACTCAATTTACAACCATCTATTTAAATATATAGTACACAATCATATATTTGAGAATTTTAGATATACCTTTATATTTAATGTAACTCCAGGAGACAGTTCTTCAGGAAATGTTAAAGAAAATGTTTCTCTGCCAGAGAGGCCCAAAGAATCTGCATTTTCTCCTGGAAGGAACTGAAGTGGAGCTATGCCAATTCCAATCAAATGATCTTTGTGAATTTTTTCATAACTTTCAGCCAAAACAGCTTTCACACCCTGTAACAAACATGCATTTTATTTCCTCCATTCATCTCTGAAAGTTGCTTTACTGAGCATTTTAAAAGGAAAAAAATTCTACTTTTGGCTTTTCTGTAAAAACTTTAAACCCAACACCCCATACTAAAGGTCAGTGTTATATCAAAGTATTTAAAGAAATCTTTTATAGGTTATTTTTCTCTAAGTAGCTCCTTAACTCCTAACTGCCCCTCGGCCACTCCAGGGTTAAGTACTGCCAATGCCTACCATATAGTAAGCGCTCTCTATAATTGGGGGCGGCTGCTTTAAACTCAAAAAGGGCTCAGGAGGATTTCTGTTTAATTATGGTAGATCTAACATATGTGTTCATCAAAACTCCCTTTTAAACTGCCACTAAAATAAAAGAATAAAGAAGTGTAAACCCATAGCAACAAAGGGAATAGGATGTGCAAATTCTATAAATATTTAGAAAACAGAGACAGGTAACTGACTTAGCAGACAATGTTGAAACTACAAACTGATAAACTGAAACTAGGGTGATACCAGTAAGATTTGAGTCAATTTGCAACAAAGAACCTAGAAAAGGCTTGAGACTCAGAGGCATGAGGTTCTCAGAACACTGGGATAGTAGTCAGAAGTCTATAAAAAGCAGTAAGATCTCCAGCTCAGTTCCCATGTTTCTCTACTCTTTTTCATTATTATCCTCCTAAGGAGTTTTAGACATTTCCCTTCTAATCACATCTTCCTCCTCATTGCCCACCACCCCCCCAAATTTAATGTCACAAATATACTGTGTATCTGTTTATATATGTATATGTATATCTATACTTCATACATAAGAAGAGTAAGATTTTGTTGCACCCCTTGGGAGTGCCATCACCCTATAGAGGATGGATGCTCTAGACTGAAGAGGAACACTAGGCTCACGGGAAGTCTGGGTGAGAATACTATCAGAAATGGGGGGAGTAAGTCTGTTTCTTCAATGGGTCTCACTGAATGGCCCAGAGAAAATATTTACAGATACTAACATATAGGGCTATCTCAATGAAAAAGGTAGCTTATCATTAGTAAGGCCCACTAACAAAACGTAGCTCACAACTACAGCTTGTAATCAGTTTTTTAATGTCTAACTGAATGGACAGCCAAGGATCAACAGCTGTATGAGGAAAGCCCGCGACAACAAAAGCTAAAAATCTTGAGGAAAAGATGGGAACCTATCCCTATGATTAATATTCACGATATAGACATACCTTGATTTTATTGAGCTTTGCAGCTACTGTGTTTTTTAACAAATTGAAGTTTTTTGGCAATTCTGTGTCAAGCAAGTCTACAGGCTCCATTTTTCCAACAGCATTTGCTCACTTCATGTGTGTGTCACATTTTGGTAATTCTTGTAATATTTCAAATGTTTTCATTATTATTTTATTTGTTATGGTGATGTGTGACAAGTGATCTTTTTTTTTTTTTTGCGGTACGCGGGCCTCTCACTGCTGGGGCCTCTCCCATTGCGGAGCACAGGCTCCGGACGCACAGGCTCAGCGGCCATGGCTCACGGGCCCAGCCACTCCACGGCATGTGGGATCTTCCTGGACCAGGGCACGAACCCGTGTCCCCTGCATTGGCAGGCGGACTCTCAACCACTGCGCCACCAGGGAAGCCCATCTGTGACAAGTGATCTTTGATGTTACTATACGACTTGCTGAAGGCTCAGATGATGGTTAGCATTTTTTAGCAATGAAGTATTTTTTAATTAAAGTATGTACAATTTTTTTTTAGATATGCTGTTGCACACTTAATAGACTACAGTACAGTGTAAACATAACTTTTTATATGCACTGGGAAACCAAAAAACTTGTGCAGCTCGCTTTATTGTGATAATCACTTTCTTGCAGCGGTGAAGAACCGAAACTGGAGTATCTCTGAAGTATGTTGGTACTTAAAATTATTATCTTACAAAGACAAAAGAATTAGACTTATTCTCACAGTTCCTTAGAGTATTTACATTTTAAGGGGGAGGGGAATTAAAGGTTCAAAACCAATGACGTTTGTATGATTATGATAGCTGTGAGGGCTGTATTTTGACCAGCCTCTTCAACAACTACAATTGTAAAGAGAAGCACAGTATGAGTATGAAACGGCAGAGAGCACACGTCACAGGACTATTCTCTCCAACAGATTCCCTATTTGCTCTTCAACAAGGAAATAGTTTCAACAGAAATGTCTTCCTAGCAGACAGCCAGGGAGCAATATCACCTATTAGGAAAAAGATAAAAGTAAAATGTGGCCCACTATCTCTGAGTCGTTAACCTTTGATGGAGCAAATCAGAGAAAATTAAATGAAAAGGGGGCAAGTAAAACTACCAATGGGTATAATTATTATTATAAAGCAATAATTTAAGACGGAATATCCTTTCCCTCTACCACATTTATTTTCACAAGTAAGACTGATGTAAGTTTAATTAAATTCAGAGTATTAAAATGCAACTAGATTAGTACAACGTATTATATAAGGTCACTTAAAAACACCCACAGATGAGATCCAAGTAGGCATACAAAGTCTAAGTGAACAAAATGAACTTTGACAGGATGTTACTGACAAAAGGGAATATTTAAAACTCTTTGAAGTTTAAGATAAAATTTAAGAATCAATACCAGCAAGTATGGTCCTTTGGCAGCCCAATCTCTTGAATTTCCTGAACCATATTTCTTCCCTGCTAAAATAATCAGTGGGATACCTTCCTTCTGGTACAGCTCTGCAGCCTCAAATACATCTAGCTGTAGATTAAAACAAACATAAGAAATTTTAATACAAATTTTGATCTAGTTAGCAACTGCCTAAATACTCTGTATACATCCTTACCGTCTGTCCTGATGGAAAATGAACTGTTTTGGGAGCTGGTTTTCCAATGAACTTATTAAAAAGCTTGATATTTGCGAAAGTGCCTCTTGTCATCACAGCATCATTACCTCTTCGGGCTCCGTAAGAGTTGAATTCACGAGGGGTAAGGCTGCAACAAAGTTATGAAAGTTAGTTTTTATTTTAGATGGAAAATAATCACATTATTAAATTGTAAAACTTACTCATAAACACTTTTTTATTATGGAAAATTTCAAGCATGCACAAAAGTAGAGAAAACAGAACAGTGAATGCCCAGAAGCCTATCACTACTCTACAATAATCAATTCATGGAATCTTTGTTTCTTCTATAATCATCCTCCATTAGACTGTTCTGAAGAAAACTCAGATATCATATTTTAACTGTATACATTTCAGTATGTTTCTCTAAAAGATATGGACTTAAAAATACTACCTTGTTACAGACAAAACCCTCCGAACTTCTTAATACCAGCGAGCCAGTCAATATTCAAATGTCCCTGGTTTTCTTATTACTTTTTTAGTTGTTGGTTTGCTCCAATCAGGTCCAAATATGGTTTATAAATTCATCCAGCTGATCTTAAGTCTTTTTTAATCTATATGTTCCCTCTCCTTTTTTGTCCCCTCTTATACTTTATCTAAAGAAATTAGGTCATTTGTAGTGTAGTTTCCTATATCTAGACCGTGCTGACTGCATCTCCACAGTATCATTTCATATGTTGTTCTCCCTCCTGTATTTCTTGTTAACCAGATGTCAAATCTAGTGACTTGACAAGGTTTGGGTTTTTAATTTTTGCAACAATGCTGCACAGGTCGTACTTCCATCAGGAGCACATGATACCCAGTTTTCTCTTTCTGGAATGCTACCAGTGATTGACCATCATTGTCTAGACTACACTAGGGACTGCAAAATGATGATACTCTATTTCTCTTATTCCTTCTTCATTGTTTAGCTGGAAAACTTCTATGAAGACAAACTTTCCTTCATCAATGATTTGGTTATAATGAAATACATTCCATACAGAAAAGACTTTATTGTTAAATAATGAGATGGTTTCCCATCATCTTTCAAAGGTAACTTGGAGTTTTAAATTTTTCTCTTTTAGTATTATTATGAACTCATGGATTTAAACATATTCATTATGTTTCAACCCATTCCAGTTATATTCTTTATTGATGCTCAACATGTCCCATCTTTGAGCAGTGACAGATTCAAGTTGGCTCCTGAGACCTTTTGACAGAAAGCCTGGAAGTTAATTGTAGTTTGGTGGGAATTAAGACACTCCTTGGTAGTCTCTATAGCTCCTTTGCTTTTGGTATAAGACATCTAGAATCATCTTGTATATTTTCCAGGGCCAAACCTGGAATCAACCATTTCCCTAAGATGAATTGGTTGCTTGTCCTAAGAATTGGTATTTAGACACCATTATCTGTGTGCTATGGGTATTCATTGCTACTGGATTGGTTACTATATAAATGATCTTTTAGGGACAAGAGAAAACTGAGCATAAGCATCTCAACAATCAACAACCAACTTCCATCAGTCTCTAATTTGGTCTTTTATGTGAAGACAACAAATATTCTTCTAATTTAAACATCTTATCTCAGGATGTACATTTGAACACTGTACTTCAGGATGGAGATGGTGAGGGGTTTGAGTGTCTTTAAAAATAAAATTTTTAACTGACAAAAACTACGGTATTAACTGTGCTAAGAAATCCATATCAGCAATTACAATAAATATAAAAATTGTGTATTTGAGAGAAGTGGTGGCTTTTTCTTTGGGAGGGGGTTGGAATCTTTGTCACAATTACGACCAAGATGGAAATCACCTTTTCAAAAATATTTGGGAGAAATAAAACTTATTTTATTTCTCACCACTATGAACAAAAGCCGTGTGTAAAACAAACTGATTTATCTTCATCAAATTACACCAAATGGAGTTGCTATTAGCAATTTCTACCAAAAAGTGTTTTAATTCCCACCAAACTACAATTAACTAGAAAATAAATTCAAACACAGATTTCACAATAGCACTAATGAGATTATAGTAAGAGCTATGCAGTATTACATGTCAAACAAAGCTATGTAGCACTGATTTTTATAAGATATTTCAATGAAAAGTCTTATCATTTGCATAGCTCAAGCATCAAAAAGCTAATCAGGCAGCAATACCACAAATTCTACCTTTAGCAAAATTTTGTCTCTGGTGTCAAAACAGTTCTTTGATAACCGAGCAACTCTACGTTATTAATCACACAGAAATGAAACAAAATCTTTCTAGTTTTGGATTTATATATCCTATGTAAATGATCTCCTTCACATTCACATTTATTATTCTTGTGAAATTTTACCCTCAAGAAGCAGAAATTCATTGTCTTTTGATTTGATACAGATCAAGCCTAGCCTCACGCAAGTACATTTTATAGCCCAAAATACACACATTTAAATTGTGCAGTCCAACACTGGAAGATGGTTAGAACCATCAGGCTTTATTTGGTAGGTCAAACCAATCTGACTTTTCAACAAAGTAGCACTGAAAAAGAAAACTCCTGTTTCCAATTAGTTGTTTATTTAATGGACAAGGGCTCAATTTAAAATAGTAATTTCAATTTCTAAAGTTACAAGCAAAAGCAGGTACAACAGGTATCCCAGTTATTGCTTAGGTCAAATACATAGACAATCAGACACCCATGATAGCATGTAATTTACTGGATAAAGGAACATGACCAGTAAAAGCCTCTTAATTAATGAGAAAGATACAACAAAAACAGCCTATAACCATGTACACATACCCTCTGTTTGTCAAATACTTAGCAGCAGGACTACTCCTAGCAATGCTTCCAGCAGGTGATATATGATCTGTCGTGACAGAGTCTCCCAGATATAATAAGACATGGGCATTTTCAATAGGCTGGAGTGCAACTGGCTCTTTGGTCTAAAAGGTAAAAAATGTTGAAGGCATTTAACTCTTCATGAGGTTTTTTGAACTTCAAACAATTTTTTAAGTGTCAAATAGTAAAAAAGTACTTACAAGCTTATCAAAAAATGAAGGACATCTGATATAAGTAGACTTTAAATCCCATGGAAACAAAACTGAATCTGGTACTTCTAAAGAATTCCACCGTTTATTTCCCATCTGTGAATATGGTTTTGGTTGATAAACCAAAAGAGAGATAAAATGGAGTCAGAAAAAGAGGTTTATGAAAATGAGGAAATTAACATAGTACTTAGGTTAGAATTAAAAAAAGAAAATAGGCCTCATCCATTTGGAAAGAAAGCTAAAATACTGCATTCTATAAAATTATGACATTTTTGGACTGAATTGATAAAATTTGCTCATCGATAAAATTTCCAGCACACCAGATTTTCAGGAATGCCCTAAGAGTTAAGTTTCAATACAAACTGAATGTGAAAGGCTTTACAGAACCCCAGAAAAGCTAAAGAATTTAGAAAGATCTAAACATGTTGCTTAACTTAAAACATTAAGCGTGTTTTGGGGTATACTTTTAATATTTAAGAATATTATCATGGAGAAAACCTTTTTTTTTCCAACATATTTGTCCTACATCACTGTATTATTAGTCCTGCCTTCAAACTATGTTCAAAATCTCACCATTACTCACCACCTCCACTGCTACCCCAAATGTTCCATGCTATTACCATTTTTTACTTTGTACTACTACATACAATAGGTCCTCCTGACTCTATCCTTATTACCCAACCCTCTTGCCCCAATATAGTTTCAATTCAAAGACAGTGTAATCTTTTTGATTATGACACTCCTGTTCCACACCTTCCAATGGCTCCCCATCTCACTTCAGAGTAAAAGAAAATTCCCTATGTAATCTGGACATCATTTTCTACCACGATCCTTCTTACTTCCTATGTTCTAGTCACATTGCCTTCATTACAGTTCCCTCCTTAAGGCCTTTACACTGGTCCCTCTACCTGGTAAGCCCTGTTCTTTTTTTTTTTTTTTTTTTTTTGCGGTATGTGGGCCTCTCACTGCTGTGGCTTCTCCCGTTGCGGAGCACAGGCTCTGGACGCGCAGGCTCCGCGGCATGTGGGATCTTCCCGGACCAGGGCACGAACCCGTGTCCCCTGCATCGGCAGGTGGACTCTCAACCACTGTGCCACCAGGGAAGCCCGAGCCCTGTTCTTTGTTCAGATATATGACTAACTTGTTCACCTCCTTCAAAACTTTGCTCAAATACCATGTTTTCAACTATCCTATATAAAACTGCAATCTACTCCCCAAATTTTACACAATTGGTTCTCTTTACCCTGTTCTGTAATTTTCTACAGCACTCATTACTTTTTAACATATTGTGTAATTTACCTAATTATTCTGTCTACAGTTTACTATCTGCCTCTCCCCTTGAGAACTTTGTGTCTTCTTCACTGATATATTCCAAACAGCTAGAAGAGTGCCTGGCACATACTAGACTCTCAATAAATATTTGTTGGGCTTCCCTGGTGGCGCAGTGGTTGAGAGTCCACCTGCCGATGCAGGGGACACGGGTTCGTGCCCTGGTCCGGGAAGATCTCACATGCCGCGGAGTGGCTAGGCCCGTGAGCCATGGCCGCTGAGCCTGCGCGTCCGGAGCCTGTGCTCCGCAACGGAGAGGCCACAACAGTGAGAGGCCCGCGTACCACAAAAAAATAAATAAATCAAATAATAAATAAATAAATAATTTGTTAAGTGAATAACTATCATTTTTGCTCTATTTATATTCTAAGTTCTTTTTCAAAAGTGTGAATACATGTATTAGCTTCTAGATACACAAGACATCTCCGGAACGATGCTTAAGAAACACATAACTGGTTGCCTTTGAGGAGATAAAGTAGATGGCTAAGGAATGGGTGGCAGGGAGATTTCAATGTCTGCTCTTATTTCTTTTGAATTTTGAACCATTTGAATGGGAACAACAACAAGGGCATTTTCTATGAACTGTGTCCATGTTCAGAATGCCAAATATAAATGTTTGCTATACATTTCTAATGAGTAAATAAATCAATTCTGATACTCTTAGATACTAGAGATTCCAGATACAAAATGTCACTCATTAAAAACTGTGTATTCAAGATAATGTAATTTTAATTTTGATTCTATTCAGAAAGATACATGAAATAAAGAAACACTGCCACTTTATTAAACCTTTTAAGAAACAAATGAGAGTCTTACCTCTGTCTTCTCTTTTAATGCTTTAAACATGGATAATACAACATGTTCTTCCTCTATCTGATGAACTTCTTCTCGACTAGGCCAAATATCATGTAGGTAAATATTCCTGCCAGTAGGGTCAGTACCTGGTTAAAAATTTTTCATATGAAATTTAATATAAAAAGTAACTCCCTCAAAATGTTCACATCTTTTCAAAGACACATCACAGAAACCAAGTATATTATTCAACAAGAGTGCTTCACGTGTAAGCAGCTGAAAGAACTAATTACTTGCACATTATATATTCTTCACATGAATCAAAAATTAATAATGCATCGTGATAAGATTTTCTGCAATAATTCAATAAATGAACAGTCTAGGAAACATTTCCAAAGTACAACTTTTGGGGAAAAAAGTGTGTGCAGGTATATATGTATACATATAAAGGAAAAGATACCTAAAGGCTCCGTCTGGAAATCTATATTCACTGTGCCTGCTATGGCATAAGCTACCACTAAGGGTGGAGAGGCAAGGTAATTGGCACGAACACAATCACAAAGACGACCTTCAAAATTTTTATTTCCAGATAAAACTCCACAAGTAACCAAATCACCCTGAAAAAACAAAAAACACAAATGAATATATTCAATTCAAGAGATGGTACAAATTTCGATAATCACATATAAGAAATCTCAAATATTACACTTCTGAGGGCATGATAACCAAAAGCATTATTTCCAATTATTAGGTACAGAACTATCAATACTGCAAATAAACTAAAATAATTCCTATACTATTAAGGAATTAGTTCAAGGTTCTAAAAATGACTTCAAAGAATCATTTTATGATTGATAGGTTACTCTTCCCAAGAGATGCAAGGACTACAGAAATATAAATACATTAATATATATTTTTGATAATAGTGAAATACAGTTAGAAAAACCATTTGGATGTCTTACTGATCCACACAGTTTACCTGTTTTACTGCATTTAAAACTGCTTCTGATAAGGGTGCTGTATTTCCCACACATGTTGAACATCCATAGCCAACTATTTCAAATCTGCATTTCAAAAAATAAATGGATTGGACAGAAAATCACAACATTTGTAAAGAAAGGACAAGTCTTATCTTTCATTTCCATCACTGTAGTAAGATTGCTGAAGAGAATATTCACAACACAGGAACCTTCTTCAACACGTTCATTCACAGCTTTTGAGCAATCAAGTCTGACCCTCAGCCATGCTATCTGTACTGAATGCAAACCTCTGAAGAGCCCTGATACTTAGGACACTCCCTAGTTAAATTTGGTTAACTAAATCTGACACAAAACTTATCACACTACGCAAGAAAATTCTTCAGATACCACTCGCTAGGAATATAACATGACCGTTCAAAAAATCGATATTATACTGTCCTCCAAAGGGGTTTAAACTGTCAAATATCAAGAGGACCTGGCTGCAACAATCTGACCAAAGGCCCCCAAAGAGGCACTGTAATTGGGTACTCTGATAGGAGTAATCTTTTAATTCTCAACCAACTAAACCCAAGAAAAGCTCCTGACAAAAACTCCAAGATGATATAACTTAAAAATTACAGGTATAATCCTCAAAATTACTTTCAACTGCTCTTCTAAACAAAGAAAAAAACCTAAAACTTGGCAGTTTTGCAAAAGAATTGATTTACGTAAGACACTATGTTCCAAGATACACAGTGAAAACACAGCTAGCATCAATTATTTTTTTGAGTACATAAACAATATAAGTTATTTTCTCCAAAGTTCAGGGACAACTTAACCTATGCTTAATGGATATAATAATCTCACAAAACCTCAATTAAGACAATTTATTCAGTTAATAATAAAACCTATATCTTACTCTGTTCTGAAAACTGATGATCTACATGACTCATGCAAATTATGCAGTACTTGGTACCATCCCTTACCTGTCTGTCACTGTTACTTGGTTTTACTTGTTTGTCTTGTGTTTCCATCTTTAAATTAGAGATCACATCTCCTACTTCTTTGTAGCCAACACGATGCCTTGCTGCTCATTGAATATGCCTAGTAAATGTCTGCTGAGTGAAACGGCCTCAAAGATTTTGTGGTAATGGCAAGGCAACAAGTAGAACTAAAGCGTTTTTTTCTATCTTCTTTTTGTATATGAAAGGTCCTAACAAGTAGTTTCAATCACTGCTGAATACCAATGTCAATATAAAGAGTGGTAACCGTCACTTACCCGAGCTTACTAAGATATGGTAATACTCCACTTGAACTGAGGTAATGTGTAACCATCCCACTGCCTGGAGATAAACTTGTTCTTATATAAGGTTTAACATGCAGACCAGCTTCAACAGCTTTTTTAGCCAAAAGACCTGCAACAGTAAATAAACAATAATTTATTATGGCCATGTTTCTCTCCCTCTTTCCCTCATATTAAAGTAGGAAGTAAGAAAGGGTTTATGGTTTATTTTACAGGTCATCTCCAATACAGGACAGGGTAAAAGTCTAAAATTCACACATTTATTGTCATTATTTTGTTCACTTTATTCTACTGATTTGTTTCATTTAAAACAAATAAAAAATTGTGGTAGATATACTAGCTTTTACATTATAAATTATTAATATACAATCTGATATCATGGCATCATGCACACAAATGGAAAAGGATATATAATAACATCATGTACACATGTAACACGTATCATTAAATGAACCATTTTAAATGCTATAATCATAATGAACTAATAGCAATTTAACATCTATTATACTGATTTTATACGATTAATGAATTGCTCCATGTACATACAATTGATTTCATTTATATTCCTTGTCAATAATCTTTTACTTCCTTTGTGTCTCAACTGAATCTAATACACTGCTGTGGTAAATGTCTAGTAGATCAAAAGATCTGCTAATTAACTATACTTCTAAATTGACAGAAAAAACAGATACAACCTAAAGCTCATAGATACATGTTATAATTTTAAAAATTCACCTTCTTTGTAATAAAAACAAAATTAATAACATAAATCAAACTTAGGCTCCTTAAAACCTAATTAAAAACTCAGGTTCTCAATATAAAACACAGGCATCAATACTCATGCATAATCTAAGAAACAGAATGTGAATATAACAGAAAATGTATGGCTATAAACCACAACCTACCTGCAGCGAGCATGACAGATGGATTGCAATTATTGGTACAACTGATAACGGCAGCAATGACCACAGATCCATGAGACAGCTTATATTCACTTCCTTCATAATGAATAGAGACGATATCATTTTGCTTTTCAGCTGCAATTTGGAAGCCTTTAAATCCAACCTATACAAATTTGCACATAAATATAAACTAAATATTCTGGATATGTATAGAAAAAAAGACTGGTAGAAAATATGGCAGACCCTTGACTTTTGATAAGTTCTGACTATTTATGAGTGATGCTGAAGTTCCGTGTCATTCAGTAGTTATAATTCAGCTGAAGCATGAATTTGAATAATCATGACAGGAGTCTGGTGGTGTTCCTAAGCTTTTATCTACTGAGTCCAGCCAACTACTCATGATCCAGATCTTATTTGGCTTTGCTGTTCTTTATTCATTCCTACTTAACAGTAATTCTCAAGAGATGGTACAAACATTTTCTGTTAAAAATGGCCTTGAACATTTGCTTCAA
This sequence comes from Delphinapterus leucas, assembly GCF_059928025.1. Taxonomy (NCBI): domain Eukaryota; kingdom Metazoa; phylum Chordata; class Mammalia; order Artiodactyla; family Monodontidae; genus Delphinapterus; species Delphinapterus leucas. The sequence goes on along the minus strand of NC_143130.1, from coordinate 61,310,013 downwards.
AATGATCCTGTGTGTCTATATGTATGTAGAATAGATGAAGCAAGATGGGTTATGAGTTAGTAATTGTTCAAGTGAGGGACACAGGAATTCATTACACTATTTTATTCCTGTAGAAGTTTGACATTTTCCTCAAAAAAAAAAGAAAAAAGAAATAATAAAAAGAAAGGCTCTGAAAAGCCAGCTACTAGTTCTCAGAATAGAAAAAGTGACAAGATTGAAGCCATGATTCTCAAGACGGGAAGTACAAACCCTGAAAGTCAAAGAGGTCACTTGGCATTTAGTTAATTTACCAGACTTTAAGAGAGTAATCACAACAGTGTAGTGGTTTTGTCCTAGTCTGGGAAATCACAAAAGTCTAGAGCAGTGCTGCCCAACAGAACTTTCTGTGATGATGTAAATATTCAATAGTTATGCTGTCCAATACAAGAGCCACAGCCACATGTACCTATTCAACTTGAAATGAGGCTATCATGACCGAGAAACTCTATTTTTAACTTTAAATTTTTATTTAAATATACCCAATCAACCTCTGGTCCTCACAGTGGATCTGGGAACAAGCTCATGAAATGTCTGACTTGCACTTTGGACAGAGGCAAAGGAGGGGGCTGCTGGTGTGTGCCAATAACATATAAAAATACAGCAGTTGACTGAGTTCATGGGTCATCCTGCTAGTTCTTCACTACTTACTTAGCATGAAGTGTATTGACAAATAAGGTAATCTACCTTTTCATTTAAGCAAGCTTGGAAATCACTTTTCATATCTGTCAAAGCAACTCTATCTTGAGGTCTTTTTGGACCACTGACAGATGGAACTATTGAATTCAGATTAATCTGGATCACCTAGGAAATGAGAGAAAAGAGGGAGAAAAGTAATTAGAATTCGTAAGTACAGATTCCAACATGAGTACTGCTTTCTGATGCAGAATGAATATGCTCACATTTGTTTTAATGCAATTTGTTTTAATGGTGATATACACTCCCAAGAAATATTTTAAAACAACTCCATTTAATTTATGAAACATAATATATAAAAATTTGCTAAAAGACTAGCAGACCAGTATGCAAACTAGCACAACACCAACCATACAGTCTATATAAAATTTTTTCCCCCCAAATGGTTTTTTCCCACAAAGATAACACTGTCTTCACACATGCCTGATGATAAAGTAGATGCCTGTGCCAGCTAAGTTTATTGCTTCTGAGCTCCAAATTCATCCTTCTTTGCCTGCTCTGTGATAACAGAGGTGGGCTTAGTAAACATTTCTCCTTTCTAAGCTTGTATGATGTTAAGTCTGGTCAATAGAGGGTGCTTAGGGGACGCAGCAGAAAAGGGTTTTTCTACTCCTGGTTCTAGTTTAGCTAGCCAGGCCCCTGCAGACCATGCTTTTATTCCTTGGTTTTAAAAAAATCATATTTTATAAAAATTCCACCTCCCAGCTAGGTTTCTATTAATTTCTTCTGGTATTTCTACCATTTCCCTATGTACATTTTATTTGTGTATAATCAATTCAAACAAATTTTTTTCACTGTGGCTTTCATCATTATTTAACAGCCCTGTTTATTCTGGTTGAGCACAACTGAAACACCTGCTTTTCCTACACTTTTATTTCATGGATCCAGGTGATCCTAGTCTGTGTATGTATTAGTTTCTCTTGAAATCAACATCCTGGTGAATTTTAGTTTTATTTCTTATCTATCTGGTCAGGTTTTTAATAGGCACATTTATTCCATTTCATTATACCACCAAAATGTTTCCATTTAATTGTTCTTATTCTTTCCCTTTTTAAAAAAAATGTGGACAGAGCACTAGATTTGATAAATGGTGCTGAAAGGGACCAGAAAATAATCAGAGAAGTTAGAAGATTTGCCCAGAACGTCACACAAATTCAATTCCTATGGGTTCTATATGGCACTCAATATACTATATGTATTCACTTATTCAACTAACATGTTACTGAACATCCACTATGTGCCACGCACTCTTCTAGGAGCTTGGGACAGAGTGCCAAACAAAGCAGGTGAAGTTCCTGTCCTCATGGAACCTACTTGTATTCATTCTAGTGAGGGAAAGACAGGCAAATAATTATACAAATTGACAGGTATCAGGCAGGGATACAAGCTGTGAGGAAAAATAAAGCTGGGTGAGAAAATGGATTTCCCAAGAAAAAAAGAGCTTAACAGTTAACCATACCAATGATGACACCAAGTTGATTTAGATCCCTGACACACTTTTAGAAAGTGAATTTTATTACAACTTTCCTGAAAGTGAATTCTATTACAACTTTCCTGAAAGTGAATTCTACCTACTTCAATATAAATTTCCAAAAGATAAGAAATATTTACTTAGACTGTAAAAATATCTTTAACATTTAAGATCACATAACTGTATATCCCCTTCATAATGGTGGATTTTTTTACAAAGTATAGATATTAACCAGGTGCAGACATCATCAAAATTGATATTTGGGGAGTAGATTATAGTATTCTTATCCTAAAATAGAAAAAAATTAGACTGATAAATTGAGTCAATTTTATATTTTAAGTACTAAAAATTGAGACTTGATAAAATGTCACAAAATTTACTGTAATATAAATTTATGTAAAATTAACGAATAAAATCAGAGTTGGGTCACAAATAACATTAACTTCTTAAATAATAACAGCTATCATTTATTGAGGACTTACTATGTGCTTGAAACTGTCATAATGAATTTGTACTTAACCTCTTAAGAATCCTATGAGGTAGATATTATCTTCATATTTCAGAGATGAGGAAACTGAGGCAAAAAGGTTAAAAAAGTGCCCAGGTTGTATAGCTGGTAAGTCTTAGAGGTGGGATTCAAACCCAGGTGGTCAGGCTCCAGAATTTACAGTCTTAACTACTATTAGGTGGGTTATTGTGTATATACCTGGGAATACTCAGGTTCTCTTGAATTATCCTGGTCATTTCGAAACAATTTCACAGCTTTAAGGTATGTTTCCATTGACTTGAGTTTGGCTTTGTCAAAACCTAAAAAGATGATTAACAACAATAAAAATCCTTTCAGAAATTTTTAAATCTTTGGGGGTAATGATGCCGAATTTCAGTGATGAGCAAGAAACAAATATTACTTATTACTAAGCACTCAGAAAAGATTTCTTTACAAATTGATATTATTCTCAATAGTAAAAATTTTACCCTTCATGAAAACACTTTATAAAAGACATACCAGAACCCCCCCTTTTAAAAGTTACTCAATCACAGACAAGATCGGAAATACTGAGCCAGTTATATAAAACTCACAAAAATATTGTTTCCAAGAGAAAAGCCAATAACAAAATTCAACATAATAAATCACTAGCCACCATGAAAGATGAAATTCATTACTTTCCCTAAACAACAAGCAACATTAATATAATAGTCAAAATGAAAGAATAAAGTAAATGAAAGTTAAGAATAGTTTTACAGAGCAGGATAGAGATTTAACAAGATCTTCCAGAAATTAAAAGAACTTAGATGTTAACAATAAAGTTTCCAATTAAACATTCTGGTAGTTATCTGTAAGCTTGATGAGAAGTAAGTAACTGTGGCAGGTTATATTTGCCAATGATTGCCGCAACAATATCTATCCCAAGTTACACGTTCTCTTACAATGTGACATTGACATTCATCCATCAAGAGGTAGAATCTACGTTCATTCCCCTTAAACCTAAGCAATGTAATTTCTAGCCGGCTAGCTGGCTAACTGGCATGTACCTTCTCTCTCCCCAACCCCCTACACCCCTGCTCTCTCAGGTTACCAACTCTTGAAAAGCCACCATGTAAGAAAGCCCAGATTATATATTCAGAAACCATAAATAGGTGTTCTGGCTGACAGTCCCAGCTGAGTTCCCAGCTGACGGCCAGCATTCACTGCCAGACATTCAAGTGAACAAACCTTCAGGATTCCTGGCCCTAGCTTTTAAGTCTTGCAGTTGAGGCTCCAGACATCATGAAGCAGAGACAATCTGTACCTGTATGAATTACTGACCCACTGAAACTATGCAGCAATAAATGATTATTGCTGTTTTAAGCCACTAAGTTTTAGGACAATTTGTTACACAGTGACAGATCATTATGACATTAATTAATATCAATATGTAAGGAATAAGGCATTTCTCTCTTGAACATTCTGCCACCCAAAATCCAGTTTAGAGAAAACTCTGTATTCTATGAGGACCATTCCTTCCAAGGTTCCAAAGGACCAGTCATCCATTTTGCCATTTGACTTATCATAATCTGCCCCCAAATTGAAGAACACTAGGATATATCTCCCCAATATACTTATGATGAGATTAGTAGTTCAGTAATGATCTCTTAAAAAAAGAAGTGGATCAAATCAAGAGACCCTGCTTTTTAAAGAATGGGGGTCTTATAAAACCAACACATTCTGGTTTTGCAAGTATTTTCTATATTAGTCAACAGAAGAGTGGTCCAAGTTCCTAGTTAATCAGGCTACAATAAGAATTTGGAACCTGTAACCCTATGCTGCTTTTCACAAAATTATGTACTTGTTCTTTAGATAGAGCACTGGTTCCCAAACTCTGTCTCGTGGCTCCTCTCTTCCTGGATGTAGAAGAGAACAGCTGTAAATGTGCGCAAGCCTGACTTCCATTAAATTGCAACCTCTGATCACTAACAGGGTGGAGGTATCCATTATTAATTATTGGGAAAACGTGAGGCAAAGATCAGCAGTTTGAATAACTCCTCTAAACTGCTGTAAATGGGTTACAGTGGACTAGGGTTTGAGGACACAACACTCTTTAAACACATCTGATGCAGTTTATTTCAAAGCTGCTGTTTTAAAATAAGACAATTTCATGAACATTAAATAACATGTACCAGGTAGTAATTTATTACACAATATTTCAGATAGACACATTGGAAATGTAACACATTTATCCTAGTGATCTTATACGTTCTTACCTGTATGTTCTAAATGTTTTAATGTCACATTGTCAACAGGGAAAAAGCTGAGGATAGCACCATATTCTGGACACATGTTTGCTATTGTAGTTCGATCTACTATAGATAACTGTGAAACTCCACTTCCAAAAAACTCAACAAACTTTCCAGCCACTCCTACTTGTCTGAGGTGCTATATAAAGAGATACATAGAAACACACACAAAATTAGCATGGATTTTCTGAAAACTATAAAATCTAATTTTTAATCCATTACTACTGACAGTGAAAGAGGTCCTCTGTTATTTTTATGAAACATCAACTCATTCTGGTTTTCCAGGTATTTTAAGGTAAACAGTCAATAGAAGAGTGGTCAAATGTTACTATTAGGGTAGAAAAGGGCTTGAAAGTTCAAAATGGCTAAGATTCCCATTTTAACGTCTCTGAAATCAGCATATACCTTAGACTCTATGGTGTGTCTGTTAGCTGGCAGTCTTCTTTCTTTCTTAGCAGCATATAAAACAGTGGTGCTTCTAACAAATGATGGCATCTTAGATTTAGTGAAATACTAATATACTGAAGAAACTGTGTATTTAAATTCAAAAAATTATATACTGCTATAAAAATTCTTCGAATTCCAACTACTGATCCAAATATTTACAGCATCACTAATTATAGGTAAATTTCTTTTTTTTAAAAGATATTTTGTTTTTGATGGGGACCATTTTTAAAGTCTTTATTGAATTTGTTACAATACGGCTTCTGTTTTATGTTTTTGGGTTTTTTGGCCACGATGCACGTGGGATCTTAGCTCCCTGACCAGGGATCGAACCCGCACCCCCTGCACTAGAAGGCGAAGCCTTAACCACTGGACCACCAGGGAAGTCCCCCTAGGTAAATTTCATTTTGATAGGATTTAACATGTGGCCTCAAACTTAATTCCTTCTAAAATCATTTTTCTTATTACTCATTTTTAAGTAACCAAAACAGCTACCCACCTTCTCTCAATTTTAAAATGGTGTCAGAATGGTATAGAGGGACTGCTCAGCACAGTGACGATGTATGAAACAACATTCAACCTATGAATAACATTAAGCTCTAACATTTTATAAGTGCTAAGGATCACTTAATCCAAACGTTTTATAGATGCAGAAACTCAACCCTAAAAGAGAGATGTTTCCTAATTTTCACTGTTTTATTTTTGAGGATAAGAGCCATATAGATTAGATACGGCAAGCCAAATGCTGCTTTCCCCAAATTAATGAGGTACCACAATATACATTTTGAAAAACAATATATGATTAATCCTACAAAGATCATGAATAGAACAGGACCTCAAATATGGGACAAAATAATCAAAAAGGTACACCTACATAATAAATTTAATTTTTGCATCAATAAGCCAAAATGTCAAAAGTATACGTAGAACATTGTTAAGAAAAAATATAGCTGGAGGAATCTAAAAAGCACCATTAATTTTCAGGATGTGTGAAGGAAAAGAATTGATTTTTCTAAAATTATAATGGGATATCCCTTTTCCTGTAGGAATAATCCTTCAATTCTCTATTTAACTTCTTGATCTTTTGGTACCACACACTGAATCAATCATTTCTGCAAGATGTCAATTTTTTTCTAATTAGGGAAGAAGGATCAATACTAAATGGTGAGAGGGAGGCAATACCATTTACTTTCCCTGCGGAGTATTCTGAAAGCCTTCAGACCAGTAACCTAACAGAAAATGCTGAGACGCTGGGATCCAAATTGGAATTATTTGTGGAACATTTCCCAGGTTCATTCATTTAACGAAATGGGACTTAATCATTACAATAAAGTTAGTGAAAACTAGAAATTTAGGATGGAGAGTTACAAATTATTGTCTTTAGGAAACCCTACAGTACATATATTAAACGCATGCAGCCAATGTTTTAAAAATTCAGAGAAAAAATTTCTATATAATACTTTTATCATTTCTTTTTATTTTTAATTGAAGTATAGTGGATTTACAATGTTGTGTTAGTTTCAGGTGTACAGCAGAGTGACTTTTTTTTTAAATGTTAAAATAGCCAATAGAAAAATTTGACACTACCACATTTTTACAGCCTATATTTTTTAAAGTACTAATACAGTAATAGTTTTCAGGGGACAAATGATTCAAATTTGTCAAATTAAAGGAGATGCAATTAGACATTTCCTAAATACGACTTTTTTTTTTAAATTCACGAAGGCAACAAACATTCACTGAGGCAATAAGGCATAATGGTTAAGAGCATGGACTTAAGAACCTGGCTGCCTGGGTGGGAAACCTTGTTCTACACTGACCATTCAGCCCTATGACCCTCTGGTTAAGTCATTAAACCTTACTGTGTCTCAGTTTTCACAGAATTAAAATAAGGATGGCAATAGTAACAATCTCATAGGCTTGTAATGAGGAATAAATGAGTTAACATGTCAAGAGAACAATGACACAACAAATTGTTTTGTACTTACTAGTATAAAGGGTTAAATTTTGCTATTATTACTATGATGATAACTATGATGACATAGCTAATAACATCACAGTGCTGAGGATGAGCTGATGAACCCAAATCCCTGCTCTTATGGGGCTCTTCTACTTACAAAAAAAATCATGTCCACTAAGTTATACAGCTAGCAAAATTTTAACTTACCTTTGTAATGCCAAGAACAACATCTATGGATGTAACAAAAGGATTCGATGAGCCAGTTAATTCACATCCAACCACCTCTGGTAAAGTAAGAGAAGCTGGCAGACCAAGCATAACTGCTTCTGTTTCAATACCTCCAACCCCTAATGTAATAAAGACAGGTATATGAGTATAGCGCATTTAAAGATAATTTATCTTTGTAGCATCTAAATCTCTAGGTGTTTCACGAGCTTGTCTTACACAGTACCTTGCACAGAATTACTATAATGCTATTACTATAGATATGGAACTCAAGTCTTCTAAAAAGAATGACTCCACTCATATGGTTGGAAAAAACTGATTTTTACCTTTATTTTAAATTCAGAAAACATTTAGTATCTATTATGCTAGATACTATGCTATGCTCAAGATACAGTATGAATAGAACCCAGCCCCTGTCAACCTCAAGAAGCTCAGTCTAACGATAAAGACAAAAAGCCAACAATTATAGCACCCTATAAAAGAGTACATGCACTCTGCCAGAGGGAATAGCTGATGCAAGCCGTGAGGTGCAATAGCACAACCCACTCGGGTAAATAAAAGATGTGTTTGGGTAAATGGCTAAAGAGGCAACAGGCTGTGATGGGCCCTATAAAAAACATGAAGAGGGGGCTTCCCTGGTGGTGCAGTGGTTGAGAGTCCGCCTGCTGATGCAGGGGACACGGGTTTGTGCCCCGGTCCGCGGCATGAGGATCCCACATGCCGCGGAGCGGCTGGGCCCGTGAGCCATGGCCGCCGAGCCTGTGTGTCCGGAGCCTGTGCTCCGCAACGGGAGAGGCCACAACACTGAGAGGCCCGCGTACCACACACACAAAAAAAACATGAAGAAATTTGGATTTGCAAAGAATGCTAGGAGAAGCCACTGAAGGACTTTAAATAAGGGAGTAAGCACATTACCTTCACAGACATCGTCATCATCATCACTAACCACTCCACAAATGGTAGTGCTGTGCTGGGCACGGTCCACATTTCTTTTCATAAATTCTCTCTTATACCACACTGTCCACAAACACTTGAATTAAGATTTACTTTTGCTCCTGCTGTTATACGTGAAAAAACAGCCTCAAAGAGGCTATAAAGACCCTGCTATTTATGTCCTTTTATAAATTTCCTGACATCCTCTCCCCCAAAGAATTAAATATAGTCATTTACTTACCCCACCCCAGAATCCCCAAACCATTCACCATGGTTATATGAGAATCTGTGCCAATGACACTGTCTGGAAAGAGGAGGTCCTTTTCTTCAAAAACCACTCTCGACAAATACTCTAAGTTTACTTGATGAGCCATTCCAGTTCCAGGAGGGATTACAGCCACATTCTTAAAAACTCTTGAACTCCACTGTATTTTATTTAAGAAATCCAACTGTTAGCATATATCTGAATTTGCCTCATAATCAACATATAAATAAATACTGACACTAAAAATATTTTACCAATGTTCATCATGGTCAAAGTTTACAGTACATAAAAACAAATACACAGATACTAAACCTAAATATATTCATTTTGCAGATTAAAACAAAATTAAGTCAAAGAAAAATGTTCCAATAGTCCAGATAAACAGCAGCTTTCAACTACATTCCAAGGATTCTCAGGGATGGGAAAAGGGGTAGGCCCAAGTAGACGACCCTCCAAGCTCACTTGAATTAGAGCCACTGTTTTTAATATTTTGTTATACACTAGCGTTTCTGATTAAGATTTTATTTGAAGGAAAAAAGTAAAAAAGGGTTCTACTGCTAGTGTTTAAAAACTTCTAAAGATATAAAAATCAAACCTTTCAATATTTCATAAACTCCTATTAAAAAATTTCCCCCCAGTCATTTATACCTTGAAAAATTGAAGCCTCTCTCGATTTCTGCCAAATTCTACTTCTTGATTTTTTAATACTGTTTCAGGTCTAAAAAGAAGAAGAACTGGCATTAAATATATGTATTACAGAAAAGACTTGCCTTGTTTCTAAGTCTACATATTTTAAAAATTCTGGGAATAGCAGTTTACTAGACTTCTCAGAATCAGTTATTTTCTTTTCAACAAGGAAGCTCTGCTTTAAGTAACACTAGAAAGCTACTGCAAGGACTTATTATTTAAGCCAGGGTCCACACCAGTGTCCCAAACTGTACTTAACATGTAACACTGTGAGATTTGGCTAAAATATTAAAAGTAGCATGGTAACCTTTGTTGGATTTTCCACTGCAAGGAAAAAGAAGGGTTGTAGCTTAATGAAAAATAAGCATGTACATCTCCACCCACTTAACTCTAGTACCAGTTAAACTAGGAGATACTTGTTGATTATCACAATGTAGCAATGACAAACAACTCAACATCACTTTATAGTTTAAAAAGAGCTTTTGGTAAAAATTTTAAATTCATCTCACCCAAAATGGAAGGTTCTATTTTATATAAAGTAGCATTTTACTTTAAATGGATTATAAATCTATTTTACATGAATTATGTAAACTAAGAGATGAAAACAATTCACTGCCAAGCAGTAAATATAGTGCCATTTTTAGGAAGCTATTTTTATCTAATGAATATTTAAAAAAAAATTATTTCTAACAGCTTTAAGTTGTTTATTTCACTTGCCAGCTGGTGATTTAAGTGTTGACTAGAATATCAATATAACTTAAATTATACATGTCCTCCAGGGTCCAGATAATTATAGTTGTTTGTCAACTTTTTTAAAAAAAACAAAGATTAATAATTCATTGCTGATTGATCATTTGAAGCCATAGCACATCTTAATGAGATTTTTCTTAGGACCTCAGGGAACATAGCTTTCTAGAGCCACTCCAATTATCTTACCTTTTCATAGTATATATAGCTACAAAGTACTACACATTTATTAGCTCATAACCTGACTTCAAATCAGGCAGTGATTTCAAGTGCCAAATGTATGCTCTCAATTCTCTATCCCTCAATTTCTTGTTTGAGTCTATAATTAATATTTCACTGATGCATTAAAGCACATGAAAGAGTTACTATTTTCATACAACCAGGGACTATAACATATCTGATCTTAATACTTCGTAATTTAGAGTCAAAATTGAGGGGAAATGTTACACCAGATTGGATTTTTAGAAATAAAAACATACCATCTTAGCACTTCATACCAGTTATAAAAAGATACCCAAGAAAATCAATGATTTTTTGAATCAATAAATCTTCCTTTTCAGGAAATTAATTTCTAAATAAGAAGAGAAATTAATCTCAAAATTCAACATGTCCCTAACCATCAGGACAGCCAGGTAGGGAATAAGGAGTACTTACATAAATGTAAAACTGCCATGATTTGATGGCAAAGGACCCACAGATTATACTGAATTCTTAGAAAGGAAGAGCACCTGAGTTCACTTATAACCTGAGGCTTTACAGCTACATTGAGCACAAAATTTAGAAGTACCCAGAATTTGAAAGATCCAATTTAGGGACAAATGAACTAATATACTGTTTGGTACTTACGATGAAATATGTATTGATATTACTCTTAGCTAGCCTAAATCTTAAATGTGTTAATTTTTTTTCAATTTGAAAAAGTGTAAGTCATTTTTAACTCGTCTTTAAAAAACCTGACAGTCTAGTAAACAATGGGATAAACAACATAACTCTCTTAAAATAAGACTAAGACTTTGGAAACTTTATAGCATATAAAAATTCAAATTATAGAACTCTTTTTTTTATTTTGAAAAATTACCTATTAGGAAATTTAACCAACTCTTAAGAACGGGATTCTTTTCCAGGCAGGTTTACTACTTTCCATGGTACTATATAGGAAATTGCTTATCTAAAAGGGCTCATTAAGTTTATAACATATGATAATGATAATATTCTTAACATATCTCAATGCAATAAGAAAGAATAAGAAATCTCCTAATAGGAAAATAAAGCTAAAAATAAATAGATTTCATAAAAGAAATCTGAATGAATAATGAGCATGTGAATGGTATAAATTCACTAAAATAAAAAATTTACTGTTCAAGATAATTTTCTGTCTACATTAGTTACAAAAATTAAATATATTTATAGAAAATTCTTAAGAAAAGTTTTCTTCAAAGGAACAGAAATAAATCATGGTATTTAGAGACTACCATTTTCATTAACTTTGCTTCGTTCAGTACAATAGGAAGCACAGTAAATATGAAGGCAATGTAATAGGAATCAGGAAGGGAAGGAGAATAAACATGATTTCCTTAACTGAAAAATAATCTGGTACTAATAAATATTTTTAAAAACATCTCATACTCAGGCACTGGTTGCAAATGAAAAGGACATAGAATGGGTGTATTTTCGATCTGCGAAGAAAATCTTCCTGAGTTTCGGCCTAGTTCTCCAGAATCACACGATCCTCGGCAGGTAGTCTGGCCTCTGCAGGGAAGCTTCTTAGGCTGCACTCTAAGTGGAGAAAGCTTTCCTGCTTTCTGTAAGTCACCACCTCCAGGATTTGGAGCATTCTGTATTGCACTATCGTTCCAAAAGGAAACAAAATAAAACCATTTAAAAGTTACAGAAATTTTGCTCTTCAAAAAGCACACAACAGCAATGCTATCTGGAAGTAACAACTGAAATGTTATTCAAAGGTTAATATATCATTTATTTCAGGTTTCAAAAGCAAATCTCAGATTACCAAAAAAAAAAAAGTTGATTTATTTAAATTTATGGAGATTAAAAAAAAATTGTGCCACTAAAATCATTTTCATATAGTAACTTTTGGCAAGTAGCAAAATCGATTTTTTTCCCCATCTAACAACTTAAAAGAAGTTCAGAGCCATCGTTTAATCTAGAGGGCAAAGGCTCTCACAGGTTTTAATAAATTGTAGCCTTTTCCATTACTCCAGGGAATGTAAAAAGAAAGCTGGTACATGAAAATAGAATCATGTCTTCTCTAGTTTGACTTTGGTCAAAATGACCTTTTAAATATAAGAAATTTATTTCAGTGGAAGGAAAATACAGCTGTAGTAAGCTCAGTGTTTTCAACCACCAATTTAGACATTAAAGGCTCACATCTTTAAATTCTCTCTGGAAGTTTAAAAACAAAAAGGAAATGAAGGCTTAATTCAGATATTCACTCCAAAAAGCAGGTTCCAGGCTTACACATATCTATAAAAAAATGGCAGCAGAAATATACAAACATGAAAATCAGTTTAAATTTAGATTCAGTTAAAAAGAAAATTCACCAATACATAAAGTTTTCATCAGTTTTTTTTTGTATATTAGTCAATACTAACTGTAGCAAACTTTACTCTGGCACAAATTATCTCTATTCCCTTTCTTCTATACCACACACTCCCAGTGGACTGGCTGCCAGTCAACGTGCGTGGCTGTCTTTATAAATATGTGTATTAAAGTACCATTTGCTGAAGTCAATTTGTAAAGAATGATCAACCGTGAGATCTGTCGGACAGGCAGGATGGACTTTCTTAGGGTCACCTCCAAGAGTTTTCACTGCCTCCCTCATAGCAGCAAAATCCACCATTGCCGGTATTCCACTAAAAAATAAAGAATGATCAACTTCTAATTCTTCTTTTACATTTGCTCAAATGATCAATATGCATTTTTAAATTTAAAAAGTATCCCTTTTTAAGTTGCATTCATGTTTGATAATGTACAGGTTATCCAAAGTTAGATGTATCCTGGTTTAATGAGAATTAATATTAAATATTATCTGAGAATTTGAGGGCTCAAAGGTAAATGTGCCAAAAATACAACAGATGATTTTTAGAGGCATAAGAGAACTTCAACGGAACTGCCTATGGAATTCTTTCTCTTGCCTTATATTTTAAGATACCCCTCCCTTTTCCCCAGCTCCAGCCCCTTCACTCCCAGTGCCTTCTTGTCTCCAAAGTTATCCACTAAATATATGGATATAGCTATAGATGGATCTATATCTATACCTACATATATATCTCCAGCCAACTATATAAGGAGCATTTACCAAATGCCTTCAATGTGCTAGACACCAATGGTTTAAGACCAAATAAGGGAGAGTAACTGTTCTCAAGGAATTTGTAGGGAAGATAAAGTAGCAATTATAGAATAGTATCATAAGTACTACAGTAGCAGCATATACAGGGTACACAGAGCAGTAGCTTACAAACCAGATTTAGGTGGGTGGGTGAAGGGGACGTTCTTATTTGTCTAGCTAACTCCTACACCTCCTTCAAAACTCAGCTAAAGGTTAATTCTTCCAATAAGTAATCCCTGGACACACAGATTAGGCAAGCTATGGTAAAGACTTTATTGTAAGTGCAATGGAAGCCAATTGGAGAATAGGGGAATGATATGACCTTGATTAACATCTTTTAACCAAGTCACTTCACCTACTGTGAAAAGACAAGACTATACATTCCAAGTATGGAAGCAGGGATACCAGTTAACAGATTATTATAGTTATAGTCCAGGTAAGTGAGAATGGGGCTAGAATCAGGATGACTGTGGTGGAGATGGTAAGAAGTATTTGGATTCAGGATATGTATATTTCAAAGGTAGAGTTGACAGAACCTGCTGATAGACTGGATTATGTACGAAGGACAGGAACCAGGGTTAACTCCTAGATTTTTGCTCTAAACAAACAGGAGACTATAGCGCCATTCAATATGACAGAAAAAAAATTGGAAAGAATACATGAGGGGGGCTGAGCAATGAAGTTCTGGATATGTTAAGATTGAGAAGCCTATTGGCTATGTGGAGATGACAGGTAGGCAGTTAGATAAAAGTAGTTTTTAAATAAATGGTACAAAAAAAAGTGCCTAATTTTTAAGAAATAGCTTCAGTTTAGAAAAAGCAACTTTTTAAATTTATAAACTAATCTTCACAATTAAAAAACAAGAGAGCCATCAGGGAGTCTGAATTTTAAAAAGCGAACACTGAAAATTCATCATGAAAAATAAACCTATCACTCACGTAAAATCTTGAAGAAGAACACGGGCAGGGAAAAAGGGCACTTCAACATTGCTTTGTTTGGTTTTCCAGTCTAAAATGTTCATAACATCTTCCCTTTTCATTAAAAAGCCATCACAATTTCGCACAGCAGCTTCCAACAGGACCCGTATTGAGTAAGGCAGAACATCTGATTCAAGAGAAAATACTACTATTAATAAGCGAATAATCGTAACTACATATTGTAAAAATTACAATAGCAAAATGATAAAGACACAGATGCTTTGTTTTCTCAATTAAAAAAATTTTAGTCAATAAGCAACAAGGATTTGCTGTATAGCACAGGGAATTATATTCAATATCTTGCAATAACCTATAATGGAATATAATCTGAAAAATATATATATAACTGAATCACTTCGTGTACACCTGAAACAAAATATTGTAAATTAACTACGTTTCAATATAAAAAAAATTTTTAGTCTAGTAAACAGGGAGTGAAACACCATTCTTGTTAATACCAGGCTTTCTATAAATTTGACTTTCCTGTATGTAAGCTGAGGCCCTGAAAAAGCAGAGATAAAACCTTCACCTAAACTTTAGTAGAATAAATGAAAAATTAATTAACTAATTAATTTAAAAAAACTTCACACAACAGCTGACTTGGGCATATGAGACTGACAAGTACTTAACATTCAGGGAAAACACAGAAAAACTGAAAAGCACAGATAATTAGAATTAAATACAATAATGAAAACATCCCAATTATGGCAAAAAATGTTTAAACTGTGTAAAAGTTTGTAATAAATTTAAAGGATTTCCATCAAAAATAGTTAAGGTTTAAAAATAAACCAGGGTGCTTAGGTGAATAAAATTCATTTCATGAAAATTGTCATTAACTCTTGATTTCAAGTTTACGGAGAGAAACAGATTTCAATATTTAAAAATTTTTTGATCCTATTAAATTCTCACACTGGATTTTGCCACAAAGAAGTATTTCCTTAGGACTTAAATGGAAGACGAAATCAGTATGAAATTAGCTAGGTCATGGTAACCCACATAATAGATTACTATGCAGCTGTTTAAAGGAATGATGATCTCTGCATGCTGATAAGAAATGATCTCCAGGGCTTCCCGGGTGGCGCAGTGGTTAAGAACCTGCCTGCCAACACAGGGGACACGAGTTCGAGCCCTGGTCCGGGAAGATCCCACATGCTGCGGAGCAACTAAGCTCATGTGCCACAACTGCTGAAGCCCGCGCATCTAGAGCCTGTGCTCCACAACAAGAGAAGCCCGTGCACTGCAACCAAGAGTAGCCCCCGCTTGCTGCAACTAAAGAAAGCCCGCACCCAGTAACGAAGACCCAATGCAGCCAAAAAATATAATAAATAAATAAAATAAAAAAGAAGTCATCTCCAGGCTGTACCATTAAGAGAAAAAGCAATGCAAAACAATGTTTATAGTATATACCTTTACAGTAAGAAAGGGAGTAAAACAAAATATGTATTATTATATATTAAATATAAAACTAAAAACTATAATTTTAAATATATAATAATATATACTCCCCCCCAGAAAGAACAATGAAAGGATAAAATTAAAAACTTTATATATATATATGCCATATAGTATTTTGGTTGTATCTCCCTACCAGGATATATATTAAGGGCAAAAAGATCCACAAAGAAAACAAATTATGTTCAGTCATTAGTACTGATATTGTAGTTTTGAAATTGTCATATATACAATGAGAAGCAAGCAAAAAGTACTTTTGTTACTATAGTTGGGAACCAAGATTTAAGAGTAATGACGTACAAGTATAAAATCAGAGTAGCTAAGTTTTAAAAAAAACTTACACTTCAATAGGTATCATCAGTACAAACTCATGATTTTTCTCTTTCTAAAAAATATGTACGTTATTTCCTATCTCTGGTCAGTGAAAATGCCTAAAATGATGACAATGCAATAGTACTGAACCACTAGCAACTCCGGTTGCTGTTTCTAAATATTATTTCCCATTTTTTAAAAAAACAGAGTTCCTTGGAGAAATGGTTAGTTCCGTATTTGGGGAAGGATATGCACAAAATGAGCCTGGAACATCCTGTGTCAGAAACCAAAGAAGTTATCAAAGACTAACGGGGACACTAATGGATCAATCTGAGCAACAAAATGAATAATGACTGTAATACACTAAAACATATCAAATATATAAATAGCCCTGAGTTCATAATGACTCCTTTGCTACAGAAACTCGTTACTCTGAAAACTGACAAATAAAGGGGGGAATATCAATCATTAATCTTGTCTTTCCTGATTTCAAGTGGCAAAACAGTAAAGAGGAGAAAGTTCCTCATAATAGCAGAATTACAGCTAATAAATGTAGAAGGGCAGTGATATAATTAGAAAAATCACCAATGTGCAGCACCTAATGAAATAATGGATCTGTACAATGATCATAAGTGGATGCTAAAATCCTGAGGTGATATATGAATGGGGAACTTATAATGGATGGATGAAGCTGAGAAAAATTATACCCAACTCAGCATCACCAAAAGTAGGACATTAATAGATATTACTTGCCTCCTGATGAAGTAGGAAATATAAGCTAGGAGATATTCTTTCCAAAAATACATACATACATAAATAAACCTGAATCTAATGAAACATCCAGCTCTAACTTCTAAGTTAACAAGAAATACGGGGGACAGTACAACAATAAAATAAAACCATGAAGAAGCAATCAAATCCAGAATGTAGTACATTCTACAGAACAAAGAACCTGATTTCTTCAACATAAAAATGGCATGGAAAAAGGAGAGAGGATGAATATTATAGATTAAAAGAGATTTAAGAGACATAAAGACCAAATGCTACATGTGGATCCTATTTGGATACCGTGTGAACAAACCAACTGAATAAATGTATTTTTGAGACAACCAGAGAAATCTGAACTTGGACTGGGTTTTAGATCATGTTAAGGAGTTACTGTTAATTTTGTTAGTTATAAGAAGTCCTTTCGTACATCAGAGATGTAAACTGGAGTACATTTACAGATTTAAAAAAAGGTGGAATATTTGAAACAAAAGATTGACAAAATGTTGATAACTAGCTGACAAATACATGGTGGGTTATTATACTATTCTCTCCCTACTTTTATGCTTGAAAATTTTAACACACACAAACTAAAGATTAATGAAGTTGTAAGTAAAGAGGATAAAGGACTACATAATCAGAAATACTAGATTCAAAGCCAGTATTTGCTATTTACAATAGGTATGACCTTTGGAAAGCAACTCAAGTTGATGCATTTTCCATTTAAAATGGGAATGCCAGCTACCTAACATATGTGAAGAATATCTTACCTCAGCACCTACCTAGTACACGTAAAACCCTCAAACAAACATACTATGACAAACAGTAGGTACTTAACAAATATTAGTTTCCATTCTTACCTCAATGAGAAACATAATGAAGCCCCCCAAACCAAGAGGAATTACAGGGGGGACATTTTTTTTTAACAGAACATTTGGAAATGATGAGAAGTAAAATATTATCCCAGAAGCAAACACAAAATTAACTTTGGTTAATTATTCTGGAAAAACAATCTCAGGAATATTTTTTGTTTTAAATATCTTTATAAAAAGCATTTTGTCAGATTTCTAGTAAAATATGGTAAAATAAACACCAGTAATTATCTCCACTCTCTCCTGCAACCCACTAAGATAATAGTAAAGAAATAAAAAAAATTATAAACTCGCAAGAACAAAGAAAGAAACAGAGAGAAGCAAAACTAACAAAATTTTGGAAAATAGTCCTTGGTTGACTGGTAATGGACTGAGCAGAATAGAGAAAGCTGAAACTAAATGTCTACATAGGGGCAAGGCAATCAGAAACAAAGACTAGGAATCAGGACAGCCTGCAATTTCTTAAGAGGAGTGTAAGAAACTAGAAGGCAATGTAACAATGCCTTCAAAATTCCAAGAGAATTTCCAACCTAGAAATCTGTGAACAGGTAAACTATCAATTAATCAGGCAACGTCTCAAAAATTTACTTCTCAGGCACCCTTTCTTAGGAAGCTACTGGGATATGTTCTATAAAACAAGGAATTAAGTGGAAAATAAAAAATCATGATATCTAGGAAATAGTCTCTGACACAGGAAAGCACAGACTCTTCTAGGGCAACACCGTGTAAGCCACAGTGCAATCGAAGATGGAGTCCAGATGGTATGCTGCTAAGAGAAGGGAAAAAAATTAATTGATAGATTACCTGATTATACCAGAAGGAGTTTAGTTCTTTTGGAGAGTTTGGAGATGAAGTATTGATAAAGACATAGAAAACTAAGCAAACAAAAAAAGACAGTCATTAATTCCAGGAAAAAAATACAAAGTTGTAAGAGAAACGAGATGCAATCATCATTTACTACATGGATTGGCTGAGAATATTTACAGTCATAATATAAGCACTGAACATTGATTTAACCAAAAATTATAACTATACTAGGAAGAGGTACATGGGATATATGTAGGGGAGAAGAAAAGTGCCAAATTCTCATTTTCCATAGTAAAAAATAAAGTCTAAAATTGAAAAGTCAAGAAACAGCTGTATATGCAAGGCTATTTAATAATATGGAGGACATTACCAAAACAAATAGCCAAAAGAATTAAAAATAAGTATTCTCTGCAGAGTAGAAATCTGGGGCAGGGTTACTCTTTTGGTTATAATTTCAGTGGTCTTACTGTTTTTTAACTCTATCATTTGAAAATTAATATTAAGTTAAAAACCAATATCAGATAAGAGTGTGCTAAGAAAAAAAGAATCACAAATGTTAACTGGACATTTTGTCACTAAGGAGCACTAACTTGCAGATTTGTCTAATTTCAGAATAACTACTAGAGGCCTACAGCAAGGGAAGATGCAAATAAACACCCTCTCCCCCAAACAAAAACAATTTATTTCTTATTTCTCTCTGTGGTAGCCAGCCTCCAAGATGATACCAGTAATCTTCACCTCCTGGCATTCACATGCTCTCACAAAACCTACACTGAAGATCAGTTGTTTGTATGACCAAGAGTATGGCAGAGATGACAGTGGGGGACTTTCTTCCCCTCTCTCTCTCTCTTTCTTTCATTGAAGTACAGTTGATTTACACTGTTGTGTGAGTTTCCGGTATACAGCAAAGTGACTCAGATATAGATATACAGATGTATTTCTTATTACAAGATATTGAATCTAGCTCCCTGTGTTATACAGTAGGTGCTTGTTATCTATTTTATATATAGTAGTACATATCTGCTAATCCCAAACTCCTAATTTATCCCTCTCCCTTGCCCTTTCCCCAATGGTAACCATAAGTTTGTTTTCTATGTCTGTGAGTCTATTTGTTTTGTAAAAAAGTTCATTTGTATCATTCCTTTAGATTCCACATATAAGTGATAACATAATGTATTTGTCTTTCTCTGTCTTACTTCACTTAGTATGATAATTTCTAGGTCCATG
The DNA here is from genome assembly GCF_059928025.1 of Delphinapterus leucas. Lineage (NCBI taxonomy): Eukaryota > Metazoa > Chordata > Mammalia > Artiodactyla > Monodontidae > Delphinapterus > Delphinapterus leucas. The sequence continues at coordinate 61,290,016 of NC_143130.1, read as the reverse complement.
ACAGTGTGTGACTTCTAAGGCTAGGTTATAAAAGTATTCCAGCATTAGCCTTCCTCTCTCAGACTGCTCACTCCAGGAGAAGCTGGCGGCCTGTTACAAGGACAATCAAGCAGCACTGATGAGAGGCTCATGTGGAGCAAACCTGAGGCCTCTGTGCCAACAGCAAGCACTGACTTGCCAGCCATGTGTGAATGGGCCGCATTAGAAGCAGATCCTCTAGCTCCAGTCAGGCCTTCGGATGACTGCAGCCCCAACTAACCCCTGCTGTAACCTCAGGAGAGATCTTGAGCCAGCACTATTCAACTAAGCCATTTTTGAATTCCTGACCCACAGAAACTGTGAGATAATAAATGTTTACTAATGCTTTAACCATAAAGCTTTTGGTTTAATGTATTACATAGTAAGGGAAAACTAATACAATTCTCTTCCTCAACTTTTAAAACAGTAACATCTACAGTTATTTACTTAGGATCTACTAAGGAGAAAATATCAATGTGTTTTACCTACATTATCTCATTTAATCCTTAAAGTAAATCTATAGGTAGATACTCCAGAGCCCTACCAGTAGAGAATAAGCTGGCAGGTGTGGAAAAATGGACACAGGTGCTCTAGTTTGTTTTTAGCAATATTAATTCCATATCCCTACTCTGGATCAGGCACAAAGTTCACCAAGGCCCTTAACCTCTTTCTTCTTCCCTATTCTCCCTATGGCCCCCCACCACACACTATCTCATGCTCCAATTACACCATCGTAAAAGTTCCTTCTCCAAACCTCTCTGATCCCCATTCTCACACCTTTTCTTCAACACCATGAGGACTTACTTTCTCCCTTATCCATCAGCACCTGCTTGTCTGTACATCCCCTCACATAAGCAGTTTAGGTTCTATGTGGTCAAATCTCTCGTTTCCCCAAACTGTACACTTTTTCCCCTTTGTTCTTCTATCCTATCTGTCCATCAAAACACACCAACCTGTTTTGTCCTTTCAGTTGGTGAACCCCATATCACTTTCCCACTTATGAAGAACTGTTCTTTCTTTTTAAGAAGAACTTCATTGAGGCATATTTTACACATAATTCACCCTTTCCAAGGATACAATTCAACGATTTTTTAAGCAAATTTACCAAGTTGTACAATCAGCACCATAAATCAGTTTTAGAATATTTCATCACTTAATTAGATTCCTCATGCCCATTTGCTGTTAATCCCTGTCCTCTCCTTGCCCACACCTGGAAACTACTGATCTACTCTGTCTCTATAGCTTTGTCTTTTCTGTATATTTCATACAAATGGAATCATCCAATAAGGTCTCTTGTGTCTGGCTTATTTCACTGAGCATACTTTTGAGGTCTGTCCATGTTGTAGCATGTATCTATAGTTAATTTCTTTTTATTGCTTAAGAGTATTCCATTGTATGGCTATACCAAATTTTGTCTATCCATTCACCCAGTGAAGGACATCTAGGTTGTTTCCAATTTTCAGCTATTATGAATAATGCTGCTGAGATGATTCATTTGCCAATCTTGTTGTAGAGAACGTTTCTATTTCTCTTGGGTAGATTCCTAAGAATGGAATTGCTGGGTCATATGTTAAATTTATGTTTAATGCTTTAAGAAACTGTCAAACTATTTTCCAAAGTGGCCACATCACTTTACATTCCCACCAGCACTGTATGAAGTGACCTCATTTCTCCATATCCTTCCCAACATTTGTTATTGTCTGTTTCTTATATAATACCCATTCTAGTGGTTGCGAAGTAGTTCACTGTAGTTTTACTGGTGGTGATGTGTAAAGGAGGAGGAAGGAAAAAACAAATCCCTAAAACATCAACCAGAGAAACTGGTACCAATATAAATACACAATTACAACCTCATTTGGGTCCTCACCATTCACCCAGAAATTCTACTTTGTTTCTCTGATTTGCTTGTTTTCCCACACTCCACAATAATTCATTCATACCTTCAACTACTCTCCTTAAAATCAAATCTCTATTTGCCTCCTACAGGATCTAGCCCCACTTCCTACATCCTAGATAAATAAAAACTAATAGTTCCTATCTTCACTTCCTCCTACTTTACACACAAGCCTAGATACCTCTTGATTTATCCTTTTCCCAGTTAAGAAGGCAGCTGTGGACCTCCTCCTACTAAATGCCAACTTTTATAGGAGTTCTGCATCCAATTCCCAGTGATACATTTTAGGACCCATGAGTCATCAATTCTCTCTCCTTTTTCTGTAATCTATCCTTCAATTGGATTCTTCCCATCAGCATTTGAAGTCTTTAGCCCCAGTTTCACACACACACGTGTACACACACACACACACAGCTTCCAAGTACTATTTTCTTCAAACTCTCAACCAAGTTTTTTTGAAAGAGTCGCCTATATATATTCCCAATGTCCACTTTCCTACACATTTCATTTTATACTTCTACACTTCCATTCACTCTTCAGCCCAGCCCAATCTGATTTCTTAAAATATCAATGAAACAGCTCTAACTAGTGTTTCAATATTCTCTCAACAATATTAAATGGAGCTAACAATTTCCTCCTTCTTGAAACACTCTTTCTACTGGCTTTCACAATACCATTCTCCATGTCTCCAATCTCACGTTTCTGCCTTACTTGCACGCAGAAGCAATGACTTGCCTTTGTTCCAGACTATCTTGAAAAAGATGTTAATATAGTGAATGGCCTTGGAAGATAAAGATAGTGTCTCTTTCTGGAGCAAAGGGCAGGCATGCTTACTGTCCATTATAAAAGATTTGGGTTCCCTAAGTCAGACTTCATTTTCTGTAACACAATCTCTGTGTGCAGGTATTACCTGGCCTTCTGCAACAAATGTTGGTACCAAGCACACTGCTTTGCTGTGGGTAATAAACTGTCCATTGTCTCTGATTCAAGAGTTTTGTGTCTTCTGCCAGCATCTATGAAACTGTCAGTTTAACTTAAAAGGAGAGTGAAATTCTGGCACTTTTACAGTTCTCAACACTTTCTGGCAGTCCTGTTGCGGTTTCCTGGCTGACCTCTACTCCTTTACCTGATCTTTAAATGCAGGAGCTCCTCAGAGTTCATATCTAGGCTTACTTCTTTTCTCACTCCATATCGTCTCCTCTCAGGAGTTTTAACTGATCCTATGGCTTCAACGGACTATCTCTACACCAATAACTCCAAAATATTTTTCTGCAGTCCAGATCTGTCTTCTGAGCTCCAGAACCATGCAGCTAATTGCCTCACAAACATCTCTACTTGAATACTGATATGTTTCCAAATTCACTAGTACCTAAACTGAACTCTGATTTCCCCTCTGCCCCTGTCCCATATTACTACCACCTCTGTGTTCCCTAGCTCAGTAAACAGCACCACCTTCCACCCAGATGCTTATGCCAAAGTATCTAGGCAACATCCGTGACACCTCTTTCATATATTTTGAATTTGTCTACTTCTATCACCACCACCACTAACAAGTACAAGCCACCACTATGTCATCTCTCACCCAGATTCTTTAGTTCATCGTTCTATCTCCATACATGCCCCATACCAGTGGTTTTCAAAGTGTGGTCCCTGGACTCCTGGGGGGCCCTGAAACTCTTTCAGGGAATCTGCAAGGTCAACTAAGACATTATTTGCTTTTTCCACCATTTTGACATATGTGCTGATGGTTCAAAAACAATAGTGGATAAAACTGCTGATGCCTTAGCAGGACTCAAAGCAGTGGCACCAAACTGTACTTGTACTCACTGTATCGTTCATTTTCAGGCAAAATACCAGTTTCTCTTAAGAATGTCCTTGATGAAGCAGAAAAAGTGTTAATTTTATTAAATCTCAACCACTGAGGTCAAGTCTCAATATTCTGTGTGACAACAATGAAGTGTATACAGCATTTCTGCTCAAAACCAAAGTACAATCGTTGCTCAAGGGAAAAACACTTGTGTGATTGAATTACAAGCTAAATTAGCCACTTTTTCCAAAGAACACCATTTTCACTTGAAAGAACAAACGACCAACTATGATTATTCAAATATGGATATCTGGCAGACATTTTCTCAAAAATGAATGAAGTAATAAGCCTGTCTGCTCATTATCTAGTCCCACCACTCTGCTCACTGTGTTCACTGAAGATCTTTGAGAAATAAAGGTTCACTAAGTTATGCAGATCTTCCAAATGCGGACACATTTTATTATACAATATATAAAAAGTACAGACATGCACGTTTGTTAGTATCACCGCAGCCCTTTCAACATGGGAACCAGAGCTCCCATGAAGCTGTGCACTCTAAAAGACTCCTCCTGCCTGTGCCAGAACCTGGACCAAGACGCTCTGCGCAGAAGACCCTTTGTCCTGCCACTGCCTGGACCTCCCCTGCAAGCTGCCTGTACGGTCACACAACGAGCTGCTGCTGTTTCTGCAAGCCCCCATGTGTCCCACGCATCGTGAAGGGCTCTTGCCCCTGCCAGCATCTGTTCTCTCAATACACGTTCACAGTACCAGTTGCTGGTTGCCTACTCCCCTGCATGTACTGAAGATGATGGCCTACTGCCTGCCCAGCAACTCCAGACCAGCTCCAGTCTGACCAAACCAGCAAACTTCTCTGCGATCTAATGAGCTGAACCACACCTTCTCCAATGGTACCTGACCCCCTTCCAATTTTTCCTTCCTTGGGTATTCTCTGTCAGCCCTACAGGTACCATAAAGAATTTCCTTACATCTTACAATTACTCTTGTATCACTTAATAATTATTTACATTAAAGTTCCCCTATTCTATGCCCCGATTGGACTGAGACTGCTACAACATACTAAGGCACTGTACTTACATTTTCCATTACTAAACTGTGTGCTTTCTTTAGCACAAAGATGCTATCTTAGCCATCTTTCACCTGCCAGAAACATCTGAGTACTCAATCTTAGCTGAATGAGTTAAACAGCATTGTTGAGAGATGCATGCACCAAGTATCAATAGAAAACTGGGCTGGATTAATACCACCTCTTCTAACCAGGAATTTCCAGAATCCTATGAATCTGGAAAGCTAATCCTCTAAAGATAGGTAATCAAAAAGACATGCAGGGAACCAGAACATGCCTGTGACTTAAACTGAAAAAGTATGATAACGTCTTATCATACTTCGGAAATGAACTGCTAACAACAGATATCTTTTTGATCAATTACTCAGTGTAAGATCCAAGAGGTGGTTCAGGCTTTAAAAAAGGATGCCGAGGTCTGCTATTTTATATGGGAGGCAGCTGATGAAAGGCATATCCAGGTTTCCAGGACTGCAGATCTTACCACTCAAGGCTAAGTGGCTGCTACTATGATTAGGCAATAAAATTTCTCTCTCAGGGCAGAGGTCGCAAACTGTTGGCCTGCAGATGTGTTTCGTTTGTTCTACACAGTTTTAACATTTTAAAGTTTAATTGCCAACACTGAAAAGCCAGAGATTTTTTTACATGAAAATCCAAATTTCTGGCTTAAGATAAATAGAAAGTTTTACAACACCAACCTCACATTTCTGCTGGAACTGAGTAGCACCTACTCTTTTATATAGGGCATTTGCTCTCCTGCTTGCCACAATTCCAGCCAGGGCCATTTCACTTGTTTATGGTGCCTCTATGGTCCTTATAAGCATGAGCATCCAACCCCCAGTGTAGCAGTTTTATAAGCATAGATTTTGGAATCTCAAAGTTTCATCATGTTTTGATCAAGTTTCTCCTCTATCATTTATTAGGTAATGGTACTTAGTAGCGGGACCCTGGCTAAGTGGGTAATAACAGAACTTACAGAATGGATATAGTAAACAATCAATAAATACTAGCACTTTATTACTGCCCTTATTAAGCTGGGAAACAGAATGGTATTAAGGGGGGCAAAGTGTTGGTCTGAAGTCAAAAGATATGAGTCTAAGACCAGATCTTCTCACTTAGAAGATATGTGACCTTAGGCATATTACTGAGATTTTTAGCCTCATTTTCCTCATGTGCATAAAACTATCCTCCCTGCCTAACATTAAGCAATGTAGTGAAGACAGATAATGTAAAAGGGTTTTGTTATTTCTCAAAAGTGATTAATTCCAGGTTTAAACAGTAGATGGAGAAAATACCCATAGGAAATATCAATATTAACAACAGGCTTTAGATAAACTAAATATGAAAGAGAAATACACTGAAGACTGATGGAAAGGGGAAACAAACACTCAAACACTCTAGGCCTGCCTAAAGCCTCAAGGAGGCTATCTTTGGAGTCCGGGCTAAGAGAGCAAGGGGACTGGTAGAGTAGCTTTAGTGTAAACCTAAAAACCCTGTTAAGGCCAGGAACCTGGAGAAAAAATTAAGAAACTGTTCTAGAAGGCCCTGTAACCCCAGACTTTGCAACAGGATTAACTCACACCCATGTCTCACTAGTCAAGGTACTGTTTATATCTCTAACGGGTACCAGGCTGGAATGGAACTGATTTCCAATAAAGAACTCTGACCTTTTTTGTTTTGTTTTGTTTTTTAATATCGCCATGGAGAGTCCAAGAAGGCAGAAAGAGAAAACAGATTCCTGCTTCTTTAAGATTTTTTTTTTCACTCACTGACAAAGGTAGAGGAAACCAGAAAAATAATATCTATTATTGATAAACGTACAGACACACTCACTCTTCTCATTTGCTCTCGGTAAGCATGTCATCTAGCACTATCTGCTAACATAACAGGCATACTTCATGGTGCCTGTCCAAACTGCCATCCATGGAATGGACAGTGCTCAGTGTCCCGTTACCGCCCTGGCTACAGTGCTGAAGCAAATGCCAACCCCTTGGCAGGTGAATGGCCAACAGCCTGGTAGAAAAAATATAGATTCCTCTCTCAGGAATTTGCAATCAGGTCACAGGCTGAACCAGAAAGTTGTTAAGAGCTAAGCCAGACACAGAGGTTGCCATTTGTGGCCATGTATAAAGTTAGTAAGCAGAGGCAGCTTGTCTGCAGTGAAGTAGAGGGAGCAGAAGAGTGGAAGAGGGCCAGGAATCTGAAGCCCTGAGAGAAAAAATAAAGAGCTCCCTCACTTCTGGCTCATTGCCCATTTTCTTGAGATACAGCCACCTTTCATTTGCCCGGGAGCTCTGTATCATTACAATAAATCTTTCTTCACTTGAGCTAGTGGGTGTCTGTTCTCTGCTACCAAAAGGACCTAATCTAGAATAGAAATTGTCTACAAAGGGGCAGTTAAAACCAACAGATCGTTGGACAAAATGTGGAGGGTTGGTGAGTGCATGATTGTAGATGGAATAGAATCACATTAGGTAAAGGTAATCCTTAGAAAGTTATGTATTGTGTGTAAATATTACAAGCAAACTATTTCACTGCTTACCAAACTTACAGCCCTTTCCAGAGTCCATGGAAGAGACAAGATTAGAAAACATGGACTTGTGTTCCTACCAGCAAGATAACTGACCAGCAATAGACGCCCGACTTGCCCAGCCAAACCATAGGTTAACTATAGGTTAAAACAATAGGAGAAAAAGTCATCTAGAGATACAGTCTTAACTGGCTGGTAAGCTAATCATAACACACAAAGAATGGCTGGTAGTGGCTATATTGGGTATTACACAATACCAATAAGTAAAGTGGGCTGTGGAGAGAGAAGACTGGAGAGTAGATCTTCAAAAAGAAACAGGTGACAGAAAGAACAGCCTCTGGCTTAGAAATTCTAGTTCCCATGAGGCCTGACTGTGCTTTCTTCCTTTGCCTTTGGATGTTTGGAAACTGTAACAGCATCTTCTTTCTTGAGTGCTGAGTTAAGCGAGTTTCTGTTCCTTATATTCAAGGACAAAGACTGGAAAAGACAGTACATATTCAGTAAAAGTGAAAAAGAAAAGTGATGCGGGTGGAGGGAACAATACTTTCAATCCGGTAACTATATAATAAGGTTGCATCAAAATTTAACTACTACACACACAGCAGCAGCTTTATTTATAAATAGGGAAAAGTTGGTTAACAACCTCAATATTCAAAGATCTGCTAACTAAACCATGATGCATTCATATAGGTAATACCGGGCAGCCAGTACAGTAGAAGCTGTGGAAAAGTACAGGTATCCCTTTCTACTCAAACTCATAATCCCTGACTCAGAAACCAAACAGATTCAGATAGCAAGGGATACTTATATTCAATGACATGGAAAGATGTTCATGATATACTAAATAAAAAAAGGTTACAAAACAATATATACTGTATTTTTTGTTAAGTAGCACATTTACATATACTTGTATATGCACGTAAAAATGAAACTGTTTCTACACTGCCTATAATGTTTTTGTCTTTGATTACCAATCCCAACCTAATTTCTTATAATCAATAAAAACTCTCCTAAAAAATTAAATACAGATTTTCTTTCAGAGATTACAAGGTAGGATTAGGAAAACCAAGTCCTGGCTCTACTACAGGACTAAGCAGTACCATGGTTAAAAAGCAAGCAGTTAGGAAGGAAAAAAGAAAGATGAATGAAATAATGTGAGGTAAAGAAGGGGACCTGAGGCTTTACACCAGGCTGAAGGCCCTCTTGCCCAATAACAGCTACTCTCTAAAATATGTTTCACTAGAGCCAGGCCAGTCTCTTCACTGTCTTCCCCCTTACTCATTTTCCATTATGCTTGCTGGTCATTCTAATTCCCCAAGTGTTGACTGGCCTCTGTGATTCCTCTGTTTAACATCAATTCAAGTCCTCCTTCCTTCAGAAAGCAGTCTAACTATTCCAGGCAACAGTGATTTCTCTCTTCCTTGGAACCAGGTATATTTTCAAAATCAGAGATCCACTTAAGAGAGTCACTCAAAATCTCTAAGGTTGTAGTCAATGCCCTGGAGTGCCAGACAGGCAGCTCCAGATCATTAAAAAGGCATTTTGCCACTAGTGAAATTATGGAAGTTTAAAATGTGGTCAACGTGAACAATATGCCCACTTCCATAAAGATACTTTGAGTATAGGACTTCCCTGGTGGCACAGTGGTTAAGAATCCACCTGCCAATGCAGGGGACACGGGTTTGAGCCCTGGTCTGGGAAGATCCCACATGCCACGGAGCAACTAAGCCCATGCACCACAACTACTGAGCCTGCATTCTAGAGCCTGCAAGCCACAACTCCTGAGACCGCGTGCCACAACTACTGAAGCCCGAGCGCCTAGAGCCTGTGTTCCGCAGCAAGAGAAGCCACCGCAATGAGAAGCCCGCACACCACAACAAAGAGTAGCCCCTGCGCAGCAACGAAGACCCAACGCAGCCAAAAAAAAAAAAAAAAAAGAAAAAAGAAAACTAACTGGCTCTCAAAATATGGCCCCAGGCCAGCAGCATCAGTATCACCTGGCAACTTGTTAGAAATCCAAATTTTCAGTCTCTACCCTAGACCAGAACTCCAGAGATGGGGCCCAGCAAGCCTCCAGCTGATCCTGATGCACACTGAAGTTTGAGAACTACTGACTAAGGAAACAGTTGGTATTAACTAATTAAAAAAAAAGATACCTTGAGTATAAACTTGGGAAGTAAAATGATAAAATGGCAATAAAAAAGGAGAAATCAAGTAATTTGTGTTGTACTCTATCTAAAGACAGACTTAATAAGGGAAGGTACTGTTAGTGAGGCAGATAGTCCAGGCTAGTTCACTCACTACCCACTCCCAACCACTTCAACCACTTCTCCCTTGTCTTTCTCTACTGCAAAATCCAGAAAGCTAAATACACCATCTTTCAGCCTTTAAAGCCGAGAGTGGAGATGACATTTTGGCCAAGGAGATACAGGCAAAAGCTCCTGGAGTGGGCTTTTCTTTCTGTTTTGCTCTTCCAGCTGCCTAAAACATGGACCTAATGCAGGTACATCAGCTATTTGCAACCCAAAAAATGAAAGCAAAACAGAAAAAAGTGAGGAGCCTAGGTCCTTGCTGATGTTGGTGCTATACAGTCCCAGTATGTCCACATCCAGACTTCTTGTTAGCTGAGAAAAATAAACCCCTATTTGTTAGTCACTGTACAGTACGTTTTCAGTTCCTTGCAGCTGCAGGCATTCCTGATACAGTTAGCAGGGAGCTTAGAAGAGTGTTGTCAACTATCTTTCCTCCCCAACATATAGGAGAGCTAGAACACTTGCCCTTCATTAAGTTACTCACTACAACTGTGATTCTCAGCCTGGAAGGCATCCAAATGTGGGAAGCAGAGAGGGCAGTGGTCCAGAACCCTGGTGATTACCAAAGCAATGTCTCCTAAGCACATGTCTGGGAGGCCATTCAATCTGGTCCCTCCAAAAATGCAGCAAGGATTTTTTGTTTTTCTACTCAAGTTGCTCCTTTCTTTCAAAGTCAATTCTTCTTCCAAATTTTATTCCTACTAATTACTAAGAAATTATGTAGGTAATTACTTAGTAAACCCCTCATAAAACCATTCTATTAAAAACAAAGTTTTAACCCCACAGAAATAAAAACCAAATTTCTGTTTTAAAGGCATTTGTATTTACAGGCATTCTCTTATTATATTTATCATGGTTATAAAAACCCTGGTATTCTGGAACTCAGTTATGTACAGATGCCTGTGACAGCTCATTTTCCAGAGATAATATAGCTCTTACTTTATTAATCACTCTTTCAGTGCATTTTACAGTTGTTTTGATAGTTTCCTACTGATTTCCTGCATTTGGGAAATACAGGCTATCTTCAAGTAGGCACATTTCCACAAATTATCCATTAAAAGAACTTATACTCAAATTAAAAAACATCCTCATATATGTTCTTTTACTTTACTAAGCTATAAAATGTGGGTTAAGAAACTTCCAGGCCAGAATCACTAGATATTTGAGAGAAGGGAAATAAAAGATCTCTCTTATATATAATCAACTTAGCTGTTCCCTTTTCAAAATTAATACAAATTCATCATCAGTGAAGATATAAAATAAATGTGAATGAAAGACACATGGCACTAAGAAAAGACCAACCTCTCAATACAAATCACAGCAACTAAACATGCAAGGTAAAGGATTTTGGTGAACTGTTTATTTTGAAATGGCAACCTAATTCTAGGATAGGGATCTTCTCCAAAATATACTCTAAAATATCCAAATATTCTCGGAATGTACAAGAAAATACTGCTAGTCTAGAACATTTAAACCCACCAAAATCTACAGAAAAATCACAAAAGCAATCTTCTTAAGTAACACGAGAAGGAAAAAACAAAAACCAAGGTTAAGGGAAAGCTCCCTCCAAAACTGCAACAGATATGGCATTTAATTCTTCTTTTCACTGAAAAGTCAGAAAATAATAATCTAAATCACTCTTCCAAACAGGTCTTCCCTTCACCGGCCTGGTTGAGAAAATTACTTAGTTGTCAATAAAGTAAAGACTTCCATCCAATACTCTGGGGTTCCGCCAAGTTCACTCTTCTGAAACCTCAGTGAAAGGTTTGATCCAGGTCAGGCGCCTGCAAAGGTCTGCCAAGAGTGTCAGGGTACAAGCCAGGGCAAACCATGCCCTGGTCAACAACTCAAATCAGTGGGCCCTGCTGATGATTCCTATTCAAAGGATAGTGACACTGTTCGCTCGGAAAATTAAAATATACATTTAATAGCTCTAGAATATCATCTGGCAGGTTTCTGTTGTTTTTAAAATTGTATTAGTAATTTCCTGGGGGTAAAAATCATTACTAAACTTAGATTTTAAAATGAGAAGCTATGGTATGGGCTTACATCCTCCTCAAACAAAAGCTAGCCCAAGAAGCTTTTAAAATGTTAGACATATGTGTAGGTGTACCTGCTACGACATGGTGGGAATAAATTTAAAATTTCTTCAACTCAGCTCGACAAATCCATTTTTATTATTAGAAACTAAACAAATCCAAGAAAATTTAAGCAACATTACCATACTTGGTGCCTCCAAGTCTAGGTACATTGAAGAACTTCTTATGTGAACTGTCATTTAATGTTTCAATAAGGTACTCAAAGGCATATCCTGAAAAAAAAAAATTATACTTTCATTAAACACTGCTACAAATTACCTTATTCAAAGTGAAAATACCTAGAAACCAGCTTTGTCCAAAAGTATTTTCTGTAATGGCTCAAATTTTCTATATTTGTGCTATATTACCTATATTTTCTATAGGTAGCCGTGGCCATTGAGCACTTGAAATGTGGTTACAGCGACTGAGGAACAGAGTTTTTAATTTTATTTAATTAATTTAAATTTAAATAGTCACATGTGGCTAGTGTCCATTGTATTGGACAGTAAAACTCTAAGCCATGACTCTTGTCAAATAAAAACTGAAAAAAAAAATGCTTTCATTAAACACTGCTACAAATTACCTTATTCGAAGTGAAAATACCTAGAAACCAGCTTTGTCCAAAAGTATTTTCTGTAATGGCTCAAATTTTCTATATTTGTGCTATATTACCTATATTTTCTATAGGTAGCCATGGCCATTGAGCACTTGAAATGTGGTTACAGCGACTGAGGAACAGAGTTTTTAATTTTATTTAATTAATTTAAATTTAAATAGTCACATGTGGCTAGTGTCCATTGTATTGGACAGTAAAACTCTAAGCCATGACTCTTGTCAAATAAAAACTGAAAAAAAAATGCTTTCATTAAACACTGCTACAAATTACCTTATTCAAAGTGAAAATACCTAGAAACCAGCTTTGTCCAGAAGAATTTTCTGTAATGGCACAAATTTTCTATATTTGCGCTATATTACCTATATTTTCTATAGGTAGCCGTGGCCATTGAGCACTTGAAATGTGGTTACAGCGACTGAGGAACAGAGTTTTTAATTTTAATTAATTTAAATTTAAATAGCCACATGTGGCTGGTGTCCACTGTATTGGACAGTAAAACTCTAAGCCATGACCCTTGTCAAATAAAAACTGGTAAAATAATTAACTCGTGAAACTGTGATAATAAAGAATACCTAGAAAGGGACAATAAGAATGATTTAAAGGATGAATAGGCATGTTTTGTGAAGACATGTCCTGAAAATTGCATAAATACAGACAGGACAACGCCACAATTATGTTAGAAGAACTGATTTTTAAAAAAATAACCAAAAGATGGACTTTTACACAGCATTCAACAACAGGAATAAAATCAAAACCAAATAACTTATCAGGTAAGACTTTCACAGGCTTTAAGACTAAAGGTAAAGGTGAACAACAAAATATCTGGGCAAATTAGCAGATTCTCCCTAAAAGACACGTCTTTCTGGTTTTGTATGAATTGAAGCTTAACTACCAAGTCGAAGACCCAGGGGACTTATTTGAATGTGCCCCAGCTCCTAAGGTTCTTGGGGGAAGTGGCGGAGAGGCAGCCTTGAGGTTAAAGAACCTTCAGATCTTTTGTGCAGATTCACTGCAGTAGGTGGGCAGGACCCCCAACATTGCTAGGACCTTGGTCCGAAATGAGAAGCGATAAGCACTGTTCACTTTTTGAGAATATATAATGTTTTTCCTTTCTTATTGACGGTTAAGCGAGGGAGGTGGATGGGGGGAGGAGACCCAGCGCTGCAATAAATGGTCCGAGAACTGGCTGACCAGTGTTCGGCCTTGACCACCCCCCACTCTGCTTCTAGAGGCAAAGAGAGAGAGAGGGGCTCGAGGCTGGACAGCGGAATAAACAACTAGCTGCGTGAGACGCCACCAAGGAGACACTAGCCCCCACCCTCATCTCTTACAAATGGGGGGCGGGGAGAAGATGGTGGGCCTCTCCTCGACCCTAGTGCTACTGAGGAGTACCGGGAAGCCGCTGGCAGCCAGCAGTGGCCAACGGGCCGAGGCCGGTATGGGTCAAGGCCAGCGGCGGAGCGGACGGCCCTGCTGGGGTCACGCTGAGGGACGAGGGCGGCAAGGCCGGGCCCTCGAGGCCTGGGCGCACAGAGTGCGGCCCAGCAGGCAGGCCCCAAGGGAGCACAACCTGAGCCCGGAGGGCCCCGGCGCCGGCCGAGCAACTCCAGGAGAGAGAAGCAAAGAACTCGGAGCCGGGGCAGCGCGCGTCTACAGCTGCCAGATCCAGTCGGTGAACTGAAACTAACCTGCACTTGGGGCGTCCATCGCCGGAGACCATATTATCCCTGCGGGGAGGGGGCCCGCGGGGGAAGGAGGGGGAGGTCGGGCGGGGAAGAGGGGGAGGAAAGCAGCCGGACCGGCAAAGGAAGCAGGAAAGGAGCAGTCTCGCGCAAACACCGCGAGAGCCGCAGAACCGGCCCCAGGTCTCAGCTCGCGGGATTTGCCGCCCAAGTCTCGCGAGCTCTTCGGGCTTGGAGACAAAGAAAGAGAAGGGGCGGAGCCAGCCAAGCGGCGATTCCTTGCGTAATCGCTTCTGTTCTCGCGAGCTGGGGCGAAACGCCGGGGAGGCTGTGGCGTTGGCGTCACTAGTTTGGCCCTCTTAGAGATCCGTTAGTTGTGGCTTCAAGTGTCCAATTGAGGTTGTGAGATCCAGGGGTGTTGGGGCTCCTTTCGGGTATCCGGTGATGTGGGGGTGGGGGGTTGGGAGGAGGGGCAGAGGGGCAGAATTGGAACTCCTATGAAAAACAGCTTGAGAACCTCTTTCCCCTGAAGATAAAGCCTTTGGTTAAACCTGTCATATGTGTAGCCTACACTCGTGTTCTCTGGAGAGGATGGGAGAACTGATCTGGCACGTAGGAAGCGCTCAACTAATTGTTGCATGAATTTCCTTACATTCCTGTAGCTTCAGTCTCTCCCGTTCTACTGGCTCCTTCCCAGTGGCAGTTAATCATGCTTAAGCCTCTGTCCGTCCTCCACCTCCGCTCCTCAAGTCCCTACGTTCTTCTCTACCGTCTTATCTCCCGTTGGCAGCCAACTTTGCAGAAAGAGCTGCTTGTGTTCGTCCTTCCCCTCCCACTCCTTATCTCTCTCCAATCTGCCTTCCACCCCCTAGAAATGCCTCTGGTCAAGGTCAGCCATAACTCCACTTGTTAATCTCACGTTTCTCAACCCTTACTCTACTTGATCTCTCCCCTTGTTGAGAAATATTCTATCAGCTTTCGTGATCTCAGACGCTACTTCTTGTTTTTTCTTCCTATCCTTAAGGGTGCTCCGTCTCAGTTTCCTCTGCAGGCCCCTCTTCCTCTGCCCAGCCATTAAATGTCCTGGGTATTACATATACCTCAGGGCTCTGGCCTTACACCACCTCTCACCAGTTGTCCTGGCACGTCCCACCTTCTCCTTTGGTTTCAGTTATTAGTTATATGCTGTTGCTTCCCTGTCTACCTGCAACCCAAACACATCTCCTAAGCTCAGAGGTGTATATTCTAGTACCTATTGGATGCCTCCACATCCCACAGGCACCCCAGACTCAAAATCTGCAAAACGGAACCCCGTAATTTCCCCCTTAAAATCCACTACTCCTTTTGTATTGCCTGTAACAGTGAATGACACATCAACCACTCAGTTACCCATGCCAGAAACCGACACATCATCCTTGATCCTGTACCCTCTCCCTTTAAACACTGACTCAACAAGCCTTGTCGAAGCAAACCCCAGTATGTTTCCTCTACTTATGCGCCTTTATAACCACCCAGGTCTAGATTTGAACATTTCCTGTCTAGATGATTGTGACAATCTTCTCAAAAAGACCCTAGGACATGAGAACTACCATAACTGTCATTTTCATGATGATGAAACTGAAACTCAGAGAGGCTAAGTAACTTAGAGTTACCAAGTGACTGAGTCAGGATTTGATCTGGTATCTCATACCTATTGTTTATACCTTTTTCAGGAAACCTACTTTCTGGCAGAATCATTGCTCTGTCACTCTATAGTATTTCACTTGCTGTTCTCTGTATATGGAACACTCTCCTGTGCCCTGTCCTGCTAACCCCCTACTCATTCTTCAGGCCTTAGACCAGGTATTTCCTACAGGTAATACTCACTGACAATCCCCCAACCCCCAGTTTGGGTTGGGAATGTGAAGAAATGTTTCCCTATCTTCCTCTATTTCAATTAGAGCACTTTATTATACTTAATTGTAATTGCCCATTTACCGTATTCTCCATATATTGGTTAGATAATTTTAGCTGCGTGCAAGAGAATACCCGACTAACAGTGGGTTAAACAATGCAGACCTATAATTATCCACAGTCGGCAGTTCTAGGATTAGTGCAACAGATCAGTGACACCATCAAATACCCAGGCTCGTTCCATATTTTGGCACCGCACTTCTCAGCATTTTAATTTTTGTTTCTCAGACTTGTTGCCTCCTGCTTGCAAGATGACTGCATCATACAGAAGCATTATGTTGTACTAGAACTTCCAAAAGAGGGAGGGAAAGTGGTGCAGAGCCCCTCTCTTTTTTTTATCAGAGAAGAAAATACTTTCCTGAAGATCCTCCACAGACCTCTCATTGACCAGAAATTAGACTAGTAGTTCTCCACTCTATCAAACTCAACACCCTCTTTTCAAGACACATATTTTGTAATGTCTCCTTTACTCATCCTGGCATGAAACTCATAGATAATATAACTTACATATATTACAAATATGTGTAATGTAATGTGTAATATTACACATATTACAAATAATCTATATAATGCCCTAACTGTAATATAAAAGTAATTTTTTAGAAATTTATGGGAAAGTATTAGAAGTATTTTAATAGTATTTTTAAAGTATTAAAAGTAATTTATTAGAAAATAACATGTATTACAATACGGTGGTACAAGGCACATCTACATTACACAACATGATGTAATCAGATACTTGCATCACTTATAATGATTTTACAGAACAGAAGATAATATTTAACCAAATATAGTCAACGCTTTATATCTGACATTTCAAACCAAGGACTAAATACATGTATCATTCAAAAATATATATCATGGGACTACCCTAGTGGTTCGGTGGTTATGATTCTGCACTTCCACTGCAGGGGGCATGGGTTTGATCCCTGGTCAGGGAACTAAGATCCTGCATGCCATGTGGCAAAAAAAATAAAAATTAAAAATAAAAAAAATATATATATAATAAATGCATTTACATAATAAATTACATATGTGTATATATATCATGAATGACGAGCTTAAATGGAGGCTAATGAAATGTATTGGTGACTCAAATATTATTGGAAGCATTGTCACTGTTGATTTTCTGGAATGAGGAATAATTCTTGGCAAAGTTCCAAGCAAAACAAAATAACAACTTTTCCTCTTTTTACACGATATTAGTTAGCATTCCTGGAAAATTCAGAGTGTATTAAAATAATACACAAATTACTTTTACATTTATTTGTAAATGGGATTAAATTCTAGGTTCAGATAAGTATAAACATATATGTTGTTACTGTTCTTCTGTTTGTGTGTGTGTTATCTACCTGAATATCTGGCAGCGTGTTCCATGGGGGAGGTTGATTCTTTGTTGTAAAATTCTGTCCTATGGAATATGGGAATCTCACATCCATTAAATTCTAAAAGTGCTTCCCTCCCATGGTGACAATCAAAAACACCCTCCCGTTTTCTGTCGTGTGTGTGTGTGTTTTAACAGCTTTCCTGAGATTTAAGTCACCCATTTAAAACACTTTTTATTTTGTGATAATTTTAGATTTACACGCAGTTATAAGAAGTAATGGAGGGCTTCCCTGGTGGCGCAGTGTTTAAGAATCCGCCTGCCAATGCAGGGGACACGGGTTCGAGCCCTGGTCCAGGAAGATCCCACATGCCGTGGAACAACTAAGCCCGTGAGCCACAACTACTGAGCCCATGTGCCACAACTACTGAGCCTGCACTCTAGAGCCTGTGCTCTGCAACAAGAGAAGCCACCACAATGAGAAGCCTGCACACAGCAACCAAGAGTAGCCCCCGCTTGCCACAACTATAGAAAGCCCATGCGCAGCGCAGCCAAAAATAAATAAAATAAAAATAAATTTAAAAAAAAAGGAGTAACGGAGATTCCATACAACACTTCACCCAGTCTTCCCCAGTTCTTAAACAGATTTCAGCAGTCTTACAAGCACTATTTTGTTGGGAACATGTGTGTATTTAATTCTATGTGATTTTATCACATGTGTAGATTTCTGTGACCACCACCACAGTGAAGATACAGAACATTTCCAAAGATCCCACATGTTGCCCTTTTATAACCACAACCACATTTTTTCTAGGCTATACTCCATCGTCCCCTAACCCGTGGTAACCACCAATCTGTTCTCCATTTCTATAATTTGTCATTTCAAGAATGTTATACAAATGGAATCACACTGTATATAACGTTTTGGGATTGGCTTTTTTTCACACAGTATCATTCCCTGGGGATCTATCCAGGTTGTTGTATCACTAGGTGGTTCATTTTTATTGCTGGATGTATTCCATGATATGGTTGTACCACAGTTTGTTCAACCACCACTGAAAAACATTTGAGTTGACTTAAGTTTGGGGCTATTATGAATCAAGCTGCTTTGAACATTCATGTACAAGTTTTTGGGTAAACATAAATGTTTACTTCTCTGTAATAAATGCCCAAGAGTGCAGTTGTTAGTTGTATGGTAGTTGCATATTTAGTGCTTAAAGAAACTACCAAGCTGTTCCAAAGTGACTGCGCCATTTTACATTCCCACTAGCAAGATATGAGTGGTCCATTGATCCAGTTTTTCCACATCCTTACCAGCATTTGGTGATGTCACTATTTTTTATGTTAGCCATTCTGATAAGGATCAAGTGATATCTCATTCTGGTTTTAATTCCCAGTTTGCTAATGACTAATGCGATTGAACACCTTTTTGTGTAGTTATTTTCCATCAGTATATCCACTTTGGTAAAATGTGTGTTATGTTTTTGCCCATTTTCTAATTGGAGTGATTTCTTTCTTTCTCCCTTCCTTTCTTTCTTTCTTTCTTCCTTCCTTCCTCTCTCTATCTCTCTCTCTTTCTTTCTTTCTTCCTTTTGTTACTTTTGAGAGTTCCTTATACATTCTCGATACTAGTCCTTCGTCAGATATGTGGTTTGCAAGTATTTTCTCCCAATCTGTAGCACACATGGCTTATCCCCCTCACACATTGCTTTCTGCAAAATTGGAGTTTTATCAGCAAGGAAGAAAAGGAAATTCCTGTAATGTTGGCAACACCTAGTATCTGTCATATATTACTGTTCTGTAAACTCCATGAGGGCAGATGCCATATCTATGTTATTCCTTGCCAAGTCTCCAACATCTAAACAGTACCTGGCACAGAGTGGGCACTAAATAAACATTTGTTGAATGGATGAAGTGACTTGTTCAAGGTTGTACAGCTGGCAGAACCAGATTAAAAAGAGAGGCTGGTAATTTGGTTCTCTTTTAAACATTAAAAAAATATGTAATTCATTTTTATTTAGAAGAGAGACTGAGAACTTCACAGGGGAATGGTAGAGAAGGAGGACCTTCCCTAAAAAGCCAAAAATGACAGTAACTGTCCACGGATCCTTCGCTTTGCCCTTAGGAACTTCATCTCTCAACCACAAGTGAGTTGTATAAGCATTTTTTCCCAATCACATTCGTATTCTCCAAAGAGAAGTTTTCACAATACATTTTTTTCAAGTTACATTTCTAGTTAGATTTTTAACACTCCAGTAATACTTTTGCACTTTTTTAGTTCAGTGTCTTGGACAATATCCAGTCTGGTTCATCTCTTCTTTTTTAATTAAACTTTTTATTTTGGAAAAATTCAAGGATAGAGAAAAATTGTGAGAAAATTCTAATAAATTTTCTAATACACTTCACCTAGATTTATTTAATGTTAACCCTTTGCCACATTTGCTTTCTCTCTCTCTCTCTCTCTCTCTCTTTATATATTACATAAATAAGATCCTCATTATTTGCGGGGGGTTATTTATTTATTTTTCAGCTTAATTGATGTACAATTCACATACAACACTGTGTAAGTTTAAGGTGCACAACGTGATGATTTGATAATACATATATGATGTAAAATGACTACTACGATAAAGTTAGTTAACACATCCATCACCTCACATAGTTACCTTTTTTTCTGGTAGTGAGAACTTTTACGATTTACTCTCTTAGTGACTTTCAAGTACCAATACAGTATTTTTATGTATAATTACCAATCCTCATTATTATTATTTTTTTGCGGTATACGGGCCTCTCACTGTTGTGGCCTCTCCCGTTGCGGAGCACAGGCTCCAGACGCGCAGGCTCAGTGGCCATGGCTTACAGGCCCAGCCGCTCCGCGGCATGTGGGATCTTCCCGGACCGGGCCACGAACCCGCGTCCCCTGCATCGGCAGGTGGACTCTCAACCACTGCGCCACCAGGGAAGCCCACAATCCTCATTATTTTTTATTCTAGTTTTCTTCCTGAACCACTTAAGAGTAAATTACAGAAATTACAACGTTTCAACCCTAAATACATCATGTATCTCCCCCAAACAAGGACCATCTCTTACACAACCACACTATGATGATCAAATTCAGGAAACTTAACATTGCTACAATACTATTATCTAATTTATAATCCGTATTCCAATTTTGCCAATTTTCCCAATATTGCTCTTTCAAGAAACTTTTCCCCCCAATCCAGAATCTAATTCGGGATCAAGTATTCCATTAGATGTCATGTCTCTTTAGTCTCCTATAATCTGGAACAGTTCCTCTACCTTTCATTTTCTTCTCTTTTTTAAATATTTATTTACTTATTTGGCTGCACTGGGTCTTAGTTGTGGTATTCGGGATCTAGTTCCCTGAACAGGGATCAAACCCAGGCCCCCTGCATTGGGAGTGTGGAGTCTTACCCACTGGACCACCAGGGAAGTCCCTGCCTTTCATTTCCTTTTATGACATTGACATTTTTGAAGAATACCTATTGTTTTGCAGCATGTCCTTTAATTTGGGCTTGCCCAGTTGTTTCTCTATGATTAAATTTAGATTATGCGCTTTTGGCGGGGGCACTATATAAGCAATGTTGTGTCCTTTTCAGTGCATCATATCAGGAGGCACCTGATTTTACTTAGTTCCCTTTTTGGTAACTAAGCCAACTCTTAATGTAAAATCAGGGCAGAGTTTCAAGCCCAAGTCTGTGGGACTCTAGAGCCCATGTTTTTACCCATCCACAGCTTTGTGGTTAAACACGGTCTCAGTTACTGTGAGTGGTGGGGTGTAGGCTCTCACACTTTTCTAAATCTTCTCAGCAAAGCCTCTCAATAGCTAAGCCCTGAGTGTCCTTCTAACCTACATTTTCATTCTACCCAGAGAAAGCCTGTTTAATTATTGATAGTTCCAAAATAAAGGCCATATCTTAAAAAACCAACATCATGATGAATAGGAACACCTGCCATTCCTCAGCTCCCCTTGGAAGCCACTGCTGAGCCTGATCACAGGTAAAGTAAGAGCAGTTGGCTGCCTGCCCTTGGCATATGAAATCAAAGGGAACCATTGTACACCCAAAGCAGGTAACCACATGTTCTGCCCATCTAGTCAAATGGAATGCAGTTAAGAGTTTTTTCTTTCCACCAATACGAGTAGACCACACAGTAAAATTTTTAGAAACTCAGTGAAATCCCTGTCTCTTGCCACCAGGTATGTCAACGCAGACTTGTAGGGTAGAACACTATCCTTGGCATTGTGATAAGATATAAAGGAAAGAGAAAAGACTCTTATTCCTCAGATCCGTATTTCCTTTCCCAAGGGAAAAGACAGAATTACCACCAGTAACATGACATAGGACTTTCAGAAGTAGTGTTATGAGTTGAATTGTGCCCCCCTCCAAATTCATATGTTGAAGTCCTAACCCCCAGTATCTCAGAATGTGAACTTATTTGGAAATAGGGTCGTTGAAGATGTAATTAGTTAAGATGATGTCATACTGGAGTGGGGTGGGTCTTATGACTGAGTCCTTATGACTGTGTCTCCTGTGGGGACACTAAGGACTCGTGTCCTTATAAGAGAAAACAGGGACGTGGATATACAAAGTGGAGGCAGCCATGTGAAGAGATGGGCACACACACACACACACACACACACACACACACACACACACACACACGGAGAATGCCATGTGAACATGAAGGCAGAGATCAGGGTGATGTGCCTACAAACTAAGGAAAAAGGCCTGGAACAGAATCTCCCCCACAGCCCTCTGAAGGAACCAACCCTATCAACACCTTGTTTTCAGGTTTCCAGCCTCCAAAACTGTGAAACAATAAATTTCTGTTGTTTAAGCCACCCAGTTAGTTGTATTTTGTTATGGTAGCCCCAGGAAACTAACACAAATATCTTCTTGGGATATCCAAGGTGCAGTGAAGCTAGAATAGTAGAATAGTCAGGAGACCTGGGTTTCAGTCCCAACTCAGCCCCAAACACACTGTGTTGTTGTGTCAAAATGAATGAATTTATCAGGCCTCAGCTGTAAAACTAATTGAAGTAAGTGTTCTTCTAGGTTCAAGAATTATTTTATATAACCTGTGATTGTATATTTCCAGTTTAGGACAAATGCCCTTTCCTTTGTCCCTCTCACCAAAGAAATCATGGTATCCTATCAAATTAGACTTCCTAAATGTCTCTTGGTTTCATCTCCTCCGCCTCTGCCTTCATTGGGACTCTGATCATTTCTTACCTGGACCACTGTATTAGGTTGAACCGTATGGAATTGATGACATTTGACCATTTTCTAAAAAAAAAAAAAAAAAATCATGATTTTACATGGTTCCACCTAACAGTCATTTCCTCACTGGTCTCTCCCTAACTGCTTGAGGCGTGCCTCCTCCACCCTCTTGCCACAGCTCCAATCAACCTTTTTATCACCACCAAGGTAGTCTTTCTGAAACACGAATCTGATCATGTTTGCTTAAAATCCCTCAAAGTTCTCCCCATTGTCTCCAAGATAAAATCTGAACTTCCCCGCACAGCATTTGAGGCCCCTTGGACCTCATTCTCGCCTATTCTCCGTCTTACCTCTTGACACAAGTGCCATTCTTACATAAGCTGTACCCAATCAAAACCAATGCTGTCAATACTTGGATTTCCCTGAAACTAAGCTTTATGTTACCTCAAGCCTTTGCACATTCACCAGCTAACTTCTAGTTGTACTTCAGAAACAGTAGAGCCTCCTCTTGATGAAGTGTTCACTGCTTTCACCCACTTCCCACCACCTCTGCCCTGGGCTTCCTCTTTCTTGCCCTCCTAGCCACCTTGCTGTAATTCTTGGTTTATTGTCTGTTCATTCATTAGGCTGTGAACTCCCTGAACACAGGGGCCAAGTTTTAACTCTGTCTCCCTATGTCCTAGCACAGGGCTTGGCATATGACAGTTGCTCCAAAAAGTTGCTGAGTAAATGAATGGATGAGTGAACTACTGAATGAATGGAAGAAACCTGATCATGCATATAAGAATTTCCAAATTTGTACAATAGGCGAATTAAACATAAATGATTTGAATTATGAAATGATTTATCTTTGAAAAATAATTTTCTACAGGAAAATTCTGTAAATAGCAAGTTAGCTTAGTGAATTTGAAAATATAACTCGCATTTAAAAATTCGATTGATGGAAACTTAACCCTTGTAAAGTGGTGCCCTGGATACTTCAATTTGTTTCAACCATTACTTAAATATTATTTACTACATTCCAGAATGGGCAGTATTCAACCTGCCTTTGAGGAACTCATTAATAATGTCATTATAAGTGGTAATAAAAATAATAATAGCAGGCTTCCCTGGTGGCGCAGTGGTTGAGAGTCCGCCTGCTGATGCAGGGGACACGGGTTCGTGCCCCGGTCCGGGAGGATCCCGCATGCCGCGGAGCGGCTGGGCCCGTGAGCCATGGCTGCTGAGCCTGCGTGTCCGGAGCCTGTGCTCCGCAACGGGAGAGGCCACAACAGTGAGAGGCCCGCGAACCGAGAAAAATAATAATAAT
The DNA here is from genome assembly GCF_059928025.1 of Delphinapterus leucas. Classification (NCBI taxonomy): domain Eukaryota; kingdom Metazoa; phylum Chordata; class Mammalia; order Artiodactyla; family Monodontidae; genus Delphinapterus; species Delphinapterus leucas. The sequence continues at coordinate 61,266,169 of NC_143130.1, read as the reverse complement.
AATAATAGCTAACACCTGTTAAATGTGTTTAAGTACTTTACATGCATTATCTCATTTAAATCCTCACAACACCCACCCCATAAGGCATTTGTATCTGTTAGGATGTTTTTAGCTGCAAGTAAAAGAAACATCCAACTCAAACTGGCTTAAATCCAAGCCACTGCTTATATCCATTGGAGTACTTACATTTTCTCAGAAACATTTAGCTTGCTTGGGCACCATCACAGCTTCACACAGAATCAGAGAAAGGTAGCACTTCCTGAATGGCTCACTTCCCTGGAGAGAGCAGCCCCAGTGACCAACAAACATTTCTCTGATGATCGATCTCAGCTAGGCCATGGGCTAGGGGCTGGGAACACGGAGGAGATTAGGATGGCTCCAGGCTTGTCCCTTAGTCTCACTGAAAGATAAACAGACAATGACCATGTGTCCAAAGAGTCAGAAAATGACTTTACTGGGAAGCAGTAGTGTTTGAACTCAGAAACTTTGTGGTGGACCTTTCCTAGCCAGCACTGTGGACATTTGATATCAGTTGCCTGTTTCTCCTGCCCAAAGGACTCTGATCTCCTTTCAGGCAATTCAACCCTTCCCCACCCCTCATTCACAGGTCCACCATGGGGCTCAGTATTTAGCCCAGGAATTGGGGTTTAACATAATTAGAAGCAACAAATCACTACAAGAGTTTTGCTGGGCCGTCTGAAAAAGCGAAGATTTCTTTTTTCCTCTAGAAGTTGTGGGGAGTGAGGTTGTGACATCTGGAATTGCTGTAGCCATTTTTGCCACCACAGCGGTGAGCCTGGAGCCATGGGGTCCATTGTGTGGAACCTGAGAATGAAGCCAAGATTCTGGAAAACAGACACAAGAGATAGAGAAATACTGGATTTTTGGTGTCATCCTTTTAGCCTGTGGGTCAAGACTTGCCTGGTCTCCACAAGTACCTCCTCTGGAATTTTTTTTCAGTTATATGAGCCAATACCCACCCACCAACAGGTTGAGCCAATACCGCTCCCCCCCATAGGTTGAGCCAATTTGTGTCTTGTTTGTTTCTTTTTGTAACTTGCATTGAAAGATCTGATAGCTATTTATTAGCTGTGCAGTTTTCGACAAACTACTTCTCTGAGCTGCAGGTTTTTCAATTGTAAAGTGGGAACAATAACAGTGATGACTTGGATAATTGTACAAATTAGATGTATGTGAGGGGTTGTATTAGTTCCTAACAGTGGCTGTAACAAATTACCACAAATTTAGTGGCTTAAAACAACACAGTTTTATTATCTTATAGTTCTGGAGACCAGAAGTCTGAAATGGGTCTCACTGAGTTAAAATCAAGGAGCCAGCAGGGCTGACTCAAGTCCAGCTTCCTGCTGGAAGCTCTAGGGGAGAATCCATCTTCTTACCTTTTCTGGTTTCTAGAGGCTGCTCTCATTCCTTGGCTCTGGGCTCCCTTTCATCTTCAATGCCAGCAATGGTCTCACTCAGACCTCTGCTTCTGTCATCACATCTCTTCCTCTGACTCTCCTGCCTCCCTCTTTCACTTTTTAAGGAGATTTGTGATTATATTGGGCCAACTGGGTAATCCAGGATAATCTCTCCATCTTAAAGTCAGCTGATTAACAAACTTAATTCCATCTGCAGCCTTAATTCCCTCTTGCCATGTAATGTAACATACCCCCAGGTTAGAGGGATTAGGAAGTGGACATCTTGGGAGTGGGGGATAGAGGGTATTACTCTGCTGACCATAGGTGTCTAGCCTGCTGTGGACATATATCCAGTACTCAATGAATTATTTCCATAGTCTTTGAAGCACAGATGACAAACATTTAACCCCACTTGGTGGAATCAAAGATTTCTTAGAGAAGATGATGTCTAAGCTGAGTCCATTCTAAACTAATGTCTGCCATTTATCGAATACCTCAGACACTCTGCCAGACAGTTTGCATAAAGAATTTGTAATCCTCATAATAACCCTGAAGATAAATATTATTATTAGCTGTGTTGTACAGATTTAAAAACCGAGGTTCCAGAGATGTGGAAAAATATGATCCCTCATTAGCACTCATTAGTTAGTTGATGGAACTAGGGGTGATCAGTTTTGATGAGCAAAAGAAGAAAAAAACTCCAAAAATCTTGGGGCACAGGCAGGAAAGGCAGGCCCAGAAGGAGCCTCGCAGTGTGGTTTCCCAGGTTTCCTTGGGTGCCAGGAGGGATGTTTGGGGAGAGAGAGATGAAGGGTGCAAGAATCCCAAAGGAATTGGGGATGATATGGAGACCATACTCCATTTAATGTACAGATTCCATAAGCACTTTTAAAATGTCAGAGCAGGAAGGGAAAATGAGAAACTGCCCAGTTTAAGGGCTTGCTATTTGAGCACGGGTCTTGCTTGAGTTCCACGGTGAGTTATCCAGTGAGATGAGAGCCAAGCAGGAATGGGAAACCAGATTCTGGGCCCCCAGTCCCGCATCCCTTATGGGAATGCAGGCCAGATGCCCCGGGGTTGGGCATCTTAGAGTCACCTCTCTGGTCTCAGTTCTCTGAGGGCTCTGCCATGCTGCTCTGCACGTGGAGCCCATGGTTTGTGCTCAGAAAACGCGGTGAAGTTTGGGAGGTACAGCCTGGTCTGCAATTAGGCTAGTAGCCTCTAGGGGGCAGCAGCATGAGACATTGTCCTTTCGAATGACAGCGACATTAAGGACTGAATGTCCTTGGTCCCAGTGGTGAATGAAACGCTGAGGGAGCAATCAGGGAATGAAGTTCCCAATTGTGTCCTCTAACGTGGCAATGAAAACTGATTTTCTTTTTTACACTTAGGACACCCAAATAGCCCTTTCAAAGCAGCCATCCTGCTAGGCTTGATATCTATTCTAAAAGAGTTTGTCCCTGAGCTTCCCTGGTGGCACAGTGGTTAAGAATCCGCCTGCCAATGCAGGGGACACGGGTTCAAGCCCTGGTCCGGGAAAATCCCACATGCCACAGAGCAACAAAACCCATGCACCACATCTACTGAGCCTGTGCTCTACAGCCTGCAAGCCACAGCTACTAAGCCCATGTGCCACAATTACTGAAGCCCGTGTGCCTAGAGCCCACGCACTGCAACGAAGACCCAATGCAGCAAAAAATAAATTAATGAATTTAAAAAAAGAAAAAGTTTGTCCCCACTCAAAACACTGCAGCAACTCTTCTCTCAGAATAGCCTTCAGAGCCCAGGGCTGGACTAGAAGGGTCAGGCTTGAGGGCAAACACATGTTTGGGGGCTGTTCATCTAAAGCTCATAATGTTAAAATCTGACCTTTCCTCCCCAAATTTCAGGTGCCCTGGGCCTTACTCCCAGAGATGTCTGCTCTTCCCCCACTGATAAGATCACCCTGATCTGAACTACCACCAGATTATCGTAGTGGCCTCCTGACTGACCTCAAAACAACAGCCAGAGGGAGTCTGTCCAGATGGGAGCCAGCTTTTATCATCCTCTGCTCAGAAGTTCACACCGGCTCTCATCTCACTTGGAGAAAAAGCCAAAGTCCTTACCATGACCTCCAAGGCCCTCCGCCATCTGCCCCCTCCTTCTTGATCTCACCTCCTACCCCTCTCCCCCGCTTACTCTACCTTAGCCTCACTGGCCTCTTTGCTATTCCTTGAGCACCCAGCACAATCCATTCTCCAGGCCTCTGCACTTGCAGGTCTCTCTGCCTGGAACACTCCTCCCAGACACCCATATGACTTGCCCTTCACTTTCTCTGGGTCCCCGCGCCAATTTGACCTGCTCATCGAGGCCCATCCTGACCACCCAACACAAATGGCAAATCCCAGCATTCCTTATGCTTATTATTCTGCTTTATTCCTCTCTGTAGCACTTATCATGATCTCACATGCTGTACATGTAACTCACTCTTTGTTGTCTATCCCCTACTAGAATGTGGACTCCATGAGGACAGGGACTTGATTGTTTCATTCACTCTTGTATCCCCAGTTTCTAGAATTGGCACATCGTAGGTGTTCAATTCATATTTGTTGAGTGGATACATGAGTCAATTCACCCCATACGCAAGCTCAGAGAGTACTTAATTCGTTTCTCTGAACGCAGAGTGGAGAACATCAGAGGCAGGGACCTCTACTGATCTCTGGTCAGATCCGTCTCTGTGACCTTAGTTAACTGAGCACTTAAAGTTTCAAATTGGAAAGGTTTTTCCCAGTTGAGAGTATGCCTACGGTGTCAGCAGCAATGATGGTGGGAAATTGTTTAAAAGCAGAAGCCAGACAAGCTGAGACTCCTCAAATCCATGCAGCAGAGAGCCCCATAGCTCTAGGGAAGACTTCTCAGTCCTGGGCCAGAGGTCACAAAATCTCATACTCTCTCTTAGTTTTAGGACCCAGAATACTTTTGTGTGTTTCTAAAGCAAGAAGCTTTGTCTCTGGAAATGGGGTGACTTGGTCCTGACATTCAGAAAGAACTGTAGGGGATCAACATAGTGTTACATGGAAGGAATTGAAGTTTGGCTCCCAGGTACCTGAGCTCAGAGCATGCTGCATCCTTCTCCTACCTTCCCCCTTTCCATGCTCTCACCACTACCCCATATGGGACCTGGATTATCTCTAGCCTGGGTTCCTGTCTGACCTCCTAACTGGCATCCACCTGCACCCCACTGACCAGCTGGGCTTCCAGGAGAATCAACTTTGATTACAGTAATTTTCCTGCTCAAAACCCCTGGTCTCTACACAAAGGCCAAAGTCCAAAGTCTCTAGCCTGATATTTGAGCCCTCTGGTACCTGGCTCAGGACACCTGTTTCCATTCCTGTTAACGTCTCACCTTCCAGGCTCATCTGGCCATCTAACAGGTCCTGAGCTTCCCCACTTCAGCATTTCTGCTTTTGCTATTTTTGCCCCGCCTCCCACTTGTCTCCCATGCCAGAATGCTACCCCCATCCTCCCCGGCTATGCAGACCCACCCAGCACCCTCGTTCTCCCCGAAGTCTTCCCAATCTTCCACATCTCCGTAGGATCACTTCTCTCTCAACGTAGATAACATAATTATCTGAGCCTTTTCTGAAGATCTCTTTGCAGACCTAGGAGAAGGGCCCTTTAAGACCAAGCAGTGCTGAGCAGAAAGGTGGTTGGGTTGGAGGGCGCTTGGCAGGGTTGCTGAGGACCCCTTCAGCATCACTGTGTCACTTTGGCCTGATCTCTGGAGCCCCTCCCCCAACCTGCTGGCCTTTGACCTTTTGGAGTCCCACCCTACACATTCCCCTTGCTCCTGGTGTCAAGGACCATTCCTGTCCTTCCTCTGGACTTCGCTTTGCCTGCCCAGCCCCTGCATCTCTCCCCTCAGTGGAACTCAACCTTTCATAACATGAGCATCTATCTCCCAGCACTGGATGTGTCTATAGCACTGAACATTTTCTATTTTCATACAACACAGTCCCCAGACACAAGCCCACTATTATATTTGGTGTTCAAATATCCCAAACTAGAGGAAAAACTGGCTGTACTGATCTTATTGAAAGATGATATTGTCATGCAATGCAGATATAATCTTGGGGATTTTCAAGGGTAATTTTGACTAAAGAGGATCTTTAAGTCCTGACTTTAGGACCTAGCCCTGCATGAGCTGTGAGTCCAATATGTATAGTTCGTGAGATCATTAGAAATGAAGACTCTGTTTGAACAAATAGCTGCTCTGCATAGGTAGAGACCTTTGTATACTATCTCCTGAGTCCCAGGATGCTTCCCCTCTAGCGGGTGAGCCCACCATTAAGCCTTGGAATCACAGATCTGAGCACTGGGAGGGAGGTGGGGGCTGGCACGAGAATATAACAGTCTTCTAGCCCTCTTTTTTTTTTTTTTTTTTTGGTGGGGGGGGGAGTGGCATGCGGGACCTTAGTTCCTGACCAGGGATTGAACCCGTGGCCCCTGCAGTGGAAGTGCAGACTCTTATCCACCAGACCACCAGGAAAGTCCCTCTAGCCCTAGCCCTTTTTGTTAGATGAAGCAACTGAGGCCCAGAGAGAGAGAAAAGGGGAGGTGAGATCCAGCTTTCCAGTGATTCCTGGGGCACAACTCTTTCCTCTGAGCCTCACCAGTTGTCCCTGGAAAGAATAAGAAAGAAGTCAGGGTTGGGAGAGCCTGTGTTTACCGTGGGAAGCATCAAACTGCACTAAGTTGAAGGCTTCCTTTGGTTCAGCCCCAAGTCATACATCTTAGGAACAGTTCTCAGTCAGTGTGTGCTCCTGCAACAGGACCTAATGGGCCTCCCTTCTGCTTCATAATGAATAAACACCAAATTTATGGAAGGCACTAAACTTTCCCAGTAACTCTCATCTTAGATATAGCTTACACTGGGGTATTTGCCTGAAATATTGCCAACATAAGAATGGGCCCGGAGATGTTTGCAGGCTTATGCAGTAATTGAAGGGTTAAGTTTGCATGGCAAATTCTGAGAATTCTAAATTCTGTTGCTCTTTTAGGAAATATCTTCATGTTGCATAAAAATATAACTACATGTTGACTGAATACCAAAGAGTTGGGAATCACAGGACTAATATTTATTGAGCACTTACTGTATGTCAGGTGCTTTTGACATTTCACGCTTTGCAAAAACCCATTAAAACAGACATTACAATTGCCCACTTTGCTCAAGAGGAAACTGAAGCTCGGAGAGGGTAAGTGACTTGTCTAAGGCCACACAGACGACATGAAGCGGTCAGGATTTGAAACCAGTTTAGCCTAACTCAGAGGAAAGAAGTTTTCCAAATCCCATAGTGTTTCCTTTTGGAAAAATAATATGGATCCCTGGACACTGGGTATATATGGTCTAGACCCCCAACAAATGCAGGAATTCCTTCCGGAACCCATCAGAGTTTCAGAGAGAGAAAGTGGAGCAGGTAGACAGGGCCAGATGTTCGTACTCATGGATTTTGTCTCTAATCAGCTGTAATTTTGACTCTAACTTGGACAACCCAAGTTCATCTGTCTCTGGAGGCTGAATTATCCTCCTCTCTAAGATCTCTCCCAGCCCTAAAAGTCAGTGATTCTGTAGTACATACTGTGGACTGGCTCACATGATTCCTTTCTGAACTGTAGAGGCTAAACCACTAATGACTACATTTCCAAGGCTCCTCTGCAGGTCAGGATCTGGTTGTGATTCATATTCTGCTGGTCACATGCATCTGTGTGAGACTCTGTTTCAGAACTGAATTATGTGGAGAAGGAGGTGGAGCATGGACATCTGTTTTGCTGGCACAGGACGGGGTAGACTTGGCATGATTCTGGGGTGAGCAGGTGAGGACAGTCCTGAATGTCACATAATAACAGTTCCCTTGGTAGCTCAGATCTGCAGTGTGGTTTTGTGAATTGTTCCCGTAAACTTGCCCTAGACAGAGTCCCAGTGATTTGTCAGGCTCTATGTATCTCTTTGTATCGGCTAGGGCTCTATAACAGAGGACAGAGTCCATTCTAGTTCATTTAAGCAGAAAATGATTCACTACAGGGTATGAAAGGGCTTAGAGTTGATGGCAGAGCTGTAGACACGACTCTAGGCTGAAGTCGCGTGAATGACTCTCAGAGGGGCCAAGAGAGCTGCTATCTCGTCTGTGATCAGGACGCCACTGGTTCCAGCACCACACGGATGCTGCCACAGTCCAGAAGCCTCTATGGTTATCAAACTGTCACAGTCAGGACGCCACCATGATCAGAAACCACAACCACCGCTGCAGCTCCACCACCGAGTCACACTGTGCCTGTTAGTCTACACCAGTGAATGCCTTGTGCTCTGCTTCCCAGTACTCGTAAAGCTAGTGATTGGACACTGGAATTTCTGCAGGGGCCACTGAAAAAATCAGTAGACCCAGTAGAATTGTAGCTTCCTCCTCACCTCTACCTTCTGTGCCAGCCCATCTGCCAGCCTGGGAAACACAGACTAGATTCCCGGCCTTGCCATTAGAGGAAGGCACACATGAAGGCGGAAGGGAGTCGACGTTAAGCACAGCCCACCTGTATAAACTCTTTTCTGTTAAAACTCACTGGAGCACGTTTGAATGTCTACAAACCAAGAACCCTTGTCAAACAGGCTCTGTCTCTGGGGACAGGGCACTGACTACGAGATGCCCATTGAATATGCAAGTATGGCTATGAAAACTTTTTCTATGTTGGGCTGAAACCTGTGCTTCTCTGTCTCACCTGTGCCAGTTTTGCTTTATGGCACCAAACAGAATGAATCAGTTCCTGTGTCCATGTCCAGAGATCTAAGGATGGTGACGATGATGCTCCCCAAACTGCACAGCGGCACTGAAAAGCCTGGCTTTCAAATGGAAAACTGTCGAGGAGAGCAGAGCTCCAAAGCAAAGGCAGAGAGATGGCCCGGCATGAAAAAGATGGCAGGGCTAACCACCAAGAGAATATATTCATGGTGGCTCAGCAAAGGCATAGCTACTGTCATTTGGCAACTCCCAGTCTACCGAGAGGCTGTAGAAACTAATTAATTCAGAATGTATTATATACAGTATGCTAAATTGGTCACCAGAGGGAGTCTAGATATAATAGGACTTTTGGCTAAAACCATCATTATAACAGTTAGTATCCGGAGAGCTTTTTCCTCCTTCTTTCATCCAAAGTGCTCCAAGAACCTTGCTATCACTGGTCTCATTAATGAACTAGTGCCTCAGTGAGCTAGGCAGGTGGCCACTCTCATTATCCCACTTTTTAAAGAAGGGCACCTAGAGGTCAAGTGACTTTTTTTTAACATCATGCTAATTAAAACCTTCTGTAGCTGTTATTTACAAGTTCATGGGCTCCTTAAAAGCTTGGTTAATGATTTTAAAAGCCTAATTCACTCACTCACTGCTTTGGCACTCTCACTGAGCCAAAAATGAAAAGAAAAGGAAAGAGGCAGTTTTCCCCTCATTTTGGTTATGTATGAAGGCCAAAGAATTTGGTAAAATAAATTAATGAATTTGGTAAAATAAATTAACTGCCTCTGGTGCCAAATGTATGTATTTATTTATTTATTTATTATTATGTTTTGCGGTACGCGGGCCTCTCAGTGTTGTGGCCTCTCCCGTTGCGGAGCACAGGCTCCGGACGCGCAGGCTCAGCAGCCGTGGCTCACGGGCCCAGCCGCTCCGCGGCATGTGGGATCTTCCCGGACCAGGGCACGAACCCGCGCCTCCTGCATCGGCAGGCGGACTCTCAACCACTGCGCCACCAGGGAAGCCCCCAAATGTATTTATTCGTAATACTTCTTGGTTGCCTATGTTGATAAATATTATAGGTTATATAGAGACCGAGAACTTGACCCCGAAGAAACACAGTCTAGCTGGGAAGGGCTGTATGTGTGAGCCACTTCTGCCTGGGGTGATGTGGAAACGCTTCACAAAGAGATGGCAAAGGACGGGAAAAACAGCACAAAACAAAGCAGTGGACATTTACTCCTTGCCCTGGGAGCATTCTGAGGAAGTGACCAAGGAGTTCTGGATGCCCTGGCCCTTCTCCTGGCTCCTGCTCTGCCTCCTGGTCTTCCCACGGATTCTAGTGCAGTTCAATAGCTTTCCAGTAAATTCCGTTTTAACTTAAGCTCACCTGAGTCTCTGGCTGATAAAGAATACTTTCTGGGCAGAAGCAGTGAGTGAACAATGTCCTGGAGAAAGGAAAGACCAGGCCTTTCAGGGAGGGATGGAACAGAAGATTTGCAATGACAAGGTTTGAACCACTAAATCTTCTTTCTATACTAGATCCTTGCCCAGATGGTACAAGTACCAAACACATATTTTATTTATTTATTTAATTTAATTAATTAATTTATTTATTTTTGGCTGCATTGGGTGTTCGTCGTTGTGCCGGGGCTTTCTCTAGTTGTGGCGAGCAGGGGCTACTATTCATTGTGGTGCGTGGGCTTCTCATTGGCGTGGCTTCTCTTGTGGAGCACGGGCTCTAGGCATGCAGGTTTCAGTAGTTGTGGCACCACGCCAGCTTCAGTAGTTGTGGCTCACAGGCTTAGATGCTCCGCAGCATGTGGGATCTTCCCGGACCAGGGCTCGAACCCGTGTCCCCTGCATTGGCAGGCGGAATCTCAACCACTGTGCCACCAGGGAAGCCCAAGCACATATTTTAGAAGTGTAATGCTGACATGTAAAATGTCACCATAGGAGGAAGCTGGGTGGAGGGTACATAGGACCTCTGTATTATTTTTGCAAATTTCTGCAAGATTATAATTATTTTAAAATAAAAGGGCTGTTTGTTTGTTTCTAAAGCGCATTGCTTTTGATATGACTAGTGGAGACAGGGTCTGAATTTCCACCTCCTCTGCTAAGGTGTGTGGTTGGGGAGGTTCCACAGTCAGACAAAGGAAGAAGCCAGCACCAGAGGTGTAAGCCAAACCGAAACCACACGGGGGAGCTGGCTGGGGGCCCTGTCAGGAAGTGGAGGAAATCCAGGCGCCTAAGGCAAGGATCAAGCCAACTCTGTACCAGGCATTCAGGACCAGGGGGAGGGAGGGAGGGCAGAACAGGTTGGAGCTTCGGGCTAAGACATGAGCCATTGCTTCTTGGGTCCATCACTGTCTGAAATATGCTCTTCCAAGTTGCTGGGGTGTGATGCAGGGGAGTGTTGGCCACAACTACAAAAAAGGCAACAGAGAGGTGAAGAGAAAAAGATAGGAAGACGGATACACGGATAAACTGGAGAAGAGAAAAACCTTCACTGCTTGCTGGCCAGACACTAGACACTGAGCCAGGTCCTCCTGTGGATTTCATTTAATCCTCACGTCAACTCTTCATGGAAGGTGGTACCATCTTCAGTGAGTAGATGGAGAAAAGCAACTCAAAGTGACTTGTGTTAGACCACACAGCTAGTACGTAGCAGAGCAGGGACGAATGGACAGGTCTGCCAGATTCCAAGCCCTCCCAGAGTGGTCCCCTCGTGACCAGGAGCTGCTCCCCGGCCCCAGCCCCAGCCCCCTCTGCAACTCAAGTGACACAGAACTGTTTCCCCTCAAGGTAGTAACAACGCCCATCACCTCACCCACACCCCAACAAGTTCTAAGTGAAGCTCCCTCTGCCCACTCCGCGCTCGAGTGTGGGTGGCGTGTTTTATACCAAAGGAGCCCAGGTCGTTACCGCACTGGCGGAGGGGTCCTCTGCAACAAGCTACCACTAGTTCAACTGCTGCACCCAACAGCGTGGACATTACTGATTTTGATGACTCTTGCCAACTTGCCCTCCTCGGACTTTGCACTGGATGACCCCACTTCCCCACACCCTTTGATACCCGTCTGTTTCCAGGAATTTTGATCTTTACCAATTTCAGGGTAGTTATTTTTTAATTAGCTTTATTGAGGTATGATTTACGTATGATACTCAGGGTAGTTTTGATTCACACTTCTCCCTTTAACAATGAGACTCCTGTCTCTTCATACGCTTAAGTGATGGGGAGTGTTTTAAGGTCCTTCAAGTAAAAAGAGTCCTGTCCTGCTAGGTATCTTACCTTAACCCAAATTCCCTGTTTCTGTGGGGCAATAACACTTCCTCTCTATCCCCATTAAAGTGCCAGCAGTTGTCACTTGGGTCTTTTCTAGTTTTAAGCCCAAGGCAGCATGAGTGCCCTGTACATTATCCCGTCTGATGCTCACAGTTCTGTGAGGTGGTTATTATTTGCATTTCAGGGACGAGGAAGCAGAGGAGACACAGTGAGCCAGTGGCAATGCTGGGTTTAAATTCAGGTCGGTTTGGATCCATAGCCCAGACTCTTCTGACTCTCTCACTCTGATAATTGGACTTGGAGTCAGACCACCAGAACTGACATCCCAGTTCAGCCTTAAGTTGCTGTGAGACACTGAGAAAATCTCGTCCCCTCTCTAGGCCTCTATGCAAAGGGTGGTTGCAGTTGCCAACTGAGTGGGAGAACGGGGCAGGAAATAATCCAAGACTGTCTAGACCCCAATCTTTTCATTGCTTATCAGAGTGAGTGAGTCACAAAGCCGAGGAAAAGCAAAACTTCTGCTCCTGCAATGCCAACAGCAGAACTTCTTGATGCATTCAGCTCTGAACCCTGGGGACGGGTGGGTGAGGGGGGAGAAAATCCATATTTCAAGCATTTATCCATTTATCCAACACACGCAAGGCAGCCCAGCCTTGTCAAGAGGCTTTTCTTGTCCCAGGAACCAATTACAAAGGCAGGTGGAAGTAGTTATCCTTGTTGAGAGAAACAGGGCACAGGAACTTGCTCAGAGGCCCTGAAAGATGATGAGAATGAAAACCAGATTCCACAGGGTTATGGGAGCGAGTAAACGAGAGCTGCCATTTAATTTTAGAAACTGGGGTAGCGGGGGGAAAGCACACATTTTAAAGGAGGGGAGAATGAGGCATAGACAGTCAAGCGTCTTGCTCAAGGTCACACAAGCTTTAAGAACACGGGTCTCTCGATCCCCGGTGCAATGCTTACCATCTCCCCACACCCGCTGCAAACAGCCAATCTTCTCTTCCACCAGCACACAGGGAGACTTGGGAAGGCCTGTACTGCTGGAGAGGAGACACAGTTTGGAATTAAGTCTTGGTGATGCTAATAGGATACATCTGCTAGGCTTCACAATTGGGCTTTTATTATTTGCACATTGGTAATGCCGTTGTATAATTACCTTTGGATGTTTGGTTACAATGACTCTGTGTTTTGCTCCGCAATTTGCTGGAATCTGTAGAGTCAGAAGTTTACTATAAGGGAGAAAATAAATGAAAAATTCTAAAGATGTGGTTCAGCCTAGGACCACATGATTTTTATCCAAAGCTTGTAAAACATCTCCATCCTTTTAAGCCTCTCTCAGCTGTGCAGCACATGAACGTTTCTTCCTTAGGGAAGCCTGGAGACTAGCAGTCTCTGAAATGTGGTGCTCCATGTTGATCACAGTTCTGGTTGTATTCTATCATTGGACTGGGCAGGGGAGCTATGCTGGGGAAGGTCTGGTGGTGCTAAGAAACGGCGGTATGGAAGGAGAAATAGCAGCGTGAAGACCAGCCCACAGGTTGCTGAGCATTGGGTCAGCTACCTTCTGTTTTTACTATCCATGCGTTAGGTTGCTAACACCTGGAAAATAAGACACAGTCTCTGACTGTAGTTCTGAACCAGGATTCAAAGGTTGAGCCCCAAGGCTTTGGAGTCCTAGCTCTGCTTATCAGCTGTTGACCTTGGACAAGTTATTTCACTTCTGAGTCTCAGTTTATTCACTAGCAAAATATGAACAATAATAGTACATACAGTATAGAGCTGGTAAGAGGATTAAATGAGGTAATATATACAGTCTGATTAGCACATTATAAGGACTCAGTAAACGACAGTATGATTATTACACATTTCATCAAGTCTATGATGTCATAAATTGTAAGATGCACCATTATTTTATGTACCCCTAGAAAAAGAACATTACCTAGTAAACTATGGCACAAGGTTTTCTCATGTAGAATTTTTAAACATGTCCTTATTAAAAAATCTCATTTATTTAGACATGGGTGTTTGATAATATATCACTTTTGTACATACATAAGAAGAAATATGTAAGCAATGATAATATATCACTTTTGTACATACATAAGACATAGGTAAGCAAAATGAATTCCCTTCAGAAGAGCGCAAATCTTGGGTCACTTTTTGATTCAGCATCACTAATGACCATATTTTCACATAATATTGTCCTCTGAGCCATCAATAGTGAGTGATGCACCATTTCTTTCTTTTTTAAAAAAGTTTATTTATTTATTTTGGGCTGCGTTGGGTCTTCGTCACTATGTGCGGGCTTTCTCTAGTTGCGGCGAGCGGGGGCTGCTCTTCGTTGCGGTGTGCCGGCTTCTCATTGCGGTGGCTTCTTTTGTTGCTGAGCACGGGCTCTAGGCGTGCGGGGTTCAGTAGTTGAGGCATGTGGTCTCAGTAGTTGTGGCTCGCGGGCTCTAGAGAGCAGGCTCAGTAGTTGTGGCACACAACCACTAGTTGTTCCGCAGCATGTGGGATCTTCCCGTACCAGGGCTCGAACCCGAGTCCCCTGCACTGGCAGGCAGATTCCTAACCGCTGTGCCACCAGGGAAGCCCGATGCACCATTTCTTAAAAGGGGGTCTTCTCTGCTGTCTCCAGAATTTCCTTCCAAGTTTTATGCACGTGTGCAGACAGTGACAGCTCTGTGTGATGGCCACCTGCCAACCATGATTGTATGATACACCCTGAGTACAGAGAGGTCAAAGTGTGGGGAAAGTGTGCACTTAAGAATTCATAACTTGTGAAGTATATTGTGAAATATTTGTAACTATTGAAGCTTGAAGTTTGTGAGTGGCTTCCTTAAAAAATATTACCATGTTCAATGTTACTATTCTCCATGGCAGAGTTACTACTACTATTATTACTATTACATTCTCGAAGTGACATTCACTGACATAAATTATTAATGTATTTAAGGGACTTCCCTGGTGGGGCAGTGGTTAAGAATCCACCTGCCAATGCAGGGGACACAGGTTCGAGCCCTGGTCTGGGGAGATCCTGCATGCCACGGAGCAACTAAGCCCATGCACCACAACTACTGAGCCTGCACTCTAGAGCCCGCAAGCCACAACTAGTGAAGCCTGTGTGCCTAGAAGCTTGTGCTCTACAACAAGAGAAGCCACCACAATGAGAAGCCCGCACACCGCAACGAAGAGTAGCCCCTGCTTGCCGCAACTAGAGAAAGCCCACACGCAGCAACGAAGACCCAACACAGCCAAAAATTAAATAAATAAATAAATTTATTTTTAAAATTATTAATGTATTTAAGTATTAATACATTTAATTCTCACAACAACCATATGAAGTAGATACAATTATTATGCTCTTTTTACAGATGAGGAAACTGAAGCACAGAGAGGTGAAGTAACTCATCTGAGGTCACACAGCTAGTCTTTCTAGAGACTTTGTTCTTAACCGCTACACCAGGGTTTCTCAACTCCGACACCATGGGCATTGGACCAGATGAATCTTTACTGTAGGGGGGCTATCCTGTGCCTTGTAGGCTGTTTAGCAGCATCCCTGGCCTCTTCCCTCTGGATACCAGTAGTACCCCCCCCCACCCAGGTCTAATGACCAAAAATGTCTCTAGACATTGCCAAATATCCCCTGCAGGGGGAAATCACTCCAGCTGAGAGCCACTGCATTATGCCTGGCCCCTTTGGGCGGCCACTGAGGAAGCCAGACCCCAGGCCCTGCTGCAGATCCCAGGTTCTGTTTCATTCAAGCCCGGAAATGATGGGAGAACCCAAGATTCTGGGCATGCGGCCAGTCAGCCTCAAGTGGAACCAGGTGGGCCTGTGGAGCGTCAGTTGCTGTGGAGTGCCAGAGGCAGAGCAAGTGGTCAAGGGTTCAGGAGACAGGGGAAGTCAAGAGAATCTGAGATTCATCAGGTACAACTGACATGATAGCTTTACAGAGAAAGCGAAGTTCCCTTCGTCCTTCAGAACATCCCACTCCTTTCCCCCTTTTCAGGGAAAACAACTATCATGTATGTGGTATGTTCCTATCAGTCTGTTTTTTTCTCTTTTACATTTATAAATTTGTATACACCTATGATAAATATGCAGCACTGATTTTTCTATTTGAGAATTTATATAAATAGAATTTAAATTTTGTATCAAACAGTAATTTTCTGTTTTCACTTAACAATATATTTTTGGGATCTATCCCAAATGATACATATAGATTTAATTCATTCCTTTTAACTGCTGTGAAATATTCCATTATGTGACTATACCATATTTTGCTTAGTCTCTCTCCTATTGATGGACATTTGAGTTGTTTTCAGTTTTCCATGAATACCAACATCCTGTAGTGACTGTCCTTGGAGGTGTTTCCTGTGTACATGCTGAACTCCTCTCTGGAACATCCTTAAAGATGGAATTGCAGGCTTATAGGGAATACAGTCGAAAGCACATGTTTTGTTTCATCAGGTGCAGCCACGTTTTTCTCTATTGGGTCCATATCGATTTACACTCTCACTAGCAATGTATAAAAGTTAACCTTTCCCACCAACACTTGGGGCGGCCATTCTTTACCATTTTTGCTGATCCGAGGGAGTCTATTCCCATTGGGGGTGGGTCAAGCATGTGGATAAACATCATCCATCATGTGCATCTCAAAGGGGAAAAGGTTGTGAGTCACTCAGTCTGTGAAAATAATCATGTTTGACCACAAACATCATACTGAGGTTTAAAAGTTGAAGAATTGCTTAACAACTCCTCAGAGTAATTCACCTTAGGCAGTGAAACACAAGCTACTCTTAAAACAAAGCAGTCATCCAATTAACTGCCGTGCTGAAAGAACTTCCCGGTGGACTTCATATATGGGGTCTGATCTGCCCAGTGAGTCCCTGTGGCTATTCTCTGGCGATGGAATAACACTGAACCTGGAGGTCCGCCCTCCATTCCACAGGGCTCTGCACATGGGCAGGTGTGAAATGAGGGGCAGTACCTCTGGTACCTCCTCTCTCATCCCACCCCCACTGTTTGACCAAGATTGGTGGGGCAGACGGATGATGGCCTGCAGCTCAGCCCACCACAGGATAGGACAGGATTGGCCCAGAAATACTGCTTTAGGAAGTGAGGTCAGCCTGGTTTGGAGCCTGTCTGTACTGAGACCACCTCCTGCCCCAGGCCTTTCAGACCTTCCTTGCTCACCTGCTCCCTCCCAGTCCTGTATCTCATTCCCTCCAGAGTCACAGTTTTTAGGGTATTAAGAAAATACAGCAGGAAGCCAAGGAATCGGATCTGAGTTCCACTTCTGCCCATCACCCTGTGTCCAGGGGACTGTGTCTGTACAATGGAGAGGATCCCTTTCCTTGGGACCTCTCAGGGTTAGCGTGAGGAGAGCCACAGGTGACAGGTTAAGTGTGGGGGAGAAGTTGGTTTAGCAGAGGAGGCTCCAGCTGGGCTGTTCAGTGACCTGGGCTCCACCACTTAACCAGCTAACTTCAGGAAGCCTTTTCTGTTCTCTGGGCCTCAGTTTCCCCATCTATGAAATTAGAGCATTGGGCTAGGTCAGCACTTCCACAACTGTATTCCACAGAATGCTCTACATGCTCCATGGAAAAGGGGTTCCTGTCTACTAAGCCTGGGACATACTGAATGCCATAACTACCCTAGAAATCACATTGGAAGGCAGCGTTTAAAGGTTCAGAGATATCTGGCAGGAAAGAAACTTGATGGTTCCCAAACATCTCTGGCTTTGGAACACTTTTCCTGTTGAATGAATAAAAATATTTTAACATCTCTGAAATTACAGATGTCTCACAATTGATGTATCTTAAGAGACTTTGAAATACAGTTTAATAAATAATAGCTACTGGGTATCAGCTAAATGCTGGCACTCGCTAAGTTTTTCACATGTAGTATTTTATTTAATATTCCCAGTAATCCTGTAAATTAGGGACTATTATTATTCCCACTTTGCAAATGAGAAAACCGAGTCACAGGGAGATAGATAAAGAAACTCACTCAGGATCGTACACCTAATAAATAGCGGAGCTGGGACTTAAGCTCTGATGATCCTGAACTCTTTTTTTTTTTTAAGATTTTTTTTTTTTGAAGTGGACCATTTTTAAAGTCTTTATTGAATTTGTTACAATATTGCTTCTGTCTTATGTTTTGATTTTTTTGGCCACGAGGCATGTGGGATCTTAGCTCCCCGACCAGGGATCGAACCCGCACCCCCTGCATTAGAAGGTGAAGTCTTAACCACTGGACCGCCAGGGAAGTCCCCTGATCCTGAACTCTTAAACACAGGTAACACTGACCTTTGGAATTGGATCTGTGATGCAGTGACCATGAAGGACATAAGGCACGGTCATCAAAGGCCTTGAAAGGACCACATTCCATGAGAAAGAGCAGAATCATAAACAAGCAGACGCTGTTTTTGTGCCAGTATCAGGAGAGAGGAAACTGGTCCAGGAATGCCCTCGAGTTACTGCGAGGAGCGGAGGGGAGTGGGGCTAGCGCTGAGAGGGATCCAGATCTGGTCTTTCAGCAAATAATTTTATAACGTGGCTTTGCAGGGCAGAGCGATCAGGCACCTGGTCAACCTAATAATACGGATTGTGCCCTAGACTTGTGCTCTACTCTGAACCCTGTGAACCGTTTCCCACACTGGCAGGTGTTAAATCACACCTGCGAGGGAGGTGGGCAGGATTATGATCCACACCAGATAAGGTTGCTGAGGCCCAAGGAAAGTGAAACTCAGAAATGCTTTCTTGCATCTCTTTCTCACTGGTGTCTGCAGGGGCCATCAATTCTCCAGACTGCAACATGCAGAAAACAAAAGCAGGCACAACTTCACCCCGGGAAGGCGGATTTCTAGGACAATGTGTTTCTAAAGAAGGCATGCACTCCTCTCCCTCTGTCTCTTCCTCCCTTCCTCCCTCCCTCCCTCTCTCTCTCTCTCTCTCTCTCTCTCTCTCTCCCTCTTTCCCTCTCCCTCTCTCTCCCTCCCCCTCCCTTGTGTCCCTCTAGAACCCGGTGCTCCCTCTGGGTTCCTAACATCCTGCTCCCCAAAGACAATCTGAAACATCCCTGTTGAAGTGTCTCTGACTTATATCAGCTGTGTCCCTCACGCGAGTGGGATTTGCATCATTACAAGGGAGGGAGGCATTTATAACCAGGCATGTTTCTCAAACTGTAATGTGCATATCAATCCTGGGGGATCTTGTTAAAATGCAGAGTCTGAGTTTGTAAGTCTGGGTCCTGCATAACAAGCTTCCAAATGGATGCTGAAGCTGCTGGCCGTAGGACCACGCTCTGAGTACCAGAGACAGTGGTTTGGTGGAGAAGCTGGAGTCAGGATGTCTGGCCACCTTTCCATCCAGCTGACTTTTGGAAAGCTACTTAACTTCTCCTAGTCTCAATTTCCCCATCGATAGAGTAGTAAATCCTAATAGTATTTAGCAAATGCCTAATTATTAGTGAAAACCCAAAATAGTGCTATCTACTTAATGGAATTGTTAAAAGGATTAAGTGCAAAAAGTAGACACATAGTACTTAACCCAGAGCCTGGCACAGAGTACACTCTCACTAAATAATAATTAGCAGCTATTATTAATGGGTATGGAAAGGCTAGTCTGATAGAATCAGGCACCAGGAAGCCAGCAGGGAGATGGGAGAGAAAGGGATTATTTCTGGTGTCATGAGGATAAAGCCATTCAAATTCTGGCTTAGAGCCATCAGAGGCAAGGTCCTCTCCTATAATTCATCACCACTGCTGCCCTGCTGGTTTCCCTGGAAAGAATGAGAACCCGGGTCACCATGGGCAGACAGGATGACAGGTCATGGGTCCAGCCTCCTGTCTCAGCAGCTTTGTCTTCCCAGGAGTGTCCCTGCGGGTATTTCACTTGCTTGCAGCCACCCTCAGCTGCTTCTCCTTAAATCATCTCCACATCACAGAGGACTGGGAGCCTGCCTGCATTTCGAGGGCCCCAGCTGTCTCCTGTGGAACATCAATATTCCCATCAGGCTGTTTGTAATGTCGGCTTTGCAATCTGCTTTCTGCACAATGTCTAGGTGGGGCATGTTTGCAGGCTTAGTGAAGCCATTATTCTTCTCGGCGACATTTTCTGGGAGTAGCATGGATTCATGAAGAGATGAGGACAGTCCTTGCTTATGACGGGATCTATGTGGCCCACTTGTCATCTGCATCTATTTGTCCTAGAGACCCATCCATACTCAGACCAAAGAATCCCAGGGCTGGAGCTCAGGTGTCAAACTGTATGGTACATGTGAACCCCCTAGGGATCTTGTTAAACTGTGGAGTCTGATTCAGTAGTTCTGGGGCCAGGCCTGAGATTCGGCATTTCTAACAAGCTTACAGGTGACCTGATGATGTTGGTCCGTGGACCACACTTTGTGTAGCCAAGTGGTTCTCAAGCTTTAACGTGCATCCGAATCACCTGTAGGTTGGTGTAAAACACATGTTGCTGGGCCCCACTCACAGATTTTCTGATTCTGTAGACCTAGGGTGGGACCTGATAATTTGCATTCCTAAGAAGTTCTCAGGTGACCCTAATGCTACAGATTCAGGACTGCACTTTGAGAACCATTGTTCTAGTTTCCCAATTTTTTCATTACCTTTATTAGTATTCTTTGAGTTCTGTGACTTTTCCTAGAGGTCTGCAGTCCTAATTGCTTGCGAAAATTCAGTGCTGCTGAGGGCCTTTAGTCTGCCATATGCATAGCTGGCAATGCCCCAAACTTGGCCAATGACACCCTTGCATTCATATGACTCTGTCTTGAACTGGTTGTCTTGACTTGCCTTACACTCTGCAAGCTTGCTGGCCTCATTTTCCCACTGACAACTTCTCCTGGCCCTTTTTTTTAAAGTTAAGCATTTTCTCTCTTTTTAAAAAATTTATTTATTTTATTTTTGGCTACGTTGGGTCTTCGTTGTTGCACGTGGGCTTTTCTCTGGTTGGGGTGAGCGGGGGCTACTATTCTTTGCAGTGCGCGGGCTTCTCATTGCCGTGGCTTCTCGTTGCGGAGCACGGGGTCTAGACGTGGAGGCTTTAGTGGTTGTGGCCCGTGGGCTCCATAGTTGTGGCTTGCAGGCTCTAGAGCGCAGGCTCAGTAGTTGTGACGCACGGGCTTAGTTGTTCCCTGGCATGGGGGATCTTCCCAGACCAGGGCTCGAACCCGTGTCCCCTGCGTTGGCAGGCAGATTCTTAACCACTGCACCACCAGAGAAGCCCTCTCCTGGTCCTTTTGACCTGAGCCCTACCAACAGAACCTCCAGCCTTGGTCTTTGTATCAATGCTCTGCCACCCCCAGACTTCCTGCCCTGGCTGCCCTGGGCAAGCAATCCACTCCTATCTGCACCCCGCCCACTGCCCTGGGGTATCCCCCTCTTTTCCTGGCTCCTCTAAGGACGCCAGGCAGCTGCCAGGGGCCTGACATGCGAGGCTCTGCCCAAGGCAAGAAGAAATCATGGAGCTAATTAAACCAACATGGACACACTGCACTGGAACTCAGGAGCCTGCCCTCTCCCACGCCCCCTGACCAGAGCCTCACAGAGCTGGAATGAGTTAGTTGACCTTCTCAATTGATGTAGTTAATTATGTGGTTGTGCAATGCTTTGCTTAACAGGACTGGTTTCTGGGCCTGGCCCAAGGCTAGGCTGGACTCTGGTGGGCTTCCACATCCCCAGCCCTGCCTGCTCCCTTGAGCCTCACCCTGGCCAGTGCCCTCTAGATACTCAGGCTGGAATTATCTTGTTGCCAGCATCCCTGAACTCCTCTGCCTCCGCAGAGGAACCTGAGGACGATTCCTGTGACCTTTCCCTGAAGCTCCATCTCTGTGAAGCTTTCAGTTTTACGAGCTGGCCTTTCTTGGCTGGAGAATCTGTGTTTCTGTGTTTGTAGTCAGAGCAGAGAAAAGCTGCCCAGAGAGGTTATGTGACCACCTGGGGTCTTGGTAACCTCTTAACACCTCTGCGATTAAGAATCTCTGGCCTCACGCATGGCACAGGGATATCGGCTCGGTGCTTTGTGACCGCCTGGAGGGGTGGGATAGGGAGGGTGGGAGGGAGGGAGACGCAAGAGGGA
This sequence comes from Delphinapterus leucas, assembly GCF_059928025.1. Taxonomy (NCBI): domain Eukaryota; kingdom Metazoa; phylum Chordata; class Mammalia; order Artiodactyla; family Monodontidae; genus Delphinapterus; species Delphinapterus leucas. The sequence continues at coordinate 61,244,604 of NC_143130.1, read as the reverse complement.
AGAGATATACGTATGTATATGTATAACTGATTCACTTTGTTATAAAGCAGAAACTAACACACCATTGTAAAGCAATTATACCCCAATAAAGATGTTAAAAAAAAAAATCTCTGGCCTCAAAATGCCATTTTCTCTCTCTTCCTAGCTATAGTTCCCAAAGTTCTTCCTAACCTTGTATGACAGCTTGTGCCTCAACTGTACCAGGTGATCTTCCCTGAGCCTAGCACACTGGAAGGGCAAATGCTTGGGGTCAGATTGGCCTGGGTTCGAATCACATCTTCACTACTTTCCACCTGTATGACCTTGGGCAAGTGACTTAACCTCTTTGAGCCATAGTTGCGTCATCTGTAAAATAAAGAACACGAGTCCCACCACCTCCTAGGAGTCTAGGGAGGAAGTGAGAGGATGTGGTAAAGTACCTGGCACAGTGACCAGCATACAGGGTTGTCACTGGTCCCCCCCGCCAACCCAACCCTAGCACCCATCAAGGGGCTGAGCTTCCAGTAGCTCAGCTCCTCAGACAAGGAATGAGTGGGTAGGATCCCAGCCTGGCTTGGTTGCCTCTTGGCTCTAAACTGGGTGAGGATGGCCAGGTGGGCTAACAGCACCAGGACAGGGGCCTGAGACCGAGGCGTGGCTGAGCCCCTCCCAGCCTGTATGATGCCAGGCAACCCACCTTCCTTCTCTCTGTCTTGATGGTCTCATCTGTAAATGAGGCAGTTTTGACTGCGAAACCCAAGTTCTCTCCAGCTCCCTGATTTTAAAACAGGTACTCAATATAACGCATCTGGGCCATAGATGGGACTTGCACGAGATGTGGAGTTGCTAGGGCGCATTCTGGGCCCTCCTCAAGCCTCGCCTCTTGGAGAACGCTGAAAACCAAGACCCAATCCCTCTTCCCCTGGGCTCACCCTACAGTGTCCCCGCCTCCATCACAGAATTCTCAAGCCCTGCCCTGCTGAACTGTGCTGTTATGGAGTCTGTGATTTGCATCTTTCTCATCTAAGTGCAGCTTCCTGGTGAGCCCAACATCCATCGAGCCACATGTGGGAGAGCGATGAAAGGTTCCAGGACCTGTAGGTGGTCCCTCCCCAGTGGGCTTGTAATCACTTTCCAGATTCCAGAGGCTCGTTATGTGAAATCCAAGCTGGAAGCCCCAGCCGGGGTTTGCCTCTCCTATCTCAGCTGTCAGCGGGTGCTTGAATTGTTTAGATTTGTGCTGGGGGGAGACAGGAGGACCAAGGCCCAGGAAGGTCTGTTTGCAACCCCCCTCATCCTTTCCCTGTTGATGTTGGCCCCGTTGGAATCTGCCCAAGAGCCGTGGTCCCGCCCTTTGGGTGCACCTGCTGCGGACCTGCCAGCCCTGCTGGGCTTGGGGGCAGAGCATTTGACTTGGGCCTGACCCTCCCATCGGGGGTGTGTGGGGTGTGGGGCAAAGCATCGGGAAAGAGCTGACAGCACAGTCACAGTACCAGAATTGAACTTGAAATGGGTCTGGACCTCGTTCTGCCATTCCTTCCGTTTTTCCTTTCATAAGGAGGGCTAAATGCCTCTTACAAACCCAGAGGCAGGTACTGTGGGGGGCTTCGAAGAATTACCACACACAAATCCTGCCCATAAGGAAAGAACAATCTAGAAAGGGGTCAGAGAGAGTCATCCCTCCGTTCATTCTTTCATGTTCTGGGTCAGTAATCTGTCACCAAGTCCCTCTCCTTCTCTAGAGCTCTCAGGTAGAAATGGATGTTTGGGGGCGGATGTGGAAGGACTGAAGCTGAAGAGAGTCTGTTTTCATACTTGTACTCCCTTCCTGGGGGCTGGTGCAGATGGGAGATACTGAGATGGGAAGTACAGTCCCTTCCTGGGGTTGCACAAGGCCTAGTCATTACACAAACAACTATAACACAAGGCTGACTCCGGGAAGTGCCTTCATGAGGCAGAGAAAGAGAACCTGGAGTTCCCAGGAGGGAAGGGTCACACGCAACAAGGGCACCCAGGAAGGCTTTGAGGTGTGCCTGAAAGGATGAGGGGTTTCTACAGCTAGAGGTGGAAAGGAGTGAATGACAGGTACTCGCAATGTGTGAGAAACCCACAGGAAGGCTGGAAAAAGCAGGATGTGCAAGTTCACTAGAAATTAACTAGGAGAGATTCCCCTTCTCTTTTTAATGGCTGTGTGGTCTTGGACAAGTCACCTAACCTCTCTGGGCTTTATTGCTTTGTGTACACAATACAGAGAAGGCAGAGAGCTCCTGTGAGGCCCTTTCATCTCATCTTTCTTTCATAAAGCCATGAATAAGACCGACAAAGTCCCTGCCCTCACTGGGTGGAGAGAAAGAATAAACAATAAATAGGAGAGATGGTGCTAAATGCCTTGGAGAACAATAAATTAGGGAAGGGCGTGGAGAATGGGGAGGGGTGGGCTAACAGTTTGAAATAGGATGCTTAGAGAAAGCCGCACTGATAAGATGACAACAGATCAAAGATCTGAAGGTGAAGGAGCCAACCATGTGGATATCTGGGGAAAGAGCTATCAGAACAGAAGGAACAGCTAGTGCAAAGGCCCTGGGGTGGTCACAAGCTTGGTGTGTTCAAGGCCCCGTAAGGAGGACAGTAAAGCTAGAAAGGAAAGGAAGAGCTGTAGGTTTCCATAGAAACTGGCTCTAGAAGGATGTGTATAGCTGGTCCTCTCTGCTAGGGGTAAGTACCATTGTGAAATCAGAACCAGCTTGATAGGGCTGGTTAGCAAGAAACACTCTGCAATGCTGGCATCAGCAGCTGGCAGAGTGCCCAGTGCACCTGGGAACAATCATTGGCTGGACCAAGTGGCTGTGCTGAGAACATGCTTCCTGACACACTGACTGTAGGGATGCTCAAGTGCTCCCACCTTTGACTTAAAGGGCTCTGCAGCTCTGTTTGGAGTGTATAGAGGTACAGCATGGTCCCGTAGCAGCAGGCCTCCAGCACTAACACCACTATTCCTACAACCAGGCACTAGCCCTGAGCAGAAGCCTCAGTAAGGTGACAACACATGTGGGGAGAAAACATCTGACATCTTTGTTGGGCCCTGTTTCCCCAACCCCCAACGTTTCCTTCCACCTCTTGGCCCTTCCCCTTTCCACCAGTCAAAGGATTCCTTCCCTGCTCCTTGTTGGAAGAGATGACATAGCAGAACCCCCAAAACAGTCTTTTTGGCTATGAGTCACAAACTCAAGCCAAATATTGCTGAGGTCCTGGCAATATTTATGGCACTAAGACATGAGGATGAGTGAGGAGAAACAAGTTTATGGTTGGGAGGTGGGAGGGGAGGCAGGGGAATATGAGGACTGTGGATACTGGAGGCTGGGTGGTGGCATTGAATGGGGTCTGTGCTCTGCCCTCTCCTAGATCAAGTGCCCGGTGTGGAACAGGGGCAGAAGGGGTGGCTGTGGGGTGTGTCCAGGCCAGCTGGGGTCGGAGAGAGTCTTCCCCAAGCTCTCTGCGTCCAGCTTGTTGCTGGTACCACATTTAGTCCTGTGTAATTAAAAATGGCCTGGATGGGGTCCTGGGAACGCAGAGAGGCCAGGCCACTGGGCATGGGAGAGGATAACAATGTCAAACCCCCATATAAAGAGGAGTAAATATTCATTATATATAGCATTTATTCTAAAGCACTTCACATGCATTAACTCATTTAGTCCTCACAACAATCCAGTAAGGTAGGTACTATTATTATCTCCATTTCACAGATAAGGAAACTGGGAGGATAAATAACTCAGCTAAGGTCCCAGGGCCAGTAAAAGAGACGACTAGGTTTTACACCCAGGCAGTCTGGCTCTGGCATCTGTTCCTTTAACCACTCCACTATATTGCTAAGATCAGGCCGCCTTGCTGGATGATGCCCACGTGGATCCTTGACCACACGAAGGATCAGGTTCCGTACCGAACCACCCACTCCCCTCCCCCCACCCCTGGTTCCCCATCAACCTCCCCAAAGCTTAGGCACAATCCAAATAAAACAGGGAGGGAAACTTCCAAATTGACTGAGATTGAATTTCTACCACCTGCTAGAAGGGGGCTCACCAGTCAAATTTAGTTCCGTTATAGATTAATAAAGTGTTTGTGGGTTAACATTCATTCCCATTCCAATAACCACCTAGTACCGGCGCGCTACTCCCTGTTGTTGCTGCTTCTCCTGCCACTGTCACCACCATTAGGCCGCCTGCTATGGAGCAGGAAAGGGTGCCACCACACCTAGGGTAAGAACAAAGATATACCTATTACTGGGAATACGGCTTCCTCTTCCCCGGTCAAGGGTTTCTCATTCTTAGGTTAAGCCATTCCAAGTGGGTTGGGTTGAGGCACTTCTCTTGTCTCCAGCAGAAAGCTCCCTCCGATTGGCTGGAGGCATCAATCACCCCACTCACTCATCCAATTATGCCTGCAGTCATGAGGGTATGCCTACCCTCATCTGGAAAGAATGAAGGCAGCAAAGCACTATGGTCGCCTAATGCAAACCATTTGTGTAGTCAGAAGGAAAATGGGATGTGATTCACATGGACTTTCCGTCTTCTTTTTCAAGAAGCCAGTATGGAAAGGGCAGGGCATTTTGCAGAGAAGGGACATTTCTGGTCAGGCTGGGTTCATTCTCCGTAACCATCCCTGGACTTCTTTGGGAAGCTGGGTCTGATTCATTCTCGCTTCCTTGCAGATGAGCTAGGTGTGTGTGTAAGAGGTCAGGGGTTTTAGAAATTCCAAGTGGGCAAGTTTGACATCATCTTAACCTCTTACAGGCCATGGGCCAAGATGCAATAATGTCTTTGATACACCAAAGAACACTGAAAGGAAACTTTTAACAGTTATCATCCTGTTTTAATACATTGTAAGCTCCTTGAGGGCAGGCATGTTTATAATCGGCTTGACCTCCAAGACCTAGCATAGGGCCCTAGGAGGTAGATGCAGAGTTTTATCTCAATACCCTTTCCAGTCTCTCTTCCCTCCATGTGTCCTCTGACTCACTGATCCTTGGACAGCCAAGTACTCTTCTGCCACAGGACCTTTGTACACATCTTCCCTAAGCCTAGAGTGTCCTTCCCCACCACCCCTCACTTGCCTAGTTAACTTGTATAACTTTTGAGCTCTCAGTTCAGTCATCACATCCTCAGAGAAGTCAGCCTCCCTGACTAGGTCAGTTTCCCCAAGACAGATTCTCATTGCAGGTTGTTGCTCTCCTCGTTGCATCTGCCACAGTTGTCATTTTATGCTTTTTCATGTGCCTTTTTGATGAGTGTCTGTCTCCCTCTCCACACAATCAAGTCTATGAGGACAGGGGCTGTGTCACCATCATCTCCCCCACTGTCTTGCCTAGCACCTGGCACTTAGTAAGTATGGAATGGGTAGGTCAAGCTTCACTGAGCATGTGGTCCTGTGTACCAAATGCTGAATAACCCCGAAAAATAGGTATTATCCTTCCTTTACAGAGAAGTAAACTGAGGCACAGAGAGGAAAGGAGAATTGCTCAAAATCCCATGCTTTGTAAGGGCCAGAGGCGGGCTTTGAATCCAGTTCTTCTGATTCAGGCACCAGCATTCTTTCTGCTACATCTCTACTGGTTGGTTGAAAGATTAACCTGACTATTTGGGTTGGATGGCCTCAGCCTTGCTTGTGAATCTATAGACATAAGGATGCAGTTCCAATGCAAATTAGCAGAGTCCTTGCCCAAGGAAGGAGGCTGCTTGGGTTCAGCTCCAGGCCAGTCTTTCACTGCTTAGCTGGGGACAACAGTTCCCCAGGCAGACAGCGAGGCTGCCCCATTCTCTGGTCCTTTCCAGCCCTGCTGGGCCATGAACTCTGAGGGCGGTGAGGCAGGCATTTCTGGGGCCCCGAGTTATGCGCCTCTCGGGGTGATTGCTACAGCTGGCCACATGTTCACCAAATGCACTTTGGGCAATTGCCCCAGGTCTTGGTTCACAGAATTGCTGGGAAAATGACAGCTCTGGGTCCACATGAAAGGCATTCTTGGAAAATCTCTCCGCCCTCCCTCATTCCCCTGCTGGAGAATTTTGTGCTGTGAATTACTGCAGCAATTGGCGGCCCAGATCGGTTTGAGTGGTGGGGGCTGGGTCTCATGGCTTTATTGCTCCAATGTGTGTGGAATCAACTCAGTTCTCTGACATTCTCTTCTCCCCTCCTCTTCGTGGAATGAAGATGCTCAGAGAAGTGGAAGCAGTAGACAAAGGGCCTCAGTTTCTTTGCAGTTTGTGCTGTAAACTCCCCTCCACATTCCAGACCCTCTAGCAAATAAAGACGGGAAGGGAGGTGGGGTGGGGCAGGTTATAAGCCTTCCCTCTGCACTGAATCACTGCTCCACGTCTCCCAGAAGTGACGGCCACGGTCATGACTGACAAGATGCACCTATAGTGGTGGGCCTGGCCGTGAGGAAGAGGAAAAATGCAGTGTAAGACCGAGGACTTCATCTGGACAGAATGATACCTGTGCTTATGCATTTGATCTCAGGTAGATTTTGGTCTGCCCTTGGCCACTCTGGGGGTGTCAGGGAATGTCACATATCACACTTTGGGGGTTATATTTCCAACTCCTTCAGCTCTGGAGAGCACTGCTGTCCAATTGGGCTTCCTGCAATGATGGAAATGTTCAACATCTGTGTTGTCCAGGATGGTAGCACCTGGCCACATGTGGCCGTTGAGCCCTTGAAATATGGCTAGTGTGACTGAGGAACTAAATTTTGAATTGCATTTAATTTTAATTAGTTTTAATTTAAATAGCCACACATGACTAGTGGCTATCATATTGGAGAGGGCATTTCCAGGGTTTTGCTGCTCGACGTGCGTTCCAGTGACCATCAACACCTGCAGCACCTGAGAGCTTATTAGACCTAAGCCCCACCCAGGCCTATTGAATCAGACTTGCATTGTAACAAGATCCCAGGTGATGCATATTTACAATTGAGAAGCATTTTTCTGGAGCACAGTCAAGAACAAAGGAGGTTTTAGAAGAGAAAGAAAGGAAAAAGGCCAGTGGTCGGAAAGAACAGCTATCATGAAGTCTTTGTGTCTTTCACGTAGAATTCTCAGCTCTCACTTGGGGGGTCTTGATGCTTACTTAGGAGTCCATTCTAACGTCGTTGGCTACGGGATTTTTTTTTTTTTCCAGCCTGCAGTAGATTGGAATCAGCAGTAGATAGAAGCAGCTAGAGGCACCATGGGAGCATCTTTGCCGCCTCTAATGCCACATGTTAAATCAGCACAAAGTGCCCTGCGAATGTAAGAGTCACGATGACCAGTGCCGTTTGGGAAGGTGAAATCTGGGGCATCTCTCTAAGACCACACTGGAGGCTCTTTGCTAGAATTCTGCAAGCCAGGGCTGCATTTCAGAATTTCATTTTTAAGTACATGTTAGTGTCTGCTGTAATGAAACACATGCTGTAGACCGATGAAATTGAATGTTGAAGCTAAATAATAAAATCTTTTATTTATGGGCAAATTTTGCATCTCCCTGTGGGGAGATTAGTTAGTGTAGAAGCCTTTCCCACTTCTGGGTCTGATGTGAAGCCAGCTTGTTTCCCCTTGACATCACAGGGGAAATATGGGGAGAGAGGGAGAGGAAGGGTGGGGGGAGAGGAGGCTTTACATTTACAAGCCTGTAGTACGACGCAGCAAGATGCAGATTCTACTGGGTTTGTGGGTGTGAGGACAGTGGAGGAAGGAGTTAAATAGGACTACCTTTCTGACCTCTGCCAAGTCTCTGGTGGGACTGTTGGGGAGGGTTGCGCTGGAGAATTTTTTTAACTCTAAAGAGACCACAGATGATCTGACAGTGCTCGGAAGGGCTCCCAGCCCCTACAGACCCTACCCTTCACTGATAAGCTTGCTCTTTCATTTTAGGAGTCAATCAGCAAACATGGATTGAGCTCCTTCCATGTGCCAGGCACTGTTGTTGAGGGATTAAAAAGTATGAAACAAATCACAGACCCCGTCCTCAAGGAGTTTGCATTCCAGTGGGGCATAGACATGTACACAAGTAATTTCAGGAACTGAGAAGGGTTGTAAAGAAGAAAAAAACAAGTCGAGAGGTGTGACAGTGGTCAGAGAGGGCTTCCTGGAGGAAGTGACATTTGAGTTGTGTCCTTAGAAGTAGTGAGAAAAGGCAGCCCCTGAAGGTCTGAGAGAAAGGCATTCCATGGAGAATGACAGGGGACGGGTGTGGAGGGTTGGTGGAGGGGGGAGAGTAGGGTGGATCATGCTAGGCCACAGTAAAGTGGTGGGATTTTATTCTAAGCAAAACAGGAAACCATTAGAAGGCTTGTGTCTCAAGCAGAGGAGTGATATTTTCCAACTCACTCTGGCTGCCGTGTGGAGGAAGGACTGTAGCTTTGGGGGGAAGAGCAGAAGCAGGGAGAACAGGGAAGAGGCTCTTGTGTTCCAGATGACAGAAGATGGGGACTTGGGTTGGGGGAGTCATAATGGAGGTGTAAGAAGAGGCTGGATTCAAGATATATCCTGAAAAGGGGGCAGACAGTTCTTCCAGTGAATTGGATGCTTGTGGGAAGGTCAAGCTCAGTTGTCTGAGCAAATGGGTGAATGATGCCATCACTTCCTGAAAGGAAACCATTTGGAGCAGGAAATCAGTATTTCTCTAAGTCAGAGATGCCATTCAGATATACAAGGGGATTAATATTTAGGAGTCTGGAGCTCCAGATCTTGGGCTGGAGATTTTTAAAATGTGGTTGTTGTCAGCATATAGAAAAGATATGGAGCTACAGGGTCACCTGAGAACAGAGAATGCCTAGGGAGGGATAAGATTAAAGACTGAGACTCGGGGCACACCACCACTTAGAGAATGAAAAGAGATGGAGGAGTTAGTGAAGGAGACTGGGAAAAAATGGCCAGAGAGAGGAGGAAAATACAGTAGAAATGGTGGACCATGTCAAATGCTGCTGAGAACTTGAGTAAGACACAGACAGAGAACTGTCTCTGGCCTGAGAGAGGTCACTGGTGTGGGTGGAGATAAAAGGAGATTCAGAATGGATTGAGGTATTTACTTCTATATGGAATGAGAAACAAGGCCTATCAATTGCCTCTGGGGAGGGAAACTGGGTTGCTGGCAGCAGCGGAAAGGGATAACCTTCCTTTTCACTATCTCATTTTGTGTTTTTTTTTATACGCTGTTACAAGCACCTATTCCAAATGCCCCAATGGGTTGAGGAAAGAATGGGCAGTGGGCTTCCCTGTTGGCGCAGTGGTTGAGAGTCCGCCTGCCGATGCAGGGGACACGGGTTCGTGCCCCGGTCCGGGAAGATCCCACATGCCACGGAGCGGCTAAGCCCGTGAGCCATGGCTGCTGAGCCTGCGCGTCCGGAGCCTGTGCTCCGCAACGGGAGAGGCCACAACAGTGAGACGCCCGCGTACCGCAAAAAAAAAAAAAAAAAAAAAAAAAAAAAAGAATGTGCAGTAAAACAAGAGGGGGGTATCAAATAGAGACAACACTCGGGAGATGTTTTCCTGTGAAAAGGATGAGAGAAATGGGTTGCTGTGGCATCAGGAAAGGTTTCTTTAAAGGATGTTTATACATTGATGAGAGCGGCCGGGCAGAGAGGGGGAAATGGGTAATACAGGAAGGGGAGGGGATGGCTGCAGGAGCAAGATCCTGAAAGAGGCCACAGAGATGGGATGGGATCCAGAGCGAGGGGTGAGTGGGGGGTAGGGGCTGCCATTAGACCGACAGTTCATCTCACGTAACAGAAAGGAAGGTGGGGTGTAGGCTTAGGTACAGTGGGATGGTGAATAGATGGTGGGGCGATGAGACCATCAGTCAAGTGTGACTGGCTGTGGGAGAAGATATTGGAGATTCAAGAAGCGTGTCTGAAATGGTTATTCTAGGGAGTGGAAAAGTAAATTCCCTAGGGCAGCTGTGATAGGTTTGTTTAGCAGTACTGAGTGCCCACTTGAAGGCTGGGGTCATAAAATCGAAGTGCAGTAGTCGAGGGGAGGGTGTCTCTGAGAGCAAGGGGTGGAGTTACTTCCTTTTCATTTGGGTCCCTCTGCATCTGGAGGTCTGCCTTGATTCTTCTTTGGCAGAGAAGTCTTTCGTCTGTGCTCTTTTGGCTCCTTGGATACTTATTGGTGGTGAGGGACTGTCAGAAAGTGGGGTGGCATGGAAACACATGAGTGGGACAGAGGTGGCATTACCAGGCATTTAGAAGAGCACCTGGCAGCAAAGGACTGCCTAGTTCTTGGAAGAGCTGTTGGTGATAGGGCAGTGGGATATATTGGTAATGGGATGGATGTGTGGATTTGGGGTGCTGGCTGTGAACATTGGCACTGGGTTGGTAATGATGGCATATGGGCAAATGGATATTGGCATTGGGCTGTTGGCACTGAGGCGTTAAAGGGCCAAGGATTGGTATGAATGCCCTGAGCGACACCAAGAAGGGCTGCCATTGTGAGGTACAACCCAAATTGTGCAAATGAAGCGATCAGAATGAAGCTAAATCTATAGAGACAGAATCGCTTAGCAGTTGCCTGGGGCTAGAGGTGGGAATAGAGACTAACTGTAAGTGGGCACAGGGATCTTATACATGTTCTAAAACTGGATTAAAGTGGTACCTATACAACTCATTAAATCTACTAAATATCATCGAATTGTATACTTGAAATGGATGAGTGTTACAATATGTAAATTATACCTAAATAAAGTTGAAAAAAAAAAAAAAGAATGACCTAGCATCATGCCGGGCACATAGCAGGTCCTCAATAAATAATGACTCCTAGAGAAATGGAAGTAAAAACAAAAATAAACAAATGGGACCTAATGAAACTTCAAAGCTTTTGCACAGCAAAGGAAACCATAAACAAAATGAAAAGACAACCCTCAGAATGGGGAAAATATGTGCAAATGAAGCAACTGACAAAGGATTAATCTCCAAAATTTACAAGCAGCTCATGCAGCTCAATATCAAAAAAACAAACAACCCAATCCAAAAATGGGCAGAGACCTAAATAGACATTTCTCCAAAGAAGATATACAGATTGCCAACAAACACATGAAAGGATGCTCAGCATCACTAATCATGAGAGAAATGCAAATCAAAACTACAACGAGGTATCACCTCACACCAGTCAGAATGGCCATCATCAAAAAATCTACAGACAATAAATGCTGGAGAGGGTGTGGAGAAAAGGGAACCCTCTTGCACTGCTGGTGGGAATGTAAATTGATACAGCCACTATGGAGAACAGTATGGAGGTTCCTTAAAAAACTACAAATAGAACTACCATACAACCCAGCAATCGCACTACTGGGCATATACTCAGAGAAAACCATAATTCAAAAAGAGTCATGTACCACAATGTTCATTGCAGCTCTATTTACAATAGCCAGGACATGGAAGCAACCTAAGTGTGCATCGACAGATGAATAGATAAAGAAGATGTGGCACATATTTATACAATGGAATATTACTCAGTCATAAAGAGAAACGAAATTGAGTCATTTGTTGAGATATGGATGGATCTAAAGACTGTCATACAGAGTGAACTAAGTCAGAAAGAGAAAAACAAATATCGTATATTAATGCATGTATGTGGAACCTAGAAAAATGGTACAGATGAACCAGTTTGCAGGGCAGAAGTTGAGACACAGATGTAGAGAACAAATGTATAGAGACCAAGGGGGGAAAACCGCGGTGGGGTAGGGATGGCGGTGTGCTGAATTGGGCGATTGGGATGGACATGTATACACTGATATGTATAAAATTGATGACTAATAAGAACCTGCAGTATAAACAAACAAACAGACAGACAAAAAAACAACTAATACTAAACTTACTTTGGGTTATTTGTATGGAAATATGTTAATATAAATGTTTCAGACATTATATGAAATTTCTGAAAATCTTATATGTTCTAGTATAATGTTATAAGTCATAATTCTAGTTATTACTTAAAAATGTATATCTCAGAAATAACTAAATTTCCTTGTCAGCTGCATTATTATGAACTTTCATCAAATCTTTAACCATGGTCATTTTTAAGTGTTTTGTCACTTACAGACAGTTCTGGGTGTACTCTGATACTTTTGCAAAAATGTTCCTATGAAAGGGTTTCATCTTCAAGGAATTCACGGAAAAGACTCTGACAAGTACAGGTTTCTGGTAACTGACTATAGTGCTGAACTGACCGAATAAGCATTTTCAGAACTCTAATGGAAAACTGATGAACTCATGAAAGTGCTAACAAAAGATCAAGATGAAAAAAAAATTAATTACGTGGGACTGAGTGAAGTGATGAGGATGATTATAATTTTTGGGACTTTCTGTTTGAATTAAAAAAAAAAATCCCACAAAGACTCAGAGGCAAAAAATATACAAATCAATCTTCACTGCAAAGTAAAGGAGCTGTTACAGTGGAGGATTACTGGACTGAATGTCAATATTATGACATAGAAAAATATATACATATATGTGTCATCTTGGGCATGTTACTTAACTTCTTGTCTCATATGTAAAATGGGATAGTAGTAGTATTGTTGGGAAATTATGTGAGATAGTATATGTAATGTAGAGCACTTAGAATGGTATATGGTTCAACCAAAGACTATAAATGTGTTTGCTTTCTTCATGGTATTTTATTGTATATATGCAATATAATTAATTTAGCTAGTTTCCCATTGATCAATGTATAGCATTTTCAATTCCTCTGCTATTCCAATGTTGTTGTCAATATCCTTACATATCCATTACCACTGGCAAAAAAAAAAAAAAAAAGATACTATTTACCATTTAGTGTTTCAATCTTCAATTCACTTTCCTCACTGCCATGCCCTAGATATTGGTTTGTAGAAATGCAATGACACAGGATAGCTCTTTTTGTAGCAGAATATCTTGCAGCTGTTGCTTACTGTAAAAAAATGTCTCTCAAACTTACTTCTGCTGACATCTACAGACCAGGTGCATCTTCTGACATACACCCAGAATTTGATGACGTACCTTCAAAATACGAAGAAAATAGTACTTCAGAGTTTATGTTTTGTGGTGGTATGAATGAACACATGTCTAACAATGAGTAATAAAATCAAAGATGAAAAAATTATTTTTATGATAAAGTAAATACACATGGTTAAGCTAAGTTTTAAAATATTATAATTTATTTTTTAATACGAGTAGTAACTTTATCCCGACATATTTCTTTGGTAAAAATGTGATCAAGTGTATTCTATTGGAAAGAAGCAAAAATAGACCATATTTACTGTCTAAATTATATAATAATTTAATGATATTTAGCATCTAAAAAAAAAAAGAGAAACTAAATTGAGTTATTTGTAGTGAGGTGGATGGACCTAGAGTCTGTCATACAGAATGAAGTAAGTTAGAAAGAGAAAAACAAATACCATATGCTAACACATATATATGGAACCTAAAAAAGAAAAAAAAAGGTTCTGAAGAACCTAGGGACAGGACAGGAATAAAGACGCAGACGTAGAGAATGGACTTGAGGACACGGGGAAGGCGAAGGGTAAGCTGGGACGAAGTGAGAGAGTGCCATGGACATATATACACTACCAAATGTAACACAGCTAGCTAGTGGGAAGCAGCTGCATAGCACAGGGAGATCAGCTCCGTGCTTTGTGACCATCTAGAGGGGTGGGATAAGGAGGGTAGGAGGGAGACGCAAGAGGGAGGAGATATGGGGATGTATGTATATGTATAGCTGATTCACTTTGTTATACAGCAGAAACTAACACACCATTGTAAAGCAATTATACTCCAATAAAGATGTTAAAAAAAAAACAACCATATATTTTTAAATAAATAAACAATGACTGAATGAATAAGCAATCTCTTCACAAACAAGGAGGGATGCCAAAAAACTGGCCTCATTTTTTTTTATAATGAGCATGTATTATGCTTACAATCAGAAGAAAATGGAGTGTTTTTAAAGTGGTGGTGGCCCTTGGTGCTCTGCCTCAGTCCTCTATTCTCATACAAGATGCCCTTCCTGTGCTGAGACCTTCACACCTGGGTTTCTACTAGCACCTGTCTGCTGTCGGTGCACACAGTACCCAGCTGGGCCTCTGCTCCTGAGATCCTATGTTCCCAGGAACCATGTTTCAAACATACCCACCATCTTCAACCCTCCCACCCCCCACCTGCACCTTTTCTTCTTCCCCACCTCGCTGACTAACCTCTCCCTCCACCCTGTGGTCGAGCCAGCATCCTGGAGGCCTCCTGGACTCCCCCCAGCACGTCCAACCCACCGCCATGCCTTGACCTCCACCTCACGCCCCACTCCCCTCCCCACTGCCACCCTTGGTCTGGGGCCCCCGCTGTCCCATCCTTTCTCCCTGCATCTGCCTCAGCTGCCTCTGCTGCTATTCCTGCCTCGGCCAAGCCCTCCTCCACACTTCAACCGGAGTGAACATCCCAAAGTGTAAATATGGTCACCTGACACTCAAACTTCTCTGATCCTCAAAGTCCGCAGGATAAAGTCCAAATTCCATTGAAGGGCCATTTCAGGGTTCTCCACCTACCTCCCCGCTCTATTTACCACGCTCCAGATGCTCCCCTGCACGGAACGCCTCCAGGCCTTTGTGTCTGTGTTACCTCTGCCTGGAACTCCCTTTCCCTCTCCCACTGGAAAACCACCCATTCCGCAGGGGTTCAGCTCTGGGAACCTTCTGCAGCCCATTCGAATGGAGGCGTGATTCTCTCCTCTGGGCTCCCTATCGCTGTGCACCCTTGTATATGTACCCCCGAACCCCCTCCAACTGTGAGCCATCTCGAGGGCAGGAGCCCTGCCTCATACCTGGGTAGCCTCAGCACCTGGTACTGGGCCTGGCACAGAGTTGAATCCCAGTTTCCTGGGAACCTGCATTAGCTGCCCACGGCCAGGCTGCCCAGTGGCTGTGAAAAGGAGAGCACAGTAGCACCTTGGAGGGGGCCTGGGCTGGACCCTGTAGGGCCCTCCTTGTTCTTGGCCATGTCCCCACAGGGCCTGGCCATAGTGGTGCTCAATAACCAGTCGTTGAAGGGACAGAGGTTTGCAGGCATGAATAAAACAAACCCCCGTGGCTGGAAAAACCCAGAGATTGTCTGGCCCAACCTGTACCATCCACATGTGTCCCAACATTTCACGAAGGAAAAAGCTGAAGTGCCCCATGGGGCAGGGACTTGCTCAAGGATGAACAGTGGCCTCTTCCCACAAAAAGCCTAAAACCCAGGCGTCCTTCAGGTCTAAGATGGTTTCCTCTCCAAAATTTATAAAAGTGAAGAAGGCTTCCAGGAGCAGGTAGGGCTTGTTACTAGCGCTCTCCACCATGCCTGAGCTCATACTGTGTGCCAGCTTGGTGCTGGCTGTCTTCATACATCAACTCACTTAATCCCACATGAGCCCTGCAGGGGAGGCACTATCGTTACCCCCACTTTACAGCTGAGGAATTGAAGACTCAGGCAGCTGAAGTTGGCAAGAAAGTGCTGGAGACAGAATTTGAATCCTGATTTATCTGCCCCCAAGACTGGTATTCTTAGAAACCACACCCTCAGGCACTGGAAAGGAGTGCCTGAGGAGTGGGGTTGACTGAGCAGTGTGTCCTATGTGAGGGAAAAGGCCCAGCAGGGTGATGACCCCTCGAAGACCTGGCCCCTGGCCCCCGGCTCCTGGGGGCAGAGTTGGGAGCAGGTAGCACTTAGAACCTGGGAGAAGAGGCCTCCCTTTCTGAAGTGCTAATTGCACAGGGTGCAGGCCCTTCTCCACTGTGGCCTCTGATGATCTTAAAACTGGGGTGGATTTCCATGGGGTTGAACCTGAAGGACTTCCATTTGGGTGCAGAAAAGATAGATGCCAAATGAGAAGTCAGGTCATGCCCAGAGCTGACACCTCCAAACCATGACATTTAAAACCTTTATCAGGGGCACTGGGGGCTCTTCCCTCCATGCCCTGTATTCCCATCCAATTCCTTCTTCTCAAGCTAAACTGGCCCACTTCTGGCCCCAAACCAGCCATGGCTGTTGGTTGTCAACTAGATAAAGTCCAGATCCCTTAATTTGGCATTCATGCTGCTCTTTGGTCCCATCCTTTACTATTTGTCCTACCTTATACCTCTCACTGACCTCCTAAGAAAACTCTTTGCAACATTACCCTGCTCATATTCCTCTAAACATTCCTGCTGTTTTTCTGCCTCTGGGCCTTTGCTCATGCTGTTCCCTCTGCCTGGAAGGCCTTTCATTCCCATCTTGTCCTATGGAAATCTTACCCACTCTTCAAAGTCCAGTTTTATTGGTACCATCTCTTTCCATGGATTTTTCCTCCATCTCTCAAACCTGAAGGGCTATTTTTCTCTGTTAAATCCCAGGGCACTTTGTACAGACCTTAAGGCCCTTAACTTACTGCCTCAAGTATGGATTATCTGTATGTATGTGTCCTTCTCTTTCTGTACAGTGTATGTGTGAGGGTCCTATCCATCTCCGTACCCCCAAAGGCCTTGCACGTGGCAAGTGCTCAATGAATGCATATTGGCCTAATAAAGGCCTGAACGGACTCCTAAAATCAGTGAGAAGTATTCCTGGCCCAGGGGCATTTGAATTTTAACAGGGACCACCACTTGCCCTAATGTAGAGAAATTACCCAAAACTTGGAAATAAGACAAAAATGTGCCCTTTAAAAGTCCCCCTAGAGTATTTTCTAAGGGTTGCCTAAGGGTTACTGGCTCTAGGGATGTAACTTTGTTTGACTTACTATTTATCATTAATTAGGGACCAGACTTCGTAAAAATTGATATTAACTTTAGAAAATTGATAAGCTACAAATGATTTCCAGACATTCAGAAAAGCATAACCCTAAAGGTTATGGTTTGATTGTCCTGTAGGACATAACCAGTTTCCTATCTAATTTAGCAATCTTATTCCAGCTTTTTTCTTTCAGTAACTATATATACTCCAGTGTCTTGCGCCCTCCTTTGAACAAGTTTTGCCATTCTTCTGGGTTCCCTCATTTATGAGTTAAACAAATCTTTGACATGTGTTATAAGTTTTGTGTACATTGACACAACCTTTGGAGCGTATTAGAATCATCTGTGGGGCAGTTAAAACTTTTAGATACCCAGGCTGCACCTCAGTATTTTGATTCAGAAAGTCTTGGGTGAGGCCCTCATGCCTATTTTTTTAAAATTACTACCTCTCCTTGACTTTTTAAAAAAAATTATTTATTTTCTTTATTATTATTATTATTTTTGGCTGTGTTGGGTCTTATTTGCAGCATGCGGTCTCTTTGTTGCTGCGCTCAGGCTTCTCTCTAGTTGTGGTGTGCGGGCTCCAGGGCACTTAGGCTCTGTAGTAGGCGGCAGGCCGGCTCTCATTGAAGTGCGTGAACTAAGTAGTTGTGGCACAGGCTTAGTTGCCCAGTGGGGTGTGGGTTCTTAGTTCCCCAATCAGGAATCGAACCTGCGTCCCCTGCATTGGAAGGTGGATTCTTTACCACTGGATCACCAGAGAAGCCCCTATTTTTTTTTAATACCCTAAGGGAATTCTAATTAATATTCAGAGCTGAGGACCTCTCTACCAAAGGGAGACAGGCTTTATATTAAAGCACTTAACCACAAACCTGGCACGTAGTAAGCGCTCATTAAAGTTAGTCATTATTCCTGGTAGCCTTGATGATCAAATTTTAGATATTGAGAGTGAAGTTTTGACATAGGGCAACTCTGGGTGTTTCTGAAGCCATACCAGCTCCACGCTGGGCCTTTTAGATCATGTATACCAGGTTTATTACTGTATTCATTTTTTATTGCAGCTGTAATAAATTACCACAAATTTAGTGGCTTAAAACACACAAATTTATTCTCTTACAGTTCAGAAGTTTAAAATGAGTCTTAGGAAGCTAAAATCAAGGTGTCAGCAGGGCTGTTTCTCCTGCAGGCCGAGGGGGAATCAGTTCCTGGCCTCTGCCCACTCCTGGTGGCATCCAGCATTCCTTGGCTCCGGGCCTTATCACTCTAGTCTCTGCTTCCGTGGTCACATGGCCTTCTCCTACCACCTCTGATCTCCTGCCTCTTCCTCCTATAAGGACCCTTAGGGTTACACCGGGCCCTTTTGAATAATCCAGGTTAATTTTCCCTTCTCAAAATCCTTAATGTAACCACATCTTCAAATGCCTTTTGTCCTAAAAGGTAACATTCACAGGTTCCGGGGATTAGGATATGGACATCTAGGGGGACATCATTCAGTCCACCACAGTTCCCATTCCCCTCAGCCCCTGGGACCCGAGATACCACCCCTTGCCGAGAGCTGGCTACCCTTTCCCCCAGCCACCACATCCCTTGTAACTATGGGGGACTGACCCTGTTCTGTGTCGGGGATCAGAAAGAGCAAGGGAAAGTTTTGCAAACCTCCCAAACTAGGATTTTCATACTGAAAACAGTAATATGTTGGGGAATCAGGAAGCCAAGAGGGAGAATTTAAAGGCAGCTCCGATGATCCGGTTGCCTGTGGGTAGTCCACAAAGCAAGTGTGACATCTGCCTGCCACACAGCCAGGTCACAGCCACCTCTCTTCAGTACTGGACAGTCTGTCCTCTGAACTGCAGCTGCATTTACTATGTACTAAGCTGTAAAAAAAAAAAAACAACCCCCCCATCTACTGTTTTTAAAAATTATCTCTATAGATAACAACAGAAACAAGTTGAGATTGTTGCGGTTACGTCTCCACTAAATAGTTATAGTCTAAGAGCGCCACAAAAGCCCATTAGAGAAAAGGCAGAGGTTCACTTCCCTCCCTCCAGCTGGATGTAGCCTGAGTTTGCAAGGGCAGGCAGGGACACTCTGTGTACCATAAAAAGGCATCCCTCCACGGTCCTGTGCCAGGGTGAATGGCTTGGCAAGTAGGGTAGGAGCTGGATGCCAGACTCTCTTGAACAGTCAACAACATGTAGATTTGGACACAGCGGCCCCGCTCACCCAGCTGTATCACCCCTGCCCCAATATATGAACTTATTTCACAGAAGTTCAGTGTTTACAAAATCTCAAAGTATTCCCCGACGTCCTCTCACTCAATCCTCACAACAACCCTGCGAGATTGGCCACGTTGGTATTACTGTCCCATTTTAGAGGTGAGAAAACTGATGCTAAAAGACGTGAATGACTTGCCAATGTCAGCTGGCTAGTAAGAGATGGGGCTGGTTGTAGAACTGCCACCTTTGTGACATCATTCAGTGCAAGGTGGCCCTGGAGCAGGGAGTGGGGCGTGCATTGTAGCAGGCAAGCTTTCCATCTTGTCACTTGCTGCCAGAGGCCCAAACTTCAGGAGGCTCCTCTTTAGAAAGCTACCCACTTTCCCCACCCCTCCCTGCCCTCTTCAGCATTCTCACTTTTTCCTCTTTTTCTGATGGATCACACCCCCCCACCCCCCCACCCCCGCCCCCAGCATCATTACATTAGTTTCCACATTACAGGCTTCAGGGCAGATAAATCACAATTACTTATTCAAAGGAGTGAGGGAATTAACATGCCCTGAATGGATTTTGCCCTTAATTTAACAAGCCAGTGCATTTGCTGTGGGTCTAGGCTAAGGGCCGTCCCACCTGGGCAGGAGCTGGCTGGCCTTTCATGGGGCATCAGGGCCAAAAGCAGATGAAACTCAACCCCTGCTGACAGGAGGAAGAGGTAGCCCAGTTGCAGGACTTGGAAAACATTTTGGCGCCTTGTTCTGGGTGTAACCAGAAACCTGCTCTAACAGGGAGGCGTGGTTTCCCCCGCACTGATGAGCGATGATGCTCTAGGCTCAGCTTTCTCTGCCGGCTCAGCTTTCCCTGCCTGCTCCCTGCCAAAGGAGGCCCCCAGAGGCCCCCAGACATCCCACCCATCCTTTGTTTAAAAACCTTCTGCCCTCAGTTTGGCAGTAGATCCCACCTGGAGACTTACGGAGAGAACAACCACTAGACCAAGGGACCCACTAGACCAAGGGACCCACTGGAGTAGGTCACCCACGGGAGCAGAGATTTGCAGATAGAATTCAGAGGGATCTGTGGATTTAGACACACAAAAGTGACACCCTTATTTTCCCTAACCTCTAAATGTAATTCAGCATTTTTTCCCATTGTGAATGCAAGCAACAAACCCCAATAGTATTAGCAGCACTTGGAATTCTGTCCCCACAGAAGTCACCGATATTTTCATATCACATTACAATTGTCATGGGTATCTTGAGATGTGGTTTATGCTCCTCACTACTTCAAAATTAGGGTGCTTGTTAGATGTGTTGCTGGATCCTAACTGAGGGGTTAATAAGGAAACAAACATGACTATATCAGAATTCAAAAAATATTTTGATTACTGTATTTCAATATAATTGTTTTCATTTGCAATCCTATGTATTTTACTTTTTGTATTTAAAAACATTATTCTGAGAAGGTGGTCTATGGCACCAAGAAAGTAAAACCATTAAGATCTCATACATCCAAAGTAACCTTCACAGTGGGCAGAAGCTACAGGTCACATCACTGAGGGCAGAGGGTGTTAAGATACAGATTCCAGGGCCTTGTCACAGGTTGGGTCTTTGGGAAGCTAACTCTGAGATGGGGTTTATTAGGAAGTGCCTTCGGGATCAACACCTGTGGAAGGGAGAGGATGGAAACAGGATTGAGCAGAGGGAAAAGGTGTAGTCTCCATAGAAGCCTCAGCTGGCCCTGTGTACAGTTCTGAGGCTGCGATGACTCTTCAAATTTGTCATGAGTTGAAGTATCAGGGCCAGGCCTTTATATCCCCACGTTGACCAGTTATTAGATGCAGTTGCCCCCGGAAAGGGATATGACCTTGGGCAAGGCTGCTCTTCCAGCCAAGACATTTTCCAGAGAGAGCTGGCAGCTGAGGACTCCCTGCCGGCAGCACTCCCAGAAGCCGGGGGGAGAAAGCCATTCATTCCTGAGGGGGACCTGGGTGATGGTTCACAATCCACCAGAGGCTCCACCCCAGGCCCATTGCTGCTGAATCCCTGCATGGAGTCCAGGACCTTTCACTTTTAAAGCGCTCCCAATGATTCTGATGCTCTGCCAGGTTTGGAAGCCCTTGATCCCAGAGCTGGAGGGAGCTCTGATATCATGACATCCAAGGGACTTGTTCAAGACCAGGAGTCTGCTGACCTGGCCTCATCCATAGCACCTTTCAATTTACCAATTTCACTCAAAAATATTTATTGAGAGTCTTTCACCATGCTGCGCACTGGGGGTGCACTAGTGAGCAAAAGAGACACAGTCTCTGCCCTCAGGACACTTATAGTCCAGGGTTTCACAAGCCTCTCAGTGCAGCACGCTGCACAGGGGACTGAGTTGGCACAACTTCTCTGCAGGGCAAGTTGGCATCATTATCAAAATTGTAAAGGTACCTACTCAGCATGTCTACTTCCAGGCATTTATCCTGCAGCTAGATCTCCATATGAGTGAAGTAACATAAGGAAAGGATATTAACCAAGAAATTATTTATAATAGTAAACATCTGGAAAAGCCTCAGTGATCATCATAGGGACTGGTTGAATAAACTGTAGTGCACACAAAGGAGTCCTATGCAGCTATTAAAAAA
This sequence comes from Delphinapterus leucas, assembly GCF_059928025.1. NCBI lineage: Eukaryota > Metazoa > Chordata > Mammalia > Artiodactyla > Monodontidae > Delphinapterus > Delphinapterus leucas. Next base: position 61,223,049 of record NC_143130.1, on the reverse strand, counting down.
AAAAGACGTAACTCTATATATGTTTTATATATATATATATTATATATATAAAACCCAACAACAATTCTACAAGGCATATCAGTAAACAATAAAAAGGGAGGGGAAGATGCAGAACCATATATAACATGTCAAAATCTGGGTGAAAAAAGGGGAAATATTTACGTGAACCCATGAGTTTTCAGCTGCGCAAGAGTTTTAAAAAATGAGGGAATCAGTCTGTCCAGTTAGAAAAACAGAAACCACCCAAGGTGTTTTAGACAGAGAGAATTTAATTCAGGAAATTGATTAGACAAACAAGGCAAGAGCTGAGAAACCAAATAGGGGAAGGCAAGGCAGCTCAGAAACTAGCGGCTCAAGGAAGCTGCTGGACCTGTCCGCTGGAAGGACAAATGGATGAGGCTGTCCCTGGGGCTGAGAGGCTGGAGTCTCAGTGGGTCTGGAATCCTGGAAGACCCGTCCCCAATCCATGGAGGAGACGCAGCTGCTGCCAAGAAACAACCCAAGGCAGAGAGGGAGGGGAAGAGAGGACCTTTTTTCTTCCCCTTCTGCCCTTTATCTCCTGCCAGGTGCCTCCCCTTGACTTGTGCTCAACCTGAAGCCAGCTGACCCAGTACCTTGGAAACAGTAGCCTGTGAGGGGCAGCCTCTTCGGGTACAAAGAAGAGCAGGGGAGAGCGAGGCGTGGACCTGTGGGCTAGTGTAACAGTGATGAGCATAATGAGTACATGCTTATAAAATGCAGAGTATCTCCCAGAGGCCACATAAGAAGTAGTAATGGTATGGCCTCTAGGAGTTGGGGACTTGGGAAGGAGACCTAGTTTGTATTAAGTTCCCCCGGTACTTTTAAATTTTGTAGCATATTGCCTATTTGGAATAAGATGCCTGCCTGACATTCATATTTAGTTCATCAGAAAGGGCAAGGCTGTTAAATGTTTTCATTGGAAAACATCCTGGAAAAAAAGTGCCAGCAGGGCTTCCCTGGTGGCGCAGTGGTTGAGACTCCGCCTGCCGATGCAGGGGACACGGGTTCGTGCCCCGGTCCGGGAGGATCCCACATGCCGCAGAGCGGCTGGGCCCGTCTGAGCCATGGCCGCTGAGCCTGCGCGTCCGGAGCCTGTGCTCCGCAACGGGAGAGGCCACAGCAGTGAGAGGCCCGCGTACCGCAAAAAGAAAAAGAAAAAAAAAGTGTCAGCAAGATCTCCCCCCAGACCTCCTGTGATTACACAGCCCACCCCGAGACAGCACAGCAGTTTTTCTGTGGGTCTTTTTCACACGTGTCTTCTTCCCATCCCTCCTTTCACTGCCCCATCCTTGAGAGGTGGAAGTGCAGCCCTGAGTGGAGGCCTGTGAGCTGGAGGATCTTTTCCTCTCATCAGCAGCTGGCCTGCTGATGATCTCACGCCACATCTGTAGCCACTTAGAAAACTGCCTGCCGGAAGGCCTCAGCTCACAGCCCAGAGCGGCGCCTGCCTGTCAGAGCACAGGGCTTACCACCTCCGTGGAGGGGCGGCTGCTCGGACGTGGGGCTCTTACCCTTCCCCAGGGATCAGTGCACACTGTCTGCCACGGCCAAAGCCCCAGATGCCCACGGGGAGGATGGTGTGGGTCCCTGTACTCTTGGGCTCTGCCCTGGACTGATGCCACGTTCTACATTCAATACTCCATAAAGATGGGCAGTGGAAGAAGGGAGGGGCCCCCTCTTCTCTTTGAAAATTAACTCTTGTTGAACTCTGTGACGAGAAAGCAGAGGCACAGGAAGTATGAGCGACTTGCCCAAGGTCGCACTGCTTGTGAGTGGCAGAGGTGGGATTCAACTGAGATCGGGGTGGAATCACAAGTCCAGCCCTCTCTCTGCGCAGACAGGAACTCCGAGGCCACCAAGGGGGTCACAGAGACATCGGCCCAGGGGTCTGTGCCCTTCTGTGCTTCCTCCCTTGTCCGTTAGGGGATCCCAAATCAGACTGCAGCAATTCCTCGCTGAATCTCAGTTTTCTTGGCTGTAAGGTGGGACCACAAAAACACGTCTAAAAGGTTATAGTGAGGATCGTTTGCAACGACTGCAATGCTTCTGGCACATATGTCTCAACAAATATGAATCCCCTTCTTCCTTCTCTTTAGTATCCTTGTTCTGAAACCTCACAGGTTGCCTGAGGCTCAAACAAGAACACTGCCCTCTCTCCAGAAGCCTTGGGCTATGCCAAAAGGTCCCATGGGCAGGCCTGGGAGCTGGGCTCTGCATCCTGAATCCTTCTACCCTGAAATCCACACCCAGATCCAGATTCACTTGGCATGCCGTCTCTCCTCCTAACTCAAGGCAGCGAGTGCAGGTTGGGTTAACTTTTCCTGCTATTAACATTTCCAGGACTGGGTTCCCAAGTAAATTCTGAACAATTTTCCTAAGGAAAAGAAATGAAAATGCTCTCTCAGCTTGAGCCTCCCACTGCTCAAAGGCAGGGCTAAGTGGGTTCTCTGGCAGATGAACTTCTGTTAGCATATCTGGGGCTCTGCTCAGCTCCCTCATACCTGCCCCCTCCCCACCCCCAGATCATGATGATCTAAATAAGCAACCAGATCTATTATTGAACGGGGCTGGTTGTAACCTTTGTTTCTCAAATGAGTCTCCCTGGCTCCTGGCCCCAGAGCTCTCCTTTCTGTGTTGACGGGAGGCCACGTCACCCTCATCGTGGGCTCAGCCCCTCTCCAGCCTCTGAGACTGATTCTGTCAATGGCTGGTACCAATGGAAGGAGCCTGAGGCTGCCACTTACCTCAATGGCTTAATTTCAGGTCATCCTTGCTGTGGGTCTCACTGTGGCCTCCCGCCTAGAGTGCTGCCTCTGCTGTGTCACCTCCCACGGGATCCTGCGGCTGCTCACCTGGCTAGACTTCCCTTGTTGCCTGTAACAGCTGGACCTGCCGAGGGCTTCCCCAAGCCATCCTCATTCTCTCTCTCTCTCTCTCTTTCTCATCTGCTAATGTCTGATAACTGCAGCTCCTGGACGTGGAAATATGGAGATGAAGGAGATACAGCCCCTGGTCCCCTACCTCCCCAGGACTTCATAGTTGAGCAGAAGAGACAGGCATGTAATGAGACAACTACAGCCCAGTAGGCCAGGGTTCTGTTGGAGCAATGCACGAGGAACTCTGAAAAAACAATAAGGGAAGACGCATTGAAGTTTGCCCAGAGGAGTCAAGGGTGGTGTTCCAGTTATCTCTTGCTCCAAAACAAACCACCCCCAAACTTAGTGGCACAAAACAACCATGTGTGTTTGCAGATTCTGTAGATCAGGAATTTGGACAGGGCACAGTGGGGCTGTGTCTTCCCTGCTCTATGATGCCTGGGGCCTCACTGAGGGTGACTCTAATGGCTGGAGGTGACTTGAAGATTGGGTGTCTGGGCTGGGCTGGCTGAAGAATGAGCTCAGCTGGGACTGTCGACCAAAGTGCCTACTTGTGCCCTCTCTAGAATGGTGGTCTCAAGGTAGTTGGACTTTTTACATGGTGTCTCAGGGGTTCAAGAGTGAGTGTTCCCAGTGAACAAGGCGGAAGCTGCATGGCCTTTTACGACTTAGCCTCAGAAGACATGCAATATTTCTTTCAATGTGCTCTATGAGTCAAGCAGTCATAAGACCAACCAGAGGGACTTCCTTGGTTGCACAGTGGTTAAGAATCTGCCTGCCAATGTGGGGGACATGGGTTTGAACCCATGAAGAAGAAGAATCTTCCCATGTGGGAAGATCCCAAACGCCATGGAACAACTAAGCCGGTGTGCAACAACTACTGAGCCTGTGCTCTAGAGCCCACAAGCCACAACTACTGAGCCTGCGTGCCACAAATGCTGAAGCCCACGCACCTAGAGCCCATGCTCCGCCACAAGAGAAACCACCACAATGAGAAGCCCACGCACCATAACAAAGAGTAGTCCCCACTCACCACAACTAGAGAAAGCCCGCGCACAGCAACGAAGACCCAACGCAGCCATAAATAAATAAATAAATACATTTATTAAAAAAAAAAAAAAACGACCAACTAGATTCAAGGGATGGGGTTGTAGAATCTACCTCTTGATGGGAGGAGAAGCAAACAAACAAACAAACAAAAAAACCCATTGCAGCCATGTTTTCAAACTGTCACAGAAGTTTCTTGGAAGAGATACTCTCTGAGTTAAATTTTGAAGGCAAACTAGAAATTTACCAGATGGACAAAGTGTGGACGGTGTCCCAGGCTGAGGGATCAGCATATGCAAGAGCCCAGGGACACAAGAGTGGATTGTATTACATGAAATAAGTCCTATCAGATTTCCTAGGAGCTCAGCAAAGTTATCCTTCCTGCCTCTCACCAGGCAGCCATCCTCTGCTGGTCCTCCCCAGACTGCTGGGGCCCAGAGCTCAGACACCAGCTCCTCAACAGAGGGCTTATCCGGATCAGGGTTTAAGTGGCAAATCCACATCCCAGCGGTCCCACTTGGCTCCCCATGCCATAGTGAGCACACAGGGAGATGCCACCTGGGAGAGGCTTGAATAGAGTCTAGTCCTTGCCCACATCCATGTTCTCATCTCAGCTCTTGATTTAGAAGCCACTGAGGCCCAGCCAAAATTTTCTTGGTTTGGTTTTTCAAAGCACTGAAGGCTCTGTGTCTGTTGGCTTGAATCCCAGCAATCTTTCCATAATGGTTAGTTCTTTTGATTCCAGGCATAAAAACTCAGACTAGATTAAACAAAAAAGGGAAATTATTGGTTCTTGTAACTAGAATGTTCTAGAAATGAATCATGGAGTTTAAACAATACCAGAATTCTATCTCTTCCTCTCAATTTCTCAGCTGTGCATTTTTTCTGTGTTGACTTCATTTTCAAGTAGCATCTCCTCAAAAGTAACGACCAGTGGCTTGGAAAACTCTAGGCTTAACTATTTAATACTGAGAGGCAGCAAACGGCTCGTCTTCCCCAAATGCTCGAGCTTCCTTCCCAAAGAGGGTTCTGATTGGCTCAGCTCCGATCATATGCCCTTCCCAGATCCAATCACCAGGGCCACAAACGTGTAGTATTCTGACTGGCTATGACTGAATCAAGCTAACCCCTAGTAGGGGTTAAGGGTTAGTTTTTAGCCCTGCAGTAACTACATAGAATCACTTCATTTCAAGAAATAAGGGTTCTAGGGACTTCCCTGGTGGCTCAGTGGTTAAGAATCTGCCTGCCAAGGCAGGGAACACAGGTTCGAGCCCTGGTCTGGGAAAATCCCACATGCCACGGAGCAACAAAGCCCTTGTGCCACAACTATGGAGCCTGTGCTCTAGAGCCTGTAAGCCACAACTACTGAGCCCGTGTGCTGCAACTACCGAAGCCCATGCACCCTACAGCCTGTGTTCTGCAGCAAGAGAAGCCACTGCAATGGGAAGTGCACGCACCGCAATGAAGAGTAGCCCCCGCTCGCTGCAACTACAGAAAGCCTGCACACAGCAATGAAGACCCAACGAAGCCAAAAATAAATAAATAAATAAAATAAATAAGGGTTCTAGATTTTAAGATATTTTGTATCATTTTTTAGTCATTTTCAGGGTGTTTATTGTTTAAAATTACCTGCTCCTTCACCATTCTTAGAAGTTGAACTCATGGCCTCTGTGTTCACTTTTGAAAATGGTGTCCTTGGCTGAATAACTGCATTAAATTTTTCTTATAACCTAAAAAAAAAAAAAAAGAAAGAAATAGGGGTTCTGTAACTAGAATAGAAAAGGAAAATGTGAAGGGCGGACAAAAGTTAGCTGCCATGGTCCCAGGGCCACTAGAACAGTTGCACAGTTTGTACACTGTGCAAGGGAGGATGGGTTGCCTTCCGTATTTTCCCAGAGGGCGTTCCTTTTTCTAATTCACACAAAGGTGGCCATGTGGACTACTGCCGGGCTTTACAAAGTCGACCATGCTTTCCTTTCGCCAGTGCTTCAGTACTGCCTGGAAAACCCCTCCTCATTCTTCATGTCCTTGTTCGAATGCCTACTCCTCCATGAACTGGCTGGGATGAGCCATGAGTTCCCCATAAGCCCTCAGAATTATGACTTCTGCCTCAGTCATGATCTTACAATTGAACAGTTGTGATTCCTCATCTGTGTCTCCTCATCTGGCTGAAGACAGGCTCCACGAGGACATGGAGTGGGTCTGAGCTCCCCTTCCTGGCTGGCAGGAGGGATGCACAGGTGGGAAATGTTCAGTGGATGGGAAGAGAACAGAATTGTCCTCCTTGCTGCCACAGCCTCTCTCCTAGCTGTGGCTGCCCAAGTCAATTACAGGGGAGCATGAGCCCTGCACTTCGGTCACAAAAGACTGTTGCCTGATCCGTGCACCTTCTGTCTGTCTCCCCTCACCCAGCCTCTGGACATATTCCCCAAAGGAAGGGGCCTTGAAAGGTGCATCCACAGGGCCACCACCAAAGGCGGAGGCTCCAGAAATCAAGCACCCTTCTCCAGGAAACCTCTGGGGAAGAGAAGGTGGTTGGCCTCCATCGGGGCCTCACCGAGGACTGCCAGGCAACTGCTCTAGGGCTCAGCTCTAGCTCCTGATTAAAACCAGATCCAGGAGCTTGGAGGCTTTGGTGAAACTGGATACCTATCAATGTAGGCAAAGGAAATATACTGCGGGAGGGAGGGAGGCTGGCCGGCAGCCCGGCAGTGCTGGACTGGGAAGTAGGTTGAGCCTTCCTTCTGAAAGGTCCCCAGGAGCCCTTGCTAGGTGGGATGATGACAGCTTTGAGAAACTGGAGACCAGAACACACCCATTGCTCTGTCACTTTCTTCCCACTTCCTCTCTCGTTGTCTGCTTCTTTTCTTCAGATAGGAGACTTGGGTTCAATCCCACTACCAACTTTTATCCATTTGGGTTAGTTATTTAACCTCTCTGAGCCTCAGTTTTATCATCTATAAAATGGGGGTGAAAATAGTACCTACTTGATTGGCTTATTTTAGGATTAACAGTGATACTGCGTGAAAAGTGCTTAGCACAGGACCTGGAACAGAGTATAAGCCCTTATTAAATGTCAGTTATTGTTATGCTTTCTGTCTCCCTTTTTTTCTATGAAAAGCTATTTTATACCATTAAACTATAAACATATTCTTTGATGATCACAGTAAGGAAAACATTTCATGTCCCCAATGGCAGAAAAAACATTGGCTGTGGGGTCAGACAGCCCAGGACTGTAATCCCAGCTCTGCCATTTACAAACTGAGTAAGTCATTCCAAGGACTTAACCTCTCTGAACCTCAGTGCCCCCATCTGTAAAATGGGATACTGATAATACCTGACCTGCCTACACCCCAGGATTGCTGTGCATGTCACATGGGATACATGTGTGAAGGAGCACTGGAAACTGTACAGAGCCATATACCTTGGTAATCATGATTTATGCTTCCATTATTGTGTCTTCCTTTTGGCTGTCTTATTTTCTCTTCTTTGGTCCTTCTCTTCTTTTTCCCAAAGTTTTGAGTCAAAAAAACTTCGTGGGACCGTAGAGTGTTAGAGCTGGGAGACCTTTGTGACCATGGGTTCAGTTGTTCTATTAGAAATCACGGGACTTCCCTGGTGGTCCAGTGGTAAAGAATCTGCCTTCCAATGCAGGAGATGTGGATTCGATCCCTAGTCAGGGAACTGAGATCCCACATGCCGCAGGGCAACTAAGTCCACGTGCTACAACTACTGAGCTCACGCACCTCAACTAAAGAGACCGTGTGCCACAAACTACAGAGCCCATGCACTCTGGAGCCCACGCGCCACAACTACAGAGCCCACATGCCCTGGAGCCTGCGTGCCACAACTAGAGAGATAAAACCCGTTCACCACAACTAGAGAGAAGCCCACGTGCCTCAATGAAAGATCCCGTGTGCCACAACTAAAGACCCGACGCAGCCAAAAATCACTTGGAGAAACACAAAGAAATTCAGATTCCTGGGCTCTAACCCAAACCTCAAGAATCAGAATCTCTTACTTTTTTTTAAATTAATTTTTATTGGAGTATGGTTGCTTTTCAATGTTGTGTTAGCCTCCACTGCACAACAAAATGAGTCAGCCATACACATAGAGACATCCCCTCCCTTTTGGACTTCCCTCCCATTTAGGTTGCCACAGTGCACTAGGTGAGTTTCCTGTGCTGTACAGCATGTTCCCATCAGTTGTCCGTCTTATACACAGTATCAATAATGTATGTGTGCCAATCCCAGTCTCCCAATTCCTCCCACCCCACCCCTTTCCCCCTTGGTATCCATACACTTGTTCTCTACGTCTGTGTCTCTATTTCTGCTTTGCAACTAAGATCATCTATACCGTTTTTCTAAATTCCACATATATGCGTTATTATACTATATTTGCTTTTCTCTTTCTGACTTACTTTATTTATTTTTTTGCAGTACGTGGGCCTCTCACTGTTGTGGCCTCTCCCGTTGCAGAGCACAGGCTCCGGACGCGCAGGCTCAGAGGCCATGGCTCACGGGCCTAGCCACTCCGTGGCATGTGGGATCTTCCCGGACCGGGGCGCGAACCTGTGTCCCCTGCATGACCCAATTTCATTCCTTTTTATGGCTGAGTAATGTTCCATTATATATATGTACCACATTTCTTTATCCATTCGTCTGTTGATGGACATTTAGGTTGCTTCCATGTCCTGGCTATTGTAAATAGTGCTGCAGTGAACGTTGGGGTGCATGTGTCATTTTGAATTATGGTTTTCTCTGGATATATGCCCAGTAATGGGATTGCTGGGTCATATGGTAGTTCTATTTTTAGTTTTTTAAAGAACCTCCATAGTGTTCTGCATAGTGGCTGTACCAATTTACATTCCCACCAACAGCATATGAGGGTTCCCTTTTCTCCACACTCTCTCCAGCATTTGTTTTTAGATTTTCTGATAATGCCCATTCTAACTGGTGTGACGTGACATCTCATTGTAGTTTTGATTTGCATTTCTCTAGTAATTAGTGATGTTGAGCAGCTTTTCGTGTGCTTCTTGGCGATCTGTATGTCTTTTTTGGAGAAATGTTTATTTAGGTCTTCTGCCCACTTTTTTTTTTTTTTTTTTTGCGGTATGCAGGCCTCTCACCGTTGTGGCCTCTCCCGTTGAGGAGCCCAGGCTCCGGACGCACAGGCTCAGCGGCCATGGCTCACGGGCCTAGCCGCTCCGCGACATGTGGGATCTTCCTGGACCGGGGCACGAACCCATGTCCCCTGCATCGGCAGGCGAACTCTCCACCACTGTGCCACCAGGGAAGCCTCTGCCCACTTTTTGATTGGGTTGTTTGTTTTTTTGATATTGAGCTGTATGAGCTGCCTGTATATTTTGGAGATTAATCCGTTGTCAGTTACTTCATTTGCAAATATTTTCTCCCATTCTGAGGGTTGTCTTTTCATCTTGCTTATGGTCTCCTTTGCTGTGCAAAAGTTTTTAAGTTTAATTAGGTCCCATTTGTTTATTTTTGTTTTAATTTTCATTACTGTAGGAGGTGGGTCGAAAAAGATGTTGCTGTGGTTTATGTCAAAGAGTGTTTTGGGGACTTCCGTGGTGGTGCAGTGGTTAAGAATCCGCCTACCAAAGCAGGGGACATGAGTTTGAGCCCTGACCCGCGAAGATCCCACATGCCATGGAGCAACTAAGCCTGTGTGCCACACTACTGAGCCTGCAAGCCACAACTACTGAGCCTGCCTGTCACAACTACTGGAGCCCATGAGCCTAGAACCAGTGCTCCACAACAAGAGAAGCCACTGCAATGAGAAGCCTGTGCACCACAATGAAGAGCAGCCCCTGCTCAACGCAACTAGAGAAAGCCCGCACATAGCAATGAAGACCCAGTGCAGCCAAAAATAAATAAATAAATAAATAGAGTGTTCTGCCTATGTTTCCTCTAAGAGTTTTATAGTGTCTGGTCTTACATTTAGGTCTTTAATCCATTTTGAGTTTATTTTTGTGTATGGTGTTAGGGAGTGTTCTAATTCCATTCTTTTACATGTAGCTGTCCAGTTTTCCCAGCACCACTTATTGAAGAGACTGTCTTTTCTCCATTATATATTTTTGCCTCCTTTGTCATAGACTAGGTGACCATAGGTGTGTGGGTTTATCTCTGGACTTTCTCTCCTGTTCCATTGATCTATATTTCTGTTTTTGTGCCAGTATCATACTGTCTTGATTACTGTAGCTTTGTAATATAGTCTGAAGTCAGGGAGCCTGATTCCTCTAGCTCCGTTTTTCTTTCTCAAGATTGCTTTGGCTATTCGGGGTCTTTTGTGTTTCCACACAAATTGTAAAGTTTTTTGTTCTAGTTCTGTGAAAAATGCCATTGGCAATTTGATAGGGCTTGCATTGAATCTGTAGGTTGCTTTGGGTGGTATAGTCATTTTCACAACATTGATTCTTCCAATCCAAGAACATGGTAGGTATATCTCTCCATCTGTTTATGTCATCTTTGATTTCTTTCATCAGTGTTTTATAGTTTTCTCAGTAGAGGTCTTTGCCTCCTTAGGTAGGTTTATTCCTAGGTATTTTATTTTTTTGTTGCAATGGTAAATGGGATTGTTTCCTTAATTTCCCTTTTTGCCCTTTAATTGTTAGTGTATAGGAATACAAGAGATTTCTGTGTATTAATTTTGTATCCTGAAACTTTACCAAATTCATTGATTAGCTCTAGTAGTTTCCTGGTGGCATCTTTAGGATTCTCTATGTATAGTATCATGTCATCTGCAAACGGTGACAGTTTTTTGTTTTATTTTGTTTGTTTGTTTGTTTCTTGTGGTATGCGGGCCTCTCACTGTTGTGGCCTCTCCCGTTGTGGAGCACAGGCTCCGGACGTGCAGGCTCAGCGGCCATGGCTCACGGGCCCAGCTGCTCCGCGGCATGTGGGATCTTCCTGGACCGGGGCACGAACCCGTGTCCCCTGCATCGGCAGGCGGACTCTCAACCACTGCGCCACCACGGAAGCCCTGTTTGCCAGTATTTTGCTGAGGATTTTGTGTCTATGTTCATCAGTGATATTGGCCTGTAATTTTCATTTTTTGTGATATCTTTGTCTGGCTTTGGCATCAGGGTGATGGTAGCCTCGTAGAATGAGTTTGGGAGTATTCCACCCTCTGCAATTTTTTGGAAGAGTTTGAGAAGGATAGGTGTTAGCTCTTTTCTAAATGTTTGGTAGAATTCACCTGTGAAGCCATCTGGTCGTGGGCTTTCATTTGTTGGAAGATATTTAATCACAGGTTTAATTTCATTACTTGTGATTCATCTGTTCATATTTTATATTTCTTTTCGGTTCAGTCTCGGAAGGTTGTACTTTTCTAAGAATTTTTCCATTTCATCCAGGCTGTCCATTTTATTGCCATACAGTTGCTTGTAGTACTCTCTTATGATCCTTTGTATTTCTATGGTGTCAGTTGTAACTTCTCCTTTTTTGTTTCTAATTTTACTGATTTGAATCCTCTCACATTTTTTCTTGATGAGTCTGGCTAAAGGTTTATCATTTTTGTTTATCTTGGGCTTCCCTGGTTATGCAGTGGTTGAGAGTCCACCTGCCGATGCAGGGGACACGGGTTCGTGCCCCAGTCCGGGAAGATCCCTCATGCTGCAGAGCGGCTGGGCCTGTGAGCCATGGCCGCTGGGCCTGTGCGTCCGGAGCCCGTGTGTCAAGAGCCTGTGCTCCGCAACGGGAGAGGCCACAACAGTGAGAGGCTCGCGTACTGCAAAAAAAAAAAAAATTTTGTTTATCTTCTCAAAGAACCAGCTTTTAGCTTTATTGATCTTTGCTACTGTTTTCTTCTTTTCTACTTTATTTATTTCCTCTCTGATCTTTATTTCTTTCCTTCTACTAACTTTGAGTTTTGTTTGTTCTTCTTTCTCTAGTTGCTTTAGGTATAAGGTTAGGTTGTTTATTTGAGATTTTTCTTGTTTCTTGAGGTAGGATAGTATTGCTATAAACTTCCCTCTTAGAACTGCTTTTGCTGCATCCCATAGGTTTTGGGTTGTCATGTTTTCATTGTCACTTATTTCTAGTATTTTTTAATTTCCTCTTTAATTGCTTCAGTGTTCTCTTGGTTATTTAGTAGTATATTGTTTAGCCTCCATGTGTTTATATTTTTTACAGTTTTTTTTCCTGTAATTGATTTCTAATCTCATAGTGTTGTGGTCGGGAAAGATGCTTGATACAATTTCAATTTTCTTAAATTTACCAAGGCTTGATTTGTGACCCAAGATGTGATCTATCCTGGAGAATGTTCTGTGAGCACTTGAGAAGAAAGTGTATTTTGCCACTTTCAGGTGGAATGTCCTATAAATATCAATTAAGTCTATTTGGTCTATTGTGTCATTTAAAGCAGGGGTCCCTGACCCCTGGGCCACAGTCCTGTACCAGTACTAGTCCGTGGTCTGTTAGGAAACAGGCCACTCAGCAGGAGGTGAGCAGCAGGTGAGCGAGCGAACTTCATCTGCCACTCCCCATTGCTCCCCATCACTCACATTACCACCTGAACCTCCCCCCCACCCCATCCATGGAAAAATTGTCTTCTACGAAACCAGTCCCTGGTGCCAAAAATGTTGGGGACCACTGATTTAAAGCTTGTGTTTCCTTATTTATTTTCTGTTTGGATGATCTGTCCATTGGTGTAAGTGAGGTGTTTAAGTCTCCCACTACAATTGTGTTACTGTCGATTTCTCCTTTTAAGGCTGTTTGCACTTGCCTTATGTATTGAGGTGTTCCTATGTTGGGTGCATAGATATTTACAATTGTTATATTCTTGGATTAATCCTTTGATCATTATGTAGTGTCCTTCCTTGTCTCTTGTAATAGTCTTTATTTTAAAGTCTACCTTGTCTGATATGAGTATTGCTACTCCAGCTTTCTTTTGCAGAATCTCTCACTTTTTAAATGAAAATTTGTTTTAAATTACAAAAGTAATCCATGCTCATTCTAAATGAGTTCCAGCAATACAGAAATAATAAGAGTAAAAATGGCCAATCCTCAGAGGTAACTGCTATTAACAGTTTGGTGTGTGTCCTTGAGGGTTTTGTGTTTTTCCTGGAAAGAGCTGACCATTTTTTTTCCCCAATTAAACAAGGTCATCACTCATTTTTTTAAAAATGTAATACAGCTTGGACATCTTTCCACATCAGTACACATATGTCTGCCTCATTCTGCTTGACAGCTGCAGCGAATTCCATGATGTTGCTTATTGTGGTTGATTTAACCACTTCCTTGTTGTGGACATTTTGGATTCTCCCTGGTGATTCATATGCAGCCAGTCCAGCCTCTGTCCACATTTGGCAACCTTTGCTTTGCAGAGGTGGGGAGCCAGAGGCCCAGGGAGGGGTTGCAAGCAGGCCAGTGTCACAGAGCAAGTTAGTGGCAGAGACAGGCTTACAATTCTGGTCTCCTGATGTGCTCTTAGCATTGAACTATATCATTACAATTATTTTTTTAATGGTCAAAGGAACTTAATATTTTTCTGAACATACTCCTGATAGGAAGAGAAAAAACCTCAGCGTTAATTTCATCTTGTGTATTTCTGAGAATTGGATTTTTCCCCAAACTTTCTCGGAGCTTTCAGTTTTCATTATGTTCTTTGTAAGAGTTCATGATTCAATATTTTTTTCCTGCACATTGTTTCTGAAGCCAATGTTTTTAATGCTAGAAGCCCCAAATCCCACTTCCCCTGAGTATGACTATTCTTGGAGACCCTGATCAAATTCCACTTTAGGGACCCAAACCCTTCCCCATCATTCACCATAACCGATGAGCCTTTCTCTCAAGGAAACAAATGTAATTATAAAATTGTGACTGTGATCTATGTTCTTATTAAGTTAATTTCTCCAAGTCCTGTAGCTAATTTTCTGAGAAAGATAAATTACCCAATTGTAACAAGTATGACATGTAATGTTTGCAGAACCCTTGTGAGAATTTGCTCTTTGCCCAGAAATTATGCTTAATTTTCCTACTAAAGGAAGGAACATTAAGCCCGCCTCCCATGGGGTAAGAGAAGTTTGATTGTAAGTGACAACTGCCCATCAAGTCATGTCCTCTTTAAAGCAGATGCCCTCAGAGCTTGGTGCTGAGTTGCAGACAAATGTTTCCAAGTCTACTGCCTCTACCACAAAGGGGTTGGTCAGAAACTGCTCAGATTTGTGAGTAAGAAGGAAGAGATGTCATTCTCAGAAAACTGACCACAGTGTTGGCAACATCTGAACGTTGTTTAGCATTGTCTTGGGCAAAAGATAAAGGGAACACAGGACTACAGAGTAACTCTTTTGTCTGATACCTGCTTCTTGGGCCAGATAGAACTCTGGCTTCTATCTTAGAATCAGAAGTGGACCCCTCTCCTGGCTCCTAGATTGTGGCTTCAAAATATCATTGCCTCCTATAAGGACTGGACTCCTTGGAGAAATGGCTGATTCCAGGTCTGGAGCAGGAAATGTACAAAATGAGCCTGGAGCATCTTGTCATACCAAATGGCAAGGAATTTATCAAAGATGACTAGGATCCTACCGAAAGACTCAAGAGGGAAATTGAAGAGGCTCCTACTGGCCAAAGACAGGACACTTTTAGCATCTATAAGGATAGCAACTGCAATGAATTAAAACACATCAAATATGTTTCGATCCGCAAATTCATAGTGACTTTCAAAAAGAAACAAAAACAAAAATACAATGGTCATCTTTAAAGGATGCCAGGAGGACCAATTCATTAGTCTGAAAACTAGTAAATACATGGAAAGAATCATTCATTCTGCTTTTCCTATATAAACTATACCTCATGATAACCACATAGTAGATGAGAGAAATTATCTTTTAATGGAAATATTCCAGCTCATAAGTGAAGAAAGAGTGATAGATTTAGAATAGGCCCATGTTTCAACCTCTAGTGAAACCATGGATCTAGGCAATGATCACCAATGGCTGCTAAGATCACAGAAAGAGAGGCAAACAGACATCACGAGTCCTCTAAGGGAAGTACAGCAGACCCACCACCGCTGCAGTATTCTTGCCAAGAAAATCAAACCTGAATGTGAATGAGCTTTTAGATCTACCAATTTGCAAGGAGACAGAAAACATGTTAAACAACACCCTGGAAATGTTATCATCAAAATTCAGACTATGGGAAACTTTACAAGACAAACAACCTGTTCCTCCAACAAATATACTATAAAAAAATAAAATGAGGTAGTGGGGAACTTATAGATTCAAAGAGACTTAAGAGATGTATCAACCAGTCACAAAGGATGGATATTTCAATCCTGATTTGAACAAATAGGAAAAAAATGTTATGAGACAGGAAAATTTGAACACTCACAGGATATTTGACGATATTAGGAATTATTTTTAAATTTCCTTGAAATTCTCTATAATAAAGAGTTAAAAAAAAAAACAAAAAAACGAACAAAACAAACCTCAATCCAGAGAAGGAAGTCTCCCTGATCTTGATGAGCACCTAAAGTGATGACCCTGGGCAAATCATTTCCCCTCTCTGAGTTCCATCTCTTCACGGTTGAGTATGCTTACAAGTGATGGGGCTCTGATGGGTTGGGATAAGCACAACTGTCCATCCAATTTAAGGGTTTTCAGTCAGAGAAGATTTCAAATCTACTCTGACCTACATTTATCTGACCCTCGTGGAACTTTGTGAAGATTAATTTTTCACCCAGCGACATACTGCATTTCTTTTATCTTAATGCAGAGTGTTTGCTGGACATTGGGGAGGGCAGATATAGAGGCAAGGGATGTTTTTGACAAGATCCAAGGACTTTCCTGACACAAATGGGCAGTTACAGTAAAGGAGGGGAGAGCCCTGGAGTGTATTCCTAGAGGAGAGATGTCTGTGAAAGTGGTGGGTGGTGTTAGGTTGGTGGCGCGAAGGTTGCATCTGTAGGTTGGCTGCCCTACATTTTCTCAGATAACATCCGCTGTTTACTTGGAAATGTTGGCTGTCATGAGGAGGAGAAGGGGCTGAAGTAAAAGGGAATTGAGAAAGATGTTATAATATGCATGGGGTCTTAACTTCCATAGAATTTTTAAAATTTATTTGTATTTTGGCTGCGTTGGGTCTTCGTTGCTGCGTGGGCTTTCTCTAGTTGCGGTGAGCGGGGACCACTCTTCGTCGCAGTGCGCGGGCTTCTCGTTGTGGTGGCTTCTCTTGTTGCAGAGCATGGGCTCTAGGCGCTCGGGCTTCAGTAGTTGTAGCACGTGGGCTCAGTAGTTGTGGCTCGCAGGCTCTAGAGTGCAGGCTCAGTGGTTGTGGCACACGGGCTTAGTTGCTTCGTGGCATGTGGGATCTTCCTGGACCAAGGCTCAAACCTGTGTCCCCTGCATTGGCAGGCGGATTCTTAACCACTGTGCCACCAGGGAAGCCCCCATAGAATATTTTGACATTATTTATTCCTTTGAGCAAGATGACACATTGTCCAGTTCCACAGCACTGACGGTCATCATCAAGACAAGGCTTCCTAGAAATCTGCAAGTCAGACAGACCCCTGTCCTTCTTTCCATGTATCAGTTAGCAATGCTTTTACTTGCAAGTATGGAAGCCACTGAATAACGGGCTTAAGTAAACAGGGTTTTTTTCTTTTTTTTTAATCACATAGCGGTACATCCAAATTAGGGGCTGTATTATCTCAGTGACTCTGAGCTGGCATCTCTTTTCCTCATGGTTATAAAATGGTTACACCAGCTCCAGGCATCACAATCTCACACCATATTAGAGGCAGTAAGGAGGAGTTACCTTCTCAGTCTCTCGTCTTTTATCAGGAAGAAAAAGTCTTTCTCAGAAGCCCCCTAGAAGACTTCCATTTATGTTTCATTGGCCAGAACTGGGTCACATACTCAACTCAATGCAAGCTGGGAGAATAAGCATTGACTTTCCCAGTCTATACTGTGGGAGGTGGGCAAGAGAGAGAGGGGTTTGGGACAGCTGTTGGGACAGGCAATCAGTAAGTTTGCTTCTTCCAAGTTTTCCTGCTCCTGAGCAGGGTTTCCTGCACTATTCACCCTTTTCTTTTAAATGGGTCTTGTAATCTCTGCCCCCCTGCCTCTGAGATATAATATGGTATGTGTATTATACCATCTACCTGAGGGTAGAGACAACTCTTGCTGTTGGATGGTGTTTGAGTTGAGCACTGCTGTTTACTCCCTACGTCTGCCTTTCCTTGTGGACATCCATTCAGGAAGGCTTGGATCTTGTAAAAAAAATGTTGGGCCTCCATCAGTCAGATAATCAGCACATGTTTACAGAGTAATCTCCATTTGCCAAGCCCTGTGGAGGGCTGGGGTAGAGTCGGTGGGGGGGTGGCGGGGAGCAGGGATGTTTAAGCAGCCACTCCTGGACTCTGGGACCACACAGGCTGGTTGGCGGAAAATGTCAGAAACCAAGGAGATGTGGAATGACAACACAGGACCACAGTAGAAGCCCTGCCTGTACAAAGCAGTCTGTAATTGTGAGCCTAATGTGGGGGCAAGAGACAGGGAGAGAAGATGCCCTAAAGGAGGTGGGTGCTGGCCTTCAAAATAAAAAAGATTTGAGAGGCTCAGAGGAGTGGGATCAGGGTCTGGACCCATGTGGCTGGATGGCAAGGATTATGTAGGACTCTATAAAGCTCTTGGTACTTTACAAACTTTAACTCCTTTCATCTCCACACCAACCAGGCCAAGTGGGTTTTATTGTCCTCATTTTACAATAGCAAGGGGCCAAGGCTCAAAGTGGTTGAATAATTTACCCAAGGTTTGCTAGCCAGCATGGAGGATAGCTTAATCACAGTTCCTGCCTACCAGTTCATTTTCCCCTATTCTCCCTTTCCTAACAGTTTTGCCCACTAGCCCAGGAGAGGTCATATGACTCAGGCCTGGCCAATCATTGTACCCTATTCCCCTCAGTTGTGATTGGTCCAGGGGTGGTCATGTGACCTGAACCAGTTCTGTAAGGAAATCAAAATGGAGTAAGAGATGGAGGGAGAGGTATGGAAGGGGCTCTGCCTTCTAGGCCCTAAGGCCCAGCTCCTGCAGCTTTTGCTTGAGTCCTGAGAGCTTCCCTAGCATTCCTCACAACCAGGGAGGTCAGCACATTCCTTAAAAAAAAAAAAAAAAAAAAAGCTTTATTAAGATATAATTCACATTACACACAATTCATCTATTTAAAATGTATAATTCAGTGGTTTCTAGTGTATTTGTACAGTTGTGCAACGATTACCACATCAGTTTTAGAACATTTTCTTCACCCCCCCCAAAGAAACTCTTTACTCCCTTTTTCCCCCAACACCCCCAGCCTTAGGCAACCACCAATCTACTTTCTGTCTCTATGGATTTATCTGTTCTGGACATTTCATATAAATGGAATCATACACTACGTGGTCCTTTGTGACTGGCTTCTTACCCTTAGCACAATATTTTCAAGGTTCAGCCGAGTTGTGGCAGCGTACATTCTTCTTTGTTGGGACTGGTTGGGGTTGGGTTTCTAGCACTTGTAAACTAAAGGTGTGGCCAGGAGTTGGAGCCACGTCTGACAGACACCAAAGCCCTCATTCTTTCTGTTTTACCTGGTGAGGCCAAGTCCTGGAGGGCTTGAAGTCCAGGCCAGAGTTTGACCTTTCTGTTGCAGACCATGGGGATTACTGAGCAGGGGAGTGACATGTTTAGAGCAGCATTTTCGTGAGACTATTCTGATGACAGTGATATTTTGTGTAGGTGTTCATCCTACACGTATGTGTATATTATATATCGTATGCAATGTGTGTACACACAAATATTTGAATGAGAAACACTGTGACTTTTCCTCTGGAAAATGAAGAAGGAACAGGATTCAAGAGAAACAGGCTACGGACTATGTTCTGAGTCTAAGTGAACCAGTGGTGCTGCATAGAAGCCCAGGTCCTCCCCTTCCTTAGGGGTCCCACTCCAGCCCCTTTCCTCCAAGAAGTCGTCAGACAACTCCTCTTAGATGTAAGCAATAGAGTCTTTGAGGGGAGGCTGAGGTCCCCCATGAGCAAAGTAGGGTTCTGGGCTGCAGAGGTGTGAGAAGTCAGGTAAAGGTGTCCTCATTTAAACTCAGGTGGTGGCACCTGGGCCTTAGGTGTCGGCTCCATCAGCTTAGGTGTGAGCTCTTTAAGGGTCACTGTCTTCTGGCTTCATCCATGCCCAAACACTGTTGATCAGCCAACTCTGGCCTGGCTTTGCCAAGAACCCTTGTGCCTAGGATGGCAAGGAGAAACGCCCAAGAAGCCGGGCAGTCAACGTAAAGGAGGGCAGGGGCAATGGTGGGGTCCATGGGGAGGCAGAGGGTGTAAGTTCCACTTAAAAAGGGGGAAGCTGCCAAGCCACCTGTGGCCCCATGAGAGATGCCAGATTTTCCCAATTTTTCTTCTAAGGAAAGAGAAGTCCAGATTTTCATGTAAAATCTAATTTTCAAATGTTAAAGTTGGCGACTGTGGATTATTGTCCTGTTGCATGTTGGGATCCATTCTTCTCCTGGCTACGTCCTGGGGGGGTGACTCTTGTGGGCAGCACCCTCGCCCTCCCTCCCCCTCCCCACTCTCTTGCCCTCTAGATTCCAGATGGGTTTGGCCAGTGGTTAGAATAGATAGATCAGAGATTGAAAATTGGGAGGTCAGGATATTTAACGCCCTTGTTGCAAGCCAGAGACTCTCCCCCGACCCTCTGAACCGCCATCTACCCACATACTGGGGCCATTGTTTTGGCAGTGATCACATTCCTCTGTGTACTGCCACAGCTCCTACACGGTGGTGGTCTCTCTCCCAGGCTATAGCTCTTGTGGTCTGGTGACCCTTCTGTCCCTCTGTCTAGGGGAGTACCGGTTCCCTGCTGCTTGTCTCTGAGTGTCTCACCATCCTTCGTTGGTTCTCTTCATCCCGTCCACGTAAATGCCTGTGTAAATAGTCCCTTCATTCTGAGCTCTCCTCAGTTAACCCTTTTGAGCATGCCCTCCCTTTCCTGCTGGGAACCACCAATATATCAGCTAATTCAATTAAAAAACAACACTGTGAGATCCAGACACACCTGGATCTGCTGTGTGAATCCTGTCAGAGGAAGCCCAGCTCACAACCCCTGCCATATGCTCCAAGCACTGCACCTGGGCAGCAGGCAGAAGCAGAAATCACTACGCAGACCAATGCAGTGCTGGGGTCAACAGGTACACCATGACCTTGTGTGGAAACCGAAGAGTCAGTCCAAAGAAGGAGAAAGCCTTGAGGTGTGTACAGCCAGTTTAATGGTTGATGAAACCATAGAGATGCCAAACTATGGAGCACCAGGGACACAGAGGCACGAAGCCTTGGGGGGAAACACTACAGCATTATCGTGGGGGAAAACAGGATCACCTAATGTTGATACTGGGAAAGAGGAGGTCCACTGGCAGCTCAGAACTATGACATTCCTCAGGGGAACATGAATCCACCCCCAAAGCAGGAGCAAGCCAGCCGCCTTCACTCCCGAACATAAATCCTCGTGCAGACCACATCATCGGCGCCGAACGTCTGCAGAGAAGGAAAACCAATCAGTGCAGATGTCTGTGCAAAAATGTTCAAAGCAGATCGCTAATAAGGCCACTTGCTGCCCTGTTAAACTCTGTAACAGACATTCAATTTCCTGTGTGGTGCGCTCACGCTCAGCCCTAAGGGTTTTTTTCTTTCTTTCTTTCTTGTTTCTTTTTTTTTTTCCCTCCCTTACACTCTGTATTGGCAGAGAGGCAACAGGGGTATAGAATTATGTTGTATGCAATTTTCCACTACTTCTGGAACCTGGGAATGCTGACGTAAAAAATGCAAGTTTCCTGGCTTTGGTTTTTTAAATTAAACTGAAGTGGGTGGCGGGGAGTATGCCATATTGGACATTTCTGAAATGGTTCTGTCTCTTTTCAAGTGACTTCAAGAGAGCAAGGGGCTTGGGCAGCTGGAACCCTGGGGTTCAGCACTGACCAGCCAGGTGGGATAGCTTCAGAGAGGGTGTAGAAGTACCTTCCAGGAAGCAATTGTCCAGCCTGGGAGACGCCTGAGATGTTGTATAAGTAATACTCAGGTTACCTGCAAGCTAGAAACATGGTCTCAACTGCAAAAGCACAGTGTCATTGGCACCCAGACCCAGCTCTGCAACTCACAGCTGGGTGAGCTGGGGCACTGCTCTGGTCTCTTGGACAGTTTGGGGATGGAGGGGGGAGGGAGTTGAGGGGAGGGGTGCAATTGAACAAGATCCCACAGCTCTTTCCAGCTACTATTCTGTGACTGTTTGTTTGTTTGCTGTGGGGAGGACACAAATCATTCCACGAATGGAGGAGCACTGTTTCTTCTGGCCTCTGAAATGATATCACTGTAAGTAAGCTGTCTCAACTCTTCCAAAAACTAGCAATTATTTATAGGCCTGCTCTCCTAGGTCTCTCACAGGCAATTGGAACAGAGACAGCAATATGTATGTTAAAAAAAACACAAAATAAAAAAAAAAAAAAAACAGAATTTCCCCACTCTGTAGACTGACGTAGATATGTTTGTTTGCAGACGTACATTTTTCTGTGGGAGGGTCCCTATCTTTCAGATTGTCAAAGGGGCCTGAGGTTAAGAGCCCTGAACTCAGAGCTTGAATATACTTGGATCTTCCCCTGGGTCCCTCAGTTGACCATGAGATGCTCTCAGGGAACATGAGTTGGGACGTTATTCAAACATGTGTGTTTCAGGGAAATACTAGTCATTAGTGATTATGAAGGAAGTAAATGCTCATCACCAGCCTCTTTTCTAAGTAGGGAACTTCTGATCACACCGGCACAGCTGTGCCTGCTCTGGACACCTTCTCTGTCCTATTCCCTTTCCTCATTAGTGAGGAATGCAGATGTTGCCGGGTGCTGGGGCAGGGTGAAGCAGGGGTTCCCGTGGAAATTCACCTCTCAGATGTCCAGACCGCTCAGAACCTTGTCAGTTTTCTGAAACTCTGCCAGCTCTATGGCCATGGAGTGTCACGTGGAAGGGCAGAGTTTGGGGACTGGACTCTATACCTGTGCTGGAATGACCGACACCTCCCCCAGGCCAACAAATGGCTTCACGAAACAAGAAGAAATCGCTACATTTCCAATCACATTTGAAATGTCCTTCTCAGCCTGCAAACTATGCTCAGAGGTTCCTGAAAGAAACTCTCGTATAATGTGCCCGAGTCGTTTAAGGGACTACACTCAATTTTCAAAGTAAGGCAATTTACAGCTGGGGGTGCTGGGAGAGCTTATTTAAGTTAACTAGAATAAATTTCCTCTTGTTATACAGAGACAGCATCTCCCTACATTTGGATTTATTAATGATAATAACCCTTGGAACAAAAGCCCACATTTTAGAACCCAAATGCCAAGAATTAATCCTCCCTTTGAGGCTCATATGTATGTCTGCTGAGCCAGGGAAGGATGCACGGGTGGAGCTGTAGTGGGAGATTTGGAAGTGGTGGAGTCTCCTAGCAGAACTGTGTCCATGCGCTGGCTGCTCAGATACTACTGAGATTAATAAAATCACACTTTCTCACGGACCACACGGAGCCTACTTAACCCTTAGCTACACTCAAGAACTCTAAAATCATCTCCCTATTTTCTATCCCTGGACCAATCAACCATATGTGCCTTTTCCTCTTAAATTTCCATGTCTCCGCCTCAAATTGCTCCCCCAACCCCATCAACTATTCCTGCCCTTGAAACAACATTAACCAGATTGCAAATGAAGCCAGTTCTTTCTCACGAAAGAATGTGAAATCATCTCAGGGAAGGACAAGAGGAGAGAGCGAGTGAGATCAAGCAGCCTCCGTTAAAGTAATAGAGACAGCTCAATTTAGGGTCTTCTTGCAGAATAAACACGTAATTTCAGGGCTGAGAGAGACCTCAGGGATCAAACTTTAGCCCAACCCCTCATTTTACAGCTCAAGGAGGGAAGGGCCATGCCCAGGTCACACAGCGAGTCCTGTCCTAGCATTCCTTGCCACCTCCTTTTCCGACATTTCAGGGTGACACTTGCTAGGGTGGGGCAGGCAGGCAGTCTTCGAGTGGAGATGTTAACAACAGGTCTGATGGAGAACAAAGGATATCATTTCCTGGTTATCCACAACAGCGTTCCCCTTTTCTAGTGGGAGCACTGGGGGGACGGGGAAGGGTATTACAAGGAAAGCTTGGTCTCTGTTCTGAAATACAAAGGGAGAGTGGCAGGGAGGTGTCCTTTCCTCTATCCTCTTTGCCCCTGTACCTAAATAAAGGGGGAGGAGGTGTGTGATTAAACTACAGGGGTTTCTAACTTGGCCTCACCAGGTATATTTTGTGTGGCCAGGGATGTTTAAAATGTTTCGATCTGATTACCTTTAAGGTAGAGCCCACCCCCCTCAGTTCTAAAGGCCCCACCCTCCACATTGTGTTAACACTGTGACTGCCCCAAATTAGCATCACTATACTTGTCTGGCTCCCGAAGGCCACTGGCGTTTATAAGTCCGGGGGTAAAAATGTTCTTTAAGGCTCTCAGTGCAGGCATACTAAAATTTCTGAAATCTTTCCCAGGCAGCAAAATGGGGAATGAGGAGGGGGTGGGGCGGTGGGGGGAATCCCTTCTGCAGAGTGAACGCTGGGACCTCCCAGAGCCCAAGCATTCGGAGCCCGGCTGGAGGGGAGGCCGGTTTAAGCAAGTCAGCGAGTCACCACAGGGATGCGTGGGTTTGTATAGAGGCTGGCAAGGCAGCCTGTCTCTAGGCCCTGCTCTGCCCTCTGAGCCACTCCTCTCTCCTGCCAACCATCTAACAGTGATTTCCTCTGACCTAAACTGTCATCTCAAGCTTTCTGCTCACATGTTAACCCAGGGCAAAGAGTGTCTCTCCCTGAATGCATGAGTGAAGATGATGATCTTGGGGCCCGCCACAGGCAACATCTGGAGAACTGTGGGCTTGTTTCAGGGTCAAGGGGCCTCGCTCACCAGGATGAGCTCGTCGTTGGCCAGCTCGCGGGTCCAGTAGGTTTTGGGGCCGTCCCCCTCGAGGAGAGTTTGTGTGCAGTGGATCTTGTTCTCATTCTCCCAAGTGGCTAAACTCTGCCGGCAGGAAAACCATTAGTGACGTTAATTACACTCTTGGCAGTGGGAGCAGAGACAACAATGAGCATGGGAGAATAATTGCTGTGCAGAGAAGCAACACATGGTCCCTGTCAGCGCGGCTCAGAACCTTCTGTGCTGTGCTGTATTGAGCCTAAATTCAGAGGGCTGACCGCGGATTTTATGGGGTATAAATATACCTTGTATTACACAAGTACACACACACACACACTCACCGAAGCAGCAAAGCCTCAGGCACATTTTACATCTCCAGGAATAAAACGGACGGCACACAATGATTCCTTTATGTCAAAATGGACGACCCCTTCAAGCAATTTGGCTATTCAAGGCACGAAGCTTCTCATATCAGAAGTACAAAATTTTAGAATGGTAAAGACACCATGTTTGTAACCACGTCTGTAGTCAGCGGATCAGGAGCTCTGTTCCTTGCATGGATTTGGGGATGAGGCCTTCCTTTCTGTTTGCCCTCATCAGACACAGCACACAGCCTGCTCTGAGAAGCCTGAGCGTCTCTGGCTCTGAGGATAAAAACACAGCCACTTCCCAGGTTACATGTCTCTAGAAAAAAATTTTTTTAAGTCTGAAGGGTCTTCATTCTGTTGTAGGTGGGAGGCAAAAGGAGGGATTCCCTGCAGTTTTACCCAGCGTCTGCACAAAGCAAAATGCTGAACAGCTGGGTTCCGAGGCTGTACTGAATGCGCACATACTTGCTTTTTAACTAACACATGGGACACATTCACTAGGCAGGGCAGGAATAAAGCCCCACTCTCCAGGCTGTCGTGTGAACCTTTGATTTTTCTTTTTTAACCAGAATTACTGTCTCTGGCAGTAGTCACCATTGGATGTCCCCAAACTGAGTCCTGCCTATCGCCAGGGCTTCTACCTTAAGACTCCCAGACCTTCCCTCTAAGCTGTCCTGCTCTTTTGTTTTTATAAACGGTGCAGTGGCTGGGGCTCCAATCCTGCCAGCTCCAAGCCCGGACATCATTTTCAGGCTGTGCTAATCTGGGGGCCAAATATTGCTTTGTGGGACAGCGTGCTCCTGGGGGTCTGTGACTCTGTGTCCTCCCAAACCCCATGCCCAGAGAGTCCCACTCTAGATCAGACAGGCACCACTCAGGAAAGGTGAAAAACAATTTCTCACTCTCTGGAATGTTATTCATTCTTTCTTTAAACCTTGGGGAGGGGAGGGAGACATTTTGTCACTTTTAAACTAAGTGCTAGCAGCAGCAAATTGTTTTTCCATCTGTCCTCAAAATGCATGAGGGGCCAACCCTCCATTCTACTCCAGAGACCAACCAAAGGCAATTTTTGCCCATCTAAAAAAGGAATTTACAACCCCTTGCTTCAGTCCACCCGTTCATCCACCCTGGGACCTATATACAAAGAAATACAGAATTCTTGCCCTTGAGGACTAAGAGAGAGCACTTAGTCCATTTTCCAGGCAGAATCTGCCTTGCTTTTGGAAAGATTCCGTCGTTTCCTTTAAGAAACCAAACTGAGGGCGGGCGGGAGAGGTCCCGGGGCCATCGAGACTGCTGAAACTGGATCCAGAGCATTCTCAGGGCGCCCAGGGACCCGGGCGGGCGGGACTCGAGAGCTGCCGCTCCACCTGCGGCAGGAAACGTGGCAGCCTCGGGGAGGGAACCTGGTGGCCCTGAAACCTCCTCCTCCCCGCCGCCTCCTGCGCTCGCGCTGAGGATCGCAGCAAAACGCTGCTGCGGAAGCCCCTGCAAGGAACGCGGTGCAACCCACAGCCCGCACTTTAGGCGCGGCTGTTAGCACCTCGGGAGGCGACTTAGGGATAAGGTTGGGGAGGGGTTGGGGTAGGCCTTTCTCTTGAGCCCAGGGCAACGCGGTGCACAGATCCTCTCTTCAAACAGCCGGTGCACACGCCCCGCAAGGAAAGGGCGCCACAGGCTGCAAAAGGAGCCGGGGGTTCGTCTGGCTGCAGCGGTTCACGGGTAGGGAGCGGGGACGCGGGAACGCTGCCCAGACTCTGGGGCCTCACCCTGCACTTGCGTCCGTCCACTGTCTCCTCCTCAAAGCCTTCTCCGACCTTGAAGTTGATCTCAGTCGTGCGCACCGTGGTGGATGTCTTGATGTAAAACTGATCCCCGTCCTGGCGGATCTCCACGTGCGGCTTGGACGCAGCCGCCACCGCCACTTTCCTCAGCATGGCGTTCACACCTGCGCCGGGAAGAAAGAGTGCGACTCACGGGGACTCGCCACCCGCTAGTCATCCCAGGACTGGCCCGGCACTTCTCAAACCCTCTGACTATATATAGATGGGGGCCTTAAAACTGATTCATTCCTCCCCCTGCCCTCGCCCTGATTTTTTTTTTTTCCGAGGTGAGCAACTGAGGCTCAGAGAGGGTAAGCGGCCTTCCCTGAGCAGCACAGTGTATTTCGTGGTAGGGCCTGATCTCAAACTGAGTCGCCAGTTTTAAAGTCCCTGACCCACCTAGGACTTCAGTAATAACCTCTCCTCGCGATTAGCTAGCTCGAGATAAAGGCCGAACCGTCGGGGAAAGCGCCAAGCATCCAGCAAACGCTCTCTGGATGCGCGGATCCCGGGCTCTACTCGCCACTTCTAGATGGGGTGTGCCTTGGAATTCGCCCCAATCTATCGCACCGGGGACTCCCTCTTGCCTGGCGTTGGTCCCTAAAGCCCACCCTCTGCGGGTCGGGGGCACCGCCGGCTGCTACTCCCCGTCGGGGCGCGCCGTCCGCGCCAGCTTACCCAGAGCCTTGAGCAGCTCGTCGAAATTCTCGCTGCTGCGCATCTTCCAGGTGCCGGCGAAATTGGGCATCTTGGCAGTGGTGGCGGCGGCGGGAAGGTGGCGGCAGGCACGGACAGCTGCGGCGCAGCGGGCACACTCCAAGCTGCAAGGCGGAGACTGCGGCTCTGCGCCCAGCCCCACGCGCCTTGAGTCTCCGGGAGAGCGCCCCCAACCCCCGCGCTGCTCCAAGCACCGCCCCGCCAGCACCGCCCCTGCCCCCCGCGGCCCCTACCCAGCGTGAGCCCTGCTCCCAGCCCTACCGTGCCCCACTCTGCCCTTTGGCGTTCCAGTCTCCAGTGGTGCAGGCTTGGCACCAGCTCTCCTACAACTCTGGGTGGGGGGTGGCGCCTCTGCCACCCCCAGGCTACTCACATCCTTCTTTAAAGTGGGTGGTGGGAGAGGGTTAGCTGAAACAAGATTGGCCAAGAGGGGCAAATTGTTGAAGCTAGGCGGTGGGGACTTGGGAAAATCATTATACCATTCCCTCTACTTTTGCATTTGTTTGAGAATATACATAATATAAAGTTAAAATAAGTGGGTAGTGGGTCCACCAGGGGCTGAGAGACTTTCCCCACTCCCAGTCGCCTCCACTCGCAGTCTGGGATCCTATTCCGCACCCCTCCTACCCCCCCAACCCCCCAACCTCCATAACACCACCACCACCAGCATCACCACCACCACAAACAGGACCATGGGAGCAAGTGGCGGAAAAACCTCAAACCACTCCAGCACCGTCTGGGCGCTGCTGTGCAGAACCCAGGATCGCGCGAGATTGTGGGTCCTCCACGTTGGTAGGGCGGGAGGGAGCCCAGGCTGCTGTACCCTTGTGGGTAGCTCAGACATACTGCGGTTCGAGAGGGGTGGACTGAATAAGCTCCAGAACCCTGGGTAGGAGCGACCTGTTTTGCAGAAAAGTGAGGCTTTGTGCTCGCAGGCAAGCTGGGAGGGCCAAGTGGAGGAAGTCTTCTCTCTTCTCCCTTTGATCCCAAATACGTACCATAGCTAAAGCCCCCTCAGTGTCTCCTCTACGGAAGTACAGGAGTACAGACGCTTCACCGCAGCTCTTAGAGCTGTCTACAGCAGACCCTAAAATTCCCTTCCAGTCTCTTTCCACTATTCGGCCATCAGTATGCCTTGGCAAACTACGTAACTCAGGATTCTAGAACCTGCCATGCATCTTCCCACCTCCAAGCCTTTGCCCCTGCTGTGCCCTCTCCCTGGAATGCCCTTTTCCTCCTCGGGTTAATAAAATCTTGCCCACTCATGAAAGTCCATCTTTATGCTGTCTCTTTTGAAATATCGTTTCCTAATCAAATATGATTATTTTTCTCTGAACCCACAGAATCCGTGTTTGGTCCTGCTCTTTTTTCAGTTTTAATCCTGCTATAAACTGAACTCCTGGAGGGCAGGGACTGAGCGTTTATCAACTTGTCCTCTCTTCCACAGGCTTAGCCAGGTGGGGCTCAATCAATAAGCACTGATTTGAGAAGGGTGTATGTGTCCTGCAGCCCAGAGGTAGTGTGGGTGTGAAGATTTCCGGAGGGACTGTAGGAATCTGTGCTGAGTGCCTGCTGAACAGGGCTCTGGACCTTTGGAGGTGTCTGGGGCTGGGCTCCTGCCCTGAGGCCCTGAGGAGCTGTCCTAGAAAGCAGCTGAGGACAGGAGAAGGGAGAGGAGCCATCACCAGCTGGAAAGGGGTGTGGGCAGAGCCAGCTTTACGGACGTGAGACCTATGTAGTCACACGGGGCCATGCACTTGGAAGGGCCCAGTGGTTGGTTCAATGATCTGCTACTGCCATCTTGAAATTCTTAATCATTTTTGGGCAAGGGGTCCTGTATTTTCATTTTGCACCGGATCCACAGATTATGTACCTGATCCTGAGTGTGGGAGGCAGAGGATAGGGCTGCCACAGAATCAAACCCACTTGAGAGAGCGTCTGGTATCCGTACAGTGAGGAGGCAAAACAGGGGTGCCATCCATCTAACACAAGCCTCTGCCCCCATCCAATTCTCCCCCGCAACATGGCCTCCACCATTTTCAGATCAGGCTGGGGAGGGGCTGGAGCTGGACAGTGGAGGGCAGCAACGCTGGGAGTCAAGACCATAGGGGAAGCTGTAAGGGTGACTGAAAGGTGTGCAAAGGGGGAAAGAGGAAAAGAGGCAGGAGGGGAAGTCATGGTATAGGAATAGAGAGGATGGGGCCAGAGGGGTCAGATGAAGGGGCCCACCCCCAGGTTGGGGCTGGTATGATGGAGGACATTGGTGCATTGTCCAGGCACAGAGCAAGGGTGGGAGAAGGATCCAGGAAGGGGAGGGCACAGCCAGGTCAGAGTGTGAGATTGTCCTGGGGTCCTGTGAACCCACCGTCCTTGTTAATGAAGTTCAGAGCTGGCCAGGGCAGACAGGAGGGGCTAAGACTTCTCAGATGCCCCAAACGTTATGAATGGTCACATGGAGGGGGGGAGGGCAGCTCCTATCACTGGCCTGGCTACTAGGGGAACCCGAGAGCCAAAGGGCAGCGCAAACCCTACCACTGTGTTATTTCTGAGGACCCAGCCTGAGGATCCAGAGCAGGGCTCCTGCCGTGGGGGAAGATCTAACTCTTGGCCTGGGACTCAGGACAGATCGGCAGAATCACCCCAAATCCTCCGCACCTCCCTGCCCTCTCTCATTCCTTCTCTCGTTTCCCCCTTCCATTCACTAACCTTGCCAGGCACCTCTCTGAGCTGGGAACTGGGTTGGGCCCTGGAAATAGTGACCAATCAAAATCCAGGTCCTGTCTTGAGGGTCCAACATTTAACTGGGGGAAAAAAACCTAGAAAATCTGCAATCTCCATGTGGGCTAATAGTGCCTATGAGGCAGGCTTTTAGCCCAGCCTGTTTTGAGCCTTAAGAGTCTATCAAGGGAATTCCCTGGCCGTCCAGTGGTTAGGATTCCATGCTTCCACTGCAGGGGGCCCGGGTTTGATCCCTGGTGGGAAAACTAAGATCCCACAAGCTGCACACGCAGCTTAAAAAAAATAAGAAGATTCTATCCAGAGAGGCTAAGGGAGTGAGGGGGTATGATCAGGAAGAACATGTGCAAAGCCAGGAGCTGTAGAACAGGGCTACGTGTTTGGGGACCACGTGTCCTTTGGCATGGCTGGAGCGCCTTGTCTGAGGGGCGTGAGGCCGGAGGTGACATAGGAGGTGAGCAGAAGTAACTCCACTAAGTGCACACAGCCACGAAGCAGTGCTCCTGGGGGGCACATAGAAGGGTTTTAGCGGAGGCGAGCCATGGTCCTATGGCATTTTGGGGAAAGTAGATTTGCCACTGCTTCAGTGTGGAGGATGGATCAGATGGGGCAAACATTGCCGGAGGCCCAGGGAGGAAACTGTGCCCTGCATGGGCAAGCAGAAGTGCTATTGGCAGTGGAGCCTGGAAGGGGACGGGTTAGAGAATGGTGGTTCCTGATCGCCAGTCTGTGACTTGAGCCAGGCATCCCAGCAACCTGGAGGTGCTTTCTAGGAATCAGATTCCCAGGTCTGGCCCTGGAGCTTTGGATTCAGTAAGTCAGGGAAGGGCCCAGGGAGCTCTGTTTGACAAGTCTTCAGGGTGATTCTCCTTGTACAGCCAGGTTGGCCTTACCATATTGTATGACCAGCTACGCCTGGCAGGGAAGGGGAAGGGGAAGTAGATGGAAGGGACCAGGGTGACTCCCTGGTGTCTGGATTGTACACTAGGTGGTCTGATTTGCTGCTAGGGGAGCACACGGGCAGGAGATCAGTCCTGTTTGGGATGTGTTGGGTGTGAGTTGTCTGGGGCATCCAGGACGTAGCGGGCAGCAGGCAGTGTGGTCCTAGAGTTCTGGAGAGAGATCTGAGATGAAGACAGTGGTGTGGGTGTTGCATGCGGGGGGCAGTTGAAGCCATGAGTGTGGGTGAGATGTCCCAGGACAGGGCACAGATAGGGAAGAGCAGACGGCTGAGGTGGAGCTTGGAAACTCTCAGCGTATAGGGGGCAGGTGAGCAGGGGAGAGCCAAAGGAAGCAGGAAGAAAAGCAGAGGGGGATGTCTTACCAGGTAGGAGCACAGCATTGTACAAAACGAGGGATGGGCCAACAGTACCAGCTGCTCCAGAGAGGTTCATGGAGGCAGGGGAGGGAAGAGGTGACTCAGGTGACTGCAACCAGAGCAGTGTCAGAAGGTGGTGGAGTCTGAAAGCAGGCTGCAACGGGTTGAGTTTGGAATGGAAAGAGTGAAATGGAAGCAGAGAACGTAGACTCTTCTTTAGAAAAGCAAGGCAATATGGGGGAGAGGAGAGAGAGAGATTAGCAGTTATGAGAGGAGGTGGAATCAAAAGGACTATTGGGGGGGTGTTTGCATTTTGGGTGGAGGAGATTTGATATTTATAGGCTGAAGGCAGAAACTAAAGGAAAGGTAGAAGATGCAGGAGAAAGAGAAGATGGACACAGGTGGTAAAGGGGAGAGAAGATGAGACCCAGAGTGCAGGTGTGTACCTTCAGGGTGAGGCAAGAGGAAAGGGAGCTAGAAGTGAAGGGAGCTCCTCAGTTCTCTCCTTTCCCCATTAAGTAGGGGATGGTCTTCTGTAAAGAGTGAGAGGAAGGTTGCAAGGTTGGGCTCTTGGCCTTGGAATAGCCCCTTCTGGAAATGGGAGAGGTGACTCAGGCTGCACAGAAGGGATGCTGGGCACGAAGCAGGCTCCAGTGAGGTCTGACAGGACTGGGGCGGGGAGAAAATGGAGGGGCTCGAGCTCCGGATGGCCCGTGAAGTTGAAGAACGTGTATCCTGGGGGCTGGCAGGAAGGTGGGCGTGGTTAGAGAGCAAGATGCTGGACTTTAGGATAATGAAACCATCTTTAAGATGCTGATGTATGCTATGAATCTTAAAGAAGGACATTTGGTATGCAGCATTTCCGGAATCTCATATCTGTGAAATATCCTGCAAGACTGGTGTGGCACCAAACCCACTTTGATCGATTCCACTAAAAGACAATGGGGGCCGCGGAAGATTTTTAAGGAGAAAAGTGACTTCGTCAGATTACATTGTAAACAGATCCCTCTGGTGACCTGTATGGAGGATGAATTGAAGGAGACTGAGAGCTAATGCATGGAAACCAATGAGGAATTTACTGCCACAGTCCAGGCAGGAGATAAAGAGGGCTCAAGCCTGAGAAGGGAGCAGATTGAGAAATATTTAGAAAGTAAAATCAGTAGGGCAAGGGGACTGAAGGAGAAAGCTATATATGTGTGTGTTAGGGGGTCCTAGCTTAGAGGTGGCATGGAAGGTGAGAGACCCAACCCAGATAGATAATTTCATGAGAAGAATGTTGAGGTCCACATTGGATGATATAATAGCTTTGAGGTTCATGGGGACATACAGATGGAACTATTAGGAGGTGAAATTCCGTAAAACAACAGCAGGGAGCATTCGGGAGGGCCTCTGCGATGAGGAATTCAGTCTGTCATAGTGTGGGGCTCTGGGGGTAGAGAAAAAGCCTGGTCTGGGATGAAGGTCTGGGTTAATATGCATGACAACATTTGAATTTCAGGCTTCAGAGTGGGTCTCTGCTGGGGCAGTGGGAGGCCAGGTGACAGGGGCCTAGAGTTTCAAATGGAATTCTGGTGACAAATGGTCTGGGAGCGGGTTAGTGCCCTGCCTGGGCAGCCAAGAAAGGGTGTCAAACTCTGGCCCCTTACTCCTTAGTCCAAGGAGATTCAACTGGCACTGGCAGGTGGGCAAAGGTGACTTCTTGGCTGAACACAGCTACACACTGTCAATCAAATCTACATCTACGGGATTCTAGCATATTCCCAGGGTGCCCTGTGTATTTGTTGCATGCTCACACACACATGTGCTTACCGTCAGGATCCTCTTTTTGTTTTGATCTTTGAATCTCTAGAGCAAAAAGACTCTTTTGGAACATAAGATGCATGGGTAGATTCATCCACTCAGCATTTTGGGAGGGGATACTGTGGGCCAGACATGGGGTTAAGAGATGAAGGGACATCGTTCCAGAGCTCACAGCCTGGTGGGGAAGACACATGCACCAAATAAAGTTTGAGACAATGTGGTAAGTGCTATGAAGGGGGAAGGGGAGGCACTTTGGGAGCCCAGGGGAGGGCGTCTCACTTCCAGGGCATCTGAACTTCCCAGAGAAGGTGACATTAAGCTTAAGCGGGGCTCTGAAGGGTGAATAGGATTTCAACAGGCAGACAGAGGAAAGGACAGAGGAAACAGCAGAGGCAAAGGGCTGGAGCCAAGCAGGGCTCTGAGGCCCCTTACACCTCCAATGGGGAACCGGTCTCTCTCTCAGAACCAGATGGCCTCACTTTAGGATCCAGGGACGCCGGAATCCAGGCCAAGTGTGGATGTCATCAGCTACCTGCAGTCGCCTATGGGATGAGGCCAATTCCTGGCACTTCCTCCCTGACGCAGATTTCTCAGGGGCCTGGGCCGTCTCTCCAAGACCCCTTTGTTCTCTGGCTGGCAGCTCTTGCCTTCGCAGACCCCATGTTGCCAGCTCCTCCCAGGCCGCTGACCTGCATCCCTGTCGGGGGGTATTTCTGCTGAGCTTTGCTACTTTTGCCTGGAGGCACGCCAGGGCCTCAGCCTCCCAGGGGCCCTGCTGGCCTGGCCCCATGCCCTTAGGCGGGCGGAATTCATGCTGGAAGAATGGAGGTCAGAGTTCAGTCCCGAAAGCTGGGGCCTACGAGAGTCCCAGTGGGGGTCTTCAGGACAGCTCTCTGTAGTGGGGGCTGGGGACACTGAGCCGGACAATCTGGAAGTCAGCAGAACAGGACAAAGAAGAACTGGATTCCCGGGCAAGGCTGGGGATGGAGCTGCACTTGCCCTGCTGGGTAGGTTTCTTCTAGGTTAATGGAGTGGAAGGAGCG
This sequence comes from Delphinapterus leucas, assembly GCF_059928025.1. Classification (NCBI taxonomy): domain Eukaryota; kingdom Metazoa; phylum Chordata; class Mammalia; order Artiodactyla; family Monodontidae; genus Delphinapterus; species Delphinapterus leucas. The sequence goes on along the minus strand of NC_143130.1, from coordinate 61,189,320 downwards.
CTGGACTGGGAGTCAAGGAGCAGAGGCAGCACCAGGGCTGAAGGGGTCCTGGGGATCATGGAGACCCACAGTAGAATTAAGGCAAGTAGCTAACATTTATTGAGCTTTTACTATGTGCCAGGCACTGTAGTAAGTGTTTCATGAGTATTCATTCCTTTTTTTTTTTTTTTGCAGTACACGGGCCTCTCACTGTTGTGGCCTCTCCCGTTGCAGAGCACAGGCTCCGGACGCACAGGCTCAGCGGCCATGGCTCACGGGCCCAGCTGCTCCGCGGCATGTGGGACCCTCCCGGACCGGGGCATGAACCCGCGTCCCCTGCATCGGCAGGCGGACTCTCAACCACTGCGCCACCACGGAAGCCCCATTCATTTTTTACTACTGTCCTGTGAGTGGTACTCATTTATAGATGAGGGAACTGAAGCACTGGAGATGAAGTACCAGTTCAATGTCACTCAGCTAGCTAAGACAGATCTGAGAGGTGAACCCAGGTGGGCTGGCCCCAGATTCATGCTCTTACCACCCCGCTCCACTGGTTTATTGTACAGATGGGGACCTAGAAGCCCAGAAACAGGTGCCTGGCCCCAGGTCAAACAGTGGAGCAGGGTGGAGCCCTCATCCTTGCCCGCCAGCCCCAGCGGTCTTGGGCTTGTGGAGGTCTCTGGGGCCTGGGATGTCTGATCACATGAATGCTAATGAGGACAACTCTGCCTAAAACCAGAACCAGGAGAAAGAGGTGTGGCAGGTCCATGTCTCTGTGGACCAGGACTTCAGTCCTGGATTGCCACTGAGTGGCCGTACAACACGGAGCAACACAGCAGCTGCCGGGAACCTGTGTTTCCTCCTCTGTAAAGTAAAAATGAGAATACCAACCACGCCTGCCTAAAACATCAAATGAATTAATACATTCACCAACAGGCTATTGGGAGCTCTGGCTTCTCCTTTAAGTGATCGTTTCACTCATTCATCAAATATTTATTAAGCACCTATTATGTACCAGGCTCTGAAGTTCTCAAAATAACTCTGTGGCTTTTGTTATACCCATTTTATAGATTTAAAAACTGAGGTGAGAGGTTGGGTGACTTGTTCAAGGTCACAGAAGTCAGGCAGAGCCAGGAATTGAATCTGTGATCGTCCGAGCCTCCTAGGAGCTGATGAGTGAGGCTGGTTCCCAACCCCCATGGTGCCACAGAATAGCGGGGAAGGGGGAAGACAGAGCAGAAAGCAAACCTAATAACTTCCCTGTAGCAGGCACAGTGACAGAAGGGGGTTTTAAGAGGTTTAGGAGGAGGAAGAAAGGATGGTGCCAAGGGCAGTCCCGGAAGGCTTCAGAGAAACGACGACCCTTGAGCTGAAGCTTAAAACTTCATTTACCAGGTGAACCTTTCAGACAGAGGGAACAGCAAGAGCACAAATCTGGTAGCTTGAAAGGCAGGGAAACGAAGGAAAGGAAGGGAGAGGAAGGTAAGCGGAGGAGGGGATCTCTCAGGTGCGGCAGGGGAGTGGGTGGAGCTGAGAGCTGGGAGACAGACTGTGAGGGGAGCAGGGAGGTGCTGGGGGGAGGCTGCCACACCTGCCGGAGGATGCTGCAGCCTGTCCTGGGGCATTGTTGCTACGGGACAGGGAAGGCGAGCAGCCCAGGTACAGAGGTCGCATGCAGATGTATAGCATGAGGTCCCCACAGTGTTAGTCTAAAATGGAAGACGTTGCCAACATTAAAAATCAGAAGATTTCACACGTAAATCCAGATTTCTGGCTCCTCTTGAAAACTCAAATGATTGAGTAACATGGGGCTGACTTCCTGTATAAGAAGCTGTTATGGGTTACATTGTGTCCCCCCCAAATCATATGTTGAAGTCCAAAATGAGGTCATTAGGGTGGACCCTGATCCGATATGACTGGTGTTCTTACAAAAGGGGAAAATGTGGACAGAGACACACATAGAGGGAAGATGATGCGAGGAGACACTGGGGGAGGATGGCCATCCACCAGCCAAGGAGAGAGGCCTGGAACAGATTCTCCCACACAGCCCTCAGAAGGAACCAGCCCTGCCAACACCTGATTCTGGACTCCTGCAGAACCCTGGACAGCAAATTCCTGTTGTTGAAGCCCGCCGGTTGTAGTACATTGTTACAGCAGCAGGAGAGTGAAGGCTAGCTGAGCCTCCCCTTGGCCCTGCCCCCATTCCCCGCCCCTGCCTGGTCCTTGCAGTGGTGGAGGTGGAGACTCTGCCATTTCACCCCATGTCTCTGCCCCACTGTGATGCAGGGGCTCTGAGGACACCCCAGCATAACCTGCTTCACTGAGGAGCAGCAGAAGGGACGGAAGGACTTGGTGGGCCTGGTCGGTGGGCTAGCGGCCCATCTTGTCTGTGAGGTTTGAACTCAGGAGAACCACAGTCAGTACTTGGAAGGAAGGGAACAGTCTCTTTAGATCATCTGAGCTTCAAGGGACTTCCTGATTGACTGGGCTCTGTGGTCAAGCGTCAGAGTCACCTGGGAGCTTTTGGGAAATGCAGAATCCCAGGTCCCAGCATAACCCGCTGAATCAGATCCTGCATTTGAACAAGATCCCCAGGTATCATATTCAAATTTGACAAGCCCTAGTTCTTAAACTTGGCTGTGCATTGGAAACTGGGGACTCCAAGTGAACACTAATGCCTGGGTACCTCCCCAAGAGATGCTGATATAATTGTTTTAGGATGTGGTTTGGACATCAGATTTTAATATTTTTATGTATTTGTTTGTTTGTTTATTGCCTGCAAGTAAAGGCATGCAAATATTACTAGTGCATATAACAGAAGTTCTGAGAACTGAGTACAAATATTGCGTTCTCGCTGTTAGCTCTTTATTCACCAAACTCACCGGCATCACAAATAAACTTCTTCCATCCTCGTTATTGCCCAACACCCAGAGGATGCTCTTCCTAATACGGATGCCTTCCCTTCCCCTGTCATAGCTGTCCTGGGATTCTATTTAAGTGCTAACTTCAGTGCCCTCCTGGACATATTCTGGGGGTATTTCATCATGTGTTTGTCTAGTGCCATTTTTAAAGCACAGTAAATAAACTAGCTCAGCTAGGGTAAAAAAGATTAAGTAACAATAGAAAATTAAAAGAAAAGAAAAACATATTGATCAGAGGGCCTCTCACAGGCAAAACAAATTAAAAAGGACCTGTAAATATGAGAATGATTTCTACACCTATAATGGAAGAGAAATGGGGAAAGAATCAGTTGTACCACATACAGTTTGTAAGAATTAAATGACTATTTATTAAGTGAATGAATAAAACTTGGCTGCACATTGCAATCACTGGGGTCTCCAAGTGACCACAAATGCCTGAGTGCCTCCGCCAGAGGCTCTGATACAATCATTCTAGGGTGTGGCTTGACATCAGATTTTTAATAGCTTCTCAGGTTATTATAATGTACAGCCAAATTAGGGAACTGCTGGTCTATTGTAGGTATTTTAAAAAATATTTATTTTATTTATTTGGAGAAATGTCTATTTAGGTCTTTGCCCATTTTTGGATTGGGTTGTTTGTTTTTTTGTTATTGAGCTGCATGAGCTGCTTGTATATTTTGGAGATTAATCCTTTGTCAGTTGCTTCATTTGCAAATATTTTCTCCCATTCTGAGGGTTGTCTTTTGGTCTTGTTTATGGTTTCCTTTGCTGTGCAAAAGCTTTGAAGTTTCATTAGGTATTTATTTTCTTTATTTTTTTGGCTGCATCGGATCTTAGTTGTGGCACGCGGGATCTTCGTTGAGGCATTTGGCATCTTTCATTGCGGCACAGGCTCTTCGTTGTGATGCACTGGCTTCTCTCTAACTGTGGTGTGCAGATTTTCTTTCTCTAGTTGTGGCACGTGGGCTCCAGGGTGCATGGGCTCTGCAGTTTGCAGCACTCAGGCTCTGGTTGAGCCACGCGAGCTCAGTAGTTGTGGCGTGCATGCTTAGTTGCCTGTGGCATGTGGGATCTTAGTTCCCCAACCAGGGATCGAACCCTCGTCCCCTGCATTGGATGGTGGATTCTTTACCACTGGACCACCAGGGAAGTCCCTATTGTAGGTATTTACACCAACTCCCCTTCCCATCAAAAAACGTTTATATCAAGTAACAAAACTAGAGCTGGGAGGTCCAGCTAGAGAACCCCAAGATGACCCTGGCTGTCTGGGGAGGGGTCCCTGAAGATGGCCCCCTGACCAGTGAAAGGCCTGCTCAGGGCACCATTTGGGTGAGTTGAGAAGGCTCTTGTCCTTGGACTGTAGCATTTAAGTCCTGGGAGGGACTTGGAAATATTGTCTAAAGCCCAAAGATGTTAAGTGATTTACCCAAGATCCCATGACTATTCTTGGTAGAGCTGGGACCTGTGGGTGGGTGTCTGAGTCCCTGTTGGAAAACTCTGTTGCTCAAAGTCAGTGGTATAGTCTCTCCCCTGGGGCCTGGAAACCACTGTCATGTGTGCTGTCATAAAAGGGTCATGGCCTGAAGCACTGGGTCAACTCTGGGCCCCTGCTGTGAAATCCAAGATATGTCCAACTCTGATGAACTTCAGGAAAGGAAAACAGGCTGCAGCTGACTCTGAAGACCAGATGGTTCTAATGAAGGTAGAAGGGAAACCATTTCTTCTTGGAAACCATCAAGGGACCAGCAGAGGTAGTGGAGGCAGGACCCTGCTCCCAAATTTGCGGGGGGTCCCAGTCCACCGCCTGCACTGTGGACATTAGTCAATGTGATAGGCAGCTGGGGCTTTCAGGGTGCAAATATTGGACTTGAGGTTGAAATTACTTTTCATTTGCTTCCATTGATGCCCATCAATGTTTTTCACTAAGTAGCTGAGACAGTTGGGGGTAAGAGAGTGTAAGGGAAAGAACATGGGCTCTGGAGTCCTGAGGACCAAGGTTTGAGACCCGTGCCTCTTTAACTAGCTGTGTGAACTTGGGCCAGTCACTCAACCTCTCTGAGGTTGGTTCGTGTCTGTGAACTGGAGGTATAATAATGCTGATACTCGTAGACCTCCCCTGGTTCTGGGAGGATCACATGAGATAATGTATGTGAACACATACTGTTAAGGGCAATGCCTGTTAGACAGATGCCCGTGCTTTGTACACTGTTAAGGGTGATGACTATGTTAGGCAGTGCATGCATGCACATGTAATGACAAACCATCTATCTGAATTCGAATGTGTACATATATGCACAGGTCCAAGATCCCTTATTTGAATCCCTTGGGACCAGATGGGTTTCAGATGTTGAACTATGCAGATTTTCAAAATTAATATGATTCCCCATAATCAAGCACCTTAAAATTACCACAGAGAAACATGCATAGTCACACGAAATTGGATAAAGAATAAACGACCTCATGTCAGTTTGGATCTGGTTATGCCTCCTAATAAGTTAGGAAGAAGTGTTCTGGTTTCAGAATGTTTGGGGTTTCAGAATTTTGAAAAAGGGATTGCAGACCTGTGTCACAACGGCTGTGATGTATTGCACATAATGTCTTGTGTGCCTGGCACTATGCCTGGTGCTTCACACACTTTTGCTCCTTAATCCTGCCCATGTCCTGTGAGGATGGAAGGTGTTGTCAGCTTCATGGGGTGAGCTGTGTGCAGGACTCCCCCATGGGCTTGGCTGTGAATGGCCGCATTGGCCAGTTGAGTCAGGGTGGAGAAGACGCCCTTGCTAGGAAGACATCCTGGCATGGGGCCCTGCCATGGTCCACTCACTCCTGTTCCTCCGTTCCCTAAAGTATATCTTTAACACTAAAGCAAGGCCCATGTCCTGTTAGCCCACTGATTCAATTGTTGCTTTTGTTCTTTCTTAAATTCGCTTGGCCTTTGCTTCAGTGGTTTAAGTTTTGGCATTTCTTTTGTTCTGTAGGTGTGTGTGTGTGTGTGTGTGTGTGCGTGCACACATGCGCCAGCCCTTGTGTGTCTGTATCTGGGTGTGTGTTTGTGTGCACTTGGTCTCTGGGGTGGGCTGGGGCGTGTCTGCCTGCCTTGTGTCTCTCTGCTCTGTGTGTGACTCGGTGTGCCTGCCCAGGTGTGTCTATGTCTCCGTGTGTTCAGACACCTGTGTGTCTTGCGTATCTCCGTGTTAGGGTGACAAACTGTCCCAGTTTGCCTGGGGCTGAGAGGGTTTCCAATACATAGGACTTTTTTTTTTTTTTTTGCAGTACGCAGGCTGTTGTGGCCTCTCCCATTGCAGAGCACAGGCTCCGGACGCGCAGGCTCAGCGGCCATGGCTCACGGGCCCAGCCACTCCACGGCATGTGGGATCTTCCCGGACCGGGGTACGAACCCGTGTCCCCTGCATCGGCAGGCGGACTCTCAACCACTGCGCCACCAGGGAAGCTCGGACATAGGACTTTGAGTGGTAAAATGGGAAAGTCTTGCACAAGCCGGGATGAGTTGGTCACCCTATTTCCAGTGGAGTTCTATCTGGATAATCATGCTCCGTGATTGTGCTAATGTGTACGCTTCCTCTGCGAGTCTGCAAACTGTGTGTCTGCAAACAGATACATCTCTGTGTGTCCATCTCTGTGTGCTCAGTCTCTACGAGTTTGTATCTGCATGCTCTGGGGGGTTCTCTCTGTGTGGGTTGTCTCTGTATATGTCTGTGAATCTCCCTGCCTGGGAGCCTGTGTCTGAGGGGCATGTGAGACTGGGCCCTCTCTGGGGGGCCCTGTCCAGTCATGTGTGTCCCTGCTGTGGGATTGTTGCCAAGATGTCCCCTCCTGTGGCTCAGCTGCCCTCTCTTCTCATCCCCACTTCCCAATGATGCTCTCTTTCAGCCCATCCCCTCCGCATCCTCAGGCCTGGGCCCAGCCCAGAACCATCACAACAGATGATTCACTCTCACATTCCACTTCCCAGCACCCTCCGTCCTGCATGAGATCTTTCCTGGTATCCCTGTCTCTCCTCCATACCCCTTGTCCCTATACCCTCCACTTTCCCCTAATGCCTCTTCTTGAAGTCTTACCTCAATGTCCTCCTGCTCTGTGAATACTTCCCTGTCCATACCAGGCAGAGTCAAGCATTCCTTCCTCTGCCCTCCTACAGGCAGAGGAAGGAAGCTGGGTCAGTTTCCCACAGGTGGAGGGAGCAGAGGAGAAAGGAAGGGAACTCACCATTTATTGAGCACCTCCAGGTGCCAGGGACCAGGCTAGGCCCCTGCCACATTGTCATTTCATTCTTACAACCATCCTGTGAGGTAGCTGTCCTCATGGCTGCTTTTCATGTCAAGCAACCAAAGCTCAGAGAGGCTGAGGTACTGGCCCAAAGCCACACAGCTAGGAGGTGGTGGAGCTGGTCCCAAAGTCCAGACTCCTTCCACCCGGCCACCTTGTCGATGACATTTGTAAATGCAGGTGTACATCTGCCTGCCCCATTGGCCCGTGGGCCTTTTGTAGGCTGAGACCAAGTTCAATTTGTCTCCATGGCCCCAGCATTCAGTGCAGGCGCGGGCACTCAGCGGGCACTTCATAAACGTTTACTGAATGAATGCCTGCTCTCGAAGATGACAACCTCAGCTTTCATTAGTCTGATTTATACAAGTGCTGGGATCCTCTGGGCTGCAAGGTTGGGGAAAAGTTGGCTATAATTTATCAGAAAACACAGCAACTGTCCCAGCTTCCCTTTCAGTGCAAAGAGAAGGTAAATTGATGGCTAACAGCCCTGCACCGGGAAGGGCCCCCATCCTGGCTAACAGTGTGCGCAGCAGGTGATAGAACTGGTCCCCAGCCATCCCCCATGTGGGCCCATCCACCTGCTGCCTGGAGGTAGCCACAGGGGGGTCAGCTGCCTCTCATCGATCACCCTGCTCAGGATGCCAAATGGTGCCTTTGAAAGTCCATAAAGGGAGAGACACCCGTTCATCCCTGATCAATCACCTCTTGCCGCCCCTTGCGCGGCACGTGCGGGCACAGCACAAAGCCTGCTCGTCACGGGTGCTCAATCACCATGGCGGGATTAATGGTTTTTCAGATGAGAGCAACACCCACCTCCTTCTCCCTCATCCCCCAGCCAGGCGTCTCCAGGACAATGCTGCAGTGGCCGGAGCAGCTCCCAGCTCCCTGCGGCCCTCCTTGATTGAGATTGACGGATGTGGGGTGTGTGGGTCTATAGAGGCCCCTAGGCTCCTGCAGGAGCCTGAGTCAGCTCCTCCTGGGGGCGGGTGGGCAGGACAGCTGCCTCAGCCTTCCCAGATGTCCAGGAGAATCCATTCTCTTCTCCCCAACAGTGAGGCAGCTGGGTGAGCCCTGGGAGCCCCATCTGAGGGGCCTTGGGCCTCAGGCCTCCACTGGACCGAGGGATCAGGCCTTCGAGCCTGAGAGCTGGGGCACTGTCTTGCTTCTCTCTCTTCACCCGGGTGACAAGCTCAGTGCCCCTGCAGGATTCAGCAGCATCTGGGGGCCCCAGGGCTGCATGCAGCCAGCCTTCCCTTCCACAAAACCCAGGGTGGAAATCAGAGGCCACGATTCACGTGGCGTCTGGACCGCAGTTAGTTAATGGGTTTTTGAGGAGGGCCCCCCGGGAGCAGAGGCCTGACTCAGGCCAGTTATTCTAGGGAGCCGGGGATGACCCCAAGGGGAGGCACGCCTCCTGCCCAGCCCCACTCAGAAGCAAACACACACAAGAAAACTGGACGACAGTTACCGGGCATCTTCCCACCAGTGTGAACGACGCAGATGGCATTGCTTTGAGGGGAAGGCGTCAGATGCGAGAGCAGCAGACCAGGGTTCTTTTGTGGGCTCTGCCACCATGCGCTTCCTGACTTTCGGTAGGTCATCAGGCCTCAGTCTAAACATATACATTGTGCATTCATTAATACCTATTCTATTAAACTCACCGGATAATGGGATGCTGGGGAAACCATAAAGTTCTGTGTGCATTTGAGGAATGCAACACAGTCAGGGCTGGGAGAGCTCACCTTCTCACCATACAGATAAGGAAACTGAGGCCCCGAGAGGGAAAGGGACTTGCCTAGAACACAGTCAAAGCTGGGACTAACTGTGGATCTGCTGACTCTCAGCTAGAGGGTTTTTTTGGAACAGAGTTTAGAAATGAACAATTTCATTCTTTCACCTCAGTTCCCAGATTTGCTCAGTAGTTATCACCCTAGGGGACCAAGGAAGGGCACTTCTCTTAAGACACAGTGCAGGCTGGGAAACGTCAGTGGGTTTGCCCGGGGTGGGGGTGGGGCGTTGCAGCCTGGGGGTTGGTGGTCACATGGTGGGGACCAAAGGCAGCTGGCTGTCTGGGCACATCCTCAGTTTTGGGGTCTATCGTGGAGGACTGTCTCAAGCTGCCCTTGCACCTCCCTTAGAATCCAGACAGAGCTGACCTTGTGGGGTATCCATCCAACACATGGGAACATGCCCTGGGGACACTGCTGTGGACGGGCCTTTCCTGTCCTCACACCTCCCTGTGTGACCTCAGCCGCTGCCCCTGCCGGGCCTTGTCCCCGTTCTCTAGGAGCAGTCTCCAGCATCTCCCAGTCTTCAAGTCAGTCTTCACTCAGCAGCTCACAGATTTGACTGTGGCCTCCCCTGCCTGAAACCCTTCTGCAGTAGTCCCCAGCTTCCAAATCGAGTCCTCGGCCTGGCCTCAATGGCCTTTGTGTTCTGGGTCCCTCCATCCCACTTTGCCTCATTTCCCCCGTGGCCTCCCCCTTTTCACTTCTTTTGCTTTGCACTGCTCTCCCTTCTATCTGCCTGGCAAGACTCCCTTCTCACAATTCAAAACACAGCTCACATCTCCCCAACTCTGGAAGCTTCCCAGACCCTTGCCTCTGGAACCGGCAGCCCCCATCATACCACTCTCAGAGCGTTGTCCTATATATTTATACACCTGTCTTCTCTCCCGGTCTGAGAGCAGCTCCGGTCCAGTGCCCAGCCCAGGGCACGGTACAGAGTGGACTTTGGTGATGCCCAATGAGTAGATAACATGGTGTTTGAATGAGAGGATTTTTCTAGCTTGGTTCTCAGCTGACTCCACAAGTATACACGTCATGCACATATAGCAGCTGTTCGGGGTGTGGGGGGTGGCGCTGCATACTTCCCTCCCTTCCCAGGCCTTTGTCTGCCCTGTTCCTCAGGGCCAGGAGCCAAGAGGCCCTGGAGAAGGGATTGGATAGGACAGAGGAGGAGAAGAGAGAGGGGGAGTCTGGAGCCCCATGCATCTGGGGCTCAGTTCCAATCAATGCCACTTCTTGGGCATCCGGTGGGAGGCCCTGGGATCTGAAGAGCTTTTCAGGCTCCTAATCTATGTCCCTCCCCTGGGAGGTGGGGCAGGTGGTAGTGGTGGTCAGGGGCTTTTGTCTGAGGCCTTTGATCAGTCTCTGTGTCCTACTTTCCCCATGGTAGAGAGAAGCAAAAATATTGATACGATCCCAGGAAGCAGGGCAGCACCTGGCTTTACGAGGTGAGACCCTTGGGATGGAGCTCCTGCCTCCACCCAAACTGGAGGCTCTTCTGGGCCCAGGTGACCTGGTACCTAGGCTGGGGAGGTCTTTACCTGCCTCCTGCCCTTCCCCCTCCTTGAAATGCTGCCATTGTTGATTCTGCTTTTGCCTTGCTCCTGGCAAAGCTCAGATGCCTCTGTTCCTATTTGGCATGGATGCCTCAGAGAGGGGGAGACTGGATCTTACAAGAGGTGGGGGCTCCCTGCCACAGGCATTTTGGGGGGCACAGATGAAGGATAGCAGTGATTGGGCTACTGGTCTTCAGAGAGGCCAGGGCCAGCACTCATTAGAGCCATCCGCCCAGCCCATGAAGGGAGTATCAGACTCACTAACTCATTAACAATGGCCCATACATCTTCTTTCTCTGCCCTGACACATCCATTGCCCCTGACAGCTGACACGACTGCCCTGGAGGCATCACCCTCTGTGTGGGGATGGGGGACAGGGTTGTTGAGTGGGAGAATAAAAAGTCTGCTTGGGAAGTTTATTGTTTCAACCACTTCAAAACCATAGAATGCTGTGGGGTCAGCGGGAAGCCTGTGGGTGGACTTGTGCGGCAGACTCGGGTTTGATGTAGGCTGTATCTCTTGCCATGGGGCTTGGGGCAAGTCACTTCCCCTCTCAAGGAACCTCAGCATCCTCCTCTATACAATTTGGCGACCAACCCGTCCCTCGATGGGTTGTTTGTAAAGTTAGGTAAGACAATGGATGGGAACACGGGCACTGCCCACTTTTTAGACACCTGGATTGTTAACCTGAAAATGACAACACCGTCCTGCTGTTCACATGCCCTGTGATGCCCTGTTCACATGTGAACCTGCCCTGACAGGTTCACATCCTGGGAAGCAAGTCCTTGTGCATAACTTATGAAGAGCCTTTGGAAACCGCGTCTAGGCATTGCCAACTTTTTGGAGGGTAACAGATGAGACTGATGGGCTGTTTCATGTTGCCCAGTTGTATTGTGGCTCAGTCACTGGGATGGGATTCTGCTGGCCCTTGTGTAGATGTGGCTTTGGTTTGTCGAGCTGTTTTCTGAGTTTACTTGCCCTGGACCTCTTCTCCCCAACCCACAGCAGCCCTTAGCACTGCTCACCAGAGACCCTCCAATGGGCAAGTCCACTCCCAGGTATTAAGTGGCATGGGCACAGAGGGGCTTCTCAGCTCCATGTCTGGAGCCTCACAGATCCCCAGGCTGGACTAGGCCTCAGGCACCTAAGGCAGATCCTCCCCATTACATGTGCATTTTGCCTGCATCTAGGGGTGTCCCCGCAAGGCAGCCCAAGCCACTAAGGGTCAATGGCACAGCCTGTGAGATGCCCCTGCTCATCCACCTTTCCCTGTTCAGCTGGCTCTGCCTTTGGTGGCCTTGGGCCTCAGCCCATGGCAGCAATGCAGAAATTTCAGCCAGAGGCTGTGACTGGACCATGCCATCTCCTCCCCAAGATTTCTGTCCCCAGCACCTGCAACATCTTCTAATGGTATGCATTTGAGTTTCTTCCTCACCCTGGTCTTCCTTTTGGGGATATGTTCTACTTTGTCAACGTCCTTTTTTAAAAAATATGTGCACATATTTTAAAAATTAAAATATTTTATAGAAAAATTAGAAAATGGAGAAAAGAAAAAAATAACCTGCTGTTTGCATTTTTGTATTTCCTTCCAGTTTCCCCCTCACATCTGTTACGGTGTGATCACATAGTACATACAATTATGAGCCATATTTGTTTTCTTACTTGTATAGCATAAACAGTTTCCATGTTGCAGTATGGTGTTCGCTTTACTTTTTTTTTAATTTTCAAAAATAATACAATGGGATGACTCAATATTATAAAGCTTTCTATCCCAAGATATTCTATAAATTCAAGTCTAAACAAGATACTAATAGGATTTTTTATATTTGGCAGGCTGGCTCTAAAATTTCTGTGAAAGAATAAATATATGAGGATCACCAAAATAGCTTTGAAAAGGAAGAGCAAAGAGGAGGAACTTATCTCACCAGACATAAAATATTATCTTAAAGCTTTAGTTGGAATTGGCATGGGAGTAAGCAAACAGGAATTGGCATGGGAGTAAACAAACAGATCAGTAGAACAGAATTGATAATCCAGAAAAGTATCATCCATGCATATGTAGAAAAGCAGTAGATTAAAAGGTGGCACTTCAAACATAATGCACTTATACAATACTCAAACGTTCCAGAATTAAATACCTGTCTCCTCCTCCCTTTTCCTCCCAGCTTCAGAATCTCCAGTGTGGATAATTCCATCATATGGACTTACATTAATTTACTTAACAAACAAATCCCCTTCTATTGGACAATTAGGACTTGCCCATTTTTTAACACCATGAGGAGCACTGCAATGAACATCTGTGTCCCTGAAGGTTTTTTTCCCTTCTGTTTTCGGATTATTTCCTTAAGAAACTGTTCCAGGAGTGGGATTGCTGAGGCAGAGGTAGGGCCATGCGAAGGCTCTTGGCAAGTATCCCTGAAATGCTTTCCCGAAGGGTTGGGCCTTTTGTTGCTTCATTCCTTCCTCATTCATTGAGCTCTTATGCTGATTTTGGGAACTGGGAACCCAGGCCAGGCACAGAACATATACAATTCAGTTGAAGGAGAGGCTTGGAAACGATCTTCAAAACCAGGCAGTATGTCAGCGCCTGGAGCAGTGCACTGTGAATCTAGAGGAAGGTTCTTCAGGGCCAGTGGCATTGAGGCTGGATGCCTTCCTGAGATGGGCACAGGAGGTGGGCAGAGGTAGATCACAGAGGGCCTTCGGTGCCAGGCCAAGGAGTTAGGACTGTGCCCTGGGTCCATGGGGAGCCATGGGAGATGGATAAGTTGGAGCATGCTGACGGAGGCAGCCTAGAAGCAGCTCCCCCGGCTTCAGGTCCTCCATTCCCATCTCTGCTGGTCTGCTGGCCCTGCCTAAACCTCTGAAACAAGACAGCCTCCTACATCCAGAGGCCAGCCCAGCCTCAGGCTCAACCCCTAAAAGCCCCAAAATGCACAAAAGCTCCATTCTGCCCTCTGTTGCCCTTGGGCACATGAACTTGTCTCAGGGTCATCAAGGGTGTGTTGAGCTGGATCAGTGCCGAATGGGGTGGGGGTATCTATGGAAGTTCATCACAGTAGTTCTTGTCTTGGTCCTGCTGCTGATTCCTGAAGTGACCCTGGGCAAGTCCCTGGCTTTCTCAGGCCTCAGTTCCCCCCCCATAGAGTGGGGAGTTCGAATCAACTGGTCTGAGAACTTTGTCAGCCTGGACTTAACATGATGCAAATGGAACCCCAGCTCCATCAGATCTCGAGCATCAGCTGTAATGGAGGAAGCACTGACATAGGTCAAGCAGAAACCCCACCTGACTCGGATGGCTTTTCTGGGGCCCCTCTTCACTATTGGCTCCTTCCAGCTGTCTCTGTTCAAGCCTGATCGATCTGGTTCTGTCCGCGGAGGTGAGCACAGGCCACTTTCCCCTTAGTACCCAGCCCAAGGTCTGTCCCAGGTCCCTGACGTCCCCCAGGCAGCAGACGCTTAGCGACAGGCCTCATTCATCTTCCCCACCACATCCAGAGACAAAAGGCCGAATGTGTGTGCAGATGGGCCTCCCCTCCATCATCCCTCACAACCAACTGCCGATAATGGGCCTCCAACGAGGCCCCTGTGGCCACCAGCTGACCAAAGTGTGGCTGGGCAATGATGCATGCAAATCCAGGGACTGGATGACAAAGCAAGCCTGTCGCGGGAGGGAATGGAGCGGGGAGGAGTGATCGTGGCCCCATGGTAAATCCCATAGCTCATTCTGACACGGATACATTATGTCTCTCAAAGACCACTTGCTCCTGGACAGTGAGCTGCCAGATTAATTGACAAGGGGTCTGCGGAGGCAGCCACTACAGAGCAGGAACCCCATCCCCAAAGGCCTGGCGCCCAAGGAGCCATCACTTTCTGTGAGGACAGAATTATCCCCTGCCAGTCCAGAGCTCAGTACCCTTCTGGGCTGACTAAAACCTTGGCCACTGCAGAGGGCCCATGTTTGTGTGACTAAGAAAACTGGATCTCAGGGAGAGCTGTGATGTGCTCCAAGCACACAGCAGGTTGGTGGCAGAGCTGAGGTCAGAACCCAGATCTCCTGACCACCCTCCCAAACCCTTCCCCTCACTCCTTGGACAAGTCCCAGAGAAGGCTGTGTAGGGTTCTGGGGCACAGTTGGTCTTCCCCATCCTCTGAAGGGCAAGGCCAGCATCACCCTCCCACAGAGCCAGCAAAGGACCTGGACCTTCCCTAAAGCCCAGGGTCTGGCCTCCCTCCTTGGTGAAGCCCCCGAAGGCCAGGTCCTTCTTAAAAGCAGATACAGAGCAGATACAGATACAGAGCAGATGGGGAGGATGGGAGACGGGATGGAGGGAGTGCCAGCAACCTTGAAGTCATAGCTGGCCTCTCACTGGAAGCCAAAGGACCTGCCCTAGAGGGACAGAGGTCTGCAAACGGAGTAGGCATCAGGGGCTCAGCTCTCATCCCGCTCGTCTCAGTCAGTCCTGCCCTCTCTTTAGACCTCAGTTTGCCTTTCAGCAAAATGAAAGATTATAACAAAAACTAATGACTCAACCACGAATAGCTCCTATGTATGGAGCACTTTCTGGGAACCAAGCACTGTGCTAAGTGTGGCACCGTTATCTCATTAACTGAATCTTCGTAACAACGCCGCGAAGTTCTCATCTCTTTTACAGATGAGAAAACTGAGACGTAAATAGCTGAAGGCACTTCTCCCAGTAGTGGCCAAGCCCAGGTTAGAACCCAGCCTGACACCAAAGTGCGTGTCATGACATCGGGCTGCCTGGGGACACTCCTCTGGCTTAGGGACAGAGAGGGGCCAGGAAACAGGGAGGGATGGATTTCTAGAGGCCCAGCTCCAACCAGCAGGGCAGGCCAGCGTGGGTTCCAGAGTGGGGAGGCCCTGGGCCCCGGAGAGAGGCACAGCGTGGAGGGGAACAGTGTGGCTTCACCGTTCTGAGCTGCCCGGCCCACCTCCCAGCAGGACTTGCTGAAGCCCTTCTGTTCCCCTGCTGAACCTCTGCCTCCAGCCCCCTTTCGCACCGCAGGGATCCCTTACCTGTCCCCCTCCACAGGGTTAGCCACACCCTGGTAGTCTCAGCCTGGCTGTCACGGAGACTTCAACAGCCCCAGGCCTGAGCCCTGCTCCCCACTCTACCTTTCTGGTTCCCTGTCCTGAGGCTACGTCATGGAGCGAGGTCACCTTGTGGGGCAGAGCTCCCCCAGCACCCAGAAACCCCACTGGTCCATCACCTGAGCACATCTAATTCTATTACTGCCCTCCCTCCACCTTCCCCTCAGAGTGGCTTTGTCTCTCTTCACTCCTTGGCCTGCAGGAAAAGGCACAAAAAGAGCCCCTGCAGGGGCCTCAGAGAAGGATTCCTGCATGGGCCGGGCAGGGCATTGAGTGGCCAGCTGGATTTGGAGAGTGGGACAGGAGGAGCCAGTGAGCGAAGAGAGAGGGGTCTGATTGTAAGGGGAGCCAGCACTGAGGCCAGAGAGGTAGGCCACGGCCCAGACTGAGGGCCCCAAACGCAGTGGGTGGGGACTTTGCCTGGACCTTACAGGTCTGCACAGCAAAAGGCCCCAAGATCTGGGTGCCGACTTGGCTGGGGTGCCCGGGGAGATCCTGGTGTGGATTTGATGATCTACGCGGAATGGAGGAGTGCCAGGCTTAGAGCCTGTCCTGGTTCTAATGTTCTTTCAGCCGCTGTCAGCAGCTCAGAAACGGGAGCAATTCCAGAGTGACTGCGGAGGAGGGGACAGTACATACAGAGCAGGGAGAGCCTGGAGGCTATGCTGTGATCCTGGGGTCTGCTCTGCCAGCCCTGCATCTGGCAGTTTGCTACGACGGCTTATACATCCCCCGGAACAGGAGGCTCACCCCTCCTAGGCAGTACCTGTCCTGCGGAATCGTTGTGCTTTTGACAAAGAGCCTTCTGGCTGTGGGTCCAGACACGTCTTCGGGGCCCCACCTCGAGGTCAGAGCCCGCATTCACTCCTCTGACCAGCACTGCCCTGCAGAAGTCTGCGGAGGAGGCTCGGGCACCCACCCCTGCCACCCGCATCCCAGCTCTCCGCAGGTCAAAGATGCTATTATGTTTTAGCTATTCCAGGGAGTACAGCCTCCTCACCCCACCTGAACACTGCCTCTCCCCTGGAGACCTCAGCTGGGTAGGACCTGTGCTCTCGTGACTGAGGGCTCACAGCTGATATCTACTGGCTGGGGGCCTCGTTTACCTGAGCCCCTTCCCCAGCCTTGGTCTCCCTGATTCTGGAATTGAGGTCCATGGAGGACCTGGGTCAATTCCTCTCCATCTAGGCCTTTGTGCAGAGAAGAACTCAGCTCTGCAGGCACAGGACACCCCCAGGAGCAACTACCCACACCCCCGCACCAGTGTGACGGGTTTTGGTCGACACCCCCACCTACCAGCACAGGTTTCTCACTTATCTCCCCCAGCTACAGACCTTCTTCTAACACCCCCTCCCTGGGGCCGAGCAAGGCTCCTCAGAGCTTCCCCCATTCCACAGGCCTTCTTCTTCTTTTCAAAAAAATATTTATTTTGATTTATTTTGTTGTGTCGGGTCTTAGTTGCGGCAGGCGGGCTCCTTAGTTGCAGCTTGCCGGCTCCTTAGTTGCAGCACGTGGGCTCCTTAGTGGCGGCATGCATGTGGGATCTAGTTCCCTGACCAGGGATCGAACCTGGACCCCTGCATTGGGAGTGCAGAGTCTTATCCACTGCACCACCAGGGAAGTCCCTCCACAGGCCTTCTTACCCCTCCAGAAAGCATCTCTGAATGCAGGGGAGTGAGAACTTCACACAGGAGTTACTCCACTTTATCAAAACAGTAGATTATTCTCAGCTATGGGCCTTTGGAAACTCAGCCTGGATTCCCCCCAGAGCAGAGCCTGAGGCAGACTCCCAACTGGGGAGCTGATTTAGGAACGTGATCCCCGGGAGCAGGAGGGAGAGACAGGTGAAATGGGGAAGAAGAAAAAGCCAAATCGAGGATGCATTACTGAGTCGGCCCCCAGTGCGGCTGGCATTTGACCCCTGGGGCCTTCTGAAGAACCATGTAACAGGTGTCTCAGAACTTTCCCTCAGGGGAAAATGGGAGAACATTTACCCCTCAGCTTCCACCCCCCATTGGTCAGGGCTGCCCCACCAACCATAATTCCCCCACCCTTCCTGGTGAATGTGGAGCAGCCCCCCCCAGGCAGGAGGGTAGAGGTGGAGAGTCGGGGGGAGGGGAGGTGCCATCAGCTTACACAGAGGCCAAGCTGGTTGAAACCTGGGGTTAATAGGACCTGGGTGGGCTGTGCAGAAAGCATCCAGCACAGTAAAGAATACAGTTTAATTGTGTGCAACACAGGCAGCTCACAGCCAGCATGGCAAACCAATGGGCAGAACACCTCAATTAGGACAGCTGAGGTGGAACCAAACGTTAAGACTGGAAGGTGCCCCAGAGCCTATGGTCTCCCTGGACAGACAGATGAGGAAACTAAGGCCCAGAGAGGGCTCTGGCAGAGGCCAGCCAGAAACTTTCCCTTCCAGAACCTCCAGTGGTTAAGGAGAAAATTTGGGTGAAATGCCTTCATGCCTGTCACGCAGTAAGTGCTCAGAAATAGGAATTATAACAATAACAAGGGCAATAATAATAACAGCTCCTAATGTGAGGTTCCGTGTTCTGGCTGCCACGCCACACAGCCTCTTGGGGCACTTTTGACATAACCGCACAGCAAGTTCTCCACATGCTTTAAGGCTTCTGCTCTTAATTTTGGTTCAGTGGCAGACAAGGAAAAAAGTTGGTGCGTTCAGCTGGAAACGCAGCATCACAGGAGCGCACTTGAAACTCTTCTCGGGTGTGCGGCTTGGACCTTAGCTGCCTCTCTGAGTTAGGGCTCTAGGAGGGAGGAGCTTTGTGGTGAGGCTGTTCTAAAGTTCCCTTTGTTTTTTGTTTTTCAATTCTCTTTGTCCTTCAGAAGTGCATTCAATACAGGATACCTGGTGCTTTCCCAAGCTTTCCGCCTTAGTGCTAGCACCTTTCTGTCCTGGCAAGAGACTTTGGGCTTAAGCTGTGGAGGGGAAGGGATTCTCAAGTTCTACTGGCAGTGAGCTCTCTTCCCAGGGCTTGGTTTGCCCCCTTGGCTCCCAAGTCCAGGCCCCTCTGCTCAGCATTGCCTTGCAATCCTGCCTTTCCCACCCTGCTCTCAATCCTTATTCCCCCTAAATTTGCAAATAGAAGTCTCCATATTTTCAACTCTTTCACAGTCCCTTACTCCAACCCTGCTTTTCCCAGAGGATACTCCTTCCCAGCAGCCTCTGAAGCGGACACCGTAAGGTATTCGCACCCCTTGCACACCCTGGGTCACGAATCGCTAGGGGTGTGCTGGAGCCACACATACCAGCTTACTGCAGCAGACTCTGTGCATTGGTCAGTGACATCAGGTCTGTAACTGAAATCGTCCGCAGGAGCTATAGTTACACCACAGCAATTGGCCTATGCTATGAACCAGGTTTAGATTCCTTCCCTGAAGACCCTGTTGTTGTTGTTGTTGTTTTTTAAAAGAAGATGTTGGGGGTAGGAGTTTATTAATTAATTTATTTATTTTGCTGTGTTGGGTCTTCGTTTCTGTGTGAAGACTTTCTCTAGTTATGGCAAGCGGGGGCTACTCTTCATCGCAGTGCACGGGCCTCTCACTATTGTGGCCTCTCTTGTTGCGGGGCACAGGCTCCAGACGCGCAGGCTCAGTAGTTGTGGCTCACGGGCCTAGTTGCTCCACAGCACGTGGGATCTTCCCAGACCAGGGCTCGAACCCGTGTCCCCCGCATTAGCAGGCAGACTCTCAACCACTGCGCCACCAGGGAAGCCCGACCCTGTTGTTAAACGTTGACCAGCACACCACGGGTCCTCCTCCTTCTGCTGCTCTGAAGCTCTCATCATCCAGGTAGACCCCTCTCCACCTTCCTCCTCACCCTCACCTACCAACCTGTCCCGTCTCATTCTCTGCAGGCTGTGGCTCACAGCTTCCCCACCCAATTCCCACCACCCTCTGGGGGCACGCAGCCTCCTCCTGGCAGGCCCACCACTCTGGCCTCCCTGGCTCACTTTCCAACACTCTCCATTTCTTCAGCAGCCTGTTTTTACAGCCTGACTTTGCTGCTTTCTATGTCAGTCGGTAGATGCCAACAATGCCCGGAAGGTCGTGGTGTGGGGGCAGAATTCTATGTCCTGCTGGGCTTGCCCAGCCCCTGCCCCTCCCCCAGCACAGCTGCACTCCCCTGGGTGTGTGACCCAGTCTCCCAGTCTAGGGTGAGTCCACTCCTGGCTTCTGCCCCTTCTTGAGGGGTGTGGGCACTGCAGGCAGTTAGAGGTGGGGCTCCAGCCCTCAAGGTCAGGGAGGCAGCCTGCACAGGGCCTCAGGGAGCCTGGGTTCTAGTTCCCATTTTGCCACAGCTTTTCAGGTGCTCTGGATTAACCTTGATCTCTGTGCCAACTTTTCTCTTCTATAAAATGGGGATATGTAATTCCTAGACATCTGGTGTAGGGAGAAGCCGACGGGCTACAGCTTTTCTGATTCGAAGGCAGATCCCTGTTGAGGATGGTTTAGAGGCCTGGCAAGAATCACTGGGAGCTCCTTGGCAGCAGGAGCTCCATCTGATGCCTTTGTATGTTCCCAACCTGACCCCATACAAGCCAAGATGGTGACACTGGTATAGAAGCCTTGGGCAAGAAATGAGAGTCAACCCCTGGCCAGCAGCTGGTGAATCAAATAGAACAGAACCACCCTGATCAGTGCTTGGGCACAAGGCCATTCAGTTCCCAGGCTGTGCCCGCAGGCTGCAGCCCTTAGGTCAGGTGTATGTGGAGGGTGAGAGGGCCTCAGCTGCCTCTCCCCAGGCTCTCTCTCCCCTGCTTCTACAATCTGCTCTCACTCCCTTGGGGGAATCTCCCTAGCCAGCACCTGCAGGGATTACCAAGGGGAATCCCATAGCTCGGTCTCCAGGCCTCCAAAGGATATGGCGTTTCCATCCTCCTCACCCCAGGTTTTGTGGGAACCACTGCGCCATTGCAAGGAGCTTAACAATAATCCTTGGTACCCAGCTTCCTCTTCCATCTTCTCATTTGGTTGAGATCAGTGGTTCTCACATGTTAGCCTGCATCATAGTCACCTTGGAGGGCTTCTTTAAACAGATTGAGAGGCCCAGCTCCAGGTCTGATCTGGAGCCTGAGAATTTTGCATTTTGAACAAGTTTCCAGGTGATGCTGATGCGACTGGTCTGGGAACCACACTTTGAAAACCACTAGCAGTTTAGGCCATGGTATTATGACTTCCATTATGTAGGTAAGGAATTTGAGGCCTAAGAGGCCCCTTTGCTTGGGGTCCCATAGTGGCCGAACAGTAGGCACTTTCTGCCTCTGGGGTCTGGAGGAGCCCAAGAGAGCAGATACCAGCTGCTCCATCCCTGTCCGCAGAACCGGTCACGTTACCATGGGCAGGCAGTGACTGCCACCCTGTGGCCAACGTCGGTAATGCCCCGAGCTGGTGGCCTGCAGCTTTGGACTGTGTTCTGCAGACTGGGTGGGGCCTACCCAGGGACTCTGGTTGCAGAGTAGGAAGCCAGTTCCAGGAGGTTCCCTGGCTCAGCCTCCCCAGACCACCTGGAGAAGGAGCAATGAGTTCCCTATGGGTTTGGATATGAACCGAGACTCCTGCCTCTGGCCAGATAAGAACTCTGTCCACACCCTCTCAGCCACCCCTGTCCTTCTTGTGACCTCCTGTGCCCCACCTTTCCCTCTCCTAAAACTGTGGAATTGGGAATAAAAAAAGAAATAACCATCTCCCAATTCGACCTGGGTTTCAACCTTACTCTGCAATTTGCCAGCTGAGTGACCCTGGAGAAGTCACTTTACCTTTCTTAGGGTCAGTTTCCTTCTCTGTATAATCCCTATGCAGCATGATCACAAGTATTCTGTGCAGTTGTGTTTCTCAGTGCGTGACTCCATCCATACATTCACCAGTGCAGCTCTCCAAATGTTTGAAACCAAAACAAAAATTTGGAGATGTTAGGATCTCCAAAGTGGGATTTGTGTACCCCCGATAGTGGGCAAGACCATCCACTGGGATATGGGAAGAAAATATTAGACCTTCTGGCTATATTTTTTTTCATCTTTTTAAAATTCTAGTTTTGTATTTGGTCCATAAGATATGCAAATGTATTAGCAGGGTAGTACATACACATCATTTATAAATAATATACACATATGGGGGGGTGCATGGTAAAAGTTTTTAAATGGTGGGTATGTGAGGACACTGCTTTAGAGGAGGAAAGGTTCCCATAGCTTTCTAGAAGTTTCCTTGTGAGGAAATGCACAGCGTAGATCATTTCTGGGTGATGTCTAGGGGTTGCCCTGGCTATGAGCTTCAGAGATGCAAATGCCCTTAGCTGTCCAGGGAACCAGTGAAGGAAGGAGACCTTGGGACTTTCAGGGCCTTCCTAAAGGTGAACTGTGTGTTTCTGACTTTCCAGAAAATAATTGTAAGAGTAATAATAGCGGACGTTTATTGAGTGTTTACTATGTGCCAGGCACTGTTCTAAGCACTTTACATATGTTAACTCTTTTAATCATCATTATCAACCTAAAAGGAAGGTACCATGATTATCCCCAATTTAGAGATAAAGGAATGAAGCCCAGTGAGGTTACATAATTTACCCAGAGCTGCAGAGTGGAGCAGACAAGATTGAACCCAGGCATTCTGACCCTAAAGCCCGAGTTGTTTAACCCCTATTTGCCCAACCTGAAAACAAGAAGGGCCTGGGAGACTGTTGGTGGGAGCAAGGAAGACAGAAGGAGGTGCAAATTGATCCTAGAGTGGCAGAGTCTTTGGGGGTGGAGTGAGGGGAGTGGCCATAGACGGAGAGGGCACCATGTGACGAGCTGCAGCCTGCAGAACGCACAGGAGAAGGGAGAACAGCAAGGGGGAGAGTTGGGGTCAGCTGTGGGAGCCAGTGGGGAGCCTGGGATGAACCGCAGAAAGGTGGGGTGGGGGTCCTGACATCAGGCTTTGCCAGATGGGGTTCAGAGGAGGACCGCAGGGAGCCCATGTGGAGTTCCTTGAGAGCCCCACACGGGGCAGACACAGCCCGCAGACGCCTACCCCTCTGCCTGTGCTGAGCAGAAAGCAGGACCTACACCTGCGCCCCACTCCACACCCACTGACTCTCGTGTTTTCTAGGAAGTCAACGAAGGCTTCCTGGAACTGGAGCAGAAGTAGCCCTTCCTCTCAAGGAGGTGGTGAGCTCCCTGTCTTTGGAAGTGTGCAACCAGAGGCCGGATGACTCCGTGATGGGTTTTCTAGAGGAAGATAGGTGTGGGGTAGACCCTAAAGGCTCCTTCCCTTCTGAAATGCTCAGACCTGTGACTCTGAGTGAAGGGAAGAGGTATAGAGTGGAGAGGAGAGGAGTCAAGGGTAAGTCCTTGGACACTGTGACCTTGTATCACTCTACTTATCTCAGCCTCTCTCTGGGTCTGACTGGCTGGAAAAACAGTGAGCCACTCTCTGGGAACAGCTCTATCCCTGCAGGGCTGCTGCCCTTCAGGGTGGGCCTCCTTGTGCTCTGCAGAGCTTTTCAGGGCAGGCTATACACCTGAGTTATTTCACAGTGAGCTTGGATTTTTCACTTGATTTTATTCTAAAATTCTTTCCATCCCTCCTGATCTGTAGGATCACAACTTACAGATATTTAAATGTCATGCAGTTGCATTGGCAATTCTCTCTAGATTTGCTTTGCAACAGGCTTTTGAAGGATCTGTGATTTTTGGTAGAAAATAATTATATCTTTATTTTCTTTAACCTCTAACTAGAATTTAATATTTCCTTTAATAATGAATGTAGGCAATAAACCCTGAAAGTATAAGCAGTAGCGGTGGCTTTGTCGCCAAGACAAATCACAGATATTTTCCTATCACATTACAGCTGTTGCAGATCACTTGAAATATTGTTTATGCATATTGCCACTTTGAAATTACAGAAGTTATTTGACCTGCTGCGTTCATAAAGAAGCACATATACTACTATTTCACAAATATTTTGATAACTATTTTGATATAATTGGTTTCCTCTGTAATCCTATGTGTTTTGTTTTGATGCATTTAAAAACATTATGCTGAGACTTCATGCGATGCCAAAGATGTTCATGGCACAAAAAAGGCCAGTTATCCTTGCTTCACAGTCCTGACACTAAGGCCAATGACCTCATGTGCCTGGCGCTCTAGAGGTGCTTTAGAGATGAAAGCAGGTGCACAATACATCCTTTTTGAATGAATGATTTGGAGTTCCTATCACAATTATAGAACTATAGAGCTGGAAAGTCTTTAGAAAGCCTTTACTGCAATGATTTTCAAACTTCTTGGTCACAACCCACAGCAGGAAATACATTTTCCTTTGTGATCCATTACCTGCCTATGTGAAACAAGTTTTTTAATAAAATATGACGTATCTTTAAGTGCATGATACACTCTTACAACTTCTATTTTTTTAATCTATTATATTTCTTTTTTGAGAGATGATTAATTGAATTTTCATTCAGAACAACTATAATGGCTGACAAAAATTGAATTAATACCCAGAACAATTTGCTTCAATTGGAAATTAATAGTAGCAGATTTGGAAGCAAGCAAACAGAAGGCAGAAAGCCTTAGTATTCTGACAACAGATAAAAGGCATAAAAGTGATCAGTGTGCTCTCAGAATAATTTAGAGGTGGAATATTTACAGTTAATGTGCAGGGAAAATTCAAAAATACTTCTTTATATAAGCTAAAAGTAAGTAAAGATGGCCCACTTATCCTGGTTAGGGAGAGATCACATAATAATCAGTCTATATTCAAAATCCAGAGAAACCCACAAACTCTGCCAATAAAAATAAAGGGGCAAAAACTAAGACTGGCCAAAACTGGCAATCAGTTGCACAGGGAGGCAGTGGATCACTCCTCACTTCACTGCTAAAAGCCATTGCACTGGGGACCGACGTTAAGTCCTTTCTACACTTTAGGAACCTGGATGCCAGCCATTACAGGGCCCGATTTCTGTGAACCAAGTTCTGTGGAATTTGCCTGAACACTGGGGTCCACTCAGCACTTAGGTCAATGTGATAGGAATTACCTCCGGTTTCAAGACAAGCTTCCTGGCCTGAGGATATAATTTGTACATTCTTCCTTAGCTTCAGAGGCAAATGCCCTGTGGTCAAACAGATCCAGAATGGTTGCAGGGATAACTTGACTTTTACAAGATGCCACGTAAGACTTTTGACAATTCAAGGTAAGTCTTGAAGCCTGCTCACTTTGACCCAAATTTTCTAAACCCATGACATGCAGGGGATCCACTGGGGCTGGATGAAGTTTCCATGGACAGAGGTGTCACTGAAGGGATGACTGAGGACCGGAGAATTGGCCCTGGGAGACTCGTGAGTGTATTCAGCAAATTTCTGGGCCACACAGCCTCCTCAGAAAGACCTCAAAGATGAACTTTATCCAGTTGTATGGATAACAGATATACGGTTTAACAGTTTCCTGAAATCATCATAGAACTCAAGATGGTCCTAATAAACTAGATACTGGGAAACTCTAACTTGGGGTGGGGGTGGAGATAGGGTAAGAGTACGTGGATACTTCAGAGGGTTGCATTCACTGTGACTATACTATCATCACGTCCTACTAGAATCTTTTTGGACTTCTAAACCAGTTTTAATCAGGAGACACTGTACTCTCTCCCACGACTAGCTGAAAGAAGGCTTAACCCTTCAGGGGCCGCCCCCAGACATTCCGCTCCCCCAAACATCTGTTCCCTCCTGCCCAGAGAGCCTTGGGCAGTGACCAGCAGCCAGGAGCAGCCGGGCGGCTTTGCGAGGATGGGGTGCGTGCCTCCACCCTTCCATCGCCTTGTTTTAAAATGCTGGTCGCGACCTAATAAACTTGATATCCGTCACAGTAACAGGTTGTGACTTGCAGTTTGAAAAACAAAGCTGTATTTCACTGAAAAATTTTTGAAGCAACAGAACTCTTGCAGTCATCATGTGTAGTTTAATCTCAAACTACAAATGAAGAGACTGGAACGCAAACGGCCAAGAGCTCGGCTGCTAAAACCTAAAACTGCGCTTCCGGAAGCAGGTTCCCAGTGGCCCCGCCCCCCGGGGGAAACCAGCGTGACCGGGGCGTAGCCTCTTTCCCCCTCTACCCTCCTACCCTCCTCCTCGTCCGCCCCGTTCGCGGCGTAGCGACGGCAGGGGGCGCTGCGGCATGCGCCGGCGCCCTGGGGACCAGCGAGATGCCCCGCCCCTTCGTGAGCTCATCGCCGCGCGTCGCGGTCGCGCGGAGACTGGCGTCAGACGAGCCGCAGGGCAGTACAGCCCGGCAGTGAAGCGGTGAGTTGGTCCGCGCAGACGATGGGGATGGCAGCCGCTAACCGCCCGGGCTGGAGGGCGGGTGAGCGAGGGTGGGCCCGAGGCTGCCTCTAAGAGGGTTTGCTCAGGAATGCTCTAGGCTGCGGGGCCCGAGGGTAGTGGCTTCCATGACTCCATTTATCCTGGCTGCCTCTCGACGTGCGGGGCCTAAGGGGAGAGGGTAGGTTGCCTCATCTTGCATCCTGAGGGTGTTCTGTGCAGCCTCGAGATTAGGGCTGCTTTCTCTGCAGTAAAGGTCTCCGTGTCCATAGACGGAACGACTGTCTTAACCGAAGTTTTCCAGTGGTGGGCCACGCTGTCTTCTTAGGTAGCGAGCTGGACAGGTACAAGCACAGGCTGAGTTATCTTTACTTCAAGTACCATGTAGTGTTATGGGTTACTGACCTGCCTGAGTACTTTAATAGGGACATGTGTAAAGTTCTTTAGAAACACTGAGGAGGGAGGAATGAATTCTGCCTAGGAAGTGGGAGGAAAGTTCTCTAAAGAGAGAAGGTAGCAAGAGAGGGCTTTGGGGTCCTCTTAGCTCTTAAATTATTAGAGGATAAGAAACTGATATAAGAGGTAGTGTATCTTGGTGGCCTATACTATAGCTTGTATCCACCTTCTACTGTCAGACTAACCTTAGGAAGCTTCCTTAACCTCTCTTGAGTCTCACTTTCCTTATCAGGAAGGTAGAGGTGATAATAAGAATATCTACTAAGTGGGGTGAGAGGGTTCAGTGAGCTAACCTATGTGTAGAACGTAAAACAGAGCCTGACTCATGGTACATCCTCAAACGTGCATTCATTGATAGAAGCACACCTCTGTCTTGAGGAGGCTGGCTTCATGGAGTTGGCTTCCTGCAAACCTTCCTACTCTTTTGTTTCTCTCTGTTGCAGGGATGTGAGGCAGGTTTTGGAAGGGGAGAGGGCAGGCCTCTGCTTCACTGGGCAGAGGGCTGGTGCCCAAGCAGAGTTGTAATACTGTTCATTTCAGCAAAACTGGCTTGAGCTCCTGCCTGTCTTTCCTACCCTGGCCAAGATCCTGTTCTTGGGTCACAAATTAAGCACTACCAACTTGATTGAGATCTTCACAGGCAAAGATTATTTACAAATCGTTTGTTTGTTTTTTCTGTTATCCTTGGAAAACCTTCACGGTAGCCTTTTTGGGTTTACAAATTTAAAGCAAGTAACCTGAACCTGGATGCCTTAGCTGTATGGTCTCCTCTGTCGATGGATGGAATTGAGGGGGCCATGAACTTGGATGAGAAGAAAAATTGCATCCTTATGTTCTCTAACCTCTAACTGAAATTTAGCGTTTCTTTCGATTATGAATGTTGTCAACAAACCACAGTATTGACGGGTTGACTTTGTCACCAATAGAAATTACAGATATTTTCATATCTTAGCATACTGTGTAAGCTCATGACAACTTTGAAATTACGGTAGTTATTAGACTTGCTGCTAGATCTTGTTATGTAATGTGTAAATTAAGAATCACATATGTTATGCTATCACAAATTTAATTTTTGTATTTGGTAAAATTTTATTTCGGTATACAGTTGATCTTTATTCTCAGCTTCTGTATTTGCAAATTCATCTACATGCTAAAATTTATTTGTAGGCCCTAAGTCAGTACTTGCAGTGCTTTTGCGGTCTTTCTTGGACATGTGTGAGGTGGTGAAAATTTTGAGTCAACTGACACACATTCTCAGCTGCAGTTGAACAAGGAAACATTCTGCCTTTTTGCTTCAGTTCTCATGCTGTAAACAAGTGTCTTGTTTTCAGTCTGTTAGTGCCATGATTTTTGGATTTTTGTGCTTTTATTGGTGATTTCAGTGTTTAAAATGGCCCCCCCAAGCACAGTGCTAAAGTACTCTTAGTGCTCCTAAGTGCAGGAAGATTGTGATGTGCCTTATGGAGAAAACGCACGTGTAGATAAACTTCATATAGGCAAGCATTTTGGTGCTGTTAGCCGTAAGTTCAATATTAATGAATTACCAACGTAAAATAAGGTGTCTTTATTATTTTAATAGATCTTTATTGGAGTATAATTGCTTCACAATATTGTGTTAGTTTCTGTTGTACACCAGAGTGAATCAGCTATATGCGTACATGTGTCCCCATATCCCCTCCCTCCTGAGCCTCCCTCCCACCCTCCCTATCCCACCCCTCTAGGTCATCTCAAAGCGCTGAGCTGATCTCCCTGTGCCATGCTGCTGCTTCCCACTAGCTATTTTACATTCAGTAGTGTATATATTTCGATGCTACTCTCACTTCGCCCCAGCTTCCCCCTCCCACCCCGTGTCCTCAAGTCCATTCTCTATGTCTACATCTTTATTCCTGCCCTGCACCTAGGTTCATCAGTACCTTTTTTTTTCTTAGATTCCATATATATGTGTTAGCATACGGTATTTGTTTTTCTCTTTCTGACTTCCTTCACTCTGTATGACAGACTCTAGGTCCATCCACCTCACTACAAATAACTCAGTTTCATTTCTTTTTATGGCTGAGTAATATTCCATTGTATATATGTGCCACATCTTCTTTATCCATTCATCTGTCGATGGACACTTAGGTTGCTTCCATGTCCTGGCTATTGTAAATAGTGCTGCAGTGAACATTGTGGTACATGACTCTTTTTGAATTATGGTTTTCTCAGGGTATATGCCCAGTAGTGGGATTGTTGGGTCATATGGTAGTTCTGTTTTTAGTTTTTTAAGGAACCTCCATACTGTTTTCCATAATGGTGGTGTCAGTTTACATTCCCACCAACAGTGCAGGAGGGTTCCCTTTTCACCACACCCTTTCCAGCAGTTATTGTTTCTAGATGTTTTGATAATAGCTATTCTGACCGTCGTGAGGTGATGCCTCATTGTAGTTTTGAGAAACATGCATAAAACAAAGTTACGTATTGTTCGGTTACCAAAAATATTATCAGAGTCTTGCAGGAACCTAATGCAGTGTCTCCCTTAGGAGCAATGGATCAGTCAGTGTTCACTAATTCGGTGTTCAGTGATGTTATAGAACATAACTGCCTGGAATAACAAGAATGGGCCATACTTGGTTTCCTTTCTAATCCTATGTATTTTATTTTATGTATTTAAAAACATCCTGAGAAGGGGTTTATAGGCTTTACAAGGCTGCTAGAGGGTCTATAGCACACACAAAAAAGATTGAGAACTCTTATTATAGCCTGAGAAATTAAATCTATTCCTATGGTTAAGTTTGTGTTTAGCTGAGCTAAGTCCTTAAAGACTTCAGCACCTTTTGGGAGACATGTGTCTCCCTCTAGCTCATGTCCTCATTTACATGCCTGCTGGCTCTTATAGGCATTTTTGGCTGAGATCCCCGCATGAACTCTAAGAACTTTGCTCCCCCATATTTGCTTGTTGAGTTTTGAATAAATAAAATTTTAAATTAAAAGGTCCTGTGGTTTTTATCTCTCTGAAGAGCAGCAAAGGAGGGAGACTGGTCCCTCTCTGTAGTCAACTTGAGGAGAAGAAAACATGAGAGGTGATAGATACTAGTTGAGAAAGAAGTCCGTGCCACCTGGTAGGGCTTGTGAAGGGGGCCCCTGGGACTGATCCACAGAAGAGTGTCCGGGCAACTCTGCCAAAGAGTTGCCTTATTTTCTTGATCAAGGGGAACCTTCTGTAGCCCCCTCTGTCCTGATGACACCCCCTTACTGAAACCCTGGTATTGTTTCCACAGAGCTGTCTGGCCTTTAGCCCTTCATCCTTGGTTAAGGAAATGACCAACCAGGTAAGGCCTATGGAGAGAAAGAATATCAGTTGGTCTCTTTGGCAGGTTCGAGCCCAGTACGTTGTCTGGGTGTGTAGTCAGAAAACTAGCATCTGATTCCTGCTCTTCTCCTGAGGAGTAGGGTGACCCTGGGCACTTAGTCACCAGAGGGGTAGGTGGCACTAGTAAACTGCACAACGCTAAGAGGAGGATTATTTTATCTAAGTCTATACCACAGTTTACAAAGGGATTGAGGAAGCTTAAAAGAATTTGTACACAAAAACGAGAAAGAAACAAAGATCAGAAAAGGAGAAACATATCTTTGTAATAAAATTAGGGACTGAGTTAACAGGTTATGCAGACTGTGTGGTTTTATACAGCTGCAAACTGGACTCTGAGCTTCCTGGTGATCAGAGCAGGAAAAAACACATAATTTATTACTCTCCTTTTTGGGTTGGTAATAGCGGTTAGGGAGAAGAGACTACAGTTTGTCTAAAATTAAAGAACTAATTTTTTTCTGGTATGACTCTACAAACCTTGTATGAGCAGGAATCAAGGAGCTCCTAAGAGATCAGGCAGGGGAAGTAGCTAACACTGTGGTGACTGTATCTACCGGAGGGCAGGGCGGTGAGTTGGGTGCCAGGGGGTGTTTTAGGGAAGGGATGGGACACATCTGAAATCTGACCATTGGTTTAATGTGTCTTCTGTTCTTTTTTAGTACAGTATTCTCTTCAAACAAGAGCAAGGTAAGCAGCTTGCCTGTTCAAGCAGATTTACCTATGAAAAACTGTTGTCCCTGGCGTAAGGTTTTTGTCATGCTCACCAGACATGCAGTTTCCAGCTGTATGCTGCAGAAACATTGGCAGAAGCAGCTGAAAACAAATACACTTAAAAACAAACGACAGCAGCAACAAAAACCAAGCCACTAACTTAAAAGAAAAAGCAGGAGTCAAATGACAGACCGGAGAACTCCAGGCTGAGGAAAGCTTTCCCACCTGAGGAACTCTGAGATTCCCAGCTATCAAAGTGAAAGGAGGAAACGCTTTGAGTCTCAGAAATCTGTTAGTGCCACAGCTCATCTGGGGAGGTAAACTTGAGCCTGGCCCTGAACTCAGAAGTTCTCTTGGGGGTTTTTATTCGGGCTCCTTCATTTACAACAAGTGCAGGGACTCTCACAGAGGACCTTTGACCCTCAATGAAAGTGAAGGATATAGTAACAGCGAGGTGAATTTCTGTCAAGACTACTGAGTGTGGGGGGTGGGCTGGGGGCTGTGCGGCGGAGGCAGTGGTGGGAATGGGAGCAGGAGGCAGGTCAGAGTTCAGTCTGGAAAGGGAACTGGCCAGTGATACCGGACTTCGTACCTGAAAAGGAGTATGTGCCTGGACTATTCACATGTATCTCATTTCTCCACCACAGCCTGGATGAGTTAGGTAAAGCCTGGAGGAATTTGTGGAATGCCTAATAAAAGCTCTTCCACTTTAAGTAGGTGACATTTAGGTAGTCTAAAATTTAAGCCAAAAGCATTCTTTCAGGTTAGCTAGCATAGGTAACTGGTAGCTAGTCAGGCATGCCAGTCAGCTACCTTGTATGCAGCGAATGCCATCCGGCTGGCAAGCTAGCAGGCTTGGGTCGGGTGGGGATTGTAACGGAAGCCATGTATGTAACTCACAGCTGTTTAAGTTGAATGCCCTTGTATTCATATCTTGGAAAGGTGTTCCTGGAGAAATGCTGCCAGGTATGAAGAAAGCCACCTTGTGCACTTGTCACATTTATATTCCTGCACCAGGTCTGCAGACCCACCGGCATGGCCTGCCAGATATGCAACTTAAAGACTTAGAATTTAAAGTGGACGTTAGTTAATAGAGAGGTTGGGTTTGAATCCCAGTTCTGCCTCTTCTTAGCTTTTGACTTCGGGTGAGCTACTAGGCTTCTCTAAGCCTCTGATTCCTTATCTGTAAAATGAAAATACTATTCACAGTACCTATTTCATAGGGTTGTTGTGGCTGAGGTAATACTTATAAAAGGATTAAAGTAATAACTGGCGCATTAAACATAATAGACATTGTGGCAAAAGGCAACTCATGCGTGGAAGCTGCTTTATTTATTTTCAGACCTGTACTGTTTACAGTTGACCTGCCTACTGGTTTCCAAGGATCTCTAAGAAATAACTCTTAATCAACTTTAGATCTCTTTTTGGGGTGGGTTTCACTTTAGCTAAGTGAGAGCCATTCCAAACTAATGCATGTTGGACAGCATGCTAAAGTAGAAAGGACATTGGATTACTCTGGTACTGCTGCCCCACCTGGTAACCTGTGATTTGGGGCAAGTAGCTTCTTCAGAACCTCCAGTTTTCATATCTGCCTCCACACTTATAATAAAAGCTGTATGAGAAAGCAGTTTGCAAAACAATAAAATGATACAGGTAGATATTACCTCAGAATTGTTGTAACAGTATTTCAGCTTCCTCTTAGCACATTCAGTTTAGAAGTTGCATGAAGACTTTTAAAATGAAGCGCTTTCCATTCTAGCCCATGATGATGCCATTTGGTCAGTTGCCTGGGGGACAAACAAGAAAGAAAACTCTGAGACGGTGGTCACAGGATCCCTGGATGACCTGGTGAAGGTCTGGAAATGGTGAGTGCCCTCTCCTCTTACATGCAGCCTTGGAAATTGGGGTTTTTACTTCTGGGCTCCCAAATTGCAATCAGAGAAGTATTAACTGTTTTCTGAGCAAGAAAGCAATAGTAGTATGGTGGTATACAAAGGCAGATTATTTTTCTCTCACTCGTTTTCCTGTTATTCACTGTTCAGGCCCTATAGTTTAAGAAAAAAAAAAATAATCTCATGGCTAAAAGTTGGCTGCATTTGGTGTTCTGTGGCTCTTGATTTCCTCTCTGATTCTGCTTTTCACAGACCATTGGTAATGCATACTTACAGGGGCCCAGAATTTCAGATGCCAGGTACAATGTGTGTGAAGAAATCCATTTCTCTGTCCCCCATTGAAGGCGTGATGAGAAGCTGGACCTACAGTGGAGTCTGGAGGGCCATCAGCTGGGTGTGGTGTCTGTGGACATCAGCCACACCCTGCCCATTGCTGCGTCCAGTTCTCTTGATGCTCATATTCGTCTCTGGGACTTGGAAAACGGCAAACAGATAAAGTCTATAGATGCAGGACCTGGTAAGAGTTTTACTCTTAGAGAAGATACTAGAGGTTTACAATCCCTTTTTGAAACCTTTAGGGATAGATGTATTTTACAGTTCAGAATTTTTTGGATTTGAGACTGGTAATATGGGTGCATGAACTGTATGTCATGTAATACCTTCAGTGGGGCTGGGGGCAGCACTCTAATCAAATAGTAATACCTCAGCGACTAAACATGAGTATTTACACTAAGAGAGGTATATACAGGCTATAAATAGCCTTACATCAGTTCAGGTCAGGTTTTATTACCAAATGAATTTTGGTACTAAAATTATTTTTTTAGACTTACAGTTTTCATCGCCTTTGGGTTTCAGAATTGCTGATTTGGGATTGTGGACTTGTGTTTAAATGGTCCAGAGGTCCTCTGTTTGCTATATTCTGAATTGATACATTCACTGCCTTATAGAGGTCTAGAACATAAAGCACTGTGTCCTCATAGATCTGTATCATGGTAATCTCTACTAATTATGATTAAAGTGCCTGTTTCTAGTATATGATAGATATATGAAACTTCTAAAGAAACAAATCCATTGTTTGTTTGTTTTTTTAAGTTCTATAGGACAGCATAATCTTGTCCATTAGCCTTGATAAATATCTGAGGTAATGGAAGTTAATGATTTCAGTAGGTTGGATTAATGTGGAACAAGCAACATGACATTTCAGGATTCCTTGTAGCCTTATATTTACTTGTAAATGACTGCATAGCATTCATGAGCAGAGCCTGTTCTACCAGAATAGGTGATGACCGGTAGAGAGTACAGAGAGTCTGGTCCCTCTCTGGCACACCCCTCTGTGGGTTGACTACAGAAGAGCTGCTCAGGGATTTCCTTAACTTAATTCCCTTGATTGGAGGCCCAGGTGGATTTGTCTCCCACTGGTTATGTTCAGTAGACCCTATAGGCTGTACTTATTCTGGAAAGAATGATGGTCCCAGGGTTTTAAGGACTCTGGGTTGTCTGGAAACTGAGTTCATTTCCCCTCAGTGGCAATGTTCCATGTCTCTGATTCTTAACTATTGCAGCTTTTTAAAGAATGCATATGTCCAATCCCTATTTTGGATCCACTGAATCACAGTTATTGGGGTGTGTGGGCTGGGATATGTATTTGAAAAAAGCTACCCAGACACTCTGACTCCCCAGATGATTGTTTTTGCATGTGTCCTTGCCCTGTTGACATCTCTTACAGAGGACTTGGGTCCCCAAACTAGCCCACAAAGTCTGTTAAGACTCTGCTTTATAGCTGAGAGGAGGAAGAGGCAGATCTGTTGCTGCCTTTTCGTCTTGGACACCCAAGCCCTCCCATGACGCCAAGGTCACTGCGTGGTTTTGTGCCCCCCACCCCACCCCGGGCACACCACAGCTGAAGAAATGATTACTGGATTGGTTCCAAGGAAAAGGATGGTGTCTGTATCCAACTTGCCTTCCCTGACAAATAGTACCTTAAACTACATACTGGTTCCATGTGTGGCAAATGATCATTGAAAGATTACTGTTAGGAAAGAAAAAAGATACTGAGACGAGTAGAGGGTTGGGTTTATTTTCTTTTGGGATAGGAATATTCCTAAAACTATACCAGACCATTAAACAACAGTTATTTGGGTGAGTAATAAAAGCAAGCATTGCTATTGACAACTAAGGAGCGGCTGAATTGAATTCATCTGAAGGTAAAACTAATAAGTCTAGGTCTAATGAATGTAGGGAAATGGACATTTACATTATACCTATCTTGAAAATATGCCTGGAGAATGTGAAAGGACGAACAGAAGAAGGAGAAAAAGAGAAGAAAGAAAATCTCAGATCCTGAAGAGGAAAGTGAGGAAGTAGAAGAAAGGGAAGATGAAGGGGAAGATCCTCCATTGGGCACCTCACCCATCCTGTAGCTCCAGCAAACTGACATTGAAGAAGAACAAAGGCGGAAGCAGGGGCCTCTCAACAGCAGATGGTTCAAGATGTCCCAATGTAAAGAAAAGTTACTCTTTTGCTGATGAGGTGGAACTTAGTGATTTATTATGCAAATGTTAAAATAAATTTTAGAGTGCACATTTTAATTGAGGAATAAAAATTCCTTCAATTTCGGGTATAAGGATATTTGCCACTAAAAGTTCTATATTATCAAACAGTTAATAGGCAAATGTAAAAATAATTGAAAAGTGATTTTATTAAACTTCAAGGAATAAAAATCAGATTTTCTAGTAACTATTATTCCTGTAAGCAGCTAATTATAATAGGAATAAGAAAACAATCCTGTTAGAATAATGTTTTACTCACTTAGGAGTAAAGATAGATATTAAAAAGCAGTTATTTGAGAGATTGATTATAAAAGCTTTTTCAGATCTTCTTGGTTAATTGAGCACTTTTGAAGTTAATTTCCTTTTTAAAACAAATATTTCATAAGAAAAGTGATAGAGCTAAATTATTTATTATTACTTTGAATATGTGTGTTAAAATTTGTGAGAGGGCTTCCCTGGTGGCACAGTGGTTGAGAGTCCGCCTGCCGATGCAGGGGACATGGGTTCGTGCCCCGGTCCGGGAGGATCCCACATGCCGTGGAGCGGCTGGGCCCATGAGCCATGGCCGCTGAGCCTGCATGTCCGGAGCCTGTGCTCCGCAACGGGAGAGGCCACAGCAGTGAGAGGCCCGCGTACCGCAAAAAAAAAAAAAAAATTTGTGAGAGATTTTTATTTTAAAACTCACCCTGGAACATGGTGCTGACCCATCTGTGCTAGGAGCCCCTGTCTACCATGAGTTGAGCTCAGAGAGGCCTTCACTCTCCCCTGGGCTGAGAAGGGCATGACCTCTTTGAGCCCTGCCCCAGGAATAAGGAGAGTGACATGGGCAGGAGCCTTTCTCTCCTCTCCCTTTGATCTAACAAGCACTGTTTCTGGGCAGGAGCAGGAGGGGCAGGACTTAGGGTACATTCCCATATAAGAGTGGGTATGGGCAAAGGGACCTAGACTAGCACTGGACAACTAGATTATTCCTTGGCCTCTAGGCTCTGACCCCAAAAGCTCCCAAAGCTCTTTGGGGTTGCCTATGAAGAGGTTCCCATGTAGCTGAGAAAAGAAATGCTAAAATATTATCAGTGGTCCAGATGGAAATATAAAGCACATGTGTTTACCCAGGCTGCCCATGAGTCTGGAGACTTTTACACAGAAGCACTGTGGTACACAAATAACATTTGAATAGAACGCTTGAAATTAGGCTGTGTTGTATAACTTAAAAACTAGCTGATTTTTTTTTAAACAAGCAGTGCCTCTTTCCAGTCCTTATTCTCTGTTAATTTGTGGTAAATACTTTGTCATATTACAGTTTTATATAAGAGTATTTCTGGTACCTTTTCATTTATTTACAGTTTTATTGAGGTAGACTTTCACCTCTATATTTGCACTCTGAAATTAACCCATTGTAAGTATACAGTTTAACAAGTTTTAGTAAATTTCCACAGTTGTGCAGCCACCACTCTAATTCGGTTTTAGAACACTTCCATGCCCCACAAAAGTTCCCTCATGCCCATTTATAGTTAATCTGTGCTCCCACCCTCAGCCTCAGGCAACCACTGATCGGCTTTCTGTCCCTATAGTTTTGCCTTTTTGAAAAATTTCACATAAGTGAAATCGTATTGTCTTATACATCTTCATTCTTTCTTTAGCATAATGTTTTTGAGGTTCATCCGTGTTGTAGCATGTATCAGTAGTTGGTTCCTTTTTATTGCTGAGCAGTGAGTATTCCATTATGGGATATTCCACGTTTTGTTCATCCATTTACCAGTTGATGGACGTTTCGATTCTCTCCAGTTTTTTAATATTCTGAGTAATGCTGCTATGAGTATTCAGGTACAAGTCTGTGTGTGGACATGTGTTTTCATTTCTGAGTGGAACTGCTGGGTATTATGGTAAGTGTTTTTACTTAAAGTGTCAAACTGTTTTTCAAAGTAGCTGTACCATTTTATTTTCCCACCAGTGTATGAGGATTTTGGTTTCTCCACATCCTTGCTAACACTTGGTATTGTCCTGTCTATCTACATTTTTAGTAAAAATTTAAGACGCCCTTATACTAAATTGGTATAGAATTAATATCTTCACAACGTTTTTAAAATTAAAGTCACGTCTTTTCTCACTATAGTTTTTTCCCTTCTTTTTTCTGTTCAGTGGATGCCTGGACTTTGGCCTTTTCTCCTGATTCCCAGTATCTGGCCACAGGAACTCATGTGGGGAAAGTGAACATTTTTGGTGTGGAAAGTGGAAAAAAGGAATATTCTTTGGACACAAGAGGAAAATTCATTCTTAGTATTGCATATGTAAGGAAACGTTGCTCATTTTTTCTCTCTCTGATTCTTTCAGTTTACTCTTCTAGCCCATTATATTCCTTGGTAAGCGTTCTGCATTGGTCTTGTCAGGCAGCTACTGGCATGGTTTGCCAGTCAGCCAGTTAGACCTGCAGCCAGCAGATTGCTTGTGTTTGGTGGGGATGGCTTAACAATATGGAGTTTCAAATGATCTCAATATGTTCTCTGCGCAGAGTCCTGATGGGAAGTATCTGGCCAGTGGAGCCATAGACGGAATCATCAATATTTTTGATATTGCAACCGGGAAACTTCTGCACACGCTGGAAGGTGTGGTTCATCGTTTATTTTGTGCAAACTGGGCTATCAGATTACAAAGGAAGACGTATTCTTTCATTAAAATGCTGCTAAATGGCAAATGAGCATTAGATTTGCAAAACATCAATCTCAGTTGGAGATCTCAAATGCCTCTAAGGTTCAGTTTTGTCACTAGTTATAACCTAGACATATTAGCTCTTGTACCAGTGTTAAATGCTTTTTTTGGTGAACAGGCCTTTTTATTTGTGTGTTAATATATCCTAGCTATATGAGTGTCTTATTTCTGTCATGTTTGGTTCTAAAGAACTTTGTGATTAGAAAATAACTGCTTTTTGTCTGTAATTTGAAGGTAGATGAAAGTGCTGTGCCTACCCTTTGCACTGATGACCTCTGGGCAGGAGAACTGGGTACTAGAACAGGGGAAGGGTTGGAGGGCGACTTCTACTCTGTATTCTTTTGTACTATTCTGAATTCTAACCAAGAGAATATATTACCTCTTCAGTGTATCCTTTACCCTACAACAAAGGATTTGGTAGGGAAATAGCATCCTATTTGTTCAACCTTGCAAATCAGAAACGATGCATATTTCCATGTTTGGCCATACCTGTGGCAGAGGAGTTTCTTCTAAGCAATGTGTGCTGAGGTCCAGTTGGTCAAGGAAGGGATCTGAGGAGAAATGGCTCCAGCAGGAGGGGTTATGTGCATGTTTCTAGAGCATTAGAAGGAAGCGTCCAGTCAGTACCCTCTCTGACTGAAGCACCTGGGCAGTGCAACTCAGTGACTTACAGTCATTAAAAGTGACATAGTTAGTGGAAACTGTATCAGTTAACAAGCGTCTTTGTGAATTTCAGGCCACGCTATGCCCATTCGCTCCTTGACTTTTTCCCCGGATTCGCAGCTCCTTGTCACTGCTTCAGATGATGGCTACATCAAGATCTATGATGTGTAAGTTACCTGTTGGGATTCAAGGCTTCTCACTTAATACCAGTGCCTGTTTTGCCTCTTATCATTAGGAGGAGCCCTAGCAAGTGTGCTGCTCCCTCTCTGGGTCTAGGAAAGACTTCTGTTCAGGTCCTGTCAGACACTCAGTCTCCCCAGTCATTCCTCCCCTGTCAGCGTCCCTGCTTTGAGCTTAGAATGTTATGGAGGAAGACGTGCATGGGTTACCTACTAGGATCACATACTTGCTACTTTTTTTCAGGCATCCTGTCTGTTGTGATTTTAAATTCTTTTGGGTAGGTAAGTAGTGTACAGTTGAGGAGATGGAGCCATGGGCTGTAGCTGGCTTGGAGTGATGGTAAACAATTAGAACATCCATTTTCTAGGGGTGTTCTAGAAGGTACTTCTCTGCCCTAGTTAGGGAACTGTCAGTTCATAAGCCAGCTTGCAGCAGGTCTAGATGAGGGAGCTTTTTTGTTGTTGGTTTTTGACCACAGGTATAGAAGTGAGTTAATCTTCAGTTCACGGCTCTGTTTCATTGGAAGCCTGTGCAAGGGCCCTTTCTCTTGTTGTTTCCCCCTGTCTTTCTCAGTCCCCACTCCTTTACACCCCTGAGGTCTCCCCTATACGGTGTTTGACGTGTGTGTGATGCTTTGACTCAGTACTGCAATCAGTGTGCCTCTGGTTCCTGGCTTCCAAAGGTAGCATTCTAATCCACTGGGTGCATACGTTACACTTCTTCCCAACGACAGGTGCCACAACCATGATCATCCACGTGCATGTCCTTTTATGGGCCTGTGAGAGTTTTTCGGGAGTTTAAACTTGGGGGCTTTTGGAGGACGAAAAGTTGTCAAAGAGACATGGAATTAGAACTGAAGCTTCTGGAATTAGAGCTGAATGAGGGTGCTAGGGTCTGGGGGGAAGATGCCTCTCTCAAACTGTGCTTGCCTGTCAGTAGCAGAGCCAATATAAATAACAGCAATTCTTTAAGTATCCAGTTTTCTTTAATAAGGCCTTCAGTGCTACCATTCCATCATCCGCCCAGCAACCGGTGAGGTAGCGCGGATCAGCCTCCCCATAATGCAGGCGACAGGCCCAAGCTGAGGCCACCTCTCCTCCGCGTACCTAACTGAGGTTTGCTCTACTCTTCTGGGTTCAGAGGTGAAACTGCTGGCCTCAGTCGGGTCTTAGGATTGTTTTCCAGCCATAAGTGATTTCATTTCACTTTTTTAAAAAGTGAAAATGACTGTAGTAATCAGACCTGTCTTGTTCTTGGTTAGCTTAAAAATGGTCTATCCAAGCCACATCTGTTGTAAAGAGTACATCTTGAAACATTCCTTAGACACAAGGCACTGGCCCTATGTGGAAAGGGTACTGGGTGGGCAGGGGTCAGAACCTGCAACTGCCCTGAGATGGCCTACTTGCCCCTGCTGGTTCTGTTTCCTCATCTTAGGAGTTGGCTTGCTGAGCCGTCTTCATTTTGAGCTTTTTAAGCTCTGCTTGTTCGGGATTTTATTTTTGGCTCTTGGTGACATTGACATATTTGGGGTTAATGCTGTTGAAAATTTCGTTTCTGCAGTGTGTGATGCTACTTCATTGAAAAGGGAATTTTTAAACTAATACTGTGGTGATTATAAGGATAGCAGATTTGGTCCAATGAAACAGGCAATTAAGAGTATACCTTCCATTTCAGTGATTGTATTCCAAAAGCTAACCTCTCCATTTTATTTGAAACTCCCATTTCAGACAGCACGCTAACTTGGCTGGCACATTGAGTGGCCACGCATCCTGGGTGCTGAACGTTGCATTTTGTCCTGATGACACACACTTTGTTTCCAGGTACTTATGATTCTTATCAGTTTCTAAAATGTTAGGAAGATGAAGATGGTCATCTTGTATGAATTGCCTTAAAATTTGAAGACCCTTTTTTAATTCAGATAGCCTTTGTTTTCTGCAGTGTTTTTTAAATTGTGAAGTTAATTGTCCTTAGCTGGAACAAAAGTGGATTCTTTTGAACAGTTCAGCTCTTAGTTCTTCCTTATAAATCTAGGCTTCTACCTACAGTTACTTAAGGGATACCTGTGTTATAGTAGTAACTTCAGGTATGAAAATCTGTTCTTAAAATGTTGTGCTTTGAGACCCCAATGTTGTTTAGGCCCAGGATGGCCAAGACAGTTGAAAAACAGGAGATGGATGGCTTAATAGCATTGCACAGAGGTTTACAGAAGCCTCTGAGAACCTTTATTTTGAAGCTTTCACGGGCCTCCCT
This sequence comes from Delphinapterus leucas, assembly GCF_059928025.1. Lineage (NCBI taxonomy): Eukaryota > Metazoa > Chordata > Mammalia > Artiodactyla > Monodontidae > Delphinapterus > Delphinapterus leucas. The sequence goes on along the minus strand of NC_143130.1, from coordinate 61,148,614 downwards.
CCCATCCGGATATAGGACTCTCATCCGAGACTCCTGATGAGAACATTTAATATGAGGGCCAGGCAGATCAGAAGTTCAGGGAAATAGCTGCTCTGTGAGAGGGGAAAGCCAACCAGTGATGCCAACATCCTTGGCCACCTTTTGGGGCTCTGGATGGCCACTTGTGTACCCAGGCACCAAGGGGGCCTCTAGGTAGGCTGAGTGAAGGAGTGTGGGATTTTTGATCAGGTTCTTTCCAACTTCAAACCAGTCTGAGAACTTTTCTGATACTAATGTTCCCTTTTTTAAAATAGCTCATCTGACAAAAGTGTAAAAGTTTGGGATGTTGGAACGAGGACTTGTGTTCACACCTTCTTTGATCACCAGGATCAGGTATGGCATAATTAACGTTCAAATTCCTTTGGATTGCTAGCATTGTCTGACCACTGTGCCAAAACTCATTCCTTTTCCTAACCTTGCTGCTTGGGTTGTCAAGACCAGTCGACCCTTGGGGCTGAGCTACTCTGATTGCTTGGATGTCCATCCAGCCCGTGTTCCTGTGCGCACTCTGGGGTGCAGAGGCTCAGGACGTGCTGTCAGCCTAGCACCCTACAAGGCATGACATGTCCCTGTGTAGGCCAGAAAACGGGTACTAGCCAACAGCCTTTAAATGCCTTCTTTGAAACATGCTGCAGCTGGTGCCTGGGGCGTGCCTGGGCCCTTTTCTGGGTACAGCTGGGCCATGGCTGGCTCAAGAAGAACCTGCTTCCTCAGAAGCTTCCATTCCATTCCACAGCCATCACTTTTCTCTTTTGGAGTGGCCCAAAGAAGTGAAGTGATTTTTTTTTTTTCTTTGAATATACTTGAAGCCAGAAATTCTTACAGGTTGTTTGAAGTTAGTGATATTACTAACTTTTGTTTCAGTCTTTAAATTAGGGAGAAGAGGCTTTGTTTTCATAGGAGTCTTACCTTTCCAAGATGAATGTGAAGTGATAAAGGCATTGTAGTGCGGGGCTTTTCCACCTCTAATGCGCACAGGAATCCCCTGGGGATCTGGCAACACTGCAGATGCTGACTCAGTGGGTCTGGCCTGGGCCTCAGTTTTTGTGTTTGTCACAAGCTCCAGGTGAGGCTAGCATTGCTGGTTCCAACCACTTTGAATAGCAAGGGTCTTGGGGAAGTAGTATAAAACATAAAATACCCGGGGCTTCCCTGGTGGCGCAGTGGTTGAGAGTCCGCCTGCCGATGCAGGGGACACGGGTTTGTGCCCCAGTCTGGGAAGATCCCACATGCTGCGGAGCGGCTAGGCCTGTGAGCCATGGCCGCTGAGCCTGTGCGTCCAGAGCCTGTGCTCCGCAGCGGGAGAGGCCACAACAGTGAGAGGCCCGCGTACCGCAAAAAATAAATAAATAAATAAATAAAATACCCATGGCAGTATAAAGTTGTCTTTTAAGATATTTTAAATGCTCTTATGGCAATCTCATAGAATCTCTTTGGAATGCAGCTTAAAGTTAACAGTTGTTCATGCTTTTTTACATTTAATCTTAAATTGTTGCCAACAAAGTTGAGGGGGTTTAATTTTGACATTCCACTACTGGATTTAAACATTTAATTCAGGGAGTAAGACCTGGCTGGCTGTGTTGCTTGGCAGGTGAAGGTCAGTGTGTGGTGCTTTCCTCAGAGGAAGACGGTTGGAGTGGAAATGAGGCCATCACCTGGCCCAATCACAGCACTGAAATCAGGGCTAGAACACCCAACTAAGGGGTAGGGTGACAGGCTGACGTGATAAAGCTCCTGCCACATCAGTTGTCTGGGAAGGAGGTGTGAATCTGTTAATTCAGTACATAGCAAATGAAAGCAATGACGTGTGAGGCCAAGTTATCTAGCTCCTAGGGACAGGCAGGTTTCATAGGCCTCTAATAAGAGAGTGAGAAGTACTGACCGTGGTGGGGGCGAGCCCGAGGAGGTAGGTTAGGAGCACAGTTTGCAATGATCCCCATAGGCAGCGACCTCAGGGTAGTTGGGCCTTTTCCTTCCTGGAAACATAAATGAGACCACATGCTGGTCCCTTGTGGGTTCCATCTTCACAGCATTAGGTCACTTCCTAGATTGTGAATCTTTGAAAGGTTTGTAGATATCTTGATTTGTGTTTAGAAATGAAATTTTCTTGAGTTGGGAGGTGAGTGGAATGATAATCAAACAGTAGTAATAGAAGATCCCTGGTTAGAGGAAAGGCAGAAAGCATGAGAACATCCTCATCTCAGTGTTTTTCTAGATTCAGTATAATGAGAATAGAATAAGGATGTTCATTCATAAAGAATAAAGGTGTTAGTGGAATTTTTTTTTCTTTTTATTTACAGGTCTGGGGAGTAAAATACAATGGAAATGGCTCAAAGATTGTGTCTGTCGGAGATGATCAGGAAATTCACATCTACGATTGTCCAATTTAAACATCAATCTTCCAGGCTAATGCTGCAGAAAGAATGTATAGATTGAAAAAAAAAAAAAAAAGAATGTATAGATTGATCATGACATTCCTTACCTTTCTAGCTTGTTTAAAAGAAATATAGCATTTATTGTAGCAAACGCTTAAATTTTGTAGATACAGTATAAATCTTTTCATGTTTTATTGGAAATGCCATTCATACTGTAACATAAAGTGTTCTTAATGCAAACACCCATGTTCTTGAACATGCTTCGTTTTCATTTGCCCTGTTACTGGTAAAACAGTGAGAGAAATCAGCATCCTTATGTGAAACCGAGTATCTGCCTCAGAAATGAATACATCCAGGCACTTACTGAACTTTCCAGTACAGAAATTCAGGCTCACTCTTCCAAGGAATGAGTCATGCAGAAGCTGTAAGAGAAAAGCTAATCTATTTCAGAATGGGATCCTGAGGGAAACAGGATATGTGACTGGGTGGGGACATTCTGTAGTCCTCTCTGGGCATTCTTCTATTTGATAGATTAAAAAATGTCCCCTGTCACACTCTTTTTCACCCTATTAATTTTAGAGAAGCTGTAACTTGCTGGGTGGGTATTACTGCCTTAACAGTGTCTACAGGCTCAAACCTGTACTTATTCTGGTTGACCTCTTGCCTGGAGGTACGTGTACCTCAGTTTTCTCCTCAGCGGCCCACTTGAGACATGGTCTTCGGGTAATGGGAAAGGTGTAAGTAGCTAACCCTCCAAAGTTTGTTGCTTTTTACTGATCATAACTTCATGTGATTCATGTCAGGTCCTGTGCTTTTCTTCCAAACTCCCCATAACCCTTAGAATCAAGCCCATGCTCTTTAGGTAGCCCCTCGCTTCTCTCTCCTGCCTCTTTGCCTTGTTCACCATCCTGTAACCACATAGCCCTGGCCGTTTCCTCTGCCTAGAATGTTTCTTCCTCAGACCTTTAGAGGTCTCACTGCTTTCAGGTAGCTGCTCAGGGGTCAGCTCCCAGTAGAGGCCTTCCCCTGGTCCCTTTCCCATTACTCTTTCTTCACTGCAGTCATCATTGTGTGATGTTTGTATTTATCCCCACCCCCAAAATATAAGCTCCGTGAGAGTGGAAACTTCATTCCGTTATATCGACCAATATGAGGCAAACTGGCACTTGGCACTGGTCACTGGAGCTCGAGAAAATTAAAAAACAAGCAAACAAAACCATCTGTCTCTCATACCAGCTCAATTTTAATTTTAAAGTGACAAATATACAGGTGGAATAAATTTTAAGCAACACCCTCCAAATTCTCTACATGACAAGGAGCTGAATGTAATTTTGCCTCATCATCAACTAGACAGTTTTCTAGCAATAATTTATTAGGAAGTCACAGCACAGAAACATCACCCTGGAGTTGTGGTCCATTCGTCAATTGATTTTCATATAGGCTTAGTTGGAAGAATAGGTTTTATGTCTTTCCTGATCAAAGTGGGACAGGTGGGCTCTTTCTATACCTATTTTGAGCAAATTATGCCCACCCACTAGCCAGCTGGAGCCTGGTCCATCCGCTGGAACTACCTGCCATGGGTCTCATCTACCCTTTGGCCCTCCTGGGGAGGTCCCTGGTCTGAGTCAAACTCTCAGATACTGTATAACCAATAAGGGTGGATCTGAAAAGTGGCCTCTGCTTTAACCCAGCAGCTTAGAAGGCAGGAGTTTTTCTTCATGACTGTTGTGGGAAGGAAAGGAGCAGTAATGGCTAAAGGTTGAGGTAACCCTAAATTTAAATTGTAGTCTACCTGCCAGGAGTTAATGAATAATATCCCTCCCAACAAGTTAGCATTTACAGTGGTAGTCCATACAGACTGCGGTCCAGAGTAGAACTTCAGTTCTCACTAAAACATTATTATCCCTTGAGCAGGAAGCCCTTTGTGATATGGCTGTGCAAGGAGAGGAACCATCCTTTGGAAGGGAGTTCAATCTGGGAGAATGAGGTGGTGCCTTTCCAGACCCTCAAGTCATCCAGGATCACTGGTCAGACAGGGAAGCTGGCTGTGCCACAGGGCTGAACCACCAGCATCTCCCTTGGATTCCGTTGCACTGAGGCTGCTGCGGACATGGATGGTTTCGTTATCTTTACAAGTAAGCACTTTGGTGGGAGAGCACTGCAAAGGCTGTCAACAGAAAATAAAACAACAAAAAACAAGGTGCGGAGGGCGCAGGCAAACAGTTTTATCAGCGTTTCATTTAAAACACTGGTTTGTCCTCACCGCAAGGCCTGGAAGGTTCAGGAAGCTTCCAAGAGAGATGATCAGACACACACCCCGTTCCAAGCATTCAAGGGCACAGGACAGTAGGAACCAAGTTGGCCCTGAAGCCCACTCAGCGTGAACCAGGCACTGCAGCCAAGCCCAACCCACAGATGTGCTTTTATTCTTGAGGAGAAGCATCTAGAATCTAGATTCAGAAATGTCACATGAGCAGCCCTGAGATCATACCCTCAGTAACTGCCATTATGAGGGAGGTGGGGAGGGGAAGAAACCGCAGAGCTAGACTTGGGCCAGGTCACCCACTTCATGCCTGGAGGTTTGCTAGGGGGCTGTCATCTGGGCTGTGCTTTATTGGTGGAACTGAACTATGGCAAAGCCACTAGAAGCACAAAGTGTCAGTGCGGTCACTGGCATCTCAAAAATATCCTGAAAATGTAAATAAACAGATTCCATATGCAGACTAGAGTGATTTACACTTAAAACATTTAAATATAAATTAAGCTATAACTTAAGTTACAACCAAAAGAAAAAAAAAGAAAAACCAAAAGGACACTCAGCAGTTGAGAATGCTGAACACATACACAGGACACCCCAAACACGAGGCCATTAAAGCGATGCCATTTTCATTGTGCCAACTTTACATTCATCACGTGCTAGTCCGGCCGGGCCACGCTGCACCGGGCCACATCATGCCGTCTGGCACTGCACTCCGGCCCGGGGCCCGTCATCATCCTCCTCGTAGGCTTCCCTGTGCTGGCGCCAGTTCTGCTCATTGGGATTAAACTCCTTCAGCTCCACCTGATCCATGTCATCTGTAATCCTGACTTTCTGTCGAGGAGGGAGCAGAGCTTCCAGCTGGAGAAGGTTGTCTTGAGACAGCCAGTGTTTTTCAGGAAAAATAACCTGTAAAGGGTGAGGTGGGAAAGAGCAGTTGTTTCTTCCCTTCCCAATTAAGGCATTTAATTATATGTCCCATGAGAATAAAACACATGCACTTACTAAAAACTGTATGATCAGAGCCCCTTTCTCCAGGGGTGCTTTGTAGATTGGCATTCCTTCATTACGCACACATTTCAGGTCCCCGTGCTTTACCACCTCACCTGCCGCAGAGAAGGTTTACTTATGAAACAGGAAGATGGAGGGCAGCCTGGAGAGGTCAGTCCCCGTGTTGGGAGAGCCTGGGGCAGACACCATCACCCCCACAGCAGCAGGCAAAGGCAGGGGTCACAGGGCATCTGACTAAAAAGCTGGTCCCGACCAGAATGATGCTTGTCAGAGGAACCGGCTGGGTGAGGGGGATGAGAGGGAGGGGGGCGGGAGTGGAACCCTCTCTGACCCACGCACTGGGCTCCTGCAGTGTATCCAAGGAGGAGCGGGCTGAAGCCTCCATCATAAGGTTGGTTTAAAAAAGTGAACTGGGAGTCAACACTCAGTCCGGGTAAACAGGGGTGATACCTGTCAGCCTGCCTCTTGCGTCAGGCTGTCACTACAACCTTCCCATGAGTGGGAGGAGAGTGTGCTCCTCACAGACTCAAGCAGAGCTTGGAGCAGGAATGGGCCTCAAAGAGTCCAGCCAGATCCCACCTGGCAGGAGAGCCAGCCTTCTGGGTGGGGGGCTCACAAGGTGGCTCCGGCCACAGGCAGTCTCCATGAGCTGGTGGGCTGGAGCTGGTCTGGCTTGCACTTGCTGGATCTTAATTCTACACTTTTTCAAAAGGCATTGTGGGAGTTTAGTCCCCCCAGAGCTCTTGGTTCGCCCCCAAATCTAAAAATATCATTTCCTTCCAAACATGAAAAGAAAAGGGATAAAAGGGTCTCTTTAAAAAGTATGTTCTTCAGCTCAGTAATGAAAATGGACAAAGAAACAAATGTTCATAAAAAATGGTTGGGGGGAGCCCAAACACTCATTAATTCAGCATCCCACTCCCCTGGATGAACTCTCTCAAGAGGAAATCTTTTTTTTGTTTTTTTGCGGTAGGCGGGGCTCTCACTGTTGTGGCCTCTCCCGTTGCGGAGCACAGGCTCCGGACGCGCAGGCTCAGCGGCCATGGCCCACGGGCCCAGCCACTCCGCGGCATGTGGGATCTTCCCGGACCGGGGCACATGCATCGGCACGCGGACTCTCAACCACTGCACCACCAGGGAAGCCCCAAGAGGAAATCTTTTAAAGTATCTCATCGGAGTTTTTAAAATAAAGGGTGTGGAGGACTCTCTCCTTGGGGGTCATTCAGTGCAGGGCTGTGATTCACATGTGGCCCTCAGAGCTGCTGATTGCAGGAGGAGCCCATTAGCTAAATGGCCCCAGGCTGCTGGGCTTGTTATGGTCTTTGCTTTGTTTTTAATAGCTTTTCTGTCTCTTTGCTCCTGTCAGGTGTCACACTTCTTGTTGCTCTCAGCACAACTCCTCAGGCTTCTGCTTCTAACTCACCGTGGGGCAGGGAAACTGTGGGACCAAGCATGGGCAACCACGTGTAAGAGAAGGAAAGAGATGATGAGCCAGCTCTTCCGTGAGGTACATATCTGCCTTCAGTCAGGGGGATCACACCCTGGCGAAGCTCTTAAGGCACTTTTTTCTTTAATCTCCTGATTCTCAGCCATGCTCAAGACAGCCTAAAGGCCTCTGGCGAGGAAGGCACTTCAGCAGCAGAAGAGAGAAGAGGAAATGAAGGAAAGAGAAATAAGCCAAAACAAGAAAAGAGGTGAAAGAAAAGGACTCAAAACAAGATAAATGAGCAAAAAGAAAAAGCACAAGAGAAATCTCCAGCAGAAGGTTTTCTGGACATCCTGCCCTTCCTTATAACTAAGCAAGGAAATGGGTTTCTCGGGGTTTACGACTTCCTTCCCTCTGGGGCTCACTTCCTCTCTTTCGTCCTTGGCTCCCAGTTTCCCTGTGGCTGGGATCAGCTGGGAGGCAGCAAGGAACACTGGGTTCCAATCCCATGGCAGGGGCCCCTGCTCCAGGGAGCTTGGCCAAGGACTAGCTTTCGCAAAGAAGTTACACAGCACCCCAAAGATGCTGCCCAGCTCATGCTCCCCGAAGGACTGGAATCAGGTCTGAGACAATGTTGGGGGTCTTGGACATGATACCAGGGGTCTTGGGCACACACCCTCTCACAGCCTGTGGCCTAGGGCTTTGTGTGAACTATGATCCCCAAACTTTCCTACAGAAGTGAGGGGAGGAATTGGGTACCTTGGGAGGCTTACAGAATGGAATCTAAAGGAAGGTGCTGTATTTTAAATTTTCATGCATATTTTCATTATACTGCAGTGCTTTTCCACAATCCTTAAGTATACCTATACACAAACACAGAAATGAAAAATCAAACAGGGTAAAATTTTAACAATAGGCAAATCATATATGCGTGGTCTTCATACTGTTTTTATTTTTTACAACTTTTTGTTAGTCTGAAATTGTTTCCAAATAAAAAGTAAAAAACAAAAGCAAAAAAACCCAAAACAAACCTCTGATCAAGACTTGGATATATAATTCCATTTCACTTATACCCAGAAAAGAGGAAACAGAAAAAGCCAAAGAGGAAAGTGGCAGAGAAAGAGAACAGGCCAGAAAGGGGAAGAGAGAAATGGACACAGAGGCAGGAAAGCCCTGGATGGAGGCTGGGGAGGCAAGGTGGCTCACTCTACTGGACTTAGGGTCTTAATTACACTGCCCTCGGACAGGCTTATTGGCTGGTTACCTCCCATCCCAGCTCTGAGCCTATCCCTGTAGCCTAAGCCTCAGATACCCACAGGAGAAGTCACTCCCTAACCCTGTGGCCAGCGAGGGGACCAGAGCGGCACTGCTCATGGCCAGTGATGGGGTCACGGATGTCTGGGTGGCTCAGCCACCACCGCACCTGTCCAGACATTCTTTGACATGGACAACTGACCTGAAGTGCTATTCGGAGGCAGCTTCAAGTCGAGGGCCCCAGCCTGGCCTCTCTCCCTTCTCCAATTTGCCTGGCCTCCTCACAGCCCCTTCCAGGCATGGACTCAACTGCAGTGAACGCTAGCCCTCCTGGGAGCTGGGAGCCTGGCATCTACACACGTGCTGGTAGGCTGAGCTCTCAGGCCTTTGCGAACCCTTTGGGTCCAGAGGCAGCTCCCTCAAGCTCCTGTGCCTGTGTGCAGACGGGCGGTTCTCTAGAAGCCGCCAAGGATAAGCTGGCAGGCGATGTCTTTTTTTTTCAGGAAAATTCTATTTTAAAATGTCTCTCGTATGTAATCGACAACACAGAGGCTAGAGAAACATGGATGAATCAGCACAGATCACCATTTGATAGAAAAACACCACCTATTATCAGGTGTGTATTATTATACGAAAGTTAATTTTTAGGGCTTCCCTGGTGGTGCAGTGGTTGAGAGTCCGCCTGCCGATGCAGGGGACACGGGTTCGTGCCCCAGTCTGGGAGGATCCCACATGCCGTGGAGCAGCTGGGCCCGTGAGCCATGGCCATTGAGCCTGCGCGTCCGGAGCCCGTGCTCTGCAGCGGGAGAGGCCACGACAGTGAGAGGCCCGCGTACCGCAAAAAAAAAAAAAAAAAAAAGTTAATTTTTAAAAAAATTTAAGTTAAATTGGAAGGTTCCAGGTAGAAGTTTAGATCCCCAAGATTCCTGTTTTGAGGCCCTTTCCCCAAAACTGAATTTTTTTCATGGAGATTATAAAAGAAATTCATAAAATTCTCAAAAGTCCCTAGTGATGACTTTAAATTTAGAGAAAATCAAGTCACACTAACTTGTGCAACAGAAGTCAACCTTGAATGTGAAACCAGGCCAAGCTGCCAGCATCATTATGCCAAACATACAGAAGAACTACAACGAAACACATGTGAAACATTACCTGATTTGGATGTAATAATAAGGACTCGATCATCCAGTGTTTTTATCATCTTCTTGAAGCCACAAAGGGCTTCAGAAAGCTGAATTTTCATTTTCATGATCAAGTCATGGCCTCGTCTCTGAAAGACACTATGATCCTTCTGATCAAGCACAATTATGACATCACCAGGCTCCAGCTCAGGCTCCTGATCTCCTTCTCCATGAAACAGTATCTTTTGCCCATCTTTCATACCTATGAAACATCATCCCTTTCTGATTAGCCACTTCTCTTTAAAACCGTACTTCCGACAAAGCTTTTGAAGAAGGCTCACAGAGAGCCCTTTGGGGGTTCTTTATTCATCAAACCTCCCAACCTCGTGCAGGCCTGGGGCTGGGATTACCACTGACCAAGAGGCCTCACTCTCCTCGGCATAACGAGGTTCCTCAGCCAAGTGTGCAGCAGGGAGAGTGGGAAACAAGGCCGCCACATCGCAAGTTCGCCGCGCACTCCCCGCCCTCCTGGCCATGCGATGCCGCAGCTGACAGTGCACTGTGAGCAGAAGGTCACCACCTGCTTCTTGACGCACAAGCAGCACTGGGCTCTGGGGGCCTTCTACTAAGTCTCTGTGCACACAGGCACAGTGTTCAGTCCCTCCACGTGTGTGCTGGTTTGGGTGTTGATTTGTGTACTTTGGTCTCTCACCTAAATACATTTGCTGGATTAGGAAGCCACAGAATGATCAGGGGGAACAACTAAGAGGGAAAAAGACCCTAAAATGATGGCCCCAGGCAAAATGAACAGCAGGAGGAAGGTGCTGGATTTGGGAGAATCTGCTGCAACCAAGGGGAAATGTGTGGAGAAAAGGGACATACAGCTATGAAGACTTAGATAAGCTTTTACGGCCAATGAGCGACAAAAGCCATTAGGAATAACACTCCCAGTGACTCTAAAGTAATAGTTTGAGAAGGGCAAGAGAGGGCAGTTAACCAAAATCAAGGTTAAGTGACTTCCAGGGCATTGGAAAACCTTACAAAGAAGTTTTGTAAACAAGAAAACTTTGGCAGGTGACATGGATGGAAAAAAAGCCAGGGAGGGTCAATGGAAGATGCCCTGGGAATTGGAAGAACTGACGGCACACTCTAACGGCATTTAAATACCAGTTGTGCTGTGTCTCATTTGCCCGATACCTAACCCTTGTGCCCCACAATCAGCACCTCAGATGCACGTCCACCAGCGTGGGGCGCTACTGCTGCACAGACTCACCTTTTTCCACGTGCACCTCGATAATCTTCTTCTCTCGGATGACCTTGGCACCACTGCAGCTTTCACAGCGGTCCTTGGGGTTGATGCGCTCGCCCTGGCCCTTGCACTCGATGCACACGGTCTGGATCTGCTGCACCATGCCCGGCCCGATCTGCTGGATGTGAATCTGCATCCCTCGCCCCTTGCACACTGGGCACTTCTCCACAGATCCCTTCTTCCCACCAACGCCTGTGGGGAGACAGGAACAAGGCTGTGCTCTTCCCTTAGAAGCGTCTCTGCTGGGTGCCACCAGAGAAGGATCATGAGCCATGAAACTGGACACTGGGACTTGAATTCTGACTATTTACAATCATGAAAAGCCATGTGGAAGAGCCTGGATGATTCTAGCCAAGCAGACAATATCCAGATGTTAACATGTAAGCGCAAACATTTGTGCGTTTGGCTATACCAAGATAAATTCATTGCTTTAACTTCACCAAATGTGTTTTCTTCCACCCCAGGGTGGAAGAACACACATGCCTACGTGTGACCAGTGGAGACTGGAGGAAACAGCCCTGTCCACAAGGGTGGCTACCCAGCCCAGCCACTTCTCTGTGGGACAATGTGTGACCAAGTCACCAGATCTGACTTTTCTTGAAAAATCAGATTTTTAAAAATTACGTTAATTACATTTACACTTAAATCAAGGACAGCAAACTATGGCCAGCTGACTGGTTTTGTAAATAAAGCTTTATTGGAAGGACAGGTATGTCATCTGCTTGTTTACGGTCTATGGCTCCTTTTTTTTTTTTTTTTTTTTTGCAGTATGCGGGCCTCTTACTGTTGTGGACTCTCCCGTTGCAGAGCGCAGGCTCAGCGGCCATGGCTCACGGGCCCAGCCGCTCCGTGGCATGTGGGATCTTCCCGGACCAGGGCACGAACCCATGTCCCCTGCATCGGCAGGCGGACTCTCAACCACTGCGCCACCAGGGAAGCCCGATGGCTCCTTTTGCGATAAGAGTTGAATAGTTACGACAGGGACAGCATGGCTCACGAAGCCCAGAAATACCTATCATCTGGCCCTTTACAGCAAAAGTCTGCCGACACCTAGGTTGGGTCAACCATTCTTGATTTTTATATTTTTAAAATAATTGTCAACATATTAAATAAATGTGCAGTCCAAATAAAAAATGTACAGGGCCAAATGAAATGGATTTGGCCCTCAGGCTACCTGTTTGCAATCTCTGACCTTCACATTTAAAAAGATAAATTATTTTTCCCTGAATTGTAAAACAGTAAGAATTGTTTCCAGATCTAAGGGACCAAAACTATGAGACTCATTCAGAAATTAATTCTTACCTTCACATTTCTCACAAATTACATTTTTCTGGAGCGCCAATTTCTTTGTGACTCCATTATACAAATCTTCCAGAGTTACAGACAACTGATGTACAACGTTCTTGCCTTACCGAGGGAAAAAAAAGACCAATTAGCAATACTGTATTAAATACTACCCATATGACCTTTAGTGGTATGAAGTCTCAGACTGTGCCTGTGTCATTCATTCCCTTCCCTGTGGGAAGCAATGCTTGCTTCTGTTACACCTGGCCCATCCTCTGGCCCTTTGCCAGTATGAGAACTAATACCCTTTCTAGCTATGAGCTAATTATTCAATCATTTATAGATGTCAAAGACTTTCATCTTTATTTGCTAAAACAAATCTGAGAATGAGAGATCAATGAGGAAACCCAAGGCAATGTTAACCAATGAGATTGGTTAACTAGGTTCTCCCCATGAAAGGAGCCCTTTCCTCATAGATGATGCACGAAGTCAGTCTCTGGACCTTTAACTGAAACTCTTCCTTGAACATAACGTCCTTTAATTTTTGAGCCCTTCTGTGTCTTGTGGCCAAGTGGGAACTCTTTCATCTGTGGAAATCTTGTCTGTGCATCCAGGACAGTGGGCCTTTCATCTTCAGGGTGGGAGTCTGTCTGCTCTGGCACCATACCAGCCTGTCAGGACCCACAGCATCAGGTCCCTCTCTGCTGCCCATAGGGCTCTCGAAGTCACCGAGATGCTGTCCTTGTTTATTGGCTGTCAACTTTGAGAGATGACTTAATTAAGGGCGTGAAGTTGTTCACCTCAAGACAGTGAGAGAGCTAGGCAAGAGGATACCCAAGGTTTTAATCACATCCACACTGTCAATTATATGAGCAGGCAACATACCCAGAAAACAGGGTAAGGATTTTTCCCTAATAAACCCTTTGTGATTTTCAGCACACTGTATTCACAGAATTGACAGCCAAGCTTTTCAAAGCTCAAAGTCAATTATAATGTGAGAACAAGTACAGCCTTATTTATCCAGGGGCCTCTTGTTGACCTCAAACCACCCTTCTTAAACCTCAATGCAGAGCTTATCTTGATTTCACCCAGGATTTTAATAAGCTTGATTATCTATCTGGTTTTGAGGTCCAAAGCAGAGGATCAACCGTAAGCAGGACAGGGGAAGGGGGCTATTAGAGACCACTGGTAACAGAGGTGACAGTCCAGAGCCTGGCAGGAGGTAAGAGGTATAGAAAAATTAGGAAGAACAAACCCAGAACTCAAAAACGGGGGCCTGGGGCCATTTCACCAATAGCTAAGTCTCTCAATTCACCTCTGGGGATGAAGCTGCTAGTCCTAATGCATTCTGAAGAGACAGGCAAAGTAGTTTCTTTTACAAAGATGTTCAAACATCAAGGGGTAAATTTTGTTACCTAGAAAATCTCCTGAGCAGGCTAAGAAAATGAGGCCACACTGCACATGGCAGAGCACCAGCCAGAAATAGAGCCCGCGGGCCCTGGCCCAAGTCAGGAGGCATGGGAGGAAGCGTGCAGGAGGGGAGAAGAGCACTCTCGGCAGAGGTATCACTAATAACCACAGGAGGTGCCATTTATGTCCCTTAGGAACATAAACGGAACCTGACCCCAACAAAAGAGAAAAAGGGCAAGATGAACTTGAACTTCCTCCTTTCTCCTTACCGCCATTTGCTCCTTTTTTTTGCAGTGGGAGGGGGCGGGGCGGGGCACACCATTTGCAGGATCTTAGTTCCCTGACCAGGGACTGAACACAGGCCCCAGCAGTGAAAGCACCCAGTCCTAACCCCTGGATCACCAGGGAATTCCCCATTTGCTCCTTTATATGTGGTGTTGGGAAGGTGTCAGGCAATTAATTGCTAAATGCACTAAGAGATTCCAGGTAGACTAAACAAGCGATGAACTAAAGCTAATGATCCCCAAACATGACAACTACACCCTTTTAAGGCATGATCTGTCCTGATTCCAGCAACACGTACAATTTGGAAACTATAAAACTTGCTTAACGTCTTTCAAAGCAGTTACCTCTTCTCTCTCTAGCCATCCGTCCTCCGCCACCAAAGAACATGTCAAAGATGTCCATGGGGGAAGAGAAGCTGGGGCTGCCTGAGCCTCCTTCCTTAATTGCCTGCTCGCCGCCCTGGTCATAAATGTCCCTTTTCTTTGGATCTGAAAGCACTTCATATGCCTGGGATATGAGCTTAAACTTCAAAAGAAAAAAAGAGAGATTAAAAAGAGAAGGTTTGAGTTGTTCATGAAGCAAACCCACCATATAAATGCAATGACAGAGGGATTCTACACCCAACCCCCCAAACTAGCAGGTCTATATGTTATCTGAAACCTGACTTTTCCATTTAATCCCTTTGTAGAGTGGAATACATAGGGCAAACATTACTAAGGGATGAGAGGCAGGGCCACTGCAGAGAATAAGGATACAGAGCAGTAAGGAGGAGTTTCTCCCTCCTCAGGCTGCACCAGACAGGAAGAAGTAGAATGGAGCTAAGATATAGTGAGACCAGGCCAGGGCTTAACCTACAACTGGATAAAGCCCATGACTGCTGCTTTCCTAGGTTACTAGCATAAAATGCAACTACAGACATCCTGTGAGCATCCATCCACATGCAGGCTGCAGACACTGTGAGCAAATCTGTCCTGATCTCCCCCGCAAAGTCCTGCCCCTCCCATAGTCTCCCCCATAGCTCACTTATTGGCAATTCCAAAACCTCATTTCCTCTCCCTCACATCTTATCTGTCAACAAATCCTTCTGGTGCTACCTTCAAATGTCCATCTCCAGTACCCTAAGACAGAACACCCCATGTGTCACATGACTGCCAAAAATGTATCCTGGAATCCAACTGTGAGAAAAGAATCAGAAAACCCAAACTGAAGTATATTCTGCAAAACTAAAAGACAGGAAAACTAAATGCAGTGTGTGACCCTGGATTGGATCCTGGACTGGATCTTGCACTGGGGAAAAAATTGCTACAAAGGACACTGGAACAACTAGAAAAATGGGAATGTTTTTCTCAATGTTAAACTTCTTAAATTTGATAAATGTACTGTGGTAATGTACAAGGATGTTGTTTTCCCAAGGATAAACATTTAGGGCTGAAAGGTTATGATGTACGCAACTTACCCTCAAAAGCTTTAGCAAATAATAATAATATAGGGAAAGCAAATGTGATGACCTATTTATAATCAGTGAAGGTAGGTGAAAGAAAGGCAGGTGTTCATTGTACGACTCTCACCTTTTCTGCAGATATATGGAAGTTTTTAACATAAAATCAAAACACCATATAAAATATCCAAAATCCATTCCTTCTCACCACTATCACCACCACGCCCGCCCTGGCGGAGGACACCCTCCTTGGCCTGGATAGCCACAGTGACCTCCTCACTGGACTCCCATCTTCCGCCTTCACCTCAGCTTTCAGTCTGTTCTCTGCACAGCAGCCAGAACTTGCCAGCCAATCATGTCAGTCCTCTGCCCCAAGCCCTCCAAGGGGCCCGGCTCACTTGGAGCAAAAGCCAGTTCTTATTCTGGTCTACAAGCCCAAACTGACACTTTTGCCTCCAGCTCCCCGCAATTCTGCTCGTGTGCCATTGGCCTCCTTGCTGTTCCCCAATACCAGAGCACTTACTGCTGGGATGGTGTCCCCACTGCAGTGTCAGCTCCATGAGGACAGGTGGTTAGGTCAGCTTTGTCCACTGCCATATCCCCAAACCTAGAACACTGTCTGGCCTGTAGAAGGTACCTGGTAAATACTTGTTATATGAATGGCTCAATTCTGGGAATTGAGAAATGAAGAAGTGAGATAGGGTCTTCGCCCTCCAGGGGAATGGTTTAGGAAGAAAAAAAAAAGTACAGAACATACAGGAAAAAAAAAGTACTTTGAATATACAAATATGGAAACTGACAGACACTAGTTTTTCTCTTGTACTACAGATCCCCAATAGAGATCTAATGAGTAACTAATAAATAATAAATGATACCTAATAAATAATAGCTAACAACTGGGTAATTTAAAAAACTGTCTTAGAGACATCAGAATCATACTCAAGGTAGTTAGGTCTTTTGGTGCGTTGATTCTCCCACCATTTCTGTAAAGAAGTAGGTATCGTTCACCACCACTCCTTTCCACAGAAGGAAAATAAGGTGTAGGGATTAGGTGCCCGGTAAGGAAGATCAGAAAACAACCAGGCCAGGCTGCCCCCAGGGAGTCTCTGGGCCTGTCTGTACTAGGTAAACATGCTTCAAGAGAATGTCCATTAGAAACACTCTGGATAATTGAAAGACTTTTGCACTTAGCAGAACGGGATGATTGATCTAAAAAGGAAAAGTAATGCCCTGTCACTTGGAGCATTCAACCAGAGGCCAGACCTCACAAAGGGGCGGGACTCCCACTACCCTGGGGGTGGGGGTGGGGTCTCAGCACTCCAGAGTCTAATTCAGTCCCTGCCTGACCCTCACCCATCTCACAGTTGGAGACTAGTACTCTGACCAGCTCACCTTTCAGACTGTAATAATGTGCCACAGTTCCTTTAATAAGATCATTACGCAGCTGGAAAAATGGCTTTGGAGACTATGTAGCAACTGGGGAAAGTATTTACTATAAAATATTCAGTAGCGAGGAAAAAAAAAAACCCTGTGTGCCAGGATGACCATGTACAATCACCCTGGAGAAAGCCTGGAAAGAAACACAGGGACAGCAGTTAGAGTGATGTGTACTTGGTGGGTTTTCCTCAATATTCTGAAATTTTCTGCCCTGTTATGCTCTATGATTTTTTAACTTAAAAATCTATTATTCAAACTAAAAGTTACAGTAGGGCTTCCCTGGTGGCGCAGTGGTTGAGAGTCCGCCTGCCGATGCAGGGGACACGGGTTCGTGCCCCAGTCTGGGAAGATACCACATGCCGCGCAGCGGCTGGGCCCGTGAGCCATGGCCGCTGAGCCTGTGCGTCCGGAGCCTGTGCTCCGCAATGGGAGAGGCCACAGCAGTGAGAGGCCCGCGTACTGCAAAAAAAAAAAAAGTTACAGTAAAATTGGCCAAAAGACCAAACTCATCTCAAAAGCTGGCTGGGGTTAATAGCCAAGAACATACCCCCTATCACGACCCCTGAAAGGGACTCGCTTACTGACCCGCTGCCCGTGTGTCTTTCAGAAAACCAGCTGCAGAAAAGTAGAGACTCCATACAGAACACCTGACAACAAACACTGGCCGCCCAATGCTTAGCAACACAGGACAACAGGCCACAAAACAAAGACCAACACCCTAATAGCCTTCTCAGTTGCCCCGGAGCAAGGGGGAACAGACTGGCTCAGTCTGTTTTTGAAGAGACATTAATAAAGTGACAAACTTGGGGGAAAAAAATTAAAAGGTTCCACCTATGAATAGATAAAGTGGACAAGAACTACACACAAACTTGCACAAAAAAGAAAAGGCCTACACAGTGTGCCCAGCACACAGCAGGACCAAAATGGAGGTATCTGGTGAGTGAATGAATGAATGAATCCTCTCTAGGGAACTTTACAGCAGTTTCTATAAATTGTGTCCCCAGTCTCCTCAAACCCTTTCGTTTCTACGGAACACAGGTAGCAAACAAGGAATCATAATTAAATGAGGATGAGGACCAGACCAGTGGTTCAGCCTATGGTCAGAGGTCGGAAGAAGTTCTAGCTGAGAACTAAATTAAAGGGTTTTATCCCCTTCATGGAAGGTGGGAAGGGAAAAGTATTCCTGGAACATCACAGAACCCCCCACCTCTAAGTTGAAAGGGACCCGCCAGACACTTCAGGAGCCTCACTTAAGTGACACTAATTCAGTATCTGGCTATAAATAAATATTAGTTTAAAACAAATCAACCACCTCTGCCCAGGCAGGTACATGCAGGGCAACACCTACAGAAATGTAGTACAGGTTAAGTCCAATTTAAAAAAAGCTTCAGAACACCAAGAGCAGACTCACTCCAATGGCACACAGCCATGACTTACTCTTGGAGAGATCTGACCTGAACCAGGGTCAGAAGGCTTTCCCATGTGCCGCCTCTGAAACGTGAAATTAGAAGCCTGGGTGCGCTCTCCTTAAAGGCTACTCATAGAAACAGCCTACAGTGAATTTAGGGAGCACATCTATGAATCACCAACACCACGTAGAAAGCCAGTGACTTTAAAAGCTACAGTAAGCCACCTAAATATAGATGAGAAAGAACACGAGTAACAGACAAATGGTCTTCCAGGAAAGCATTTTAAACTTGTGACAGCGACACTCGGCACCTGTGGCTAAATATAAATATCCTATCACTGTTGCCACCCAGCCAACCTTCTTTAGGCAGGTTTCTCCAGCTTGGAAAAGCTAACACAGACAGGTATTTTGATACTACACGCGTTTCCACGAGTCTAATGCTAGACAGGTAATCTATGGCTTCAAAAGTGGCCCAGGTGTCACTGCTATCAGCTACCACAAAAGCCCCACCTCCCAAAAGCCATCCAGGATATCCCAAGTTTTATAAGAAAATGGCAAGAAGTCAAAGGAGGAGTGGGAAGGCCAACAAGCTTTCCCAAGGATCAATGCCTGATCTTTCTAATCACCTATTCTGGTGGGTAATGAGCTTCCTTGGGCATAAAAAACAGGTTGACTCTTTTCCTGTGAACTGGATGAAAAAGTTTAATTTAGGCTTCTATGATACAGAGCATTTTTCAGCCTATTATTATTGGTACTTAGGATCCACTGCGGGTCATTTGTCACAGGAAACCTGTAATGTTCATATAAAATGATGTGTCAGGTTAAAGATCTCCATGTCCCT
The DNA here is from genome assembly GCF_059928025.1 of Delphinapterus leucas. Lineage (NCBI taxonomy): Eukaryota > Metazoa > Chordata > Mammalia > Artiodactyla > Monodontidae > Delphinapterus > Delphinapterus leucas. Next base: position 61,129,719 of record NC_143130.1, on the reverse strand, counting down.
GTTTAATAAAGAAAAGGTGATTATTCAATGTCTGACAACCTTGATCAGGCAGGAGACAGGCACACAGAACAAATCCAGTCTCAAGAAGGACACCGGGTTTGTCCAAGGTACTAACTCAGATTAAAGAAACTCACCTCTAGGGCTTATGCATCAACAGGGAATATGAGCACAAAAATAATTCAACCCCGGTCGTCCCCAGCAAGTACACAACTTCTTCTGGTCGCGTGTGCCTCAGTTTCCCGGCTTGCTGGCTGCCTTTCCGACAGGAATGCCCGCAAACCCTAGGAGAACTGGGCCCCCACGTTTCAGTCCCGGCCCTCCCCGGCGTCCGGAGGGGCCCTTGTGGAGCGAAGGGAGGAATGAATGGGCTGCGCGGGGCCTCACGAGGGGTCCCGGCGCCTCGGGCCCCGGCACCAGCCCAGATGCTCAGCCCGGCGACGCTGGGGCTCGGCGAAGCGCCCTCCAACTGACCGCGCCGCGCCCCCTCCGCCTCGGACCACCCCCAGCCCCGGCCCGGCCCCGCGGCGTGGTGCGCGGCACCTGGCGACCGCCTCTCCAACAAACGCGGCTCGGGTTCCCGCCGCCTTCAATAATTCACAGCCCCCGAGCTCCGGGCTGAATAATTGACGGCGGGCCCCGCGCGAGCCCGGCCCGCACCTTCTCGCCCTCATCCGGGTTCTTGTCCGGGTGGTACTTGAGCGCCAGCTTCCGATAGGCCTTCTTGATCTCCTCCGGGGAGGCGCTGGGCTTCACCCCCAGGATGTCATAGTACTGGGTCTCCTTCACCATCTTTTCTCTGCGGGGCGGGGCGGGCAGGACGGTCAGCGCGCCCCGGACGCCCCAGCCGGGCCCCTGGCCCGCGCCCCCGCCGCCCGCCCGCGGGTCACGGTCACGGCTGCTGCCGCTGCCGCTGCCGCTGCCGCCGCCGCCGCCGCCCGGGGCTCCCTCCCGCCTGCGCCAGGATACCCTCCTCTCCTAGACCCGCCGCACTCGAGCCGCCGGCTCCTCCGCGGCGGGTTTTATTCGGCGCCGGCGGAAGGTTCCGCAAGGAGACAGTGACGCCACAAAGGCCCAGAACCTTCGCGGAGGTTCCGGCGGCGCCTGGAGCTGACTGGCTGGGGCACTGCGGTGGGTTAGCGGCCCGGACCCCCGACGCCCCGGCCCGGCGCGACCTCGTGGCTCACCCGGTCGCCTGTTCCTCCGGCCTGCAGTCTGAGTACCCGGAACTCCAGTTCTGACTGCCGCCCCGGGCCATGTTGGGGGGCTTGGAAGACGGCTTCGGAGTGGAGGGCGCCTTCCGACGGCCGCCCCGCCACCCCGGGGCTGTCCCTTTTCCCTTGCGCGGGTCCGTGGGTCCGGCTGGCTCGAAGATCAGGTTGCCTGGAGGGCAGCGTCGGCGGGAACCCTGCCCCGAGGGGTTGGGCTGGGAGGGCAGCGCCCTGCTGTCCCCACCCGGCCTCTCCCTGGGGGTGTGGCCGCCCTCTGGTTATGTCCCGGATGCGCCCTGAGGCATGCCTCGGATTGTTGCGTTTTTGAGGGGTTTGGAGTGGGTAGGGGCCCTCTACCGTGCTGGAGTCGCATTTCCTGAGGCCATTTCCTGAAGCTGCTGGCGCCCCCCGGGGCATCTTCGAGGCTGAGGTGAGCCTAAGCCCTTCCAGATACGTACAGTGGTGCTTTGCTGGCCCCAGCTGTGGACGGTGCTCTCTCAACTGCCCACAACTGGGAACACTTGACGTCCCCCAGTTGTGGGGAGTGACGCCTGTTAGATGTGAGCAGCGACGTCCCCCAGGTCTCCCAAAGGTGGGCAGTGCCCCCTCCCCTCCAGACCAGGCTCGTGGGCACAGTGGGCGTGGGGGTGGGGTGGGAGAGCGGTTCTGGAGACTGCAGCAGGACCCTCACTGCCTGGCACAGTAACGGGTCCCTGACTTCCTTCGGCTGTGCCCAGTTCCCAGCAGGTGCCTGGTAGCAAGGATCACCACCCACTGCAGGAACGTGGGCGTGGGAAGCAGCACTATCAGAGAACTGCAGGCCTTCTTGCTCCGGCCCAGCCTTGACTTCTGCCGATGGTACACTGCCAGGGAGGGTTGGCCACTGCTCACCTGTCTGGGATCCCTTGGCCTCGTTTTGGGTCCTGTGGCTGAGGCAAGTACTATCCCTTCCTCCACGTGTTCAGTGGGGGTGAGAAATGACTTTTAACTTGCAAGAGAAAGTAAGCTGCTCATTTCTGTTCTTGGAGACATTGCTTTTTCCCTCTCAATTAGACCTCTGAAGAGCAGTAACCTTTGGCAGAGAACTCAGAGCTGGAGGTCAACAAACTTGATTCCATCCCCAGATGTTATTAACTATATGAGCCTTAGCCTCTCTGAGCTTGTTTCCTCATCATCAGGACACGGTCATTGCCACCTGCCTGCCTGCCTGCCTTCCTCACAGGGCTCTTGCAAGGATCACATGGGATGATCACTGTGAAGGCTTCTAGCACACAGTGATTATCCAAATCTCAAACCTGGCTGTTCATAGGGATCACCTGGGAGCTTCTAAAAATCCCAGTGTCCAGGCTGCACCCCAGACCAATTGCACCAGCACTTCTGGGGGTGGAACCCAAGCATCAGTACTTTTAAAGGTCCCCAGGTGATTCCACTGAGCAGCCAGAGCTGAGAACCACTGCCCTGCACCACGCATTTATCCAGACTCAATAGTCTGGACCAGTGACACTGGCAGGAAGGGCATTTGTGGGTGGTCAGAGCCTATAGGCATAGAATGGGCCTATGAACTCTGGAACCAGTGAGACCTAGGTTCCAGTTGCTACCTCTGGCTGCCTGACCTTGGGCAGGTGATTTAACCTTTCTGAGCCTTAGATTCCTCAACCTTTTTATGGGGATAACATTAAGAGTATCTACCTCATAAGCTCCTGATGCACCTGGCTCATAGTCTCATCACACGACAATGCATTATGTTCTTTTCACTTTTATCTAAGCTGAAGAAGCTGACAAAGATTCTCTCCTTTATGAAATTCAAGCCAGGCTCCTCTGAACCCTCTTCTCAACTAGACCTCAGCCTTGGCCTGTAAAGACTTGAACAACCGCTAGCATAGTTTCTAATAGCTCAAGGCTGCCTCCCTAAGATGACTGTAACACCGCCCCCCCTTAAAGTGCCTGCCTGAGAGAAGGCTGCCAAAAATTTTTACTGTTTGTTCCAGCCAACACCTGAGGACACCTGAGGACAGAGCCTCTGTCTCCCAGTCTCTGTGAGAAAGCAGAATTCTAACTTCAGTAATTCCAGCTAGCAGACACCACTGGCCTAGTTGCATTTACACTTGACCTTTGGTAAGTTTTCATTCCTCTGACACTACTGAGCCCCCAGGCGCCTCCCTCCCTTCTTCATTTTCACTTTAAAATCCCCAGCTATTTCTGTCCAAATTAAAGTTGAGTTCAGTTCATGCTGGTCTCTTTTCCCTATTGCAATAGTTACTACTGATTAAAATCTCTCTTTACCACTTCAGCCAGCATCCAGATTTGTTTACGTTTGACCAAGCCTCTGATGTTCTAGGACATTGTTTCCTCGAATTATGCATGGGAAGATTTGAGGCTGTGCACAGACGTTTCTTACTTTATCAGCTATGTGTTTGTTTTCATGGTTCACTTTTTCTGTATTGCAACCTTTATTGCAAGTGACATTGGTTTTCGAGTCACAGAAGGCAAGGTAAAGTTTCATTTTTATTTAGGTTAAAAAAAGTAGATGGGGACTTCCCTGGATCCAGTGGTTAAGACTTCACCTTCATTGGAAGGCAGGGGGTGCGGGTTCGATCCCTGGTCGGGGAGCTAAGATCCACATGCCTCACAGCCAAAAAACCAAAACTAAAAAAGAAGCAAAAAACTAAAAATAGAATTACAATATGACCCAGCAATCCTACTACTGGGCACATACCCAGAGAAAACCATAATTCAAAAAGACACATGCGGGGCTTCCCTGGTTGTGCAGTGGTTAAGAATCTGCCTGCAAATGCAGGGGGACACGGGTTCGAGCCCTGGTCTGGGAAGATCCCACATGCCACGGAGCAACTAAGCCTGTGCACCGCAACTACCGAGCCTGCGCTCTAGAGCCCGTGAGCCACAACTACTGAGCCCATGTGCCACAACTACTGAAGCCTGTGCGCCTAGAGCCCGTGCTCTGCAACAAGACAAGCCACAGCAATGAGAAGCCTGCGCACCGCAATGAAGAGTAGCCCCCACTCACCACAACTAGAGAAAGCCCATGTGCAGCAACAAAGACCCAACGCAGCCAAAAAAAAAAAAAGACACATGCACCCCAGTGTTCATTGCAGCACTATTTACAATAGCCAGGTCATGGAAGCGACCTAAATGCCCATCGACAGACAAATAGATAAAGAAGATGTGATACATATATACAATGGAATATTACTCAGCCATAAAAAGGAACGAAATTGGGTCATTTGTAGAGACATGGATGGACCTAGAGACTGTCATACAGAGTGAAGTAAGAGAAAAACAAATACCATTTATTAATGTATATGTGTGGAATCTAGAAAAATGGTACAGATGAACCGGTGTGCAAGGCAGAAATAGCGACACAGATGTAGAGAACAAACATATGGGCATCAAGGGGGGAGAGTTGGGGGGCTGGGGTGGGATGAACTGGGAGATTGGGGTTGACATATATACACTAATATGTTTAAAATAGATAACTAATAAGAACCTGCTGTATAAAAAGTAAAAGCAAACGAACAAAAGGTATGTGTATAGGCACTTCCCTGGTGGCGCAGTGCTTAAGAATCCTCCTGCCAACCAGGCCGCAGCACAGCCGGGGCTGCCACTCGCAGTAATCACTATTTTTTTTTTTTTTTAATAATCACTATTGATTGAAAGCTTTATTTAGCCTTCATCTGCACCCTCCTAGTGGATAAGGTTTTGCCACATTTTACTAGTGAGGTTGAGAGATGTATCATTTGTTTGTTGTTCTGTCCCCTCCCCCAGTATTAAACTGAAATTTGTGATTTGTTTAAACTCTGGGTGAATCATAGCTTAGTTTGCATGTCCAGCTAATTTGTTTCTATACATTTGTTTGATTCTTTTTCTCCTCTCAGGGCTTTTACAAATATATATATATATATGGATCTTCTGAGAAGTTTTTTGAGGTGCACATTTCTCTCTTTTGTTTTTCTCTTGATTTCTGGACACGATGCTGAGATTCAATCACTACATGAAACTCCCAGCTGTGAAAACAAAACAAAGAACCCAAAGGGCTATTTTTTCCACCAGCCCTGGGGAAGCTATGTGACGGTCGGATGCCGGTTTCGGAAAGTTTCACCATTCTTTCCACCCTCTGTTCCTCTCTTCCCTCCAGAAGGAAGTTGATCCTAGTGATTTCAGCCCATGCGTTAAGCAGGAAACAATAATAAACGTGCAGAATTCATATTTTTCTAAAGGGAACTTAAAAACTTCCACTACATTATGTACAAAACTGGTTTATGCCACATGAACACAGAATCACAGGTTCGGTTTGGGTACTTTTCGTTCCTCTTTGCGTTCAGTTGTATAGTACTTACAAGTTCAAAATGAGGAAAAAAAGCTGTTCTGTATCAGACCGTCTAAGCAATAAATGTTATATTTTAAAGATGGAAAAAAAAAATCTGCCTGCCAATGCAGGGGACGCAGGTTCGAGCCCTGGTCTGGGAAGATTCCACATGCCGTGGAGCAGATAAGCCCGTGTGCCGCAACTACTGAGCCTGAGCTGTAGAGCCCACGAACCACAACTACTGAGCCCACGTGCGCCTGGAGCCCGTGCTCCGGAACAAGAGAAGCCACCGCAATGAGAAGCCCGCGCACCACAACAAAGAGTAGCCCCTGCTCGCCGCAACTAGGGAAAGCCTGCGCGCAGCAACGAAGACCCAGTGCAGCCAAAAATAAAATAAATTTTAAAAAATAAGTAGATAAATATGTAAGGTAAGCAATATAAGTATATGATAGTACAGGTGATACAAGGATAAAGCAAAAATGACGGTACTTGGGAATTAGGGAAATGCTGATCCAATTCCACACCCCTCACTTTACAGCTGAGGAGACTTCTACACAAAGAGGCAAAACTAATAGTCATAGATTGGGCATTTTCCCTGACTCCCAGTACCAAACTCCCCGTGTGACCCTGGGTGGAAGGAGAGTCAAAGCAAGCACAGAAATAGCTCTTGCAAAGGCAGCCTGGGACAGGTTCTCCATGGAATCTACTGAAGAGGGAGAGCCGCCTGTGATTGGGGAAGGGGTCTGGAAGGACTTCCAGGGGGAGGCTATGTGCCATAAACCAGGCAGTGAGAGCTACCTGGGGCAGAGGTGGGAGGGAGGGGGGTCCTGCTTGAAGGGACAGCAGAATAAAGGCAGAGAGCACAGTGCTGGCATGGGTGAAGGCTCTGAATTGGGAGAGAAGTGGAGATAGGTACAACAGAGCCCGGAATGCCTCAGGGAGGAGTTTGTTCCTCCTCTGATGGCCCCTGGGAGCCACTGAAGGTCTCAGAGCAGGAGCAGCCTTCTGGGAGGAATAACCAGGGGCTGGGAGAGGTCTGAGCTGGGCGTGCAGATGTGAGAGTCCCCTCCAAAGAGGGGTCAAGGGGTCGACAGGCTGGCCTAGAGGGAGAGTGTAGAGAGAGGAAGAAGGTAGCAAGGAGAAGCTACGGGGAACACCTGCCTTTAGGAAGTGGGAGGAGGAAGAACAGCCATCAGAGAGGCAAGAGAAACAGGAATGTGGAGAGGAGCCCAAACCATGAGAGGCTAGGGTGGTGAAAGGAGCTGAGGGCCAGTGCCCAGGCGGCACCCAGGCCGGGAACGGTGGAGCTGGTGCTTGCGGGGTGCAGGGGGTGTCACAGGGTTTCTCCAATGGGAGGATGTTAATTTGTTGGCCCTTAAAATAGCAGTTGTCACTCCAGGCCACTGTTTGACTATCCCTAAGGACTTCTGCTTGGAGAGGCCCTGCCTCTCACTGGCTGTGCAACTTTGGGCAAATTACCTCTCCCTGAACCTCAATTCCCACGTCTGTAAAATGGGGATAAGAACACCGACTTCGTGGGCTTATTGTACAGATTAATGGGGACAGTACTAACCTGTGCCTGGCAGAGAGCCAGTGCTCTCAGATGGAATTTCTTGGTTGCACCAGCGCAGAGGGTCGGTGTGCACGTGCTGAGTGCTGGCTCTGTGCTGGGCACTGGCAGTACAGTGCTGCGTGCAGGCCGAGTCTGCCCTGGAGGAGCTCACAGTCTGGCCAGGCTTGAGCACCTGAATCTCGGCACTCCGGGGAACCCCCAGCATGGGCCCATTTTGCCAGCACTCCAGCCCCTGGAGTTTTTCCAAGAACTTGTACTGAAATAGTTATCCACAGCCACATTGCTTTGACAAAACCCAAGGTTCTGTGATGTTTCTGTGGGTGAGGGCATGGTCTCTGAGAGCCCGCTTCCCCCGCTGGAGCTCAGCCTTCATCCAGAGCGGCTGCCCCCAGAGGTCGGGGGTGCCTCTCACTGGGGGAGAAAGAACTAAGAAAGTGAGGGAGTGGTCATCCTGCTGCATATCTGTACTTTACAGACAACGTCCCCATCAGGGCACCCCTCTCATGAGGTCACAGAGTCCAGAGATAGGACATGGATCCGTCCTTTCAGCATGTCAGGAAAGCACCTTCTGCATCCCAGCACTGTGGGAGGCTTGGGAGCACATCTGGGAACCGACAGAGCCTACACGGGCCAGTGGGGAAATAAACCTCTAACTCCGCATTTTGATGAGAGCCACGAAGGAAGAGTATTCATTCTCTTGAGTTCTGGGTGGTCAGGGAGGTCGTGTGTGTGTGTGTTGTGATGTTCACGTTGAGACCTAGAGGTTGAGAAGGAGGTTTCTCTGCAGGGCCTGCGGTAGAGTTCCAGGCCCAGGCAGCAGCACAGGTGAAGGCCCTGATACGTGTAAGACCTTGACCTCTTCAAAGAACCAGTGTTTCTGGAACAGAGATGGAGTGGGGTGTGGACCACTGGGCAGAGTTGGATTCTACGAGTTGAAGCCCCCAAAGGGCTTGAAGTGGTGCACTTTAAGAAATTGTATATTTATTCAATAATATTTATTGTTTTCCTTTATTTCAGCAAAATCGCTATATTATTATAAACAGCCTCATTGCATACTTTGTGTTCTGTTTTCAGTAATGCCAGATGACAAAACATTTCTTGAGTCATTGTGGCTCTTAGTTTTAATTTGGAGACACTTTGCTCTTCTGAGGCAGAGCAAAATTCTCAAAGCAACACTTAGATTCAGAAGTGAATCATGAATTTTATACATCATGCTTGAACATTGCAATGGGGTCACATAAGATAAGAGTTCCTGTAGAAATATTACAGATATTTTAATTTCATCATATAATTGTTATCAGTTCTTTAAAACAGCTTTCTTGAGGTATAATTGACATACAGTGACTTGCACATAATGAAATGTACCATTTGATATAGTTTGATACATGTATATACCCATGAAACTATCACCTTAAGGTCACAAACATCCATCACTCCTCACCCTCATGAGAGAGTGTGCATTTAAAAGATGACCTGCCCCACCTTGCCCTGGTCAGCTGCTGAGCTGGGCCCAGAAGCCTATTCTGCTGTCTCCTAATTTGGTTCTTTCTGGGAAATAAACCCATCAGCACCCTTGGGTGTGATGCTGGCTCTCCCACTCCCTAGCTGTGTGACCTTGGCCAAGGGTTACTTAACTTGGCTGCCTCAGTTTGTCATCTATGAAAGAGTACCTACCTCATAGGGCTGTGGGGCATATATAAGATTATATATATGATTATACACACACACGTATATATGAATTACCCAGTAAAAAGGTCTTAGGACAGTACTCGCACAACATGCAATAAACGTCGGCTGCTGTTATTTGATGCAAAGAGCTCTGTAAATGCATTTGCCTAGAAGTATCACATTGGGAAATACAAAAAGCCCAGTGGGATGGAAGGCTGAAATCTCTCTCCCTTCTCCAGGAGAACTGAGCTGAGACACTCACCTTAATGACGCCACTGTTACAGGATGCCCTGTGTGTCTAGTTAATGCCATACTTATTTAATAGTTTCTTCAGATCTGTCCATGTCCTTGACCGGTCCTGTCTCATATTAAGTATGGTTCTTAGCAAATTACAGACTATCCCAGCCCAGGAGGGAGGAGTTGGTGTCCCCCTTAGACACTCAGGCTGTCATCAATTCCTCTCTCTCTCCTTCCTCGTCACCGGAGGCTCTGGCTACTCCTCAGAAAAGCCTCCCAGGTCTGCCCTCTGCCTTAAGACGAGCCCTCATCCTCCTTGCCTAGCCCCCTCTAATCACTCTCCTTCAATGCCAGCTACTTGTGCAGCAGCCAGATGGTGAAATTTCCAGAAGCCCAGCTCTGTTCCAGTCACAGTCCAGCTCTAAAGCCTTTGATGGATCCCTGAACGGAATAATCAAATCCAAATTCTTTCCCTTGGCATTGAAGTTTCTCCATGGTCTGAACCCGGCTCACCCTTCTTGGCTCCAAGTCCCACTCAGAACCCTTATTTGCACTGTCAGAATAGCACAGTGCTGTTCACTAGCTCAGGACTTAGGAGAACAAGCCTGGAATCTGTTCAGAAGCAGAGACACCGCAACTCTATTGTGATGACAGGAAGTAACATTTAAAGAAACACGGACATCTAAGTAGATGACTTTGAGTTCTCAGAATAGAAACCACCTTTGGAAAAAATGTTAGTAAACACATTAGAGAGGAGTTTGAGATTCTCTGGGCAGGGCCTTAAAAGATGATGGCAAATTTCCTGGCATGACACAGAGGAGGAATTTATGTCCTGGGGAAGGAAGGTGGAGGCAAATGAGAAGAGAGGAGGGAGGAGAGCTGGCAAGATGAAGAGCATCTTGGATGAAGGGGGCTGTCAGCTCCTCCTCTGTGTCCTCACCTCCATCCCAGCCCATCTTTAGTCTGCTAAACTCACAAACATTTGGTGGGGGTGGGGGTGAGTGAGTGTACATGCACACGTGCATGTGTGTGACGGGGTGTGTGCGTGTGTGTTTGTAGGGTAGAGTAGATCTGGAAGGAGGGGTTGAGCATATTATACAGAGAAGGTCGCAGGACCTTCAGCCTCTGGGAAGGCATCGAAGTTATGGGGAGAGTTCTGGAATGCTACCGGCTGTCGAGTTTGGGGGATTTGAGCCGATTTTACCTACTTTAATGATCATCTGGTTCCATTTATAATTATTACTATTGTCATTACCAAAAAAACCCCTCTAAAAAGATACTCCCTCCTGGGAGAAACACAGAAGAAAGAACAGAATTTTGCTGCAAAACAGAGATCCTTTAGAAATGCTTGCTAGGGCTTCCCTGGTGGCGCAGTGGTTGAGAGTCCACCTGCCGATGCAGGGGACACGGGTTCGTGCCCCGGTCCGGGAGGATCCCACATGCCGCGGAGCAGCTGGGCCCGTGAGCCATGGCCGCTGAGCCTGCGCGTCCGGACCCTGTGCTCCGCAACGGGAGAGGCCACAACAGTGAGAGGCCCAGGTATCGCAAAAAAAAAAAAAAAAGAACTGGAACTAGAAATGCTTGCTTGTCAGAAATATATCTTTCCTTTCTGGTTAGTGGATGAGTGGTTTGCAGAAGAGGGCCCTGGAAAACATCAGGCTCTGAACAAAAAAACTGAAAATTGCCAGTAACCATATTGTAAAAGTTCAACCTCACTGCTCATCAAGGGACTGCAAATTAAAACAGCAGCGAGGTATATATACTGTTTGCCAGTGAGGACCAAGAGAGCCTAGGTCTTTACAGAAACCTCTGGTCGCTGTACAGTGGGGAGAGAGAGCACCATGTCCCCCTGCTTCAGGCCTCCCAGAGACCAGATGACAAGTGTCCCAAACTTGGGTCCAAGTCCCACTCCCAGCAGCCACAGAGAGCACGTACCTCTACACACCCAGAGGCGGGGGGCAGAATTCAGAAAATCCCAGCGTGAACCTGGGAGGGACCACTGTAACCCCCAAAGAGGCCAACCTTGATCATGTTTAGGTTTTCATAGTACTTTATTAAAGTATAAATTACACATAGTAAAATACACAGAACTCCAGTGGACCGATCAGTGACTTTACACATGTGTATACCCATGTGACCGCCACCCAGATCAAGAGATGGAGAGTATTTCCATCACCCCAGAAAGTTGCCTCATTACAGTAGTCCCCCTTATCCATGGTTTCGATTTCCATGGTTTCAGTTACCTGTGGTCAACCGAAGTCCAAGAATATTAAATAGAAAATTCCAGAAATAACTCATAAATTTTAAATTGCGTGCGATTCTGAGTAGCATGATGAAATCTCGCGCCATCTTGCATATCCCACTTGCTAGTCACTTAGTGGCCGTCTCCATAATCAGACCGACTGTCACATTATCTCAGTGCTTGTGTTCAGGTAACCCTTATTTTATTCAATAATTGCCCCAAAGTGCAAGAGTAGTGATGCTGACAATTCATATATGCCAAAGAGAAGCCATAAAGTGCCTCCTTTAAGTGAAAAGGTGGAAGTTCTTGACTTAATAAGGAAAGAAAAATTGTATGCTGAGGTTGCTAAGATCTTTGGTAAGAACGAATCTTCTATCTGTGAAATGGTGAAGAAGGAAAAAGAAATTTGAGCAAGTTTTGCTGTCACACCTCAAACTAAAAGAGTTATGGCCACAGTGCCTGGTAAGTGCTTAGTGAAGGTGGAAAAGGCATGAAGTTTGTACAATAAGAAATTTTGAGAGACAGAGGCCACACGCACATAACTTTTATTACAGTATATTGGTATAATTGTTCGATTTTATTATTAGTTATTGTTATTAATCTCTTACTGTGCCTAGTTTATAAATTAAACATTATCATAGGTATGTATGCATAAGAAAAAACAGTCTATATAGGGCTCAGTACTATCTGTGGTTTCAAGCATTCACTGGGGGTCTTGGAACGTATCCCCTGTGGATAAGAGGTGACCACGGGATCCTGAGCTGTCACCACAGACTGAGTCTGCCTGCTGTTGAACTCCACATCCATGGGACCATATGGTATGTATATTTTTTGGTCTGCCTGTTTTTGCTCATTATATATTTTTTTGAGATTTATCCATGGCTGTATGTGTATCAGTAGTTCATTTGCATTGATGAGAAGAATTCTGTTGTATGGATAGACCACAATTTGTTTATCCATTATCCTGATGATGGACTTCTTTTCCTTATTTTTTTTATTTTATTGGAGTATAATTGCTTTACAATGTTCTGTTAGTTTCTGCTGTACAACGAAGTGAATCAGCTATATATATACATATATCCCCTCCCAAGCTGAACTCCCTGTGCTATACAGCATGTTCCCGCTAGCTATCTATTTTACACATGGCAGTGTATATATGTCAGTCCTAATCTCTCAGTCCATCCCACCCTCCCCTTCCCCCACCCCAGTATCCATCCTTCCGTTCTCTACGTCTGTGTCTGTATTCCTGCCCTGCAAATAGGTTCATGTGTACCATTTTTATAGATTCCACATGTATGCATTAATATACAATATTTGTTTTTCTCTTTCTGACTGACTTCACTCTGTATGACAGACTCTAGGTCCATCCACAACTCTACAAATGACCCAGTTTTGTTCCTTTTTATGGCTGAGTAATATTCCAGTGTATATATGTACCACATCTTCTTTATCCATTTATCTGTCGATGGACATTTAGGTTGTTTCCATGTCCTGGCTGTTGTAAATAGTGCTTCAATGGACATTGAGGTACATGTGTCTTTTTGAATTATGGTTTTCTCAGAGTATATGCCCAGCAGTGGGATTGCTGGGTCATATGGTAGTTCTATTTTTAGTTTTTTAAGGAACCTCCATACTGTTCTCCGTAGTGGCTGTATCAATTTACATTCCCACCAGCAGTGCAAGAGGGTTCCCCTTTCTCTACACACTCTCCAGCATTTACTGTTTGTAGATTTTTGGTGATGGCCATTCTGACAGGCGTGAAGTGATACCTCATTGTAGTTTTGATTTGCATTTCTCTAATTAGTGATGTTGAGCATCTTTTCATGTCCCTCTTGGCCATCTGTATGTTTTCTCTGGAGAAATGTCTATTTAGGTCTTCTGTCCATTTTTTGATTGGGTTGTTTTTTTGATATTGAGCTGCCTGAGCTGTTTGTAGATTTTGGAGATTAGTTCTTTGTCAGTTGCTTCATTTACAAATATTTTCTCCCATTATGAGGGTTGTCTTTTCATCTTGTTTATGGTTTCCTTTGCTGTGCAAAAGCTTGTAAGTTTAATTAGGCCCCATTTGTTTATTTTTGTTTTTATTTTCATTGCTCTAGGAGGTGGGTCAAAAAAGATCTTGCTGTGATTTATGTCAAAGGGCGTTTTTCCTATGTTTTCCTCTAAGAGTTTTATAGTGTTTGGTCTTACATTTAGGTCTTTAATCCGTTCTGAGTTTATTTTTGTGTATCGTGTTAGGGAGTGTTCTAATTTCATTCTTTTACATGTAGCTGTCCAGTTTTCCCAGCACCACTCATTGAAGAGACTGTCTTTTCTCCATTGTATATTCTTGCCTCCTTTGTCATAGATTAGGTGACCATAGGTGTGTGGGTTTATCTCTGGGCTTTCTATCCTATACCATTGATCTGTATTTCTGTTTTTGTGCCAGTACCATACTGTCTTGATTAGTGTAGCTTTGTGGTATAGTCTGAAGTTGGGGAGCCTGATTCCTCCAGTTCCATCTTTCTTTCTCAAGATTTCTTTGGCTATTTGGGGTCTTTTGTGTTTCCATACAAATTGTAAAATTTTTACTTCTAATTCTGTGAAAAATGCCGTTGGTAATTTGATAGGGATTGCATTGAATCTGTAGATTGCTTTGGGTAGTATAGTCATTTTCAATTTTTTTTTTTTTTCAGTACGTGGGTCTCTCACTGTTGTGGCCTCTCCCGTTGCAGAGCACAGGCTCCGGATGCGCAGGCTCAGCGGCCATGGCTCACGGGCATAGCCGCTCCATGGCATGTGGGATCTTCCTGGACCAGGGCACGAACCCGTGTCCCCTGCATCGGCAGGCGGAATCTCAACCACTGCACCATCAGGGAAGCCCATTTTCAAAATATTGATCCTTCCAATCCAAGAACATGGTATATCTCTCCATCTGTTGGTATCATCTTTAATTTCTTTCATCAGTGTCTTATAGTTTTCTGCATACAGGTCTTTTGTCTCCCTAGGTAGGTTTATTCCTAGGTATTTTATTCTTTTTGTTGCAATGAAAAATGGGAGTGTTTCCTTAATTTCTCTTTCCGATTTTTCATCATTAGTGTATAGGAATGCAAGAGATTTCTGTGTATTAATTTTGTAACCTGAAACTTTACCCAATTCATTGATTAGCTCTAGTAGTTTTCTGGTGGCATCTTTAGGATTTTCTATGTATAGTATCATGTCATCTGCAAACGGTAACAGTGTTACTTCTTCTTTTCCAATTTGTATTCCTTTTATTTCTTTTTCTTCTCTGATTGCTGTGGCTAGGACATCCAAAACTATGTTGAATAATAGTAGTGAGAGTGGACATCCTTATCCTCTTCCTGATTTTAGAGGAAATGCTTTCAGTTTTTCACCATTGTGAATGATGTTGGCTGTGGGTTTATCATATATGGCCTTTATTATGTTGAGGTAGTTTCCCTCTATGCCCACTCTCTGGAGAGTTTTTATGATAAATGGGTGTTGAATTTTGTCAAAAGCTTTTTCTGCATCTATTAAGATGATCATATGGTTTTTATTCTTTAACTTGTTAATATGGTGTATCACATTGATTGATTTGCATATACTGAAGAATCCCTATATCCCTGGGATAAATCCCACTTGATCATGGTTTATGATCCTTTTAATGTGTTGTTGGGTTCTGTTTGCTAGTATTTTGTTGAGGATTTCTGTGTCTATGTTCATCAGTGATACTGTTCTGTAATTTTCTTTTTTTGTGATATCTTTGTCTGGTTTTGGTGTCAGAGTGATGGTGGCCTCGTTGAACGAGTTTGGGAGATTTCCTGTCTCTGCTATATTTTGGAAGAGTTTGAGAAGGATGGGTGTTAGCATTTCTCTAAATATTTGATAGAATTTGCCTGTGAAGCCATCTGGTCCTGGACTTTTGTTTGTTGGAAGATTTTTAATTACATTTAACATCATTACTGTGATTGGTCTGTTTATATTTTCTATTTCTTCCTGGTTCAGTCTTGGAAAGTTATACCTTTCTAAGAATTTGTCCATTTCTTCTAGGTTGTCCATTTTATTGGCATATAGTTGCTCGTAGTGGTCTCTTATGATCCTTTGTATTTCTGTGGTGTCAGTTGTAATTTCTCCTTTCCACTTCTAATTTTATTGATTTAAATCCTTTCCCTTTTTTTCTTTATGAGACTGGCTAAAGCTTTATCAATTTTTTTTAATCTTCTCAAAGAACCAACTTTTAGTTTTATTGATCCTTTCTATTGTTTTCTTTGTTTCTATTTCATTTATGTCTGCTCTGATCTTTATGATTTCTTTCCTTCTACTAACTTTGGGTTTTGTTTGTTCTTCTTCCTCTAGTTCCTTTAGGTGCAAGGTTAGATTGTTTATTTGAGATTTTACTCATTTCTTGAGGTGAGATTGAATTGCTATAAACTTCCCTCTTAGAACTGCTTTTAATGCATCCCATAGGTTTTGTGTCATCGTGTTTTCATTGTCATATGTTTCTATGTATTTTTTGATTTCCCCTTTGATTTCCTCAGTGATCTCTTGGTTATTTAGTAGTGAATTGTTTAACCTCCATGTGTTTGTGTTTTTTACAGTTTTATTTTCCTGTAATTGAGTTCCAAGCTCACAGTGTTGTGGTCAGAAAAGATGCTTGATACGATTTCAATTTTCTTAAATTTAATTTTATTTGTGACCCAAGATGTGATCTATCCTGCAGAATGTTCTGTGTGCACTTGAGAAGAAAGTGTATTCTGCCACTTTCAGGTGGAATGTCTTATAAATATGAATTAAATCTATCTAGTCTACTGTGTCATTTAAAGTTTTTGTTTCCTTATTTATATTGTCTGGATGATCTGTCCATTGGTGTAAGTGGGGTGTTAAAGTCCCCCACTATTATTGTGTTGATTTTCCCTTTTATGGTTGTTAGTATTTGCCTTATGTATTGAGGTTCTCCTATGCTGGGTGCATAAATATTTATAATTGTTATATCTTCTTGGATTGATCCCTTAATCATTATGCAGTGTCCTTCCTTGTCTCTTGTAATTGTCTTTATTTTAAAGTCTATTCTATCTGATATGAGTATTGCTACTCCAACTTTATTTTGATTTCCATTTGCATGGAATACCTTCTTCCATCCCCTCACTTTCAGTCTGTATGTGTCCCTAGGTCTGAAGTGGGCCTCTTGCAGGCAGCATATATATGGGTCTTGTTTTTGTATCCATTCAGCCAGTCTGTGTCTTTTCGTTGGAGCATTTAATCCATCTACATTCAATGTAACTATCAATATGTATGTTCCTATTACCATTTTCTTAATTGTTTTTGTAGGTGTTTTTCTTCTCTTGTTTTTCCTGCCTAGAGAAGTTCCTTTAGCATTTGTTGTAAAGCTGGTTTGGTGGTGCTGAATTCTCTTAGCTTTTGCTCGTCTATAAAGCTTTTGATTTCTCCATCAAATATGAATGAGATCCTTGCTGGGTAGAGTAATCTTGGTTGTAGGTTTTTCCCTTTCATCACTTTAAATATATCCTGCCACTCCCGTCGGGCCTGCAGAGTTTCTGCTGAAAAATCAGCGGATAACCTTATGGGGATTCCCTTGTATGTTATTTGTTGCTTTTCCCTTGATGCTTTTAATATTTTTCTTTGAATTTAATTTTTGTTCATTTGATTAATATGTGCCTTGGCATGTTTCTCCTTGGGTTTGTCCTGTATGGGACTCTCTGTGCTTTCTGGACTTAGGTGGCTATTTCCTTTCCCATGTTAGGGAAGTTTTCAACTATAATCTCTTCAAATATTTTTTCAGACCCTTTCTCTTTCTCTTCTTCTTCTGGGACCCTTATAATTCAAATGTTGTGTGTTTAATCTTGTCCCAGAGGTCACTGAGACTGTCCTCATTTCTTTTCATTCTTTTTTCTTTATTCTGCTCCTCAGCAGTTATTTCCACCATTCTATCTTCCAGCTTACTTATTTGTTCTTCGCTTCAGTTATTCTGCTATTGATTCCTTCTAGTTTATTTTTTCATTTCAGTTATTGTGTTGTTCATCACTGTTTGTTTGTTCTTTAGTTCTTCTAGGTCCTTGTTAAACATTTCTTGTATTTTCTCAATCTGTTGCCTCCATTCTATTTCCAAGATTTTGGATCATCTTTACTATCATTACTCTGAATTCTTTTACAGGTAGGTTGCCTATTTCCTCTTCATTTATTTGATCTTGTAGGTTTTACCTTGCTCCTTCATCTGGAACATATTTTTTTGTCATCTCATTTTTTTGATGGGTGGGGCTGTGTTCCTGCCTTGCTGGTTGTTTGGCCTGAGGTATCCAGCACTGGGGTTTGCAGGCAGTTGGGTGGAGTGGGCTCTTGGTGCCGAGATGAGGACCTCCAGGAGAGCTCACACTGATTAATATTCCCTGGGGTCTGAGGTTCTCTGTTAGTCCAGTGGTTTGGACTCAGCACTTCCACCACAGGAGCTCAGGCCCGCCCCCTGGCCTGGGAACCAAGACCCCACAAGTCTCATGGCATGGCAAAAAAAAAAAAAAAAAAGGCAACAAACAAAAAGGAGCAGAACAATAACAAAGAATAAAAAATAAAATAAAATAAAATTAGAAAAATATAAAAATAAAAATGAAACAGCAAAGCAAAACAGAACCACAGCAGCAAAAAAAAAGGCCCAGGTGGCAGGGGGCAGAGCGGGGGGCTTAGGCTCAGGACCTGTATGGCTGGAGGGGGCCCTGGAGGGTGAAGGTTCAGGCCTGGGACACCAGCAGGCTTGCTGGGGCCCAAGCGAGCAGGGGAGATGCTGGCCACATTCCCCTCCAATCCCCTGATCCCCCGAAGGTCTCTGCCTGTCCCTGCTAATCCCCTCACCATGAATGGGCCCCTCTGAGTGTGGGAACCCCTCTTCTCCTCCAGCCACCCCGCAGGGGCACCGGTCCCATCCCACCTCCACTTTTCCTCCCCCCCTCCTTCCCCACCACTTCCTACCTGGCTGCACGGGGATTCCTCCCACCTCTTAGGTGTCCAAGGTTGCCCACCAGTGCCTGGTAGGTGCCCTGGTTGTGAGGAGGGACAGGCCTGGGACATCAGCAGGCCTCTACATCCTCCTACTCTGCCATCTTGACTCCACCCCCCAATGATGGACTTTTACATTGTTTCCTATTCTAGTCTATCATGAATAAAGCTGCTGTACGAATCTTTGTGTAAACATATGGCTTCATTTCTCATCAGTAAATACCCAGGTGTGGGCTTACTCAGTCATAGAATAGGTGTATGTTTAACTGCTAAACAATTTTCTCCAGTTACTCCCATTGTATACACCAGCAATGTGTATGAGTTCCAGTTGCCCTATATCTTTGTCAGCTCTAGGTTTTGTCAGTGTTTTTTATTTTATTCCTTTCTGGTGAATGAGTAGTCATACCTCATGGTTTTAATTTGCATTTCGCTGAGAACCAACAATGCTGAGCATCTTTTTATCTACTTATTGTTTCAAAACTTATTGGGGTAGGTCAAGGACCCAGGAAATCACGGAGTGAGATCCCCTGAGGACAAAACACCTCCAAATTGGGGAGTGGGAGGTAAAATTTACATTTGTAGGCTTTTTCTTTCCTATCCCTTTTGCTTTTATGGGCTCCCCCCAGGAGTTGAGGAAGAATTGGAGGCAATTCTTGGCAGCCCTGGTAGAGGAAGCAGTGGCCAGCCTGCCTGGCTATGAGGTGGTCGCCATGTTTATTGCTTCCTGCTTCTTTGCTCCCTGGAGCATCTTGAAATACCTCCCAGTCTCAAGGCGGGGGGCCCAGCATCCTGTCAATTCCACAAGTCCTCCTACAGCCTTCCCATTAGGTGGGGCCACATGATTGAATCCTGGCTAATGGAATGTAAAGGGAAAGTATGGACACCACTTCAGACCCACAAAATCCTCCTGCATAATCCTCCACTCTGTCTTCCTCTGTCCGCTGGCTGCATATTGGCTGCTGACCTTGGAAGCCATGTATTGAGTGATGGAGCCAGCTTCAGCCTGGGTATCTGTACATCTGTGTGAAGCAGAGCTTCCCCCCCACATGCCCACACCCCTCAGGAATAGCTATTTGGGGCTTGATGTGAGCAAGAAGTAAATCTATGCTGTGTGAAGCTATTGTAATTTGAGGAGTTTTCCTAATACAGCAGCTAATTATGCCTTATCTAATAGCAATCACCAGAGCCAGTTTCTGTTGCCTGGCACCAAAAACTCTGACTGATAAAATATATCTGGTTATTATTATGTAAATCTGAAGGATATACACAGAAATCAGCTATCTCTGATGATGAAATTATGGGTGATTTTTATTTTCTTATCTTGCTTTCCTATGTGTTTCCATTTTTCTTTTTTTGCCTGAACATATATTGTGTGTGTGTTTATGTGTGTGTGTATAATTAAAAAATAAGTCATCAAAAAATAAAACTCTCTCAGAGATTTGGATTCTATGAGAGAGTTGGGGCTGGGAAAATACTAGCCTCCACACAGGAGGCCAGGAAATTCAGAGAGCCCATTAGATTAGCAAAAGCGATGACCCTAGGCCCTCTAGAGTCTTCCCTGAGCTACACTGCCCCCACCCCAGCAGTTTCTCCAGCTGTCCCTCGTGTGTCAAGATCCTTCCCCATTCCCCAGGACTCTTCGTTGGAGTCCTGTTTGTCAACAGCCCCTCATAGAGGGGCCCAGAGTTGAGCACATTATGAAAGGTTGGACCTCCGAGCACCTGCTGTTAGCACATCCACAAGGCACTGGAAAGGCCACACAAGGAGTGAAGACAGGCCCCAGAACACTAGCCTGTACCCCTCGCTCTACTCTGATCCCTCTCCAAGCCCCAGCTTCCCAAGGCCTCACGGGCAGGTGCCTGGGTAGGGGGGCCTCCATGACACAGTCTCTGTACCACGTGTAAAGGAGGGCCCTGCTCCCCAAGGGCTCCCCAGCCATCTCTACTTGCTTTGTTTAGATTGGATCAGCAAAGTGTCAGAATGGTCAGATAGATGTCTTCTTTGGCCTGGTCCCAGCAGGACACCTACCTAACTTTGGGACCTCATGGAATATAGGGAAAGCAGCTACACCTACCAAGGGCTGGGCATTTTTTTTTTGGCTGCACCGCGAGGCAATGCAGGATCTTAGTTCCCCCACCAGAGATCAAACCTGTGCCCCCTGCAGTGCAAGTGTGGGGTCCTAACCACTGACCACCAGGGAAGTCCCTGGGTACTTTTTACTTAACCTTCACACCTGCCCAGCAGAGAGGGCACACTCACCCTCATTTTACCAGTGAGGAAACTGAGACTCAGAGGTTAAGTAGCTTGCCCAAGTTCACACACAACTAAGACAGGGACCCTGCCAGAACTGTAACCCACACTGAATGATCCCAAAGCCCACCATGTTCTTTCCAGTCCACCTCACACCTGCTTCTGTGGCCAAGGTCAGATAGCTGGGCCATTAGCAATGGAGCCAAATCTTCACATGACCACTTTAACAAGGAAACAGGAAAATATCTCCAGCTCTGACCAAGTCTTAGGTTCTTTTTTCTTTTTTTTAAATAAGGAGTCAGGTTAGCCACAGTTTAAGCATTATGCCGAGTTTCTGAAAAAATCGTATAATTCACACACACACCCTTCTAATTTTTGCATGAGGAAACTGAGACCCAAAAAGGGGCCACAGGGTCACATGGCATCTTCGTCCAGGCAGGTAAAGTCTAGAGCCTGGGCCTTGTAACTCCCAACCAATGTCCTCTTCATCACACAGCCACCAAAATACACCAATCTCTGTACTGTGCTCATTGATAATTTTAAAAATAAACTTCTCATTGCAATCTAATACTCCCAAAGACAATACAAAAGTCACAAGTGTACAGTCCAATGCATTATCTCAAAGTGAACACTCCTGTTTTACCCCTGTCCAGAATTAGAACATCGCCAGCACTCCAGAAGCTCCCTGTGCTGCCTCCCAGTCACTGTGAGCTCCCACCCTCCCCCCAACCCCAGGGGAACCCCTGATCTGACTTCTAAAAGAGATCCACTTTTGCCTCTCTGTGAACATTTTATTAATGGAGTCACGTAATAGGTATTCTTTTGTGTCCGGCTTCTTTTGCTCAATATTAAGTTGGTGGGAATTATCAGTGTTGCCGGGTTTAACAATAGTTCATTCATTCTCATTGCTGTGTAGTGTTCCAGTGTGTGACTAAAGCCCACTTTAGCCATCCATTCTACTACTGACGGACATTTAGGTTGTTGCCAGGGGCCATTGCAGCGCTGCCATGAGCATTCTGGTGTATGTGTTTTGGTGCATGTATGTTCACACTTGTGTTGGGTACACCCCTAGGAGTGAAATTGCTGGTGAGCTGGGGGTGGCTGGCCCCTCTTGCCTTCCCCCAGCACACTTCCCCTACCATAGAGACTCCTACTTGGTGCTTTGAGAAATCCCCTGTGGGAACCTCCCACACACACCCCCCGCATTGCCCATGAGACTCTCTGGCTGCACTGTGGAGACAGGGTGGTGGGCAGCAGTGGGCACAAGCTTGCTGTACCAGGTGGCCGCCCTGGCTGGCTCTGGCACATCTGCTGAGAAGAGCTTCTCCTTAGAGCTCTTCAGATGACTCCCTTCAAACATAGGCCCTGCAACTGCCAGTTGGGAACTGGTTCAGCCTGCAAGTTAGTGATAATCTGCTCATCTTGCACCAGCCTCTACCCTGATGCGGGGGCTAGAGCAACTTCAGATGAAACTGTAGCTCCACCCAGGGCAGGGGCTGCCCAGATCCTTTTGCCATTATCTCCCCACGGCTAAGCGCAGTGCCTCTACGTGGGAGGTGCTCCGTTAACATTTTTGGGGTTGAATCCAGCTTTCTAAAATGGCAGTGAGACAATGTTGATGAAAGCCCTGGTACCCCACGCAGTGCTCAGCCTACAGACCTGTATTCATTTCCTACTGCGGCTGTAACAAATTGTCACAAACTGAGTGGCTTAAAACAATACATGTTTCTTCTTTTCCAGTTTTGGAGGTCAGAAATCCAAACTGGGTTTCACTGGGATAAATTACAGTATGGGCAGGGCTGCATCCTCCTAGAGGCTCTAGGGAAAGGATCCATTTCTTCGCCTTTTCCAGTTTCTAGAAGCTGCCTACATTCCTTGGCTCCTGGCCCCTCCCTCCATCTTCAAAGCCAGCAGCACAGCATCTTCAAATCTCTCTCTCTGATTTTTCGTCCATCGTCACATCTCCTCCTCTCACTCTGACCCTCCTGCCTCCCTCTTTGAGGACGCTTGTGATTACAGTGGGCTTACCTACATAATCCAGAATAATCTTCCTATCTCAAAACCCTTCACTTAATCACATCTGCAAAGTGCCTTTTGACATGTAATATATTTGTAGGTTTTTGGTGTTAGGACATGCACGTCTTCAGGGGCCATCTTGCTTCCAGCCACAAGCCCCAAACCCTTAACCTGGCAGTCAGGGCCTCAAACCTATGAACTTGCGTTTCCTTCCGGTCCGTCCACACCCACACCCCCCTCTCCTGGCCCACGTGCTCCTCCTCGGTCACCCTACACGTCTGTCACCTTTGTTCCTAGAATGTTCACAGCCCAAAACCCAGTACCTCTAATCCAGTCTCTCCTTCAAGGCCCCACTGAAAAGTCAGCTTCACAGGAAGCCATTCCTGACCCCCGGATGAGTGTGGCCCCCTCTCCTGACTCACACACATGAAGACACACCTGACAGGTGGCACTGCACGGCCTCAAAGCCTGGCTCTGTCATTCGCTGCCAGTGTTACCTTAGGCAAGTTAACGTCTGTGTGTCTTAGTGTCCACATCTATAAAATAATAATTTTTAAAAGTTTTTAGAATAATAATGGTGGTTTTATAAGATTGTATGAGGATTAAATGAGACAACGTACATAAAATGTTTTCAGCACAGAGCCTGGTATGCAATAAAAGCTTGATTTAAAAAATGGTCCTGTTTCCATTGTTACTGATGTGCAAGGCTTCCTTCCTAGCTGGGCTATAACTCATAAGTAAATCGGTGTTACTCAACCCTGTGCCCCCAAGGGGTCCACCTGGCACAATCACAGATGCTTGTTGATCTGCATCGAAGGGATGGAGGGACGGACACGTGGCCACATTTATTTGCAATCGTCTAGCTGAGCGAGTTATCAGACCCTTGGAGCCAGCAGGAAAAGCAGGCTCCCATGGCTCTAGGCCGAGCAGAAGTGGCAGTTAGCTGTCAGTGGTGGGGGGACGTCTCCATGGAACACACCAAAGAAAGTTGGAGAAGGTAGGGGTATCTGGGAGACTTCCCAGGGAAGGTGAGTGTGGGAAGCCTGGAGTAAGGAGAGGCATGGGGACGGTTGGCCCCTCTACCTGGGCCCACCCCCGCTCCTCTGCCTCTTTACATCACCTTCTTCAGCCTCCCAGGCCCTGCAGCGTGAATGTCCTTTCAAACGGTGGCAAAACCCAAGAGAAGTCAGTTGTAGGTGCTGAGAAGGTTCCTGGGGTTGAGATGGCTCTTCTGTGACCAGGGCTCCACAAAAGGGCTGATCAAGGTCGACTCACCTGTCCCCACTCAGCCAGGGTGAGGGGCTCTTTCCTGCAGGGCTTCTTGGGGGTGGGTGGGTCAAGGTCTGTCTCGGTCCTGCCTTAGGAACACCTCCTTAATGAATGGAGCTCCAGGAATCCCCTGGCTGCCCAGTGGTTAGGACTCCGTGCTCTTACTGCCGAGGGCGTGGGTTCAATCCCTGGTTGGGGAGCTAGGGTACTGCAAGCTGCACTGCACGACCAAAAAAAAAAAGAAAAGGAACAGAACTCCTAAAGTCCTACCAGTCAAGAGTGGTCTATTTGGGTGATCAGATCCCTATTTGGGAAAAGAAAAAATTCATTTTTTAGACACTTTGGCAGTATTACAGAAAAGAGTTCCAGCTTATTCAGCTGTAACTGTGCCCTGCACTGTGAGTTCCACTGGGCGTCTGGAGAACAAGCAGGGAAGACCCCATTCCCCGGGTCACTGCACCCCCTCATCATCCTGTGGCCACAAAGGCCTCATCTGAGCTCCCACCCACAGCCTGGCCGGCCCTTGGTGCTGGAGACCGAGCCCTGGGTCAGAGGTCAGACTATCTGGGTACTGGCCCCACGTCCATGATGGCTAGCTTTGGGACCTCGGCATGTCCCACCCCTCAGAGTGTCCCTACCTGTAGGACGGGGGTTATAATAATGCCTCCTGGCAGGGCTGTCACGAAGCACACACGAACCTTGGATATGGCTGCCTGGCATCGCTCTGGGCACCGTGGCACCAGTGTAACCTCCCTCCTGCCCTTGTTTTGGAAGGCCAGGCTCCCAGCACCATTAGGAAGCCACCACTCACAACTGAGTATGAACATCTCTGGGCACAACTCATGCCCTCTGGATGTCGAGGAGCAGGGTCTGGGAGAGAAAAGGGTCAGCTTGAACCTGAGAGGGCCCCAGCTTGACTCAGCTAAAGATGCTCCCTCTTTACCCCCCACTACCTGGCCTTGGAGGTTTGTCATTAAGCTGGACACTGGGTCTGAGCGGAGAGCAGATTCTCCACGCTTGGGTGTTCAGCCCCCCTGGGGAGCAGCGCCGACCTGCCCCAGCCTGCCTGGGCCTGGCTCCAGCTCCGGCTGCCTGGGCCACTCGCCAGGACACTGAGGCCTTGGTTGATTGTCTCTGCTCCCCATTCCTGGCCATCCCCTGGGGAGGTCAAGCAGCCCAGGCAGATGCTGGAGAGGTCCCCAGACTCAGAAGAGACCCCACCCCCCACTCCCTGATGTTGGGGTCTGTACCAGAGGAAGGTATTCCCAGGCCAGCCCCTAGGCTCAGAGAGGGGGACTTGTGTGCCCCTCCCCCCAGGGCACCCATCTGTCCCTGTTTAATGCCATAGGCCCTCTCTCTCGCATCAACCAGCTTATTTCCTCTCTCTGGGCCTCAGTTTCCTCATCTGTACAATGGAGCAGAGGGCTGAAGGACGTGGGCTCCAGGCCTTTCAGGTCTGAGATTCACAGACCTCACCTGAGGGAGCGCTCACTGGGTTTTTGAATAATTAAATTTTTGGAGCACCCTTGGCCCCTGCCCAGGTGAGGGCCTTCAGAGACAGGTGTGTATGTCAATGTCACTTTTCGGTGAGGAAATGGAGGGTCTGAGACGTGAAGGCCGCGTCCAGAGTCATGAAGGCTGAAACCAGGTCAGGCTAGCTCTCAGTCCAGTGCCCCTTCCCCACCCCAGCCCACTCTCCCAACTTCAGGGGCAGCCAGCCCAGGGGGGTGCAGACCGGGCAGCAATGAGCACCCTCAGCCCTGAGGTTCTGTCGCTGACGAGAGCCCTGGAGGTCCAAACCTCTATTCTTCTCACGATGACCTGCCTCTGTCCCAATTTAGAGAGCTTTGCCGGCTTCAGGGTAACAAAAGTAATAAACACTGGCTCTTATTGAAAGCTTCCACTCTGCTCTAAGTGCTTTCTGTGTATTAACTCACTATAACCCTATGAGTTAGTAAATTATTATGACTCCATTTTACAGATGAGAACTTTGAAGCACAGAGAGGTTAAGCAATGTGCCCAAGGTCACACAGCTTGTAAGCAACTATCTCATCCCAGGTTACCAAGAGCTTATGCTCTAAGGCTTTGCTGGGAGTGCATCCTAGGGCACAAAAGTGAAGGGGTGGGGAGGAAGGAAGGCAGAAAAGGGAGGAAAGCAAGTACAAGGCAGTGCAAGCATTTCTGAGCTGGCCAGCATCCCACAGGAAAACATAGCTCTTTGCTACATCATGGAGGACATCTGGACAGGCCCTGTGCCCTGCACTTTGGACCATTTCATTGAGGGGAGGGAGGGGAGGAAGGGAAGGAACTTACTGCATCCCCTCTCCTGTTGTGTCCACAAGAGGGAGCCCGTGCGGAGTGAGGAGTGTGGTGAGCAGGAAGAAGAGAGGACCAGAGAGGTGAGACCCGCCCTGGCGGCAGACCAGATCCAGGTCCCAGCCCGCCACCCTCACCCCCCCATGTTTAGTTGTTAACCTCTGCCGTGGACTGGCTGGACGAAGAAGACGAGACCGACCAGAGCCAGAAGGGAAGGGGTAAGGAACTGAAACAGCACCGACGAATGGGGTCAGAAGGACCAAGACAACTGATGGTTGCAAGGCAAATTTTATTGTGCTACAGTTGCAGATTATATAGACTAGAAAAATGGAAGGTTGCCAGACGGTTGTTTACATTATGTAAAGACTGTCTCGGCTCAAGGTTAACTTCCCTGGGAGAAAACCCATAAACCCAGAATCATCAAAAATAACCTGCACGTGCAGGGGGGACACAGCTTTGCTTATCTCATTTTACATTCTTTCTGATCTCTGGGCCCTGCTGATTTATCTCCCATGGACTGGAACAAGGAGGGGAACAAGTAGGAACAGTCCCTTCGAGCAGTGGCGGCATGCCTGCCATATCCGCAGCCTGCTCTCATGGCTGACTGCTTCCCACAAACCTCGTCTTGGATTGTATGAGTCAGTTTTGTTGTCCTTTTTGCCTAAGCTGGTCTCAGTTAGGGTTTCTGCCCCTTGCAACCAAGAGTCCCTGTTTTACAGATGAGGAAACTGAGTCTTAGAGAGGTAAGATAACTTGGCCGGAGTCACACACGCTAATCCAAAAACTGGTGTGCTCCACCTCGGCCTGTCCCATGCAGATCCTGGGCACGCAGGTCACACGGCCCTCTATCCAGGCCTCTCCAGGTGAGGGAAGATCCCAGTGAAGGAAGAAGGTGTCTCCTCTGCAGACATGGGGCAGGCATCTGGGTTTGCTCCCTTCCTTCTCCTCTGCCCTAACTTGCACCACCAAACGACTTGGTCCTAGGTGGCACCTTTGCCCCCTTCCAGACCTCCCCCACTTGTTAGAATCCTCTATGCACCCACATTCCTCTACCCCTGCTCTCAGGAAAGTTCTACCCTGGTGGCCTCTCAGAATCTGAGTCCCTGGAGAAGAGGTTGAGCCTCAGAAATCCCTGGCTTCTGTCTACAGCTGGAGGAAACTCAGCTCTGATGCTGGGACCTGTACTCCCCCCATTCATCATAGAAAGGGACCCGAGAGGACACAGCTGCAGCCCAGGGCCACGGCACCCTCAGGTGCACAGGGGTCTTGCAGCTGAGCCTTGGAACCCAATGTCCAGGGCACGCTGTGGTGGCTGACGCAGGCATCCTGTGGGGGATGGAGAAAGGCGTTTTCGGTGGGTGGCGGTGGTGATGGCAAGATCCATGGTTCTTGGGAAAGGAGAAGGTGGGAGGCGGTGCGGCCAGCAGGGGCCAGTGGAGGCCCAAAGTTCTCCTGCTCTTCTGAGGCCTGGGCCCATGAAGCCTCAAGCCAGAGCCCCAGGATGCAGCATTTCGGAAAAAAAAAATTACATCCTACTAATACATACACATGGTAACAAAAAAGTAGCCCAGAGGAGCTGATACTGAAAATATACAGCAATGCTCCCCCTGTGCCCAAGCCCCAGAGGCACAGGGTAGGGGCAGGGCAGGGGTGTTTGTTTTGTATTGTATTTATTTATTTATATTGAAGTTGATTTACCATATCGTGTTAGTACTATATGATATCACTCATATGTGGAATCGAAAAAACAATACAAATGAATGTATACACAAAATAGAAACAGACTCACAAACATAGAAAACAAAGTTATGGTTACCAAAGGGGAGAGGGGCGGGTGGAGAGGGACAAATTAGGGGCATGGGATTAACAGGTTCAAACCACCTGGGTTTTTTTTTAACCGTTTCTATTCTTTATTTTGCTTTTTAAAAAATTGAATTACAGTTGATTTACAATGTTGTGTTAGTTTCAGACATACAGCATAATGATTCAGTTATACATATATGTATTTTTTTCAGATTCTTTTAAATACAAGATATTAAATATAGTTCCCTGTGCTATACAGTAAATCCTTGTTGTTTATCTATAACCATTTCTGTGTTTATCTATAACCTGTCTCTTGAGAGGGTTCCACAGGTTTAAAGCATGTGCTTATATCTCGAGACCTTGATTTATCACCACAAACGACACCACTTAGCTCCCCTCCCCGCCTTCTTCCAATGCTTGAACATTTATTCCAAGTTTTGGTTCTACTATTTGTTTCTGTACCTTTAAACAGCATCTTATCCCTCTACTTCTTGTTCCATCCACTTTTCACAGTGTCTCAAAGCCCTCAGTGTAAGATGAGGGTCTGAGGGACCCCTACTCCTGTTTACCCTGCGTCTTCTGTCAGCCGGCACTTAACTCTGGTGTTGTTCAGATAAACAACATTTACATTCTTTAATGAAACAAACTTGAAACTTCCAAGCTTTTTCTATAGCAGATTCCAAAAATGTCCTATGATCAAATATTATAGGTGGTACATGGACAAGCATTTTACAAAATAGTTTTATAATTATTTTAATATGCATTGGGAAATATAGGTATGCATGTATATAATGAGTCCTTCAATGTGTGATTTCACAAATCTAATTGCTTAGGATGAAGCTAGAGTGAATTCCTAAAAGTTAAAACTGAGTCAAGGTGAAGAAAAATATGAAATGCTGTCCAATACCCGAGGCATGCAGATATGGAAAAAATCATGACGGGAGCTAAGAGAGTGATTGGAAAACTGGTTTTGATTCTCAAAGTCGAAAACCAGCAAGCACAGCAATTGCTTTGCTATGAGAGTTCTTATCCTCCACTGCTGAGCCTGGCGGCAAGCTGAGATGTTTCCTTCCGTAGGCCGGAGCCCCAGAGCCTGAGCTACGCAGGAAGCAATGTGCCGGCATTGAGGACATTGTACTGTCAGGCCATTCAAGATGGCTGTTCTGTTGCTCGTACATCCCCTTCTAGACCAGGCCCTGCTTCACTCACATGACTATCCAATCCTCTTAATTATAGGGGCTAATTAGTCCCTGGTAACTGATGAGCTAACCTGAGTCAAATCTCCCCTATAAATGGTAGCCTGTTTCTCCCCTGAGTAGTGAAGGTGGTTGCCACGTCCTGCTTGCCAGCTGCCATGTCTTGCCAGCTGCCATGTCTTGCCAGCTGCCATGCACAGAGGGGTGTCGCCCCAGGACCCTTTGTTTCAGACATGTAAGATCCCTTGTCCAATAGATCATTGTTGTCTCTGTTGCTGTCTTCAGGCTCTTTCTTCGGTCTCAAGGCTGGACAACTACCAGGCTTGCAGGCCTGTGGGGTGCAGCCCAACCCCCATGTAGACTCTGTCTTCTTCCAATTAATTGTTTACAATCGTTCCACGTTCATCCTCGTACTACGATTTGTTTTTGCGAGTTGTTTATCTTGGTATTCCTAGTCATCTTTTTTTTTCCCTCATTAACCAAACAGCATATCTTCAGGTTGAATCATCATCTCAGTCATCCCACCTGTTGCATGGAGGGCCCCTTTTTGCCTGGAGACACCCAGGAACTGTTGATGCTGCTTCGGTGATTGGGGTCCACAGCTATTCCACATCTACACTCACAGGTCAGAATTCGTTCGTTTGATCAGTATTTATTGAGAACCTACTCTCTTCCAGGCACTGTTTTTTTGTTTTTTTTTAATGCAAAGGGTTACATTTTGTTTTCCAAAATTACCCCATAGGACTTCTTTTTAGGAACTCACTTTTAAGCAGTTGTATTATTTTTTTATTGGAGTATAGTTGATTTACAATGTTGTGTTTCTGCTGTACAGCAAAGCGAATCATTTATACATATATCCACTCTTTTTTAGCCTCTATTCCCATATAAATAATTACAGAGTATTGAGTAGAGTTCCCTGTACTATACAATAGGTTCTTATTAGTTATCTGTCTTATATACAGTAATGCCAGGCACTGTTTTTGAGGAAAGAACTAAAGAAACAGAATCCCTGCCTTCCAGGAGCCTGCATCTTAAAGGACAGATAGATGATAACACAGAGTATCCTGGAATTAGATGATGGTGAGAGCATGGAGACAATAAACAGAAAGAGGATGGGGAGTGCTGGGTGGGTGTGTGGTTTTAGCTGCAGTGGTTGGGGAATGCCTTACTGAGAAGGTGATGTCTGAGTAAAGACGGAGGGAGTGAAGAGAGGGTCGGTGGATGTATGGGGACAGAGTGTCCCAGGCAGAGGGAACAGCCATACAGAGGCTGTGGGGCAGGAGGGAGAGCACAGAGGCCGATGTGGCTCACTGGGGCCCAGGACCGGGAAGGCCAGTCATCCACATCCGATGGGGACGGGGGCTCTCACCTCAGCACATGCTGTCCTGAGTCCCTCCAGCCTCCTCCCTTCCCAGGTCCTCACTCTCCCCCTCCCCACGTGCCCTTCACTGTCCCTTTCAACTCTCACTTCACCTCTCTCTCCTTTCCAAGCCCTGTTTTATCTAATCTCAGGGGGAGGAAAAATTGGCTCTGGGCGCGTGTTTGCATCATCACGTTCACATCATCACGTTCTAGGTCAGATGTTTCTGGGAACCTTTGTTTCTGCCTTAGTATGGACCAGTGGAGAGAACGTGGTCCCCACAGGGCAGAGAGGAGGAGGCAGAGAGGTACACAGAAAACCAGGTTATTACCAGAGATACAGCAGTGCCACAAGGAAGCCGCGACTGGCCCCCTCTCCCCAATCTTCTAGTTCATTCCATAGCCTACAACTCCAAGAAGCAGTGATTACTAGCCCCCCTCACTATGACAAAGCTCAGACTCAGAGGGATGGGGCCCCTTGCCCAAGGTCGCTCAGCTCACAAGCAGAAGAAGCAGGATTTGAACCCAGGTCCGTGTCAATCCAAAGCTTGGGGTTTCCCACTTCCTGTGGCTCCTCACTGTTAGATACAGAGCTCAAGGATCTACAAAGAGCTAGGAGCCCTCTCCTAGAAAAATGCAAACAAATGGACACACACACACACAACGTTGCCTGTGACTTCAGGGGGTTCCCCGACTCCAGGTAAGAACACCTATACTAGCCAGTCCACGGCCTGTTAGGAACCGGGCCACGCAGCAGGAAGTGAGCGGGGGGCAAGCAAATGAAGCTTCATCTGCCGCTCCCCCAGCGCTTGCATTCCTGCCTGAAACGCACCCCCACCCCCCGCCCCCGTCTATGGAAATATCGTCTTCCACGAAACTGGTCCCTGGTACCAAAAATGTTGGGGACCGCAGACCTACACCATCTGTGGCTGTCTCTCTGGAGGGCCCTGCGTGGCAGGGCCGTCCTTGCCGCAATGCACTATGCCTCTGAGCATCCTAGAGAGGCCTTTTCCCAGCCAGTAACCCCTCCCCACTCTACCCACTGCAGCTGGAGCAACAGGAGAGCCCTCCTGCTGGTGCAGAAAACACGTGGCCTCACACACTCTGCAGAACAGATCTTCCCAGTCAACAAACTCACGTGGGCAAAACTGCGACTTTATTTTTCTGTAACTCCATGAATTTTTAAAATCTCTCCTCCCTTCCTCCTATGGCAAAATAGTTTTTGTGAAATGGGCACATTGATTATCATTTTCAAGTTTAAATTAAGTCCCAGCAGTTCCACTTCTAAGGAAAAGCTCTCCAGCCAACACTGTCAAGTATGAGATACGGGTATAAAATCATGTATACCGTGTTACCATTTGTATATATCCAGAATATTTCTAGAATGATGCAAAAGCAACTTTTAACAGTGCTGGCTCTGGGAGAAGAAATGGGTGAGGGAAGGAGAGAGAAGAGGGGGAGAAAAATTTACTTTTCACTGAATCTCTCTGTGCAGTTTTTAAGAAAAAAATTTTATTGAGGTGAAATTCACACAACATTACAATTGTAAAGTGCACAATTCAGTGGCATTTAGTACATCCCCAGTGTTGTGCATCCACCAACTCTACCTACTTCCAAAACATTCCATCACCCCAAAAAGGAAACCCTGTACCCCTTAAACAATCATACCCCTTCATACATTTTACATGTTCCTGCTATATCAGCAAGGGTCCCGACAAGAAAGAAATGGCCCACTCAGAGGGGCAGTTAGAGAGGGGAGGCAGGGTTAAGGGAGCCACGAAGGATGGCGAAGCAACAGCAGGGAGCTGGATACTCCTGTGGCCCCAAGCCATCTGGGCTGGATGTCGGATAGGACCTTCAGCTGTCAGGACAAGGATGAAGCTGCTGCCCAAAGGGCAGCCATCAGGGAGGGAGTGAGAGGAATCAAACTCACAACCTCTTTCTGCCTGTCCTCTGTTCTCCAGCTGCCATCTGTATTGGCCTAACTCAGCCAGAGGCCAGGGGCCCTGGTGATACCCACACAGGTGAGCTTTGGGGGACCAAGCCAGTGGAGAGGGAATCTGGGGGGCAAAGGCAGAATAACCTGCACATGGTTATAGACACTTTTCCAAATCAAGTTCGTTAACTTTTTTTATTTTTTTCTTTGCGGTACGTGGACCTCTCACTGTTGTGGCCTCTCCCGTTGCGGAGCACAGGCTCCGGACGCGCAGGCTCAGCGGTCATGGCTCACGGGCCCAGCCGCTCCGCGGCATGTGGGATCTTCCCGGACCGGGGCATGAACCCGCGTCCCCTGCATCGGCAGGCGGACTCTCAACCACTGCGCCACCAGGGAAGCCCCGTTAACTATTTTTAAAGCTCAGCTAAATCAGACTCAGCGGTTCCCTGTCCTTCCCCTCAGCACCATGTCCCAGCATCAACCCTACGTGTGAGATGTACTTGGGGTCCTGGTCCTCAGGTGGGGTCAACCCTCCACGCCAGGACCACTGAGTACCCATGCTCCCATCAGCCTCTGTTGCCAGCCTGCCAACCCTACCCTCTCCTCATGTGGACCCTTGGCCCACTGCCTGCATTGAGGAGCGGGACTGCCCAGGCCCTCTGGGCCCTGGTGCCTTGGAACCATCTCCTCCTCTGTGGGCTGCACTGCATACTGTAGGGCCTTGTCACTTTCTTGGGAAGCCTCAGTCCCCACTACCCCCTTCCCTCCTTAGGGCTCAGGAGCCCCTCTCCAAGCCACCCCCCACTCCCCTGCCAGGTCCTGGCCTCCTTTTTGAACTCTCTTCCTTTTCTAGCTCTCAGGATCCCTAAGAATCTGAGGGATGGGGTTGGGGGAGGGGAAACTTGGTCTGCCTCATTATACATTTTTCCAAACCTTTCCAGGTTTTCATCTTAACCAAAGCTTTTGAACTTAAAAGTTAAGAACTTGATGTCATTTTCTTCTCTGATTCAGTTTCCCCTTGGGTGGGGCCTCACCACTTATCACTCACAATGATGTCCCACTGGGCACATTCAATCAGCCCATGAGCACGGCTCTCCCTATCACCTTCTCATGTCCAGTTGGAGCTGGCAGCCACCATCCTCATGATCCAAACAGTTAAATTAAGGCCCAGAGAGGGGCAGAGACCTGCCCAAGGTCATGGGGAGAAGGGGTCAGTGGAAGATTCGGGCGTCAAAGCCAGCCTCCAGGCCTCCTGTCTAATGTGACTTCAATGTATTGGGAGGCAGTCCTAGGGTCCATGCTCTGAATTTTCATGGATTCAGGCAAGCTCTTTCTCAGTCACCTGCCTCCACCAGTTAAGACCTGTGACCCAGCTGAACCTGCTGACCCCTTTTGGGGACATCTCATAGAATCTCCATCAATGCCTCCTGTATTCAGGCTGTACTCAGTTGGATCATGTGCCCCCAAAAGTCATGCACACGCGGAGCCTTGGAGTGTGACCTTATTTGAAAATAGGCTCTTTACAGATATAATTAGTTAAGATGATATCATACTGGATTAGGGTAGGCCCTAGTCCAATGACTGTTGTCCTTAAGAGAAAATAGGGACCTAGACACAGAGAGCAGACAGTCATGTGGAGACAGAGGCAGAGATTGGAGGGACACATCTACCAGCCAAGGAACATAAGGATTTCTGGGAACCACCAGAAGCTAGAAGAGGCAAAGAAAGATTCTTCCCTAGAGCTTTTAGAGAGAGCATGGCCCTAATGACCCCTTGATTTCAGACTTCTGGCGTCTAGAACTGTGAGAGAATACATTTCTGTTTTAAGCCATCCAGTTCGTGGTACTTTGTTCCTGCAGGGAACTAGTACAGACTAAGGGGGAGATTTCTGGTACTCAGAGAAAGCCCCCCGCCACCCGCCGTGCCCTACGTGAATTTTCCACATCTGTTTACAGATGCTGCAGACCCACCATCAGTACTCTTCTTTCCTTTAGCTGATGGAACAGATCCACACTTCTATTTTGGTGCCCCTGGGTGGTCATGTTCCTAGGTCCTCACGTCTGCTTCAGTGCAAATGCTTCTGTCAATTATATCATAGTCCTCAGTGTTGGAAATGTCTCTTTCCTTCCCCTGGACTGGGGTTCCTTGAGGGCAGGAGCCACAGGTCCTCCTCGGATCCCCAGCCTCCAGTGCAGGGCCTGGGGGAGGTGGGCTGTGCGGATTAAACCCCTTCCTGGGGCTGCGTCCAGCCGACGGTGAGGCAAGGTTGCAGGATGTGGGCAGTCGAGGTTAGCAGCCACTGCAGGATCTGAATCCAGATTGGTGCTGAGAACCCCTTGGGCTACGACGTGGCCTTTTAAAGTCAGTGAGGAGGTTTTCTGGGGGCCCAGAAGCCCTGAGCCCATTGGCCAGACTTCCTGGGAGAACCAGAGTGGATTTGCATGAAAAAGAACACTGGCTTCATTGAAATTCTCCTCGTCTTGAGTGAAACAAAATCACAAAGAAAAGGAAAGTTTTAATCCTGAGCAACTTCACCGCTGAGGGGTGTTTTGAGCTTCTAAAAATAGAGAGGAAATGGGTCTCTTTGGTCCACTCTAGTCACTGCCTCCCCAGCCAACCCCCACCACCCAGTCAAGGCCAACCTCTCATGCAGTGGGAGACAGCTCTCTCTCCAGCAGATGCCCGCGGCGGGTGCCGTGCACTTCTGGAGCCGGACGCAGCTGTCCCCCCCAGGACCCCAGCATGCCGGACAGCAGAGTGACCCCACAGGAGAGCCGGCTGGATGCAAGCCTGGGAACCACCCAAGAACACTTGGGAACCAGGTAAGTTGGAGGTGGGCCTCTGTCCATGGAGCCTCTGGCCGAGCTCTGGACTTGACTCTGCTGTGTGAACCTGGGCAAGATGCTTCACTCTCTGAGCCTCAGTCTCTTCATCTGGGAAATGAAGGGAAGGGTCTGGATGATCTCTAAATGGAATAAGCCCTGGACTGGGACATGTGTCACTTGAAACTGTCTACTCCCCTGTGTGGCCAAGAGGGGCTCAACCGAGGAATGAGGGCATGAGTAGGGGGCTGCGGGTGGATGGAGGAAGAAGTTTTCAGTCAATAGGAATATTTCCCTGTCTCCTCAAGGGGGTCTTTGGCATGTGGGGGTCAATGACAGACAAGGACAGGGGAGAGCCAGAGGATCCGGCTCCAGCTTGCTGTGTGACCTTGGTGGGTCCCTGCGCCTCTCTGGGCTGCAGCTTCCCTGTCTGTACATGAATGCAGAGGTTGAATTTTCCCCAAAGCCCTCCTGCTGTATGTGTTCTGCTAATCTGTGATTCAGAGGAAGCAGATTCAATTTGTCAGACATTCACTAGTGCCCACTCTGGCCCAGGCCCTGTCCATCCAAGGAGTGGTAAGATCCTGAGAAGTTGAGACCCAGTCCTGGCCCAAGAAGCCCTCAACCAGGAGGCATGGAGAAGGCAGACACATGGAACCCCAGGGTCCAGATGCCTGTGGTCTGTGCCCAGGAGGAACACAGGCCAAGAGGAGGAGGGAAGCTTCCAACGGGAGACTCTTGGGACAGGCCTTGGATGGTCAGGAGGGCACTAACAGTCAGAGAGGAAGGGCCATGCGGAAGAAGGGACCAGCATTGCCAG
Source organism: Delphinapterus leucas (assembly GCF_059928025.1). Taxonomy (NCBI): domain Eukaryota; kingdom Metazoa; phylum Chordata; class Mammalia; order Artiodactyla; family Monodontidae; genus Delphinapterus; species Delphinapterus leucas. The sequence goes on along the minus strand of NC_143130.1, from coordinate 61,093,696 downwards.
GGTGAGAATATGCGAAGCAAGATGGGGAACTCAGGGAAGGGAGAGGCCTGGGTGGCTGGAGTGTGGAAGGGGAGAAGGACAAGGGAGAAATGCCAGGGGCTGAGCCCTAGGGGGAGAAGTTGCCAGGGTTTGAGCTACAGAGTGAATGGCCATTGTTCTCAATGAGGGGTTACAAGGGAGGAAAGATGGAGCAAATGGAATAAATGTGAAAGTGCCTCACGGGCAGAGGCCCCTCCCAGGGCTGGAGGCCTGGGCCCTGCCCTGGGTCTGCCGACGGAGAATGGACTCCTGTCCTGCCAGAAGCAGGGGCTCCTTACCTTCAAGACCTCCAAGAGCATGAGGTCCAGCCCCCTCCCTGGGAGGGTCAGTGGGGCCCTCAATGTGGGCTGGCTGGAATTCCCTCACCCTGGGGAATGGGCTCACAGAGGCCTGGACCTGCTTTGCAGACTCCATAAAAGAGAAGCAGCAGAGAGCCCCAGGCTGGGGCAGGACTGCTAAGGGTAGGTAGGTGAGGAGCCCTGTGGGGGAAGAGTGGGCTGAAAACTCAGAAGGTCAGTCCCTCTGCTTTCTTGCTTAGCGACTTCGGGTAAGTTGTTGAGCTTCTCTGAGCCTTAGTATCACCGTCTGTACAAATGAAGACAAAAAGCCTGAGCACTATTAACCCTGCAGAAAATTTGGACAGATTCTATCAGCTGGTGTGTATGAAATGCTTTCAAAGGCACAAGGGCCACCCCTCAAAGGCATAGTTAACCTCCTAGCAATGCCTGGGAATTCTCTTAGCAGGCTGCGGGTGCTCATGCCTTGGGTTCCCATCCAGCTCTGCTCTGGACCTAATCTGATTCTGGGCAAGTCACCCTCTCTGAGCCTCAGTTTCTCCATCTGTCAAATGGGGATGAGAATGCCTTGCAGAGTAGTCATGAGGAAAGAACTTTGAACCCTTGTTTAACATTGTTCTCAAGTCAGAGGCCGTTACAGCTGCTGTGATGCCCCTCCAGGCCAGCCCCAGCAGCAAAGGGCTCTATCTCAGGCTTGCCTATCTGTCCTGGCCTTGTGGCCATGGGCCGGCTGCTGCTCCTGGGGGAGGGTGGGCCTACATTCCTCCAATAGCCTGAGAGGGGCCTTATCTTACCCCCTTCCACTTCCCAGGGTTGCAGAGGGGAGGCCGGAGATCAGGGAGGTGGAGACTGGGAAGAGGAGGGTTTGCACACCAGGCTGACCCACACGAATTCCCTTTTGTGCCATACCACTTGCAGGGTTGGAGGGAGGGAGCTGGGCCAGGGCCAAGAGAGGCTGGGTCTGCTGGGCTGGAGCCAAGACGGGTCAGGCGCTGATCTGGCAGCTTGCGCTCTGTGTCCTTTGAGGCTGCGGCTGTAGACCATGCCATCCATCAGGAGTACCCATTGGAGTAGCCCTGTTAAACTCTTGGTGCAGGAGGGACACCAGTCTCCCTGAGCCTGAAGAAGCCCAGGTTGGAGGAAGGGCTTCAGAAGAACCAGAGAAGGAGACAGTTCATCCTGGGTTTGAAGGGTGGTGGATGCCCTGGTGGTAGGCAGGGGCATCCTGTGGACTGAAGCTGTGGTTGTGGAGGAGTTACAGGTGGCCGTCAGACCAGTCAGGTTAACTCCTAAGCTAACTCCTAGGTCTGGATAGGCTGGTGTGGCCAGACTAGGGGCAGCCAGGCATGAGGGCTGCCAGAGCCAGAGGAAGAGGCAGAGAGGAGCCCTGGCAGGCGTGGAAGCAGTAGAAGCAGAAGCAGAGCCTAGTTTGGGGAGGTGACTCTGGCAGCAGTGAATACAGGCTGGAGTTGGGAGGCAGATGCCAGGAGAAGGGAGCCTGCAGAGTCGAGCCTGGCCCAGGGAAGGATGGTGAACTCTCAACTGACCATATTCCCCCTGGGCCCCCAGCTGCCTCTCCCAGCCCTGCCTGCTCAAAGACTGGGTGCCGAGAGGAGTTCCCTCAGAGCCAGGAGTGTGGGACAGGCACAGGAGGTTGCTGCAAGCCCAGTGAAGAAGGCTGTTCTCACTGATAAAGCTTTCCAAGGATGATAGGGAGTGAGCTCCCCATCTCTGGGGTGTGCAAGCATGAGAGGAACAAACCTAATGCAAATGCTATGGAAATGATACAGGCATCCTTAAGAATATGGAATATCCAGGGCCTTCTAGTTTTCCCAACTTCCTCCCCCTCACTTCCCCATAATATGAGAAATGGTTATCGTAGAGTTGCCTTTTCCCTCTTATTTTGGTATCTTTATTATCTGTTTTCATAAGTATACATTCATCTATTCAAAATTATTTATTGTTGAATATGTGAGGTACTATGCTAAGAGAATATCATAGAAAACAAAACAAGCCCCAACTTAAGGAATTAACATACTTGCAGCAAAGACAGACATGAACAAATAATTATCTTTTTTTTTTTGTAAATTTATTTATTTTTGGCTGCTTTGATTCTTCATTGCTGAGTACGGGCTTTCTCTAGTTGCATCGAGCGAGAGCTACTCTTCATTGTGGTACGTGGGCTTCTCATTGCGGTGGCTTCTCTTGTTGTGGAGCATGGGCTCTAGGCGTGCAGGCTTCAGTAGTTGTGGCACGCAGGCTCAGTAGTTGTGGCTTGCAGGCTCTAGAGCGCAGGCTCAGTAGTTGTGGCTCATGGGCTTAGTTGCTCCGCGGCATGTGGGATCTTCCCAGACCAGGGCTTGTACCTGTGTCCTCTGCATTGGCAGGCAGATTCTTAACCACTGCACCACCAGGGAAGTCCCAATAATTATACAATTACTTATTAAACTATAAGTGCAAAAGGTGCCATGAAAGAATTAAGGGGAAAAAGGAGGGAATGTGGTCATTGCCACTGAATTGCATACTTAAAAATTATTAAAATGGAAAATGTTTAATTTCTTAATATCTGACTCAGAGGTTTGGTGAAGTCTTCCTTGGGAAAAGTAACATTTAAGCTGAGACCTGAAAGAGGAGTAGGAGTTGGTAGGGAAAGATGTTTCTAAGAAAAGGCCATAGCACGTGCAAAGGCCCTGAGGAGCTTGCAGTGTTTGAGAAACTAAAAGACCAGTCGGCACAGGACAGAGGATGTGGGAGTATATTATAAGTACCACAGGAAGGCAAGGTCAAGAGTCCCAGGATAAAGGGCAGAGCACATTCCAGAAGTCAGAATCCCTGGGGCAAAGTAACCCTGGGCATAGACCTCTTTTTTTTTTTTTTTTTTAACGATTATTAATTTATTTTATTTATTTGGCAACATTGGGTCTTAGCGGCGGCATGTGGGATCTTCTCTGTGGCACGCGGGATCTTTTGTAGCGACTCCTCATTGCTGTGTGCGGGCTTCTCTCTAGTTGTGGTGCTGAGTGCACGAGCTCAGTAGTTATGGTGCGCATGCTCTCTAGCTGTGGCGGGCTGGCTCCGGAGTGCGTGGCAGGCTTCTCTCTAGTTGTGGCACATGGGCTCCAGAGCACATGGGCTCAGTAGTTGCGGCACCTGGGCTTAGTTGCCCCGTGGCATGTGGGAACTTAGTTCCCCAACCAGGAATAGAACCCGCATCCCCTGCATTGGCAGGTGGATTCTTAACCACTGGACCACCAGGGAAGCCCCGGTCCTAGACATCTGAATACAAGTCTGGATGCTTTCAGGATGCAGATGAGCCTAGGCCAGCACTGAGTTCCTGCAGGGGCTGTAGAGTCACTGGCTGGGGTCAGTAGAGCCCAAGCTGGCCTGGAGTCAGAACGCTGGGCCAGAAGCTGACTCACTCTGTCCCTAGGCAAGTCCCTGAATGGTAGGCTCTCAGGCCAGTGGGGGTTTTTTAGGGCACTGAGTCTAACCCACTCTGTCACAACATTCACATACTGTCAACCTACCCTGACTTGAATACCTCCAGGGATGAGGAACTCACTACTTATCTCTTTGTCCTGCAAAAGACATGGGCAGTGATAGTGGGAGAAAGTCCTATATCACCCTGGGCTCTATGAGTGCCCCCTGGGTCCTGGCTCTAGCCCTCCTCCCCAGGCAGCCCTGGCTCCTTGCAAAGGAGCCTGTGAGGAACATTTAAAGTCAGGGCTGGAAGGTGCTTTGGAAACTGCAAAGGTTGCACCATGTGAAGGACATCTAGGACCTAGCTTGGACTCTAGACCCAAGCAGCTGTAAAATAAGAATTTACATCTGCAAAATATAATAGGTTGTGTGTAAGCAAAATTTTCATATAGTGAAATGTACAGATATGAGTATAATTTGATGACTTTTGACAAAAAGTATATACCCCTGTAATCAACAACTCAGTAGAAATATAGGACATTTTCATCAGCCCAGAATGTCCTCTCTGCTCCGTTCTAGTCAGCTCTCACCCCCATTTGTCCTTAAGCAAACCAGTTTTGAACAGCCACTGTTTTCTGGCGGTTCTTGAACATCGTATAAATGGAATCACACAGTATGTACTTTTCTATGTCTGGCTCCTTTCACTCATCATGACGTTTGCACGATTCCTCCATGTGTGAAGTGTTTCAGTAGTTCATTCTTTTGTACCATTGAGTAGAATGCCGCCGAGTGGCTAGACCACGATTTGTTTGTCCATTTTCCTGTTGAGGGCATTTGAGTTGTTTCCAGTTTGGGGATTTTATTAGTAAAGCTGCTGTGAACTTTCTTGTATAAGGTTTTCTGTGGACATATATATTCATTTTCTTGGAGAAGACCCTAGAAATACAACTGTTGTATCAGAAGATAGGTATATGTTTAAAGAAGCCACCAGAAGTTTTCCAAAGTGGTCATGCCATCACCAAGAGCAGTTTCTGTTGCTCCAAATCTTTGTCAACACTAAATATTGTTAGTCTTTTTAATTTTACCTATTCTGGTGGTCGAATAGTGGTATCTCATTGTGGTTTTAATTTCCCTGATAATGATGTTGAGCTTATTTTCATGTGCTTATTGGCCATTTCTATATCTTCTTTTGTGAAGTGTCTATCCAGATCTTTAGACCATTTTATAATTGTGTTCTTAATCCTTTTATTACTGATTTGCAGAGATTTCTCTGTATATTCTGGATATCAGTCCCTAACTAAATACTTGTATGGAAAATATTATCTCCCAGTTTGTGGCTTATCTTCATTTCCTTGATGCTGTCTTTTGATGAGCAAACATCTTTTTATTTGATAAATCTAATTTATCTAAGTATTTCTTTTATGGTTAGTGCTTTTGCATCCTCTCTAAGAAATCTTGGCCTGTACTAAGGTCACAAAGATACTTTTTTCTATGTGTTCTACTAAAAGCTTTAGCCTTTACATTTAGGCCTATGACCCATCTCAAATTAATATTTTCTTTTTTCCCACATTTTTATCCAGTTATTCAAGTGCCATTTGTTGAAAATGATTTTTTTTCAGTATTAAATTGCTGTGGCTCCTTTGTTTTTTTTTTTTTAAAAAAAAAGTCAACTGTCCATATGTAGGGACCTATTTCTGGATTTCCTTCCATTGAACTATTTTTCTATATTTATGTCAACACACACTGTCTTCATTACTATAGCTTTATATTAAGTCTTGAATCAGATAGTGTTGGTCCTCCAACTTTGTTCTTTTTTTTTTTTCAAGATTGTTTTGGTTATCCTGGGAGCAGTAGACGCCTCTAAGATGCTCCTCAATGAGTCTTACCTTCTGTATTCTTGTGTAATCCCCTACCCTTGAATGTGGGCCAACCTAGTAACTCATTTCTAAGAAGTAGAATATGGCAAAAGTGATGGAATTTCATTTCAGAGATTTGGTTACAAAAAGACCATGATTTCATTTTTACTGCTCTCCCTCATTTTCTTACTTACTTGCTCTGAGGGAGAGGCCCAGGTGGCAAGGGCCTGAGGGAACCCTCTGGTCAACAACCAGTAAGGATTTGAGACCCTCAGCCCAACAACCTGCAAGGAACTTAATTCTGCCAACAACCCCATGAGTGACCTTGGAAGCAGATCCTCTCCCCGTTGAACCTTCAGATGAGAACACAGCCCTGGCTGACAGTTTGATGACAACATCACAAGAGATTTTGAGCCAGAGGCACTCAGTTAAGCCACACCTAGATGCCTAACCCACAGAAACTGTAAGATAATAAATGCTTGTTTTTTAAGTCACCACGTTTTGGGATACTTGTTATGGAATAATAGGTTACTAACACAATAGCTCCTTTGTATTTCCATGCAAAATTTAGAGTTATCTTGTCAGTCGCAACAAAAAAGACTGCTGGAATTTTGACTGAGAATGAACTGAATCTGTATTTCAAGTTGGGGAGAATATCCTGATCAATGAACATGGTATGTATTTCCATTTACTTAGGTCTTTGATTTCTCTCAACTATGATTTGTAGTTTTCAGTTGTAGATGTCTTACACCTTTTTTTCTATATTTGTTCCTAAGAATTGTATGGGTTTTGATACTATGTAAATTGTATTTTAAAGTTAATTTTCTAATAATTTGTTATTTATATAAAAATACAATCGATTTAAAAAAATTGACCTTGTATCCTGTGATATTACTAAATTAATTTATTAGTTCTAGTGTTTCTTTTTTTTTTTTTTTGCAGTACGCAGACCTCTCACTGTTGTGGCCTCTCCCATTGCAGAGCACAGGCTCCAGACGTGCAGGCTCAGCGGCCATGGCTCACGGACCTAGCCGCTCTGCGGTATGTGGGATCTTCCCAAACTCGGGCACGAACCCTTGTCCCCTGCATCGGCAGGCAGACTCTCAACAACTGCGCCACCAGGGAAGCCCTAGTGTTTCTTTTTATAGATCCCCTAGGATTTTTTTATATATACAATTTTGTTATCTATTTTAAAAGATAGTTTTACTTCTTTTACTTCCAATCATTTTGCCTTTTAATTTTTTTTTTTTGCCTTATGGCACAGGCTAGGACCTCCAATATAATGCTGAATAGAGGTAGTAAGAGTGGGCATCCTTGTCTTGTTTCTAATATATTTAGCATTTCCACTGATCTTCATTCCTTCTTGTAAATCCATGTTTTCATCTGGTGTAATTCCTATCAGCCCGAATAAATCCCTATAGCATTTCTTGTAGTGAAGGTGTCCTAGTTAATCTCTTGCTGCTTAACAAATCACTCAAAACTGTGGTGCCTCAAACCAACAACAATCATTTATTATCTCTCATGGTTTATATGGGTCAGTAATTCAGGAGCAACTTAGTTAAGTGGTTCTGGCTCAGGGTCTCTCATGAGGTTACAGCCAAGATGTCAGCCAGGGTAATACTCATCTGGAATTGGAAGACCCTCTTTCAAGCTCACTTATAAGGTCGTTGGTAGACCTCTGTTCCTCACTGGCTGTGTTAGTTTCCTGTTGCCACTTTAACAAATTACCACAAGCTTGGTGGTTTAAGACAGAACTTTATTCTTTCATAGTTCTGGAAGCCAGAAGTCTGAAATCAGTTTCACAGGGCTTAAATCAAGGTGTCAGCAGGGTTGTGCTCCCTCCAGAGGCTCTAGGAGAGAATCCGTTCTTGACCTCTTCCATCTCCTGGAGGCTACCCGCATCCACCCTTGGCTTGTGGTCGCACCACTCCAATCTCTGCCTCTGTGGTCATTTTGCCTTCTCTTCTGTGTGTGTGTCAAATCTCCTTCTGCCTCCCTCATGTAAGGATACAAGTGAGTGCATTTAATGCCCACCTGGATAATCCAGGATAATGTCCCTGTCTCAAGATCCTTAATTTAATCACATCTGCAAAATCCTTTTTTAGGGGGTGGGGAGGAGAGGCATGTAAAGACATGTAAGATAATATTCAGTTTCCAGAGATTAGGAGATGAATATTTGCAGGGGGGGTGGGGCATTTTTCAACTTACTACATTGGTGTTGCCCAGAGACTTTAGTTTTGCCAGTGGACCTCTCTATAGGCTGCTTAAGTGTCTTCTTGACATGACAGCTGGTGGCTGGGCCCAGGGCCATCTCAAAGTTTTCTTTACTCATATGTCTGATGCCTGAGGTGGTAAGACTCAATAAGCTGGGATTGGGAACAGCTGGGGAGCCTCAGTATCTCTATTTCTATGTAGCTTCTTCACATGGTCTCCTTCATGGTGGCTTCAAGGTAGCCAGATTTCTGACATGGTGGGTCAGGGATCCAAAAAACGTGTATCCTGAGAGAGTCAGGTGAAAACCGTATCACCTTTTATGATCTAGCTTTGGAAATTACATAGTGTCACTTCTACTACATTGTATTTCTTAGAAGCTGGTCATTAAGGCTATCCCATATTCAAGGAGAAGAGAAAAAAACTCAGCCTATTGATGGGAATAGTGTAAAGAATTTGCAGACATGATTTCAAACCATCACAGAAGTGCGCTGGTGAAAAATCCTCCCATCCTGCATTTAAATGAAATGTCATTATTTCACTTTGTTTTGAATTGAAATATAGTTGATTTACAATGTTGTGTTAGGTTCAGGTGTCCAGCAAAATGATTCAGTCATATATATATATATATATATATATATATATATATATATATATATAGTTTTAGATTCTTTTCCATTAGAGGTTATTGTAAGATATTGAGTATAATTCCCTGTGCTATACAGTAGGTCCTTGTTGGTTATCCATTTTATATTTGCTTTCATTTTGAAAGATGTTTTTTGAAAGATATTTGATGTTATCTCACAGGTAACTGAGGCTCTGTTCATTTTTTTTTAATATAACAACTTTATTGAGATATAAACTACATGCCATAAAATTTACCCATTTAAAGTATAAAATCCAGTGGGTTTTAGTATATTCTCAGAGTTGTGCAAACATCACCACAGTCCATTTTATTTTATTATTATTTTTTTGTGGCTGTGCTGTGAGGCATGTGGGATCTTAGTTCCCTGACCAGGAATGAACCCTTGTCTCTTGAAGTGGAAGCATGGAGTCTTAATCACTGGACCTCCAGGGAATTCCCCACAGTCCATTTAAAAATATTTTCATTACCCCAGAAGAAACCCTAGACCCATTAGCAGTCACTCTCCATTTCCCCTCAAGCCTCCAGCCCTAGGCAACCACAAATCTGCTTTTTGTCTCTATAGATCTGCTTATTCTAGACCTCTCACTTAAATGAACTGATATAATATATCATCTATTGTGAATGGCTTCTTTCACTTAGCATGATATTTTCATGATTCATCTGTGTGGTATCATGTATCAGTACTTCATTCCTTTTATGGCCAAATAATGTTCCAGTGTACGGACATGCCACATTTTGTTTACCCAGTCATCAGTTGATGGACATTTGAGTTTTCATTTTCTGGCTATTATGAATAATGCTCCAATGAACATTTATGTACAAGTTTTTGTATGGACATATGTTTTAATTTCTTTTGGGTATAAAGCTAGAAGTGGAATTGTTTGGTCATATTGTAACTCTATGTATAACCTTTTGAGGAACTAGCAGACTGTTTTCCAAAGCAGCTGCATTACCACCAGCAGTGTACAAGAGTTCCAATTTCTCCACATCCTCACCAACACTGTTAGTATCTGTATTTTATTTATTTTATTATATATTTTTTTGCGGTATGCGGGCCTCTCACTGTTGTGGCCTCTCCCGTTGCGGAGTACAGGCTCCGGACGCACAGGCTTAGCGGCCATGGCTCACGGGCCCAGCCGCTCTGCAGCATGTGGGATCATCCTGGACCGGGGCACAAACCCGTGTCCCCTGCATCGGCAGGCGGACTGTCAACCACTGCGCCACCAGGGAAGCCCAGTATCTGTATTTTATAAACAGCCATTCCAGTGGGTATGAAGTGTTTTCTCATTCTGGTTTTGATTTGCATTTCCTGATAGCTGATGAGGTTGAACATCCTTTAATGTGCTTGTTGTCCATTTGTATGTCTTCTTTGGGGAAATGTCTATTCAAATCATTGCCCAGTTTTAATTGGGTTATTTTTCTTTTTTCTTTCCTTTTTTGTTGTTGCTGAATTGTTAGAGTTCTTCATATATTCTATACAATTCTCTTATCAGATAAATGATTTACAGATATTTCCTTCCATTCTGTGGGTTATCTTTTCACCTTCTTGATGGTGTCCTTTGAAGCACTAAGAGGTTTAATCTTGATGTAGTCCAATTTACCTGTTTTTGTTTTGTTGCTTGTACTTCTGGTATCATAGCTAAGAAGGCTTTACCTAATTGAAGTCCACCTCTGTGCTTTCACTGCCTAGGGTGTGGGTTCCACCCCTGGTCAGGCAACTAAGATCCCACAAGCCATGTGGCATGGCCAAAAATACAAAAAAATAACAACTTAAGTCCACATAGATTTTCTTCTAATATTTTTACAGTTTAAGCTCTTACATTTTGGTCTTTGATACATTTTGAGTTAACTTTTTGTGTATGGTATGAGGAAAGGGTCCAACTTTATTCTTTTGCATGTGGATATTGAGTTGTCCCAGCACCATTTGTTGATTTGTACCATTTGTTGAAAAGTATACTTTCTGCATTGAATTGGCATGGCACCCTTGTTGAAAATCAGTTAACTATAAATGTGAAGGTGGATTTCTGAATCCTATATTCTATTCCATTCATCTATATGTCTATCCTATGCCAGTATCACTTTGTCCTGATTACTGTAGTGTAGGTTTATAGTATGTTTTGAAATCAAGAAGTGTGGTCCTCCAACTTCGGTCTTTTTCAAGATTGTTTCATCTATCCTGGGTCTTTGGAAGTTTCATAGTAATTTTAGACCAGTTTGTTAATTTCTGCCAAAATGCCAGCTAGGATTTTGATAGAGATTATGTTGACCAATAGATCAATTTGGCTATCTTTTTTTAAAAATGGTTTTTTTTAATTAATTAATTTTATTTATTTATCCCTGGCTGCATTGGGTCTTCGTTGCTGCGCGTGGGCCTTCTCCAGTTGCGGTGAGCGGGGGCTACTCTTCATTGCGGTGCGTGAGCCTCTCATTGCGGTGTCTTCTCTTGTTGCAGAGCACTGTCTCTAGGCGCGTGGACTTCAGTAGTTGTGGCGCGTGGGCTCAGTAGTTGTGGTTTGCGGGCTCTAGAGCACAGGCTTAGTAGTTGTGGTGCACGGGCTTAGCTGCTTTACGGCATGTGGGATCCTCCCGGACCAGAGCTCAAACCCGCGTCCCCTGCATTGGCAGGCAGATTCCCAACGACTGCACCACCATGGAATACCCAATTTGGCTATCTTAACAATATTATTATTGCCATCTTAACAATATTAAGTGTTTTGATCTTGAGATGCCTTTGCATTTGCTTAGCTCTTTGTTAATTTCTTTCAACGATGTTTCATTCTGTTCAATTAAAAAATCTTTTTTCTCTCTAGTATTTGGATTAAATAATTTCTATTATTCTGCCTTCATGTGCATGAACTTTTTTTGGGGGGGGTAGTTTCCAATCTGCTGTTAAGCTCATCTGGTGAATTTTTCATTTCAGAGATTGTACTTTTCTTATACTTTCTATTTTTATGTTGCAATTCTCCATCTGTTCATCAGTTATCATTTTTTCTTTAAATTATCAAACGTGTTAGTAGCTGTTTTAAAGCCTTTGTATATTTATTCTAACATCTGCGTCATACCTGAGTTGTTTCTATTGGCTGTTTTCTTCCCCTTGATTTTGGCTCACATTCCCTGCTTTTTCAGATGTCTGATCATTTTTTTGTTATATGGTGGATACTGTGATATGTCAGGAGTATGCTGATTTGCAGAATTTAAAATACATGTGCATTAAACTAGTGTCTCAGCCACAATGCTCTGCCTTTCTGAGCCAGTTGCTCCTAAGAAAACCCATGTTGCTGAAGTGTGTGGAGAGGCATAAGGAGCTTCAGAGAGCCCCACCCAATTTTAGGCAGAGCATATGGTGGTTCCGAACATAAAATCTGGAATCAGATTGCCTGGATTTGAATCCCAGCTATTCCAATTACAAGCTGTATAACCTTCAGCAAGTTACTTCATCTCTTTGTCCTTCCATTTCCAATTAGATGGGGGATTCTAATTTAGTACCTACTTTATAAGATCGTTGAGATAAGTAAATAAGTTAACACATGTAACGCAATTGGAACAGCACCTGGCACATACTAATTGCTCAGTAAATGTTAGTTCTCACTTTTAAAAAAGTGAAACCATGTTCCCCTAAAAGATCAGGCTCCCACAGCGCTGTGCCTCTACCTCGTGACCCCCTTGCCTGCCATGCTCACAGATACCTCTCCTGTATACAGGCCATGTACGTGCCTCTCTCCTTCACTCTCCTCTTTAGACTGTGGGCTCCTCTAGGGCAGGGACCAAGTCTGGGAGCCAACATTCATGTGCTGCAGGGACACGACACCCCTGTTGGTAGAAGTCTAACTCCCAGCTTTGCCCCCAACCTGGCACCATGAATTTCCTCTGGCCGAGGAGTGGGCAGTATTCTTCCTTCCTCTCATCTCCTTAGTAGAAACATGGAAGACCACCTATCATCAGAGCTGGGACTTAGAGACTATCCCTTCCACCCCTTCATTTTATAGATGGAGTAACTGAAGTCCTAACAGAAGTGTGCCCGAAGTCAAACTCGTGGTACTTCACGTAAAAATGGCAAGTGATGGGAGATGGCAATTTTCTCGGAGTCTTTGCTTTGTGTTGGAATTATGTCAACTCCAAGCTTCATACTGCTCTCCCAACGATGATTCAAAACACCAGTTGACAGTTATCTGTGTCTGTCATCAATGCAACATAAGAAAATGGTTTGACAGTTTAAACCTTGGCTATATACAAAATTTTTCAAAATTTTGGAGGAAGGGTGTAAAGAAGGGTCTAATGATGAATGATTGGAAGCAGGAGTTTAGAGGACCATGGGATGCCCACCTTTCTACACTTCCCACCCTTTTGCCCCTGTCCCACCCACTCGAATCACCCAGTAGACCTGAGACTATTGAGGTATAGCCTGTTGGTTAAGAGCATAAACACTGAAGCCCACTTGCGCAAATTTGCATTCTACTCTGCTAACTGAAAGACCTTGAGCAAGTTACATAATCTCCTTGTACTTCAGCTTCCTCATCTGTAAAGTGGGGATAGTGATAGGAATTACCTTACGGGGCTGTTGTGAGGATTAAATGCATTAATATATGTGTAAGGTGCACAGAACATTGCCTGGCGCACAGTTAGTGCTGCATACCTGTTAGCTATTAGCCATTACTATCGTTATTCTTGCCTTGTTTTCCCCCGGCTCCTCAGGCATGGGAGCCTAGTAACACCCAACCTCGTAGCCTTGTCTCTGCCTGGTGCAGCAGAATTCCAGCTCAGGCCCCCAAATCACCAGTCATAGACAGAAAACTGGAAGGCCCTCTGTCTGTGACTTACCTGAGGAAACTGAGTCCCAGAGAGGAGCAGGAACTTGCCCAAGTTTACCCAACTAAGGCAGAACCTGGGCTAGAATCCAGATGTCCCAGTGCCCAGGGACCTGTCTTGGGCATGACCAGACTCCTTCCAGGCTTTGCAGGGGAGTTCAGTGTGACCGTGCAGACTGTGTGATTAGCTAGACAGGGTTAAACACTGAGCCACTGCCAATTGGGTTAGAAGTCAGCTGGCTGGCGGGACGGCCCCACCACCATGGATGGTGGGAGCCAAGGTGAAGCTGGGACTAGCCTTTGGCCTCTCAGCAAACACTCTGCTGTTGGGCCCTTAGACTGGGGGCTCAGTCACAGTCAAGGGCCCCTGAGTGCCTGCCCCAAATATGTTCCTTCTGGTGGATCTGGGGGGATATGTCTTAGACCACCCTTGCCCCGTCCTCACCCTTTCCAAGAGACCATGGATCCCCAAAAGATCTCTGCATTGGCCAAGGTCCCCCTGTGAGCTGGGGAACCAAGGCCGGGGACGGTCCACAGCCTGAGTCTATGACCAGGGCCCTGTATCCTCTTCTGTCTGCACCAGCATCCCCTGCTGCACCATTGCCTGGGACGCTTACCCTCTGCCTCTCATAAAATAAACCTTCACCCCTATCCAACTTTCTCCCTTTAATTTTGCTGTACCCCCTACCCCAGCCTGGGTCTGGTGACCCCACAGTGACCTTGAATGCATCTTTGTTTTTTGACTGTCAGTCCCATCATCTCCAAGCCTTCCAGGCAGGGACCAGGCTCAATGGGCTCACCTCTGCCCCCAGGGCCCCTGCAATGTCTGCAGAGGAGGCACTCAGTCAATAATCATAGTAGGAAGGAGGAGAGTCGCAGAGCCGTCCGTCATGGGGCGGGGAGAGATCATTTCCAGCTCTGAGAATATGGGCTTAAGTTTTTTATCTCATGGTAGACAATTATGTTTTAAAAAGCAACACCCAGACTCTCAATGTTAAGTGCTCTGGGATGGGCTCAGCCAGGGCAGCTCCAGGAAGAAACATGAGAGCTGGGGGTCCCTCCCAGAGGGCTTCTGGGAGGAGGAAGGGCCTGAAGAACAGTTGGAAGCTTCTGCCAGGGGGAGGCAACCTTGTGGCTTTTCTGTTTTGTTTTGTTCTTTTTAACATCTTTATTGGAGTGTAATTGCTTTACAATGGTGTGTTAGTTTCTGCTTTATAACAAAGTGAATCAGTTATACATATACGTATGTCCCCACATCTCTTCCCTCTTGCATCTCCCTCCCTCCCTCCCTCCCACCCTCCTTATCCCACCCCTCTAGGTGGTCACAAAGCACGAGCTGATCTCCCTGTGCTAGGGGATAGAAAGGGAAGATGACACATTTCCCAAGCCTTCCTGCCTAGAATAAGCCCGTTTGCCCAGCCTCCTCGTCAGTTTGGGAACTCTACATCCAGAGTGGCTGTCGAGCTGCCCGGGAGGGGCTGAGGGATCTGGACACATGTTCCTGCTAGCCCCCCGAAGTGAGGACACTTCTCCCACCATGTCCACCCACATCGACCCCCAGTGCCAACTCCTATCATCAATAACAATGCTCTGTCCTCACTAGGAAAGCAGGAGGAGGAGAAGAGGGGCAGCCTGTATTCTCTTCAGGACAGAGGAAGAGTCTGCATTCCCTTCTGGGGTTCACCGGGTTGGTTGTTAATATAGCATGGGCTTCCCAAGCCCCCTGGGTGCCCTGAAACTGCAAGAGAGCATCTGCAAACATTGATGGTGGGGCCAGGGGAGGGCTCCCAGCAGTTTCTCAAAGGGCTCATAACTCATGGGAGGCTCAGGACCAACACCCCGAACCCAAATTGTCAGGGTGCCCTGAGGTGGCAGTGGGCAAGGATCACTGGGGGAAAAGGCCATTAAGAAACTGGAATTTGGGACTTCCCTGGTGGTCCAGTGGTTAAGACTCCGCGTTTCCAATGCAGGGTCACAGGTTCAATCCCTGGTTGCGGAACTAAGACCTCACGTGCCACGCAGTGCAGCCAAAAAACAAACTGGAATTTGAAAGGGCAGAATTCTCTTGAAGTTGGTGTGCTGGTAGTGACATGCCAGCTTAGTGTAGCAATCTGGAAGTCATCTACCATCTGACTGGGTGGAGGGCCTTGGAATAACTCCTGCCCCATCCTGCTGCTATGCCCTGACTCTTAGCCTTCGAATTAGGACTTAAGTTCCCCCTAACATCCAGTGGGACTGCCTCCATTTTTTTACTTCATCCAATCCCCACTCACCCCAAGGCAGTTTGGCAGGTGAAAACTAAGGTGGGGCGGTAACTCTGGGGTGATGGGAGTGGGAGGCAAAACAGCACAGTGGTTGGGAGGGGGGTTTCTAGAGAGCATGGCCCAGGTTTTAGAAGATGCAGGTTTAATGCCACAAACCTGAGAGTCTCTGGAATGAGGTGCAAGTGGAGGGGGCGTTTGAGGACAAGAGGGCAACGTGCAGAGATATTGTTACCATGGAAGAGGGGCTTGCCAGAGGCAATGTGAGATGGAGCTGTTGGCTGAATTTTTTTTTTTTCCGGTACGCAGGCCTCTCACTGTAGTGGCCTCTCCCGCTGTGGAGCACAGGCTCCGGACGCGCAGGCTCAGTGGCCATGGCTCATGGGCCCAGCCGCTCTGCGGCATGTGGGATCTTCCCGGACCGGGGCACGAACCCGTGTCCCCTGCATCGGCAGGCAGACTCTCAACCACTGCGCCACCAGGGAAGTCCTGGCTGAATTTTATGATGCAAATAATGGTTAGATCTAGCTTATGTGGTGTCCTGGTTTCAGGGCCAGTTATGGAGACCTGGATTTCCAATGCCATCTCTGCCTCTTGCTGGGTGTGTGACACTGAACAAGTCTAAAACTCTCTGGGCCTCTGTCACCTCACCTGCAAAATGAGACTATTACTACATTCCATATTAGGTTGTTGGGAGAATGCAAAGAGCTTTAAAGCTCATAAAGCACATAAAGCACTTGGCACAATACATGCATTTAGTAAAGAAAAGTTAAAAAAAAAAAAAAGGTCAAACCTCCTGCCCAGCCCCTGGGGCCCAGGGCTGGCTCCAGGTGGGGGGCCCAGTGGCAGGAACAGTGTCCTTGTGTGGCTCTACCAAGGATGACAGCCAACATACCCACCTGCACTGGCGTCTAGACCCCTCCCCTGCCTCCTGCCCTCTTTATGTAAGCCTCACAGGTGAGCAGCTAGGACCTGAGCCAGATGGGTCAAAGGTATCTGGGGCCACACCTCACCCGCAGGCCCAAGGCAGGATGGGGTGGGTCCCCACTGACGCCCAGCCCCACTGCATCATCACCTGGAACCAGGGGACCCGGCAGCACTGGCTCCGACACCCATGATGCTTTAGCTGAAGGAGCACAGGGGATGTTGAGCTCTGTGCCTGCCAGCCCCAAGGAGGAAGGTGAGTGCCCTGCAGCAGCCAGACCCTCGCGGCATGCAGTCCTCTCTAAGTCCTCGGTGGGGGTCTTCCGGTTGGGAGTCAGGAATCACAAGAGAGATTTCAGGGGCACTGGTCTTTAAGGTGAGACAGGCAGGTCATGCAGACTAAAGAGCAGTGGGGGACGTGGGGTCCACCGTGCAGGGGAATGGGGAAACCAGTGGGAAGCAGCACTGCAGACTAGGTCACTGTTGAGAGCTCCAGCCTGTGCAGAGGGACCAGCCTGTGTGGCCAGGACCATGGGATTTGGAGGAGGCACTGCTCCTCTCCCTACTTGGGGCTTTTAGGATTTGGGAAGTATTTGGGTAACGCCCTCCACTGAAAACATCCTGTGGCGTATAGGAGTAGAGTTCTCCCTTTGCCCCCAGAGCAGAGAGAGGTGAGAGCCAGAACAAGAAACGGGGGTGTGGGGCCGGACGGCTGCCAATAGTGGGCAAGAGTCTTTGCAAAGCAGGAGGCCCAAGAATTTGATGTATTTGCTCATCCTGGTGACAGATTGGTCCTGGGGACTAGAGAGCCCGGAGCCCGAAGGCAGCCACCTCCTGCAATGCTGCATTGTTCCTGATGCGATTAGAGCATGTGGGCTTAGGAGGCAGTAAATTGCAGTCTGGTACCGAGGCCGGGAGCCAGTGAGTCGTGTCCAGGAAGGAGGGCAGGTGCCCCCTTAGTCCAGCCAGGCCGCGAGGTGACTCACGCTGTGTCTCTATTGCAGGATGGTTTTGTGGTGCTGGAACTCTCTGGGGCTGATGCGGCTTTCCCGGGGAATGCTGGGACAAGCTCTCTGAGGTTCTCACTCTCTGCCCGGTGAGCTCGCAGGGTGTGGCCACCCCTCAGTGACCATGCCAGAGGCACTCCTGCTCAGGTCTGCCAGCTCCACCCTGAGGACCATGTAAGGAACAAGGATCCCACCCTCTTCCCACCTCCCAGCCCCCACGCTGCCTCCCAGAGGGAGTACCCAGGCTTGGCAGGGTGTCTGGACCCCCAGACTTGGATTGGGTCTTTTCACCCTACTTAGTCACCATCCTAATCTCACCAAAGAATTTCTTCCTACTTATTCCCCAAAAGATCCATGAGAGTTCACCAGTAAGGATGAGAGCTGTTGATCTACTAAGCACTTTACATGTATCCTCTTATCCTCGCAACAGCCATAGGATTTAGGCAGAAAACCTAGGCTCAGAGAGGTACAGTGACTTGCCCAAGGTTGTACGGCAAGTAAAGTGACTTGAACAGGCCGACTCTGGTAAATCTCAACGCTCTATTGTTTCAAGAAATCACTTATTGTACACCTACTGCACACAGAGCAGAGGGTTGATTGGGAAGAAAGAGCCACAGAAATAAAGAGGAGATGGATCCCCATCCATGAAGGGTTCACATGGAAAACGAAGGCTCCCCTCGACTTACGTGTCACACACATAGTGACAACTTGGGAACAATTAGATCCAACCAACATTTACTGAGCTCCAACTGCATGCCAGAGAGTACTTAGGGACAGAGGTCAGGGTTGAATCAGACATGACCCGTACTCTTAAGGAGCTTCCCAAGCCACGTGTGGCCTTCAAAGCCCAAACCTGAGTGTTTGAGGGCTACAAGGGTGAGAGGTGTTGAGGATAATCCGGGAGGACTTCCTGGAGGAGCTGAAGGAAGCTTGTGGCAGGCTGTGTCATTAAATGGTTCCCATCAGCTCTTCTGCCAAGATTGGAGGAGAAAGGAGAGCCAGTTCAGAGAGAGGAGAGTGCGGGCTCTCCCAGGCTCCTCTGCCTGCCCCACACACCTCACAGTATGTCTGCTCACACATGCCCTTCAAGTGTTTCCTTGCTCCCCATGCTACTGGGCAGGTGCTGAAGAAGTTTTTGCTTCTGTGAAAGTGAGTAAAGGCAAGATGCTCATAGTGTGTGTGTGTATGTGTGTGTGTGGAGTGTGAGCTGGGGTTGAGAGCAATTCCCGTCCTCACCAGAGATACTTTTTGGATCTTCTTCCTCCCAGGAATGAGTAAAGCAGAGGCAAGTCAGTCTCCTTGGGCCATTCTCCCACCATTGCTGTCGTTCTGCTGTTTAGGAACTTCCGCCTCTGGGACTGAGCCAAGCTCTGGGGCGCTGTATTCCAGGAGGAGCCTAAGATTCCAGAACGACGGGGATACCGTGTCAATCACCTTTGCCAGGCTCATCGTGTTGACTATAATAGTTGTACCTCACTTGCTGGGGTCATTTACCAGCCACTTGTACCTTCTGGAATGGCAGCAAGAATTAGAAGGGGCCCAAAATGCTTTTAAGGAGTCAAAACTGAAGGGATTTCTCCCCAAATCTCTTTTCTTTGAGGAAAACATTATAAATTTCACTTTGGAAGCCATCTCCTCTGAGTTAACTGACAATTCTAACAAGCTTGGATATTTTATTTCCTAGTCTGCTACCAAAAAACCCTGTAAAGTAGGAGGGAGGTGAGCTGCTAGAGGCCAGCACAGTGACAGTGGCAAGAAGTGACCACTAGTAATGCAGGTGAGAATTAAAAACTAAAGACGACCATGGCCAACAAAGACGTGTGAGGCAGCAGCCATCTTGGGAAGGGGCAGATGGCCCTCGACGCGATGCAGTTTCGCTCATTTTTGTGTTACAAGCCAGACCTGTAGAGTTTGTTACTAGTATGACCTTGAGTGAAGTGAGCAGGAAAAAGTTATAGGGGGGTCCAGCAAATTCTGTTTCAGATGATGGACAAGGATACCCTCCCCCTAAGGGGACTAAACCTTGAAGGTTCAAACCAAGAGGAAGAGCATACTTTACTCATTTGGATAATTAGGTGTTTTTTAAAAAAATTAATTTATTTTATTTTTGGCTGCATTGGGTCTTCATTGCATGCATGGTCTTCAAAGCCCATTGCATTGGGCTTTCTCTAGTTGCAGCGATCAGGGGCTACTCCTTGTTGCGGTGCGCGGGCTTCTCGTTGCAGTGGCTTCTCTTGCTGCGGAGCACGGGCTCTAGGCATGCGGGCTTCAGTAGTTGTGGCACGTGGGCACAGTAGTTGTGGCTCGCGGCTCTAGAGCACAGGCTCAGTAGTTGTGGCGCACGGGCTTAGTTGCTCCGCAGCATGTGGGATCTTCCCGGATCAGGGCTCGAACCCGTGTCCCCTGCATTGGCAGGTGGATTCTTAACCACTGCGCCCCCAGGGAAACCTGTTTAGCTATTTTAAAACCAGAACCAGTTTATGCAAATTTTATTAGATGGCAGAAATGCTGCCTGTACCTTTTGATGGTGAGGATTTAAAAACAGGCTTGTTTGTAAGGAAGCAGTTAAGATGGTGGGAGATTACAGCCAGTGATCGCCTTGGCTAATTTGGGGGTGGCTGCCCACAGCTGGTGATTTCAAAAGCTGATTGGCTTTAAGCACTTGGTTTACCCTGTGGGCAGCCCTATCTTTTGAGGACAGGGGCCGAGATAGAGCATGGATGTTACACCAAGTTCACAGTCCTCCCCCAGACTCTCGGTGTGGGACCCTCTGCCTAGCGATGTGCGTGTCCCCCCATTTGCCCTGAGTGCAGGAGTCATTTGATAACATTATAGTCTTCTTTGTCCCAAGGTGGAGGCAGCTTTTACTCAACAACCCAAGAGAGTAATGGCAGTAACTGATGATCCAAAGTCAGCAGGACAAGTCCCACGGTGTTCAGAACCCTCTGTTTCCCTCTGCCTGGCACAGCAGGCCTCACCCCAGAAGCATGCTTTGTCATCTTTTCAGTCCTTCCGGCAGCCTCCCTGGAGCAGGTCACCATAGCAACAGAAGGCTGCTTCAGCCCCGTGGCCCAGCCTTGTTCACAAAGTTCCCAAGAAGGGGACAAGCTTGGCACCCCACTCATCCCCCTCCTCCTCACTGCCCTCCCTTCATAACCTCATGATGTCTTTTGCTTTAAAACCTATCTCAGGTTCTTAAACAGACTGGCACCAGGTGGGCCTGAATGTGTTTGCAAACTTAATTTAAACCTGCTGTACCAGCAAGGAGTAAGGACGAACGTGAGAAGCAGGTAACTGAGCAAGCTGCCTGGGGACTAGGTAGGGATGGGACCAGCCCCACCCTGACAGACAGGTGGGATTCCCTGGAGCCAAGGTCCTGCCCTCAGTGCTACCAAGACCAGCTGCACAGGTTGCACACTGCACAACTCCAGTAGGCTCTGTTTACATACCCGATGACTGTGAAAGGTGTCCCTGGAGTTGAGTAATCCTGCTTGACCCTGAGGTGTATGCTGAACCCCATCTGCTCATCCACCCAGGAGTTTGAGATCGGGCCAGTTGAACCCTGAGGAGGAATCATGTCAAGGAGCAGTGAGGCTGGGTTGATAATGGAGGCCCAGTAACCCCATGGGCTGTGTTGACCAGAAGAGGAGATTCATTGTCCAGAGCTGCCAAGCCTGGGAGGCAAGGGGGGATCTGGGCCAGGAGTGAAGACAGATGGCAAGAGCCCCAGATTTCTCTGGTCCCATGCCTGTTCTGTCCATCAGGGCATGGACATAGGGCACACTCACAGACACCGTTGCAGGGGAGAGGGCCTCACTTGGGCGCCTGCTTAGGACTTGTGAGAGCTGTAGGAGTGTCCTCAGCTCCACTCTGAGTTTCTAAGCATGGCTATTCCCAAAGCCTGAGGGCTGGTGGGTGTGGAGAGAAAGGGGGTGGGGGCACCTCCCAACCCTCAAAGTTTTCATGCCACTGGAGTGGTGCTCAGAATCCTCCAGTGCCAGACCCCAAGCCTTTCTTTGTCCAGATGCGGACACTTGAGCCCAGAGAGAGGCATGCATTTGTCCAGAGTCTCACAGCAAATTAAAGCAGAGCAGGACTTGATTTTTCTTTCTACTGAGTCCTTAGAACCTGAAGGGGGAGGGTGGCATGGGGGTGAGGTTAACTCCTGCAACTACTAAGGTCTTTTCCCCTGACTCACCCGGGAGGCAGAGATGCCATCGTCACCCCCGGGGCTGCTGAGACGTGTTCTGGGCCAGCATCAGGAGTCCAGGCCAGTCTGCCACCTTCTAACAATTGTTTTCCCTCTCCCCTGCCAGCTCCCTGACTGACGGGCACACACTCTCCAAAGAGCCCCTAAGCCATGCTCTCAAGCTCTCGTCCCCAGCGAAGGTGAAAGATGCCCAGTTGAATTCTCCAGGTGAGCCAGGTGGGAGGCTGCTGGGCAGAGCTGGGTGGTCCAGGGCAGGGATGGAGCTGTACTGGGTGTGCTGGAGGGGGTTGACGGGACACTAACGAAGCAAGCCAGGGGACCCACGCAGGACAGAACTTTGGGGGACTGGGAAGGCGGAAATCCTGATCTCCATGCCCACAGGGACCCCACCACGCCCCTACCCTTTTTGCCGCCATCAGGGCCAAGCCTGATGGAAGGAAGCGGGAGGAAGTTTTTTCTTCAAGAAGTTTGGGAAGGAGAGAGGTCAGAGGTAGAAAGACAGCTGGGGCCTCATCCAGAGCAAGCCGTTGTTGAAGGATGGGAGGAGGCCCAGATAAGCAAGGCCTTGGAGAGTCCAAGCGGGTTGACTGGGCCCAGGGGCAGGCTGGCCGGCCCGAGCTGGCAGAGTTGTTTCTGGAAGCTTGGGAGGCCACATGCTCTTTCAAGGACGTTCACTTCCAGATAATTGCACCTTGTGAGAAACAGAGTTACCATTTACCCTGACGAGTCATCAAAATGATAATAACACAGCTTTTGTTCATTTTTATTGGCTGTACAACAATATTGTAGCAACAACAGACGTTTAAAAAAAAATGCAAGGTATCAGTGCGTGGCACAGAGGGTCACTGCCTCCCGGGTTCAGTGCTGTCCTTGGGATGGTACATTGTTGCTGTCTTGTCGCTGGTCTGTGTCACCTCTCAGGGCTGAAGAGCTTCCTCTGAAGTGCTGGTTTGCTCAGTTGTGATTTGCCCAGCTTCAGGCTCCTCAGAGAAGCCAGGTGGTGATCCCGAGGCCACTCCAGCTCCCTTGGGCGTTCGTTTGGGTGGGAGCTGGTCGGGGGAGATGACAAGCTGACTGTTGAACTGCTTGTGTATTTTTTTTTTTTTTTTTTTTTGCGGTACGCGGGCCTCTCACTGTTGTGGCCTCTCCCGTTGCGGAGCACAGGCTCCGGACGCGCAGGCTCAGCGGCCATGGCTCACGGGCCCAGCCGCTCCGCGGCATGTGGTATCTTCCCAGACCGGGGCACAAACCCGTGTCCCCTGCATCGGCAGGCGGACTCTCAACCACTGCGCCACCAGGGAAGCCCTGCTTGTGT
Organism: Delphinapterus leucas; assembly: GCF_059928025.1. Lineage (NCBI taxonomy): Eukaryota > Metazoa > Chordata > Mammalia > Artiodactyla > Monodontidae > Delphinapterus > Delphinapterus leucas. Next base: position 61,070,706 of record NC_143130.1, on the reverse strand, counting down.
ATTTCGTAGAATGTTCTTCGATGTGGGTACATCCGGGGTCTTCCTTGTGGCTAAACAGGGATTGTGGGTTTAGGGGAGTGGGTGGTAGCATTCGAAGTGGGACTAGCTGGGGAGGCCAGTTCCAAGCGTCCCCAAATGGGGCAATAAAGAGGCCAGTGAAGGCGGAGAGGACTGGAGCCTTTGTTCTGAAGACTCTTCCCTCAGAGTTTCTTCTGACTTGGCTTTCCTGGTCAGAGGACAGGCCTGATGTGAGGGCAGGAACAGAGTTGGGACCTCTCTGCTCTGTCACAAGCTCTGTCGTGGGCTGGAGGGCAGAAAGCTGGGCCAAGGTCACCATTCCCATGGTCTGTGAGGAAGCTGAGACGTAAATGGTGTAACAAGGGGAGACACCAGACCAGGGCTTCAGATACCCTGCTCCCCAGGCTGCCTGGTCCCTTGGAGATCAAACGCCAATCCCCTCACCGCGGCGGGGCTCGCTGCTGCCATCAGACAAGCTGCCCCTCTCCCAGGCTGGGTGTCTTGGGGTGGCCTCGGCAGGGATCTGGCCTGAGGTGTGCACTTTCCTGGAGTGGACTCTGACTCTCTGCTCTTCCTTAGAGATGAAGAGGGACCTGGACCAAGGAAGGCATTGACCGATTTCTGAGGGGAAGGGTTTGAACGGCACCGAGAGAGCCCAGGAGAGGGGCCAGCTGGGCCCAGGCAACTGCCACGCTCTCTTCCCGAGAGCCAGGGCAGCTTGCTGCGTCACCTCTGGCAGGTCCCATCAGCTTGCTCAGGCTTTCTTTCCTTGGACTGGATAATTCCCTCTGCAGCGCTTATAGAGCAGCTGTCAGCACCCGGGGACTGTGCACAGCAAAGCCCTGGAGCTCAGAAGTCCTGACTGTGAGTGATGGCATTGGTGTTTTGCAACTCAAGGGGCTGGAAGGGAGCCAATGTGGTGCAAGTTCAGCGTCCCGTGGAGCATTCCGTGTCGGGAGTGTTTCCAAGGAGGAACAAGTAATCCGAGCCCCTTGGGCCTCAGTTGCTTAATCTTAGTTAGCATCTGGCAGCACTGCAGCAGTGGGGCACAGAGAATAGACAGGTTTCAAACAAGCGGGCGGGGAATCCCAGAGAGGGACCCATCAGAGAGGGCTGGCAGCCAGGGGCCAGGCAAAGGCCGAGGGTGGGAAGTGGGGCACCAATTTTAAAGGAGGGGTGGGGAAGGAGTAGTCAACTGTAGGGGAGGCAGCAGAGCCATTCTGGTTTATCAGGACTTCGGGAACCTGGTAGGGACAGCCAGGCTGGGGGCGAACCTGGACTCTCCATCCTCTGTGCAGGGCTAGGCTGCTGGGGATACTGAGATGGACAGTATCCTGCCCTCAGAGAACTCCTAGTCTGAGGGCAGACAGGCTCTGGGTGAAGGGCACACAGAGGCTGAGGAAGGAAGGCCTGCTACCTGGGAACTGGGTGATCAGGGTGCTTCCTGGATGAGGAGGACCTCTAGCTGGCCTCAGACGTTTAAGCTCCCTCTGGGCCTGGGCCTGAGCTGAGTGGTCTGCCCTTGGGAGTTTAGCATCTAGGGCCGGTGATAAGAAGAAGGGGACAATCTGGGAGGGGCTGAGGAGGCTTCTCAGCACCATTGCCCAAGGGACCCCAGGCACTGCCAAGGGCAGTGCCAGGCAGACCTCATTGGCTCCCACAAGCCTGCCCTGTGGGTCACACTCCTCTGAACCCTAACTCATGTAGCCTCCAGGGTTTTGAAGGGGGGGGGGGCTCTGGAATGCAGCTGCAGTAAGATCCAGATTCACCATGGCTTGAGTGCCCACTGTGTGCTGGCCTGGCCCTGGGGCTTATCTGCACGATTCCCCAGCAGCTCCAAGAGTCCTGGCTCCAGACTCTGTATGGGAGAGGACATTGGAGCAGCCACATGTGGGAAGGGGCCTCGAAGCTGCCATTTCCATAAAATTGAGGAAAGGCAACTATCTGTACCAAAGACTGTTTGGGGAGAGGGGCCTCAGCGCATTACAAGAGGGGTTAAATCGTTCTTCCCCACACATCTGCCCCCTTAACAAGAGCAACTTTTACTGAACATTTACCGTATGCTAGGCTCTGTGCTCAGGGATAAACTTTCATCTTTCATCTTCTCTTCATGGCAGCAGTGGGGTAGGCACTTTTATCATTCTCATGTGGTAGGGCAAACTGAGCTCAGACAAGTTCAGTGAGTTCTCAGAATGACACAGCTAGTAAGATGTGTAAGTCTTAACTGGCACACTGCCTCTTTGGGACCGTTTAGGTGTGGTCCTCTCCCCTCCTGCATGCCCTGGCCAGCCCCTGCCTCCTAACTGCCAAGCTGCAGTCCCTCTGGAGAGCTCTTAGAGGCTTGCCTGCAGGAATCAGAGTTCACCTGGGTCTCCTTGAGTTCCCAAGAAGCTGGAGGGTCCTCAAGCTCTGGTCCCCAGGCTGGGTTCTGAGCTGCCCAGATGGCTGTTCTCCCGGGGACAGCTCCACTGAGTTGGGCCACAGAGCAGCTGGGATCTGACCTCCACACAAAGGCAGCCTTGTGCTGGGCCTAGACATACATTTTTTTCTAGCCCTTTCTGGGTTAAGCGTGAACCCCAGCTGGATCAAGGCAATGTCAAGACCACAGGGAAGAGGAGGGGATCTAAGGCAAGCAGCTGCTGGGGATGGGACTGGTGGAGGTGCTGGCCAGACCTGTTCCCTAGGAAACTCTCACACCCACTGGGGAGTTTTGAGCTGGAGGTCAGGAGGCTGGGAGCTCAGCCCAGCTTGTTCACCAGGCCTCCCTCTGTCCCACGCTCCTACCCTTTCCCAAATGTTTCAAGGGCATGCGTGGTGTTTCGTCTGGAAGGAGACAGGTACTACGCTTGTCCTCAGGGAGCTCAGAGCCTGCAGCTGGGGGGCAGGGAGGGGCCCTGGGCACAGTGTGAGGCAGGGGATCGCTGTCATTTCAGCTTCTGGTGGGAGTGGGGGTAGGGGAAGGTAGAACGACTTCCCAGAGGTCAGAGGAAATGGGAACAGGTGGTAATCTCAGCCACGCCAGCTGAAAAAAGCAGAGCCTCTGGGGATCCTTGTAAAAACTCTTCCCTAATCAAAATGTCCAGTTCTGTCAAGCCACAGGTGTGCCAAGGGCTGGACAAACTGTTCTGGCCCAGGCAGGCCTTGACCCTAATCTCTCATCATGTCCTGAAGCCACCGTGGGCTCTTCCCCTCATATATCCCCAGAGTGCCTGGCATGGGGCTAAGCAGGTTCCAAAGACCCTTAGCAAATAGTCCCTGTATGAAGAGGGACTCCCTGGTGCTCGTCCCAGACGAGCCTTTGCAGCAGGGGCTGCAGGATGCCATGCCCTGAAGATAGACATCTGTCCCGGCCCTAGAACCACATTTACCAAGGATCAGTGTCTCCCTCCTTCTTCTTAATCAGCTTCATTCCGAGGCCGTTCCCACAGACTGCAGAAAACACCCCAAGCTTCTCCTCTCTGCTCTCGTGTTTCTCCCTTTTCCAGCTAATTGAGAGTGACTTCCTCTGCTGTTCAGGAGCCTTTATTCCAGAGCCCCAGAGAACACAGCTCTCTGCCTGCCTCACCACTCCCAGCACAATGGGTGATTGTAAGACACAGGCCGGGGTCAGGCCAAGACGAGGTGGGGCAACATGAGAGAGAGAGCAGGAGAGGAGACAGAGGCAGGACAAAGTGCAAGCGGGGCCTTGGGACAGCCCGCCCCCAGCGCTCAGCGGACATTCTCCGGGTGTGTGCTTGGGGCTGTTGGCTGCAGGCTGCCTGCTAGCTGGGTTCTCTGTAGATCTACCCATAGATCTAACCCTTGGATGCCGTTCGGAATCAGGTCTGGTTTGGATGTGGGGTGCCTTGCTGGGTGATAGGGACCTTGATTGGGTCCTGGGCATGTTTTGCAGCAGTGAGATGGCTGGGCATGGGATAGACCTACGCCCCTGTTGAGTTTCGAGGTGAGGGGATGGGGACAAATTTAAGGGTCTGGCAACCCATCCCGATTTCTTTCATTTCTGCTATCCTCCAAAGAATCACCTGCAGGTAGGCAGGCTGAGACGTACCAGAGCAGCCCTGGACCCACTTGTGATGCCTCCCTCCTGCTCAGTTCTGAGCAGCCTACTTTGTGGCAGAGGGTCAGGGGACTCAGGTACCACTCTCCTCTTCCACCAACACCATCCCCAAAGGAATAGACCATGGACCCCCAAGCCTAAACTTCATTCACTGACCAGCCCCCTAGCCACTGGATGCAAGGCAGCTGCCAGTCAGAGGTCTTGTCCTAGTCAGTCCCAGCTCTGCCCCTAACTTGCTGTGACCTTGGCCATTCCTTCCCCCTCTGAGACTCAGTTTCTTCTCCCTCTGATGGTACTATGTGTAGGAATGCCCTGCCTCCACTGCTCAAGGATGCCCTACCCCCCACCGCTCCCCCACCACTGAGGTCTCAGTCTATATCCCTGATGGGCATCATATGTTCAGTTTTATTTATTCTTTTGGCAAACATTTATTGCAAGTCCAGTGCTTGCATCAGAAGTTCAGAGTCTAGTCAGAAAGGACGGAGACAGATTTCTTGAGCACCCACCATGTGCTAAGCTTTTTAACAATATTACTTTGATGCAGATCTTTTTAGTTTTCTCTCTGCATTTTTATATGCACTTTTGTTTGTTCCTTTTTTTTCTGTTAAGGGTATACTCTGGACATCTCCTTGTGTTATTAAATATTTTTTAAATACTATTTTGATGACTGCCTATGAATCTATGATATGGCTGTACCCTAATGAATTTATCATGTCCCCCTATTGGACACTGGGTTTTTTCCAATGATTTTGTTAATAGAAACAGAGCTGCTAAGATATCCATCTCCCTGTTCTCGCTCTATGTGTCTCTGATTGTCTCCCATGGGTACTTTCTAGAAGTGTGATTGCCGCGTCAGAAGTTACTTCTTTTTTAATCCCTTTGATATTTATTGCTAAATTGCTCCCGGGAAAGTCATACTAATTCACACTTCCAAATGGCACAGCACCCTTGCCAACAGTGGGTGTTGTCTAATTCCATCTTTGCTACTTCATGTTCTCTGATTTTAGGAGAAACCCAGGTAGGTATGTAGGTAGGAAGGTAGGTAAGTAGGTAGGTACATAGGTAGATAGGTGAGTTCAGATGGCTTTAGTTGATGGAGGTTACCATGAGGACAGGCAGGGAAGAAAGGACGCTTAGAAAGTGTCCAGTGGGGATGGGAAGAAAGAGACCTCCGTGGTTCCCCACTGTGGTGACAACCACTGTGGCTCAAACCCAGCCCCTCTCTGCTGCACTGCCACTGCCTGCTTCTCTCTGCTCCCCACGCTGTGCTAGGACTCCTACCACCCCCTGAACTCAGTGCATCTGTCATGATCTCTGCAAGTCACTGTCCAACTCTGCAAGAGAGGGGCTCTGAGTGGATCAGTCACCGCCCACAAGGAGCGCTCCCTCGGGGCAAGGCCCAGCACGATGACCTCATGACCCCTGTGCAGGGCATGGGGTTCTGGGCCCACTGCTGTGGCCAGGGGAGCAGGGCCAATATCCAGTGCTTTGTGGGCAAAGGACCCCTTCTGACTGCTCTGCCCACCTTGCTGATAGCTAAAACCTGGTCTTCTACCTCGCTGTCCAGAGATTTCTCTTCTGACAAAGATGAGATTGGGAGAGAGAATGGTGTGAGCAAAGGCCCAGAGGTGGGGATACATGGACATGAGAAGCGGGAGAGGATGAGGCACTGCAGCCAGGGAGGCTCATCTATCTTCGCTTCCATAAGTTCTTACGCCTGAGGCCACTGAGCTGTGGTGGACTTAGGTCAGGAGGGCACTGAGCGGGGCTGGGTCTTGCCAGGCCCTACCTGGGGGCTCTCAAGCGTGCAGGGCGGAGGTTCAGCCTGCCGTGGCCCACTTGGGCAGGCATCTGCTCTGGGGGCCCACCTCTCTCTGTACTTGGGCAGCAATGTGTCCTGCACCACCCTCATCCATCCTGGGGGGAAGGGAGGAGGGGAGAGAGGGAAAGGCCCAGGTCCCCTGGACACACAGTCATTCAGTCCAGCCTCTGGGACTGGGATGGGACAGAGACTGATTTGTGCTTCTGCTAAGGCCCCCTGCCCTCTTCTCGGGTCCAGGCTTCTGTGCTCAGGACACAGGGAGGAACCAGACCTACCTTTTAGAGCCTCCAGCCTGGTGGGAGAGGCAGACCCAACCAGGACTTGGCCCGCAGTGAGGCTCAGGCACTAAAGTCCCCCGTGAGGGGGTGGCACTTGGGGCATGAAAGGTGGGAGAGGTGGATGTGATGGGGGAAGGGTGTTTTAGGCAGAGTCACAGCATGGGCAAAGGCCCGGGGGTGGGTGGGAATTAAGGGAACTGGGAGCAGCTCAGATTGGCTGTGCTGAGGTGGGCAGAGACTGGCGAGCCCCTTTGGGGAGGGCCTTCCTGAGAGGCCACAGTGAGGGCATCACCCTGTGGTCAAGGGGAGATGTGGGTGGCTTTCGAACAGGTCAGATATGGGTTCAGAAAGGTCGCTCTGGGAGCCTCTGGAATGTAGGAAGAGGCAGTGGCTGGAGGTCCTGGCTGCCCAAGGTCACCGAGCCAGAGCCCCAGCGCAGGACTTGGGCAGGAGGCATGACAGTCCTTTCCCAGGGGAGATGTGGGTTCTGGGGTCGGCCTAGAACCCCGCCGTGACCCCAGCATGGCCAACTGGAACTGTGTGGATTTGGGAGTCAGACTGTGGGTTGGGATCCCAGCTCTGCCAGCGGTGACTTAGCCTCTGTGAGTCTCACAGGATGGAAGGTTGTTAAACACGAGGTCATAGAACAAGGTGGCACGCAGCCCTCCTGGCACAAGTAGGGTGCTCAGTCAATGGGAGCTGTGCCCATTCTAATTCCTTCAAGTGAAGGAGAATGACTGGGCCTCTGGGAGGCCAAGGGCAGGGGCAGGCCCCTTCCCACCAAAGTCTTCCCTTCTGGCTAGTCTGGGGTTCAGACAGCTGAGCCTGTGCAGTAAATGTAGAGAGAAAGGGCTGGGCCGGAGCTGCACTGCCTGGTCACCCTTCCCGAAGGGCGTGGGTCCACCAGGGGCCAGGCCTCTCATCCCCGTCACAAAGCAGCTGGGCTAAGAGGAGACTGATCTCACAGACCAACTGCCTTTCCTTCCCTTGTCCATTCCTTCTTTCCTCCTTCTGAGAAGGATGTGAGATGACTTAAGCCCATAGCGAAGACACCATCAGATGAAAAACTAACACAGGGGAAAGGCAGAACCGTGTAGTTAGTGGGAGAGAAGAAATCAGGTGAAGGAACTCTGTCCAAAACGTCCATCAAAATTTTACATGCTTTTTTCTTCAGATGCAGTAAACCCACTTCTAGAAATCTATCCTTTGGAAAGCCTAAGGGCTAAAACCCGGAAATCATCTGAGTGTCTTTCAATGGGGAAGTGGTTGTGATATGTACATTATGATATGAAATTATGATGTGGCCAACGGAGCTGTATCAACACAGCCACACACACACACACACACACACACACACACACACACACACAATGAGAGAGATACATTAATGTCACGGAAGTTAAAAATGGATGATTTGGCTAATGGCTGTCTGAATGTAGGAGCCAACATTTAAAAATCAGATAATCACACATAAACACCCAGATTTCAGGTAGCCCTCGGTTTCCTTTCCTCCTGGGCACCAAATCCTAGAGCCAAGGAGCAGCCACCCCTTTAGATGAAGCGTGTGCTCCCCCCACCCCACAGTCCCCACCACTCCATGTTGCCTCCCTGACACTGAGGCTGGGATCGGGGCAGTGATCACTACCCTTGTGTTGCAGCTTTCCTTAGTAAAACGTTGCACTATTCTCTGTCTTTATCAAAAAACAGAGAAACAAAAGGTGGACTACAAGGGCCACGTGTCTCAAGGAAAATGAGAGGGAGCCTATTTCTTTGTGAAAATGAAGACTGTGCCTCTGTGTTTCACATGCAAATTCTGGGGCACTTCATTCATTTATTGTTTACTCTTATATATTATTTATTATGAAGCTGGCACATTACCTACCTATCCCCTATGGGCATTTTGGGTTTGCTACCCTTGATTAATATAATAGTAACATGATTCTTTTTTTTTCCCTTTGGATAAAAAAACAACAGCAACAGAATTAAAAAGAATTCCTTGTATGTATATCTGTATAAGCATGACATACACCAAATGTGAACAGTGGTTACTTAGACAGGCAACATTAAGAAAGCCCTATCCCATCTTATATCATGTACTTCTAAATTGTTTTCTATTTCTTAGAACACATATGTATTGTTTTGTGATTTTTTAAAAAGGTTATAACTTAAAAGATGATAAGTTAAAGTTAAAACTTTTGGCTGAGGGAAGCTTTCACAGCAGATCGTAAGCCTTACCTGTGATGATCTTGGCAAGCCTGGGGGAACAGGTAAATGGAGTGCAGCATGAGCATCTAGCAGTGCCCACAGGAGAAATTTGCTTTTTATGGTCTAAGCACGAAGAGGAATCTGTACCAGGGAAAGGAAGAGAGCTACCAGCTACTGGGAAGTGACTCTGCCAGGCTCTGGGCAAGCAGGCCGGGCTACCTCACGGAACTCTTGTCCCAATTTGGGTGAGGAGGTTGTGTGTCAGCGTTCCATCCTTCCTCCCTTTTTTCTTTTTTTGGCTGTGCCACGCACCTTGTGGGATCTTAATTCCCCAAACAGGGACCAAACCCAGGCCCTCAGCAGCGAAAGTGCAGAGTCCTAACCACTGCACCACCAGGGAATTCCCCTTCCTCCCATTTCTAAAAGCAGTTTTATTGAAGTGTACTTTATACGCCATCGAATTTGCCCATTTTAAGTGTAACGATTTGTCACTTTTTCATTGAAAAAAGTCACTTTTTCTATGATTTTTAGCAAATTTTCAGTTGTACAAACATCACAGCAATCCAATTTTAGAACTTTTCCATCACCCCAAAAAGATCCTTGGTGTCCACTTGTAGTCACTCCCCATTCCCACCCCAAGCCTCAGGCAACCACTCATCTGCTTTCTATCATTTCTGCCTTTTCTGGACGTTCCATGTAAATGGAATCAGACGATACACGGTCCTTTGCTTTTGGCTTCTTTCACCGAACATGTTTTTGAGTTTCATCCATGGTGTTGCCTGTATCAGTACTTTGTTCCTTTTTAGTGCTAAATAGTATTCCGCTGTGTGGAGAGACCACATTTAGTTTTCACTTACCAGTTGATGGACATTTGGTTGTTCCCGCTTTTTGACTACTATAAATAATGCTGCTATGAACATTCATGTACAAGTCTTTGTGGGGATGTGTGTTTTCGTTTCTCTTGGGTAGATACCTAAGAGTGGAATTGCTGGGTTGTATAGTAGATTTATGTTCAATTTTTTTAAGAAACTGCTAAACTGGCTTCCAATATGGCTGCACCATTTTACATTCCCGCCACCTGTATGAGGGCTACAGTCTCTCCATAACCTCTCCAACCCTTTGCGCTTGACGATGATTAAAATGGAGCTAGGAGGAGAAAGACTTTTCTAGGTCACACAGCAGGGAGTGGCAGAACGGAATTGGAACCCAGGTCGACCTGACTCCACAGCCTGTGTCTTTGCCCTGGTCTGCTCATGTGAATGGACTTTCACCTTGTGCAGGGGCTGGAGACCCTAAAGAGGTTGATCACTGGGACCTGCCAGGCTGGGGTCCCAGGATATGGGAAAGGGGCTTAGAGATGTCTGAGAGGTGATTGGAGAGGGGTCCTCTGCGGCCCTGGCTCACGCCTCCACCTGGGGATGTGGGTCTCAGTCTGGGGAGGTAGTGGATGCCAGCCAGCATGGTTCTGACTTCTGTCAGTACACAAGGCCTGGCACTGGGTGACCTTCTCTCTGCCCCAGCCCACATTCCCAGGCTGACATTCCCCTGCCTCAGACACTCCCTTCTTCTGCTTGGGCCGGAATATGTCCCCTTGTCCCCCATCCTTGGCCTCCATGGGAGGAAGGATGGGCTCTCCTGTCCCAGCCCCAGGACATTTACCTCTTTCTGCCAACTTCAGGGTCCACCTGAAACCTTAGAGTGTTGAACAGGAGAGACAAGGTCATCAGTCCATCTGCTGCCTCGGGGAAGGGCTGGTCACAGGACCCCTGTTGGTCCCACCTCAAAATGGACATCCAAGGAGGTGGGACCTCTCCATCTCAGCATGGGTCTGGCTAGCAGGTGGCAGGGTAGCCTCTGTGGTCCTAGTCAGCCCTCACTCCCCCACCCTTGGGTCACCTTTTTAGAATGACCGCCATGGCCCCAAAAAGTGGCCTCGTGGACGAAAGGATCTAGACCACCCATCCAAGCCTCCTTTGCAAATGATCTGGAGAACTTAGAAAAAGGAGGAAGAACAAAAGTGTGCATTTATTGAGCCCCAACCATATGCCAAGGCTTTTTCATTTTTTTGACCCTCATATCATCCATGAGAACTAAACCCTTACCTTTCCCCTGAGAAAACAGACTCAGAGGTTCAACGGCTCACCTCACATCTCACATACTAAATGTTAAAGCTCTGTTCCCACCTACCGCACACAGTAAAAAAGGCTAAGTTGTGCCTGGGACACTGTCCCAAGTGTGAGCATTGGACTCAGGCATACCTTTCCCACTGTGTGACCTTGGGGAAATGACTGAACCTCTCTGAGCTGCAGCTGCCCCATCTGTAAAATGGGGCTACCAGACCCATGTTGTGCAGACTAGAGGAGATCCCCATGTGAGGGATTCGCATGGGGCCTGGCACTAGGCAAGAATGAGCAGAGATGGTTAGATTATTTCCTGGGACTGGGAAATTTTCCAGGCTAGTGATCAGAGCCTGCTGGCTTTCAGTCTCCTCTAACCCCTAGGAAGGGGCTATTTTTGATGCTTTGACCTTCTGTCAATTGGGTCTGTCCCCAACCCATTCTCAGGAGGCAGAGGAAGGGTAGAAACCCCAAAGGATCTGACAGTCTCACTCTTCTGGGGCAGCCACAAATCCACCGCAGACTGCCCACCCTCAGGGGGCAAATACCAGCTGGCAGGAAAATGTCTCTAGGGTCCCCAAGGCCTCCTCCTCCCCTCCAGCTATTCTCTCTCCTCTTCCTTGCTGCATCCCTAGAGGCTTGCCCATCCTTCAAGGCTGTCAGACCTCCCCCCACAGGGAGCCTCCTGGTGTGTCTGCCAGCCCCCTTGGCCCAGTGCCCAAGGCATTGGTGGGACCAGAGGCCTGGGAGTCCTGCTTAAGGTAGGACCAAGGGTCCCCTGGGGACAACCCTGGGCTGGCACGATCCAAGCTGTGGTCTCCTGGACCCTGCAGAGGAGGCGCTGTGGACAACTCGGGCCGATGGGCGCGTCCACCTGCGCATAGACCCCAGCTGCCCACAGACTCCCTACACTGTGCATCGGATGTTCTGCGAGGCTCTGGACAAGTACGGGGACCTCAGCGCTCTGGGCTTCAAGCGACAGGGCATGTGGGAGCACATCTCCTACAACCAATACTACCTGCTGGCCCGCAAAGCCGCCAAGGGCTTCCTAAAGGTGAGGGAGCCCCTCAAGGCACAGCCTCTCCCCTCCCCAGCCCTGCCTTCCAGCTCTGGCCCTCACAGGCCTCTTTCCGACGCCCCACTGGGCAAGCCCTTAGAAAGGATAACAGTAAAAACCAGCCCATTTATTGAGCTAATTGTCCGCTCTGGCCTGGTGCTGAGGGTTTACGTTCACTGGGCCCTTGCCATGTGCCAGGACGTGACACGAGCTTCTCGTTTTTTGTCCCATTCAAGGGGCCTGAGAAGCCTGGTGCACTGGGTTGAGGTCTGGGCTCCCCGGGAAGGCCCTGGGAGGGGCAGCAAGGGCTGTTGAGTGACTCATCCCCCAGGGCACTCTCTAATGAGGGAGCCTGGGAGGGTGGTCCCTCAGGTGGGCGGCAGGGTCCCTGCAGTTTGGAAGGGGGGCTTGGTGAGAATGAGAGGCTGACCCGGCCTGTCTGCCTTTGGCCTGGAGCTCGGCCTGGAGCGGGCCCACAGCGTGGCCATCCTCGGCTTCAACTCCCCGGAGTGGTTCTTCTCGGCAGTGGGCACAGTATTCGCAGGGTGAGTGGCTGAGGGAGGGGCTGGGTCTCCAGTGGGTTGGAGGTGGGCAGAGAGCAGAGAGAGGGTCGTTATCTCTTTTTAGGGGCCCCCAACCCTGTCCCCAACATCCCATCTCTTCCCCGGGGCCCTCCTTTGTCCCTGCTCTGCCTAGGGCGACTGTGCTGAGCTGCCTGTCTGGGCCACGGGAGCTCTCTGGGCCTGGGGGCTGTGGGTGTGTCAGGCAGGGGGCTGGGCCAAGGGGGTGGCCCACTGCACCTGCCCAGACACGCATCCTCCTGGGTCTCCTGCAGTGGCATCGTCACTGGCATCTACACAACCAGCTCCCCTGAAGCCTGCCGGTATATCGCCCATGACTGCCGTGCCAACATCATCGTGGTCGACACGCAGAAGCAGCTGGAAAAGATCCTGAAGGTTTGGGGGAAAGGGACCAGGGCCATGGGGGTCAGGCTGGGCATCCTCACAGACCTCCAGCTTACAAAGGGCTTTTCCACCCTCCCTGCCAGAATCCTCCATCATTCTCAACAGCAACCCGCCCCACCACACGCACACAGGCAGGGCAATGGCCGCCGACCCATTTGCCAGGTCTGAAAATTGAGGCCCAGAATGTCCAAGGGACATACCCCACATTCCCCAGCCAGCCTGCTGTTCCCCATGGCTTTCCCTTCAGGGAAGGGTTGTGTGCCCTGAGGGTGGCTCAGGGCTCTGACACGTGAGCACCCAAGTCTGAGTCTCAATGGGGAGTGGGGGTGTGGGCTGCCACAGGGTGGGGCTTGGGCTAAGCCACAGCAAGTGCCGCAGGGTCTTCTGAAGACAGCAGGGCACTGGAGGGGCTCAACAGTGCCTCTTGGGGCAGCTGGGTCTTTTCTGGAGCATTGATGCCTCCTGATTCATTTAAGGTCCCTCCCTGATTGGCTGTGTCCCCATGGGCACCACGCTGGCATGCAGTGGCCTGAGGGCACCTCTGTGCCCCAGCTACACCCAGTAGCCTGCAAGATCCTCCAAGGCTCCCTGCATCTCAAAGGAGGCTCCCGGGTTGACTTGTTGGCTTGGCCCTAGTTCTGGAGATATCACCTGGACCTCAGCTCCCCACCTGTACCTGAGGGCAGGAGAAGTGGTCTCCAACCTCCTAGGACTGCGGGATCTGGATCGCAGGACGGGCCTTCCCTCAGCTTGCGTGAAGTCCTTTTCTGTCTCCACTCCTTTTGAACGCTGTCGTCAGGGTTCCTTCATTCTGAGGGCCTCCATTCTGTCTGATTTGGATAAATGCTTGAGATTGGGGGAGGAGATGTGGGTGCAGATAAAGTGGCCCAAAGTGAACAGCTCTGAGAGACTGAGGTGAACCCGAGCTGTCCTCAGCACCCCCTTTCGCCCTCCCCCTCCCCAAGCACTTGGGCCCTTCACTTCATAGAAAGGGGACAAATATTTAGAGAAGAGTGCACAGCAGGGGTGTCCCAGGCCCCCTAGGACTCATCGGGGCCCTGATTTCCTCAGGTTTGGAGCCTTCATAGATGCCAGAGCCCTCTGACCCAGGTGCCCCCAGGCCAGCTTTGCTTGAAGCCCCACCGGTTTAAGATTCCTTGAGAGCCTCAGCTACCAAGTAGCAATGGTGTTAGCTTTCATTCTCAGCCTTACCCGAGGGGGTCACCCTCCTCAGCGTGGGCGCTCATGTCAGAACCCCAGAGTGGGGAGGGCAGTGGAGCTTTAAAAAGCCCCCCAATAGTTTTGCCCCATCCCTCAGGGAACCAACCGCTCTGCATAGATGGTTGATCTGATCCCAATGCCCTCCCCCTGCCCCATTTTACCACTGAAGAAACCGAGGCCCAGACCTACTGAATCAGAAATGTCCACCCTAGGTAATTATTTAAAATTCGTATTATGAAACTTTCCAGATAAACAAAAATAGAGAGAAGAGTGTAGTGGACCCACATAGAGTGCTCATCCAGATTTAATCACCATCACTGTTTTTTGGTCACACTCATTTCATCAGTTTACCTATTTTGCTGAAGTATTTGAAGGCAAATCTCTGACATCACAGCATTTCACCCCCCGAATATTTCAATACCTCTAACATATATGACATTTTTCTTAATCACAAGTAACTTTATCACCTTTATTTACACAAGTCAAAGAATTCTTTCATATCATCTAATACCAGCAATGTCTTTTTACAGTTGGTTCATTTGAATCAAGATCTAAACCAGGCCCATGTGTTGCATTTGGTGGTGTCTCTTAAGAGTCTTTTAATTCAAAACAAAGGCCCCACCTTTTGTTTCCCGTACCATACACCAGTGTGGTCCAGGACCAACAGCATCCCCCGGGAGCTTAGTTTCAGAACCCCCCCCAGACCTACTGATTCCAAAACTCGGGGTATGGGGCCCACGCCTCCTGGTGATTCTGACACAGGCTCAAGTGTGAGAACCTCTGTCATTGACATGCTGCAGAAACTAGGTTAGCCGTCCTGAGCTGTTGTTCAGCTTGTCCCTCTAACCTCTGCACTTCTTGTTAGATGGCAAGTGTTGATGCATTTCAGATTAGACAGTGATTGGCAGGAACAACCCATAGGTGGCGCTGTGTACTTCCCATGGCACAGCCTCAAGAGGCACGTGATGTCAGGTGGTACCTCATAGTGAACTCTGAGTTTCATCCCTGGATTCCTGTGGTGGCTACCTGCTCATCCACTGTGACATTCCCCATCAGCCTTTCTCCACCGATGATCTTTGCCTGAATTAATTATTTCATGAGCCATGGGAAAATATTTGTTTTCTAATTGATCAGCTGGGATTCTTCTCCAAAGGAAGAACTTTCTCTCATCACCTGGGACTCTTTGCTACCTGAAGCACCCCATTTGTACACAGCAGGTGTGGTAGACAGAATAATGATCTATGTTGGTGACTGTTCCACGCATATTTTAAAGAATGTGCATTCTGCAGTTGTTGGGTAGAATGTTCTATAAATGTTAATAATGTCAACTTGATTGATAGTGTTCTAATGTTGTTTAAGTCATCTATATCCCTGTTGATCTTCTGTCTACTTGTGCTAACAAATACTGAGAAAGGGAACGTTGAAATCTCCAGTTATTGTTGAGGATTATCTATTTATCCTTTTGGTTCTGTCTTTGCTTCGTATATTTTGAAGCTCTGTTATGTATACACATATTTAGGTTGTTATGCCCTCTGGATGAATTAATCCCCTTATCATTAAGAAATGTCCCTCTTTATCTCTGGCAACTGTTCCTCCAAAGTTACTTTGTCTTAAATTAATATAGCCACTCCAGATTTCTTATGATCGATGTTTGCATGGTATATATGTTTGCATTGTTTCACTTTTAACCTACCTGTGTCCTTACATTTAAAGCAAGACTCTTACAGATAGCGTATAGCTGGGCCATGCCTTTTAATCCAGTCTGACAAAATTGTCTATAAAACTACCAGTTGGCTGTTTTGCATTTGTCCGATCCATTCTCTGATCCTTTTCTCCCCTTTCATGACTTCTTTTGGATGGAGTTTTCTGTTTTTATTTTGGTTTGTTTTTGAGTATTCCATTCTATCCATTGGTTTACTAGCTCTCCCTCTAGTGTTTGCTCTAGGGCTTACACTATGCAACTTTAACTCATCACAGTCTACTTTCAAATAATATTATAATATAATATTGTACTACTTTACATATAATGTAGGAATCTTACAGCAGTGTACTTCCTTCTCTCTCCCATACTTTGTGCTATTGTCATTTATACTTAAATTCTATGTGAGTTATAACTCCTGCAATGCAGTATTTTAAACCGTCAAGTATCATTCAAAGAAATTTTAAAGGAAGGAAAAAATGTCTTTTTATTTACCCACGTATTTGCCATTTCTGGCACTCTTCATCCCTTTATGTCGAACCCAAGTTTTCATCTGGTTCATCTTCCTTCCTCCTTAAGAATTTTCTTTCTTTTTTTTTAATTTTACTTTTTTTATTGGAGTATAGTTGTTTTACAATGTTATGTTAGTTTCTACTGTACAGTGAAGTGGAGTTCCCTGTGCTATACAGCATGTTCTTATTAGTTATCTATTTTATACACATTAGCATATATATGTTAATCTTCAACATTTCTTGCAATACAAGTCTGAAGACAATGCATTCTGTCAGCTTCTCTTTGTCTGAAAACTTGTTCATTTTTGCTTTCATTTTCTGAAAGATATTTTCATTTAGTTTATAGTCCTAGGTTGACAGGGTTTCCTTTTTTTTTCTTTCAGCTCTTTAAAGACTTCATCCCAGTGTTTTCTACTTTGCATAGCTTCTGATAAGAAGTCTATAATTTCTTATCTTTGTTCCTTTCCACATGGTGTATCTTGCTTTTCTGGCCGCTTTTAAGATTTTTTCCTTTGTCACTGGTTTTCAACAGTTGGATTATGTTGTGTCTTGGTGTGGTTTTTCTTTGTGATTATCCTGCTTGGGGTTCACCGGGAGTCTTGAATTGATGGATTTATAGTTTTAATCAAATTTGGAAATTTCTCAGACTTTTTTCAATTAAAAAAAATATTTCCTGGGACTCCAGTTACACATATGTTAGGCTCTTAGTTTTCTCCTGCAGGTTAATTTTTTCCATTATTTTTTTCTCTCTTTCAATTTCATTTTGAGACTTGTGTTTAATTAAGCCTTTCAGAGCAGGTTTAGATAGCCTTTTCTCTAAGGCTAATTTAGCCCCAGACCTATGACCTGACCCTTCTGGGGTCTCTATTTCCAGAGGTCCCTCCACTCTGGCTGATGGAGACGCAAACAGTTCTGGCCCCGTACATGCTTTTGTTTGTCTTCTAGCCCCAGTCCTTGATCTTCCTCCAGCATTTATTCTTCATCTAGTTTCACGGAGTTTCACCTATGCCTGTGCAGGTTGATAATCTGCCAAAGAATCAAGATGACCCCTAAAGAAATTTCTAGAACTCTTTCTCTGCATAGTTCTCTCCTGTCTGGTATTCTGTCCCACAAATTCTAGGCACCCCGGCTTTCCTGAACTCTGACCTCTGACACCTCAACTCAGTGAGATAACTGAGTTCTGGTTTCCCTCTACCCTTTCCTCTCTTCTCTCTTCTGCAGTCACACAGTCCCCTGTTGCACTCAGCCAGGCCCCAGGTTGTCTGGTTTTCCTTTAATAGAAGTCATTCCTTGCCCCCTGCTTATCCCACCTTTGCTGCTCCAAAGTTCTCATGATGGGGAACCATGCATGAAGGGTGGCAAGTGTCCTGCTGAGTGAAAGGTCAGAGCTGGGGACCAACAACCTTTGCCACAAGGTGCCTGCCAGGCTGACTAACACCTGGAGATGGGGCTCTTCTCAAGAGGTGACTTTTTAAAATGAAACCCCATTTATTTTTCCTGTCAATACAGATCTGGAAAAACCTGCCACACCTGAAGGCAGTAGTGATATTTCAAGAATCTCCTCCGACAAAGATGGCCAATGTGTACACGGTATGGGTAGAGGGCTCGTGTGGGGCAGGTGGGGTCTGTGTGAGCCTGCCCAGCTCACCTGGCCTGTCTGCACTCTCCCACCTGGCCGCAGATGGAGGAGTTCATGGATCTGGGGAATGAGGTGACTGAGGAGGCCCTGGACACCATCATCAATGCCCAGCAGCCTAACCAGTGCTGCGTGTTGGTCTACACGTCAGGCACCACTGGGAACCCCAAGGGCGTGATGCTGAGTCAAGACAATGTAGGACAGATGCCCAGATGGGTGGGGGTGGGCTATGGGTGGATCTGGGCAGTGGCCCTGCCCTAACAACTCCCAGGGAGTTTCCTTCAATCCCTCAGCTCAGGGAGCTGGGATAAGTAGGACAACCCTTAAGTCTGTGGTACAGACTGAGCCCAGAAAAATGGTGGGGATTGGGAGTGGGAGGCCTGTCCCAGGGTGTTTCCTGCAGAGGTGCCCAGGAGGGTGAACAACCTCTAGGGTGTTCAAAGAACACTCCAAAGAAATAGCCCAAGCCCACAGGGTGGCCACAGATGTGAACACTTCCAGGGCTGGCTTTGTAGACACTGCCAGGACCCATCTGCCTGTCCGCCAGATCACATGGACAGCACACTACGGCAGCCAGGCCGGTGACATCCAACCCGCAGAAGTCCAACAGGAGGTGGTGGTCAGCTACCTGCCCCTCAGCCACATTGCTGCCCAGATCTATGACCTGTGGACAGGCATCCAGTGGGGGGCCCAGGTCTGCTTTGCTGAGACTGATGCCCTGAAGGTCAGTCTGCCTCTCTGCCTAAGTGGGTGTCCAAGTGTGTGTGCAAGGGCCTGCCCGAGTGTGTGCTTGTGTCTGTGCGCCCTGTGTGTGCATCATAAGCATGCCGGTTCCCCATGTGTTTATCGGTCAGAATTCTTTCAACTGCAATTAGCACAGCCTGACTCAGATGATCAAACAAGGGAAACTGATGATATTCCATAAAGGAAAGTTGAGTCAGAGTGGTGTGTGGGTCCACAGCGCCGTCTAGGACAGGCCACCCTCAGAGTAAGATCACAGGATGGTCACAGATGGCCACGGCCCTGCCCTGCATCCCAGCCTCATAAACTGCACCTGTGCTTGGGATCCTTCTTGTAACCATGAGGAGAACGTCCCCAGAGCCCCCTAGCAGACTTCCCCCTCCCCTGCATTGGCCCAAATGTTGTCCCATGTCCATTCATCAACCAGTCACTGCTTAAGGGAATGGGATTACCATGTTGGAGTTAGAATAATAAAAAGTCACTGCCCCCAGGCCTGGGAGGGGACTGAGTTACTTCTGAAGCATCCGGCCACCCTGGTACCTGAGCTACATCAAGGTTCTTTTAGCAAAGAAGAGCAGCGAGTAGATGGCTGTTGAGTGGTAGCCGACAGTATGTGACATGAGTTGCACGCGGTGTGTGCGTACACCTGTGTGAGCTACTGTATACAGGATGCCTGCATGTGTGCACGCTGGCTCTGGTGACAGGGGCCTCCTGGCTCCCGGCCGGCTCTGAACCGCAGCCCTGTCTCTCGCTGGCTGCGAACAGGGGAGCCTGGTGAACACGCTGAGGGAAGTGGAGCCCACGTCCCACATGGGGGTGCCGCGGGTGTGGGAGAAGATCATGGAGCGGATCCAGGAGGTGGCGGCTCAGTCTGGCTTCATCCGGCGCAAGATGCTGCTGTGGGCCATGTCGGTGACCTTGGAGCAGAACCTCACCTGCCCGAGCAGGTAGAGAGGGCCAGGGGGCAGGAGGCCTGGGGAGGCAGCAGGGCTGGGTCATAACCCCAGGACACAACCTAGGATCTGATAGGCCAGGTTTGTCCACGCCCCATTGGCCAGGCTTGTCCAGACCCCTGCACAGAGGCCCCATCAGTGGCTGGGCTTGAGCCCCTGTTCTCGAGCCCCTGTTCTCTTGCCAGATCCCACAGGAGACCATCACCCCATCTTTGGGTCTGACTGCAAGGACTGACTTGCTCCCTCTGGGGTGGCATTTACCTCCCTGGGAGCAGCTCCTGGCAGCCTCCTGAGGGGTCTCCTCCTGACTTCCGTAGGTGGCTATAGAGAAGGGTCCACAGTGATGGGGGTTTTCCAGCCTTCCCATAATCCAAAGTGACCACTCATCTCTCGCCCACAGCCTTTCGATTGCTTTAAAATTCCCAACGAGTGCTGTGGGAGGATCAATGGCATAAATCTGGCCTGTTCCAATTTAGAAATATTTTCCATTACTAGTGTGTCTGTGAAACAGTATCATGTCTCATGAGACATGTACACGTGTCTATGCACTTAGGGCTTCATTTGCACAGACATGAAAAGTGAATACGCATGAATGACCCATTCAAGAGCTTCAAACGGGATCAGACACATGTTTGTGTCTGTGCATATATACTTCAAGTCTCTGCAAGTGTGTATTACTGTGTGTGTGAACTTGCGTGCATCTGTGTTGTCTGTGCAAGCATACACAGCTGAATCTGGTTTTCTAACTTCCCAGCTCAAGATGTGTTTGCACATAACTACATGTACACACCTAGGCACGCATGCATGTTCACAGGCAGGGCCAATATTAAAAATATTTAGCAGTGGATTCAGCGTCGCCACTAACCAATCAGAATAGATCATTGGAACGGCCATTCCGGGTACCCACTGAACACCCACCCTTTTAATGCAAGTGTGTGTGTGTGTGTTGTCTTCTGTGAGCCATTCTCCCTCTCCCACCAGCGATCTGAAGCCCTTCACAACCCGACTGGCAGATTACCTGGTGCTAGCCAAAGTCCGCCAGGCACTGGGCTTTGCCAAGTGTCAGAAAAACTTCTATGGAGGAGCCCCCATGACCGCGGAGACACAGCACTTCTTCCTGGGCCTCAACATCCGCTTGTATGCAGGCTATGGTCTCAGCGAGACCTCGGGCCCTCACTTCATGTCCAGCCCCTACAACTACCGGCTCTACAGGTGTGGCCCAGGTTTCAGCACATATGCCAGCCTGCACGTCCTGGCTGGCACCCTTCAGTGCCGCCCCCTGCTGATTAGGTCCCTGAGCCCAGTCCACTGGACTATGGGTCCCTGAGTGCCAACAGCTCTATCTTGGGCCAAGTCCCTTGGCCAGGCCCGAGTCTCGTGGGGATGGTCTCTGTGACAGTGTCACTTGGGTCTGTGGTTGCAAACAGCCTTGCAGCCCAGGGGCTCCCTGAGCAGGGCTCTGATGGAGGAATTTCCCTTTGGCCTCTCCCTCCAGTAGGGTGGGGTGTGTTAGAGGGTGTCCCAGCATTGCTGGTAGCCCTGGTTTCATCTGGGATGGGAGCTGGGGGGACTGGGCCGGTCCTCTGGTGTGGGGTAGGGGGCATTCAGCTCTAGGGAGTGAGTTGAAGGATTCTCTGTTGTGCTTAAATACCTCCCCTCCCTGCTTGCCCATCACAGTGCTTAAAGTTGTCCCATTAGGATTTCCCCCACTGATTCATTCACTCACCTAAAAACCTTTAACTGGCCCTACGTCTCAGCTCTGAGGACCCTATTAAATTACAAAAATCCTGGGAAAGGACATTCTAGCCATCGGTGAAGACTAGATGGATCAGACTAGGGGCTGACCCAGGGCTTGGAGGAAACTGCTCCCTCTGACCATGCCTCCCGGCCCCTCCATCCCCCCAGCTCTGGCAAGGTGGTGCCGGGCTGCCGGGTGAAGCTGGTGAATGAGGATGCAGAGGGCATCGGAGAGATCTGCCTGTGGGGCCGCACGATCTTCATGGGCTACCTGAACATGGAGGACAAGACGTGTGAGGCCATTGATGCCGACGGCTGGCTGCACACGGGTGACTCAGGCCACCTGGACGCCGACGGCTTCCTCTACATCACTGGGCGTCTCAAAGGTGAGCGCCTCTGGCTGGGTTCGAGGCTGTCTGGGACGTCGGAGGAATTATACTGCCACCACAATTTATACCCACTACAAGTGTTGAGCCCTTATTAAGTGCCACACACCTTGAATGACATCATTTTACTTACTATTGTCTCCCATGGGAAAGATGCTATCATTACCTCGACTCATTAATGAGGACAACCAGAGAGGTTAAGTAACTTGCCCAAGGTCACCCAGCTAGTAAATGACAGAGCTGAGATTCAAAGTCCCTAGATAAACAAGGCAAGTCTTTCCAGAAAAGTTGAGGACATAAATATGTATTTTTATATGCAAACATGGATATGAGGCGGAGCAGAACACAAATTGGATATAAAATTTAAAATAGAGCATGAGATTTCAAAGAAATTTCCCATGAAGAGCTTGGCTCTCCCAGGGAAGTAAGTTGGGGACACCTCCGTGGAAGAGGTGCTTTGCTTACTTTGCCCAAGTGGATACAGTGCCCTCAGCATCCCTGTGGGAATCCCATGCCCCAATTTCCCAGGGGAGACTGAAGCTCGGTGAATGGGTAAACACCTTTCTGGAAATCACGCAGGCAGATGTGTGATCGAGCCTGGGTCCTGCTTAGGCAGAGTCTGGGTGTGCTTGGTCTGAGCACCTGGACTGAAGCCTGTGCCGGGGGCCTGGCCTTGCCTCCCCAGAATTGATCATCACGGCTGGCGGGGAGAATGTGCCCCCTGTGCCCATTGAGGAGGCCGTGAAGACAGAGCTACCCATCATCAGCAATGCCGTGCTGATCGGGGACCAGAGGAAGTTCCTGTCCATGCTGCTCACCTTGAAGGTGTGTCGGGGGTGGGGGGGTTGGGGTCTGGCTCTGGAGGAGCAGCCAGTGGGTGGTCTGTGGGTCTGGCCCCAGCAGAAGCCATGTTCAGCCAGGACATGTCTGGATCTCATGACTGTATTCTGGAATAACTAGTCAGTGCTGCCTGCCCTAAGGGGCAGCCGTAGCGCATGGAAATCCCTTCTGCCCCTGGTAATACTGTTAATAGCATGCTGCCCCGATGATCTTCTGTGTTCCAGTACAGTCCAGTTTACACAGCGCTGCTGCCCTCAGTCCCCTCAGCAGATAACCAATCTGGTATCTGATACCAGGGTACTGGATGGGGCCAGAATTATGGTCCCTGTTTTAAAAGATGATCTCACTGGCTGAGGTCATCTCAATCTCAGGCCTCCCTTCCTTCCACCCCACCACGGGGCTCAACGCAGTCCGAGTAGCATGCTACTCATTCTAGAACCGTCTCTTTGAAACAGAGCTCACGGTGATCCACGTCCTTGACGATCAGCAGTGCGACCTCCTCCAAGACCAGGGCACACGTCTTGTGGAGTGAGGCTTGGTTTTGATCTATCTCTGGCTTTTCAGTGCACTCTGGATCCTGATACCTCTGACCCAACTGATAATCTGACCGAGCAAGCTGTGGAGTTCTGCCAGAGGGTGGGCAGCAAAGCCGCCACGGTATCGGAGGTCGTGGGGAAGAAGGATGAGGCCGTGTATCAGGCTATTGAAGAGGGGATCCAGAGAGTCAACATGAATGCAGCTGCCCGACCCTACCACATCCAGAAGTGGGCCGTTCTTGAGAGGGACTTCTCCATTTCGGGTGGAGAGTTGGGTAGGTGTTTTCCTTACACTATTGCAGGGGCTGTGCAGGAGGGCAGAGGCCATGGCAGAGCCTGGGAGGTGCCCACTAGGAAGCAGCCGTGGCAAACAGAAGGTCCCTGACGGCACTTTGGATGACACCCACCTCCTTCCTGTGGGAGGACATTGATTGCTCAGTGCCTGGGCTTGTGGTTAGGTAGGGCCTATTCAGTGTATAAGATATGTGCTGGAATTCATTGATTTGAACCTATAACATTTAACTTTGTTTTGACTAAGGAACCATTTTCCCCTGAAATCACAATGGGACCACCAAGCAGACACCAAGTTCCTGTTAGTGTTTGGGCTGGAGTCATCTGGCTCTAGGGAGTGAGACCACCGTAATCTTTTGTAAAGTCAGCTCATGCAACAGGTAAAGGGTGGAAGCCCTTCTGGGCCATGGTCCACAGAACCAGAAAAGGCCTCTGGTGTGGCCTCAGTTGGATGATGAAGTCGCTCTTGGTTATAGCATCTTGGGGTGTTCATGGCATGGCGGGGTAGGTATGCAAATGGCCCCTTCAATGAGATTCCCTCTGACCCATCAAGGCTGAACCCAGATGCAACTATCCACAGTAATGCTGAGCTGCTATCAGAGACCCTGAGCTTATCTGGTTGTCTTGTGCCAGCAAATTGAATGCAAGGTCAACCAGATAGGTGTCCTCTCTAAGCAGTTTATATAAATGGCTTTGATTTTGAAGTCTCCAGTTACGCAGCCAAGTATGAGTTAGCACAAAATGGAGTTGAAGCTACCCAAATCAGAGCCCTTTTGACCTTGCATTAGAGGAGAGAACCAAGGCCAAGAAAAGTGATATGACGAAGACGTCTCATAAAGACCATGCCAGAGGCCCTCCCTGGCCAGGGCTTTCCCCTACCCCATCACAAGCAATCAAAGCATTACATCCAACATCGTATGAACTTTCACTGAAATGCAGAGATGATTTGCCTATCAGTTATTGTCATGTAAATTACCCCACTTCCTCTGTATTCTACCGGCCACTTAGACCAACCCTGGTACAGTGTGGGAAGGAGCCACACAACGGTGTGACCACGGAGCAGGGATCACCATGGGCCATCTTGGAGGATGGCTACTTGTTGGTCTGGCTTAATTCCAGAGTTCTGGGACTCACTGAGTCTAGATGTTTACCACACACCTTCTCAGACATCTCAGAGCCCAGCCTGCACTCATTTCTTCCAATTTCTCTTTTAGGTCCCACAATGAAGCTGAAACGGCTCACAGTCCTAGAGAAGTACAAAGATATCATCGATTCCTTTTACCAAGAGCAAAAAAAGTAATCAGGGGTCGTCCTTCCCGGGTTTCTCCTGAAGGTGGCAGGCTGAGTATTTTCCTGACACCCCCCCCCCCCCCCAGGTCCTCTTCAGTCTGGGCACATGGACTTCTGGCAAGTCTGTTAGGTTCTCTGGGTCAGTTTCGGTCCTGGCATCTACATTTGCCAGGTCTTATGCCGAGAGGCTTCATGTGTGCATAGTTTTAAAAGTATTGCTTTTTGTTTGGGTGACCAGTGAGATCAACTGTCTTTCCAGAACTAAAGGGCTGACTTTTTGGCCTTCTCTCCAGGTAGATTTAACAGGCTGCTAGCTCACTTACCAGGAGGCTGGGTGTTGGGGGAGGGAGGAGGGGGAGGATGGCTCAGCTAACCAGTGTGCCGCAGGGAAAGCGCTCAGTTGCAACTCACCTAACACCTGACTTACTCTGGAATCTTGTTGGACATTGCCGACCCCATCATCCCATTACCCGGCACTCCACCATACACACACCCACTGACTTTGATGCTTAATAAAACTGCTGCTGCCTATTTGGTTGTATTTAATGTGTAATTTGAAATTAAACTTTTTAACAGAACTGTCAACAAGTACCTGATTTTTTTGTCAATAGAGCAGCAGACCAGTCCAGAGTAGTGGTTATTGAACCCATAGGACACTGTGCAATAGGTATACCAATGACCTCTAGTGCCCTGGAATAAGCAAAGGTGTGGGAGGAGGTCAAGTGGAGCATTCTAGTGAAAGCAGTCAATTAGGGGCTAGTCTGTCACCACCCTGCCACCCTGCCACCCTGCCCACTCTGTTGTTTGTTTTGGCTGAGCCATACAGCTTGTGGAATCTTAGTTCCCCAACCAGAGATCGAACCCGTGTCCCCTCACCCTGCCTACTCTGAATACTTGAAGCAGCCATTCTCAGTAGCAAACTGAGCCAAAATGACCTAAGGCATCTAAATGGGGAATCGGTAGAGAAAGCATACACCTCAATTCGTTTGGGAATTCTTTATTAGTGTAAACCCAAGGATCACTGATAATTAGCACAATTCAATAAAACAGAAGCAGCAGTTTAAACAAAGTAAAATACATATAAGGTTGTAAGTCTGGTTACCAGCCTAAAAAAGGACGCAGACAGGGTTATTTATTGTTGTTAAGAAATCCCCTTGTGGGTTCCCCTGGTGGCGCAGTGGTTGAGAGTCCGCCTGCCGATGCAGGGGACACAGGTTCGTGACCCGGACCGGGAAGATCCCACATGCCGCGGAGCGGCTGGGCCCGTGAGCCACGGCCGCTGAGCCTGCACGTCCGGAGCCTGTGCTCCGCAACAGGAGAGGCCACAACAGTGAGAGGCCCGCGTATCGCAAAAAAAAAAAAACAAAGAAACCCCCTTGTGACCAGGGTACACAATGCAAAGCCACAGGTTTGCAATGTTACACAAGGGCCAAGAAGGACATGAGTTGCCTTTGGTGTGGGACCAAAGGGTTCATGAAAATAGTGAGTGTCTGAAGATTAAAGAAAAATCATGCTAAGGATGGGGAATGGAGGAGGGATGGGGAAGTACCTGAAGGTCAAAAGCTAAGGCAAGCCCCAGGGTGGCACGATTTTGTGACTCATCTCAGGCTGAGTCTGCAACTGGTGTGTTTTGGGGAAGGGGTAGCCACTGAAATATAAAGTTAGTAGCCAGCACCCCAGGGTCCTCAACTGCAGTCGGATTTTATACGGTCAGGCCTTTTAGCAGTATCAGTGGGAGTGTGGTCCACTTCCAGACAGAGACAGACATGCTGGGGAAGAGTGACCGCACACAATGGTCGGCTCCCATGTCTGACTCAGGGTCTGCAGAGGGGATCAAGGGTTGCGTTACACACGATGCTTGATGTATGTCCAATGAAAAGGAAGGATCACTCCTTCATTAAAAGCTCTCGCCAGGAATAGTCCATCATCTCAAGATAAAAATAACTGAACACACAATGCATTTGTGTCTTTGTACCCGATATATTACCCATATCTTATTAACAAAAACTACATCTCTCATTATATATTTCTCGGATCTGAAGTCTTTATTCATACTCAGTAATTCATGTAAAGCACAAATCAGTCTTTACTTTCCATATCACTAAGAAATATACCATATTCACTGTTTTTGATGTAAACTTTCCCAGGAAATTTCTCTTGTGCCCATTTAGTTTTATAAGAATATCATCTTGTGCTAATATGTCAACATTCTATTTTATTTTCATTATATTTTTCATAAACCAAGGAAATCGTTGTTTTTCTTGAAAAAGTTATATGTTTTCTCGTATTAATTCTGTATCACGATATTTACAGTTAAAGAAAAACTGTTGTAACTGAAGCGTAAAATGGTTAACAATGGCAAATGATACAGTACAGTCCACTTAGAGTTTTCAAAAAATGTGTACCAGATAGACATTTAATAAATAAAACAAGCACTTGGATAAAGTCCTTTGAAAGCAGGCCCAGGGACATCACCTGCATCCTCTGTACAGACTTTGTTAAGAAAAGGCCAGGTCTAAAAATGTACTCTGTCAAGAAACAAGCAACAAATGCATAAATGCATACATAATGGGAGGTATTCTAATACAGGCTGACATGGAGTCCGTTAGGAGTGACTGAGGCAAAAGCATTTGTAGAAGCCTTAATCTAAATCTTTTACTCGGCGACAGATTTCTTCTGTGAAGTCTGAGCATTTTGCATTGCCTCCCAAATCTTTTGTTAAGCTCTGAGAAAAGGAAAAAGCAAAGATAAAAAATGTATCCACACATTAAACCAAAGCAAGGATGTTTTCATTTAAAGCTCTCAGTGAGATACCAGATGAGTGAGTTACCTGACTACTCTTTCATTTAGTTCCTCATTTCAAAGTGAGACCCACTCCACCGCCATCCACCTACCCCCAGGACTTAGAAAAGCTAATTCGATAGTGTACACAGAAACACTCTGGAAGAACAAGATGCTCACACTACAAAGGGAAGCAGGGAGGCTTTCCAAAAATTTTCCCTTTGTCCATACAATAGACCCTAAGGAAGCATTTGATTATGGACACTTAAATGACAGCAAATCTGAAACAAGAGGTTGCATAAATTCCTTGAGGATTTTTAAATTTTTTTTTTTAAAGACACATTTTGACCTATTTTTGGAGGCTAAGAAACAAATACTAAGGAAATATTTAAATCACTTAACTCTTAAATTCCCCTCTTTAGGAAAGAAATCCTCCCATATTCTCTGTTTTCTACCAGCTTATACTCTCTTTACTCCCAGACGGAACTCAATATATTTAATTCTCTTGTCCCATCGCATCCTAAACAATTTAAAGGGCCTACTGTGTAATTTAGGCATCTCTCTGCTGGGCTCTATGAGTAGCTTCTCAAATACAGCGTCAGAATAAAAAATATATATAATCACATGCCCTTCAATATGACTATATCAGGCTGTTAAAAACAAGCTTGGGTTTCTTATATTTTGGCCGTAAGAATTTCAAATTATAGAATTTTTTAAAAAGAAGAAGCAAACCTTGAAGATATTATGCTAAGTGAAATAAGCCGGTCACAATGTTACAGTGTATGATTCCACTTACATGAGGCACCTAGAGTAGTCAAATTCACAGAGACAGAAAGTAGATGGTGGTTGCCAGGGGCTGGGGGAATGGCAGAAACTAGGTAAATTACTGTTTAATTGGGACAGTTTCAGTTTAGGAAAATGAAGAAGTCTGGAGATGGATGGTGGTGAAGGTCGCACAATATGAAAAAGTATTAATATTTAATACCAATAGACTGTGTGCCTCAAAAATTATTAAAATGGTCGATTTTATACTATGTATATTTTATCCTTTTTTAAAATGTTAGTTTTTTAAAAAAAGGAAGAGACCTCAGACTAGGGTTCAGCCTTTCAGGCCCAGCCTTGTAAAGCCATGACCTCCTCTGTTCTCCTCCCACTTTCAGAATAATTGATCACAACCCTCCTATGAGTCACAACTGGTTATGGAAACAGTGAGGCTTGTTGGGTAAGAGCCAGACTGGGTGTGAACCCCAACTTTGCCAGTTAGGAGCTGTGAGACCTTGGACAAACTTACTTAATCTCTCTGTGCCTCGGTTTCCTCATCTAAAAAATGGGCTTAATTACAGTATCTATGTCACATAGGAGTAGAGATTTGCTGAGATATATATAATGAATATAAAATCACGAAAGTATTCAATTAATATCAGCCATTATTACTTCTATAAAACTTCTACATTACTTTTATATCACAGATGCACATAGTATAACATATAGCTCCACTGTATTACAGACACATCTGCATCTGTACTACTGCTAGATTCCAAGCTCCTTGAGGCCTGAGACCATACCTTATTCCTCATTTTATTATATTCTCCATACCTTATCATGTACGCAATACATGTTTGCTGGGAAGAGGAAAAAGCTGCCAAGAAAAATTAATGGACTTGGCCAAGATCCCACAGGTGACAACCGGGTAACTGGGCCTGCACTGCTCTGACGCCCACACCACTGCTCTTTCCATTGCACCCTGGTGCCCCTACCACAGTGCTTCTCAGCCCTTCCCTGATGAAATATGTTAATCCTCTCTTCAGAAAATGCACACAAGTGTGCCAGACTGCCCGAGTTCACTCAGGGAGCCCACATTAAGAATGCCTGTTCGACATCCAATCCTTTGGCCCTCTTGAGAAGAACCATCATCGGTCCTTCACGCACATAAAACCCAAGGAGGGGGTTTCCCTGGTGGTGCAGTGGTTGGGAGTCCTCCTGCCGATGCAGGGGACACGGGTTCGTGCCCCGGTCCGGGAAGATCCCACATGCTGTGGGGCAGCTGGGCCCGTGAGCCATGGCCGCTGAGCCTGCGCGTCCGGAGCCTGTGCTCCGCGACGGGAGAGGCCGCAATAGTGAGAGGCCTGCATACCACAAAAAAAAAAACCCAAAGAGGAAATGCATTTTACCCAGCAGAAGTGTGGCAAGATTACCAATACCTTCCCATCCTTAATTGTAGCAAAACATGCTGTCTCAATCTTTGCAGCGTGGTCAAAAAGCCCCATGTGGCGCAGCATCATCACGGCACTGAGCAGGAGGGCTGTGGGGTTGGCCATGTCCTTGCCTGCGATGTCTGGGGCGGTCCCGTGAACCTGCCCGGGTAGGGGGGGAAAAGAGTGCAGTCAGGAGGGAGACAGGAGCAAACGGCCCTCTTCCAGGGAAGCTGGGCTCTTAATCAGCTCTCCTCACCGATGAAAAATAGCTGCTCAGACATATGTCTTAAAAAATAAAACCTCAGAAAAATAAAGAGCTAAAGAAATTCTTTTTTAAGTGCAAAAATATGGACTAACAATCTTATCCAGTCCAACTTTCAGTAAAATATTTTAACTGAGGAAGGATACATAATAAATACTAAGGATGAAAAAGAAATAAGAGGAAAACGAATGAAGAAACCAAGCTTCATTTTCTTCTGACAATTGGAAAAACTCAAGAGTTAAAATATATTTATGCAGATAAGCCCTCCTGGGTTCTCATGTCATTCTGACTTGAATTCTGCTTCAGGTGTCACCAGGGTCCTTACCGACTCGAAGATTGCAACTCCATTGGCTCCAATGTTGCCACTTGGTGTCACACCAAGACCTCCAATCAGTCCTGCACACAGGTCACTGGGGGCAGAAAAGCATTTCAAAGGATATTTTGAAAAATAAAACGTCTCACCTAGCACCCAGGCTTTCATCTTTAAATACCATTCTCCACTGAAAGGAACCTGGGCTACTTAGAGAAATGACTGATTCCAGGACTACAGTTAGGAAAATATAGGATGAGCCTGAAGCACCTTATTGTGCCAGAAAGCAAATGATGGGCTGTGTCAAAAGGACACAGAGACAGTTCAAAGGGACTCCCACTGGCCAAGTCTGCACAACATATGCATCAATATAAAAGATGATAGTGATGGATATAACCACTAAATAAAATAGAAACCAGGAGTCCAAATTGATATAGGTAAATAAGTAAACAAATACATAAGAGAGAAGGAAAAGCTTATCCTTACAGTAGAATGCCAACTGATACATGTAGAAGGAATGATGGACTTACAAAAGCACCATTTGACCACCATCACGTGTATGTGTGTAGAGACAAAGAGAGAAAAAAGAAGAAGGAGGAGGAGGATGAAGGGAGGGAAAAGGAGAGAAGAGAGAGAGAGGGAGTAATAAAGTAAGTCTGGTAAAATGTTAACATTTGGTGAATGTGGGTGCTGAGTGCACAGGAATTCTTTGTACCATTCTTGCAACTTTTCTGTAAGTCTGAAATTATGCCAAAAGTTACAAAAACTTTATAAAAATGAACACCCACCTACCTAGCTATACATGATAAAACACTGAAATCAATCAATCAACCAACCAATAAAATATCTGTAAAATGGGAAGCGGGAACTAATGGTCAGGGAGCAAGAGCCCAGAGCTGATTTGGCAAATGAATGAATAACCCATCCAGCATATCACCATTGATATCACCACCTGAATTGTCAGAATTCAACTCGCAGCTTGTAACAAATGCTGTATTTTATGATATTTGATTAAAATTTGTAAGCCACAATTTATTTTATGACATTTATAAATAAACTGTAGGCTAAAAGGTATAGCCAGACTCACCTAAGGATGTCTCCATACAAATTTGGCATAACAAGGACATCAAACTGGGACGGATCCTGGACCATCTACAAAAAATGCATTGGTGCGTTTAGCAATCAAAAACTGTGCACCACACGGACACACTATACACCACAAAAAGTGGCAGGTAAGTGTGAATATATACTTACATTCAAACATACTGTATCAAGGTACATCTCATTAAATTTAATATCTTTACAGTTTTCTGCAACTTCCCTGCATTTTTTCAGAAAAAGCCCATCTGACATTCGCCTGTATTTAATCAAATAAAAATTGTTGAAAGCAAAGACTTGCAGAGAGAAAAAGATCAAATCAGAGAAGTAAAGTAAGTTCAAGAAATTTAAGTTGCAGATATCTGATTTCAATTACAGTAAAATTATTTTTTTTGGCCATCAGTAAAATGCAAATTTCAATGTTTTAGGATACTTCTGGAAGCACAAAAGGGTAAAAAATGTAATATAGTTTGATCATAATAAAGAAGACTATATTTTTATAGTGTTATCCAGCAATATCTATTAGTAAGAAAACATTAAAATTGCCTTAAAAGGTTACCTTCTTCAATTATTTAAATGGTTTTACTATTTTACATGCTCAACACTTTTCTTAGGTCAGGAAACCTGCTTCCTCATACACTGAGTTGGCCTTTAATACACGAGGGCTGAGAAGAATTCAAACTGCTAGAGTCATACATCAGATAGTATTAGCACTATGAGAAATATTTTAAGCCCCTGAGCGGGGGGGGGGGCCATCTCAGAAACATTCCTGCTATTCCCTCCTAACACAGAAACGATTGCCCTTTTGCAGACGTGGCCTTAGCTAACTGCCCACCGCACCTGGGGATCCAGACTCTCCGGCTTCCTTCCCCGATGGTTCTCAGGCCCTCCTTAAACTTCCGGGACCTGAATTCTTGCTCCCTCCAAACCTGCCCCAGTCATCCACCCAAAGAAGCACATTAAATAGGATACTCTGACACAAGAGAAATGCCTGACCCTCTGACTGGCTACAAGGCCATTTTCCAGAGCTATCAGGAGTCAATGAGCAAGCTGGAGAGAGGAAAGGAAAGCCCTGTCACTGCTCCTCGCCCACAAAGCCAGACGGAGCGCCACCCACAGGGACTCACATGATGTTGGCTTTGTGCACGGCCGTGACGTTGCTCCGGAGATTGTTCCGCGCATACTCAAAGGCAAACTCCGCGATGCGCTTGCTCGCCCCCTCAGTAATGAGCTTTATACTCTGCACAACGCCATCCACAATCTGAAACAGAGGAAGTCCTGCCTCGCTGAAAGGGTATGGCAACAACCCGGTCCCGGACTGCTGGCAGTGTGCAGACAACACCATCTGTGGCAGGCTTGCATGGCACCAGCTGCCAAGGCAAGCATCATGCATATGGTATGTCAGTGAGGTTAATCATGTTCACTCCAGTCCTAGGAGCCAGGTATTATAAGCCTCACGGCACAGATGAGGAAAACCAAGGTGCAGAGATGGTTACGTATGAAGTTGAGGATTCAAAATTCAAACAGAGGACAAGTTCCCAAGCCCATACCCTGAAGCACCACAACCCCTCACCCAGGCATCCATTTGAGTACCGTCAGCCAGAGACCCAGGACAAGACAAACACCCACAACTCCTCACAGAATGCAAGAGAACTGTCTTTGGGAAATATTTTCAACTGGGAATTTGAACAAAGGTCCCAAGTGCACAGAAAGCAACCCAACTAAGAATGAAAAAGTATCCAAATGAACATACCACATGCTCAATTCCACTGTATTCTCCTTCCGTGTTCTCTCGAATGGTGACAATATTTACATCACTGTAAGGGGTTTTATAGCCTTCGATTGAGACACATGGTCGGACATTTGCATAAAGGTCAAATGTTTTACGCAGCAATAAATTCATGGATGGGTGACCCGCGGCTATGGGGGTTTTTAAAGGGCCTGTAATAAAGAAGAATACCCAGATGACAAGAGGATACAGTCTGGTCTTTTCTTTTCCTTTATAAACACAAGTACATAGTGTTGACACTTGTCCCTCGGCATGGGGGTTTGGGGGGAGGGATTGATCCAGGACCCAGCAACCCAGCAGATACCAAAATCCATGGATGTTCAAGCCCCTTATTATAAAATGACATAGTATTTGCATATAACCTACACACATCCTCCTGTAAACTAAATCATCTCTAGACTACTTATGATACCTAATATAATATAAACACTATGTAAATAGTTGCCAGTGAAAAAATTCAAGTTTTGCTTTTTGGAGCTTTGTGGATTTTTTTTTTTTTTTTTTTGCTGGTAACACCAGTTTTATTCGTTGGGGTGTCAACTATAGCCTGGCTGGGGGCAGGGCCAGCCCTCACAGGTGGTTGAGCTCCAGCAGGGTCTGGTCGAGGGCCTGGTGAATCTCCATGTTCTCCTCCTTGGCGCTGGCCAAGGTCTCTTCCAGGTCATCAATGGTTTTCTCCGATTTTGCCACCGACCTTTTGGCAAACTCTGCTCGGGTCTCAGCCTCCTTTAGCTTCTCCTCCAGCAGTTTGATCTCCTCTTCATATATATTTATCTTCTTTGGTGGAATACTCCTCCTCTGAGGCCATCAGGGACCTGAGGGCCTGGTCCCCGGTCCGAAGATCCTCCTCCCGGCTCTCAGCCACCTCAGCTGTCTCTTCTGAGTGCTCCAGCTCTCCTTCCAGGATCACTAGCTTCCTGGCCACCTCCTCACATTTGTGGTCTGAATCCTCAGCGATGTGCTTGGCCTCCTTCAGCTGCATCTCCGTCTTTTCCTCGTCCTTCATAGCTCGGCTTTCCATGACTTCATTTCTCTCTCACTCTCACCTGCTGCCTCGTCAGCCTCCTCCGGCTCTTGCAGGGCTGTAGCCAGGCGCTCCTGCGCCTGGTCCACCTCCTCCTCTACCAGCTGAATGCAGCGGTTCAGGGAGGCCACATCTGCCCTGGCATTGGTGGCTCTCTTCTCAGCCTGCTCCAGTTTCTCCTGGGCATCCTTCACTGATTCAGAATACTTTTCCACCTCGTCCTCCGTCCCTTTCAGCTTCTTCTTCTGCTGCACCTCCTCCAGCTGCTTGCTGCGGTCCTCAGCTCAGCGCAGTCGATGGCATTCTCCTTGTCCAGCTTTAGCATCTGCAACTTCTTGATGGCATCCATGGTTGTGGTGGGAGACCAGCTGGCCGGTGGGCAGTGCAGACCAGGCTAACTGGGCTGGCTGCACGGACTGGTGGCACCGGTGGTGGGCAAGGAGGACCAACCGGGACTGGGATGTCCCAGCCCAGAATTTTTTTTTTATATTTTCCATACATGATTGCAAATCCACGGATACACATGTGGATATGGAGGGCCAACTGTATTTGAAATTCCAATTTTTATTTTTTCCAGTATTCCATCAGAGATGTATTTAGGATCCTTTCTTTGGACATGAAGTAGCTTTGTGACACATCTAACATGCACGCTTCATGAATCAAGGGACACTTTTACAACAAAGTAAGCGTCATTTTTTTTTTTTTTTTGCGGTACGCGGGCCTCTCACTGCCGTGGCCTCTCCCGTTGCAGAGCACAGGCTCTGGACGCGTAGGCCCAGCGGCCACGGCTCGTGGGCCCAGCCGCTCCGCGGCACGCGGGATCCTCCCGGACCGGGGCACGAACCTGCGTCCTCCGCATTGGCAGGCGTACCCCCAACCACTGCGCCACCAGGGAAGCCTCTACAAGCGTCATTTAAAAGGGCAGACAGGTGCTCTGTTTCTGAGTCTGATGTTCTCTTCATCGTAAATGAGTCCATCCATGGCTGGTCACTCTCAGGGAACATTCAGTGCCTACTCCCTGTGTCATCTACAGACCCACCTGGGCTACCTTGTAAAATATGTTCTGCCTCTAACTTTACCCTCTCCCTCAGATTCAGATGAAGGAAGAAATTTCCTCAATGAAGCTTTCTGGAATATCAACTGCGCTGAGCATCTACTGACTGAGGACCAAGCACGGTATCAGGTCCTGGACATTAGCTAATCCTATGACACCACCTCCCTATGAGGTATCAACTCTATTGCTGTCATTTTTTTTTTTTTTTTGGCTGCACTGTGCTGGTCTTCGGGATCTTAGTTCCCCGATCAGGGATCGAGTCCAGGCCCTAGGCAGTGAAAGCACTGAGTCCTAACCACTGGACTGCCAGGGAATTCCTTATTGCTGTCATTTAAAGGTAAAGGGGAAAAGAAGAGTAAGAAATTTGCCCAAGCCTCCCAGCCAGTAAGCAGCAGGGATGAGATTCATAGTGGATCTGTCTGGATTTAAAGCCTATGCTGAATTCCAATCTGTCACATGCTAATATTTTGAATCATGACCTTAAGCATGTATGAATTAAAATAAAAATGTAAAAATTATACAAAAGATAAATCTAGGTAAAGATAAATATAACACCTGTAGCAGAAATCAATAATAAGCATCATATTCACTTCAGTGCTACCTTTCAAGCCCATCTTGTTCTTATCCATGGACTCTTTGGCTTCTGGAGGGATCATCCACTTTCCTCCCGGTCCTTGAATGGCGGTGACATTCCGCTCCTCCCACTGAATAGGTGCCTAGATGCCACACCACAGAGCACAGTGAACTGGAAAGACCTACATGTGACTGACATTCACACTACATTTATAAACAAACTTCCTCACTTTGGATGCAACTGGTGAAAACACATACAATAAAGGCCCGGAAAGTTCCTGGCATGCAAGAAGAGATGTCATTCTCTAGCATGTCCAGATGGATTCTCCACATTACCCTTGTCCAGTCATCACTCCTAGCAGCCACTTGCCTACCTCTTTTTTTCACAATCACTGTTAACGTGGCTATAATTATAATATCGTAAGGAGCAGAGAAACATGATTCACAGAAATATCACATAGTACTGATACATGGATGAATCTTGAAAATATTATGCTAAGAGCCAATCACAAAAACCATGGAATTTTTTTTGAAGTTCTGAATTTTATTTGTTTTTTATATAGCAGGTTCTTATTAGTTATCTATTTTATACATATTAGTATATATATGTCAATCCCAATCTCCCAATTCATCACACAAAAACCATGTAATTTTAAGACTCTGCTTATATGAAATGTCCAGAATAGGCAAAGCTACAGAGAGAGAAAGTAGATTAGCGGTCGCCTGGGGCTGGTGATGGGAGGGGGCAGGGTGGGAGAGATAAGGGTGATGGGGAGTGACTGCTGATGGGTATGGGGTTTCTTCCTGGGTGATGAAAATGTTCTAAAATTAGACTATGGTGATGGTTGCACAACTCCATGAATGAACTGTATACTTTACACGATGAGTTGAACAATATATGGATTAAATCTCAAAAAAGCTGTTAAGAAAAAAAAAGACATATTATATAATCTATGAAAGAAGTTTTAAGGAATAAACCAGCATTAGCCTTTCTCTTCACCCACACCCTTCAATGTGTACACACACATCTGACAGCCAACTGGGCACGCACTAGGAATAGGAACACAGAGCAAGACTTGTGCTCCTTGTTCACACGGAGCTTACAGCTGAGAGCCATCCTATTTCAGTTCCCTTGGGGAATGCTATTGTATAAGCATCATTTCCTCTGTAGGAGTTTTAATTAAAAACTCATATAGAAAAACAATGTATGTTTAGTATAAATAAATTGAATTCCTTGACGTATAGCTGTTGGTATCATAACAACCCTGATTTAATCTTACACGTTATTTCGCCTAGCAGCTATAAATAGCAAGAATAAAGCATCAGGTCAAACAAAGTCCAAGTTTCCTAAATTCTCTAGATTTTTAAATATCTACCTGCATTGAAGGTTAGGCTGTTGGATAATAATACCTCATACTTGATATTTCCACACCAGGAAAAAAAAAAAAAAGAATCTTTCAAAATGCCCTATATAGTTTTCTGAAATATCAATTCTATTCTCTTTTTTTTGGCAGGAAGGAAAAATGAGGTAGACAGGTGACTTGGAGGGGCTTAAAGACTTTAAACACAGGCAGTGTTCAAAAGTCCACAAAAATTACAGTGCTACTTGGATTACTTTATATATAACTGATGCCAATACAATAGCTTAAACTATTGACAATG
Organism: Delphinapterus leucas; assembly: GCF_059928025.1. NCBI lineage: Eukaryota > Metazoa > Chordata > Mammalia > Artiodactyla > Monodontidae > Delphinapterus > Delphinapterus leucas. Next base: position 61,033,597 of record NC_143130.1, on the reverse strand, counting down.
ACGGCAGCAAACAACACTCTTAAAGTCAGAATCTGTGAAATTTAACAGACCTCGCCAACTTCATACACACGTGAACAGTTCATCCTAAGAGTTCACGGTCTCCAACTGGCTAAGAAAACTTTTCTACAAATTATTATCAAAAGTATTTTTTAAGACCACTTACTTTGGCAGCATCAAAAATCTTCATAACTGAGGCTGAAATTTCTGGGCCAATTCCATCTCCTGGAATTAAAGTTACCGTCTTAACCTGAATATAAGAAATCATCAAAGAAGACAGTCAGAATTGATTTTTGAAGGTTTAAAAAGGAACATCATTGACAAATAAATCCAGTTTATGGGTTTTCTTAACTCATAAGAAATGCCTTTAAGAAAACAGACCTACCTTCCAACGGCTTATCAAAGTGGAGTCAAGAATCAAGAGGCTCCACAACTCTACTCCCTATAGCTGAGCCCAGAGGTTTTAAAAAGAACTTAAGTGATGCTCTCCAGATAAAACAAAAATAAACTACCTGGTAAACTTCCCAATTGATGTTTCGTTTCAGACAAACTACAAAGAGACCAATTAATTCAAGTCTGTAAAACCAAGGAGAGCAAAACATTTCAACAATGTTCTCTTAGTAAAATTTAGAGGGCTTCCCAAGAAGGCAAGGGCTTTCCTCTCCACCGGGAGCCTAGAAAGTTTGGTTTCTCATGCAACTCGTTCAGTCTTACAAAACACTCTCAGACACTTCCAGAGTACCACTGAGGCCTGTTTTGGCACTCGGAAAATCAGACTTCACATCAAGAGAGGGTCTCCATTTTCCTAATTTCCTTTATAAAGTTGGCTCCTAATGACAAAAGTAATCCAAATGAGCTCAGCAAAGTTTACTTGGAACCAACAAGAATAGGGTATGTGATCATACCTGCAATGTCTGAATTACACTTAGAATGACAAGTGTATTTGTAATGTAACAGCAACGATTTAGTTCAAAGGCTTCAAACAAAATATAGCCAGCATTTCAAACACAGAAAAAAAATGTGTAAAGGGAAATGATGAGAGGATTTAAATGAGGATTACCATTTGGAAACTATATATGTCATTATTTGGGTATTTCCCCTACCTAGAAGTTTGGTTCAGACAACGGTCCCTGGCCTTTTTCAGTGCCAGCTGCCTGTGCTACATTTTTTAAAAATCACTGATTTACATTTCCCTGGTCTTTTACCTTCCAGTGATGCTCCCAAAGCAGGTGGACTAATTATTTCTGAATTTTTCTGTACAACTGAAGAAATCTTTTTTAAAAATTAGTTTCTTTTATTTCTTTCAAATATAACCCCCTCCCCACCAGGCCAATATATATTTTTTAATGGACAGCCTGGAAATTAAATAATAGCAGAGAGCAATGATCATCTCATCAGCTTTCAGAATGCGTTTGAAATGCTAGCTAGCTGAATGCTAGCTTAGCTAAAGCGCAAGCCTCATTCTGCATCTTTTGCAGCAAAAGCAGAGCCAAAAGAACCCCTTTGGCTTCTTCTTCCTGTTCTCCCAACATGTGATAACAAACGTCATCAGGCCACCAGAAAAAACTACTTTACTTCCACAGTTCAGAAAGTAAATGAAAAAAGATATACTACGGTCTTATAAATCCCTCACAGGGTAAGATGTTATACGGGAGTATAGGAATTATGAAATCCAAATCAGATTCTGTAAGAAGGAGGCAAAATAAAAACATACAGGAAGTCACTGACCCACAGTCTTAGAATGCTCTAAAAATGTGGTATCAGCTTTTAAAGCACAGAACTCTAATGCTGGGAATTCTAAAAGCAGCAGGTTTAATGAGAAATAGATGATCCGCTAACACAAGAGCCTATGAAGACTACGTAAGCAAAGTATTGATACATATAAGCCTACAGGGCTTATAGATGTTTGAGGCATTCCTGATTGGCAATCAAGCTACTGTTTTCAGGGAAGCTCACAAAATAAAAATGCAAAGCAGGTGTTGAAGCTTCTCAACAATTTTGTCTCAACCTGTACTAGTTTGGAAAAAAACTGTCTTATCCAAATGAGATTGTGAAATAAAGTAACAGGCTCAAGGGTAGTTGCTATCTTTAGATAATATCTGTTTTTTTATAATCTATTTTATAACTATTTTTAACAAGCCTCCTTCAAGATATTAATGTGATAGGCTTACAGCACCAGCTATAATACTATTTTTTTTAATGTGCAAGTGACCTAATAGATTTATGCATGTTCACCAATAATTTAAATATACAGTATGAGTATGGCCAATTTTCCCTAATTTTAAATAAGGGAAGATTAAATGCTACATAACGTGTCTAAGCATCTTTCTTGAGAAACTTCTAAAAGGAAAAAATAAAAGACGTAATTATACTCACACCACCAGCAAAACCTCTGGTCACCTGTTTTTGGTTGTGGAATGCCCCCAGCAGCCGAGAGACCTACATTTAATATCAACAAAGAAATGTTACATACAGAATTAAACCACATATAGTTAAAAGGTAGAGACGGAACCATCTCTGACAGCTGATAATGCTGCAACTTTGCACAGATATATTCAGGAATTTCCGAGGATTATTTTTCTCACGTATTAGCTCAATGTAGCAAGCTCTTTTGGATTTGAAAACTGAAATATTCAGTTTACCTTTGCTTTGAGAATGTAAGTACGATATATGTACTTTTAAAGTCAATTTTATGAAAAGTTGTCAAAAGACACTGAAGCTGAATGAAACTCTACTTTCTTAGCTCAAACACTGGATTTTTCTCAGATGATCTGGATGGTTTAATGTCAACATTCTTGACCACTGGGTCAATTTGGGGGTAACACACACTCTAAGAAAACTATCACTAATTTTAAGAGCCAACAGGGTCCTTATAAATCCCGGAGCCCAACTCACTCATTATACAGTGGAGACAGTGGGTCCAAAGAGTAGGGATTTGCCTAAGGTCACAGAGTGACCACAAAGAGACCACAATCTGGGTCTCCTGACTCTTAGTTCAGGGCTCCTCCAATTATACATTATGCCTATTCTTCTCCCATGAATATTAAGAAATTACACTGTATAATAAAAATCTAACAAAGTTTATCTAATACTATTTTGATAACTGTGTCATACAGAGTGAATATTTTAAATAAATTATCTACTTCTTCTGGTAATATAAGTGACATGGTCATTATTGTTAATTGCTGGGAGAGGGGAAAGATACAAAAAAAGAAAAGAAATGTGACCTACTAATCCCACTACCCCAAGACGTTACCACCGGTACATTTTTTTTCCACTTAACACTATGACACACCAGAAATATAAATTTTGAAAGGTTATTTTGAACTTTAATAATTCAGTCCTTGAAAACTGGTACAAAGTCATATTACATTATAATAAACAGAATATAATCAAAGAAATTGGGTACAAAAACCAAAGGTATTAAAATTCATTAAAAGTTTTAGTGACTTCCCTGGTGGTGCAGTGGATAAGAATCCACCTGCCAATGCAGGGGACACAGGTTCGATCCCTGGTCCGGAAAGATCCCACATGCTGCGGAGCAACTAAGCCCATGCACCACAACTATTGAGCCTGCGCTCTAGAGCCTGCGTGCCACAACTACTGAAGCCCGCACGCCTAGAGCCCGTGCTCCTCAACGGGAAGCCCACCGTAATGAGAAGCCCACGCACTGCAAGTAAGAGTAGCCCCCACTCGCCACAACTAGAGAAAGCCCGCACGCAGCAATGAAGACCCAACACAACCAAAAATAAATAAAATTATTTAATAAATAATAATTCATTAAAAATTTTAAATGTTAACTTTTATTCATGCTAGATACATGAGCAAAGATACATCTGTTATATCCTTAGTCTTCCTTTTGGGGGATAGTTCTTGTAAGTCCGGAACATTTGCTGTAATATCAGCATCCACTAAAGAGACACCAACCAAGAGCCAAGGAGCTGTGAACGAATTGTATCCTCTAACCTGGCATCTACAGTCATCTCTCCGGACTGACAATAAAAGACAGGGTGAGACCCAAAAGAATGTGCTATGCCAAAACCACTGGCCAAAAACTTAATCCTAGGACATGATTCATCCACCAGCAAATGGGCTATTGGGAGACCATTTAAAGGCTAGGTTATAAAATTTGCATGAGTCCTTCTCCCCACCCCCCCAGAAAGAGAGAAAAAACATTCACTCAGAACAGGCCCATGGGCTTCCCTGGTGGCACAGTGATTGAGAGTCCGCCTGCCGCTGCAGGGGACACGGGTTTGTGCCCCGGTCTGGGAAGATCCCACATGCTGTGGAGCGGCTGGGCCCGTGAGCCATGGCCACTGGGCCTGCGCCTCCGGAGCCTGTGCTCCGCAACGGGAGAGGCCACAACAGCGAGAGGCCCACGTACCGCAAAAAAAAAAAAAAAAATAACAGGCCCATGTCAGGACTTCCCTCATGGTCCAGTAAGACTCCGCGCTCCCAATGCAAGGGGCCTGGGTTCAATCCCTGGTCAGGAACTAGATAACGCATGCATGCCACAACTAAGAGTCTGCATGCCACAACTAAGAAGTCCGCGTGCCCCAACGAAGATCCCGTGTGCTGCAACTAAGACCTGGTGCAGCCAAAATAAATTAATTAATTTAAAAAAAAAACAGGCCCATGTCGAGATTGGGACTGACATATATACACTACTATATATAAAACAGATAACTAATAAGAACCTGCTGTATAGCACAGGGAACCCTACTCAATACTCTGTAATGGCCTACATGGGAAAAGAATCTACAACAAAAAGGGGGGGGTTATATATATATATGTATAACTGATTCACTTTGCTGTACACCTGAAACTAACACAACACTGTAAATCAACTACATTCCAATAAAAATTAAAAAAAAAAAAACGGCCCATGTCTTTGTGATAAAAGACCCAACCCAAATAACTGATTTAAAATGTAAATCCACGAGGCAAAGATTTTCATGTTGTGTTCACTGTTCTATCTCTAGTACCTAGAACAGTGCCTAGCTCACAGTAGGTGCTCAGAATACTTTTGGAAATACTGAGTCCAGCCTTAAGCATCTCTCTATTTGATGAGTTCCCACTCCAGCAAATAGCTTTAATACTTGCAATGATTTTCTCTAACAACCAGTCTTCTTCACCTTTGTCATCTCTCCTTCGTGATCTTAGAATAAGGTAGTATTGCATCTAAATCATTAGAATGACCCGGAACTTTTAAGACAAGATTTTTTAAAGCACAGGCTGACTTCTACTTTATAGTATACTTGTACATATACTACATCATTTTATTTTAATAAAACCTGGAGAGATTGTATTAGTAGCCCTTTTCAGATAAGGAGACTAAGACCAGGCTCACAGAATATGGACTGAACTTCTGACTTCCTGGGCCATCTTCATCCATAGCACCTCATTTCCTTTTTTACCTTCATCCTCCAACTTAAAAACATATAAATACAGTGTAGAATGTATGGCAGGTACTCACTCAATAAAAGCTTCCTGATGGGGGAACTGCCTCGTTATAATTATAGTATTTTAGAGCCAGAAAGGTCTTTAGAAACTCACTATTTTTTCTAAATAAAGCTTTTTTAGAAAAAAATAATTTAAGCTGCAGATCCCTTTTTTTCAAATAAAACCTTAAATGGAACGCTAATATAGGACTTGTTCTGATTGAAACTCACATCCAGCTCAGCTTTCTCATAATTCTGGGACATCAGCTTCCGAGACACTGTATATTCCAGTCCCTAAAGGAAGAAACTGGCCCACAGAGGTCAAATGACTGCCAAAGGTCACACAGGGAGTCCATTCCATGTCAGAGGAGAACCTCATCCTCTGACACTTTCTGAATTCCTACTATGTGGCTTTTTTCTTGTATACCACGCTAAAGGCAAAACAAATTTACTAGCTGTTTTATTTAGTCCCTCATTCTGAAGCTTAATGTACCTACCAAAGATGACTGGATGTTAAGTGTAAGCTCAGTGATTAAAGGACTGACTTCTGTTTAGACAATGACACAGAAGTTGCTTTACCTTCAGGAGCCAATGTGAAATAAATTACCATCATACACAAATCCAGGTCTGAAGAGGGTAAGAAAGCAGAACCCAGTTACTAAATAAAACCTAGCTACTGATGCCCAATTGTCTGCTTGAAGACTGTAAGATAAGTATATTGACAGCTAGGAAAGCTTCAGGTTTTTGTGTTCCTTCTGCATGTATCAGGTGCTCTCACATTATTTTTTTCAATCCTCAAACAACTCTGTGAAGCAAGTACAAATATTTTACAGATGGCTTATTAAGGCTCAGAGATGTTAAGTAATTTGCTCAGGGTCACGCAGCCAATCAATGGTACTAACAATACTTAAACCTAAGATTCCTAAACTCCAGTGTAGACTGCTTTTCACTAAATAACAGTGCATGCGGACCTCGCTTTAAACTTAAAACAAAGGAGAAATGCAGTATCAAATTTTTTAGAAAAAAATTAAATTGCTTATGGTAGGTTTCTAGGGGATCATTCTTAAGAGCAACAGGAGACCTGCGGGCCCATTTTTCCCTCTGCCTATAATTCGTTGTGTGACCTTGGCCACAGAGTAGGCAGAATGGGACTTAGAACTGGGAATCCCGAGACATCTGGGTTCCTCTTCCAGTTCTGACACGGACTTTCTGTGTGATCTTGCGCAATTACGTTTACAGGCACAGTTAGTTCCACTGAGGAACCAAAGAATTGGAGAGATGGTCGGAAACCCTATCCAGCTGCGGCAGGCATCTGAGCTGTCAGGTGAGAACGCAGGATGCTCACAAATAAAAGGTGAAAGAAAGGTGTTGCTGGTCTCCCTCTCTCAGTCTCCCAGTGTTCAGATAGCAATTCCAAGGTGCAAGGTACCCTGTGTCCTTTGAAGGGGAAATAGCTATACGATCAGATTGGTAAGAGCTCTAAAGGAGAAAAAGTCTGGCAGGAAAATGACTTCGGGATTCCCTCACCTGGGAGGTTACCCGGCCCGGGCCGGAGCAGACACCTGGGGGAGGCCTGGGCCGTGCTGGAGGGGACTCTCCGCGCGATCAGCAGGCTGCAGGGCCACAGCCTCGGAAACCGCCGGAATGGCGGAGCCGGGGCGGCGGCTCCGGTGACCTTCCCGGGCTCCGCGCGCGGCCTGGGCTCCGGACGGGGCAGATGCCGGAGGTGGAACCGGGATGCTGCCCGGGGCAGGAACTGCGCCCCCTGCCTTGACCTTGATGCCGTCCCCGCCCCAGACGCTACCTTCCGAGAGCGAGGCTGCCTACACACCGCACGCGGGCCACGGGGCGAGGCGCACAGGCGGCCAGGACAGGCTTCCTAACTGTCCCCAGCCGGCCGCGCGCCGCCGCCTCCCCATCGGGGTCCGCGCGCCTGCCCCCGCCCAGCACGCGGCCCGCCCGCCAGTCACAAGCCGGCCTGCCAGGCGCTCACCTTGGATATCCACGCGGGCCCGGCCATCGTTTCCACTCTCACCACGGCGACAGCGGCGGCAGTACTGCGCAGCCGCGCAGCCCAGCAGCCCGCGCCGGGAGCCCGCCCCTGGAAGCCCCGCCCCCTGGAAGCCCCGCCCCCACGGACCCGCCTAGGGGATTCTCCGAGCACGCTCCTGGTCCCGGTCCTGGACAACCCGGCTCCGCTGGCCAATCGCCGGGCTAGTCTCGCGGTGACGTGCGGAGCAGCGACCCGGAAGCTGCAGTCAGTGATCTCCGGTAAGAGTCCTTCCTCTCCTCATTCATTCATAGATTCACTGTTCAGATGGGATGTTTGTTCCGCGCCTGCTAGATGCCAGTCACCCTTCTAGATTTGGGGGATTTAGTTTCTCTTACGGAGTTTACAGCCTCAGAGAGGGAGAAAGATCATTTACTCGTTCCACAAATTTTTATTTTTTAATAGCTTTATTGAGGTGTAACTTATATACCTTAAAATTCACTCACTGTGGTGCTTCCCTGGTGGCGCAGTGGTTGAGAGTCCGCCTGCCGATGCAGGGGACACGGGTTCGTGCCCCAGTCCGGGAAGATCCCACATACCGCGGAGCGGCTAGGCCCGTGAGCCATGGCCGCTGAGCCTGCACGTCTGGAGCCTGTGCTCCGCAACAGGAGAGGCCACAACAGTGAGAGGCCCGCGTAGCGCAAAAAAAAAAAAAAAATTCACTCACTGTAATTTCGCGATGATTTTCATTAAATATAAACAGTTTGCACAGCCATCACCACAATCCAGTTTTCGAATCTACGGAAATACTCCTTGTGCCCATTTGCAGTCAATCCCAGCTCCAATCCCAGGTCCCAGCAACTACTGATCTGCTTTCTGTCTTTAAAGCTCTACAAATATTTCTGAGTGCCAACTAGATACCAGACACTGTTCTAAGTGCTGGGTTTTACAATCCAGTAGAAAAGACAGGCACCAATCAAGTATCACACAAATATGTAAATTAAAACTGTGATAAGTGTCAGGAAGGGAAAGTGCAAGGAGCAATGAGAAGGTAAAATCAGGGGACCTGATTCAAATCTAACAGAGAGGCCAGAAGAAGGCCTTTCTGAGGAAATAACACCCATACTCCCCTTCCTCCTCATCCTCTCCTCAGCAACCAGAGTCCTGAAGCTCTACTGATCACAGGTCCCCTAGTTGGGTGCCGGGGTGATTTAGACTAAGTCTCCCCCCACCCCACCCTGGAAGAGGTTGTTTCCAGAGAAGAGCTACCCATCTACCCAGAAAGGTGGTGAATTAGGTGCAGAAGTGATGCCAGTGACTTTCATGAGATAATAAAGTACAGCTAAGTCTGTGGCCTCATCAGGATACAGGGATCTCATCAATCTCTTCTCCTTGGCCTTTCCTCTCATCAGGCCCTGGCAGTCCCACCCAGGGGTGTTCTCCCCAGTCCCCCTCCACTCCATCCCCACTGCCACCCCTGCCCACCTGCAGGACTGACCATCTGATGCCCAGACAACCCAGTCCTTTCTCCACACAATCCTCTCCTTCACTCACAGCTCTGACCAGGGCCCATCCAGGCCCTAAAACCTCCTGGCTCTCTCTTGCATTCATCTCTCACCACTGTCTTTTTCAGCCATATTTCCTGTCACTCCTTCCAGCCCCAAAGTCCTGGAGTGCCAGCCAAGCAGGGCTCCTGGCCAGCCCCCAAATGCTTCCCATATTTTACCCACCCTATGCTCATGCCATTCCCTCTGCCAGAATGCCCTTTTGCACCATTTCCACCTGTTGAAATTCCAGCCACTTGTCAAGACTCAGCTCAGATGTTGGTTCCTTTGGGAAGCCCCCCCAGACTCACCCACGTGTTCCTTCTCCCTACTCAGAGCCCCCTAGCACTTGGTTCCCACCTCTCCCATGAACCTCATCACATTCTACCCTGCTGTGTACCACTGAGATCCTCCTCAAGCCCAGAGACCATCTGTTATGTCTTTGTGTCTGGAATATAGACTCTGAGAGTACTTGCTGTTCAGTGATTACAAAACAAATGCGAAATGACTTTCTCCAAGAGGTCCATTTAATTCACAACAGCTCTATGGGGAAACTGAGGTACAGCTAGTAAGTGATGATGCCGACATTGTACTAGGATGCCTCCTAATTACTATGGCAGTTCTCCTAACTGCTAAGCTTCCCCTGGGGAGGGGGGTCATTCAACTCAACAAAGGCTTCCTAAGCGGAGTCCCTCTCAGGTGCACTGTGAGGACAAGGAAATGAATAAGCCCCAGCCCTGCCCTCGGAGCCTAGTGAGGGAGAAACACAGAAGAAATTCAGACAGTGACAGGTGCTCTAACAGTTTGGGGGTGGGGGGGCTGGGCAGGAGAGGGGTGTTGATTAGGGAAGATTCCACTATGGAGATGGCATTTGAATCAGTCCTTGAAGAAGTCAAAGAGGTCAGCAGCCTAAGATGGGGTGATAAGGAGGGACCAAGGCCAGCAAAGATTTTGAGGCAGAAAAGTGTCAAATTCTCAGAAGCTCGGGTTCTCAGGACTGAAAGGACCTCAGAGGTTTCCCAGTCTAACTCCCATAACAAGGTGCTTCCTGACTCTGGAGCAGCTGGAGGGATGCCGGGAAGACAGAAGCTACCTCCCCCTCAGCTGGGACCTGTTCCCTGAGTCCAGAACTGCCAGCCGCTACTCCTCATACATGTTCCAGAGTTCCTCCAACATGCAGGTCACTCTCCTCTGGACAAGCCCCTTTGTCCTGTCCCTTGCACTTTGTAGTGCCAGAGATCCCATCAGCGAGGTATGTTTGAACTAGACGGTGGGAAAACTTTGCCACTCAAGAGAAGGATCTAGAAGGTGTGCCCTTATTTGTGACTACAGCACTACACAATCCAGGTGTGCTTCACTCTAAGAAATGTTTTTGTAATCAACATGGCAATTTTTAAATCAATCAGTCAGCAAAATAGGAATATAATTATTCACATACCAAAGGCTTTTAAAAAATTTTTTACAAAAGGAACACAAATTTATTTACACAGAATTTCCCTAGTTTATTTTCCTAACTATTAAGACTTTAGTAAATAAATGGGCAAAGGACCTGAATAATCAGTTCACAGTCAAAGAAACACAAATAAACTTTTTAAATGTCCAACCTTAACCATAATCAAGTACATGCAAAAATATTTTAAATTTGAAGCTTTTACCCCTTTTATTAGAAAGTGTAAATAAAATGCTAATGTCCTCTACTGTCTAATTTATGGTGAAACTTCCACACTCTAAGTTTTGGCTGGCCTTATAAACTGCCACAGTCTCTGTGGAAAACAGTTTAGCAATGTGCCTCAAGAGCTATTAAGTGTTTTTACTCTTTCACTTAGTAAATCCATTCCTGAGAATCAATCCCTTGAGAAATCTCCTAAGAAAGATCCACAGAGACAAAGCCATCAGCACAAAGATATTCATTATAGGATTATCTATAATTTTTAAAATTAAAACAGAAACAGTCTAGATAATTACAAGGAAATGGTTATGTAATTTAGGGTAAATGAATTGAATGGAACACCACACAGCCCTCAAAAGTGATCATTATGAACACTCTTTAGGGTCTCGGTGTCTATGGTTTAGTGTTCAGGAAAAAAAATATCAAATTTAAAATGTTTGCTCTGCTATAACTTCTTGCTATACGTGAGCAGAGACTAGCAGGGAAACTACTTCCTCCCACAGTCTTCCCTCGCTCGATAAAATCCAGCTGCAATCTCCCAGTTGCTCAGACCACAAGACTTGAAGGTGAGCTCTATTTTCCAGATAGATCCAGAATTGGACACTTCTTCCCACCTCTACTGCTCCCATACTGGTCCAAGCCAAAATCATCTCTTGCCTGAATCAACGCAGTAGCCTCCAAACCCATCTCCCTGCTTCCACCCTTGCCTTCTTACAGTCCATCTCCTGCCTTAGGGATTCTGTTAAAACATAAGACAAATACATCCTCCACTGGCTCAAAATAGCCAGTGTTGTCTCGTCTCCATCCACGTAAAAGCCGACACTCTGACAGTGGCCCACAAGGCCCTACACAGTCTGGTCTTACTACTGATGCCAACAGCTCAGCCTCTGTTCACTGGTGCCAAATCGAATCTCAGAGACAGAGTTTTGGGTGAAGTAGAAAAGAATATCTGTATTGGTTTGCCAGGCAAAGGGCAACACAGCATGTTCCTGCCCTTGAAAACTGTGTCCCAACCTGGGAAGATTTGGTGAGGAGTTTTATAAGCAATGGTTCAAGGGTGGGGTAGCTGATAAGATTAGGGTGTGTGCAGGGCCTGCATTCCTTTAATCTGGTCTCAGGTAATTTTTTTTTTTTTTGGCCATGCAGCATGCGGGATCTTAGTTCCCCAACCAGGGATCAACCCCACGCCCCCCGCAGTAGAAGCCTGGAGTCTTAACCACTGGACCACCGGAGAAGTCCCTCGGGTGATCTTTTGATGAGTTTCTCTGGTTCCTTTACTCTGGGCTCAGGTGGTCTTCTCTGGTGTGAAGAATGCTGACATCTTCCATTTGTTGTGTTTTAGTCCTATGAAGAGCTCAAACATGTTGTTGTGTGTATCCCTTGAGGCAGAACCAGGACCTGCCCCAAGGCTGCACTATTGTTTCTTGGCTCCTCCTCCCTTGTCACTGCATCCCCTTCCTTCCCTGATTAGCAACTGTCTGAATCTGCCCTTTGGAACTCAGGGAAGGTCATGGAGGCTGGAGTCTGTTCCCTACAAACAAGCAACGGGGGACGCAGAAAGTCTTCCGTGCCCAGGAGCCCCACAGGGTCCTGCTCAGTTTCACTGCCCCCTCTCTTTTCTCATCTCCCACCACTTTCCCCTTCATCACTCTCTTTTAGATACGTGCCTCCTTGCTGTTCTTTGATCAGACCACACTTTGTCCCAGCTCAGGGCCTTTGCACTTGCTGTTCCCGGTGCCTGGAATGCTCTTCCTCATGGCTTGCTCCCTTGGCTACTCCTCATCCCCCTACCACCCCAGACCCTGGCAACCACCAATCTACTTTATGTCTCTATGTCTTTGCCTACACTGGGCATTTCATATAAATGGAATCATACAATTTGTGCTCTCTTGTGATTGGCTTCTTTCACTTAGAAATTAAATAATGTTTTCAAGATTTATCCATGTGTATTGGAAAAACCTTGGTTCTTTTCCTCCTGTGTCTTCCCTAACTCTTACACTACTGCCACACTCACAACACTTCTGACACTTCCAGTCACCAAATGTGTGTGGGAGGGTGTTCCCCACCAAGCAATTCTCTGTGACACCAGCTGGGTGTCCTACAATTTAACTCAATTCTGACACTATATACCTCGAGACAGTGTCAGATCCCACAAGTTAAGGGCTCAGTCCTACAAGATTGCTCCCACCCCACTTCAGATGACAGTCGAAAGTCCAGGTTGTCACCTGTGCTTCTGACCCATGGGCTTTAAATGTGAAGCTGCTATGACCTTCTCCTCAGGTTTGATTAATTTGCTGGAGTGGCTTCACAGAACTCTGGAATATATTTACATGCATCTACTAGTTTATTAAAGGATATGATAAAGGGTACAGATGAACAGCCAGATGAAGAGACACATAGGGTGAGGTCTGGGAGGGTCCCGAGCACAGGAGCTTCTGTCCCTGTGGATTTGGAGTGCATTATCCTCCCAGTACACAGATGTGTTCACCAACCTGGAAACTCTGTGAACCCCACACTTTCAGGATTTGTATGGAGGCGTCATCACATAGGCATGATGGATCATTAATTCCATTTCCAGCCCTTCTCTCTTCCCGAGAGAATGGGGAGCAGGGCTGAAAATTCCAGTCTCTAATCATGGTGCCAAAATACAAAATTCAACTGGGGAAATTTGAAAATCTATTTGACTCTATTCAATGAATCAGGCAGCATCCCATCTAGGAAATAGAAAGTACAGGTGTGTGTCTCCTCCACAAGAGGAGACACACACCTGTACTGTGAGCCTCTCAGCCCCTGCTGATCTGTCCATCCCACACAGAGCCACTCACAATGCTTACTGACCAAACAGATGAACTGACTGACACGTTGACTGTACTTCCCACTCTTCAGTGGCATTTGGAGAGCAATTCTGCACAGCCACTGCCCCTCGAAGTTCCAGGGCTTGCCAAGCTTGTACATTGAAAACTGAACTCATCACCCTCCCCACTAAACTTCCCTCCCTCCTCTGTTCCCCATCTCAGCCAAGGGGTCACCCTCAACCCCTTCATCATTCAGAAAAGGTTCTCTGTGCAGCTACTGTATTCCAGGCCTGTGCTAGGCACAAGGGAGGAAGCGGTGACACAGGGGAGGTGAAGTCCCTGCCCTCTAAGGCTTCAGCGTGGTTCTCAACACTGTCAGCTAGGATCCCCCCACGCCCTTTAATAAATATTTTGAATATCCTCCGCTTTAAATTCATGGATATTATAACCTACTTATACATGTAATGAAAAGACAAAATCAATATAATATAATGAATATAAAAGGGAAATAAAAGGAGCATTAGAATAAAATGTGTTTCAATCTGTAAATGCTTAGGCCTAATTCACCAGAGACGTAATAAAGCAGTCACGTGCTTGCACCTACTTAGGACAAAGAAATCTGGATTTAAGGGATGTAAGACGATATTCAGGCAATACTTTATTTTTGGCATTTGAAAGTAAGAGCTTCAAAAGTAGAGTTTTGGGCTTCCCTGGTGGCGCAGTGGTTGAGAGTCCGCCTGCCGATGCAGGGGACACGGGTTCGTGCCCCGGTCCGGGAAGCGGCTAGGCCCGTGAGCCATGGCCGCTGAGCCTGCGCGTCCGGAGCCTGTGCTCCGCAACGGGAGAGGCCACAGCAGTGAGAGGCCCGCGTACCGGAAAAAAAAAAAAAAAGTAGAGTTTTATATACCATGAAACACAGCGACCGCGACATCAGCAAATGCAGATGGATCCAGGTGTGTCGTATGGGGACTCATCCCATGGTCAAGCAAAATCCTCAAACAATTAGATTTGCCAGCAGGTATCTGGGTGAATTTCTTCTTTCTCTATCATGAGTCATGTTGCCATCACAGGTGTGATTTTCCAAAATGGTGATAAGTCCTTGCTAAAGCTCTTGAGCAAAGCAAAACTTGTTCTTCCCTTGATTTACACAGTAGTTGCGTTCCTGGAAAAGTCAGCATATGTTAAAACCATGCCAAAAAAAATTGAGTTTATTTGTAAAATTACTAGTTTCCAAGCTCGCTTAATTACAGGGTGTGTTACCTACAGGAGCATTTGGTTGGACTTCTTAAAGTCCTGTGGGACAAGAAACATTCTCCGCTGGGCAGGACTGTCGCTACATTGCAGGAGAGCCAGCATCCCCAGCCCCCTGTCCGCCACATGGAAATAGCACCCTCCTGTCACTGCATCCACTGAAATATCCCATACAGTTCAAAGCATTCCTTGAGAAGCATTATCCCTTCCATGAAGAACATTGGTCTAGAGGGTCAATATTCAAACTGTTGATCCCAACCCAGTGTAACATGTGCGGCAATACAGATTCCAGAGTCTGTGGGTGCTCCAAACCTGGGGTATCTCAGGAACTGGGGGTTCAAAGTGGACAGATCACTATAAACAGACAAGACCTAAGGGAGGCCAATTTTGCAGACAGAAAGAAGGGAAGGCAAAGGGGTGCCAGGCAGAAGGGACACCATAAGCCAAGGCCTGGAGATGAATGACAATCCATGAGGTATGTGGGAAATGCAAGGGTTAGAGCCCAAAGGGCCAGGTGGTGAGAGGCTGGAGGAAGAGGCAGGGTCCAGACCCTCCCACGCCTATCACAGGAAGCAGCATGGACACTGTCCTGGGAGGTAATGGGGAGCCATCTCACATACGATGCATTTACTCGTAAGTGCATTATTTTTTTAAGGGACTCTGCTCAAAAGATTTGTACCCCTGAGGCCTGTTTTGGGAATAGTATCTTACTTCTCCAGAAGTAAAGCCTGGAAATGCAAACCAGGGATGTTGATTGAATCAAATTGACCTGATCTATTCCTATTTGCTTACACGGTGGGGCCTGGCTTTGCTCGATCTGCCCAAGTCTATAGGTTAAGTTCAGAGAAGCTACATAAACAGTGACAAGCCTTCCCTGAAAGCAGATCATGACTCCCAGCACAGCCCTTCCCCTAGAGAAATCCAGCCTGTGGGCTGCACAGTTAATGGCATGGGCTTTTGAAAGCCAATTCCCACAGTCCCCACGGTGGACAGAGGAGCTGAAAGGAACGATCCCCAGGCAAACCTGGTCCCCAGTCTCACCCCACAGAGGGTTCTGAAGATTTTATGATTAATATGACACCTTATAACATCTTAAAAAATGCTGGAGCAAGCAGAAGCTAACATATTGGCAAAACACCTGTTGAATCCCCCATTTTTCTGGATTAATCAAAAAGATGCAGGGAAATGAACTAAATCAGAATCCTCCCTACACAGACTTCAAAATAATCCTCCAAACACAGAAATGAATATTCAATAATTCAGGGCCTGCCTTTGAGGAATGCACACGCAGCTGGGGAGCTATACAGATAGTTCTAGGAGACAGTTTGTGTTAGGGTGATGGGGCTTGGCGGGGGGTGAGGTGTTCCCAGACAGATTCCTTTGTTCTTTTTGTGTAAATCATGATCCCAGGGCCTCTTTATGGTCACAAAACCCCCCAGCTCACCAGGGCTCTCCAAGAGGTCTTCCAGAACCATCTTTCTGTGTGATTTAGCCCTCCTCCCAGTGACGGTGAAAGCCACCTGACTTCAAAAAGTATGGAATCTAAGGCATTTGAGCATCATTTTTACCCCACAGGCAACACCCTCGCCTCCCTCTCTGATGCTGAAAGCTTGGAAGGGACCATAAGGTTTATTTCACAGCTGAAGAAATTGATGCTCGGAGAGGGACAATGACTTGCCCAAGGTCACAGTGAGCAAGCAGGGATTGGAAACCCAAGCCCAGGCTTACCACTTACATGCAAGACCTCACGTAAATATGTTTATGAAAGTCCTCCTCCCCAGGGCAGTGACTAATCAAACCGTCTCTAAGAGGGAGTTGTTCATACACTCACAAAATGAATGTTCTAGGCCCACGTTCAGTGCTGAAGCCACTGACCATGTGTGGCTATTAAGCACTTGAAATGTGGCAAGTTCAAACTGAGAAGGGTGTGAAATGCACACCTGATTCCAAAGGCTTAGACTGAACAAAAGAATGTAAAGTATCTCCTTAGTAATTTGTTATATTGATTACTTGTTGAAATAACAATGTCTTAGATATATCTGGTTAAATAAAAATATTATTAAAATGAACTTCATCTGTTTCCTCCTTCTTTTTTCACCTTTTTTGGCTACTAGAAAGTTTAACATTACGTACATGGATCGCACTCTATTTCCATTGGACAGAGCTTCTACAGGCATTGAGGATATAGCAGAGCACAGAACAGACAAAAATCATGCCCTCCTGGAGTTTATCCCCTGAGGGAGGAGAGAGACAACAAATAAATAAGTGAAATAAGTGCTATAGAAAAATAAAACAGGGAAGTGGGGGAGGGGGTAGAGAAGGGAGGAGGGGTTGACATTTAAAATAGGATGATCAAGAAAGGCTTTATTTACATTAGCCTTCAGGAAAATGCAAATCAAAACCATGAGATACCACTTCATCACCCCCCTCTAGGATGTCTGTAATCACAAAGACTGGTAACAACAAGTGTTGGAGAAGATGTGGGAAATTGGAATCCCGATAACACTGCTGGTGGGAATGTAAAATGGTGCAGCCACTTTGGAAAACAGTCTGGCATTTTCTCAGAAGGTTCAACAGAGTTACCATATGACCCAGCAATTCCCTCCTAGGTATCTACCCAAGAGAAATGAAAACATATGTCCACACAAAAACTTGTACATGCATGTTCATAGGAGCATTATTCCTAATAACCAAAAAGTGAAACAGCCCAAATGTCCACTAATTGATGAGTGGATAAATAAATTGTAGTATCTCCATACAATGGAATATTATTCAACCCTAAAAAGGAATGAGGTACAGAAACATGCTACAACATGGATGAATCTTGAAAACATTAAGCTTAGTGAAGGAATTCAATCACAATAGAGCATATGTCTGATTCCACTTAATGGAATTCTAATTCCTTGAAATGTCCATAATAAGCAAATACATGGAGACAGAAAGTAGATTGGTGGGAGGGTTGAGCAAACTGGGGAGAAATGGGGAGTGCCTGCTAATAGGTCTGGGGTTTCTGCTTGGAGTGAAGAAAAATGTTCTGTAACTGATCATGGTGAAGGTTGCACAACTCTGTAAATACGCTAAAACCCACTGAATTGTACATTGAATTGTAATGCGTGAATTGCATGGCATATGAATTATATTAATAAAACTGTTATTAAAAAAAAGAAAACAAAGACTTCACTGAGAAGTGATATTTGAGCAGACATTTGAGTGAATTAATTGGCTATTTGCGGGAAGGACATTCCAGGCAGAGGAAACAGCAAGTGCAAAGGCCCTGAGGAAAGAGCAGGCTTTTTCAAGGAACAGGCTAGAGCAGAATGAGAGGGAGAGAAGAAGGAGTTGAGTCAGAGGGATGGGGCAGCAGATCATTTAGGGTCTTCCAAGCCATGGGAAGGACTTTGGCTTCTCTGCTGAATAAGATAAGCCACTGGTGGCTTTAGAGCAAAGAGGGATCAGTGTGGCTGCTGTGTTGAGAATAGCCTTCAGGGGTCATTTGCAGAAACAATGAGAAAGCTGTTATATTGTCTGAACATTTCAGTTGAACTAACATGATGTATATGTGTGTGTTATTGGTTTGAACCCCCTAGAACAGGGAGGGGTTGGCAAATTGCAACCCGGGGGTCAAATCTGGCCCACCATCTATTTTTGGACAGCCTGTGAACTAAGAATTGCTTTTACATTTTTTTAAAATCAGAAGAATAATACTTTGTGAGACATGAAAATCATATGAAATTCAAATTTCAGTGTCCATAAGTAAAGTTTTACTGGAACACTTCCAGGCCCATTTGTGTGTATGGATGCTTTCACAGCAGAGGTGAGTAGATGCAACAGGGACAAGTCCTGAAAAATGATATATTTGAAAACAAAAAATATTTAGTGAGAAGAGTGGCATTGTTTTACAGTCAGCCCTCCTCTGCGGAACCCGTGGATATGGAGGGCCGACTATAGGACTCAGATTTTGGTATGAGGGCAGGTCCTGGAAGCAATCTTCCACAATCCTGAGAAACCACTGTACATGTTTATAAATATCTTTAAAGTCTGGCTTGGACTTCCCTGGTGGTGCAGTGGTTAAGAATCCGCCTGCCAATGCAGGGGACATGGGTTTGAGCCCTGCTCCGGGAAGATCCCACATGCCACAGAGCAACTAAGCCTATGCGCCACAACTACTGAGCCTGTGCTCTAGAGCCCGTGAGTCACAACTACTGAGCCCATGTGCCACAACTACTGAAGCCCACGCGCCTAGAGCCTGTGCTCCGCAACAAGAGAAGCTGCCTCAATGAGAAGCCTGCGCACCGCAACGAAGAGTATCCCCCGCTCCCTGCAACTGGAGAGAGCCCGTGCGCAGCAACGAAGACCCAATGCAGCCAAAAAATAAATTAATTAATTTAAAAAAAAAGAAAAGTTACTTATAAGTATTTTTTTAAAAAGTCTGGCTTAATAGAAGACAGCTGCATTCTCATATCTGATTCTTCCTTCAACCTGTGGCAATACTACACATGTAACTTCTGGAAAACTCCCCTCTGTGCTTGGGAGAAAATGAGAGTGAAAAACGAAAATAATGTCCTAGTATTATTATGAAAATAATAATAGTGCTGATCTCACAGACCCTCTGAAAAGGTCCCAGGGACCACACTTTGAGAGCTGCTCCCGTGGAGGCAGCAGGGACTTTACCCGGAAGCCACACTCCAGAGGCACTTCTGCAAGTGCTTCAATTGTCTTAATGCCATTTCAGCAGAGGGTCTGTTCATTAGCAACCTGATGGCCAAGATAATTGTCCATCAGTCAAACAGGCAGTGTTCCAGATGTGCGATGTGCTGTCCATGTGCCTCTGCTCTTGCACCGCAAGGCATAAGAATCTAGTGAGCTCCAATGGGCTCTAGGTCTTAGGAATCCGTCTGGTCTGGGGTTCAAGCTGCTGAGTGAGGATGCCATCGCCTGACCCTGAATTGAAGCTTGTTCCTCAAATATTGTTGCTTCTGCCTTGGACTTAATCTTTTCAAGAAGGAAGCTTTTTGGAACACCCAGGACATATATCTGGGCCTTCATTGAGCTCACAGAGGAGGTCATATAACTCGAGGACCTGCTTGCTAATCAGTGATGGTCCGTGGCACAGAATTCAGGCTAAAACTGGCTTGCATTGCCTCAGCGCCCCCTGCTAGTAGCAAGGTACGCTCATCTACCACTCATTACTGGAGATTACTGAGATCTATGGCAACACTGAACCCAGTTGCGATGAACTGGCTTAGTCGTGTCGTGATGTAATCTACCACAGTAATCCAGGAGAGAGGTGAGGGCGGCTTGGACCACAAGGTAGTGATAGAGTGCTACAGAGTGGTTGGATTCTAGACATAACAGGCTGTGCTAATGAACCAAGTGTGGAGTGTGAGGAAAAGAGAGGAATCGAGGATGCCTCCAAGGATTTTAAAGGCACTTGAAAGGATGGATGGGGCAGCCTGCAGGAGAAACAGGTTTGTGGGGGAGACTGACCCCTCCCCCCCCTCAACAGGACAGTCACCATCAGGTTGGGGTCTCATTCTAGGCCATCTGGGAACTTCCCACATCCAGAGTAGCTTCTGGGGAAGGGTCTAGAACAGGTCAAAGGAGGTGGTTCATGAAGGGAGAAGGTGGGTTCATTCTGTTTGCTCTGTATGAAAGGGCTTGGTCAGAAATTCCCTGGTGGTCCAGTGGTTAGGACTCTGTGCTTCCACTGCAGGGGGTAACAGGTTCAATCCCTGGTCCAGGAACTAAGATCCTGCATGCCGTGCAATGCGGCCACAAAAAAAAAAAAAAAAAAAAGAAAGGGCTTGGTCACTCAGTCCTCCAGGAGGAAAATCTATTCCAAGTCAGAACATTTGGGGAGCTACTTGAATCAATGTGTAAACAGGTCCAGAAAATGTATTCTTTTAAAGAATGTTGATTCAATATTTACTAAGACCTTGTCCTAGAGCCTGGGGATAGAACCAATTAAAACGTGGTGCCAGCTCTTGAATCTTAGTATTCAAGAGGAAATAATTTCCCTCCTTCAAATAAGATAGCCCCAGGCTATGTATTCATTCATCCACCAAATATTCATGAAGACTCTACTATATGCAAAGTGCTGGAGATACAGGAAAGTTACAAGACAAGCTGTTCAGCGCTAGAATATAGGCCAGATTTAAAAAAGGGGTTGTGAGGTGTCTTGTGTGTATGCGATGAGGTTGACCAAGGAACAGCTCACAGAACATAAACAGCAGCTATATCAGGGGAGCGGCCAAGATAAGTGCTCTCTAAGCAAAGATAAGACTTCAGGAGGAATGAGGTTTAAATTGCCCCTAAGATAGAGAAGACTCAGATGAGCCAAGATAGCTAGCAGGTCCTACTAGGAGGTGGTGTGAAGCTGATATAAAGTTAGAGGTAGGTTAGCAAAAGATTTGAGTGTAGGACAAGAGAGTGACTCACTGGGCACATGGGGCTGCTAGAGGGAAGATTTACTGTAGATATTCCCGCCCAGGCCTTGGGCCCAGAACACCTTATGTCTGCCATCAAGATCCACTTAGATTCTAAGTCCTAGACTAACAACTTGCAGATCAATGACATTTCAACACAAAGAATAGCTAGTCAATGAGGAAGGACCTTGAAAAGAAGGAAAGAAATCAATGTTTTATTATATTTACCGACACTTTAACTCCTATCAAGTTTACTCCTTGGGCATTTTGTAGTATTTATCCCTCCTGTTTTTCTTCCAAATTTTGCAAAGTGCCAGGAATCCCCAAACTACCCCTTGTTGCTACCTTCTGATATTACATCATTTACAAAGACTGCAACTGCCTAGGAGTTGGCCCCCTTTAAACAGCGGTAACCATATGTTCCCCTGCCCCTAGACAGTGTGATCAAGACAGCCAGGACCGGCCTTCCCTGCTGGCGCAGTGGTTGAGAGTCTGCCTGCCGATGCAGAGGACACGGGTTCGTGCCCCGGTCCGGGAAGATCCCACATGCCGTGGAGCGGCTGGGCCCGTGAGCCGTGGCCGCTGAGCCTGCGCGTCTGGAGCCTGTGCTCCGCAATGGGAGAGGCCACAGCAGTGAGAGGCCTGCGTACAGCAAAAAAAAAACAAGACAGCCAGGACCCAGATTTAAATCACCAGCTGCATGCCCTTGGGCAAGTCACCTTTTCTGAGATTATTTCTTCATCTGTGAAATGTGATAATAATGCCAAACTCTACAGACTTAAGAGGTGTTCATGGAATAATCATATTCAGTAAATGTAAAGCATCCAACACAATCCTGGGCGCAGAGTAGGTAATCAACGCTTCTTTCTTTTCCCTCTGTCCACTCTCCCCTCAACAAACACATACACTGTCTTTTTCACACCCAACAGCTGGAAGCAGCAGAAGCACGATTTGGAATCAGAGAAGGAGGTGAGAGTCACGCTTTGCCCCTTCCCAGCTGGATGGCATTGGGCAGGTCACTTTGCCTCTCTGAGCTGGGGGTTTCTCATCTGTAACTTGTATGCCATGCCCTCTTCACAGCATTGTTGTAATAGCTCGAGAGAGAGAGGCCCTCACTTAGGGCAATGGCAATAGCTATCACAAAGGATTTGTTAAGGGAATACTCTAGCCAGGTTGGTTGCTTCTATTCATCACCTGTGAGAGGAGGGACTCCCAGAACTGAAAACACAGTCCTCTTTGTAGAAGTTCTGGCTTTTCTGCCAGGAATACCTGGCATACAAATGAGTAGCATGTTAGCAACTGTAAAGGAATGTAACAGAGCAGGATATGAGGACACAGAGTTCTGGCCAATTCACAGGCAATGGGGAATCTAAGATGTTTGTTAATAGTGATTGTGTGGTTTGGAGAAGGTTTCAGTTTCCCCAACTCTAATAATGGGAGAAAGAAGAATTGCAGATGGAATCTTATAAAGGCCTGTCTCTGCTCTAAAATTCCACATTCTCTGAATCTGCCTTCTTTCCCACAGCTGTCCGCTATAAATGTCCAATATAAATGAAGGATGGTGAGGCGGTCTCTGAAGGCTGGTCAGCAATCCCCTGGGCTTCTGAATTGTTTCCTGCCCGTCTGATAGCAATTGATTATGCCTCTGATGACTCTTGCAATATCATCAGGGAGGCTTGTCTGTTTAGCTGATGGCTGCTATTCTCACCAGAAGGTGGCAAAATAATGTCGGAAAACCCCAACCAGGAACCTCAGGTATAAAAGGAAAATGTAAAAACACCAGGGATCATCTGCCAAACTTGGACCCCTGCTCCTCTTGGAACCCCCAACCTTCAGCCGAAGCAACGATTCTCAAAGCATGGTCCTGGTTCCAGCAGCATCAGCATCACCTGGGAACCTGTTGGCCCCCCCACATGCTTGGCCACCCAGACTTAAACCGGAAGCTCTGGGGGTGGAGCCTACCCAGTGATTCTGATGCACTGCTCTCAGTGGTTAAAGAAACAAATCACCTATTTTAAAGCATAAAGTCTTGGTCTTCTCATCAGAGTCCAGGCGTGAGCTGAGCCAGTGCTGGAGTCCAGCTCAGGTTCTGCTACCTCCCCGCTGTGGAACTCTGGGCAAGTTAGTAAACCACCCTTAGCCTCAGTTTCTTCACCTGTAAAATGGAGGTAATACCTATAGCATCAGCGGTCCTGGGGTGATAAATAACAAATGTGTGAGCTGGACCCTTCAAAGGTAGTTAGCGGTGGCTCCATTTGCTGCAATGGATGGCATCTGTTTAAAAGCCCCGCAAAACTTCCTGGCATTTGTCACAGTAAGTCTCTAGACACAGTAAGTCTTTTAAATCCTCTCAAGTCTCACGTATCCAAGGGCTCAAAGAAAGGCAAGCAAGTCCCGTCCTCCTCCCTGAGGGACCCAGAGGGTCTGAGATACTCTGACCAGGCCGTGGTCAAAGGCCAGATCAGCCTCCCCGGGCCTGGCCCGGGAGGGGCCTTAGAGGTCATCTCGATTGACCCCCTGCTTTTCCGCGGAAGAGCGGGGCCCAAGGTCGCGCGGTGAGACGCTGGCAGAGCTGGGTCCCAGGCTGGATCCCCGCACTCACAGTTGAGGGCTCTCCCCCTGCTCCTCACTGACGCCCCGCGCCCCAGCTCAAGGGGAGCCAAGATCACCCAGTCGCCCCCACTGCACCCCTCGAATGGATCTGCCCAGGCCCCGCACCCTCAGCCCCGCGCCACCTGGGCTCCCGGCGGCCGGAAGTTCCTGGGTCCATCCAGCCGACGCGGGCGCGGGCGCCAGACGGGCCAGGCAGCGCCTCCCGCGGCCAGGCCGCCCCCTGGCGGGCCCGGGGCGCTCGGCAGCTGGGAGCCGGGTGCCCGCCCTCTCCCCGCCGTGGGGCGGAGTCGCCACGCTTGGGGTCCGTTCCCCTCCTCCCAGGCTCCCGCCCCGTCCCCGCCGGGTGGGCTGCGGGCGCGGCGCCTTGAGGCCGGGTGGCGGGTCCGGCGGCCGTCGGAAGCTGCCCGCCGAGGGGCTGACGAGGGCTGCGGGCGCGGGGCTCCGGCGGCCGCTGATGGGAGGCGGCCTCCAGGAGAGCAAGCGACGGCGCCGCAGCCACCATGGGGAACAAGCAGACCATCTTCACCGAAGAGCAGCTGGACAACTACCAGGTGAGCCCGCCGCCCGGCCCCCGAAGCGGCGCCCCTCGGCTCCTCCCTTCTTTTTCCCGTCGCTTGCCGAGGCCTTCCGACAGCCGTTTCACCGGGTTCAAACCTTGCTTCTGCTTTCAGCTCGACGCTTGACCTTGGGCTGGTGACTTCTCCGAGCCTCAGTTTACCTACCCGAGGAATGAGAGCGCTTTCCACTTAAAAGATTCTCGCAGGCGTCCCTCTTTCCAGCTTCCTCCCTCCTCTCTCTCTCATTCAGACTTCTTGCTCTTGGCCCCAGGCTGGACCCAAACCCTTCCCCGACTACTCCTCCCTTCGCCCACCTTGGCGCAGAGATGGAGTCCTTAAAAGTAGGCTGGACGGAGGACCCTCCCACCCCCACTACCCCCGAAAACCTGGGAAGCAGCCCAGGAGAGTGAGTCTTTGTAAAGTAGAAATTAGCTGTTAGCTGGGTAGGGAGTGAAGTGCATCAGCACCCCAGTTCCATTCTAGGTTGGGGTCTCTCCATATGGCCCCAGTATGGAAATAATTGGAGCAAGAAGGCAAGCCAGGTACCAGTCTTACATGGTCACCTCTCCAAGCTTCCTAAGGCCCCCAGCAGCCACCCCCTTAGACCCTCCTGAGTTCCTCTGCCTCCAGAGCCCGGGAGCTGTCCAGATCAGATCCCAATGCCCTCCCACTCATGTACAAACTTTTCTGTGGTTGCAGGATGGAGGAGCCCAGCCTCCTGGCTTGCCCAGAGCCCTGGCCAGCCTGCCCAGGCCCCTTCCCTGCCCTGCACACTGCAGCTGCCCCAGAACTATCCGCGTTCCCTTGACACGCCGGGCTCTTTCCTCCCTCTCTTTGCCCGTGCTCGGGGATGCCGCTCCCGGGTCTCCAAATGATTTCACTTACCCTCCCAGGCCCAACTCTGATGCTTCTTTCCTGACTCTGCCAGGCAGAGGGGGCTGGACTGTGTTGTGGCCTGTGTGGAGTGTGCTTGGGGGAGATGAACACCAGCAGGATCTCCACAGCTGCCTGTTGCCTTCGTGAATATTTATTTTGGAATTGAGCTTGAAGTGTGGGTCCTCTGATGTGGGCACAAGTAAAATAAAGGCCCTTTTCCTCCTGGAAGTGCTGGTTGTCAATAACACTGCTTTCTCAGGGCCTCACGTGGAGGCGCCTTCTGTGTACCCAGCGCTATAATGGAGGCTCTCTATGCATCAACTCATTTGATCATCACAGGGAGGTGGGTTATTTAGCCCCATTTTACAGTAGAGTAAACAAAGGCTGAGGAGGCCTTCGGTGCCCTGCACAGTGAAGGTTCACACAAGAATTTGAATTGTGAATCCAAGACTCACTCCTTTCGTTGCGGCTGGGGGCTGTGTGTGCTCTATGTCCTCAAGGCCCTCACTGTCTGCGGAGACAGCCCCTCGCCTCCAGTGGGAGGCAGGCGGTGAGTGTGCTCTAGGGGAGGGCACTAGGGGGCAGTGGGAGACCTGGAGGGAAGGGGGTCTTTGCTTCGACTGGTAGGTTCAAAATAATGCAGCGCTTGCAGACCCTTGAAAGGTCAGTAGGATTTTGCCCATCAGAGTCCCGAAGGAGGCATTCCAGGCAGAGGGGACAGCTTGGGTAAAGACTTGGAGGTGGGTACAGGCAGGCAGGTAGACCACGCTCAGAAGAGTAGCCTCGTGGGCATGGGGAGCCTGGGTTCCCACTCAGTCCGGCCTGGCGTTGAGTTACCTTTCGGAGTCAGGCCCAGTGCTGGGTTCTGATCCTTTGCCAGAGGCTGGGCCTGGAGGGAGAAACGAGAGCTGTGAAACCTGAGAGCCCCACGTCTCCCTCCCTGAGACTCTCCAGCTGGCCAGGGCCAGCGAAGGCCAAGAGTAACAGCCACCCCCTCCCCCAACTGATCTCCAGGGTTTCCTGCCCTCTTCCCCAGTCCCCAGGTGCCAGTGATTCCCAAAGGTCAGATTTCTTCCCAGACCAATTCTCTGCCTTCCAGATCCAGCCCCTAGACCCCTCAAACAACCAAGAGCTCATCGCCTTCCCCAGGACCCTCCACTGCTCTTTGCTCTACTATGGCCTATGTTTTCAGTCAAGGACAAGTCCTGAAACTCTCATCCTCTTTGGGGGCTCACCTGGGGATCCCATCCTCGATCTCCATAGCCAGGGCCCTGGGCGAGGCCTCTCAGTGTCGTGTAACTGAAAATGTAACTGCTGCCTCCCCACCCCACCCGCTTCTGCACCCTCCAGCCACCCGCGTGCTGCTACCACAGTCTCAGTTTCTCACTCCATCCCCTTCTCACTCCTTCCCATTTTCTTTCGACAGACACAATGTGCATCACCAATGTAAAACAATTTTTTCTTTAAAAAGAATCTCTGGACCAAGAGTTGCATCGTATGTGTATTAACTAATCCCCCACTGTGGTGGGAGACCCTAGGGAGTTGTCCATATATAGGTCATGAACGCCTTGGAGCAGAAGTACAGGGTCAAAGATGTGAAGGATCTTTCTAAAACATGGTTGTGACCCTCTCCTCTCCCTGGAATTCCACAGTGTCTTGGGATAATAGCCTGAGCGGAGTGCAGAGCAGACCTCACCCTGGCCTGGTCTGAGCTCAGCCAGCCTCCAGCCTCGTTTTTAGTCCCTCCCCTGGCACCCCAAGTTCCAGGCACACTGAAGGGCTTCTAGCCAAGCATGGCCTCACCTCTGGCCTTGTTCTCCTGGCGCCCTCCCCTCACTTCTTCATCAGCGCCGTCTGGCCTATCTTTCTGTCCAGGCCAGGCCTCACCTCTTTTGGACAGGCTCCCTGATGCCCTCCCCCAATCCTTCTTTTGGCCACAGAATGGTTTATACCCAGTCATCACTGTCTGTTTCCCCTCCATCCCACTTCCTGTGTGTCCCCTGCTCAGGCACAGAAGAGGCAGTGGAGAATGTTGTCTGAATGAATGAATACTTGTTAAAGCACGGCTCTAAGGAGGGGAAAGAACTCCAGGGATTCTGAAATCCTGGGTTCAAGTCATGGCTGGGCCATAGATGCTGTAGGCCTTAGTAAGCCATTGGTCCTCTTCTGGGTCTCAGTGTCCCCACCTCTAAAATGGGAATGATCACTAGCCCTGCTGTGCTCATGTCACAGGGCTCTTGCAGGGATCAGCTGAGCTGTGTGATGGTCAGCTGGGCGGTGCTGAGGCTTGAGCTGGCAGAGCTGGATGGAGAGTCCACTCCAGCTGGGACTGGCTGTGGCTCGGCTCAGGACCACTGGCACAGGCAGACCAGGCATGTGGGAGATGGGAGGCAGGGAGGCTACCTGGACAAAGTACCCTTGAGTTGAGCTTTGGAGCATGGAAAGGATTTGGACAAGCTGGACAAAGTAGGGAAGGCACTCCAGGTGGGAGAACAGGATGACTATAAGCTTAGAGGAGGAACTGTAGCCTTAACTGGCATAACATCTGAGCTTCTACTATAAAAGCCCAGCCTGCCCTGTCCTCTGCTGCCAGAGTCCTGAGGGCCCATCTCTCCTGGGCTAGGCCCCCTCCCTCCCTCCCACCCCTCATAACCCTAACTTGAGCTGGGACTCTTCCCTGAAGACCTATCCCTGTGAACTCTCAGGGGCCAAGCAGTGACCGGACATTTGTTCTCAGTGGAGTATAGGGAAGAGTTCCTGCAGACCTATGGCTGTAGCTCCCTGGGCAGCTGAGTAGATGGAGGGGGGCAGGGTTTTTGTTTGGTGTCTTCAGGGTGGGAACAGACACAGAGCTGCGGGCTCTGAAGGGATGCCTTTGGGACATGGGGTACTGGGTGGAGCTGTTGCACAAAACGGGGTAAGCTGTGGCCTATAGGCTTCCTGCATCTCATGTCATTTGCTCCTCTCACTGCCCCTTTCCAAGAGGCAGTATCCCCATCTTACAGATGTGGAAACTGAGGTTCCCACAGGAGACTGAATTTGCCTAAGGGTCCAAAGCAAGACGAGAATTTGCATCTGACTACTAAACCTTTTCCTCTGCCACGCTGCCAGGCTACTCAGAGCCCTGAGAAGCTTTTTTTTGTTTTGTTTTGTTTGTTTGTTTTCTGTCTTTATTTTTGCGTTATGCGGGCCTCTCACCTTGTGGCCTCTCCCGTTGCGCGGAGCACAGGCTCCGGACGCGCAGGCTCAGTGGCCATGGCGCACGGGCCGAGCCGCTCCGTGGCATGTGGGAACTTCCTGGACCGGGGCACGAACCCGTGTCCCCTGCATCGGCAGGCGGACTCTCAACCACTGCGCCACCAGGGAAGCCTCCCTGAGAAGTTTTTAATGCATCTGCCATGTTCCTCCCCTATGAGCTGCCTCCCTGGGATGAGTTCCAGGGAAGTAAGTCAGCAGAAGAACAAGCGAAACATCAGTCGACGAGGTTCATGGTAGCTTTATTGGTAATGTTGAACACGTAGAAATGGCGGTGGCTAAATGTTCAGAAAGATGAGAAAGTTTAGGTTAAGCAGGGCCAATGCCTGCAGTGAGATATTCCCCAGCCAGTGAAATAATGTTAACTGCTGTGGAAGGTTTATGTGGAAAAGTCTGGCCATTCATTCCACCAGTCTCTATTGAGCATGCACCATGTACCAGATATGGGAATACACAGTGGAAGCAGGACGTGGAGTGGTTGGCGTACGACAGTGCTGGGTGGACTGTGGCTCTGTTTCCACTCAGTGGGCAGTGGTCAAGAAGCACATAGGGGGCTTCCCTGGTGGCGCAGTGGTTAAGAATCTGCCTGCCAATGCAGGGGACACGGGTTCAAGCCCTGGCCCAGGAAGATCCCACATGCTGCGGAGCAACGAAGCCCATGCGCCACAACTACTGAGCCTGCGCCCTAGAGCTCGTGTCCCACAACTACTGAGTCCACGTGCCACAACTACTGAAGCCCACGCACCTAGAGCCCGTGCTTTGCAACAAGAGAAGCCACTGCAGTGAGAAGCCCGCACACCGCAACAAAGAGTAGCCCCCACTTGCCACAACCAGAGAAAGCCCCTGTGCAGCAACGAAGACCCAGTGCAGCCAAAAATAAAATTAATTAATTAATTTAAAAAAAAAGAAGCCCATAGGCCTGAGTTCCAGCCCAGCCCAGATCTGCGTGTGCAGTTTAGGGGAAGCTGTTCAACTTTGTTGAACCTCGGTTTTCCCATCTATAAAATGGGGAGGTAATGCCTGCCCCACCCCCGCCCATAGGCTAGTGATGAGGATTAAACAAAATTGGATATTCAGAGCCCCCACGGACCAGCCCATGGTAATTATGGACTGGTTGTGGTGTGGTTCTCAGGCTGGGCTGCACACTGCAATCACCTGATGCTCTGAAAACTGCTGATGCCTGGATCCGCCCTCAGGGATTCTGATGTAATTGATCTGGGGTCCGTTGGTGGTGACGGGAGGGGACACAGGGAGTTTAAACAGCTCCCCGGGTGATTCTGCTCTAGAGCAGAGGCCCTCACACTTCAGCAAGCATCAGCATCTCTAGAAGGACTTTTTAAAATGCAGATTGCTGGGCCTCATCCCCAGAGTTTCTGATTGTAGTTCTGGAGAGAAGCCTAAGAATCTAAAGTTCCACTAAGTCCCCAGGTGATGGCAATGCTGCTGGTCCAGGAACCACACCTTGAGGACCATTGATGTGGACAGATGTAAGTAGTTGTGATAAGGGACTGGAGTCATGTGAGAAGCTTTCACATTTAATGCCAATAAAACCCTCAGGTCAGGACCCAGATACTTCCTTTCCAACCCAGGAGATAGGAGAGAGGAGAGAAGAGAGGGGAGGGGGAAGAGGATAGGCCAGGGGGAAAGAGAGCAGAAGCCAGGACCTCTCCCCATCCCGTTATGCCGACACCCCCACCATGCTGGTTGGAAGTGCTCTGGCCCTTCTCACTGGCAGCTTCAGGCTGTAGAACCAGCTGTGGGACTGAGAGAGGTCTGTGCCTGGAAGGCCCAGCTGGGCGGCCTTTGCTGCCTGCTCCAGGTTTCTGGGGTCTGCTGAGAAATCAGCCCACACGGTCTTCAGCCTGTCTGAGTCTTAGGCCTGTGGGGCATGGAGTTCTTTGCCCATTCTGGGTGGGGAGGGGGCACTGCTTCCCCAGCCTGAGCCTCTCCTGGCCCCTACAGAGGAGCTATCACCGAAAGCAAAGTCTAGCCCCCCAGGAGAAGCCCCTATGTTTCCAAGAAGGGCCAGACTATGCGGGTCCTTAGTCTAACTCCCACCGAGCAGCAGGTGGCTCAGGACAGACTTGTGGGGCTAACTGGGGCCTGGAAATTGCCACCAACTCTCCCCTCTTTGGCTCTCCTTCAGGTGCCCACTGGAAACCCTAGATATGCATCCTGTGGGCCTGCTTTCTTGGGTCCTCCTCAATGTGCAGTGCAATTGCCCCAGGGCCAGGGGCTCCAGGTCTCATCCAGTGTGAGCCGGGCTGTCTGCAAGCCTGTACCGTGGCCATTAGTCCCTCATCGGAGCCAGCTCTGGTCAGCATACCGCCCCAGGAGGCCCCACCAGCTCTGGGCTCCCTCATGCTTCAACAACAGGCCAAGGTGGAGGGGCCAAATGGCAGGGGAGAAGCACAAAAGCCCTTTACGGTTGGGCATTTTATGAAGTGCTGGGTCCTTTTCACCCCCAAACTTCCCACAAGGCCTGGCTTAGTAGCATCATCACCAGGCAGGCAGAGCTGTGGACAGAGGCGTGACTGTAGGAGATGGGTTATCCAGACCAAGGCAGGATCCCCAAGATGAGTTTATAATCTGGGTGTACTCAGGATCCGAGTGCTGCCCCAACCCTGAGTCATGCCTACCTGGGGGTCCCCAGCAGCCTCCACCCCGGCCTCTGTCCAGATGCTGCCAGTTCCTCCCTGCCCACCTTCCTCCTCCCCCTCTCCTCCTCGGCCCCTTCTTTCCCCACACCCCAGCCTCTTCACTGCCTTCTCTAACCTCATCTATTCCTGTGGCTTCAGATACCAGTTAGATGCTGGTGCTTCCCCAGCCTGTGTGCCTGGAACTCTCAGCCTCTGACCACGGGGCTGCTGCCTGCGACCACTCAGGACACACACCACCCATGACTCCACGAGACACCATTCTTAGGGGCTGCAGCGTGGACTGTGCCCCCTGCCGCTGGGCAATGCGGTGACCCTGTCAGTCCTCACTCCTGTTTTGTCTCCCGAGTTGTCTCCCACCCACTTCCCCCGGGTGCCCCACAGGGTATCTCCTGGCCCCTCGAATCAATGGCATCCACCTCTGAACTCTCCATCTGCCTCCCAAATGCCCTCCCCTACGCATGCCTCCCAGCCCCCCACACCACACACTCACTTTCCTGGCTCAGGTCAAAAGCCTCAGAAGGCAGCTTCTGGACCCACTAGACTGCTCCCCGCAATGGGCTGGGGCAGGGAGGGGTGGTAGTGACTCTGCTGCCCCCAGTCCAGGGCTGGCTGTTCCTGTGTGGCTCTGAAGGAGGAAGGACAACCAACTAAATGTGCGTTTTCCTTCCACAGGACTGCACCTTCTTCAATAAGAAGGACATCCTCAAGTAAGTGTGGCTCTTGTTCACCCCTCTGGAGCTGGGGCAGGGGCAGGGGCGGGGCCGGGGACCCTGGGGGCTGAGGCAGGGGGGTGGGGGGGTGCTGCACCAGCTGAGGACTAGCTTTTCCACCCCCATCAGCAGCCGAGCCCAGGCTGCTGTGGGAACTCGAGACGTCCCACCCCCCGGCTCACATCCTTCTGCCAAGAATCGAACGTCTGCTTACTGCATGCCAGGCTCCCTGGTGGGCGGTTTCAGGAACATTCTCATTTAATCCTCACTGTGCCCTTGTAACAGGAGAATCCTTTTATCCTCACTTTACAGGTGGGGCTTAGCAACTTGGCCAAAGTCGCCCAGGCAGGGACTGAAGACCTGGCCTCTGACTCCAGTGTCCTCGTTATTTCATTGCACCCTGGGACCTGTCAGACTAAGGGGGGGACCCTGTCTGTTAAACTAGGGATCCCTAAGAGCCTTCTGGCTCTGATGTCCTGCCACTCCTGGGAGGTCCTAAAGGCAGAGGCATGGCAGGCAATACCACCACCACCCCTGAGCTGTCCACCAGGGGTCTCTTCCCTTTCTTTGGGGGTGGGATGGGCCTAGACAGGAGAAATGAAGGGGTTGGCAGACTCAGAGCCCCAGGACCAGATGGTGGGCAGGACTCACAGAATGCCAGGAAACCTGGCCCCACAGGCCTTGCCAGGCCCCCCTCTCTGGGCTATCAGGTGGCACTAAAAGCCAGCAAGGTCTCGGGATCACTTTCCCTGGAGGTCGATGGGCAGGCTGGGGCTAGAGCCTGTTACACTTCCCAAGGGAGCTGTGGTCTGTCACTGCCGTGACCACTCGGCTCAGATGGTGTCCCTCGGCCCTTCCTTTCTGCCCAGGCTGCTTTTCCAGCCTATCCCCTGGGTGGGCAGGGATGCCCACTCCTACCACCTTGGAGAAGCAGCGTGGGGGGCAAAGCCCCCAGGCCTTGGCATCAGCAGACCTGGGCTCTACTTCCCAGCTCTGACCTTGGACAAGCTTTGAGCCTCGCTGAGCCTCTGTTTCTTTTATAAAACGGGGATAATGATACCTCCCCCGTTGCTGAGAGGCAGGAATGCCAGAGTGTGGTGTTTGATAAATTGAGTTTGGTCTGTAGCTTGAGTGAGGTGTGGGGTGCGCTTCCCATTTGGACAGATGGTCCTCAGAACTGTAATAACACAGCGGTCACCCCGGCATTCCCGTGGCACTTCTTACCTTTCAGAGTTCTTGGCCCAAATCCTCATTTAAGCCTCACCACATTTGTCCTCTGTAACAGGGAGCTCCCGCCATCCTGACTTCCCACCTTTGTAGACGCCGGGCCCAGACTGCTTGTCCTGGGAGACCCACCACCATTTCTGTTCTGGCAGCAAAAGCTTGTCCCCAGGCCTTGGCACTGGCTGCCCCACCACCTTTCTCATCTTCCCGCTGCATTCCTGCATGTCCTTCAAGACCCACTCCAGCGTCATCTACTCTGTGAGCCCCCAACTCCCTGTCCCCCAGCTCTCACACAGCCTCTTTTGCAGCCTTTTAGGGGGCTCTGTGGGCTCATGGCTCAGGTGCCCAGCTCCCCCTGGACTTGCAGTCAGGCAGGACACAGGCTCCCCATGCCTGGCACTGGGCACGGCACCAGTAAGCGCTTGAAGAGTGTGTGGGTGAAGGATGGGTAGGGTTGGCCAAGGGGAGAACACTGCAGGCTAGGAGCAGCGGGGTCAAGGGCACAGACCTGCTTCACCCTGCCCCATCCCCAGTTGCCCATGGGGGAGGAGAGTGGTTCAAAGGCCAGGCCAGGAATTGGATTCAACCTGAGGGGCCTTTGAGGGTGACCCTGGTCTCTTGGCAAATGATCAGCCCCGGGCAGGTGGGTGGTCTGAGCAGGGGTATGGGGTCTCTTGGCTCCCCACAGCCCTGGCCTGCCCAGCTCTGCATCCTTCAATGCCGGCCTCTGTAGTTCAACCCAGGCCCGGAGTCCACAAAGGGGGGAAAGGACCCCTTCTGGCAGCTGGACACGCTTTCCAAGTACCCCGCTGCCTGCTCTGTCACTGGTTCCTTCAGGCCCCACCTCTGTGTTAGCACTCACTGGGGACCAGACCCAGGGCTTTTTCTGCAGAGTGGTCATGTGGGGAGGGGGAGGGGGTAAAGCCCCACTGGGAGCAGGGGCCCTGGGATCTGGTCCCCACTGTGTAGCATCTGCCATGTCTCAGTTGCCACCTCTGCAGCATGAGGATGACAGTGCCCCCTGGGGCTGTTTTTCCACAGACTCCAATGGCTGGGAGGGCAGGGGTGACAGTGTTGTTCAGCACAGGCTGCTTGGAGTTTTGTTGCCCACCCGTCCACCCTCAGGAAGGGTCGTGAGGCCAGGCAGCGTGTGGGATTACATGTCCCTGGGGGACCAGGCGTGGCCTCGGTGGCTCGATTCCAGTTTCAGCCCCCTCGATTTTCTCCAACCTTCTCTCTGGGCCCCAGCAAGAGCCAGTGTGACTGATCACCCCTGCCAGGCGAGCCCTCTCCACGCTGTTCACATCTCAGGTCCAGGCGGGACGACCGAGGCCCTGAGCCCAGAGAGGGCCAGGAGCGAGGACCCGGCCGGCAACACAGAGCAGGTCAATGGCAGAGCCAGGCCCGAGGCCCAGGGCCCTCCTCCCAGGGGCCTTCCAGCGCTGTTACCCCACCCCCACCCGGATGGTTTTCTGGGTGGGCTGCACCCTGAGAACTGACCAGATGGCGAGGAGGAAACGTGAGCAGCAGGTTCTTCTTTGCAGCTTGGGGCCCAGCTCTCTGGTAGCCTTGGGTCAATGATACTGAGTCACAGATACCCGTCTGGGCAGTTTTCCCCTCCCCTCCCCTGCCCCGCTCCCCTCCTTCCTCTGTACTCACATACACACACACAAACCCGGGTGGATCCAGTTGCTCCCCAGGGCACAGCTCTTCCAGCCCAATGCTGAGCCTGAGTGGGCAGCCCCCCATTCAGCCACCTTCTTTGCTATAGGTAACTCCCCTGCCCCCAGTTAGCCTATGCTGCCAAGCACAGGCCCAGCTAGCACCCCGGGGTGTCTGCCAATTTGTTACTTTATCACCTATTTTATTTTCTCAACCATTTAAAGACTCTGTATAATCTATTTTAATTACTTTTAATTTTTTATTTCACCTGTGATACATGATGACTGTAGAAAAATTAGAAAATAAAGCCAGTCAAAAGAGAACAAAAATTGTCTGTAATCCTGCCACCCAGAAATAATGGCTATTAATCTTTCGGTATTTTTAACCTCTGGGTAAATAATGTTTAAATATTTTCCCTTTGTGTGTGTTTATCGGAAATTTGGATCAGGTTGTTCTGTAATATGCTTTAAATTGCTTTTCCTTAGGCAACTTGTAAAAATAGATAAGATAAAAAAATGATCTCACCACCTTTTCATTTGGTTGGACATTTAGATTTTCAGCTTTTCACCATTATAATTAGCACTGCAGTGCACATCCTTGGGACACCATGACATATAGCCCACACGTCTGGGATTATTTCCTTAGGACACATTTCTAACAGAGATTTCTGGACCAAAAGGCGTGGACATTTTTAAGGCTTTTGATTTTTATTGCTAAATTGCCCTCCAGCAGCCATGCATGAGTCTCCATTTCCCTGCTTCCTCAATCACACTGGCTGTTACATCTCTTTTGTCTTCTGTCCCCAAATCATTTATTGACTTTCCCAAGGGTCTCAAACTCAGCTGTCTGTGGGGGCCAACATGCATTGCAAATAAATGAAGCCGTGAAACCCGACGGCAATGTTTTAGGACAAGGATCTGCAGAAATTGCTGTTCCTGAGCCCCAACTGGTTGTGGCCTTGGGGAAATCCAGGTTTTTCATGTAAAATTGTTTAATTTGTAAATGTTGGCAGCTAAGTTTTAAATCATTATTTTACATGAAAGCTAGACATGAATGTGGACCACCAACCAGTCTGTGACTTCCAGAAGAATCCATCTTCTCCCCACTGATTTCAAATGCTGTTTGTCTTGGACTAATTCTCATTTATATTTGGGTCTGCCTCTTCTACACCAATGTCTATTCCATATGGTTTTACTTATAATAGCTTTAAACTATGTTTTAACATCTGACGGGACAAACATCTCCCCGGTGACTCTTTTTTCAGGGTTTTTCCCCAACTCTCCAATGTTTATTCTTCCAAACAAACTTTTGAGTCAGGTTGGCAAGATCTCAAATAAATCTTTTACAGATTTCAATTAAGAGTGCATTCATTTTACAGGAAAATGAAGAGAAGGTTGCCATCATTACAGTAGTAAGCCTTTCCAATCAGGGAAGTTATCTAACTCCCTAAATATTTTACATCCTTTGGTAAAGCTTCATGGTTTTCTTTGTGCACATCTCATATTTATTTTATACTTAGTCGTTTGGGGGTTTTTGGAGGGGGATTTTGTATCGTGAATTAGATCTTCTGTTATATAATATTTTTGAATAGGTGAATGCTGGTAGAAAAACTATTGTGTAGAAGAGCTACTGAGCTCTTTCTCATTCAAATATATATATATTTTTTTACTAACTTTTTTTTTTTTTTGGCTGTGCTGCACAGCATGTGGTATCTTAGTTCCCCAACCAGGGATCGAACCTGTGCCCCCTGCAGTGGAAGCACAGAGTCCAAACCACTGGACTGCCAGGGAAGTCCTCATTCAAATAGTTTTTAAACTGATTATTTTTGGTTTTCCAGCAAATAATAATTTGCATCCTCCTTTCCAATATTTAGATATACTCTTTTATTTTTCTGACTAATTACATTGACTGGCACTCACAGGGGAAATGTTATATAATGAGGGTGACGGTAGGAATCTCACTTTTATGGGAATGTCTGTAGTACTTTTATCATTTAAGTATAATGTTAGGTGTTGATTTCAGGTAGAGAGCATCCTTTTGTTTATGTTTGAATAAGGATTTTAAGTTTTTTGTTGAAAAAAGTAATATATACCTTAAAAATACTTTTAATTTTTATTAATAAATACTCTAAAAACTCAGTTCAGAAGTAGGTAAAGTAATAAGTGAAAGTTGGCCTTCTCTTATCACTCCTCTCCACTCCTGCCTCACAGAGACCATCAGTGTAAACACGTGGTGTACACTTCTCAGGTATTTTTCTGTGTACATACAACCATATGGTCGTAAGTGCAGCTATCAAGTTGACCAAAATATTTTTTTCTGCCTATTAATGTGACTTATAGTCACAGATTCCCAAACATTGACCCACCCATGCATTCCTGGAATAAATCCTACTTGGTCCCAATGATTTACTCTTTCAAATGCTGTTGGACCTGATTTACTAATATGTTATTTTATAAGATTTTTGCATCTGTATGTGTAAGTGCCATTGGTCCATTCTGGATGCTACCTACTAGGTTCTGGTAGCAGGGTTCTTATTAACTTCCTAAAATAAACTGGGAGGCTTTCACTTTTTTGCCCCATGCTCTGGAACAGTTCAAGTAGCATAGGTATTGTTTCTGCCCCTGGAACTTATGATAGGACGAATACGTACATCTTCATGAATTCAGTAGTGCCCTTTAAGGGAGGAGGGGTACAGGAATGCAGTTCTGTGACAGTTTTTGGAGTTTTTCCCGAAGCGATTCATCTTTCCAAATTCTCCTTGAGTTTCCCTTAAAAAAACAAACTCCAGTATCACTATAGGCATAGAGTCAGAACACATCTCTGTCCCGGGCAGAAGCTGGCCTTCGTACCCCAGAAGACACCTCTTCAATTCCACTAATACCCACAGGCCTTCTCCCAAATCCTCGTCCCTTGCAGGGAGCCCCTGACATGACAGGCAAAACGCTAATAGCTACCAGTTGAGGCCAGGTGGTTTTAAATACTAACGCCATCCTTTTTAATCCTCACAAGTGTGAGGAGGGTAGGACAATCCGCATTTAACTGATAAGGAAATCTGTTCTCCAGTGGGTTAACCCACTTGCCCAAGGCCACACAGCTAGTGAGAGGTGTAGGCAGTGCTCCAACCTCAGTCTGACTCACGTCCCTGCTGCAGCCACCCCACAAAACTTTGAAGGTGTAAGCCAACCCTCAAACACCCCAACATCACATCCCAAATGTCCAGGTCAAGGGGGAAACGTAACCATTGCAAACACTATGGTCCCGTCAGAAGCGCATGAAACCAGATGCCCAAAGTGTGATATATAGTCCAGGTTCCATGTTTGGGGACAATATTAAGAAAAGGCAAATTTTCCTCAATGCCGAAAGTAAGAGCAAAGAAAGCCCTCGAATGCCCCCTCATGGAGGGTCCCAGCTTGATCCTGTCACTCTGTTATCCGTTGCCCCGCTTTGACCCAAAGGACAGGGTTTGGGTTTTCCCCTCCAGGTCTGTGTTTCCAAGCCTTGGACCTTCCTTGTGATTTCAGGCCCTTTTATAGGAGCATGTGAGTGGCCAAGTGGGCTCATGGCATTTGCTTTGCGTTTACTGTACAGGTGCTCTGAACCAGGTGCTGATGTGCTGGCCTGGGTGGCCTGACTTACAGGGAGGGCCTGGACCTACCACTGTTGGCTCTGGAAGCTGGGCAGACGCTTAACCCCTTAGCCTCAGGTTCCTCACCGGAAAAACAGGGGTGAGGGTACTAATAGCTACCTCTCGGGGTGATTAGGGATGAAATTGAGTAAAGCAGTGCACACGGGGTTAACCCAAAGCCCAGCATTTGCTAAACAGTGGCTGACACTTTGTGTGTGAGCTGGGCAAGCAGTGACCTGCTCCACTGGAGAGGGCTGGGCAGCAGGGTGACAAGAGTTGGGTGGACCCTGATGGGGGATTGGGTGGCTATGCTGAAGGGCCTACTAAGGATGGGCCTAGGAGCATGTCACTGGGCCAGGCCACTTAGAAGAAGACCAGGGTTGATCCGGCTTTGGGGGTAGCAGGGAAGGTGGGCCCCGGAGATATGGGATCACCCGTCCATCCAGGCCCCAGCAGCCCTGGGCCTCACCACAGCCCCCCGTCAATACCCCTGACACCTGTCCCCCTGTCTGGCAGCACTTCCTGGACACAATTTCATCTGAACCTAATTTGTACCTGCCTGGGGTTAGGAGGGGAGGGCTGTTCTTCGGGATATCAGGGACCTGGACAACAGGACACAGGGCCGCAGAGGAATAATGGAGGAGGGGCTTCCAACTGAGACAGGGTCAGGATGTCTCACACCCTGGAGGCTCCACGCAGCATGTAGGTGGGTTTGTGTCCCAGGGCCCCCCGAGCAAGGTGGGAGGGTGAGAGGGAGCTGGGGACCTGACGCGTCAGCGAGGAGGGCCAGGCCCAGGGCAGTGGGCTCCATCCCGACCACCCCCAGCTGGAGAGAGGTTGTGGATGGCTGTTCTCAGGGGCTTCACAGGATGTGAGGGCTTCCGGAAGCTCTTCCAGAGACCCAACCCTCAGGGCCTAGCCTGGGGGCAGGGGTAGCAAACTGGGCCAGGACTTCAGCGAGGTCAGTGGTGGGGAGCGGCAGGGGCGGCATGGGGAGGAGGGGTTAAAAGCCTCTGCTCTGGATTTCTGGTTTCGGGTTCCAGCCGTGGTTCCTGAGACTTCCTAGTTGTGTGGTGTTAGACAACTCACTCTTTTAACCTCTTCAGGCCTCAGTTTGCTGAGCTGTAAGAGGTGACATGCCTGGCGCATAGAAGACTCTTAAGAGAGTCCAAAGAGGAAAAAAATAAGATCAGATGGGCAAGCCCTTGCGGGTGGGGGGATGGGCAGTGGCAGCAGTGGCCGTGGTGTTGGTGGTCATGGGAATGGCCAGGACGCAATCTAGTCATCAGCATAGGGGTCTGGGCAGAACTTGCCTCCTTTACAAATCCCCCATCCTGTGGGCAGAGCAGATGGTCTCCCCAGGCCCCTGGCCAAAGTGGGTCTCCAGCTGAGGGGCCAGGGTGCAGGCAGGGTGGCGCTGGGCCTCTGAGGGCCCAGGGACTGCATCCCCTCCAGCACTTTTTCTCTGCTTCCCTCGCAGGCTCCATGCGCGCTTCTATGAGCTGGCTCCCAACCTCGTCCCGATGGACTACAGGAAGAGCCCCATCGTCCACGTGCCCATGAGCCTCATCATCCAGATGCCGGAGCTCCGGGTACGTGAGAGGCTGCTGCTCGGCAGAGCCGGGGGGATCAGCTAGAGAAGGCCGGGCAGGGGGGCCGGGAGTGTGGGGAATATGCCCCTCTGGATGGGCAGGGCAGCAGGGGCACCCAGACCTGAGTTGAACCCCAGCTGTGCCTCAGTTTCCTCATCTGCACCCTGTGGATAAATGAGCTACGTGTGTAAGTAAATGAGCTTACTCGGTAAGGGTGCCGTGATTGGTGCTGCCCTGTAGTCTGCAGCGCTGTGGACCTGTGCTCACCTGCTTGCCCCTGTATTAAGTGGCCCGTCTGCTGTCCTTGGCAGATCTTGTTTGTATCTTCTTTTTAAGGTAATTTTTTTAGCCTCGTCCTCGCATGGCTGTTGTCTCTCACAGCATGGTCATCCATAGCATCTCCTCTCAGACTTTAACGTGCGCAGGAGTCACCTAGGGATCTTGTCAAAATGCCGATTCAGGTTCAGTAGGTCTGGGGTCCAAGATCCTGTTTTTCTAACAGGCTCCCAGGTGAGGCTGATGCTGCTAGCCCTCAAACCACATATATCCTTTGACATAAGAGTTTCATTTCCCGAGTTCCTTACAGACAAAATACACTCCAACGGTAAGAAAGCATTTGGGTTTTTAGGGCACATTGCCGTGGGTCTTTGCAAAGAGCCCCTTGCCAGACCTCAAGTGTGTGACTCTGGCGTCAGGGTGTCCACTTGGGGTCCACGTGGCATCCACTTGGGGCCTGTATCCTGGTCATGACCTCAGTCCTGAGGGACAGTGAGCCAGAGGCTCAGCCCTGACAAGCGCCCAGCCTGGCCTAGAGAGGGGCTTGATTCCAGGTTCAGAGGATCACTAGAGGGTGTGAAGCACTTCGGCAGGAACCATGGGATTGTCTCTCAGCCCCCTGTGCTGGCCTGGGCTGGGCACAGAATGGAGTGGCCCAGTGCTGGCCCAACTGGGGTGGAGGGCTCCAGGAGAGGTGGGCCCTGAGTGAGTTGGGATCAGAGGAAGGAGTCATTGGTATAATTCCCCACCTACCTGTGGGCTGGTCCCGGCCCAGTTCTCCCACCTCTGGGGCCCCACTTCTGCCCCCTGTGATCTTGGTCTGAGCTGAGAGCTGCCCAGGCCCTGGGCTCTTGTAATAGGGAAGAACCTTTTGTATTCTATTCCAAGTTAATCACTAAAGGGATGTTTCCTCTAAGCTTAAATTATACATAATGGCCCATCTCTGGGAACCCTGCCTCCCAGGTAATGAGCGTTAAGCTAAAATACCTCTGTTTAGCTCACAGGAAACATCCTGACCAGGCCCACCTGTGAATGACTACAGGGAGGAAGAAATTAACACCTCCCCTCCAGAGGCTGATGGGAAACAGGAAGTGTTTGACTTTACTCCCTCCCCTTTTAGTATAAAAGAAGCCTGAATTCTAACTCAGGCAAGGTGGTTCTTTGGGGGCAGGAGCCCACCATCTTCTCGGTTAGCTGGCTTTCCAAATAACATAACTATTCCTTGCCCAAACAACTCGTTTCTCTACGTTTTGGCCTCTCGTGTGGTGAGCAGTATGAACGTGGACTCAGTAACATTGTCTTCCCTTGCATGTCAAGGCAGGAGCCTCCATGAACTCCCTGGGCAATGGGACTAATCCCTGCTCCTGCCTCAGAAGAGGTGATGCCTCCAGTGGGCACACCTTGGTTCTGCTGAGCCCTCCGTGCTGATCTGAACAATATAACAAGACATGATGCTTGCAGAGCTCTCACTGGTGCCAGGCTTTGTACCAACACCTTACATACTTTAACTTATTCAACCATCTCCCAACCCAATTAAGTAGGTGCAATTATTATCCCCATTTTACAGATGGGGAAACTGAGGCCCAGGGGGATTTAGGTCACTCGTTCAAGGTCACATAGGCCATAGCTGTCGGGCTCTGGGTTCCTCCCAGTGAACCTTCACCTATGGTGACTGCTGTGGTTGTTTTCTTCAGGAGAATCCCTTCAAGGAAAGGATTGTGGAGTCTTTTTCTGAGGATGGCGAGGGGAACCTCACCTTCAACGACTTTGTCGACATGTTTTCTGTGCTCTGTGAGTCGGCTCCCCGCGACCTCAAGGCAAACTACGCCTTCAAGATCTATGGTAACGAGGGCCTGGAGGAGGGGCTGTGATGCTGCGTGAGGGTGGTGGCATTCCATAGGCCATCTAGTTACTGCTGGTTCCTGCCGTAGGGACGCTGGGGACACCAAGAACACTCTGAAGAGTGCATGTCCAGCACAGTGGCCAGTGGGTACAACTAGTGCATAAGGGACATCTGCAGGGTCCTGAGAGCAGAGGAGGGAGGGACCCACTCCACCTAGGGCGGGTGGTTAGCGTGAGGAGAATTCACACGTGGTGACATTTCAGCATGGCCTCGGAGGACAAGAGGAGATTTGTCAACAGGAGAATGGGGGTGGGCATACCTGGTAGAGGGAGCATCACAAAGCACAGGGCGTGCTGAGAAGGTGGGGAGACGAATGTGGTGAGATGAAAGCGGTGTGATTCTGGAGAGGTCCCTGGGGCTGGGCTGTGAGGAGCCAGCCAAGGAGTTTGGGGGCCACTGCAGGGTTTCAGGTGAGGCCAGGAAGCCCTGTGTTCTAGAAAGGTCACTCGGCATCCTGGAGGAGCTAGAGTGGCAGACGCCAGGGTTCTGGAGAGGAGGCCTCTGCCAGGTGGTGAGGCTGGGCTGAGAGGTAGGCTCCTAGGTACCCCCTCCCGCCTCTGCAATGGCTGCCAGAGGTAGGGTGGCCTCATTTCGCCCCAGCCCAGCCCAAGACCCACCGTCCCACTGGCCACCAGAGGGCGCCGAGTACCTGCGAAGCTTTTGGTTTCTCCTGTGGCGATAGGAGAGAACTTCACGCTGCAGAGCTCCTAAGCTCTGAGCCTGACAGCAGCTGGGACTGGTGTCAAACCCTCAGACAGTGCTCAGATGGAAACTTTGAGGCCCAGGGAAGGTCCGTCCTCGACCAGAGGAGCCACAGACAAACCTCCTGTGCCCAGCATCTTTCATCAGCCAGGGGATCCCAAGGCAATGGGGCCCATTGGGCTGTTTTTTCATTTTGTAGTTGTCACGTTTATTTCAGGGGACTTTGGTCTACATATATCTCTGCACCCACATTGTGTTTGCACGTCAGAGACATGGTACCCGCCTTGTCTACCCTTAACAAACTACGTCCACAAGGTTCAAGTAAAAAGCTTCTCGAATTCCAACCATCATCCCCCTAATGTTGGACCCCATGGCGTTGCTTCTGGGAAGGCTGTAGTCTGCCAGAGAGGGGAAGTGCAGGGCACACAGCCAAGCAGGTGTGGGGACAAGTGAAGGGAGAACCAGGGCTCCCCTACCACCCTGGACTGGCGGGTAGAATGGAGAAAGGCAACTGGGACCTGGAGTTTGGTGCTGGGGGGAACTGGGGCCTGACCTCTAGCAAGGATCACCCACTTCCTTGACCTTAGTTTCCCTGAAGAATGAATGGAGTCTGCTGGACAGATAAATGGGAAGGGCGCTCCAGACAGAAGAAACAGCACTTGCAAAGATCTGATAGTTGGGCTGAAAGGCAGTCAGAAGGGTGTTCGAGTTCCCTGTGATGAGCCTGTGTGTGGCTCGGCCCTCTGAACATCTTGCTGAGCTGTGGACAGTGGTAGTGCCTTTTGCCGAGTAGAATCAAACCATGTTCCCTGCTCTTTGTGCACAAAAGGCAACCACAGGGCCTCTCTCTGGGGGGGCTTCTGAGTCTTCTGACCTCCATGTCTGGCTTGGGACCAGAGGCAACGTGGTGCAGTTTAGAAAACACGGGTCTTAGCGTCGAACAGGCCCCGATCAGCATCCCAGCTTCCCCTCCAACAGCCATCTGAATCAACAGACCTTGATTCAGTCACTCGGCCTTGCCAGGTCCTGGTTCCCTTAGCTTTAGAGGGAACACAGGATCCACCATGGGACAAGGCCAGGAGAGCCGTTTAGCCTGGGCCCAAAGTTCCCAGGAGGCCTCAGATTTGGACGTTCGAAGTGTCTCAGGCCAGGGCTGGGCTTGCCGTCACGGTGGGGGTTTGTGCGGATTGTGAATGTGGATTTGTTGAATGTGGTGTTAGGAGGTGCCTCGTGAGTGAGACCCCTTGGTCCCTGTCGGCTGAGGGCAAGGATCCAGTGTCCCCAGAGTGTGCACAGAGGGGCCAGGGAGGTATCTGGTGTGACCAGCTCAGAGGAGAGTGGCCTGAGCGTCCCTGACCCCACCCCACAGACTTCAACACCGACAACTTCATCTGCAAGGAGGACCTGGAGCTGACGCTGGCCCGGCTCACCAAGTCGGAGCTGGACGAGGACGAGGTGGTGCTCGTGTGCGACAAGGTCATTGAGGAGGCCGATCTGGATGGCGACGGCAAGCTGGGCTTCTCCGACTTCGAGGACATGATCGCCAAGGCCCCCGACTTCCTCAGGTGCCCTCCCAAGGGGCTGACATGGGCAGGGCAGGCCTGAATGGGGGCCGCAGCCAGGAGACCCCTTGGGGCTGAGGCACTGTCACTGCTCCTGAGAGCAGTGGTCCCAGCAGGCTCTGTGTGGGCCGGGAGGCAGGTCACGTTTCAGGCCGAGCTGCCCTCAGTGTGTGACTGGGAAGTCCTCTGTCCCCAGCAGGGCCAGTCTCTGGTGAAGGATAGAGACTGGGGGCCCTTTGGTTATGTCGGGGGTTGGATGCCCTGGGCACAGCTGGTCCTCCAGGCCTTCCTTCCCTCGTGCAGGTTGTTTGCATCCTCTGCACCCTCCTGGAGGAACTGTCCAGGGTTGGGTGCAGGGCCTGGTTGGCTTTCTGCTGAGGACCTTTACCCACCCAGT
The DNA here is from genome assembly GCF_059928025.1 of Delphinapterus leucas. Taxonomy (NCBI): domain Eukaryota; kingdom Metazoa; phylum Chordata; class Mammalia; order Artiodactyla; family Monodontidae; genus Delphinapterus; species Delphinapterus leucas. The sequence continues at coordinate 60,988,871 of NC_143130.1, read as the reverse complement.
CCAGAGCCTCTCAGCCCCTCTTGCTGTTTCTCTTTCCAGCACTTTCCACGTCCGGATCTGAGGACAGTGCCGAGGTTACAGGGACCAGAAGCCGACCATCCAGCTCTGCTGCCTACACAAGTGTGACCTCCAGGCTCCTCAGGAGAGGAGCTGTGGCCTCTGGGGTTTACACCCACGCACATTTCCTTGGCCCTTTCAGCAAAAAATCCTTAACCAGGGAAGGGGGGATGTGAGGGGCAGGGCCTTTCCCAGTCCCCCTGTGGTGTCTCCACAGGTCTTCCTTCTATCCCCCCAACCTTCCCCACACCCTGGTCCTCTCCCCATCAGAAATGGCCCTACTGGGAGGGGAAGACAGAACCCCTAATAGGGCAGGGGTGCTGACTTGTCCAAGTGCTGGGCAGGCACCCTGGTTGCCCAGGGCAAAGTGAAAAAAAAAAGGACAAGGTTTAACGAGCTATGCAATCTTTCTTCACAACCCACAGCTGGGCTACACCCGACCCCGCCTGTTCCTTCTCCCCTGACCCTTCCCAATGTGAAGCTGTGTGAACAAGGGCCAAGGGCTCTGTCCCTGTCTCTGTCCAGGACCTGAACACCACCCCACCTGCCCTCCCCAGTGACGTGGAATCCTCACTGATGTGTGCTGTCCACAGATTTGTGAACCCCTCGTACAGTAAAACACTTTCATGTCCCCGTGTTCTCTGTGTCTGCCAAGGTTAGGAAATATTCACGGGTCCCTTTTCTCCTTGAAATTCCACCATTAGCAATTCACGTCTCTAAGCATTGCCTTCCCACTTTAGGCACCAACTTTTATTTCAGTGCTTAGGTCCTTGAGGGGAAGACACATCTGTGCCCCAAATCTTCGAGTGAGCACCGTGAAGAGGTGTTGGGTGAAAACCGTTTCCATTTCCCTCATAGTGATAGTCATTCCAGTGAAGATTTATGGAGTACGGACCATGTATCAGGTACAGGGTGAACAGATCACATAGGGCTGGCCAGCAAGCACCCACTGGCTGGCTCCCAAAACTGCCCAGCAGCGCCCAGGCTGACCCAGGCGGCCAGCCAGGCTTGGGCCTGCCTTAGGAGGGGCGACCAACCGTACAGCCTTGAGCAGGCTGCTCATTTACTCTCAGTCCCTACAACCCCCCTGGGAGGTAGGGACTCTTAGAGCCCCGCTTCTCAGAGCGAGACGCTGCATAGCCAAGAGGCCACTGTGGGTAGGTTTTCCCCACAAATGTGAACTGAGCCAACTCTGCCCAGGGAGGGGGCCCGAGGTGGGCTGCGGTGTTCTCTCTGGGGAGGGTTAGTTGCCTGGGGGCAGTGGGCAGGGGGCAGCAGCCCAATTACTCACCCTTATGGAGGTGGGGACACATGGGTATGAGGGGGAGTGGGATCCCAAGGGAAGGGGACAGAGGAGCCAGGCTGACCTGAGGGAATGGCTGTAGTGAGAGGCCTGAGGGCCCCATGTGTAGACCTGATGCCTGGGCAAGGCCTAAGGGCCACCAGGTGGGGTCTGGGTCTCATGGGAGGGGTCTGAGAGCCACCCCTAAAGGCCAAGGCTGGCTGGAGGCAGAGGGCAGATAAGGGTGACCTGGTCAGATAGGGACGCCAGCAAGTACCCACTGGCTGGCTCCAGAAACCGACCAGCAATGCCCAGGCTGACCGACTGGCAGGTGGCTGCTCCTCTCCGGGTCTCCGTCTCCCCGATCTGCAGCAAAAAGGGTCAGACCGGGTCTGCCCAGCTTGCATTATGAGGCTGGGATGAAGGTGGGGGCAGAGAGGGGCTGAGGGGATGGTCCCTGGGAGCCCAGGTGCCCCAGGGTCAGAACCATCACCTCCGAGGACGGGGCTTTGCTGCTACTTCCCTGGTTTCTTGCCCCAACCCCCCTGGGGCAGGAGCAGGGATGTGGCCCTGGGCCCTCCCTCCTTTCTGCTGATGGGGCCACGAGGAGGGGCACTGGTTGGTCTCAAGAGCAACTGAATGACATCACTCGGTCAGTCAGGAAAATGCCAGCGCTGCCACAGGGCCTGCCCCACGCTCAGTAAGTGTTCAGTGGTGGGAGGTCAGCACGGCCAATCCGTCCAGGCCCAGCCTGCTCACCTTGGAAATGCGGGTGGCCTTTGGCCAGTCCCCACTCTTCTCGGGCCTTGATTTCCTCTGGATGGGTGGGAGGCACTGGGGAAGCAGGGCACAGCCCTGAGCTGCAGGCAGCTGGAAGGTCCCCTCCCATCCTGTCCCCTAGGCTGTCTCGGAGCCTTGTTCCAGAGCAGGCTGGTTCGATCTGAGGGTGCAAGGGGTGCCTTCAAGCAAGCTGAGAGCTTCCCAGTAAGCCCTGGCATAGCCCAGATACCGGGGAACCCGCTGGTGAGCTTCAGAAAGCCAGGCCTCCTCAGGATTTGTGCTTCTTGTCTGTGAAGAAGAGCCTCTGGAGCTCGTCAGGCTGCAAGGAGGGAGAAGATGCTAGAGGCTGGGTCCCTGGACAGGGAGGGGAGAGCCAGGCTCAGAGCACCCCTTGGCAGCGACTGGGGGCTGGGGCTCAATGCTGGAGAAAGGCCAGGTTGGAATATTGATAGTTGTTCCGCCACCCCTCTCAGTGCCAGAAGTTCCACTCCAGTCCTCTGGTTTGGATGAAGGATTCGCCCTCTCTGGCTAAGGAGGCTAGGGGAAAGCGGAGAAGAAAGGCCAAGTCCCCCCTTCCCTCACTGGGTCCCCTGGGGTCCCCAACCCCAGTGCTGTCTGCCCCAGCCATGCCCTAGGTAGAATGGGGGTGGGGATGTACATGGCGCCACCAGGGACCGGAAGGACTTTGCAGCTAGAGGAAGAGCAGACATGGGTTGTGGCTTCTGTGGTTCTTAGAAGGGCTGTCTGCAGGCAGGATCTGTGGTCCCGGGCATCAGGACCTCAGAGGCAGCCTTGCACCAGGCGAGCTCCCTGTCCTGGGGTGCGTGGGCACAGCCCTTCCCTGCGGGAGGAGCTGCGGGAGGCCTTCTGGTGAAGGCCTTTCAGCTGGGAGCTCGGGGTTTTGCTGTTCAAGCGGAAGAGGACGTCTGCACATGCCCGAGGCCTGAGGCTGTGCCCTCGGGGAGTGGGCTCTCCCAGCTCATCGCCTCCAGGCGTAGGCAAATACGCTGGGGCTGAGGGTCCAGGAGGGTTCCTCTGCATCCCTGGGAATCCTGACCACCTCCCTCTGCCCTCCTGATCCCTGCTTCCCCTTTTCTCCTTTCTTATCAGAAATCCCCAGGAATAACAGCTGCTCACTGACAGCCATCTCTGGGCTGTGTCCTGAGCACATAAGGATGTCTAGCTTCGCCTCCTGGGCAGCCGCCCCTGGACACACCCATAGGACCAGCCCATTTTACAGATGAGGAAATGGAGATCCTGGGTAGATGCTAAATGAGAATACAGGATGCCCGCTTAAATTTGAACTTCAGATAAATGAGGAATAATTGCACTATTGGGGACATAGTTATGCTTTAAAAAGTTACTCATTGTTTATCTGAAATTCAAATTAACTGGGCGTCTTGTATTTTATCTTGCTAAATCTGGCAGTCTTAGTTGTGGGGGAAACTATCTTGCCCAAAGCCACATGGCTAGGGAGTGGCTGAGCCATGAAAAGGGCCAAGGCAAGTCAGACCTGGAGCCAGGGCCCTTGTCCACCTCTCTGAGGCTCTGAGACGCTTGCAGTGGCCAAGAGGGAGGGACAGGAGTCCTAGTCTGCCACAGAGAAAGACATCAGAAGGGCCTGGAAGCCTCCATCTTACATCCAAACCTAACATCTGCCTCTCCCACCATCTCTAAGCAGAAGTTAGGGCTGGAAAGTTCTGGGCAGTGGCAGTGACCTGACCTGCCCATGCCTGAGGGCCCCAGGTCCCTCCTATCACCCCACCCATGGAGCCCACCTTATGTGTCCGTCCAGTCTCCTTGCTCCTGGCTGCCGGGATTTGTTCATAGGCGTTCCTGGGCTCTGGGAGCTCCGGGGCCCCCAATATCCTCTCATAGCCACAGTCTGTGGACCCTGAAAGCTTGCTATATGGGGGACTTGCTCCAGCATAGGGGGGCCTGGCTGGGCCACCCCAGCAGACTGTGATCTGCTCGTAGGTACTGCTGCCTCCTTGGTCTGGCACGTCCCTGGCCTCCTCTAGGAGGCCTTCTGCCCGGATGAGCTCATGGATGTCTGCAGAACGGCTCCGTTTTGGAGACCCCTGACTCCAGGTAGCAGCTGAGGATCCTACAGCCTCAGAGCCGGGGGGCAGGAGAAGGCCCCAAGAAGTGGGAGACACTCTAGGGCCCTGGTCTGGGCTCACCCCAGAGAGGGCAGGTCCCGGGCCATCAGGCTTGTTCCGGCTTCCATCTGAGAGTCTCCTCAGGGCCTCCTTGCCTGGGGAGAAGGCCTGGCTGCTGGCTGGGACTGGCCCCGGCCTGCCAGACACATCTGTGCCCCGGCCTAGCCGTGCCTGGTTCATCCTTCTCAGATCTGCACAGATGATGTTGTGGGGGCCTCCAAAAGACTCGTCCAGAAGGGAAGCACTCCCCTCCGGGAGGGGAGGCACCTTGACGGGGGCCTGGGGAGAGAACGACAGAACCTCTTAGAGGTTAGCCTGTCACTAAGTTGCCTTCTGGTAAACTGCAGGTCTCTCAGAGAAGCTGAGGCCCCTTGTCTTGGGCTCAGTTTACCTGACGGTTACGTGCAGGGTTTGGTTGACATTCGGGGTCCCTGCCAGCTTCATGCTCTAGGACTCTGAGTATGCTCCTTATGTTGGCATTCAAGGCCAGGGGTCACGAAATCTACCTCCCACCCAAGATCATCCTTCCCTGCTCCTCTCCCCCCAAGAGTGGTGGTCCCTCAGAGCCCCCTGAGCCCACCCACTCACTGCTCCCTTCCCCTTCAGAATGGTCCACCCCCAAGTCCATCAATTGTGTATTTATTCAACAAATATTTAGTAAGCACTGTGTAGACACCGTCCTAGGTGCCAAGGGCCCAGTGATGAGCAAGACCACCTCTTGGGAGTTTACATTCTAACCTGGGGATGGGCAACATACTGCTCTGTTGTATAGTTTAGTGTGGTTGATGTAATATATGATACAATAATATATCACAAGATAATATACTGTCAGCTCACGATCAGTACTATGAAGAAGAACAGAGCAGAGTAATGGGATAGGGAGAAAGGCTGGTAGGAGAGGGGATATTTTCTATAGTTTAGGTGGTCCTCTCTGAGGAAATGACATTTAAGCAGAGAATGGAATGCAGTGAGAGTAGAAGCCATGCAGATGTCTGGTGGGAAAAGCATTCCAGGCAGCGGGTACAGCAAGAGCAAGGGCCCTGAGGTGGGAACGAGGTTGATGTGTTCAAGGGAGATCCAAAGGCCAATGAGGTTAGAGAAAAGTGAAAAGGGGGACAGGGAGCAGGGCACCTGGTGAGGCTCTTGTGGACCCTGGTGAAGATTTCAGATTTTATTTTAAACATGAGGAGAAGCCCTCGCTGTGATCTGATATATATTAAGAAAAATCTCCGTGAGTCCCTCCTGTGAGTTGCTGTGGAGGAAAATAAAGTATTGATTTACAGGCATCCCACTCTACAGTTTACAAAGGGATTTTTCTGACATTTCATATCCATTCCCTCATTCAAGCCTCACAGGAACCTCAAGATTGGTAAACTGAGGCTCAGAGAGGTTATGTGACTTGTCCAAAGTCACTCAGCTAGAAAGGCCAAGCCAAGGTTTGAACCAAATCCACCGGCCAGAGGCAGGCCGCAGCATGGGTGAACCACTGGGTAATTCCAAGCTGGGCCACTCCTCTCTGGGCCTGTCACTCACCCTCTGCAGCCTGAGGGGATGGCCAGTGTGGCCTCTCTGGGCCTGATGGTGGACGTGGCACCCACATTCCTGGTCTAGCAACCCTGACTCTGGGTAGCCCAGAATCCTCCTCACCTCCATGCTTTCTTCCTTGGGGAGGTTCCAGGGACTTGCATCCAGGCTCTTCTTTTTGTAGAGGAAGGAGACCTGGGGCTTTGGAGAGGGACAGGAGCTGGCAGCCTTGTCTGGGACCACCGTGGGGGACACTGCAGCAGGCGGGTTTTCCAGGCCCAGATTGGTCTGATGGAGGCCCAGGGTGATGGCGTCATATAGATTACTGTTCTCTAGCTGGAGGCGGTGGGGACACAGCAGGTGTGTGGTCATACACCCCTGGCCAGCCTCTAGCCTCCTGCCAGAGACTGCTGGCCAGAGATTGAAACATTCCCACCAGGTCCCTGACCTCAGATAGAATGCTTCCTCCATCTCCCCTTCTCAAATAGGGACCATGACCCTGCACTGAGTGCCCCTGGGTGGCAGGAAATAGGGAAGGCAAGGAAAGACATGTGGTCGAGTGGTGGACGCCCCTGGCCCGGGCACCCTGCCCCACCCCACGACCCCCGGGGAAGAGAGGTACCTACCCGGGGGCAGGCAGCAGCCAGGGTGTCCCCGAAGGGCTCAAACTGCACCTCCTGGTAATGGCGCACGAGCTCAGCCAGGGTGCCGTGGCTCTGGGTGTCCCCTGAGATGAGGTAGCGCCGGTTTTGGAGCTGGTTGATGACAAAATGCCGGCAGCAGTCACTGCCCCTGCAACACAAACACTTGTGGCCTGGGGCTGCTGACAACTGGCAGCCCTGCCTTGGCCCAGGGCCGGAGCTGACCCGGGGCCATGCTGCCCACTTGGGCCTTGACGTGCTCCTCTATAAAGTGGAAGTTGACATCCAGCAAACACAGCCTTGCAGGTGATAGGGAGCGGTTTTTCAACGCACACCCCACCCCCACCCCCGCATGTCAGTCAGGGAGGAAAGGGCCAGGGCCGGGGTTAAGGAGGAGTGAGGCACTCAGCTTGGAGCATGGACGCAAATTTAAAGGGATGCCACAAAACTCAGTAATCAAGATAACTAATAATGCAATATTTTAGAAAATCAAAATTAATAGCAAAATATCCATGATGAGCAAAATATCTAAGGCTTAAAAGATGAGGTCCGAGCCCCCACTTGCACAACTCAGCCTTACTCATCTCACCCAAATCCCACCCAGGCCGAAAAGATGGAGTTCCAGCTCCCATCTCCACTCCAGCCTGTAAAGTCCCACCCTCTTCATTTTCCTTTTTTATGGAAGAGTAACGTAAACACAGTGAAGTGCACACATCCTAAGTGTGCAGCTCGATGAACTTCCACATATGAACATTCCCAGGTAACCACCGCTTAGAGCAGAACAAAACATTTTCCGGCTCCCCAGAAGCCTCCCTCGTGGCCCCTTCCAGTCAAACGTAGCCACCACTCTGACCCCCTTCACCGTAGATCAGTTTTGCTTGTTATGGAATTTCACCTAAATGGAATCATACAGTATTTCTTCTTTGTGTCTGGCTTCTTTCACGCAACATTATATCTTTGAGATTGATTCATGTCCATGTAGGATTAGCTTCCTTTCCCCCCCCATTGATAGGTAGTATTCCATTTAATTAAATCCACAGTTTATCCATTCTGCTGATGGGCATTTAGATTATTGCCACATCTGGGCAATTATAAATAAAGCTGCTCTGAACATTCTCGTACATGGCTTTTGCTGAATATATGTATTCATTGCTATTGAGAAGATCCCAGGAAGGAGGATTGGGTGAGGGATACATGTATGTTTAGCTTTAGTAGATTATGCCGAATTGTTTTCTAAAATCATTGCCAAGCATGAGAGTTACAGCTTCTCTGCATCTTCACCGACTATTAGGTAGCCTCTGTCTTTCCACTGTAGCCATTCATTGTGGTTTTAGTTTCTACTTCCCGGATTGCTAAAGCTGCTGGACACCAGCTCACTGTCCTTTTGGACCCTCTTTTAGGAAGTGCCTTTATTTTGCCTGTGTCATCTTTGTCTTACTGATTTGCAGGAGTTCTTCATATAGTCTGGATATGAGTCTTTTATTAGGTGTATGTATTACAATACAAAACCTCTCCAGCACTGCGGCTTGTCCTTTTATTCACTGAATGGTATCTTCTGATTCACAAAAGTTCTTAATTTTAAAGAAATCCAATTTGTTAACCTTCTCTTTTATGGTCAGTACTCTTGTGTCTCGTTTAAGAAATCTTTGCCTGTCTCAAAGTCATGAAGAATATTTCCTATGTTTTCTTTTCCTATGTTTTCTTTTGCTTTTCTCACTTGGGTCTGTGAACCATCTAGAATTAATTTTTATGTATGGTGTGAGGTGGGGGTCATTTTTTTCCATTTGGATATCCAATTGCTCCTGTACCACTTATTGAAAAAACCAGCCTCCCCATACTCCTCCCCCCGCCCTCCCCCCAGCTGAATTGCAATGGCGCCTCTGTGGCAAATCAGGTAACCAAATGGGGGACTGTTTCTGGATTCCACTGGGCTATTTGTATATCTTTGTGCAGCCCCACTTTGATCTCTTTAATAAGCTGGCACTCCACCTAAGATCATGTTTGAAAAAAAAAAGCCCTGATGCTGAAAAGACATTTGAAAATTGCTGAGTTTGTATATTTCAAAGTGCTGAGGACCATACCTGGCACATAGAATAACAATAACTATTTTAATAATGACTAACAGTTATTTATTTACTATGTTCCGGACACTGTACCAAGCACTTTTAAAGGTATAAACTCAAGCCCATTCAACAATCCTATGCAATACACCCATTTTACAGATGAGGAAAGGTAGGTGCGGAGAGGCAAAGTGACATGCTCAAGATCAGAATTAGAACTGGGGCAATCTGAACAGATGATAATTTTGAATCTGAATCTGAGGCCCTTGAGATTTGCCCTGGAGCCCCAGCCTCCCTCCCTCCCTAACTAGGGGTGGGGGAGGGAACTTCTTCCTTTTTCTGCCTACCCCCACCCAACCTACAGGCTCTGACGTCGCCACCTCTGACTTCATCCCGGCCATCTTGTCTCCTCTTCTCCATGCCCACTGCCTTACCCTAGCCCAAGCTTCCTCATCTAGCCCAGACCTCACCCCTCAGTAGTCCCCACTGCCCCCACACCTCCAGCACCTGTCTTGAGTCCTCCTTCCATAGGCTGCCTGAAGTATCCTTGCAAAACCTAAGTCTGACCAGATGACCCTTCATTGTCTACAGACATAGCCAGACATCCAAGGCCGTCCTGAGCTGCCCCCGACCTTCCTCTCCAGGCATTGTTCCACTGGAACCATGTGTCCTTCTGCACCTGGCAACTTGTGGCTCCCAACACCTTAGTCTGCCCTGTCTCTGTTCTTTTGCATATGCAGTTCAATCTATTGGAAAGGCCTTCCTAAACCCCAGTCACACCTCCTTCTCTGCCCAGCAAGTTGCTGTTCTTCCTTCTATCCTGTGCTCAAAATCCACCTCTGTGAAGCCTTCCCCAGCCTCCCATCAGGAGGAGGTTCTCCCCTGCCCCCCACCAACTCACCCCCTTGAAGGTGGGTGCTTCATCCTAGTATATGGCTGCTGCTGTTTAGAAAATGTCTGATGGACGTGGACGGGTGACTGAGGGAGTGAGGGAGTCAGGGCCCAGGGAAAGCCCAGCAGTGTGGGCTGGTGGAGATTCCAAGCTTATCTGCAAGTCTGGCTTGTGGAGCCAGAGCCCGCCTGCCCTTTGCAGAGGGCTTCCTTTCTTACCTGTAGGACAAGATGTAGCCGGTGGCCCAGTCTCTGAGGCGGATGAGGAAGGAGCCAAGAGCTTTGTCCCTGAGCAGCTGCTCTGTCTGCCTGGGCAGAGGACATGCCATTAGCTGGGGCTGGGTCCCCACAACAGCAGGAGCAGCCTGACTTAGACCAGCCTCAGAGTCCCTGCCAGCCATGCCCCAGACCCAGTGCACAGATCTCCAACCCTTTATAGAGAACTCCCTCAGACTATCGTCTGGTTCTGTGGAAGACTCAGTCTGGGGCTGGCTGGGTTGGAAGCCTGAGGTCACATACACACCACCCCGCCCACTACTGCCTCACCATCAGGCACAGTAGCCACTGACCCTCCCCACCTGAATGTCCCTGCAGCAAGAAGGAATCCATAGAGCGCTGGAGCCTGACCACAATGGCAACTCATAGGTTCTCAACCCCTTCCCTTGCCTGTCCCCTTCAGCCTCAGGCAGCTACGGATAGTTCTAAATGATGCCAAGGATTTTGGAGGCATGGTGGAAATTCCAGCTTTCTTCTGGTTTGGCAGTACCTAGACCAGATATTTCCTCACCCACTTATTCACCAAATACTTGTTGAGTGCCTGCTCTATGCGGGACCAGCTACAAATTTTGCAGGGGTCAGTACTAAATGAAAACCTGGAGCCCCTTACTCAAAAAGTAAGAATTTCAACAGAGCAGAGGGCCCTGTGTTACAGTACATGTCAATGCCCGTGAAGCTGTGCCTGCTTCAATGCCAGGTGCTGGGCCAGGAGGACCTAATGAGTGGCTGCATTTGTCATTCCTTTAGCTAGTGCTTTGGCAGCTTGGAGATCCAGCCCAATCAGAAAGCCAGCCTCCACATCTTGGCCCGTATTCCTAGAGTAACTGTATGTCCAGGTTCGCCTGGGAGGGTCCCCACTTAGAACGGTTCTCCTAGTTAAGTCCTCTTACTGACAGTGCTCTGGTTTGGATGATGAATGAAACAGTCCCCCTAGTAATTCATCAGGTTATCCGGAGCTGTTCTGAATGCATCCTTCTCCAGCCTGCCCCTCTCTGTTTCTCTGGCCGCCTGACAGCCCCAGCCATCCCAGCCCTACACTCAGAGCCGGGGCCAGTGCCTTTGCCCACCTTGCCCACAGAAGCGGCTGTCAGAGAACTCGGCATTCCTCAGTCTGTTCCCCCACCCACTGCTTCCTGGGGTCCCCGCCTAGCCCAGGGAAAGGGGCTAGCCCCTCGGCCCTGGGGGGCTAGGGGCCACGCTGGGTACATGGACAGTGGCAGCCTTACTTGCGGGTGATGAATCCGTGAAACCAGGGGGGCAGGGCTCCATTTTGCAAAATGAGGGGGGCCTGCGTCTCCGTGAACCACATCAGGGCCAGCTCCTGCAGCTTAGCCGGGGCCTGGCTGTCCCCGGCCCCCTCGGGCCCCCTGACCAGGCTGAACTGCCTCAGGTGGCCCTCCATTCTAGCGAGCACTGATGTGGAAGCAGAGCCCCGACCACCCGTACGCCTCTATATCTGTGGGCACCCCAGCTCATTTGCCTGAGTCCATGCCCTCTCCAACCACCCGCGGCACACAGGAGCCCTATCGTCACCTCTGACAATATGCGGCTGGTTCTCCTCTCTGATGCTCTAAGGCGGGGCACCTTGGCTGTCTGGGGACATTGGGGGAGGGTCACATTAGCAGTCAGAGAGGGGCAGGAGAGGGATCCCTGACTTGCTGGCTAACAGATGAGCTGCCCCACTGGGTTTGGCCCCTCCGCCCAACCTCCGGTCTTTGTCTCAGCTAAAGACCAGACTCTGGCTAAAGTCCAGGCACTGCCACTGTTAGCAAAGCGGTGAATTTAAATTCTACTTATCCTTCCTTCATGGAGGCCACTTGTATCTTGGTGAAGTTCTGTGCTGATTAATTCCTCTTTCCACTCAAGATTTATTGCCTACTGTGTGCCACGTACATCTGGGCCCTGGGAAAAAAGCAGCAACCAAAACGGCATTTTGCCTCATGGTACATATGCTCTAGTGGAAGGAGACAGATAATAAACAAATACATATATAGAATATGGGGTCAAGTGTAATAAACACTCCAAGAAAAAGGGAGTGGAAGGAGAGAGCACGGATTGTGTTATTTAGATAGGGGTGCAGGTAGGGAGTCAGGGTTGGGGGAAGCCTTGCTAAGGAGGTGCCACTGGAACAGTGAAAGAGAATGCCAGGCAGGTACCTGGGGGAAGAGATGCTGCTCCCAGCAGAGGGAAGAGCAAGTACAAAGACTGTGAGGTGGGACTCTGCTGGAGATCCTGAAAAGCAACCCAGAAGCTCATGTGGCTGGAGGAAGAGCCCTCTGGAGTAGATGGGTCCCCTAGAAGGGCTGCCATAAGGCTTTTGAGAGGAAGCACTGCACCAGTGAGGGCCCGGGATATTTGTTCACGCAAACATCCCTGAACCTCTAATGTGTTCCCGAGTTTCACAGCAGAAATCCAGGCTCGGCTGACAGTGAGGCAGGGGATGTTGCAAACAGCCAACGCCGAGGATCTGGGTTAGAATTCCGCTTCCATCACGCTGACACAGGCCTCAAGGCAGTTTCTAAGTGGTTGCAGATAGCTCAGTTTCTCCATCTGTAGAATGGGAATAATTTTTAAAAAGCTACTTTCTAGACTCTAGGGTCATTATGACAAGTAAACGAGACAGCATAATGGTTAAGAATGAGGGAACACATACGTAAACTCCAAAACAGGCAGAACTGACCAATACCAATGGCAGTTAGGACAATGTTTACCTTGGGGAGTGTATGACGACCAGGAAAGGGTGAGGAGCTGCTAGGTGCCGATCATGTTCTATTTCCTGATCTGGGTGGTGTGTTAGATGAGTGTGTTCACTTTGTGAGAATTCACTGAGCTCTGTGCTCATGATCTATGCATTTTTCTATGTATATGTTCTACTTCAACAAAACTGCTCATTTGTAAGAAATGAGGACGCTACAGACATATTTCTCTGGTTCCAGTTCCAGCTCACCAGCGATGGGACCTTGAGCAAATGGCTTAATTTTTCTGGTCTTCAGTGTCATCATCTTTGAAACAGGGAGGAAGAACACGACCTGTTGTTTGGAAGGTAGAATGCGTTAAGTCTTCAGAACAGAGTTTGGAACGGAAGCTATCAGCATTAGCTATTACTTGATGATGCAGTGACTCTGAAATACAGTGGGTCCTCCCCTATTGGTAACTGTTTTTGTTATTACTATTATTATTATAATTTCATCATGGTCATTCTCAAATCAACATCAAAATACCAATGGCAAGTGTGTGATACATATGATTTAGAGGAAAGGTCAGGGCATGAGGCATACCTGCAACCTCAACCTGGACAGCTCATTCCCTGTCTTTGAGACTCATTTTCCACCTCTGTAAAAAGGGTTGCAGGGCATCCACTTGCCTCACCTGTCGATGGAGTGAAATACTACAGGACGGGCCCACGGGCACACAGCAAGTGTTCCCGAGGGTCAGCTACCGGGAACATCACTTTTGTAAAAATTTCCAGCCTTGACAGAGAGGAATCAACTCCAGCCAGGGGACACCGAGAGGGATTCACATACTTGCGAAATGGTCTTCCTGTCACAGATGTAAGCCAGTGATATACTGGGGTCATAATGGAAATCCCAGGGCCAAACTAGAAAGGACTGGAATTTCCTAATATGGGGTGGGGGAGGCGTAGGAGTGGATTACATCTTTATCTTCCCCAATCTCTAACTGAAATTCAGCATTTCCTTCCATGGCGAGTGCAGAGAACAAATCTCATTAGTGTTCGTAACACCTGTGACTTTGTCACCAAAGGAAATCACAGATATTTTCATATCACATTACAGCTGCTGCAGACATCCTGAGATATTGATTTTGCTCATTACCCCAAAATTATAATAATTAGACCCAAAGCTGGATCTTGATATTTAACATGCTAATAAAGAAGCACATCGTATTATTACATCACAGATATCTAGATAACCTTATTTCAATATGATTGATGTCCACAGTAATTCTATGTATTTTATTTCGTGCATTTAAAAATATTATTCTGAGAAAAAGTTCATGAGCTTTACCAGATACCAAAGAGGTCCATGGCCCAAGCAAGGCCAAGGAAGCTGGGGTCTGACCCAGAGTCGGTTTGCTGCCAACATGAGGCCTTGGAGGTATTCAAATACAAAGAAATGTGTTTCTACAATTTTCCATGAGGTGTTCTCTCTCCACCTCCCTTTTAGGTGGGGCACTTTTATGAGCGGAACCTGGCCATTTGCATAAGAAGACAAAGGCTTTGTGTACTGGAAGGGGGAGCCCAGGATGGCTGCAGGAGAGATGTGAAGATTCCAAGGTCAGGCAAATAAAGGAGAGTCTATATTTATACTCAGAGGAAATGGGGGTGAGGAGGGGTTGAAGCCAGGTTTGCAGGCATCAAGAGAACTCTGTGAAAGACTGGGGATGGGTTTTCTCTGACAGTGTTCCACATCCCACTGTTCAGTTCATCACCTGTGCTCACCTACTAAGGGCTGGGTCTTGGGACAGAGAGAGGACCCTGGAGCAGCCCCGTCCTCCTTCTCCAACCCTGGGTGCCCAGAGGTGTCCAGAGAGGCACTAAGAGGTTTCAGGCTCTTCAGTCAGACTAAGCGACTTAAGAATCCTGGTTCCCCCTTTGCTGGCTTTGTGAGTTTGGAGGAGGTACTTCACCTTGCTGTGTCTCCAGTTTCTCATCTGTAAAAACGAAAGGGAGAAAAAGTACGCACCTGGTAGGGTTCGGGGATCCAGTGAGCTGATCCGATGCAAGGGAGTGGTGGGGAGGCATGGTGCACATGCAATAAACATCAGCCCCAGCTCCAAATCAATCCCCCTGCTGGGAAGTCCCCAGAATTCTACGTCTCTGTCTGTCTCATCGAAATTTCCTTGTCCTAGGTTCTCCATCAAGGTCATGCTTCTCCTGTAGGACCAATAGATGGTAATGGATTATCCATTAATTTACTCTCTCCCGAGGATGCTCAGTCTGGCAAGACTTCTCAGGAGGAGAGCGCTCAGATTTCTCCAGAAAGATGCTCAGGGTCAGTGTCTTTCCAGCTGTTTTGATGGAAACCCACTGAGTATGGCCAGAACCCCAGCACTAACGCTGCCACTCCTTCTTTCTTGAGCCTGTGCTGTGGGAACACAGTACATGGCCAAGTGCTGCTGGCAGCCAGCCTCCTGGGTAGAATGCCAAAGTGGGCTTTTCAGTAAATTCTAGTCATATGTTCATTTTAGTTTATGAACACTGCATTTTCGTGCCCCTTAGTTAGTTATTCCATTAGAATTTGTTCCACAATAGTAGTGAGTGGAGAATGAACGATCCTATTTCTTTTTTCTCAGATTGTCTGCCTTATTCTCCACTGTATTCTGTCCCTAGAATAGTGCTTGGCACAGTTAGATGCTCAACAGGTATATTTTATTTTATTTTATTTTTTTGATGTGGACCATTTTTTGTTAGTCTTTATTGAATTTGTTACAATATTGCTTCCGTTTTATGTTTTGGTTTTTTGGTCGTGAGGCGTGTGGGATCTTAGCTCCCCGACCAGGGATCGAACTGGTACCCCCTGCACTGGAAGGTGGAGTTCTAACCACTGGACCACCAGGGAAGTCCTGGTATATTTTAAATTATCATTCAAATTCGTGATACATCCACATGGTTTTTAAAAATAAAAAGTGTAAAAAAGGTATCAGTAAAAATGTTCTCCTTCTAGGCATTAACCCCCATCTACCCAGTTCCATCTCTTTCCCACAAGGAACCGCTGTTATTTATTCCTTGAATGTTCTTCCTGGGTTTCTTTATGCATGTTCAAGTAAATATGTATATTCTTATTTTCCTCCCTTTGTTATATAAGGGTAGAATCCTATGCAGTGTTCCGCACCTTGCTTTGTAAAACTGTTTAGTAATATATCTTAGAGTTCCTTTCATAAGAGTACATAGAGGGATGTCATTCTTTTTGTTACAGCTGCATGGCTGCACCATAATTTTCGTAACCGGTCCCCTACTGACGATCATTTGGGTTGTTTCCAGTGTTTTTATATTTCCAACAATGCAGCAGTGGATGACCTTATACAGATTTGATTAAACATAAGAGTGAGTACATCCATGGAACACATTCTCAGAAGAGAGATTGCTCAGTCAAAAGGGTATTTGCATTTGTCATTTTGATAGATGTTGCCAAATTGCCTTCTTTAGGGGTTGTAGTCATTTACGCTCAGGAAATATTGAATGAATGAATAGACAAATAAATAATATATCCAAGCTCAGACATTTGGGGGCCCCCAGCTTGCAAGAAAAACTGGGAGGGGGCTGATGCTGACTCAGAGAGGTCACCAATTTTACCGTGACTCTTTCGGCCCCTTGATGTCACTGAGCAAACTCACCTTTTCACCTATAGATCATGGCTGTTGGGGTAGGAGGGCAGTACCCAGAGATGCTCCCTACAGATGTCTTCCCACCAGCTCTGTTTCATTCACAGGACAATGGCCAGGTACTGAGAACTTTACAAGGGCTGGAAAGAGACCCTCTGGGCACTGGGAAAAACTGGCACAACAATCCTTCAGATGGCCAGATATTTTCAGAAGAAGATTTTATGAGCCCAATTCTTGCATCTCCTCGTGTCTAGAAAAGCACTAAAAACATTGATGGTGACATCTGCTCCTCGTGACCAGCAGCAAGTCTCTGCAAAAATGGGCTGCACATACCCCCGTTCACCAAAATCATGTATATACTGACCTCCCCCCCTACCCCTTTGGAGCAGTTTCTCAGAGCTCTCTAGAAATGCTGTCTCCTGGGCTACAGTCCTCATTTTGCCCCAAATAAAACTTAACTCACAACTCAAGAAAAAAGATGTCTGAGACCTGAAAAAAAACACCAACAACAAAACAACTCTACCACTATTGGCTCCAAAGTCCAAAAGGAGAAAACTGCAAAATCACAACAAATGCATAATAAATGTCTATACAATATATTGTTGCATCCGCTTCATTTAGTGTTCATAAAATTTCATCATATCTGAAAATGATTTGGAGGTCAGATTGTCTTACCTCACAAGAATCCCCAGGTGTTCAGGAAAACTGCCAACAGATTGTTACTAATTGTCAATTAAATGAATTCTCAAAGCCAAATCATTCCAAAGGAAAATCATAAAAGTAATCATTTCTAAAAAGTTCAAAGTAAAGAAAAATTATATATAGTATTATACATAAGGTATCTAGAATATTATGTCATATATAATATACATATGTAATGTTAATTAATACTATATATAATATTAATTAATATTATATTGTATATAATTTAAAAATTTCAAATGTGGATGTGTCATTAAATTTATTCATTTATTTATTTGCTACATAGGGAGATGCAGACTCCAAAAGTAAGAGTGCCTTGGACCTACCAAGGTCTTAAGAACACTGCCAGCCCCACCTACTCCACAGAATACCCCTGCTCTGGGACTGTGGGGTCCTGACAACCCCGGAGGAAAGGGAACCCACCCCTCAGATCAGAGGCGCTCCCCCGTTGGGTGTACCTCTCAGTTTTAGCAGCAAGAACAAGACGTAAATTTATTTCTCTATAGATTATCTGGCCTCACCAGTGAGTAGTTCTGAGTCCCATGCAAAAATGAAAATCTACAGAATTGCATGCTGTCTGCTCATGAGAACTAAAGAAGGGACGGCTATGTAGGGATCAGTTTAGGGCCCGTTGGGAAGATCAGGGGCCAAGGACCATATGTTGGAACTCTTGTTCTATAGTTTCTTGGAGGCCAGTTGGCCGCCACGGGTCCTGGCACACCTGACAGCTTGGACAGCTGCGGCTGCCCCTCCCTTAGTCCTGTCCCCGTCTCCGCTCCCCTCACTTCACAGCTGGGAAATGGAGGCCCACAGTAGATCTATAACGATGTTGAGCCCCTATCATGTGCCAAATACATACATATGATTGCCTTTCCTCTTTATAACAGGTAGAAGAGGTAGCATTACCGTCTCCATTTGTCCCCATTGTAAAGATGGGAAACTGAGACTCAGGACTGGAAATGGCCTGCTTGAGACAAAGAGTAAGTCAGTGGCAGGGCTGGGACCAGAACCTGGGTGTCCCACCCCGGTTCCTAGTAAATATGCTGCATCTGCCTTCCATGCCTTTGCTCTTGACGTCTCCCCTGCCTGGGGCTCCTTTCCTTGCTACTCAAATTCTATAAGCACCTAAAAAATGCCCTGAATCAAAATTAATAAATATTTTGTCAATATATTCAAAATACAAAACAAATCTTAAAACATTCTCCTCTTCACTCCAAGATCGGCTCTTTCTGGGTGTCCTCACTGCCCATTATCACATCCTGACTGCTTTCTGGGACCTTCCCTCCAAGGTCTTGTCTCCTTATTGCTTTGCTTGCACGAGCACCTTTTAAACTCCTTTGGAAACCCCTTTACCCAACCAGGATGATGTCTAAACTTCTATCATCAGAACAGCATCTCTTCAAGACTTCAATGAAAATACCTCCACCTCCCAGGCTGGGCCTCACAGTGGAGGCTGCAGTCCCAGTGCTTGTGTGAGCAGGAAGGAAGAATCTGAGCTCAAGTTTGGCTGAGGGATGGGCATCCTGGGAAGGGGACCGCAAGAGGGCCCCTGGGAAGGGTGAGTGGGGAAGGCAGAAGCGCTTACAGTGTCCTGGGCACAGTGCCAGGCCCAGAAACAGGACAGTGACCAGAAAGGACGGGGCCTCTGCAGCTACAGCCCCATTGCCTCCCCTGGGGTCCAGTTCTCCCCTGCTTCCTGGGCAATGTGGCTTTCCCTAACTCCTATGCGGGCCTCACACGCAGCCCCTGCAAGCTTTCCACCCCCTATCAGCTCCCAGGGGCACCCAAGCCCCTACCTATCTGAGCCCTGGCTACCTGGTCCCGGGGCTGGGAGCTTGCCCAGCACCCCAGATGCCTTCCCTCCAGGAAAGAGAACCACAGGTGTGTAGATTTGCCTGCCAATTTGGTAGGGAAATGAAGCCTCCTGGAAGCTGGAGACGGCAAATCTAGGCCGAGAGGGTTCCCTTGGGGGGCTCCCCTGTCTGAAGCTCCCCCACCTGCCTAGACCAAGAGCTTCCTGCAGCAGGGGCCAGGCCCACTCCTTTTCGGAGTTTCAGCATCACTAAACACCAGGCGGAGGCAAAGAGGAGGGGCTGGGGATGTCTACTAAATGAATCAGCTACCATTCTGAGGCCTTACCACCCATGAGGGGCTGTGTCAAATGCTTGGCATTTGTTATCTCGTTTAAGCCTCACAACAGCTCTAGGAGGTAAATGCTATTATTATGCCCCATTCTATAGATGAGGAAACTGAAGCAACGGAAGGCTGGGTGATCCACCTAATGTCACACAGCCCCTCCTTTATTTGGGAAACCGTCCCCCCCAACAGCCAGAGGGCAGGCAGCGTGGTGCAGGGCTGTGTGGAAGCACGTGGACAGCCCTCTCCCTGGTGGTGGTGGGGGTTTCCCTGTGGGAGCTGTTCACCCTGGTCAGTGCAGCTTCTGCTATGAAGACGGTCTGGCTTTCCCTGTTCCCTCTGCCACCCTCCTGTGCTCCGCCCATTCACAGCTCCAGTACACCAGTCTTGCCCCATGAACTCTAGTACCCTCCCCATCCAGGCCAACTTCCTCCAGATGTGCTCCGGGTTGAGCAAGGCCCCACCAAGGTTGCACTGTGTCCCCCCCACCCCCCAAAAATGGAGCCAGCTCTGCCAGTACTCTCTGCCTCAGGCACAGAAGGCCTCCATTGGTGCCATCTGTGTGTGGCAGGATGGTTAAGGCAGCTTCTCCAGCAGGGCAGGGGAAGATGCAAAGTGGTAATGCTTGCACTGACCAGAGTGGGCTGCCAGGCCTGCAGGATGACATAGCACTCTGAAGGGAAGGGTTAGGTCGGTTGTAATGACTGGAAGAATCAAGAGACCTTTGAGCATGGAGGCTCAAAAAAACAGAGCCTCTGCTGGCCTGGGGAGCTATAGGGAGAATGACCACAGGCCCTCACAGCTGTGCCTCATGCCACTGATCCATTTCAGAGCAGGTGGGGCAGGGCTCTTGGAGATCACCTTGCCATCCATTCCCTCGTGGAATAGGTGGGAAACTGCAGCCCAGAGAGGGCACAGACACACCGAAGGACACACAGCATATCAGGTGGTAAGGTCTACGTTCCTCTCTGGGCTCCCCACGGGATCGTGGGCTCCTCCTGTGGCAGGTTGGTGTCTTAGCCAGCTCTGTCCCCTGGAATCTGAGAGATGCAAAGGCAATGTGGTTGGGTGCTTCCTCAGAGGCCTCTCACCCTGTCCATCTCTGGGGAAACTGGAGGAGGATGAGTCACTGGCTCTGTGTTCCCTGGGGTTCGCCCAGAGGCTGGCCATGTGGGACCAAGTTCACTGCTCAAGTTTCCTCTTTTTAGTAAACAGCAGCCACTTCCTCCTGGGTTGGCCATTTCCTTCTGGTTGCTGGTTCCTGAGAGGCTCGAGGGGGCAGGGGCTCACATGGGCAGGCAGGGCAGACCCTCTGGCACCAAGCCCACCCGTACTGGACACGGGGGAAGGCATGTAGGCTGTGTAAAGCTGGCATCTGACCACAGGACATTGACCTTTAATCTAAGAGACTTTGGAAACTGCAAAATGTCAATAAGCCATCAAAGAAGGGTGCCAAGGAATTAGGAACCACCAGGGGCAGGCCCAGAAGGTCCATGTAGGAGGGCCTGGATGGGGGTGATCTGGTTAGAAAAGGGTAGAAACTGAAGCTGCATTTGTTTAGCATTTTACATAAAATATAAAAATTTGTCCAAAGTAAAGTTGGAGAGAGGTGTTAAGAGAGACGAGATGAAGCTTCACTGTCCAGCCCCCTTCAGCTTGTAGCTTTAGGAATGGGGGTTGACACAATGCAGGATTTGCTCATGAAATAACCGGCATCCCAGGGTGGCCAGGAGAGAACTGGCAGGGCAGGGGGGCCTGGGAGAAATCTGGAGGATCCAGAGGGTGTTGGGGTCTGTCCTGGAGCCTTGGGCCTCTTCTGCTTGGCTCTGCAGAGACGTGGGGCCCTCCAGAGGCCTCTGCTGAGATGTTGCCACCGGCTTTGAGGCCTCCACATTTTGCCTTTTCTCACTGGGGTCTCTGGGCTTGTGGCTGAGCAGCCTCCTCAGAATGCCACATTCTGGGCCTGGCCAGAGCCTGGCAAAGGGCCAGGAGAGTTTAGCTATAGAGTTTTTATCAGTAGATAGTGTAGGTCCAGCACCCGGGTCTGTCAGCTTTCAAGGGGCCTAGGAAATGTTTGTAGCCTAAGAAAAGGATATTGGCTGCAAAACCCAAGAAAAAGAGGAAAATCAAAATTGATAAATATTTCATTAAATGTCTACAAAATGTAACATTATGTCAACTTCATAGTTATCATAAAAATGTCACTCCCTTTGAAAACAATTTATAGGTTGGGTTTTTTCTCACTCAGCCAGGATTCCCAATAGACATGATGACTGCCAAGATATGGTAGCCAAACGTAAATTAAAATGAATTCCTCGTAGTCAGATACTATCCAGCGCATAATTCTAGAAATTCCTTCAAACACTTTTAGAGCAAAAATTATGTTTATTATGGGATGTGGAGCATTTTAATATGTTTGATATGATATGGGGTGTGGCCTCCATAAGGAAGAGGGCAGGGCCTGCGAGCATGTTAAAATGACAGGGAGAGAGTGGAAGTTCAAGTGCAGGAGGGTGAGGCTTGAGGCCAGCTTGCCCACTGAGAAGCACAGACACCAGCTCTGGGAGGGACGGCAAAGGTCTCTTGTCTAGTACCATCTGCCCAGACCCGGCCAGCCAGGCCAAACTCTTGCCCAGGGTGGGGGGCTCACTCCTGCCACCCGTGAAGGATGCTTTCCTCCTGCCTAGCAGGTATCTGCCTCTACCAGATACCCCACAGGGTTTAGTTCTGTCCTCTCAGTCGACAGTCTCTGGTCACCCCTACTTTTGCACAACTCACTGACAGAGCTGAGGGTGGAGGTGGGCTGTACCCCACTCCCACCCTGTGGCCTCCTGTATACCTCCTGTGTGTAGCTGTGTACTGCAGTCTCAGTTCTCCCAGCTCTTCCCCTTTCCATAGGATTTCCCGGTCACCTCCCACCCTGGCTGCCTTCCCCATAAGCCAACTAATCACAGCCCCTCTTGCCCATGGCAAGGCCCAAATTAAACATGGTTCCCTCACTCCTGAGGGTGGCCCATCCCATCGCTGCAGTGCATTCTCTGGCCTCCCATGTGTTGGGGCTGCTAGAGCCCCCTCTCCGAACCTGCTGATTTCAAAGAACATCAATGCTAACTGTATAATAATAATAATTGACATACTGAGTGCTTACTATGTAAGCACTTTTACATGATCTTGTAATCCTTACAAGAACAATGGTATGAAGTAGCTACTTATACTGTCCCCATTTTATAGATGAAGAGACTGAGGCTCAGAGAGGTAAAATAAATTGCCCAAAGTCACACCTCTGGTTAGTGGCAGAGCTAGGAGACAAATTCCATCAGTCTGCATTCAAAGAGAACCAAAGGGCACTAAGGTAGAGGTGTCCTTGCTGTAGCCAGCCAGCCAGATTCTTGACGGACCCTGGGGAAAGGGGTGGTCATGTGGCAGCTAACATAGAGCCCGTAGCTGGTTGGCTGGCGGGGTAAGCTCACTCTTGCTACCTGTCTCCAAGTAAGCAGTCTAATTTGGTATCCGTGTCCATTTCAGAAAGCTCGATTTTCCACCTGCGTCTGTTAGTGTGTCTGTGTAAAAACATGCAAAACAAAGATGAGATATTGTTTTGATTTGGCCCTTTCACAAACATAGCTATGACCTTCCTTTTTTCTTCAAGTAAAGTGAACTTTTGTATTTGCTTCTCCCCCACATCTTTCCACGGCTCATTCCCTCACATCATCCAGGTCTCTGCTCCATGTCACGTCCTCAGAGGGGCCTCCCTGACCCTCTGGAACGTAGCCTGCCACTCCTGCCCTACATCCCCCCATCCTCTTACTTTGCTTAATTGCGAAACAATGGCACTTGCCTCTTGAGGTTATTGTGAGAATTCAAATGAGTTAATATATAAAGCACTGGTAAGTAATACATGCTATTTAAGTGGTAGTCCTTTTTAAAATTTCATCACAGCGTGTATACAACACAGTATACATTTATCTGTCTTCTTTATGTAGTTTGTATTATCTCTCTCCCTTACTAGACTATTATCTCCATGAGGGCAGGGAAATGATTGGCTTATTCACTGCTGTGTCCTCCA
Organism: Delphinapterus leucas; assembly: GCF_059928025.1. NCBI lineage: Eukaryota > Metazoa > Chordata > Mammalia > Artiodactyla > Monodontidae > Delphinapterus > Delphinapterus leucas. The sequence continues at coordinate 60,965,952 of NC_143130.1, read as the reverse complement.
GTGTCTGGAACTGTACCTGGCACATACAAGGCGTTCAGTAAGTATTTGTTGAAATCGGTGAACGAACTGAGGTCTGGAGAGGTGGGAAGTGCTTTGGCTTTCATTCACGCATTCTATAAACATTTACTGAGCACCCACTCAGCGCCAAGCAATAGGCTCTCTCATTTTTGTAATACTAGCCTGTGAATCTGGCAGGGCAAAGATTTAAAAATAAAGTTTTTTAGTGAGGTATTATTTACATAGAGTGAAATGTACAGTTTTAAGGGGACCCCTGATGAATTTTGAGAAATGCGTGTTCCAAGTACCCACAATCCCATAAAGAAATAGAACAATGTTTCAGCCCGGCAGCGCGAGGTTTTGGGCCCCAGGTTACACAAAGGAACAGAGGGCAGGGGTGACTCTTCCGGACCAGCCTCTGGGGCGCCTGCGGGACCGCCCCGGGTGCGGGCAGGCGCTCCCGGGGGCGGGCGGGGGCGGGACTACAAGTCCCAGGCTGCTTTGCGCGCCCGCCAGCCGTGCGGAGAGGCGGGGTTGAAGGGAGGGGGCTGAGCGGCGGCGCCGAGGCGCTGGGGGCCGAGGCGCTGGCGGTTGGAGCGCGGGCTGGCGATGCTGGGCCCCGGGGCCCGGGCGGAGGAGGGTAGCACTGGCGAGGGCGCGGCCCCAGGGGCCGCGGCGGAGCCTGGGGCAGGGCCGGGGCGGGAGCCAGCGCGGCTGTGCGGCTACCTGCAGAAGCTGTCGGGCAAGGGCCCGCTGCGCGGCTACCGCAGCCGCTGGTTCGTGTTCGACGCGCGCCGCTGCTACCTCTACTATTTCAAGAACCCGCAGGACGCGCAGCCCCTCGGCCACCTGGACATCGCGGACGCCTGCTTCAGCTACACGGGCCCCGACGAGGCGGCCGAGCCCGGCGCGGAGCCGCCCGCTCACTTCCAGGTGCACAGCGCGGGAGCCGTCACGGTGCTCAAGGTGGGACAGCGCGCCCCGCAGCCCCGCACCTGCCTCCCGGGAACCCGCCCAGACGCCCTTCCCCTGCTCCCCCTGCCTAGCCTCTGGGGCTGCCCCCGATGCCCAGCTCAGCCTAGCTCCTCTGGCCATCTAACTTTTTGCATACCCTCCTTTCTCTAAAGCCCTTCTGTCTTTCTTTCCCCACTTCTTCCTCAGACTCTGTCCCCGTCCCCACCTCAAGCCCTTTACCTGGGTTTAGGCCAGAGTGGCTGGGGGCTACTCAGCCCCTTGACCCGTTATCTCCCTCTGTGCCTTGCCTCGGGCCCTTCTCTGTCCACCTCCCTTCCCCTCCCCACCCCTGTTCTGTGGATGTCCTGTGTAACCCTCCCAGGCATTCATTACTTACTGTAGGCTTCCTGCCCTTGGGTAAGTTATTACCCTCTTCAGCAGCCTCTTCTGTAAAATGGGGAGAGCAGTAGTATCTACTTCGTGGGGGTGTTGGAATTACAAGAAATATACTCTGACCTCTCCTAAGTGTTACTGCATTCAGGGCTATAGACCGAGAGAGTCAGAGTTGGCAGGGCCCTTAAAAGATAATCCACTGCAGTCTCCTCCACAGTGGGCAGAGACACTCCAGCTAAGGTCACACAGACAGTAAGTAGCAGAGACTGTTTGCTTACTCCGTATTTTGGCTGGGAGAGGAGGGAAACGTTTGCTTCAACCAGTTCTGCCTTGCCCATTTGAGGCTTCCGTAATCTTTTTTCTACACAGTGTGTAGAAGCATGGGACTAGAGTCAGAAGTCCTGATTCTGGTGCTGAGAAGCCTTCCCTGTCCTTGGGGCATCCCATTATCTCCTAGGGGCCCTCCTGCTTCCAGCACCTGGGCATCTGGGCCCTGGCCTGGAGTTGGGTCTCTCTCCCAGCCTCCTTCCCTGCCTGGTTCCTGTGAGCCTCCACCCTCACTCCTCTCTCTCGCTTCTCTTCCGTATTACAAGCTGGGCTTTCTCCAGAGCAGCAGGGCTGGGCTGGGACGTATGAAAACTCTGCAAAGCTCGCCAAGTGGAGAGCAGAGTGGGCTGAGCCTGACGCCCTTGGCCTTGTGAGCACAGGGCTGTTCCAGGATCTCCGAAGCCAGCAACAGTTGGAGCTGCTCCCCAGGTCGTTTTTAGAGCTTTGTCAGCTCAGTTCCTGCTGTTTCAGGCAGAGTCTGATTACTGTGTTCTTTTAGGCTTTACCATCCCTTCTTTAAGTGGGTGCAGACAGCCTTTTTCTCCAAAGGAAGCCAAGCAGAGTTTCAGTTCAACTCGGGCTTACTTAGAAAGCATTGGTGTAAACTTGGGAGTGATCTGAGCAAGTACACAGGGACTTTTGCCAAAGAAAGGTTTGTCCTCACTGTATATATGGACTGTCCCTGTGTACAGCTGAATTTCCTGTGGAATTGTTTGTTAAAACAGAAAGTAGAGCATCCTGTTTCAGATTTTCTCAAATGACTTTGGAGCCCTCCATCAGGTTTTTTCATTAAAATTTTTTGAATGATGGAGGTATCTACCTAAATGGGGCTGCAAGATGCAGTGTCAGGAGTGTGGCTTTAGAGTTGGATTGACTTGAACTTGCGGCCTGAATCTGCCACTCACAGGTGTTGAGCAAACTATACCACCTCTCTGTCCCAGTTTCCTCTTCAGTCTAATGGGAATCTTACCTTCCTCATTGGTTAGTTTTGAGAATTCTGGAAAATAGCTGGCACAGAGTAGGCACTACATGGCAGCCATATGAAACAACAGGTGGTGTCTTTGGCCAATTAGGTAGTGCATTCATATAATGGAATATTATGCAGCCGTGAACATAAAGGAATGAGAGCTCTAGGTGTCAACATGGATGACTCATAAACATAAAATTGAGAAAGAAAAACAAAGTTACAGATTGATTGCATACAGAGGTACCATGTAAAGACTAAGAAGATCATGCAAACACATATGCTGCATGGGGAGCGGGAGAGCTGTGTGGGCGTGATGAGCCCTGGCTTCAGGATGGTGGTTCCCACTTGGGACGAGAGGGGAACGTGAGTGGGAATGGGTGCTCAGGGGGGTTCTAGTGTCTTTGCAGTGTTTTATTCCTAGCACTGGGTGGTGTTTGTTATATTATTCTATCTGTCTCTTTGTATGTTCAGAATATTTCTTTAAAAAAAAAGGAAATTGATTTTCATGTAGGTTACTGACTATGGAATATTTTGGTACGTAAAGTTGAATTAGTCACAGAATAAGACAGCATGCCCGAGACAAAGGGTTTGCTTTATAAAAACAATGGAAATGGAAACACAGGCAAGCCTTTTCAAAGGAAGGGAGCAGTCAAAATGTAAGGTTTCAGAGTAGGGGTGTGTTTTAAGAAGGATTTTTAAAATTTTAATTTAAATCTTTTAATTTCTAAAAAATTTATTTTAGTTTTGGCTGCGTTGTGTCTTCGTTGTTGCGTGGGGGCTTTCTCTAGTTGCGGCGAGCGGGGGATACTCTTTGTTGCGGAGGTCAGGCTTCTCATTGTAGTGGCTTCTCTTGTCGCGGAGCACGGGCTCTAGGTGCGCGGGCTTCAGTAGTTGTGGTGTGTGGGCTCAGTAGTCGTGGCTTGTGGGCTCTAGAGCGCAGGCTCAGTAGTTGTGGCACACAGGCTTAGTTGCTCCGTGGTATGTCGGATCTTCCCAGACCAGGGCTGGAACCCGTGACCCCTGCATTGGCAGGCGGATTCTTAACCACTGCTCCACCAGGGAAGCCCCCAAAAGGATGAATTTTATTGTACAGTAATTCCTTCTGAATTGTGGGCATAAAAATTTTGTGGTGGTAAAAGTGGAAATTAGCAATTTATCTTCCTTTTCACCTTTCAGATCTGAGAACTGACTCCCATAAGCTTTAATGCTTCCCTTTAGGGCTGCTCAGCGGTAGGGCAGAGCCTGATTTCTAAGGGGGATTGTAGGTTAGTGAGGATTAAACCCTGCTCAAGCTTCAGCTAGTTATATATAATTTTATAGATACCATTTCTTTTGACGGGTTAAAAAGAAAAAAAAATAAGCAATTTGCTTATTGTATTATCATATGGTTCTTATTTTAAAGTGACTTGCTGCCTTCTCTGGAGGAGCTGTGGTTTTGTTGAAGTTTTCCCAAATGTTTTACCACTTGAGTCTTAATGAAAGCTGATATTGGAATTTCTTGGTAGGCTTTTCTATTCATAAACTCAGGGATGTGGACCTTACTTTACAGATGAGGGAATGGAGGCCGGAGAGGGGATGTGATTTGTCTGAGATCTTGAAGATAGACTCAGATGCTCTTGGCTAGTAGAGACTCTGGGAACAGTGAGTGTCCAAAATGCCAAGTATCTAATTCTATTATCAGTTTTGACAAGTCTCCCTTTTTTTTTTTTTTTTTTTTTTTTTGCTTTGGATTTCAGTGGTTTGGGATTAGTTAAGATGTAGTGGTTTTTTCCCTTACTGCATTTGATTTCTGTCCTTTTCACGCAGAATGAAAGCACCAGGAACATTTTACCTACCGATTCTTTACCAGGATGTATGGTACCTGTTACTAGACGTTTGGAAACTGCTACAACAGACAGAAACTGATGCTTCCTGTGTGTGTGTGTGTGTGTAGAGGTGCTGGAGGCTTCTCACTGAGCTTTCCTGGGATCTGAGGCACAGGAGACCGTTCTGGAGTGAGCTGGCACTTAGGGAAGAGAGAGCATGTGACTGACTGGGGGTAAAGCGTGAATGACCCTGCTCTGCCAGATCTCCACAGTCCCTGGAGCAAGGAGCATCGTCAGACTGTCAGCAGATGCACTCCGCTCCCTCTCCTCCCTTTCTTGAAGGCATATGGTGCACAAATGGACGTGTATGTTGGTTTCTGAGTCACACGTAACGGAACAATCATGCATCCCTATTCTTAACGCACTTTTGTGGGAAGGATGCACATTCTCTGGTGTTGAAAGTGCTCTCAGCTTAATGACAAACATTTGCTAGCTTGGGTAATCATAGTGTGTGCAGTACAAAATAGATGTGGTGAACCAGCCTTCTTGGCTAAATGGCTCTGCTAAGCTGTTCTTCCCTGGGGCGTCTGCTCAGGGGTCTTGAAATGTTATTTAAATCTTTTATCGAGACCTGACTTTCCATGGATTTTTCATGGCTTCCCAATGAGTAAGTTTCTTAAAGGCAGGTATAGTCTCACAGGTGTGATGTCGCAGTGGCTTTCTGTCTCCCACTGTCTGTCACACAGGCCTCATGGTAGTGTGACCTCCACACTATTTCCTGCTCATGAGGCTCCAAGCACTGCTGTTTGCATCCTTGCCCTCCCAGAACAGCACCTGCACAAAGTAGGTGCCCAGGCAGACGTTTGTTGAACGAATGAGTAGAAGGTCATTACCCAGTAAGCGCTGGTTTTGGTGTGAGCTCCAGCCCTTTGGAAGTGATCAGCCAGAATTCTCAAATGTATTAAATGACATTCTCACCACATGTCATGGAGGTGCCTGCCATTCAAGGAATGCCCAGTAAATATGACAGGCATCAGGGGTTCAAAAGACGGATTACCGTCGGTCCTTAATTTTCAGGTCTCTTGTATTTCATGCCCACAGTCTTGACTCTGAGGACACTGTTGTAGCAGTGGGTGAATGTTTTATGTAAAAGGCCATGTAGTAAATATTTTAGGTCTTCCATCAGTGCCATCTCTGTGACTACTCTGCTCTGCTGTTATAGTACAGAAACAACTGTAGAATGAGTGTAGCTGTGTTCCCATAATTTTTGTTTATGGATTCTGGAATTTGAATTTCATGTAATTTTCACACGTCACAAAATACTGTTCTTTTGGGTTTTTTTTTTCCAGCCATCTGAAAACATAGAGACCTTTCTTGGCTTGTAGCTGTGTAAAAATAGGCAGTAGGCTGGATATGGCCCTCAGGCTGCAGTTCACTGGCTCTGGTGTTTTAGAAAGGCCTGGACACTTCTCACTCATTCTGTCACTTACCCATTCTGTGTGCTTAGGCACTGGGGGTATAGACGGAACAAGGTGAACACAGTTCCTGTCCTTGGGGAGCTTTCTGTGTAGCCCAGAGACAGACATTAATAAAAACAAAACCAACACCAACCAGTGCTGTGAAGTTTAAAAGGAAAGAGATGGGATGCATGTATAATAGGGGATCCTAATTTAGATTGGAAGGAGGAGGGCTAGGGAAGACTTCCTGAGGAAATGACATTTGAGCTGAGGCATGAAGGGCACATTGGTGTTGACTGGAGAAATGGAGAGGGGAGTAGAGTGTTCTAGGGAGAGGAAATGGCAGGAGCAGAGCCCCTTAGGTGTGTAGGGGACTCAAGGAATGCCCGGTGGCAGCTGGGGTGGAGGGGAGGGCCTTGGGGCCCGAGTTGTAGGAATCAGCAAAGAATTTTCGGCAGGGCTTAACAAATAGTTGGTGTTTTTTTTTTCCTCCCAAACTGATGGTTGGGTTATATCCAGTATTTTCATCTAATTATGTTGGAGGATTGTCTTGTCTTATGTTTTAAGAGTTGAAATATTAATATGTTACCCACTGGAAAACAGGTTTTAAAGTTGATAAATGCAGAGTTGAAGATCTCGTGGTCCATTGCCTCTTAAGCACCATTGTTTCTGAGCAGGGGTTGCTGGCTCGGGGGCTGTGTGGCTACAGCCTGCCCCACCCCTCTCAGTGGACTGCCTTTCCCTAAGCATTCCTCATGGCCACCTTCCCTGACTTCTCTCATGTCCCACTTGCTTTGCTCATATGCGTGTTACCAGTTTCCTTCCCCTTTGGAGGAAACCGTTGCTTGAGAAATGGAGGGAGGGGTCACATGCATTCAGGGTTGAGATGTGAATACAGCTCTCACATCTCACTGAGGCTTCTGAGGGGTGGACGGCTCTCCTTGTTCAGGTGCCTGCATCCATTATCAGCCTTCCCATCTCTGGGCAGAACAAAATATAGATAATAACCCTCCTTCCAAAGAAAGAAAAGAACCCCGTTATTGTAGAAATGACTCTCCGGCTGGTGGAGTGGAAGGGGTTTTGATCAGGAATTTTCAGTTCTTTTAGAGATTTATGTAGTAGGGTCTTAATGACGTTTGAGTGGGTGTTTCGCTACATCCTGGAAGGCCCAGTCCTAAGTGGATTTTGTTCACTTTCACAGAGTGAATGCTGTATGGAATGGTGAATTAGGAAGTAGCGATGCTTCTAACCAGCGTCCTGCTAAATACTCTTCCTGGGAACTCGGTGAAGTGAATGTGATGTGCGAGGCCTTCAGGGGCGGGAGGCCGAGGTGGTCCCGGAGAGGCTGCAGGTGTCATGATCACGCAATGAACAGTAGCTCACCAGTCTGCACAGGAAACCCCGAATGGACAGATTCAGGGTGGTGGTGCTCCCTAAAATGGGTCTAGTCCTGTTCTGGTGTTTGAGCGTCTGATGCCGTGTCCTACTAGAGCCCAACTCCCGGAGGGCAGAGTTTTGTCCCTGGTTCACCGCTTCAGCCTTAATGCTGAGCAGGGTGTCAGGCACGGATTATATGCTCTGTATATACTGGGTAGCCGAATGAATACTTCATACCCTCATGCCCTCTTGGGGTGTGTGTGTGGTATGCCCTTGTTGCACGGTCAGAAGGAGATTTGCAGTGTCCATTTCTTCCTTTAGCAAATAGTTTTGAGCATCCACCATGTTGTAGGCATTATGCTTTTTCTGCATACACAGCAGTGAAAGTTTTCCATTCATTTCAGAAACTACAGTGTTAAGACTTTAAAAATAGATTAGCACCTGATAGCTTTGAAAAAAAACTTTGGAGAGAAACCATTTTTGTCTGTAGTATTCAGAGTTGGGAGTAAATATCAAACGTCTGCAAGTTTTTTGATCCTGAGGGGGGTCTGGCATCTTTCCATAGTAAATAAAGAGGGAGGCAGGGAACCCTGAATGTAAAATACTGATTTGGATATCACCCACGGCCAGAAATCTGTGGTTTGTACAATAATTTCTATGGGCATTGTGGAATTGGGGAGATCTGTGTGACTGATCACCAAGAAGAGCTCCCTGGAGAAATGGGCTGGGGAGTTGGTTAGGTTTTGGTATAATTGTGTAGCTGTTCAAAGGTTTAGTTCCTTTTGGATCAACAAGAAGTGTTCCCAGTCTGATGGGAATCAGCATCTTTTCATGAGTTTGCATGCTTGGCCAATGCTTAACTTCTTCTGACGGATTGTGTGGGAAAACTGGAATCTGGGGGAGAAGGGGGCATTCAGGAGCTGAGATCCTTTGGCCTCCTCTCTGGCCCTTTCCAGGGCCAGCCGTCCTGGAAAGAGCAGACGTCCTTTGAGCGGTCTGCCCTCAGGTGAGAACTTGTCTGGGCGTCGGATGGCAGGCCTGGCGGTGGACTGGAGGCTGACAGGCCAGTGTTATCAGAGATGTTGATCTTGGATTATAGGAATTATTTCTAGGCAGTGAGCCCAGTTTTCATTTCCCTTTCCAGCTCTGTGATGTCCAGGGGAGACTGTGCTTGCAGAGAAGGAGCCGAGCCTGTGTTTGGAAATCTGATGCAGCCAGCCAGCCATTCACGTAACAGTCTTGGTTGGGCAAGGCCGTGATGGACATCTAGCGGGAGTCAGGTGTTGCCTCTGGCCTCTCGGAGCTGTCCTGTTCTGGGGTTTCATTAGGGCATTGTCATCAAGTGGCTCTGTGAGGTGGAGGAAGTCATTTGGTGTTTTTGTTCCAAGGGTCATTATCCCTGAGTCAGAACTGACGAGACCCTCAGATGAGCCCACCCTGCCCCTTGTGTGATAGAGTGAGAAACAGAGGCCCACAGCTAGTTAGCAGCAGCTCTGGCACTAAAGCCTCCCCCAGACACCTGAGTGATATTTAGCCATTTTAAACCCAGCAGTTTGATGCTATTTGCCATTTTACTCCCTTAGTAGGAAATTAGGCTTATTCTGTTTTTAGTTGTTGTACACAGATTCTGAAATTGTACATTTACCTCTTTGGTGCTGCAGCATAGATGTAAGATGTTCAAGTCACATGAAGATTGGAAATTAACAGTATAGATGATAAGCTTCCAGTGGGGGTTGATTGATTATAGACATTAGTGGTGTTTCCCTGGCAGGGACTAGACCTGCACATCCCTGTTCAGGAGCCTTCTCTTTGGAGGTGTGCAGAGGAAAACTGACCCTTGGTGTGATTTCTCTTGCTGCTCTGTAAGCCATGCCCTCTAGCTTCAGAAGTGAACCAGTTTTGGGGCTTCCCTGGGGGTGCAGTGGTTAAGAATCCGCCTGCCAATGCAGGGGACACGGGTTCGAGCCCTGGTCCTGGAAGATCCCGTGTGCCACAGAGCAACTAAGCCCGTGCGCCACAACTACTGAGCCTGTGCTCTAAAGCCTGTGAGCCACAACTGCTGAAGCCCATGTGCCTAGAGCCTGTGCTCTGCAACAAGAGAAGCCACCGCAATGAGAAGCCCGCGTACCACAACGAAGAGTAGCCCCCGCTTGCCACAACTAGAGAAAAGCCTGCACGCAGCAACAGAGACCCAACGCAGCCAAAAATAAATAAAATAAATAAATTAATTAAAAAAAAGAAGTGAACCAGCTTTTTAAGCTTCACAGTTTACACAGCTCTCTCACATATACTATCCCAGAGGTAACATGATGATAAGGCTATCTTTCATTTCTGTCCTTTAAAGGGAAGCATCTCCTTGAGACTTGTGGTTCTCAGATTGGTGTGGGGAAGGAGCCTCCTGGGATCCTGTTAACATGCAGGTTGTGGGGTTCCCTCCTAGAGATTCTGGTTCGGTTGGTAGGCCAGGGTGGACCTCAGGAGTCTGCATCCTTATCCATTGTGCCGACCCTTATGCTGCAGACCTTTGTGGTCCTCTCTTTGAGAAACACCACTCTCCACCAGATCATGAATTACTGCTCTCTTTGACTGTGAAGTAAAGACTGGCCCTATTTGAGGATGGTTTTCTAAGCAGACTAGAAATAACTAAACTGCGTGGGTGGAGACCAGTGAAGTGTGAGCCATTTATCCTTAGGTTGACACTCTGTGGTTTATGTCTGCTACCCTCTTTGCATTCTGAGTTTCTGTGCTCCAGAGCAATGGTTTGGGGCCTGTGACTCCCTCCTCCCAATGGCCCTGAAGTTTCTGTCTCCTGAGCTGATCGCTCAGTCACTGGCACAGCACCACATTTCAGTGTTCCTCCAGGGCCATTCAGAGGGAAGCTCCTGGAGGGCGATAGTGTTCGCTTGCCATCCTTAGGGTGATTCTGGGAGGGTGAGTTTTAATGATTACCACCACCAAACAGCTGATAAGGACTTTTAGAGCCCCCAGCTTTTCACCCAGAGAGGGGGAAATAACCGATTGATATAGGAGAACCATCTGGCACTTTCTGGAGGTACCAGCTCTATCTTAAAAGACTGTTAGAAATCAACATGCTTCCCAAACACTCTTGTAAACTCACTAAAAGGTTAGGCAGATTTCTGGTTCAGGCTCCCGTGTTCATCCTAATCTCTGATGGGCGGTGCCTGGGAATCTGCCCCTCCCAAACCCCAGTTCATAAAACTTCATATTAAGTCAGTCATTCCTGTGTCCTACTTTTAAGTTAAAAACCATCAAGCCGGAACATTGCAGTGTTGCATGGCGTGTGGAAACCATTGCAGACAGAGGTGGCATGGGGCTCTCCGCCAGTCTGCTGGCTGTTGCTGCAGGAGTTTTTATTTATCCTGAGCTCATAAAACCCTGGCGCTCTCTTATTGTGCAATGGCAGAGCTGATAGGCAGCCATAGGAATGTAGCCCTGTGGTCACTCGGAGGCCGCGTGCTCCCCTTCCCTCTGAAACAGAAAGCGTTTTGACAGGCTTCCACACTTCCTGCAGGGAAGAGCAGGCCCAGAGAGTGTCTTTGTCCTTGCCCTTGCCTTGGTGAAATCTGTCATCTAGGCCAGGCCCCTTACAAGCCCAGTTATCTTTATTGTCCTCTTTTCTAGAACACGCATTTGCTTGTCTTTGTTCTGTTTGTAGTCTTCTCCTAGTTTGTAATCTTCATTAAATTGTTAGAGTTGGGTTTAAGGAGTGGCTGATCTCTCAAGGTGTTTGCTTTTTAAAAGAAGATGCTTGAGTATCAGAGATGGCAAAACTCCTCAGACTGCTACCTCCCAGAATGGGTGAGAAGTGGGGCACCTTCCCGAGGAGAGGCTGCCCCCCACTGCCAACTGTCCAGGGAAAGTGATGGAGGGGGAGGTCTAGGTTCTTGCTCAGCCTTTGAAAAGGATTTAGATTAGAATTCATGTAATTATTTTGCAAAATAAATTATGTGAAAATGCTGACTTCAGTGTAGCCATTTAAAAAGACAAAAAAATAAGAACTTATCGTGTTAGAGGAACGGAGGTCTGTACAATTGCACTCCATTTTCCCAGGAGCCAGGAGATCCAGTATTATTTCCCTTCTCAGCATCAGTCACTGGGCTGAAACAGAAGATTTCAAAACTTTCCCAAGGAAAAATTACTTTTTTTTTCATTGGTACTGGGCCAGATCCCTTGAGATTGTTTCCAGGCCCATGGTTTTGAAATGTTGAGAAGAATATTTGGAACCTAAAGTTATTTATCAGATATGGGGTTGTAGTCTGTTTTTCATCTGAGTTTTGTTTTGTATTATCAGGCTGTTTACAATGTTCTTGTGCTTTTTATTGCTTATGGAAGAATTACCTTGGAAATCCAGATATACTTCTTTCTTTGTTTGTTTGGCCACGCCTTGGGGCTTGTGGTGTCTTAGTTCCCTGACCAGGAATTGAACCCAGGCTACAGCAGTGAAAGCACCGAGTCTTAACCACTGAACTGCCAGGGAATCCCTCAGATATCCTTCTTTAGATTTAAGAAACGAAAATTCCTTCATTATGAACAGGCATTGCATCCTTTTAAGATATGACTGAGTCAAACTATGCATGCAGTTTAAATTGCTTTCTATGACGTGTGCAAACTTAGCCCATCTCTGTTCTCTTCTCGTGGCTGTCTCGTGACCGTTGGTTATTCTGTTCTTCTGACTTATAAACATGGTAGGCACTGACACTTTGGGGAGGAGCCCAGAGTTCACACCCTAAGTGGGTGACTGAAGTGCTCTGTCATCACCATATAGCATGATTGATTCTATAAGGGAGGTCGGATGGCCTCATAGATGGGGTGTTTGAACTGGGTCTTGAGGGGTGAGTAGGTGTTTGCAAATGGGTTTAATTAGTGCAGTAGAAGGAGGGGTCGTTGAAGCTGAGCTGGCTTCTGTGTGCCTGTTGTGTGGGCAAAAGGCTATGGTCCTGTGGAGTGTGGGGCAGTGTAGGCCAGGTGACCATGCCAAATTGCCCAGCACTTAGAAGCCACCAGAGAGTTTTAAGCATGGAATAAATATGGCTTAGGTGGCTATGTGTAAGAAGGGGGTTTGGGGAGGGGTGACTGAGGACAGCAAGACCAGTTAGGACGCTCTTGCAGAGGCCTGAGTTTGATGAACCAGGACAGTGTCAGGGAGCGGGAATCTGAGAGACTGACAAAGGGATTCTTTGGACTTGGAGACCTGGTGATCCTATTATGCTGGAAGACGGTTCCTCTCTTCTCTACCTTTGTTTATGTGTGGTTTTATTATTGCTCACTGCAGTCTATTTTTAAAGAAATGTCTTTAGAGAAGAATTGTGGCTCAGAGCATCCAGTGGGAGTACCTTATAGCCGATTGATGGTCATACTCTCTCCAACCCAGTGAAGCTGTGCTGAGCCCCCTTCGATGTCCTGAGGAACTTCTGTACTGTCAAAAAGACCAGCCTCGAGCTTCCCTGGTGGCGCAGTGGTTGAGAGTCCGCCTGCCGATGCAGGGGACATGGGTTCGTGTCCCGGTCTGGGAAGATCCCACATGCCGCGGAGCAGCTGGGCCCGTGAGCCACGGTCGCTGGGCCCGTAAGTCCGGAGCCTGTGCTCCGCAACGGGAGAGGCCACAAAAGTGAGAGGCCCACGTACTGAAAAATAGAAAAAGAAGACCAGCCTCTGATGTGGGAGTTGTCCTTGCTCATGAAGCCAACACACTTTAAATTGAACTTGGCTGTTGGTTGGGGTCATCAACATTTCAGTATCTGAGAAAGACCATAGAGGAACTTCTGATTCCTGCTGACATGCTGAGGGGATGGATTTTGTCTTGGACGTGCACTTCTCCGTCTTCCCATTAATAGCAAGGAACACAGACCCAGGTTTGAATTTTGATGTGCCAACTGGCTGTGAGATCTTGGGTGATCATGATAATATGGATGGTTGACGCCTAATGAGTGTGCCAGGCACTGTTTTGAGCTTAACATGCGTTAACTCATTTAATCCTCATAACAACATCACATGAAGTAGGTTCCTGTTGTTCACATTTTGCCAATGAGAAGTCCGAGACACATTAAGTAACTTGCCTAATACAGCTAGCAAATGGCAGAGCTGGGATTTGAACTCAGTTAGGCTCCTGAGTCCAAGTAGGTAATACTTTGGGAAAGTAGATGATACTATCTTGTGAGATTGTTATGAGCTTTAAATGATAGCATGTATAAAGTGTTTAGCACGATGTCTGGCACATAGTAATTGTTTACTTAATGGTATCTAATATTATTACTAATATGCACGTATACATTATGAAATAGTCTATATAATTTTATTCCATCTTTGTAAAGAAAATTGCTACATGTATTTATGGATAGAAAAGCATCTGAAAGGATGTACTCCAAAGTGCTGATTGAAGTTATTACTGGGGATGTGGTTATATTCATTTTATTTTCTTCTTTGTTTTTCTGGATTTTTCAGATTTTCCACAGCAAACATGGGTTATTATTATTATTGAAAAAAAAGTCTAAAATATGTTGTTGGGTTTTGTTTTTGTTTATTTTTTTAAAGCTGAATAGGAGCTCCCAGGCAAACAGGAGCTCCTTAAGTGCTGGCAGAGTGAGGTGCCTCTGCAAAGCTATGGAACTCCACACTATGTTTAGTGACTTAGAATTTGTTCGGTCTTTTTCTCAGTTTGCCTTTTAATTTTGTATGGTGGTTTTGGACACACATCCAGATATTTTTCTCTGCTGTCTTTCTTTTTGGGTTTAGACAGGCTTTTACATTCCAAGAGAATAGAAATGTTACAGCAGAGACTTTTTTCCGTGTTGCTAGGGTAAATAATCAATGCAGTGAAAATCAATGCCTCCCTGCCCCTCCTCAGCCTGGAGTCAGCCCCCTAGAGTTGCCCGTGTGAGAAGCAGCTCTGTGGCTTGCAGTCTGAAGATCTGCCCTTCGAGCCTTCAATCTGGGGCTCTGTCCTGAAAGAGCGTTGGTTTTCCTTGTCCACAGAGTCAGGACGCACAGGGCATTTGTTGTCACAGGGCATTCGTCGTGGCCGTTGATTGTACTTCAGTGTGAACTGTTCAGGAGATCTCTGCACAGACCTTCCGTGTGAAGTGCTGCTATGCTGACGGTTGGATGTAAAGTCAGATCATCCCTTGTGTACCTTTAAAATTCGGCAGAAATCTACGCAACTGTTGTTACAAGATGCAGAAAGAGACAGAAACTTAATTTTAATTTACATAGGCATCTTCTACTAATTTAAATGGTTTTTATCTTGCATTCAAACCTTGAATCAATTTTGAATTTATTTTCCTTTATATTGTGACCTACGTTTCACACCTAGGTCGTAATTCATAATACTTTTATTTCTTTCCAAATTTTTAGCCAGTTGTCCTAATGTCATTGTTTAATAATTAATAGTTTTCCCACTGATTTGATTTGAAATGCCACATAAGTATTTTATATCTATTTAGCCCTGTATTTTGATCCTCTGGTAGTAGAGTGCTGGCTTAATTATTGTGGCTTTATAATATGCTTACTTATTTGGTAGGGCAAAGCCTCATGCCTCATTTACTTTTTCAGAATTCTCAAAGGTTAAACTTCAGATGAATTTTATAATTTCATTGCCATGCTTTGAAGAACTTTTTAGAATTTTGGCTGGATTTTTTTTGTTTCTATAATGCATACAGATTTCTTAAATGTATACCTATGCATTTTGTGTTTTGTTTGTAATTGTGAACATGTTTCTAACTGTCTGTTGCTGGTATAAAGGAAACGTTTGCTCACTGGGAGTGTGAGAGCCGAAAACTGACCAGGTCTCACCCAGTTCTGTACCCCTAGTGTTGACTGCTGCGTTGGCCTAAGTCAGGCTCTTAATAAATATTTGCCAAGTGAATGAACAAACATTTCTATGTATATGGTGTTCCTCCTTTTTCTTCTTTTGGATTACTTTAGATAGATTCCCAGGAATGGAGTTTTTGGTTAAAGGAAATGAGCTGAGTCTTTTTAGATGGAGATTCTTTACCAAAGGGCTGGGGAATAAGAGTGCTTGGGTCAGTTGATGGTATAGTGAGAATGTAGTTAGGAGATAAGGCCTGACTCTTTGTGTGTGCTGCAAGATTGTGGCTCCAGCCCCCATCCCCAGTAATGCACTTGCCTGCAAGAGTGGGCCCTTAATAAATAAATGTGTGTTGAGATGAATTAACTTTACTGTGGGACTTTTCTGAGCACCAAGGAAAGAGCTGGTCTTGGAGAGAGGGAAGTCCCTGGGGCCCAAGAGGAGGGACAGGTGTCTGGGGCCCATCTCCCAAAGAGTGGACTTGTTTTGGGCTACTAGAGGTCTGGGTGCAAAGGCTTGTGGGAACAGCTGGAGTATCCCATGGTTCTTCTCAGCCAGCTTTCAGGGACTGATTTCCACCTCAAGCTGGATGAGGCATGGCCTGGTTTCCATTCTCTGAACTGGCACTTCACGTCATGGTGCCTAAATGCAGCAGATGTCTGTCATATCAGGACTGTGCCCACCCAGTCCTTGTCTGCCCCCAGCTCCCCAGGACATTCATGCAGCTGTGTAGGGGACAACCAGAATGGCTTTCCAAGATGTTTGGCATGGTCTCTCGTGTTTGGATTTGGTGCCATATTTGAATTATAATTTTAGCAGTTTTGAGGCAGTAGCAGTAGCTGAACATAGGAAAGAATGAATCAGATATATGAATGCTTAACTGCATTCCAGTCACTGTGCTACACATCTTGGGCCATATTGAGGCCAGCAGGTTTTGCCTTTGTCTTGAAGGAACTTAGACTAGTGAAGCACACTGCCGTGGGAAGCTGTCCTGGGCTACATGGTGCTGTGAGTTCCCCATTCCGAGGATGGAAAGAGCATGCACGTCAGGGAAACCTTATTTGGGTTTTGAAGAATGAGTAGGAGTTGGAGAGAATGGTGTCATGGGAGACTCAGGATATGGTCTCAGTGAGACTTCAGACAGTAGATGCTGATACTGACCTGTTGGATGCCTGCCTGGCATCGGCTCTTACTGTCTACTGAGCTGTGAAGCTTTGCCTCATCTTTGCTCCTTCCAGTATGATTGGAATGTCTGTCTGGCTTTTCAGAATTTGGGACTAAAGTATTTAAAATGGTGATTTGGGGTAGGGTGGGGCAGAAATTGATTCTCTCCGGGTTATGCTGGTGGTGGTGATAAGCTTCAGCACTGACTGGCTCATTTGTCACCAGCTGGGCTGCAGCTCAGTGGAGCGAGCCCTGGTGATGGACTCCTTGAGGTGCTGTCTGTGAAGCCAGATCACTCGAGGGTCCTTGCCTTCCTTTGGGAGGGGGCAGTGAAGACACTGAAACTGTGAGCCATCAGCCAGACCAGCCAGACCCATTCTTTGGGGTCCCCAAATAATGTTGGCATCTCCATGGACATTAACAGAGCATGGCGTGGTTGGAGATATGGAGGTACCTAGTTAAAGAAGAAAGTTATTTGAGTCATAAAGTCCTTTGGGAGGTGAATAACGTTGGCTGCCCCACACTCTCAAGAACCCCATGCCCTTGGTCATCCCCAAGGCCGTTTCCCACCCGCTGGGTTTCCCACCTAGCCAGATCTCCCACCAACCTTGGCTCTCAAAATGGAATTTGTTTGCCATCATGATCTAGACCAGCACTGTTCAATAAAGACAGTGTGAATCAGTTATATACTTTTTAAAAAAAAATAAATTTATTTATTTATTTTTGGCTGCGTTGGGTCTTCGTTGCTGCGTGCGGACTTTCTGTAGTTTCGGTGAGCGGGGGCTACTCTTCATTGCGGTGTGCAAGCTTCTCATTGCGGTGGCTTCTCTTGTTGCAGAGCACGGGCTCTGGGGTGCACGGGCTTCAGTAGTTGTGGCACGCAGGCTCAGTAATTGTGGCACGTGGGCTCAGTAGTTGTGGCTTGCAGGCTTAGTTGCTCCGCAGCATGTGGGATCTTCCCCGACCAGGGCTCAAACCTGTGTCCCCTGCACTGGCAGGCGGATTCTTAACCACTGCGCCACCAGGGAAGTCTCGCCAGTTATATACTTTTAAGTTTTCAGATACCCACATTAAACAGGTGAAATTAATTTTAATAAATATATTTTATTTAACCCAATGTGTCTATAATATTTCATCATGTGGTAATAGCCGTATTTCACGTGCTCATGAGCCATGTGTGGCTAGCGGCTACTGTGTTTGGATGGGGCAGATTTAGACTAACTTTACCTGACTAACCAGGACTGGGGCAATGAAGAGACTAGTTTGTGATTCTACATCTAATTAGGACTGAACAAGATCAAATCTCAGTTCAGTCTCTGTTTAAAAGATATCAAACGGGAAACACGGAGGTTTTGTAGATCGCTGCTGGTTGTGCTGTTCTACTTTTAATCCTGCCCTGTCTCATGGGTCTCAGCTCCCTGAGGGAAGGGCCTCTGGGGGCTTTTCCGCCTCCTTGATCATAGCACATGCCCTGGAGCCATGTGCCCCCAACAGCCTTTCACAGCTGCTTGGGGATTGAATTTGAGATGCTTTTAGTGGTTGCTAGATTTTTTTGTTTTTCAAGGAAATGAACCCCAGTTAATCATTGTCTCGAGGTAGTTTTGCCTGCCTTATTGACCAGATTTCTGAAACATGAATAATATGTCAGACATTGAGAGCATGTGATCTAAAAGTTTTTTTGCCTGAGGAATTTAGTGAGAGATGATTAAGAAGTTACTAACTGTTCCTCAGTCAGAATTTAATACTCAGAGATTTAAAGGGAAAAGGCTTTCTTGTAAACAAGCAGCCTTCTCATGGTGTTTGCGTTTCAGGAAACAGGTAGAGAGGTTAGTGATGGATCTGACACAGTATGGTCTTCTCCCTGGGATGGGGATGGGGGCCAGGCAGGGGAGCTGGTGGGAGGACCAGAACACACGCACACATCTGCACACACATGCACGCACTGTCAAAACACACACTTTCCCCTAAGCTGGGGGTCGGGAGACTAGGTGCTCAGTATGGACTCTGTGAAAGGAGGGAGGAGGAGGGATTAGGTGGGCTTTGGGTTCTGATTTGGCTGTCTCCCAGCCCCTTGCTCTTCCAGCCACTCTCTCCCCTCCTCTGGGAATGCTGGGGTCTCTTGTCCTGCCTCGGAGCCAGGCTGAGCCCCCAGCTGTGCTTTAGGGCTCCTGGGCCTGAGCAAATCTCCTCTTCTACCTGAACCCTTCTTCCCCTGCTCCCCTCCCCGGCCCCCCCAATTTCCAAGAGCAGTGACTTTGTCTAATCTCATCATTGCCCTGCCAAGAATCCAGGAAGGCACTGGAGTCCCTTTGGGCGTTGTCCCTGCTTATCCCAGCTCCACCCCCCTGCCAGCCTCCGCTTGCCTGTGCTCTCTTGCCTCTGGGCCTTTGCACATACTCTTGTCTCTGCCTGGAGCTTCTTTTTTGTCTTGTCCTTCTGGCCACCACCTGCTTCCCCTTTAAGACCAAGCTCCTGCATCATTTTATGATTACTTGTTTATTCATTTCTTCACTTATTTATTCAACCAATATGTATCTGGCACTGAGCTGGATGTTAGAAAAATGGAGACATCTCAGAGTTTATGTTTATTCGAGAAGAGAGACATTAAGCCAAGACTGTGAACGTTTTGAATCCACAGGTAGCAGTTTTCCTAAACTTTCAGTACCTGACCCTTGACCCATCTCCTCTGCACCCTTCAGTCACACCAGCCCCACTTCACCCACTCAGACCTCTGTCATAGCACTTAACACACTCTTGAAACTACTGATTTATTTTTCCTATCTTTCTCACAAGCCCTGATTCCAGGTTCCTGGTAGATAAATATTAATAGTAAATGTTCGTTGAATGTATGGATGAAATGATGGCTTGGCTGATAGTCGGAGGGCTTTTCTGTAAGAAACCCGGAGATCATGTAGCGAATGGTTTTCCTTACCAGGGCTGTGCCTGCAAGTGTCACTAAAAAGACTCCAGGTTGTAGCAAGAGCACTTTGCTTGTGGACAGTAGAGGTTTGGTCTCTGGCTTGTCACTTGCTGTCGGGCCTACAAAGCAGTTTTCCAGATTGCCTCTGACCCTGGGGTAGAATTTATAGGTGCCGAAACCACTGTGTCTGATGTCTGTACACCTTACTGGATGCCACTGGTTCCCATAATCATGCCGTGGCATCCTTCTCCTTGGGACTCCTTTTTGGGGGCAGCCTGGAGACCTGTGACCCACACCTGCCATCTAGTTTGTTTTTTGTAGCTAGGTTCATTGTTTTGGGTTCCCTCTGTATCTTGGTTGATTTTTTTTTAATGTTTATAGTGAAATTCACTCTTTGTGGTATACAGTTCTTTGAGTTTGGACAGATGCGTAGAATCATGTATCTACCCCCACAGTCACGGTGCAGAATAGGTTGATTACCCAAAAATCCACTTGTGCTGCCCCTTTGTAGTCAGTCACTCCCTTCACCCAAGCCCTGGAAACCACAGGTTTGTCTTCTGTCCCTATAATTTTGCCTTTTCAAGAATGTCACATAAATGGTATTGTGCAGTATGTAGCCTTTTGGGACTGGCTTCTTTCACATATGCGTGTAATATTCATCCATGTTGTGTGAATCAATCGTTTGCTCCTTTTTATTGCTGAACAGTATTTCATGGTACGGATGTGCCACAGTTTATCTGTTCACCAGATGAAGGACATTTGGCTTGTTTTCACTTTTTGGCGATCATGAATAAAGCCTCTGAACACTTGCATGCAGGTTTTTGTGTGAATGTACATTTTTATTCCTCTTCATTGAATACCTAGGAGTGGGGTTGCTGGGTCACTTGGTAAGTGTATGTTTATAAGGAACTGCCAAACTGTTTTCCAAAGAGCTGCACCGTTTTACATTCCCACCAGCAATGAATGAAAGTTCCAGTTGCTCTGGATCCTTTCCAGCCTTTGGTATTATCAATTTTAAAAAATTTTAGCCATTGTAATAGATGTCCTCTCTAGTTTTTAATCTGCAGTTTTCTTTGCTCACTCTCCCAGTTGCTGACAGGATCTAAATACCATTATTTGATTTGATTTGGCAGGGATGTTATCCATACCCATGTGAGATTTGACTTCTTAATTTATAGGTGCTCAGAGTGAAAGGGCACTGGGGATATCAAGCCTTCCTAAAACCTTTTGAGGAAAATGTTATATATTGTATCATTCTGTAATTTTAGAATTTAAAAAGATTTCTTATTATTAGGGTTAAATTCTTTATTTTAAAATTGCTATTTTCTTGACCAATTGTAGTGAACAAAAGTTACTAATCTTTTTTTTTTTTTAAGAAGATGTTGGGGGTAGGAGTTTATTAATTTATTTATTTATTTTTGCTGAGTTGGGCCTTCGTTTCTGTGTGAGGGCTTTCTCTAGTTGCGGCAAGTGGGGGCCCCTCTTCATCGCGGTGTGCAGGCCTGTCACTATCGCGGCCTCTCTTGTTGCGGAGCACAGGCTCCAGACGCGCAGGCTCAGTAGTTGTGGCTCACGGGCCTGGTTGCTCCGCGGCATGTGGGATCTTCCCGGACCGGGGCTTGAACCCGTGTCCCCTGCATCGGCGGGCAGAATCTCAACCGCTGCGCCACCAGGGAAGCCCCCAAAGTTACTAATCTTGAAATTGAAATTTCTTTGACCTGTTCTTCTTACCTCTCCCTTTCATGTGGCAAGGTGTCCAGTCTGTCTTCACAAAACATAATTATTTTTTTAAGGTATGTTATTGGTGGCCATAACACTTTTTCCCCTTCCTTCTTTTTAGGCCCCTAATCGTCAACTCATGACTTACTGGTTACAAGAGCTTCAGCAGAAGAGATGGGAATATTGCAACAGTCTCGACATGGTAAAGTGGGACAGCAGGACCTCCCCAACTCCAGGGGATTTTTCTAAGGGTCTTGTGGCCAGAGATAACACAGGTAGGTCAGAAAGGGAGGGCACCTGTGTCAGTGCTTTGTGTATCGCCGTTTGACGTAGCAAGTCAGCTTGGCAGAGGAATTGAGAATGAAAATAATGGTGATGATCCCTTATAAATGGGCTGCATCCTATAGTTATTGAGGGCTTCCGTTTCCATGTACAGAATTGTATTCAAGCCCAATGACAACCTCAGGAGTAAGGCAAGGCTGGTGCTAAGCGTCCTAAAGAGATGGTACGGCTGAGAGCAGTGGGTCGTGAGTTGTGCTGAAGTCCAGTCTGACTCCAGGGCCAGCCCGCTCTCTACCCTGTCTGAAGGTGAAGCACCCAAACCCACAGCCCTGTGCACAGATATGTGTGCACACTGGCAAGATGTTCTCGAAGCACTCAGTGTGATTCAGTGATGCTTCTTGGGAAGATTTTAGCTATCAGACACTAATTCTGTTTTATCCTGGATCTGTGGTATTTCCATAACTCATGCTAATCCCTGGCTGATTGCAGTGTGGAGATGATGTGGTTTTATATTTGAATATCAAAAATTAGAACCCTGTGATCTCCTCATGACTGTCTGGTGGTGCTGAGCCTTGTTAACTGAAAGAACAGGACTATGGTTATACACAGACCACCCCTGACCCGGCGCCTGCAGGGACTACTGAGGTGGGGCTGTATCTGTGGTCCCTCTCGTCACACAGGGAGAAGAGCAGGCCCGGAAAAACCTGACCCCTGGGCCTTGAAGTAAGGCATGAAGAGGCCAGGCCATCACACCAGCATTTCTTAAGGACTGAAGGAGTGCATATTGGAATTCAGCCAGCATGGGCTAGTTCTCATGCCTGTAAGGAGGCGTGGTCCAAGCTTTGTAACACCTGCGGGACCTTCGCTCAGGAGGACACAGGCTACAGTCAAGCTCCCCGTAAATGAACGGTGGCATCGGCACATGTGCAGCCAACTTGTTTTGGAAACAAACGCCTTCTTGGACTTCCTAAATTATTTTTTTCCTCCAAATCCCTGTTTTCCTGCCAGCCTTGTTTTTACCAATCAGCAGGTTAACCCTCTGGTCAGTGAGAAATTACTATGTGTACTTCACTCCTCTTCCTATGCTGTGCTATGAGAGTTCTCAGGTCATTTTCATGGATGTCTTAACACGAATGACAGCAGGAGCTGAGAGGATGCCTCCAGTTTGGCTGAGAGGATGCCAGAACCCTCACTATGTTTAGTTTGTACTTCTGCTCATTGATGACTTAGTTATTTAAAAAACCACTATTATAGTGCTTTTGATCAAAAGAAGCTCTATAACTCAGTATCAGTCACTTGGAACGATTGGAAACCCTGCAGGGAAACCAGCAGTATTCATGGTGGTAGCTAGTGCCTTTGGCACAGACGATACTCACTTTGCCTCTGTTCCTTCTTTCTGAGGTCACCAAGCACTTCTCTCTAAGGAAGACTCAGGCATTAGACCGAGAGGAAGACCAAAGGAATGAAGCCCTGTGGTCTCTT
Organism: Delphinapterus leucas; assembly: GCF_059928025.1. Classification (NCBI taxonomy): domain Eukaryota; kingdom Metazoa; phylum Chordata; class Mammalia; order Artiodactyla; family Monodontidae; genus Delphinapterus; species Delphinapterus leucas. The sequence goes on along the minus strand of NC_143130.1, from coordinate 60,943,283 downwards.
TATAACACGCATCCTTCCTTCTTTTAAGCCAAAGTGCTGAGGCTAGGGAGCCGGCAAAAACACCTGCAGCCCGCATTTGGTTCTCTGCATTTGGTTTTGGGACTCTAGCCTGGGAATTTAGAGTTGGCACCCTCTGGTGTTTACTCATTCATTCAGCAAGTAGATGCCCATGATGGGCCTGGATCTCCCCCCTCACAGAGTTTCTAGTCAAGCAGAGTGAAGAAAAAGTGAGATCACATGAGAGGGAAGGTACAGGGTACCAAGTGCCATGAATGGGTTGAGCACAGCTTTGGGGTGGGTGGGTTCACTCTCTGAGACCTGAGGATGACCCGGAGTCAGGCCAGGTAAGAGGAGTGCAATGCCCTCCAGGAGCTGGAAGGAGGGTGTGGCCAGAGGGTGCCAGCAGTGAGCTGAGCCTGGAGGCACACCCAGGGCCAGGGTGGGAGGGGCCTGGACCTCTGGGTTTGGGGTTTTGGACTCTCCTAAGAGCAGTGGAATGCTCTTAAATGCTCTTAAAATTGCTATTTTCTTGACCACTTGTAGTGAACAAAAGTTACTTGAAGTCATCTTGAACAAAAGTTCAAAGTCATCTTGAACAAAAGTCATCTTGAAGATTTTATGTGCGGAACCGACTGTAATTTTGAACTTCTGCCAATTTTTATATAGCTTTTAAGAACAAATGATGAAACTTTGGATGACCAGGCAATTTTCAAGACTATAATTATTCAGGAAGTCAGAAAGTCTAAAGGGGGAAGACAAGAAGAAAAGGCTAGATTTTCGTCACCCTCCTTTTTTATCATCATTTTAGATAAAAATGGGTTAAAAGGTAAAATGAGTTAAGGTATGTGGTGGTGCTCTGTCGTGTTTCTGAAGCCATGCTTGTAATTATCTGCTCTGCTTATCCTAAATCGTGCTAACTCTAGCTAGGATTGAAGACAAATGTTTTATTACTCTGATGTACATTAAAAAATAAAACTTTTCCTACTGTCCTCTCCTTGTTACCCAGTTTTTGGTAACATTTTCATTTGTTGTCTAATGGGTGTCACCCATCAGTACCCTCCTAGCACCGAAATTCAACATGGGGAAAGATATAGGGAATTAACGTTTGACAGGCAGTTGTATCTTGGAAGGCAGCTCTCTCTGGTGGAAGGATCCCTGTGATCCTGGGTTTGAGTCTTGACTTTGATATTTACTATTTGTCAGACTCTGAGTGAGTCATTTTCTCTCTAGTAAAGGGTAGCAAACCGCAGCCTGTGGAAATGAAGTTTTATCAGAATAAAGCACCACTCATTTATTTGCATATTGTCTGTGGCCGCTTTTGCACACCAGTGGTAGAGTTGAATAGTTGTCACAGAGACCATTTGGCTCACCAGTCTAAAATATCTACTACTGTCTGGGCCTTTAAGAAGAAGTTTGCTGACCCTTGCTGTGAAGTCTTGAGCATACCTCTCTTTTTGAGCCTCAGTTTCTTTATCCGTAAAATGGACATTGTTCATTCAGTCTTTCACTCCAGGCATTCCTGTATTCTAGGCATTTGTGCCAGTGCCTGGGATGTAAAGACAAATAAGTCATGGGTCATGTTCTCAAGGAGTGTGTGGTCTAGTGAGGGACCCAGACAGGTAAAGAGGCCTGCACAATGCAGTCTGGTAAGCACAGGGCCAGAGGTGAGCACAGGAAGCTTACCTGCGTGTGGGTGTTGGAGGGTAGGGTGTTGGTGGTGTCTGAGAAGGCTTCCTGGACTAGGAGAGGGCTGAACTGAGTCCTGAAGAGCTGGCCTTGTGAAGCAGGGAAAGGAAAGGCCTGGAGACCCTAGAGACCAGGGCCTGACCTGAAGGTAGAGAGTGTGGACAGGAGTGACAAAGAGAAAGTTGGATGGATGATCAGGGACCAGACCTGGAAGGGCTTATGCATTTGAGATGATTAACCATGGCCGAGTGGGAGAGAATGGATTCCTTGGCAAGACAAGAGGAAGGGAGACCAGTTAGAAGGCTGGTTGAGCCTAGAAATCATAGTATCCTTGAGTAGGGTTGCAGCAGAGAAGATGGAGAAAAGTGGGCAGAGTCGGGAGATTGTATGGTGGGAGAACTGGTGGATTAAAAGGTGGGATTAGCTTTGAGGGAGAGGGAAGGCAGAGGGTGCCATCCAGGTCCCAGGCCCAGGCAGTTGGCTGGATGGGATTGGAAGGAATACTAACAACAACCTTGTCCCCCACCCGTCCCCATCCCGCCAGTATTTCTGTTTTGAGGATCAGATGGGAAACTGCAGTGTTAAGTGTAAAGTGTCAAGTGTATTATGTATACACACGTATACATACATATATGATATTACCATTTTGAATCGGTTAGGATTATGTTCAGCCGCAATTAACAGGAAACCTAATAGGGACTTACAAATAGAGATTTATTTGTCTCATGATGGCAGTCCATAGCTGGCGAACCTCCTCCCCAGTGCCATTGAGGGACCCATTCTGTTCCCCAGCCTTAGAGTATTAGCTTCCCTCCTCGTGCTAGCTGCTTTTGGGAGTGGCACCTATATTAAAAAGGAGAAAGCTCTCCCAGAAACTCTTGCTTTATGCCTTATTAACTAGAACTGTGTCATGGAGACCCTGGAATGGAGTTTGAGGAGGCCAGTGTTTTAGCTGAGCGTGTGGCCGCCATCAAAACCAGAGTCTGTAAGGAAGAGCTAGAATGGGTATCAGATAGGCAGCTGGCAGTGTCACGTAACTGCCTACATTAAATTTGTTTTCAAGAGTTCATGTTTCTAGAGTAAGAATCTGTTCATCCGTGTGACTGCAATTTGCAGCCTCATATTAGTCAATCAAGTGTTAGAAAGTGAGATGACTTTGTTTTATCTGATCTGTCTGCCTTCCATCTGCAGCCTGGCCTCTGAAAGTATGCCACGCCTCAGACACCACTCTGCTTGTCTTCCGTGTTTGGATAGATAAAGACTTAGTTTCAACACAAAAGGAATAATTTGCAAAGATAAAATCAAGAGTCTGCAGACCTTCATAGCTGTTGGGAATGAGGCAGCCAGAATCCAAAGGAGGCTTGTAGCGAGCTAATAGCCTCATTACGAGCTGTGTGTCCAGCACGTTCTGTTTACCTCATTTCCCATGTAAACTAATAGACAAACAAGTCAGGGATAACAAGACTTTGTTTTTTTAAGACTTCCTGAGAGTTCAGGAATACAAAAGCCCTCACCATCACAGGGGGAAAATGGTACAGTGAAGATGGTTTGAGGGATGACCACACCTTTCCTTCTCTGAAGCAGCCTCGAGAGTAAGTGCCACCCTCTCGGCTTGTGTGGGAGCAGGGGGTGGGGAAGGGAAGTGGCTGCTTGTTCCAGTCCTCCCCCAGTTTGAGCCGCGCTCTCTGTGCAAGTGCTGGAACTGGTGGGAGGGAAACCGTAGGGTGGGACGCAGACCCCACATTAGCAAAGCCACAGGAATTCCATGGAATCATTTCATGTCACAGTTCCCTAAAGTCATCAAAGAAGCTGTGCTTTTATGTTATCCTGTTTGTAGAATACTACAAAATGCCATGTGGTGTTTTTTGTTTTTGTTTTTTTTAAAACATCTTTATTGGGGTATAATTGCTTTACAATGGTGTGTTAGTTTCTGCTTTATAACAAAGTGAATCAGTTTTACATATACATATGTTCCCATATGTCTTCCTTCTTGCGTCTCCCTCCCTCCCACTCTCCCTATCCCACCCCTCCAGGCTGTCACAAAGCACCGAGCTAATATCCCTGTGCCTTGCGGCTGCTTCCCCCTAGCTATCTACCTTACTATGTTTGTTAGTGTGTATATGTCCATGACTCTCTCTCACCCTGTCAAAGCTCACCCTTCCCCCTCCCCATATCCTCAAGTCTGTTCTCCAGTAGGTCTGCGTCTCCACGTGTTGTTTTAAAGTGTAAGTCACGGTGATTAGCAGCCTTGTAGCTGAGAGGCAGCCTGATCTAGTGCAGAAAGCTGATGGAATGAAGGGCACACACTGTTTCCCTCTCTGGGAGCAAGATGCTGTCTCTGATTCCTTCTGGATGGAAGGTTCTGTGATTCCTAACGTCAGGCTGTGAAAGGGAGGGAGATGATGAGCAGGGTCAGATTCCAGCTGTGTCTCTGGGGGAGCCTGGGGGAGCCTCCTGAAGAAGGTCCAGAGGAGACAGTCCGTGGTGGGCTGGAGTGTGGTGCCTGTGGAGGCAGGCTGGGCCTGGCTCTGGGTGTGATGTGGCACAGTGAACGGGGGGTGGGGGGGGTGGGGGTGGGGTGGGGCGGGGGTTGGGCGGTGTGCTGGGGTGCTGAGCCGCTGCAGGAGTGCAGGGCGGTGGGAGAGGGGAAGAGAGGGAAGCCCTGGAGTCAGGTGTGCTCCCCACCCCTAGTGCAGGGGGTCTCTCAGAGGCAAGGTGGCAGGAGAGGGGCAGCCAGGAGGGATGATGGGCGTGGTTCCTTAGAGAACGACATGGGCCTGCTGCCTCCTGCGTGATTTCCTCAGCCTCCAGAAGGCCCTCCCTGCCGCACCACGGCAGTCGTTTATTCATTCCTTCAACCATTTTACCAGCATTTATTGAGTCTCTCCTCTGTGGCTGCTGTTGGGTACGCAGCTGTTAGCAAATCAGGCTGGGGTCCAGTTCTCACAAGATTTACGTCCTTGGTGAGGCATGGGAGAGAGCAGACAGATGCGTAATTAGCCAGACACGTGGACTGGCCCACGGGGGACGCTCAGACCCGGTGGCTTGCTGCCTCTTCCTTTTGGGGTTAGATGCACACTGTGTCCTTACTTGGAAGATAACTGTATTGCTCCTGACCACGCCTTCACAATCTGGGTTAAACTCACTTTGATAAAAAAGGAAAAAAAGCTTTTTCAGGTTAACCCTGCTCTGAGTGTCCTCCACCAGCTCACACTGGGGACTTGCAGGCTATCTTTTGCGGTATCTTTGAGACACATGGCAATGGCCTTTTCCCAGTGCTTTTCCCTCCTTTCTTGGAGGATGCTGCCTCTTGGGCACTCTGTTCTGCCCTCTGCGAGGTTGCTCGTGGTGGAGCTAGGAGCCGGAGAGGAGGGCAGACTCACGGAGGTGTCCAGATGTGAGCAGGAGCCTCCCTCTGTGGGCCCCACAGGGCCCCTGGTGTTAGAATGCGTTCAGCGGGAAGGACTCCTGGAGATCTGGGAATGGCCACGCCAGAATGATAGAGGCTGTGCTAGAATCAGAACCCAGGAAATCTGTGGTCTAAAAGTCGCTCAGAGGTGTCATTTAGGCATTGGGAAGTGTTCAGAAATAACAGAGAAGGTCTAAACACCAAAACTCTTCAAGCACAGACTCTTTCCCCACTGCAGCTGCAAGATAAAGCACATGTTCATGAATCCAATCCATCCTCTTAAGGATTTCAAGGAAATACTGCCCTGTCCTAGTTTGTGTCCTTCTTGAGGCGGTTCCCTGAATGCTAATGTTAGGACATGTATTGAGGGGAAGCCAGCAGCTCCGCTTTTAATTAAGGAAATCTCATGTGGTCTTTTAACAACCAAAAACCAGACAAAACGATCTAGCTAAAACTGGGAAATGGCTTCTTTTTCACGTCAAACGATGACTTTTAGAAACGGTTTGTTTTGCCAACATCCTCCCTGGCCTCCGGTCCCTTTTCTGCACCCCACCCCCAGGGCCTGAGTTCCTCAGGAACCATTCCCAGTGTGGGTCCAGGGCTGCTGGCAGGCCTGGGCATCCTGGTAACAGGTGCTTGGCTATGCGAGAGAGCTTGACAGTCTCACCCGCAGAGGGGCCGCTCCTTGCTGCCAACCCACACAGGAAGAAGGGGCTGGACTCTGCTCGAAACAGAAACAGGTGCAGTGCACTGTGTTTATTTCCTGGTTTGGTTTAGAGTTGTAATGCTTTGCCTGTGAGGGGTCTGCGAAAGACCAGCCTCCGGGAAGCCTGGGTGTCGGTTTTACCTTTGTCTGAAATAGAGGTGGTGCATCTGTGTGCCCAATGACCGACACACACTCACAGATGTCGGATGCCTGCCTCTACCCAGTACAGTCACTGCACCCGCCATAAGGCTGTTGTCACTGCAGGAGCAGGTGACTGCCTTCTAGCCCCAGCTCAGGGCTTCTGTGTCCTGACAAATAAAGTAGGTAGAGGAAACTGGACCTGGTTAGTGGTGTTTGAACTTGTTTTTTGTTTGTTTATTGGAACTCTTTTTTTCCAAATGAAATCTCAAGAGGAACTCCAGGATATAAAAGAGTGAAAAGAGGAACCACTGTGGTTGAAGCTGAGAGTGGGACCCCTTCCTTCTCTCCCTCTGAAAATCCCCAAGGCATCTCCTGGACCCTAAGGCTCAGAGGAAAGTCTGGATACCAGGGACTCGATGCATTCGGTGGTGACTTGGAGCTTAACATTTTATTATTTTATATCTTTCTCCTAGATGTGTTCTCCTTTAGGGCAAGAACTCTCTCATTTTTTTTTTTTTTGTACTCCGAGCACCTAGTGCTTCATACACAGTGGTAACTTGAACCAAGAATCAGGAACCAGTGGTGGTTTGTAACTTCTGGCCTTCTGGACTTAATCTTATAATCCATTGCCAAGCCTATAGTTCTTCTGTCTCCCAACACACCCTCTTGCTTTTTCCACTTAGAACGCTACTATGAGCCAGGTGTTGACTCTCCTGGGCAGGTACCAGTTCCCCTCATGGATACACAGCAGTCATTTCGTGTCACAGCCAGCATACTTTTCCCAGTGTGTTCCCGGAGCCCTTGCCATGCTGACTGTGGTCAAGTTAGTGACCTGCCAACAAAGTGTGAGCCCATCATAAGGTGTTCCCGTTTGGAACATCAATTTTCAAGGGCCCCCGAGTCCAGGATTCCCTGTGCTCTGCCTTCTCTATGAGTGCTCGATGACCTTCACAGTGACCTGTTCTAAGTGAACTCAGGTTGTGTGCTCATCTGATTAGAAAGTAATTTTTTACTTGGTTATCAGTGTTCAGCGTTCCGTTCTGATTCTGTTTCCACTGAAGGAGTGATGGTTGATATTGCCAATGCAGGGATGCTTTATTCAAGGGGAGTATAGGTCAAATTGATTATTGTAAAACAATGTTAAATTCTGTTTACAAACATATATATTCTCTGAGAGATTATATCGTTTGGAAGAATACAAAGTATTTATTGTTGGATACATTTTATCAAAACTTTAGAAAAGTAAGTTTTTATTATGGGTCTTATGGGAAATTTTAAGCATATGCAAAGAGAGAATAACATAATATTACCCACATGTTTATTAGGTAGTTTCAGCAATCAGTATTTCATGACCCATCTTGTTTCACTGATATACTTACCCACTTAATTTTGTTATTTGGAAGCAAATAACATGTTATTTGAGGCAAATATTATTTATTTGTTAAATAACAAAATGTTATCTTTTTCTTTGAATTTTATTTTATTTATTTTTTTATACAGCAGGTTCTTACTATCCATTTTATACATATTAGTGTATATATGTCAATCCCAATCTAAAAATACAGAACGCTTCATGAATTTGCATGTCATCCTTGCGCAGGGGCCATGCTAATCTTTTGTGTATCGTTCTAGTTTTAGTATATGTGCTGCTGAAGCGAGCACCAAAATGTTGTTATCTTGAAGCAAATTCTGGGCGTCATATGTGCAACGTTAAATATTTCAAACATTTACATTTTATTTTAAGATTTTTTTTGATGTGGACCATTTTTAAAGTCTTTATTGAATTTGTTGCAGTATTGCTTCTGTTTTTTTATGTTTTTTGGTTTTTTGGCCACGAGGCATGAGGGATCTTAGCTCCCCGACCAGGGATCAAACCCACACCCCCCGCTGCAATGGAAGGCAAAGTCTTAACCACTGGACCCCCAGGGAAGTCCCTCAACCACTTACATTTTAAAGATACATTCTGAAATTTGATCATGCTTTAGCATCAATGCATTTGCCTATGAATTTACTGAACTGCTATCCTTTATATGCAAACTTATTTTTTCAGTGTCACTCTTTGCGATCAGCAAGTATATATATATTCTATTCCCCTCACTTTCTTACAGAAAAGGGCGTTAATGTAATCTGGTCTGCACTTCGCTTTTTTCACCTAACAGTTTATCCTGGAAATTGTGCCTTATCAGTATAGGTGAGTGGACCATGATCACAGCTTTATCCCTGGTTTACTGATCTACAAGACAGCGGAGAAGAGCCCTAGCTGCTTCTTTCCCTGGGCCGATGCTGTTAACTTGGTGGTTTGAAGCATGTACCACCTTCCTTTGAGGACCATGGGTCTACTTTAGATGAAAATGGTTGCAGAACACGCTAGCCGCCTACAGATTGTGTTTTCATGTAGTACACATTAAAAATATACTATAATATATACTATATAGATTTTTATATAGTATATCAAGACAGTGTACTATGTAGGATATCTAGTTCCCTGTGGAAACTTGCAGTAACTGACACTTGTTTGCCTTTCTTTCAGATTTAATTAACCTGCACCCAAATGCTTCTGCAGAAAAAGCCAGAAATGTCCTAGCTGTGGAAACTGCCCCTGGAGAGCTGGTGGGAGAGCAAGCTGCAAATCAGCCCGCCCCAGGGCATCCAAACTCCATTAACTTCTCTTTGAAACAGTGGGGCACTGAGCTCAAGTGAGTCTTTGGAAAGCAGCATGTGAAACTGAAAATGGCTTATTTCTGATAATGTATATTATAATTTTATATATGAAATTATAAAACCACCTGACATTTGTGAAGGCTTTATCACAAGGTACTTTTGCATATTTTGTTATTTTTTTAGCTTGTATGGAATGACTGTTCTGTGCCTGTTGCTGTGAAACACTTTCACGCTCATGGTTTAATTGCTTGACTCTGTGAGGTAGGTCATATGGTTGACATTTTACAGAGAGAGCAGTTGGCTCAGGAAGAGTCCTTGTCTAAGGTCACAAGTCTCCCAGGCTACAGAGTTGAATGAGCATCACCACAATCAATTTGAGAACATTTTCATTACCCCAGAAAGAAACCCCAGTACCCGTTAGCAGTCCCTTCCCCTTTCCCCCAAACCTCTTCCTACCTGGCCCTTGGTAACCACTAATCTACTTTTTGTGTCAATGGATTTGCCTGTTCGGATATTTCATATAAATGACATCATACGGTATGTGATCCTCTATGTCTTGCTTCTTTCACCGAGCATAATGTTTTTAAGGTTCATCCATGTTGTAGTACATATTAGTACTTCATTTCTTTTTTTGTTGTTATAAATTTATTTTTAGCTGCGTTGGGTCTTCGTTGCTGTGTGCGGGCTTCTTCTAGTTGTGGCGAGCGGGGGCTACTCTTCATTGCAGTGCGTGGGCTTTTCATTGCGTTGGCTTCTCTTGTTGCGGAGCATGGGCTCTAGGCACACGGGCTTCAGTAGTTGTGGCTTGTGGGCTCTAGAGCGCAGGCTCAGCAGTTGTGGCGCATGGGCTTAGTTGCTCCATGGCATGTGGGATCTTCCCAGACCAGGGCTCCAACCCGTGTCCCCTGCATTGGCAGGCGGATTCTTAACCACTGCGCCACCAGGGAAGTCCCTATTTCTTTTTATTGAGCAATAAGATTCCATTATATGGGTATAGCACATTTTGTTTATCCATTCTTCAGTTAAGGGAAATTGGGGTTCTTTCCACTTTTTGGCTACTATGAATACAGCTGCTATAAATATCTGTGTGCAGGTTTTATGTGGACATAATTTTTCAACTTCCTTGAGTAAAAACCAAGGAACACGATTGCTGGATCATATGGTAAGAGTATGTTTAGTTTTGTAAGAAACTGCCAGTCTTCTGAAATGTACCACTTTGCCTTCACTTCTACCAGCGATGAATGAGAGTACCTGTTGCTCCACATCCTTGCCAGCATTTTGTATTGTCAGATTTTTGTCATATCATGCCATATGATGTGATGCATTTTTCATGTCCTTATTTGCCACCTCTGTATCTTCTTTGGTGGAGTGTCTGTTAACGTCTTTGGCCATTTTTTAACTGGGTTGCTTGTTTTCTTATTATTGAGTTTTAAGAGCTCTTTGTATATTTTGGGTAGCAGTCCTTTATCAGATGTGTTTTTTGTAAATATATTTTCACAGTCTGTGGCTGTCGTTTAATTCTCTTATATTGCCTTTCACAGAACAGAAGTTTTAAATTTTAATCAGGTTCAGCTTATCAATTATTTCTTTCAAGATTGTGTCTTTGGTATTGTATCTAATACCTTCACCATACCCAAGGTTGTGTAGGTTTTCTTCTGTGCTAACTTGTAGGAGTTCTATAATTTTGAGTTTTACATTTATGTCTGTGATCCATTTTGAGTGAATTTTTGTGACGTGTGTAAGATTTGTGTCTAGATTCTTTATTTTGTATGTCGATATCTAGTTGTTCCAGCACCGTTTGTTGAAGAGGTTATCTTTGCTCATTGTATTGTCTTTGCTTTTTTTGTCAAAGATCAGTTGACTGTATTTATGTGATTCTATTTCTTGATTCTCTGTTATGTTCCATTAAGGTATTTGTCTATTCTTTTGCCAATACCACACTGGCTTGATTACCATAGCTTTATAGTAAGCCTCAAAGTAGAGTAGTGTCAGTCTTCCAGCTTTGTTCTTCTTCAGTATTGTGTTGGATATTCTGGGTCTTTCCCCTCTTCATGTAAACTTTAGAATCAGTTTGTCAATAACCACAAAATAACTTGCTAGGATTTTGATTGGGGTTGCATTGAATCTATAGATAAAATTGGGACGAACTGACAATGTTGAGTCTTTCTATTCATGAGTGTGGAATATCTCTCCATTTATTCTGTTCTTCTTTGATTTCATTCATCAGAGTTTTGTGGTTTTCCTCATACAGATCATATATATATATATACTTAGATTTATACTTAAGTACTTTGCTTTCTTGGGTGCTATTGTAAATGATATGGTGTTTTTAATTTCAAATTCCACTTGTTCATTGTTGGTATATAGGAAAACAGTTGAATTTTGTATATTAATCTTATATTGTGCAACCTTGCTGTAATCACTTATTATTTCCAAGAGTTTTTTGGTTAATTCTTTCAGATTTTCTACATAGATGGTGTGTCATCTATGAACAATTTTATGTCTTCCTTCCCAGTCTTTTTAATTTCTTTTCTTTGCCTTATTGCATTAGCAAGGACTTCCAATACGGAGTTGAAAAGGAGTGGTGAGAGGGGACGTCGTTACCTTGTACCTGATCTTAGTGGAAATGCTTCAGGTTTCTTACCATTAAGTATGATGTTAGCTGTAGGCTTTTTGTAGATAGTCTATCAAGTTGAGACAGTTCCCTCTATTCCTAGTTTACTGAGAGTTTTTATCATGAATGGGTGTTGGATTTTGTCAGATGCATTTTCTGCATCTGTTGATAGGATTATGTGATTTTCCTTTTCTAGTCTGTGATGTGATGGATTACAATAATTGATTTTAGTTTTTAAATTTATTTATTATTTTTGGCGGTGTTGGGTCTTCATTGCTGCACACGGGCTTTCTCTAGTTGCAGCGAGCGGCGCTACTCTTCGTTGCGGTGCACGGGCTTCTCGTTGTGGTGGCTTTTCTTGTTGCGGAGCACAGGCCCTAGAGCGCGGGGGCTTGAGTAGATGCGGTGCATGGGCTCAGTAGTTGTGGCTCGTGGGCTCTAGAGCACAGGCTCAGTAGTTGTGGCACACGGGCTTAGTTGCTCTGTGGCATGTGGGATCTTCCCGGATCAGGGCTCAAACCCATGTCCCCTGCATTGGCAGGTGAACTCTTAACCACTGCGCCACCGTTAGAATGTTGAATGAGCCTTGCATACCTTGGATAAATCTCACTTTGTTGTGAAGTATAGTTTTTTTATACATTTTTGAATTTGATTTGCTAATACTTTGTTGAAGATTTTTGTATCTGTGTTCCTAAGAGACATTGGTCTGTAGTTTCTTTTTTTATTCTTTTTTTGGTTTGCCATTAGGGGAATGCTGCTCTCATAGAATGAGTTAGCAAGTATTCTCTCTGCTTCTATCCTCTGAAAGAGATTGTAGATAATTAATATAACTTCCTGAGACTTCCCTGGTGGTCCAGTGGTTAAGACTCTGCGCTCCCAGTGCAGGAGCCTGGGTTCAATCCCTGGTCAGGGAACGAGATCCTGCATGCCACAACTAAAGATCCCGCATGCTGCAACTAAAGGTGCCTTATGTGGCAACGAAGATCCCGTGTGCTGCAACTAGGACCCAATGCAGCCAAATAAATAAATAAATATTTTAAAAATTAGTATAATTTCTTTCTTTAATGTTTGGTAGAGTTCATCAATGAACCCGTTTGGGCCTGTACTTTCTGTTTTGGAAGGTTATTATTGATTCCATTTTAAAAATAGATATAGGCCTATTCAGATCTTTTATTTCTTCTTGTGTGAGTTTTGGCAGATTGTGTCTTTCAAGGGATTGGTCCATTTCATCTAAGTTATCAAATTTATGGACATGGAGTTGTTCGTTGTATTTCTTGCGTATCCTTTTAATTTCCGTGGAATCTGTGGTGATTTTCCCTCTTTAATCTCCAATATTAGTAATTGGTGTCATTTCTTTTTTCCTTAGTTAGTCTGGCTAGAGGCTTATCACACTGATTGATCTTTTCAAAGAACCAGCTTTGGTTTCATGATTGTTTTTTTTAACATTTATTTAATTTATTTTTTGGCTGCGTTGTGTCTTAGTTGCGGCACTAGGGATCTTTCATTGTGGTGCATGGGCTCTTCGTTGCAGTGTGCGGGCTTCTCTCTAGTTGTGGCCTGTGGGCTCCAGAGCACATGGGCTCTGTAGTTGCAGCACGTGGGCTCTTTAGTTGTGGTGTGTGGGCTTAGTAGTTGAGGTGCACGGGCTTAGTTGCCCCACGGCATGTGGGATCTTAGTTCCCTGACCAGGGATCGAATTGGCATCCCCTGCACTGCAAGACAGATTCTTAAGCACTGGACCACCAGATAAGTCTCTGGGTTCATTTTTTTCTGTATTGATTTCCTGTTTTCAACTTTATTGATTTCTGCTCTACTTATTATTATTTATTTTCTTCTGCTTACTTTGGATTTAATTTGCTCTTATTTTTCTAGTATCCTATGGTAGAAACTTGGATTATTAATTTTAGATCTTTTTTCTTTTCTATTATATGCATTCAATGCTATAAATTTCCCTCTAAGCTCTGCTTTTGCTGCATCCCACAGATTTTGATAATTTATGTTTTCATGTAGTTCAGAATATTTTAAATTTTCTCTTGAGATGTCTTCTTTGACTCCTGTTAGTTGGAAATGTGTTGTTTAATCTCCGCATACTTGAAGATTTTCCTATTACCTTCTGTTACTGATTTCTGGTTTAATTCCACTGTGGTCTGAAAGCAGATGTTGTATGATTTCTGTTCTTTAAATTTGTTAAGGTGTGTTTTATGGCCCGGAATGTGGTTTGTCTTGATGAATGGTCCATGTGAGGAAAATGTATATTTTGCTCTTGTTGGATGAAGTAATTTATAGATATCATTTACATGAAGTTGATTGATGGTGTTCAGTTTGACTGTGTCCTTATTGATTTTTTGCCTGCTGGATTTGTCTATTTTGGATAGAGGGGTGTTGAAGTCTCCATCTATGATAGTGGATTCATCTATTTCTCCTTTCAGTTCTATCAGTTTTTGCCTCACATAGTTTGATGCTCTGTTGTTAGGCACATACACATTAAGAATTGTTATGTCTTCTTGGAGGATTGACTGCTTTATCATTATGTCATGCCCTTCTTTATCCCTGATAACTTCCCTTACTTTGAAGTCTACTCTATGTGAATTTAATATAGCTCTCCTGCTTTCTTTTGATTGGTATTATTTAGCACAATATATTTTTCTCTATTTACTTTAATCTATTTGTGTCTTTATTTAAAAGTGGGTTTCTTGTAGACAACATATAGTTGTGTGCTGATTTTTGATCCATTCAGACAATTTCTGTCTTTTAATTGCTACATTTACACCATTGACATTCAAAGTGGATATTGATATAGTTGGATTAATATATACTGTATTTGTTACTGTTTTCTATTTGTTATCCTTGTTCTTTATTGCTATTTTTGTCTTCCACTCTCTTAACTGCCTTTTGTGGTTTTAATTGAGCATTTTATATGACTCCATTTTCTCTCCTTTCTTGGCATATCAGTTATACTTTTTTTTCTTTTTTCTTTTTTTTTACTTTTTTAGTGGTTGCCCTAGAGTTTCCAATATGCATTTACAACCAATCCAAGTCCACTTTGAAATAATGCTATCCACTTCACAGTTTGTGTGAGTACCTTATAACAACAAAATAATCCCAGGATCCTCCTCTAGACCCTTATATCATTGCTGTTATTCATTTCGCTTATAAATAAAGCATACATAGCACATATATACATAATATGTATACATAAGCATACATAATATAAGCTTGCACATATGTAAAGTGTACATCAGTATACCATACATAACATGTATACATAAGTGTACATTGTTGGTATTATTATCTTGAACAAACTGTTACCTATTAGATCAATTAGAATAAGAAAAATAAAAGTTTTCATTTTATTTTCACTTATTCCTTCCTCAGTAATCTTCCTTTCTTTATGATAGATCTGAGTTTCTGACCTATATTATTTTTCTTCTCTCTAAAGAACTTAATACTTCTTGCAAGGCAAATCTACTAGCAACAGATTCCCTCAATTTTTTTTTTTTTGGTCTGAGAAAGTATTTTTTTTATTCTCCTTTTCACAGTTTACAGAATTCTAAGTTGGTGGGATTTTTTTTCTCTCAACACTTTACATATTTCAGTCTACTATTTGCATGGTTTCTGAGGAGAGGTCAGATGTAATTATCTTTGTTCCTCTATAGGTAAGGTAGTTTTTTTCCTCTGACTTCTTTCAGAATTTTTTATCTTTGATTTTCTGTAATTTGAAAATGGTATGCCAAGGTATGGGCTTTTTGGCATTTATCCTGCTTGGTGTTCTCTGAGCTTCCTGGAGCTGTTCTGTGGTTTGGTGTCTGAGGTTAATTTGGGGAAATACTCCATCATTATTGTTTCAAATATTTCTTCTTTTCCCCTCTCTTTCTTCTACTTCTGATATTCCCTTTATGAATATGTTACACCTTTTGTGGTTGTCCCATAGTCCTCAGATATTCTGTTCTTTTTTCTCTCCTTTTTTTCCCCCCCCAGTCTTTGTCCTCTTTGCCTTTTAGTTTTGGAGGATCCTATTGAGATATCTGTATGCTCAGAGATACTTTCCTCAGCTGTGTCCAGTCTACTAATAAGCCCGTCAAAGGCATCCTTCATTATTTTTGCAGTGTTTTTTTTTATCTCTGGCATTTCTTTTTGGTTCTTTCTTAGAATTTCCATCTCTGCTTACACTGCCCATCTGTTCTTGCATGCGGTCTACTTAATCCATCAGGGCCCTGAGCATATTAATCATAGATGTTTTAAATTTCCCGCCTGATACTTCCAATATCCCTGCCATGTCTGGTTCTGATGCTTGCTTGTCTCTTCAAACTGTGGAGGCTTTTGCCTTTTGGTATGCCTTGTAATTTTTTGTTGGTAGCTGAACATGATGTTCTAGGTAAAAGGTAACTGCTGTAAATAGGCTTTTAGTAATATGGTGATGAGGTGTGGGAGGTGAGGAAGTGTTGTATAGTCCTATGATGAGGGCTCAGTCTTTTAGTGAGCTTGTGCCTCTGGAGTTTGAACTTTGCAAGTGTTTCTCCGTGTTTTTATTCCTCCCTTAGGTGGGGCAGGATGGCTAGAATGGGCTGGAGTTGTGTATTCCCCTTCCCACAGGTCAGTTAGGCTCTGATAATACCCAGGTTAGGCTCTGGTTAATAGTTCAGGTCTTGTTAAGAACAGAGTACTCTGGAGTATTTAAAAATTATTCCTCGGCTTCCCTGGTGGTGCAGTGGTTGAGAATCCGCCTGCCGATGCAGGGGACATAGGTTCATGCCCTGGTCCGGGAGGATCCCACGTGCCACGGAGCGGCTGGACCCGTGGGCCATGGCCGCTGAGCCTGCGCGTCCGGAGCCTGTGCTCCGCAATGGGAGAGGCCACAACGGTGAGAGGCCCGCATACCGCAAAAAAAAAAAAAAAATTATTCCTTTTCCCCTCTCCCTGCCAGAAGTCAGAGGGAATTTTTCTCTGGTGTTCACTGTGGGAACCTGGTCGAGCTCCTGGAGGTGACTCTCACAATATTGTGGGGACCCCTATGACAGGCCCTCTGGAGTTTTTATATTCTTTTTTTTTTTTTTTTTTTTTTTTTTTTTTGCGGTACGCGGGCCCCTCACTGCCGCGGCCTCTCCTGTTGCGGAGCACAGGCTCCAGACGTGCAGGCTCAGCGGCCATGGCCCATGGGCCCAGCCGCTCCACGGCACGCGGGATCCTCCCAGACCGGGGCACGAACCTGCGCCCCCTGCATCGGCAGGTGGACACCCAACCACTGCGCCACCAGGGAAGCCCACCTCTGGAGTTTTTAACTCGCAGTTGTCTGTACTGAGCCTCCAGCAAGTCATCAATTACGGTGAGTTTTCCTACCCTGGCACTGGTTCCTTAGGTGATCCTCTGCTCTAGGAAGCTGCGACTCCCCGTATTGGCCTGTCCTTCCAGTATTGGGGATAGCAGTTGGCCCTGTGTCCTCCCCTCTCTTATGGATCCAGGAAGTGGCTTGTTCCTTAGGTCACTGTTTCCCCATATTCTCACTCCCTGAGCTGCTGTGTTCCGGCCATTCCGTACCTTACTCCTCACCCAGGACCTTCACTCATGGTGTGTCCTTCTGCTCGGGGTGCCCCATGTCATCTGATTGAGTCCTTTGCCAGCCAGTTCCGAAGGTAAGGTGGGAGGGAGGAGGCAAGGTGGGGCTGTCTCCCTGGGTGCCTGCAACTGGAGCAGCACTGCTTTCATTGATTTCAACCTGTTGGACTTCTCCTTAAAGAAAGGGTTCTATGCTCCTAAAAATGTTGGAAAGCCACCAAGAGCTTATCCCTTTCTTTTACAGGTTAAGAAGCTGAGGCTTAAGAGAGGTAATGAAACCACAGAAATGCATCTTGGTCGGGGGCTCTGAGGAGCTCCGGTTCTTTATGTCTCAGCACAGGAAGAATTCTGTGAGAGGCAAAGTGATAGATAAGAAGTGGTTTATTAGAATAGGACACTTGTGAGGTTTACAAGCGGGTGGGCAAGAGGGTGCCTCCCCAAGAACTTAGTGGGCTACAGTTTTATAATCAAAGGAAAAGAGGGGAGGGGGAAAAGACCACCTTCTTCCTCACTCTTTGAGTCTTCCATCGTTAACTCCGACATGTTGGGAGGGGGAGTTTTTGACCCTATATGGCCCATCCAGGACTGTCACGGTGCTATGGAAAAATTACTTCAGTATAATGAGGGCCTTTCACTTTGAAATGTCACCTTTCCCAAATTATTGCTTTTTATGTGTGCAGAGCATGTCCTAGGGGTCATTAACTTACTGACATCACAGGGCAGGATGTGGGTCTCATTCCACCATTGTTTTATTGTTTTGGGACATGTCTCATGCTTCTGTTGCATGGTTTTGTTGCTAAGCAAGCCTGCTTGGCTTTGTTGCTAGGGAGGTCTGCTTTCTTGAGTGATCATTAACTTACAGGGGTCTCCCATACTTTTTTCTTTACTTACGATCCCTTAGTGGAATTAACTATTTAATTACCTACTTTGTCCCTTTACTCCGTCCCTATCAGTAAAGTGACTTGCTCAAGACACATAGCAGGTGTATGGCAGATCTGAAAGGCACCTTGGGTGCCTCGGTTGGAGCCCAGTGTTCCTTCCACCTCTCATTGTAAGAACATATTCGGGAAACTGTTGATTTGCCAGATTTTCATGCCTAACTAGCCTCATCTGCCCTCAAAGTTAGATAATGGAAAGTGAGGGAGACAGACCTGTAACACTGGCGGCTTTCTGATTATGGAGTGTGTCCAACCTAGGAAAGTGAGCACGTGTCACCTTTGCTTGTAACAACTGACTGTTCACTTTCAGGGTTAAAGGTCACTTGGAGGTATCTTCTGTCAGCTGTGCCTTCCCACTGTAGCCCAGTGATTAAGAGCCAGACAGCTGAGTTCAATTCCCAGATCTACAATTTAAAAGCTGGATAACTGAGGCAAATTACTTAAGTTCATTTGTAAAATGGGGGTAATAATCCCACATACTTCGGGAGATCAACATGATGATGACAACTTAAGCTGACCCTCCCTAAGTACTAGATGAGGGCTAGTTGTTGCCATTTTTGGGGGAGACACAGCTCATGGCAAAGCCATTCTCCACGGAGGTCCAGGGGGCCACTTCCTGTAGAAACCCTGATGTTTATTGATTGGCATATGGATCTTAGGTGTTTATGGTTTTTGTTTTCTTTTTTTTACTTACGGCGTGCTTAGCGAAGGTTTAAATAAGATGCTTTAGGTGCGTAGAGAGATTTTAATGACCATAGAAGTATTAAAACAATACTTCTATATTATAAATTCATGGCTCAAAAATTACATATATTTTATATAAATTTAAAATGGTGTTTTAATTAAAGTGTAGTCATGGATTAAGGGATAATTTTTTGTTTAAGTTTTTTCAAAAATTTATTTAACTTATTTTATTTTTGGCTGCATTGGGTCTTCGTTGTTGCCCACGGGCTACTCTAGTTGCGGCGAGCGGGCTTCTCATTGCAGTGGCTTCTCTTGTTGCGGAGCACAGGCTCTAGGTGCGTGGGCTCAGTAGTTGTGGCACGTGTGGGCTCAGTAGTTGTGGCACACAGGCACAGTAGTTGTGGCTCATGGGCTCTAGAGGGCAGGCTCCATAGTTGTGGTGCACAGGCTTAGCTGCTCCGTGGCACGTGGGATCTTCCTGGACCAGGCCTCAAACCCGTGTCCCCTGCATTGGCAGGCGGATTCTTAACCACTGCGCCTCCAGGGGAGCCCCTTAAGGGATAATTGGATGCTTGTCTGCTGTGCTTTTATTGTGTTTATCAATACAGTTGAAACTCTCTTAACCAGCTTCCATTCCACCAGCTCCCCTATTTAACTGACATTCTAAATTCCCTCTATAGAGCTGTGGTCCGCAATGACCGCATGAGACTAACGGGGTACTGCAGGGCACCCTGTGCCTCTGCTCCCACCAGCCACCGGCAAACTTACCAATAGTTGGCTGGCTTTGTTCCTAACTAGTTGTACTTGTTCTTGTAATTACATAATTCAGTGAAATACTTAGTAAACCCATAACATATTGAAATGAAACGTTTTTTCTGTGAAAAGTAAGTTGAACACTTGGGGGAAATTTCATAAAGGTGAGTCACTAAAACACTGCCAGGATGTGGGTGGCACAGTTGTGAAAGATAGGAAAAAAAAAATTGTTCAAAACCTATAAAGGTTCTATACTTAGATTGTTTCACAACTGTTAAGTCCCCATTCTACTTTTTAAAAAGAAGCAAAACAAATTTGGAAAAGTTAGATGATGTCTTATGGGTGTGATTTATCCAAAAAAGATACCAGGGAACTGTGTTCAGTAACCTCAGACTCAAGAAGAAGCCTTGGCTGGCCTACATCAGGAGGCTGGCACACCAGCACACGCTTACTTGTGCCTTTATAGGTACATATGTTTGTCTTAAGTTACTGTTAAATGGTTTCCTGCTTTAACCAACGTTTTCATTAATCTTCTAACAGTCCAGATCACTTCAGATAAAAGAATTCAGGTAAAAGCTCTCATGTGCGGTTCTGGCTGGTCCATGTGTGAGTGTGCATGCTTGGGGGTGGGAGTGGGAGTGTGTGCCCTGGAGGCCGTGCAGAGTTTGAACAAGATGGGTAGGCGTGGGAGGTGTGCTTAGGCTGCAGCAGTGCTGCAGGTTATGTGATGGCAATGAGCATTGCCCTGTGGTTCTGTGGGCCTGGACTGCGAGTCCATTGCCAGGTGCTGAGCCATGCCTGACATGTAGCCGGCAGCTCCCAGGGTCTAGCTCTACCTCTGCTCAGGAGTGGGGTCACGCCGTGGCTAGTGCTCTTTGTAGTCAGCCTGGGTTTTGGAATCACAGTCCTGCTACTCATTAGCTGTGTGATGTTGAGCCAGTAACTTAACTTCTCTGAGCTTTATATTCTCCATTAGTAAATTGGCGTGTGTGTGTGTGTGAATATCCTTCCCCAGTGGGTGGGTGTGTTAAGGTTATAAATAAGAACTGCCTAGCTCAGTGTCTAACTCATTGTAAGTGCTCAGGAAAAAGTGGTCACACGATCCAGTCCTGTTGGTATTGCTGCCACTGTTGTTACCCTGCCTCCGTTGAGCCAGTAAGTGAAGTGGACCTTTACTTTATTATCCATAGATAAAGTAGAGGGTGCCTTTCTGGAGGATGGGTATGAAGACCGGGGTGACTGGGAAAGTGTGCTTATCCTTCTGGGCTTGCCTCTGATAGGTCTTCTGCTAGCCGCTGACCTGCTCTGACCTTTGTTTTTTGCTTCCCTCTTGACCCCTCAGGCCAGGTATAGTTATTTGTGTGCATGGCTGGTGTTCTCAGGAGACTGTTCTGGTTTTGCTGGCTAGGACCATGCCTGGTGGCTCATCCCCAGTTTGTAGCAGAGGGTGCGGCCCAGACCAAAGCAGGCAGATGGTTGGTGAATTTGGGGAAGTCGTTCATGCCCAGCAACTGTAACATGGTACTTATTTGTGGTTTCCCTTGTAAGGCACAGCTCTGTCTATACCAAGACAGAATTTAGTCACCATGCTGCTGCCCCACGCTGATGTTTCAAAGCCAAGCCTCCTGGAGAGGGAAGCATGAAGGACGGTGACCGGCTTCCTGGCTGGCAGAGTTTCAGTGATCGCGGGAGTTGACTGGGCTTTCTGCACCTTGCTGCATTAGCGCCCAGTCCTCTCCGACAGCTCCTTGGGGAGCAAGGGTCATGCTCAGCAGCTCTGTCCCAGCAGTCCTCTCCACCTCCACTGGCCACACACTTCTGGGGGCCCACGAATCAGAAGGGCCACGGTTGCGTGACACCGCTCCATGAAAATTGCTGCAGTGGTGAGGGGAGCGATGGCTTTGGCTTATAACCCTGGCTGGGATGTGTGGTCATCCTAGTCAGCATGGGAAACAGGCTCAGAGAACTTTGGTGCCTTGTTCAGGGCCACCGAGGGAGAGAGTAGCTGGTGCACGTCTGCCATTGTATTTAGAGTTGGGGGCTGGGAAGGGAAAGCTGCCTGCACCCTGTACCGTCTGCCGGTCCTGGGCCCACCTATGGCAGGGGCCCTATACTCTCAGTGACCTGCATCAGTTCTTGCCGCTAGCTCAAGCCTTTCGGGAGGCGTCTCATTGCCTTAGGCCGCAGGCTACGCGCTGAACGTGGCATTAGAGGGCCAGTGGGCTCATCTCCCCTATCTCAGGCCTGCTTGGCCTCTTTCAGTTCTTCAAACGCACTGTCTTCCCTACAGGCCCTGGTCAGGCTGACCTTTTGCTCGGAGGGCTCTCTCCTCCTGGTGACTCCCGGTCACCCTTCAGGGGAGCCTCGTTCCGCCCACCCCCCTGCTTTTCCTTCACAGCCCTTACTACCACTTGGAATGATTCTGTTTCTTTGCATTCTTGTCTGTGGTCCACCTCCCTGGTGGGGCTGGGGCCTCCATGGGGGGGCAGGGACCCTGTCTGTCCTGGCTGGGTGTGTCCCCAGCACCTCACATGGTACTTGGCACGTGGTGGGTGTCTGGAGCCTGCTTGAGGAAGGAATGATGAGTGAAGGGCTCAGTACCCTTCCCAGGGCAGAAGCACTCTGTTCCTGCCGCTTGGGGTTTGTCCTCACCCTGTGCACACGTGCGGGTGGCACTGTCCACACCCTCCTGCCAGGGGCTGCAGTTCCGTGGGTGCTGTTTCTGCTATTTGGCCTCCTGGGAAGGGGTTTCCTTCTAATGAAGTGTTGTTCACCTTCTTGACTGGGAATCCACAGCAAATAATATACATTCATACGTAAATGTATACTGTTTATAAGCACACAAAACTGAAACAGAAATTTCATACAGTTTTAACGGTTATACCTAGTAAAGCCGAGTACTAATTTCTCTTCCAATGTATTAAAAAAATTCCCATCATGACCCTCGAAATTGATTTCATGGCTCTTTAATTCTATCTCCTGGCCCGCTAATGGGTTGCCACCCACAGTTTGAGAAGCACTGCTTGGAAGGCTGCCTCTGGTTGTGTAGCCTGGCTCCGCCGCCCCCCCCCCCCCCCCAGTCATCTTTGCATCTTCCTCTTCCCCCTCCTCTGTGGCCTGGGTGCTCCATTGGATAAGAGGTAGTCCCTCCCTGCCTTTGAGGTACTTAGAGTCCTCAGGGGAGACAGACAGGCAGGTAAGGAGTCCTGTCATAAGGCACTGTAGGGTGCAGTTGAGGGCTGAACCCAGCATGTCATGCCTCCCCAGGTGCACTGAGGGGGTGGTCGGGGAGAAGGTCAGGGAGGGCAGGCTGTGCCATGGAGGATGAGGTGGGACCTGCCAAAGGGAAAGGTAAGTACAGAGACTCACCTGTGCAAAGGTGTGGAAGTCAGAACAGGGTTTCATGAGTTCACAGATTCATGTGCTGGGAGCTTAGGGTGCTGGGTGGAGGTGATGATCAAACAGTTGCTGAAGAGGCCGGGAGGCCCAGGGTGAAGGGATGGGGTAGTGTCTGTCCTTTGGGCAATAGGACGCCGGTAGAGCTGTGCCTGCCTGGAAATTCTATGATGAGGTTCGTTTTACTTTGATTCTTTTTGTTTTTCTTTTGAGGCAGTGCACATTTTATTAGATGTGTGTTCTTTAGAATAGGTGGACTCATTGTCCACATTAAATGTATAGGATATTTTGGAAAGGGCCTTTCTTTCTTTTTTTAAAAAAAATATTTATTTATTTATTAAGGCTGCCCGGGTCTTAGTTGCGGCACACGGGATCTTCGTTGTGGCATGAGGGATCTTTAGTTGCGGCATGAGGACTTCTTAGTTGTGGCATGCATGTGGGATCTAGTTCCCCAACCAGGGATCGAACCGGAGCCCCCTGCATTGGGAGTACAGAATCTTACCCACTGGACCACCAGGGAAGTCCCTGGAAAGGGCCTTTCTGATGACACTTCTTTCCCATTATGTCAACAATAAATATATTTTAACTTTAGATATAATGCTCCAAACTTGAATGCCTGTTGAAATACGGGCTGTAACAAAAAGTAGTCTTGCAAAGCCCATGGTTCGAAGGGCAGTAGCTTATTGGAGAGTGGTTGTGTTCATTTGCTCTGGCTGCTGTACCAAATTACCATAAACTTGGTGGGTTAAAACAACATAAATTCATTCTCTTAGAGTTCTGGAGGCCAGAAGTCCAAATCAGTCTCACTGGGCTAAAGTCAAGGTGTCAGCTGGGCTGGTTCCTTCTGGAGGCTCCAGATGGGAATGCGTCCCTGGCCTTTTCCAGCTCCTGGTGGCTGCCAGCATTCCTCGGCCCGTGGCCACATCACTCTAATCTGCCTCCCCAGTCACGTCACTTGCTCCCCTTCTTATAGTGATATCTTCCTCTGCCTCTCTCTTATGAGGACACTCGTGATGACATTTAGGGCCCTCTCAGATCATGCAGGGTCATCTCCCCATCTCAAGATCTTAATATAATCACATCTGCAAGTCCCTTTTGGTTATTTCTCCTTTTTTTAATCATTTCAAATAACATTGTCCTGGTATCCCTGACATACCTCTCCATGTCCTTGTGAGAATCTATCTGAAGAATTGATGTGTGCGAGAGGAGATACTGCATCATCTTTATTAGGATAGCTATTGCCAATCAGAGCCCCCCCGCCCCCACTTTTTGTTTCTCTTGACAGGGCTTGTAGTTAGGAGGGATGGAGCTGATTGGCTGCCCTGGAGGTAGCCTGCTCTCCTTCTGCCCCTGTCTTCCTGACACGTACAAGGTAGTAGCAGAGGCCAAAACTTGGCTGGGCAGGGTGTTTGTAGAGCTGTGAACTCTTGAAGGATTTAATGGGGCATTTTCCAGCCATTCTGTCAACTTGTAAAACTCTAGCTGATTATCAGAGTTGAAATGAATGTTGAAAAATTATTACTGTTTTAGGTGGACATTTTAAACTGTATGTAGAGAAATTGAACTGAAATACTTAAACCTAGAAACAGGTTTTCTTATTAATTATATAGATTGCTGGTATTTGGTTTGTTTTTAAATTTTCATCGGAGTATTTACAATGAAATAGGATTTACAATGTGGTTGCTGGTGTTTGTTTTTAAAAGTTCAGCCTGAACACTGCAGCTGTCAAGGTGACATTTGGCTGCCTGGTGGTCTCCTGCTTTTCACTTCAGATCAGAGTAGCTGAGTGTTTATTGAACAAAACAGCAGGCACCTAGCACCGTGCCTGGAAGGACACAGAAGTTGCTCTCAAAGGTTCGTCGGATGACATTGGGTTCTTTAAAGGGCAAGCACTGTATGAGAACGGCCTCGAGCATCAGCCAGCAGAACCCCGTTTAAACTGGCAGTGAATTCTAATTAGTGCACAGGCAGGACACCTGGTCAGTGCAGAGGCCTCTGCTGACCGGAGCGGATAGGACGAGTGGTTTGAGAAGCATATACTTTACTGACCCCCATGTTGCACAGTCACAGAATTCGGTTTTACCACTAAGATCTAAAGCAGGGATTGGCTCTATAGTGTTTCAGCTTAAAGAGGTTTTCGCTTTGAGCCAGATCTGGTTTCTTCATCGCCTAAGGCTTGGCAGGTGGTACCTCCCGCAACCGAGGCTCAGTCCCTCAGCCATAGGTGAGAGTATGGCATTTGTGCAGGTGGGCCTCGTGACAAGGCAGGGGTGCCAAGACCGTGTTGGGGAGAAGGAGGGCGTGTGGAAGCTCTGAGTCATTTAAGTTGCTGTCCTCTCTCCCCAGGCATGTTCTGTTCTTCCCTGCTCTCTCATTCCTCCCTCCTGTACCCACCGTTTACGGACCAGGGCTGAGCAGCACAGTTTGAAGGCTCCGACAAATGGCAAGGAGAATTTGACTTCTCAACTCGACGGTGGTGGTAGTAACATGCCACATGTGAGTGAAGGCTGCTGTGAGACCCTGGCCATAAGTGGGGCGACTGAAATTTTATAGTGTAGTGAGTGGGTCCAGTGTACCCAGCTAATTGTATCAAAGAAATGAGCAAAAGTATATGGAGCATTTGTGAAAGTTTCTTTTTTTCCTGAGCAACTATTTTGAAATAGCTTTCTCCACAGTTCTGTAATTTTTATAAAATCAGCCTTTACTTCAACTTTGCTCATTGGGTTATAGTGGGGATTTTACTAGCATTCCCCTATGCAGTCCTCTGGGAAGATGTGTAGCACGGTTGCCAGGCACTAGAAGCGACTTAGGAAACAAACAGTACATGTAACAAGTTCTACATTGTTTGTTTGCCAGTTCACTCTTGGTCCCAGTAAATAAACCATAAGAAAACTTTTAGCAGGTGTAAACATATAAGCAGGTATAATTGCCAGGTTCCTGGTGACTCCTTGTTAAAACAGAGTGATGGGAACATAAATGTTTTAGGTAATTTCTCTGCATTCTTCTAAATTCTTAACGCACTTTAATGAAATTCAAATAAAGCAAAAAAAATCATGCTTTCAAAAACATAAAACACTGAAAATGACTATTTTACGTGAGAATGTCATCTGATTCACACTAGAGATGAAGCTACCTTTTCATCCCCTACCTTTAATCTACCTCAGGAAACTCCAAATGATGCACATTTCTTCCTCTTCTATATTTGTTTTTCTTTATTTTTAAATATTTCCTTGTTTATTTGGTTGTGCTGGGTCTTAGTTGCAGCATGTGGGCTCCGTCGTTGCGGCTCATGGGCTCCTTAGTTGCAGCACGTGGGCTCCTTAGTTGCGGCTCATGGGCTCCTTAGTTGTGGCATGCGAACTCTTAGTTGTGGCATGCATGCAGGATCTAGTTCTCTGACCAGGGATTGAACCCGGGCTCCCTGCATTGGGAGTGCAGAGTCTTAACCACTGCACCACCAGGGAAGTCCCTGTTTCTTTATTTTAATAAACTTACTGAAGTATAATTTATCTATGTTAGGTGTACAGGCTGATGGAGTTTAGAGATTATACATAGTCATGTAAACACCTCCATAATCAAGATATAGAGCATTTCCACCACCTACAAGTTTCCCTCATGCCCCTTTGCATGAAATTTCTAAGAATTTCATATATATGGAATCATACTGTATTTGTATGTCTTCTTTCATTTAGCATCATCTTTTTGAGACTCATTTATTTTGTTGAGTGTTTTCACATCTCATTCCTTCTTTATTCCTTAATAGTATGCAGTAAGTATGGATATATCACAGTTTGGTTTTCCATTCACCAGTTGACAGATCTTTGGTTGATATCCAGTTCATGGCTGTTATGAATAATGCTTGCTCTGAGTATTCACATCCAAGTCCTACATGTAGACATGTTTTCATTTCTTTTGGGTAAATATGTGGGATTGGGATTGCTGAGCTGTTTAGTTAAGTGTATATTCAACTTGATAACATACTGCCCTACTGTCCTCCAGGTGGCTGCCCCATTCTGTGTTCCCATTAGCAGTACATGACTGTTGCAGTTGCTCCACATCCTTCCTGACACTTGGTACACTTGGACACTTGCTGGTGTTTTTAACTTTAGCCATTGTGGTGGGTGTGGTTCATTTTGGTTTTAAGTTGCATTTCCCTGATAATTAATAACGTTGAGTATCTTTTCATGTACTTGTTGGCCATCTGTATATCTTTGGAGAAATGACTATTCAAGTCCTTCACCCACTTTTAAATTGAATTGTTTATTCTCTTATTATTGAGTTGTAAGAGTTCTTTATATTTTCTGAATACAAGCCTTTTGTCAGATATAGGTTTTGCAAATATTTTTCCAAGAAGAACTTTTAAATCTTGATAAAGTTCTTTTATCATTTTAATCTGTTACAGATTGTGCTTTTTGTGTTCTGTGTAGGAAATCTTCGCTTAACCCAACGTCACAAATGTTTTCTTCCAGAAGCTTAAGGGTTTTAATTCTTACTCATTTATATATTTTAAGTTAATTTTTA
Organism: Delphinapterus leucas; assembly: GCF_059928025.1. Classification (NCBI taxonomy): domain Eukaryota; kingdom Metazoa; phylum Chordata; class Mammalia; order Artiodactyla; family Monodontidae; genus Delphinapterus; species Delphinapterus leucas. Next base: position 60,916,221 of record NC_143130.1, on the reverse strand, counting down.
TGTATTATGTGAAGTAAGGGTTGAAGTTCATTTTTTCCCATACAGATAACCAGTTGTAGTACCACTTTTTGAAAAGACTGTCTTTTCCCCATTGAATTTCTTGGTACCCTTGTTGAACATCAGTTGACATTATTACATGCTTAACATTACCCCATGGCTCGTTGATTCTTCCTTCGTCTTTCTTCTCTCTGTTTTATTTTGGATAGTTTCTATTGCACTGTCATCAAGTTCACTAATCTTTCCTTCTGCAACATCTCATCTGCTATTAATCCCATCTAGTGTATTTTCATCATAGACATCGTAGTTTTATCCTTAGGTTATTTTTTTATTTTTTATTTTTTTTTTTGCGGTACACGGGCCTCTCACTGCTGTGGCCTCTCCTGTTGCGGAGCACAGGCTCCGGACGCGCAGGCTCAGCGGCCATGGCTCACGGGCCCAGCCGCTCCGCGGCACGTGGGATCTTCCTGGACTGGGGCACGAACCCGTGTCCCCTGCATTGACAGGTGGACTCTCAACCACTGCGCCACCAGGGAAGCCCCCTAGGTTATTTTTAATTGAAGTATAGTTGATTTACAATGTTATGTTAGTTTCGGGTATACAGCAGAGTGATTCAGTTATATATTCTTTTTCGGATTCTTTTCTATTATAGGTTATTACAAGATATTGAATATAGTTCCCTGTGCTATACAGTAGGTCCTCGTTGTTAGTTTTATAATAGTAGTGTGTATATGTTAATTCCAAACTCCTAATTTAGCCCTCCCCATCCCCTTCCCCCTTTGTAACCATCAATTTGCTTACCATAAGTTTGCTTTCTATGTCTGTGAGTCTGTTTCTATTTCATAGGTAAGTTCATTTGTGTCAGTTTCTTCAATTCCACATATAAATGATATCATATGATAGTCTTTCTCTGCCTGACTTACTTCAGTTAGTGTGATAATCTCTAGGTCCAAACATGTTGCTGCAAATGGCACTGTTTCATTCTTTTTTATGGCTGAGTAATATTCCATTGTATATATGTACCACCTCTTCTTTATCCATTCATCTGTCGACAGGCATTTAGGTTGCTTCCATGTCTTGGCTATTGTAAATAGTGCTGCAGTGAACATTGAGGTGCATGTATCTTTTCAAATTAGAGTTTTCGTCTTTTCTGGATATATGCCCAGGAGGGGGATGGCTGGATCATATGGTAACTCTATTTTTAGTCTTTGAAGGAACCTGCATACTGTTCCCCAATTTGCATTCCCATCAGCAATGCAAGAGGGTTCCCTTTTCTCTACACCCTCTCCAGCATTTATTGTTTGTAGACTTTTTGTCGATGGCCATTCTGACTGGTGTGAGGTGATACCTCATTGTAGTTTTGATTTGCCTTGCTCTAATAATTAGCAATGTTGAGCATCTTTTCACGTGCCTGTTGGCCATCTGTATGTCTTCTTTGGAGAAATGTCTTATTTAGGTCTTCTGCCCATTCTTTTGCTTGTGCTGGGTTTTTTTTGTTTTTTGTTTTTAAATATTGAGCTGTGTAAACTGTTTGTATATTTTGGAAGTTAATCTCTTGTTGGTTGTGTCGTTTGCAAATATTTTCTCCCATTCTGTAAGTTGTCTTTTCATTTTGTTTCTGGTTTCCTTTGCTGTGTAAAAGCTTTTAAGTTTAATTAGGTTCCATTTGTTTATTTTTGCTTTTGTTTCCATTACTCTAGGAGACGGATCTAAAAAAATATTGCTGTGATTTATGTCAAAGAATGTTCTGCCTGTGTTTTCCTCTATCTCTAGAAGTTTTGATTTGGATCTTTCTCTCACATCTTCCATATCTCTATTTAACATGTTCAGTCTTTCTTCTACCTTCTCAAACGTGGGGAAACAGTTACAGTAACTTTTAAAATCCTTGTCCACTAATTTTATCATTTGTCATTTCTGAGTCTGTTTCTGTTTAGTGATTTTTCTCCTTAGAATGAGTTGTATTTTCCTACTTCTTTGCACGCCTGATAATTTTTTATTGCATGCCCGATATTATGAGTTTTACCTTTCTGGGTGCTAGATTTCTGTGTGTGTTCCTGTACATATATTCTTAAGCTTTGTTCTGGAATGTAGTTTAATTACTCAGAAACAGTTTGATACTTTTGAAGTTCACTTTTAAGCTTTTTTAGGTAGTATGAGAGCAGGCTTTAGTCTAGGGATAATGTCAGTAACCTTTTTCCAAGTACCAGTCTACCATACTCCATGACGTGTGAGGTTTTCCACTCTGGCCAGTGGGACTAGACACGATTGTGTGAGCAGAGGGATGGTTCTTTCCCCATTCTTGGATAGCTTTCTTACACACAAGCCTGATAGTACTTATCTGGAGACTTGGGAACCCTCTGATGTTCCTGCAGCCCTCCATACAGCTCTCTTCTCTCCAGTACTGTGCGCTGTGAACTCCACCTGCCTTGGGATTCCCAGCTGTCTTATCAGTTCATGGGAGAGCTCCACCTGGGTTCCCCCTGCCTGCACCGTGGCCTGGAAAGTGTCTAGGCAGTAAGCTTGGGCAGGGGTGGGGCTTACCTCGTTTGTTTTCCACCTCTCAGGGATCACTGCCCGGTGTAGCCTGATGTCCTATATCTGAAAGTCATTGTTTCCTGTATTTTGTTCAGTTTTTCAGTTGTTTCAGATGACTGTAAATCCAGTCCCTCCTAGTCCATCTTCACTGGAAGTAGAAATCCCAACCTAGTTTTTAAAAGTTTTAATGAAATAATTTTAGCACACTGGCAAGTGTAAAGTATAGTAAATTGATTACCTGGGTAACCACTACTAAACTATATAATTTTGTCATATTTCTGCTGCGCTTTTTAAAACACAAACTAAAACATTACAGATATGGTTCAAATCCTTTCTTGTCTCCATGATCCCATTCTTTTCTTGCCCTTCACAGGAGTAACCATGTTTTGTATTTGATAATTATCATTCTTGTGTGGATTTTTAAGTTTTACTACATATGTGTGTATCTATAAATGATATCTATTAATAGTATTATCTTGAAGATTTTTAAAAAATCATGTTGTACATGTCATTCTTCAATTTTCTTTCTTTTCTTATTCAGCATTTAAAAAATATTTGTCCATGTGATCCATGTAGCTTTAGATAGAATGTACATTCCACAAGGACAGGAATATTTGTTCACTAGCATATCCCAAACATTTAGAACAGTGCCTGGCACATTGTAGGCACTTAATTAATATTTGTTGAATGAATGAATTCACTTTAAGTGATGTATAGTATTTGATCGTATGAATACGCTACAGTTTATTTATCTGTTCTCTTGTCAATAGATGTTTAGGTTGTTGGGGTTTTTTGCTAATATGACTAGTGCTGCAGTGGATGTTCTTGTTTGTGTCTCCTTGTGCACATGTTGAAGAATCTAAGAAATGCTGGGTCGCTGGGTCTTAGGGCAAAAACTTCTTCAACTTATCTGTATGTTGCTGAATTGTTCTCCATGGCAATAGTTCCAATTTATACTCCCACCAGCAGTGTATGAGAGTTCTCATTTCTCCATATCCTCACCAACATTTGCTATTATCAGAGTTTAGTTTTTGCCACGCGTATGTATGTGACATTGTTTCGCTTTACCATTTTAAAAAAACATTTCATTTTTCCCAATAGAAATTCAATGTCTTCTTTTCGTCCTGGGAGAGGGCATAACGACAGTCGGAGGAGTGTGTTTTACACCAATGAAGAGTGGGAGCTTTTAGAGCCAAGCCCTAAGGACCTGGAGGAGTCCATGGTGCAGGAAGAAAGGAAGAAGCAGATCCCTGAAGGAAACAAAGGTATGGATGTGGTTCCTGCTGTCTTTCATTCTCTCCGCTGCCATCTGTTAACCACTGGTGATGTGGGAGACCCTTTGGTAGCAGGCATCACTGGGAGCACGAGACCCAACGGGAGTTGTGTTCTCTTTGTGGGAAATAAAACCTAAAGGCTTGAAAATGAGATGTCACAAGAAATAAATAACTGTCCAATCCTGTGGTTCTGCAACTTTTTCAGGAGATAGAAGATCTGGAAGTCATGGTGCTCTTTACAGAAATACTGATTTAAAAAAAACTAAAACTTTTTATTTATAGAAATTTGTTCATGCACACACCAGTAGAAGCTGTAGTGTCACATTCCACAGTTTTGAACTTACGGCCTCTCTTTTTTCCTCTGTATCTCCTCTGAGCTCCTTCCCCTCCTGGCACCCACCACCAGCTGGGTTATTTTAAAGGAAGTTCTAGATATTAATCCTTTGCATCTGTAAACATTTTAGTATGTATCTCCAAGAGATGACTCTTCAAAAGAACCACAGCTTCATCGTTATACCTAAACACTTACAGTGAATCCTTCCTGTCTGCTTCCCCAGTTATTCCATAAATGTCTGCTTGCAGTTGGCATGAGCAAATGAGGGGCTAACAGACCCCCAAGTGTGTTTAGTTGTGTGTCTTCTTGGGTCTCTTTCAGTCTGAACAGCTCTCTGTTTGCTTTTTGTGTTCCGTTTCCCTTGCCACGCCTGTTGAAGAAACAGGGTCTACATGTCAAGGAATTGCCCACATTCTGGATTTTGTTAATTATATTTTTGCGGGGTCACAGAATATGCTCCTCCATCCCTGTATTTCCTATACACTTGTCGCTAGAGGAGAGGCCTGCCCAGATTCAGGGTTGACTTTTAATTATGACAAGAATATTTTGGGGTGGGGTGGGGGCTAGGGATGCTGTATATTTCTTGTTGCATCACATCTGGAACCACATCGTATCTGGTTTTCCCTCTTTTTGTGATATTAAGGTCAATCAGGATTTAGGGTGTCAGCCTGATCCGTTCATACGTCTCTCCGTTGGCATTTGCCTAATGCGTTAAGCAGCCCTTCATGACCCTACATCCATTGACCCATTGAGGGAATATTGATGTTATAAATGTAAAATAACAATAAATAATTTTGAAATTCTGCCTTATGCTTCATTCTGGCACGAGCTGGCAGGATTAGGAGGCAGGATTTTAGGAAGTCTTTACTGAGAGCACATATTTACTGAAGGTAATATGTTTTTCTGTCCCCTGGGAAAGGACCACATGACTTGCTTTGGTGGGGAGTTTACTTGTGATCCCCAGGATGGTAGCATGGAACCCTAAGGTCCAGTGTGACGTGGTGAAGATGTGGGTCACGTGCCTCATGACCCAGCACGTGGCACAGCCAGCGGGGCACCCAGGAGAGGGGCTCATTGTCAACTGGGAAGGCCTTCTGAGGAACAGGGGTTTGTGTTGGGGATTTGGATTGTTGAAGGTAAACATTGTTGGCTCTGACTTCCCCATAGAGACTCTAGGAATGAAATGAAAGGGTGAATGGTAGCAAGATTGGCAAGGAAGAATCAGTAAGGCTTAGTGACTCGGGTGGGGCAAGAAACTCCCAGCACCCCTGGACAGCAGCTTCTTGTCTGGGAGCAGCCTTCTCGGCCTCTGCCCAGCCCCTGCTCCCTTTGAGAGGGAGCCTGTGTGGAAGACACGGAGGGACAAGGATGTCTTTGGATTTTTATCTTGATGATTCATGGATATTTCCTGTAACCGCTCCAAGAATCAGCCTGCCAGCTTCTTGTCCATGTCATTCATGGGAAGTAAGCTAATCTTCATACACACAGAAAAGTCCCCCAATCAGAAATGTACAGCTCAATGGATTTTCACAAAGTGAGCATATCCATGTAGCCAGCACTTACTTGAAGAAACAGGACAGTACCAGGAGTCACAGCCTCTATCCCCAAACCCCTCCCTTCCAGTCACTACCTCACCTCCCACCCCCGCCCCCGCCACCACTGTCCTGACTCCTAACATCATAGATTTGTTTTGCCTGTTTTCTAAAGTTATATAAATGGAATCTATATAGTATGTACTCTCCTCTTTATATTTTTAATATATATTTGAATCCATTTATTCCAAAATTTATTTGGATCCCTCAATATTTTTAAATACTCGTTTTTAGGGAAGAGAATAAAATGTGTTTACAATTAAGAAAACATAAACTCGGGGTTTTTTTGGTTTGTTTTTTTTAGTAAGGACAGATTAGCTAAAAATAAGCAGCTGGGGATCCCTAGTGTATCTCTTAAGTCCTACCCTCTAACTTTGTAGATGCAGGCCCTGTCCTTACTAAGGTGCCCGGCGGAAGGGACACCTTGTGTTCAGGATGCTGTAGGAACTTGGAGCAACCATGTTCTTCCCTGGTCTGTGTCTCTGTTCTCTTTGGTCCTCAAAGTAACTGAAATAAGAAAATAGTGATATGAACACATCAGCTTAGAACTGATCTTTTGGAAAATAAACTTAACATTGCAAAAGAATCTTGAGAGAGTTTAGTACAGTTTTGTCATAAATTCCTCATTAGTACTAATGTATAGTCTGACTTCTTTTCGTCTGTCTCAATGCAGAAATTGAGCAAATAGAGAAAGTTTTCTTTAACAGTGATCGCATGAAAGATCATCTTTGATTTTAAGCTTGGCTTTTATCAAGAATGAGGTAGGAGCAGAGAGTGACGCACGCAGAACTCCTTAGAGGATGATGGATGGAATGTTAATGCATTTTACTGGAATTTCCGAAAGGAGAGTTTGACCTGAACTTAAACAAGTTTTGTTTTTATGTAGGAGTAACTGGCTCAGGATTTCCCTTTGATTTTGGACGTATTCCCTACAAAGGAAAACGCCCTTTGAAAGACATGATTGGATCGTATAAAAATCGCCACAGTAGTGGTGACCCTTCAGCCGAGGGGCCATCGGGCAGTGGTAGCACCAGCAAGTTGGCCTCCGAGATGCAGCTGCAGGTCCAGAACCAGCAGGAAGAGCTGGAAAGGTTAAGGAAAGACTTATCCAGTCAGAAGGTAATTCTTCTTCCTCACATTTCTATCTCATCTCACATCAGCAGGCCAGGGACCAGAGGAGCAAAACCCGGCTTTCATGTTTCTCTGACTCCATTATTTCCCAGAAGGTGCTTTTCCCCTAAGAGTTGTATGTTGCCACGGCCACTGACCTAGGCACTGCTGTTCTGCTTGGTCATTTTTTCATAGACACTTGAAGTTCCGACGAGAGTGAAGACCCCTCAGAGTGGGTCGGGGAGGGTGTTGTTTGCACCTTGCCCACGCCTGCCCTGACGTCAAACCTCTCTGAGCATAGTCTTCAGCCCAAGGCCCATGAACAGTTGTTAAATGAGTTTCCACATCCTGTTAAAACAGCAGCTTCCTTTTGAGCTGATCACACCTAATTATACTTAATTCCTCAGCAGGTCAGTGAATTTAGACCTCAGATTTTTTAATACGGATGAACGTTTACTGGGAGCCATTGCTCATTGCAGTCTGCCTGTCCACTATTTCCTGTTTCCTATTATTGTTCTCTACAGACAGCCTTTATGGAATAAATATTTTTCCTTCTCTATTTTTGAGATCCTTCAAGAGGAAGTTGGTTATTAAAATATTTCCAGTAAAGTTTCTGCATTTGCTCAAATACCAATGGTTGCTCCATGCAGAGTTGCCATGATTTCTGCTTTTTCTCCCGCCCCTGCTCCCCACTCCATCCTCCCCTGGCTCCCAGGAGCTCGTGCGGCTCCTGCAGCAGACGGTGCGGTCCTCCCAGTACGACAAGTACTTCACGAGCAGCCGCCTCTGTGAGGGGGTCCCGCAGGACACGTTGGGGCTTCTGCACCAGAAGGACGACCAGATTCTGGGCCTCACTAGCCAGCTGGAGAGGTTCAACCAGGAGAAAGAGAGTCTTCAGCACGAAGTAAGGACGCTGAAGAACAAGGTGGGCGAGCTCAGTGAGCAGCTGGGGATGCTGATGGAGACCATCCAGGCCAAGGACGAGGTCATCATGAAGCTCTCCCGGCAGCTCAGCGAGTGCGAGGGCAGCGCATCCTCTCCCACCTCCATGCCCAGCTCTCCTGTGGCCCTCCCCACAGCCAGGGACCAGCTGGAACTGGACCGACTGAAAGTAAGAGCAGGGCGTGGGCCCCTGTTATTGGGACAAGAAATCCAAAACCCGCTAACAGCCTGTCTGTTGATGTCACTCTAGAGCTGCTAACCTCAGTGAGCTAATTTGGCATGACAGCAGAGCAGCTGTGCCTTTTTTAAGAAAACAAGTGTCACAGGACTTCCAGTCAGATAATTACTAGGTTTCTAAGAAGCTTCCTTGGAAAATGAAAGTCTCAGCCCGTCAGTGTCGCCATAGCTCAGAACAGTTTCAGATCTTTCCCCTCCCTTGCTTTCAGGCAGCTGCGATTTCTCTTTCTGTTTATACACCCTTAGAACTTCATTATTCCATGTAACCTACAGAGGCTGTTTCTTGCCCCCTCTGTGTGTGGATGCACACACCATCATTTGCATAGCCCGCCTCAGGACATAATGGAGGCCAGGTGAGGGAACACTGTTCCCAACAGCTAGTGTGGGGTCAGGTGGGAAAGCAGACCCTGGCTCCCAAGCACGCCAGGGAAGAGGGCCTGCCCAGAGTCAGTGCCCCCCATGCCTAAGGCAGGAGGGTCCTGACACTCAGAAGGGAGGGCAGAGCTCTCTTCCCAGTGTCCCAGTGGCCCTGGGGATGGGAGGCTGGTTCCTAAATGGAGGTGACTCTCTCCATCATACCTGGGGTGGTGGCCAGCTGATGAGGTAGGAAGAGCGTTACTGGGGGCATGGGCTGTCTGACTCTGTGCCCGCGGAGAAGCGTGCTGGTCCCGAGGGGAGAGCTGAATGGCCTTGGGCCACTGTCAGTCAGGCCACAGTGAGGGTCCCAAAAGTTTTGCTGCCACCAGTTCTCAATTTGGAGAAGTTTCAGGTGGAGAAGTGTCTCCTAGGACATGAGGCATTAGGTGTAGCCCAGGCCCCGGCTGACCCCACACAGTTCTGCAGCTGTCGGTCCCACCTGGCCGCAAAGCCTTCCTCACCTGGCTACCCACTTTTTGCAAATAATGTGGCACCGAGGATGTTTTGCCCCCCCAAATGCAGTTTATCCTTGAAGGGCAAAGGTTTGCCACTTTTGAGGTTGTTACTGAGCCTGCTTCCTGACTAGTAGTACCTGTCACGCAGTGTCAGTAGATTGCATGCCTGATGGACATGCCTGAGCCTTAAAGATAATTCCAAAATGGAAATTAAAACACTGGAATAATGGCAGCTTTGTCGGAATATGTGTGTGGTCTCCCATGGTGACAACTTCTCAGTGACAGCACCCAGTAGATATATGAGGCCAGAAGGATTTATTGGTGAGAAGGACCAAAAGGGCAAAAACACCACCAAAACCCTCAGTCTCATTACTTTATAATTACTACAAAAATAGCCGTGTTTAAAAAAAAAAAAGGTCCTGGTTAGTGTTGCCTGTAAAAGTTGGTTTTGTTTATATATGCAACCTAGAGTGTACTGACCCTAAATATACATCCCATCAGTGATACACGTTTTAAGACCACTTATTTAAGGTCAACTGAATTTTATATTTTGCAAGCACGTCTGTCTTTATAGTGTTTGGAGAATGACACCAGGGCATTCGGTTTCCAGGTCCCAGTGCTCGGCAGTGGGGAACGCGTGGGAGCATGTTTTCCCGGGTAGCCGAGCCAGGGTGTGGAGGGGAGTGTGTGGCTTTGTTGTTGTGGCTCCACACAGCTCCTTTTGGAGACGACTGATGGAGCTGATCACAACTAGACTTCCCGACCTTTTCTTTTTGTGGGGTAGCGGGTGACATTTTTTTTTTTTTTCTCCAACATTTCTCAGCTTAATTTATAAAGTCTGTGGCTCCAGAATTCCACAAGAGTGAGGTTAAGTGGTGACATAGCTTATGGAGAGGCAGAAAGGTTGTTAGGGGACTTCCCTGTGACCTGTTCGTCTGAGTGAGTCCTGCCCGGCTTGGTGACCTCATGTTTTCTGACATTGCTCTACCTGGGCCGGATATTGCCAGGGCATCCCCTGTGCCATGCAGGAGACAGTCACATTCGTGCCTCCTCTGCGGTGGCACTGGGAGAATTGGAGTGAAGAATCTCATTGTCCTTCACTTTTAGATACCGCATGGTTCCTATATTGATTTCTTCGTTTGACCCCAAATTTAAAATGTCTAGGTGGGGAAAAAAAAATTTTGTGTGTGTTTTGGTGGGGGGAAGGTATCTTTTTTGTTGTTGTTACTGTTACTATTCAGTGTCTTGCTTTATAGTCAGTGTATGTGCCTGTAAAGATTTCTGCTTTTTAGAAACATTTCTTTTTTGGTCTCATATGTGGTCACTTTCTGTTCCTGTAGTATTTTGAGGCAGAAGCACATATTGGTCTTAGGATTTTACCACCCTAGTGATTTAAATATTTTTCCCACACTTCCTTCCAGGCCTTTTCCATGTTTACATAATTCTTCCATTTCCTGGAGTAGGTAGACTTTTGTTTCATTCAGCCTTAGAACCCAGGCACTTTCTGTATTGCTATCATTAATGATTCCAGATTGTCCTTCTTTTGACTCTGTCATCATTTACTTAATCAGCCTCTGTCTTCTTTCCTGTGATTTGTTATTTGATGAATATCTTCATGCGTACAGCTTTTCCTTCTTGGGACTCTTTCATTCATTCAGTCAGCCAGCCGTGTGCTGGGCTTTGTACTCCACACAAAGTATACAGTCTCTGTCCTCCTGGAGCTCAGAGTTTAGTTTATAAAGCACAAAAACAAAAAAGCAGAACACAACTGTAATAAACATCAGTGAGGAAGGGGATGTGTCCCAGTATGGGGTGGCGGTTTAGACTGAGCATGGGCTCTGGAGTCAGACCTGGCTGGGCTCAAACCCAGCTTTACCACTCATGACCTCTGACCTTGGGCAGGCTGGTTCACCTCTCTGCCTCAGTGTTCATCTGTGAAATGGCGCTTACCTCATAGGGTCTTGTAAGAGTTAAAAGAGGTATTCCATGTAAAGTCCTCACAGGGCACCTGGCACCTCATAGAGTCTTAACTTGCTGTGATCATCATTCTAGAGAAAGAATCCTTTTTTTTTTAATTTTTGAATTTTATTATATTTATTTTTTTATACAGCAGGTTCTTATTAGTCATCTGTTTTATACACATCAATGTATACATGTCAGTCCCAATCACCCAGTTCATCACACCGCCTCCCCCCCCACAACTGCTTTCCCCCCTTGGTGTCCGTACGTTTGTTCTCTACGTCTGTGTCTCAACTTCTGCCCTGCAAACCGGTTCATCTGTACCATTCTTCTAGGCTCCACATACATGCGTTAATATATGATATTTCTTCTTCTCTTTCTGACTTACTTCACTCTGTATGACAGTCTCTAGATCCATCCACGTCTCAACAAATGACTCAATTTCGTTCCTTTTTATGGCTGAGCCATATTCCATAGTATAAATATGTGCCAACTTCTTTATCCATTTGTCTGTCGATGGGCATTTATGTTGCTTCCATAACCTGGCTATTGTAAACAGTGCTGCAATGAACATTGGGGTGCACGTGTCTTTTTGAATTATGGTTTTCTCAGGGTATATGCCCAGTAGTGGGATTGCTGGGTCATATGGTAATTCTATTTTTCGTTTTTTAAGGAACCTCCATACTGTTCTCCATAGTGGCTGTATCAATTTACATTCCCACCAACAGCGCAAGAGGGTTCCCTTTTTAGAGAAAGAATCCTTGAGATACATTATCAGGACTTCCTTAGACTGTAATGCAAAGTTTGACTCAAAGACACAGATGGCACACTGTGGTGTCCTGCTCCCTCGACCCAGCTTGTGCTGCTCAGTCTCTGGCCGTCATGGCCCAGTGTATTCTTTTGTTGCCCTCTAGCTCACCTTCCTTCAATCAGCCTGCCTTTTAGTAACATGTTTGTTCATTGTTTCCAAATATGAGAGCTTCAAGATGCCAGGAGAAAGGAGAACATCATGATTCTGATCAGAAAAGGAAGTCTGTGGACCTCCTTTGGGGTTTGACTGTCTTCAGTGCTTGTCATGACGTGCGGTTTTGCTGAGACTGAGAAGTTGTGATGCGTATCAGAGCTCAGGTGGGCGTCAGGGGCCAAGCACCTGGGCCAAGAGCGCAGCAGGCCTGGCTCCCAGCCCGACACTTAGTAGTTGTGCAGCCTCCCTATGGCTCAGCTCTTCACCTAGGAGGTGGAGATGACGAGAGTGGCTGCTGAAGAGTTGTGAGGTTTAAATAGGATCGAGGACCACAGGGCACCTGTAACCCGTAGCAAGTGCTCCGTAGGTGTCAGCGATTAAAGGGACTGTTGGAACATTTTCAGTTCTTCTGTATTTTCAGGGGAGATTGTGTACCGCCATGGTGGCTTCTAGTTTGGAGATTGGGGCATGTCTCTGGACACATCTCTGGGGAGGGGCCATGGTCTCTGTCCTGGGACAGCACAGGTGTCAGTGCCTTTCTTGACCACCCCTGGCCTTCTCTTAGAGCTGTTGTGAACAGTTTCTCCTGTGATTGAGGGATCAAAAATTCCTTGAAAACTTCAAACAGAGTAGGGGAAAAAGACATTTGTAAAAGACTGAATTTGGTAGGGAGCATTTAGAAATCACTGCCCCAGTTGTCTCAAAGGTTCTCTTTCGCTTGCCTTGCTCAGAGTGTCAAGGGCTGAAGGTCACGTATGGCACCCGCTTCTGCCAGGGCTGAACTTTTAGTTGGACTTGGCAGAGCGTGTCACCAGCTCGTGATGTTCTCTTAAAAACAGAAAGTAAATGTGGCAAAAGTTAACAATTGGCAAATTTAGGTGAAGGGTATATTGTGTTTATTGTACTTTTCTTTCAACGTTTTCATAAGTTTGAAATTTTTTAATGTAAAAAAGTTGAGGAACATGTTCTCTTAGGTGCCTTGTACATTGTAGGTTATAAGTATTCATTATTAAGTGTAATTCTTTAGGTAAGGGCTTTGTGTATGTGTGTAGCCTCTTCCACATAAACTGGATACGTAAAAATGAGAATCTACAGAAAATTTGTTCAGTTTCTCTAGTTAAAAAACAAAATGAATGTAGGGCATTACCTTTTGTACCCAATGAATGTGGGTAGATAAAATATTTGCATAGATTTAGGACATAAGTCCTACTTACTTTTCCTAAGGACAGGTGAGAAAAATCTCCACCATTAAATAAATTTATTTCCCCATCTCCTTCATTACAGCAGTAGTCCCTGCCTACCTTCTACTGCCAAGGGTAGCCGCAAAGTTTAATCAGAAAGGGTCTAGTAATCAGCTTTCATTTCCTTAGAACTTGTTCTAACTTAGCAGGGCTATTTGATTGATGAGGCAGCAAAATATTACTTATATTGAACAGGGGTCCCCAGCCCCTGGGCCACGGAGTGGTATCGGTCCATGGCCTGTTAGGAACCAGGCCGCACAGCAGGAGGTGAGCAGTGGGCGAGCGAGTGAAGCTTCATCTGTATTTATAGCTGTTCCCCATCGCTCGCATTACCGCCTGAGCTGCACCTCCTGTCAGCATTATGGTGAGTTGTGTAATTATTTCATTATATATTGCAATGTGATAATAATAGAAATAAAGTACAGAATAAATGAAAAGCGTTTGAATTGTCCCAAAGCCATCCCCCCACCCCCCGGTCTGTGGAAAAATTGTCCTCCATGAAACTGGTCCCTGGTGCCGAAAAGGTTGGGGACCGCTGATATAGAATAATTAATCAACGTTCAACCAATGTGAATTGATGGACCTTGTTTTTTGCAACAGGATAATCTACAGGGGTACAAAACGCAAAATAAATTTCTGAATAAGGAAATCTTGGAACTCTCAGCTCTACGGAGAAATGCAGAAAGAAGAGAGAGGGATCTGATGGCAAAGGTGGGTCAGGATGGTTATATTCTATTATCTGGTGGGAGGTATGATTCAGAAACCATTTAAAAATGGACATGCTTTAAAATCAGTTCAACCCACATGCTTGGAGGGTGTGGTTATTGATACCAAATTATATTTAAAGTATATAAAGTGCATAGCACTGTGTTTAGTTTCACTTCATGATGAAGACAAATAGAAATGTCCTGAGAGGTGGCTTTTATTCACACATATAATGAAGTTTACAGAAAAAACATTAAATACAATTCTAAGGTTCCCCCAAATTAAGGTTATTTGGATCTTGATTTATGCTACTGAGTTGTGTGAATCAGTTTCTTATCTGTAAATGGGGATGGTGAGGGTGATGCCCCCTCTGTGAACCTGATAGGGTTGGCTTGAGAGTTAGATGTGACTGTGGCGGGAAAGGGCTTTGCAGGGTGTAGAGACATCCCAGGCTTCCCAGTTACAATCAAATGAAGCTCAGAGACACTGTGTCAGCAGCTGTTGTGTGCCTCGTATACCTTTTGAGCAGTCCTCAGAACACCTTCCCAAGCCTTGTTCCTGATGTTTTCCGGGGGTGTATTGATGTGTCTGGTAAGGTAGCAGATGAGAGCTAGTTCTGGGTCACAGCGTCCTAGGAAAGTATTGCTGTTGCATGGGACGGCTGCTTGGGGCTCGTGTCCAAGTGGCACTCAGCTTGACCTCGGTAATGGGTGTGTGGCCTGGTTTCTGCTGCTCACCTCAGCCCTGTCCAGAACTGATACGTGTGTTGACACGCAGAGGCCTTATTACCAGGACTTCTGTGTCATACCCCCTCAGAAGGAAGACGGGGCCCATGTGGGCCATTTAAATAAGACAGGTGGCCTGTGGCGTAAATTCATCTCTTGTCTTTTTTTTTTTTTTGCGGTACACGGGCCTCTCACTGTCGTGGCCTCTCCCGTTGCGGAGCACAGGCTCCGGACGCGCAGGCTCAGCGGCCATGGCTCACGGGCCCAGCCGCTCCGCAGCATGTGGGATCTTCCCGGACCGGGGCACGAACCTGTGTCCCCTGCATCGGCAGGCAGACTCTCAACCACTGCGCCACCAGGGAAGCCCCATCTCTTGTCTTTGATACAGTCTCTCTCTGGCTCACTTGCTAGTGGTTCTTGGCTTGTCATTCTTTGACTGCTTGAGGTACTTAAGGATTGCTCTTCCTGTGTCTCTGTCTGATTGGAGGTAACTACCACATTCTCTGTAGTATTCTAGCCTGGAAGCCAAGCTCTGCCAGATAGAAAGCAAATACTTGATACTGCTCCAAGAAATGAAGACACCAGTTTGCTCAGAAGAACAGGGGCCTTCTCGGGATGTCATAGCCCAGCTGCTGGAGGATGCTCTGCAGGTTGAGAGCCCGGAGCATCCGGAGCAAGCATTCGTTAAACCTCATCTCGTCAGGTAAAGGTGCTAGCGACTGTTGGGGATAGTGGGACCCATTTCTCAAGCCCCTCTTTCAACAGCAGTAGCCATTCATTGAGAACCCTACACAATTCTCCGTGTTCTCGTTTGATGCTCATGACAAGGACCGTCCAGTCATTAGAACAGATAATGTCATCAGTCTTGCTGTAATAATCAAGTAACAGAGCTGGGGTTCAGCCTAAGTTTTCATTCCAAGACCTTTCTGCCATGTACCATGCCAACGTGGGTGGTAGCCAGTCCTGCTGCAAGAGGAGCCCGTCTTCCTAGGAGTAGAACCCTCTCCAGAGACATGGCTGGACCCATGGGTAGTTTGAAAGCCAAGGGGGACCCTAAGTGGAAAATTGGGTCTTCTCTGTAAGGGAAGGACACTTGGGTAACCTGATTCAGTGGTTCAGAACTCATTGAGGGTCTGATACAAGCCGTGGACACCCTTGGCCCCAAAATGCAGTTGGACACACACACAGTATTGCATATACTTTTCAGAAAATCATGGAGTGTGGAAGCCTGTGATGGATCTTGGATTAAGAACCGTCATATCCTAGTTTCTTAAAACTGAGATTCATGAAATACTGGCTCAAGGAGAAATCTGCAAATCCACTCAGTCCAGTCTCCTCCTGTCTCCGCCCCCTTGCCCCTCTAGCAGCCCTGTGCCTAGGCCCTGCTTGCTGCTGTGGCTCAGCTTCTCCAGCCCCACCCCTGCCCCAGGGGAAGCCTGGCTTCAGCTTGACCCACTCTTTCCCTTCTCTGTGCTTACAGCACTGGCCTGCCTTGTCCATGTTACTCAGTCGACAGGTAAAACTGTGCTTTCAGATTGCGACCAACGCCATTGTTACAAAACTCTTACGGAGGCCTGTGTGCCGGGAGCCGTGCCAAGGGCCTTATGTGCAGGCTTGTATTTAACGTAGCTCAGCCAGGCAGATGTTTTTATCCTTGCTCAGAAAATGTGGAAGCTGACGTTAGGGAGGTGATGTAACTTGCCCAGGTCACACAGATGGTGAGTGGCAAGGATGTGGCCCCAGACTGGGCAGCCCCATTCCCAGGCCAGGAGCGCTGTCTCCATGCTGTGTGCTTGTGCTGCGTCCGCAGTGGCGGGGGACTCCCGTGAGGGTGGCCTAGCAGTCTGCCCTGAGGGCACCACGTCTTCTTCCTGCTTGTGTTTTAGGCTCTTACTATTCATGTTGTATCTTTTCAAACTTCATGTATGACTAGAACAATAGCTGTGTATATTGATTTACTTTCAACTTTTCATTATGGAAAATTTCAAACATACAAAGTAGTAGACGGAATCATATGACAACCCCCATATGCAACCTGTTACCCAATAATTTAGCAATTATTAACATTTTGGTAATCCTGTTTCTTCTTCTTTTTTTTTTTCCTGGAATATTTTAAAGAAAGTATCAGACGTGTCATTTCAGCTTTAAACACTTCAATATGTACCTCTAATTGAAGACACGTTTTAATATGCTAATCCTACCGTATTCATACCTTTTTGCAACTTACTTCTTTCAACATTGTTTTCTGAAATTATACAGGTTGATACGTGTAGCTCCTGAGAATTTTTTTTTACCTGCCTCACAGCTTCACATTTTTATTTCTTCTCTCATGGTGAACACTCAGAATGGTTCCATTTTTCCTTGTTACAAACCGTGGTGCAGTAAACATCGTGGTACACGTATCCATGTGTCCGTGTGTCTGCGTGAGAGAGTTTCTCCAGGGTGTAGGCTAGAAGTGGAATTCCTGACCTATAGGGAATGCACATCTTCAGCTCTGCTAGATCTGACTTCCAAAGTGCTTGTACAGGTTTACACACTCAGCAGCAGTGTGTGAAAGGCCTTTGTATTGGTTTTCTATGACTGCCATAACAAATTATTGTTTTAAGCCAATAAGTTTGTGATACCTATTTATTATGCAACAGTTCTGTCGATCAAGCAGCCCAGCATGGTCTCGCGGGATGAAAGTCAGGGTATTAGCAGTGCTGCGTTCCTTTCTGGAGGTTCTAGGAGACAGTTTGTGTCCTTTCTTATTCAAGATGTTGGCAGAATACAGTTCCTTCTGGTCGTAGGACTAGGTCTCTGTTTCCTTGCTGCCTGTCAGGTGTGGCCATTCCCAGCTTCTGGAGGCCACCTGCATTCCTTGGCTTGTGGCCGCCTTCTTCCACCTTCAAAGTCAGCAACCGTGGGTCTAGGCCCTCTCTCCCACTTCACATCCTTACTGCCTCTTCTTCCTTTGTCGTATCTCTGGTCCACTCTTCTACCTTCCTCTTCCACTTTAAGGGCTCCTGTGTTTACTGTGGTCCCACCCGGCTAACCCAGGATAATCTCCCCGTCTTAAGTTCTGTAACTGTAATTCCACATGCCGTAACGTGACATATTCACAGGTTCCAGGGACATTTTGGGGGGCCATTATTCTACCTACCACAGCAGAATAATTCTTTTTCTTTTTAAGAATTAAAGAATTCTTAATTCTTTGTCATCCCTAATGTCTTACAAATGTTTTCTCCCTTGTCTTTTCACTTTTTAAAACATTTTTCGAGCATAAGTGTTAGGGATGTGTATATGTAGGCTATATAAACATACATACACATGTATATTAATGTAGCCAAATTCATCAGCCTTGTATTTGCAGTATTGCTTGTATTTTCTTTTGTGCTTTTCACATTTAGCACCTCAGCCATCTAGAATTGATTATTTTCCTGTATAGTATCAAGGAAAGATCTAACGTAATTTTTTCCCATATAGGTAGCCAGTTATTCTCACCCTGTTTATTGAGAAGTTTATTATTTCCTCACTGAGTTGAAATGCCCGGTCATATATCAAAGTGCCATTTACACACGGGTAGATTTCTAGGTTCTCTTTTCTGTTTCATTGGCCTTTTTGCCACATTGCATCATTTAATTTTTCCTTTTGTTTTTCTCAACAGTGAATATGACATTTATGGGTTTAGGACTGTCCCAGAGGATGACGAGGAAGAGAAGTTGGTTGCCAAAGTCCGAGCATTGGACCTGAAGACTCTCTACCTCACAGAAAACCAGGAGGTTTCCACTGGCGTCAAGTGGGAAAACTATTTTGCGAGCACAGTGAACAGGGAGATGATGTGCTCTCCAGAATTAAAGAACCTGATCCGTGCGGGCATTCCACATGAGCACCGTTCCAAGGTGTGGAAGTGGTGTGTGGACCTTCACACCAGGAAATTCAAGGACAGCATTAAGCCTGGTTACTTCCAGACCTTGCTTCAGAAGGCTCTGGAGAAACAGAACCCGGCCTCCAAGCAGATCGAGCTGGACCTGCTGCGGACTCTGCCCAACAACAAACATTACTCGTGCCCCACCTCGGAAGGCATACAGAAGCTGCGCAACGTCCTGCTCGCCTTCTCCTGGCGGAATCCAGACATTGGCTACTGCCAAGGTCTAAACAGGTGGGTGCCTGGCCCACGAGGTCTCCTCTCTGCTGTTAAGATAACTTGTAGCTCCAGGCGCTGCCTGACGGCCCCCTCCCCTCCTGGTGAGCCAAGAAAAACCAGTCTTTTAAGGGAAATACATATCAGTAGCTGCAGTAAGCTCGTTTTATGCAGTGTCCCCAGTTCTAGAATCATTGAGAGAGACAGGCATGCAGTGTCCCCAGTTCTAGAATCATTGAGAGAGACAGGCATGCTTTTGGAAAGTATTGGGTTGGCCAGAAAGTTCGTTCGGGTTTTCTGAATGACCTTTTTGGCCAATCCAATATTAAGAACACCAAAGTCAGCCTATTTGGAACGACAAGATGAGAAATCATTTCGATTCCTTGTTGCTCTCATCACACTCAGGTTTTGATCAGAAGTTTGCTGCCATTCATTTATAATGCTTGATGTGAAAACAAGGCCACTCTTTGTTTGTACAGGACCTTTGTCAATCAAGAGGTTGCCCCAAACAATTTTTCAGCTGGTTAAACCTAGCCCTTGAAGAGCCCAAACTTGTTTTTTTTTTAGATGAGAGCCTTCTGCAGGTCTGGCATACTTCCCTGCTTCCATAGGCAGAGGACGCTGAAAAGCCTCTCCTCTTCTCTAAATGATCCAGGCTCCTCATTCTGAGCTGAGCTGCACCAGCATGAGGCCACGGGAGGTACTGAGGTCTGTTCTCCACGGAGCTGCTCCCCATCACTGGACTTTGAGTGCTTGTGGCTGCTTTTTACCTCCTGTCTGTCTCTTACCTCGCTGGTGCACTTCTGCTGCTGTCATTAGAGTCCTTTTGTATTCCTCTGTGTAATCAAAGTAGGTAACCGAGCTTGCTAGAAATATGGACAAAGAATGAAGAAGCTCCGTGTGCCATCTTTAGCAGTTCTCCTTAAGTCAAGTGCATGCATTGAGTTTTGAATGCTGACGTTTATTCTGGCAGCTCATGGGCCTTGTTAATCCTCATCTGTGCTGGATACTGACCTCCAGATAAGGGCTGTCTATTTGCATCTGAAATGAGAGTATTGCAGGAAGAAAAGCTTGTAAACTGGAATGTTAGTTGGTTAAGACCTGAAACCAATGGTTTCCAGGAAGTCATTGCCTCTGTGGTGGTCAGGACAGGGCGCCCCCTCTGGGCCCTGAAAGTAAAAGGGACTGTGGCTGCTCCTCGATGGTCCCCATTTAAAAAAAAAAAAAGCCTGTAAATAAGTTATTGCCTAACAAAGCAGCCTTGTTTTGCTTAAATGCACAGTTCACATTGTATACTCAGTCTAAAAATTCCTGGAAGCTAAAAACCTCCGAAACTTAAGGGATCTTGGCGAGGACTCGAGCTTGCCTGTTAGGGGTGCAGTAACACCCCATTTATCTGACATTGTCATGGAATCAGCTGTTCCACACATAAGGAGACTTCCCGGAAAATTAAATCTTTCTCCGTACCATCACCATTAGGACCTCTAAAGTTTAACCGTTTTACTGGACTTTTTTTCTCCACATTATTTTGTACATGAGAACAGAACTGTGAACCCAGAACTTCAGCAGAAGAGTGCTAGCCTTTCCTCAGTGATTCAGGCCTGTCATCTGGAACATCAGTTAACTAAAAGTGATGTCGTCAAAGGCTCTGCTCTTTTCAGTCTCTCTACCCTTTCTCCTGGCGTCCGCAGGTGCTGTGCATGTCCTGGTTTTCTCTCCCTGTCCATCTCTACCTGTTGTAACCCTTCTACTCTTCATCTCATTCATGCCTACTCAAGGCATCCCCTTCCCAGTTCTTTTTTTTTTTTTAACCTTTTGAGATTTCATTACAATTTTGTCCAAGGAAGAAAACAAAAACAGATTCTGAGAAGTGACTCTAGGGTTTTCCGTAAGTGATGCACAGAAGCTTCATGTCGCGAGCAGAGCTTCTTGGATATGTAGAGGGGGGCTTTTCTCTTGCCTCTTCCTTTTCAGCCTCCTGCCCTGAATGCCCGCTCAGAGCCAAACCTGGGGTTACTGGATGAGTAACCTCTCAGTGGTGACCATGTAACTAGCCAGACCCAAGTTTCCATTGTGAGTGACGTAACAGGTGATACATACGGTCCCCTTTCCCACCCCACGTGTGTGCTGTGGATGCAGTTCTTTGAGAAAGCCCCACCACAGTGATTCATTTGTCTGAAGCCCCGTTTCAAGTAGACTGGTATCAAGAAAGTTGTTTTTAAACCATTATGTGTTCTTTTCCCCTTATATTCACCCCTGGATTTTTTGTGCATAAAAGGATTAGTTGGAACTTCTTGAACAAAAAACTCGAAGAATTAGCTGCATTAGCAAAAATCTTATCATGAAAACATTTTAAAAAATGAGGCTGCCTGCTCATTGGGAAACAATTTCATCATCTTTAAACAAAAACCAAATGAAGGAATGTGGATGTAGCTTTGCTTCTCAAACTAGGAAATGCCACCCTCGCCAAGGAACACTCGTTTAGTGTACTTTCTTGGAGAACTAGAAGTTGCTGTGGCCGTGAGAGAGTGCAGCATACTGCAGAGGCCTCTGTGAAGACGGGCCGTGCTGCCCGGGTCTGGGCTAGGAGGCTGGCGCTCACCTTGTTCTCCGTTTGCTTGTAGATTGGTGGCAGTGGCCCTCCTATACTTGGAACAAGAAGACGCTTTCTGGTGTCTAGTCACCATAGTGGAAGTTTTCATGCCTCGAGACTATTACACAAAGACTCTTTTAGGATCCCAGGTACTTCTAAAAATATTGTGCTTCTAGTCAAAAACCTGTAGAATTAGAGCTGAAATGTGACCTGAATTAAGCCTTGGTGGGGGAGGCTCCATGTGTGTGGACCCCTGAACAAGGTGCACACCGAGGCTGGGCCTGCCCTGGAGACTGGGCTGGGCTGCTTGTGAGCAGGTGCCAGGTCAGGCTCACTTAGTGCCCTGGAAGCCAGCAGAGTGATTGCTACATCCAGAGAGAAACAGACCAGGCCTGCAGACCTGCTCTGTGGTCAGTGCTCAGCACTGTCTACTCTGGGCTCAGCCTGCCTGGCCAGCTAAGTCACAATCCAGGGGTGCCTGGGGAGCTTGGTGTGTTAGCTTGGGTTCTCCAAGAAGTGGAGACCAAGGCAGAAGCAGATGTGCCAGAGATTCTGAGGAAAAAGACCTGTGAAGGATCTAGGGGAGGGACTGGGAAAGGCCCCGTGAACCCCCAGACCAGGGGAAGGAAGGAGGTTTGGGTAGGTGGGAAAAATCCCAGCCTACTGTGAGGTTCTGAGAAAGTTTTGGCCAGGCCCGTGTGGCGTCCTCAAGCCAACGTCACCTGTTAAAGGTGCACACATCTCAGTGGGAACGGGCTGCTTTAGCGCCCTCCCTGCTCACTCACTGGCTGGAAGCAGCGGGGGCGACATGGCTTCTGTAAACAAATGTGGTGATGGATCCAGAGGGGCAGCGCGGGGGCTGTCAGTACTGCCCACAGCAGGGGATCTAAACAAGCACAGTTCATGCCCACCACGCCTGGAGTCTGAAGCCAGGGGGCGGGTAGGATGATGTGGGCTGGGAGAGTCCGGGGGTTCTGTCTCCACTTGGGACAGTCCTGATTCTGGACCAGACCCTTGGCCGTTGCAGCCCAGGGCATCTCTTCCCTCTGCTGGGCTGGGGGTGCTGCCGTGACTGGCTTCTGTAATGGCCTTTCCCTGCTTCCCCACTGGCAGCCCTCCTCCTGTGTCTGACATTTGGTCCAGTCCTGCCCAAGAGCCTTTTTTCTCTTGACCGCAGCTGTGCCCGTGTGTGCCCTCGTTGCATCCTCTCCTCCAGGCTCGTGCCAGTGCTTGGCCTGCCTGCTCACAGCCACTCCTTGCCCTCACTGCTCTACTCCTGTCCGGACAGCTGGCCCGCAGGCTGTCTTCCAGCTCCTGTGTCGGCCAGCGGAGGGGGGTGCGGCAGCTGAAGGCAGTTTTCTCCCTCTCCG
Source organism: Delphinapterus leucas (assembly GCF_059928025.1). Classification (NCBI taxonomy): domain Eukaryota; kingdom Metazoa; phylum Chordata; class Mammalia; order Artiodactyla; family Monodontidae; genus Delphinapterus; species Delphinapterus leucas. The sequence continues at coordinate 60,893,648 of NC_143130.1, read as the reverse complement.
TCCTGGGTACTGCCTCTGCCGGTGACTGTCTCCTCCGTGGTGCCAGCTCCTGTCTGGCGGGTTCTTCATGCCAGCGGGGACCTCCCTGCTCCAGCCTGGGGGTGGCTTCCTGCCCTGGCCTCTGGACTGCCTCACTATCAACTGTTTGGTTTCTCAGCTTTTCCGTCACCAGTGTGACTGTTGCCCTGGGTAAATCCCTGTTATAAATGTTTAGCGTGGCTTCTGTTTGCCTAGTTGAGCCCTGAATTTTACTTTCTATTTGTATTTCTGCCTCTGGAGGGATCCTCATTGCTGCCCTCTGTTACCACCTGTACTGCCCCCTCACCCGCTAGTTCCCCAGGCCAGGAACTCGAGTCAGCCTGCACCACTCCTTCCTCTCTCTCTGTGTCCCTGGGGTTGCTGTTTCTGATCACTGCCACCGCCTGGCGGCTCTCAGATCGGTTCTCTCATTCGCTCCTCACTGTTAGGTCACCATCCCCTCTCCTGCATCACTGCAGTTGCCTCATCTCCTCTCTTCCTGCCTTCACTCACGCAGCCCTTCTGTCCGCCTCACTCACAGATTCAGCCACGTCCTCACCACCCCCCGCCCCACCCCCCGCCTTCCGGGCAGAGCCCAGCCTCCTTCCACACCCTGACCTGCCCATTTGCTGGGCTGCTGGGAGCGCAGCATGCCCTGTGACGGAGCCCTTGTCCTCTGGTGGTACGCCATTCTCTGTGTACTTTTGTACACAGTTCCACTACCTAGACGGCATTGCCCCGCTTACCTCCCTAGAAAGCTGCTGCTCAGCCTGAGCTCATGTGCCCCTTCCTCTGTGATACTTTCCCGCCTTCCCAAAGCTGACTTCAGGGCCCGCTCCCGTTCCCACTGCTCTGGCCCAGGCCTCGGTGACAGTGGTTATCATCCTGGGTCGTCCTGCGTGCTTGCTTGTCTTCCAGCTTAAGGGCTGCAGCCCTGTCTTTCATTTTAGTGTCTCTCGCACCCAGAAGTGAGTGTCTGAATTCACGTGAGCTCTTTGCCCAGGGAAAGGGAGCCCCAGCCCGTTGCTAGCAGCCACACAGCTGCACAAAGCCATGTGAGTGGAGGTATGGTTATCCCCATTTTACTTGGGAGAAAACTGAGGATCAAATCCACTAAGCATCTTGCCTGAGGTGCCACCACAGAGAGCCCAAGCTGGGGTTTGGCCTCAGACATCTGTGGCTCTGGGCCCAAGCTCTCCCCCTGCCCTGCCACTGCCTCTTGGAGTGCTGTGGGAGGACGGCAGGAGGGTGAGCTTTGCCCTTCCTACAGAGCGGGCTTTCCTTTGGGTTCCTGTCCCAGCTACATGGATGTCACCTGGAGAAGCCCATCTGGTCTCCCTGTGATCGCTTCACTTTGCTAATTAAACTAGAGATTCGTTTTTGTTAAGGTAGTGGGTAAAGTAGTAGGAAATGAACAGCAGCGGGAAGAGGCAGCTGGCACAGTCAGGTGCGAATAAAGAGGTCAGTAAAGAAAGTTTTATATGTTCATGGACACCTGGAAGCTAGTAGCTTCAAAATTTCAAATGGGGGCTTCCCTGGTGGCACAGTGGTTGAGAGTCCACCTGCCGATGCAGGGGACACGGGTTCGTGCCCCGGTCCGGGAGGATCCCACGTGCCGCGGAGCAGCTGGGCCCACGAGCCACGGCCACTGAGGCTGCGCGTCCGGAGCCTGTGCTCCGCAACGGGAGAGGCCACAACAGTGAGAGGCCCGTGTACCGCAAAAAAAAAAAATTTCAGATGACTCAGTGTTTCTGAATGAGAAGAATGAAGCACTGATCTTTCTTAGTCCCACTGAGGTGTGTGGTTGAGCACATCAGTGCTCGGTGTGCTCAGTGTGCTTGGCTCGGGGTTACATGGCCGGGTTGGAAGACAGGCCCTGTCCTGGAGCTGTGGAGCTTGGCCACATCACTTAACATCTCTGTGCCTCGGTTTCCCTGTCTGTAAGATGAGTGTCATATTCTCCTCTTATAGAGTGTCTGAGGTTGAATTCAGATGACGCATTAAAAGAGTTCAATATGATTGGAACACTGTAAAAACTCAATAAAATTATTATTAATAGTGTTATTACAGGCAGAAGGGGAAGACCTATTTTAAGTATGTGAACTTAAGATAAAATTTGCCTCACATTGTCACATCAACATAAATGTAAACTCTAAAGAGACATTTTCCCCGACTTTAAGGGTTTTTAAAAAAATTTTTGGTTGCATTGGGTCTTCGTTGCTGTGTGTGGGCTTTCTCTACTTGTGACGAGCGGGGGCTACTCTTGGTGGTGGTGCGAGGGCTTCGTGTTGCGGTGGCTTCTCTTGTTGTGGAGCACAGGCTCTAGGTGCACGGGCTTCAGTAGTTGTGGCATGTGGGCTTCAGTAGTTGTGGCTTGCGGGCTGTACAGCGCAGGCTCAGTAGTTGTGGCGCACAGGCTTCGTTGCTCCGTGGCATGTGGGGTCTTCCCAGACCAGGGATCGACCCCGTGTCCCCTGCATTGGCAGGTGGATTCTTTTTTTTTTGCGGTACGCAGGCCTCTCACTGTTGTGGCCTCTCCCGTTGCGGAGCACAGGCTCCGGACGCGCAGGCTCAGCGGCCCTGGCTCACGGACCTAGCTGCTCCGCGGCATGTGGGATCTTCCCAGACCGGGGCACGAACCCGTGTCCCCTGCATCGGCAGGCAGACTCTCAACCACTGCGCCACCAGGGAAGTCCCTCCCCCTGACTTTAAAAGTAATAGATGCTGTCAGAAGTTAGGCAATACAGAAATATATATTAAGAAAATGAAAAATCACCTGTTATCCTACCAGCTTGAGAATCACAGTTAGCATTTTGATATATTTACTTTTTACTTTTTCCCAATACGTTTAGGTATCCAAATTGAGAGACTGATTATCCTGGTTGGTTCACATGACAGCATGAGCATTTTCTCATACAGTTATATAGTTTTTAACCATCATATTTGGTGGCTGTAATATTCCATTGGGTGAATGGACTTGAGGTATTTAACCATTCTCCTATGATGGACGTTGCATAAGGCCACTCGTAAAATGCGGATGGCTTTGTGTGTGCAGTCAGCCCCCAGCGCTGTACTTTGCGAATCGCTGTCGGCTGCCTCCTGCCAGAGCCCAGTGCCTGAGCCCCTTAACGCTGCGCTGCAGTCCAGACGCTCAGCAGCTTCTCCGTCAGTTCAGTGCACATTGTGCGCCAGGACCTCGCTAGGCGCTGAGGACACAGAGATGAATACAGTCATTCCACGTCCTCTTGAGCTGAGAGGGGCTGAACAGAGGCCCGAGCAAGTGTCCCTGGCAGCCTGCCCCACGCCAGCCATCTGCCAAGCACCCGGCAGCCTCGAGAACAAGACACCATCTGCCACCTACCTGGGAGGAGAGGTGTGTGCCTCGTTCTTCTCCCATTTCAAGGCCAGCTGACTGGTCCCTTCCTCTCAGGCGCTTTCAGCCCAGTCCCTCTGGGCAGAGTGCATCACATCGCCATCTCTTGGTCCAATGGTCAGCTGTCTGTGTCCCTTGCCCGTTTATAACCCCTTAAAAGTAGCACCTTGTCCTGTTGTCTCTTGTCCCCAGCCCTGGCCAGTGCTAAGCATGAAGTGTGTGCAAATATGTAGTCGTTGTTTAAATGTTGAGGGATGGAATAGCACCAGCAGAAAAGAAGACCCATCTCTAGTGAGTGATGCTGACCCTGCCCAGTGGGAGGAGCTGGGCCTCCAGGGAAGCTGACCGAAGAAGACGTCCAGGAGTGGCCTGTCAGAGTGGCTACCGCACATGCATGCGTGGGATTGCTTTTACAACTTGCCTTTCAGCTGTTGGTCCACCTATCAGAATTTTACAGAGGTGGGAAGTGGACGTGGGTGAGAAGGTGAGAGACTGATACTTTTTGCACACTATGGGATGGTTTTATAACTTTAAAAAAAATAAATTTATTATTTTTGGCTGCACTGGGTCTTCGTTGCTGCACGCGGGCTTTCTCTAGTTTCGGCGAGTGGGGGCTTCTCTTCGTTGCAGTGCGCGGGCTTCTCACTGTGGTGGCTTCTCTTGTTGCAGAGCACAGGCTCTAGGCACACGGGCTCAGTAGTTGTGGCTCACGGGCTCTAGAGCGCAGGCTCAGTAGTTGTGGTGCACAGGCTTAGTTGCTCCGCGGCATGTGGGATCTTCCTGGACCAAGGATCGAACCCGTGTCCCCTGCATTGGCAGGTGGATTCTTAATCACTGCGCCACCAGGGAAGTCCTATAACTTCTTATATACTTTTGTTTTTTAAGTCTTCCAAGAAAACTTAATTATATTTCATTTCAGCAAATTTAGATCTTCAAAATTTTGTCTCTTCTAGCCAGAAAGCAAACTGGACAAAAATGTATGTTTCCAACCATGATTCCTGTATTTTATCCTCTGTGCACCCTAGGGTGACTTTACAATGCTTTGGAATCATTTCTGTAAAAAATAATGTTTTTTAGTTTTTTAAGTTACTTTGCCTTTTAAAATTTTAAATTTCAACCAATGATACCTACTTGAACCTATGTAACATTCTTTTTTTTAAAAAAATTTTTGACTATAATGCCTTCTATATTTTTTTTGAAAAGCAAACCTTCCCAAAAGGATAAACAATTGATATTTTCAAAGTTTTGGATTGTCCTAAAAAAAGGACATTTTAAAATGTCATTTTAACATTTATCTAGATTGTTTTTAGTTATTTTAGTATCCCAGTAATCCCAAGAATTATCACATCTTCTATCTTATCTTGACTGATATGCAGGTGAAAGTTTGGCAGGTTTTTCTGGGATCCATTCCTAGGAGTAGGCTTGCTGTAGGGTGAGGCTTCCTGTTTCCTGGGTGTTGCCGGATTGCTCTCCTAAATGGTTGTACCGGTTCACACTCCCCTCACAGTGTACCATTCGGGGAACGCTAAGGAGGTGATACACTTCCCGTGCAGCTGGCTCTTCCTCACTGCGCTCTCGTTCCTGGACGGCCTGGCTTTGGCCCATTGTGCATCTGTGGCTTGCTTTCCTCTGCTGGTCTCTTTCTTTCTCACGGTTTCACCACTCACCTAAGGTGACCTCACTCCACCCAGGCCCTGGAGCCTCAGCCTCGGGTCTCTGGTGGGCTGCAGTTATCCTGCTGCAGATGCCCCTCGGGCACCAGCATGTCCCAGTCTCCCCCAGCCCAGCCCTCATTCCTATGATCCGGCCTCAGGGAACCACACTCTGCCCTCTCCATGCCCCTGTGGGAAGCCTGTGTATTCTGAGCACCCCTCTTCCTGACCTCTGACAGCAGAGGGGTCCGTAGGTTCATACAGACTTTACGTCTACACAGTTCTGATCCAGGCGCCCCTCTCCTCCCACCACCTTTCCTTGGTTCAGATTTTCATCACCTCTGCCCCGGGTGTGGTGGGGTCTCCATGGGGCCTTGCTTCCCCTTCAGCTTGGCCCCCTGTTTCAGGTGGAGAGATGGATCTAAAGTACAAATCCAACCACATCACTCTCCTGCTTAAAGCTAAGAGGCTTTAAGAGACGCTCCTCCTTCATTGCCTGCTGCGTTTTTCAAACATGAGTAATCGGGATTGGCACTAGCTTTTTTTGTTTTTTTCATCAAATTAAGTTGAATAGAGTAGAACTGTCCTACTTTGTGAGGTTAAGTATTGTTTGTGAGTTTGTTTCTCTTCTGTGCACACAGACTAGGTGATGGCTGATGTATATTTTCTTGTGGGTCACAGACAAAGGCTGGAAAAGCCCCTGGCCTGTAGGTGAGGTCTGCCCCTCAGGGACCTGGTGCTTCTGCCAGGCTGAGCTGCGTCCTTCTCACCCCTTCTGCCCAGAATCCTGTGCTCCCACCGCAGGGCTGTTCTCCTCCAGGCTTGGCTGGGACCCGTCCGGGGCTCTGTAATGCTCTGTAAACACATCTTTACCAAGCCCTGGTGGCCACAGCTATCGTAACAGTCCATACACCTGGCTTCCCCACTCGTCTTTTAGCTCCTAGAGGTCAGGGCTGAACCTGATTCAACTCTCTGCCCGGCACTGGCCCCTGCTTGACACAGAGCATGGAGGGGTAACAGCCACCTATTTTGATATGTGTTTACCTAAGTCTCATGTAATCTTCACAGTAGCCCTGGGAGAGAGAGATCATTAACTGTTTTCCAGATGAGGCACAGAGCTGTCTAGAACATAATCTGCCCAAGGCCACCCAGCTAGAAAGTGGTAGAGCTGAGAACCAAACTCAGGTCCAGCTGACTCTGGAGTCCTTGCTCCCTCACTGCCCCACGCAGCCCAGTAAATATTTGCTGAATGGATGTGGTGATATCACACTTCCTCTTTGGCCCGGGACTCGGGTATATGGCCCTTTGCAGCAGCACCCCCTGTATTTCCACGTGGATTAGCAAGACCGACTACGCCACCGGCTCTGCAGCAGCCCATTTTCATGGGGCATTTTGAGTACAGGAGTGGCTTTCAGGCCACAGAACCCACCCCCATACCCTGTGGAAAGGATGACAGCCAGGGGGCACTTGGCGAGCACCTGCAGTGTGCAAGGCCAGCTGCTTCTCGGGCTCACCCCAGCGTGGGTGCGGAGCAGTCCGCTCTGGGGTGAGCCCGCCACGCACTTGGAACAGCTGCGCTGCTGTGTGTGGCGATGGGCCTGCAGCCCCTCCGGGGCCCCGGGTGGCCTGCTCAGTGCAGTGGCAGCCCCCAGACGCTTCTCCCCTTTGCTCCCTCTCCAGGTGGACCAGCGGGTGTTCAGAGACCTCATGAGTGAGAAGCTGCCTCGACTGCATGCCCACTTTGAACAGTACAAAGTGGACTACACCCTCATCACGTTCAACTGGTTTCTGGTGGTGTTTGTGGATAGCGTCGTTAGTGACATCCTCTTTAAAATATGGGACTCTTTCCTTTACGAGGGACCAAAGGTGGGTCTGCTTGCTGCATGACTCCATGGGCAGTGGCAGTGGCAGCAGAGTGGCCGGCTTAGCTGGGACGCATGAAGGGTGCCGAGGGGCAGAGTGATCCCAGCACCAGGTGCTGCTGGAGGTTGGTCTGGGGTCGCAGGAAACTGCAGTCATTTGCTCGTTTATCAGAAACATTGAGTCTCTGCCAAACCCTGTGCCAGGCATGGGGGCTTTGATGGTTTGCAGTCTGAGTCTCAACTTCTGTCAAACAGATGGCGGTATTATCCCCACTGTATGGATGAGGACGTAGAGGCCCAGAGCAAACAGAGGATCAGGGGCAGACTCGGGGGGCCAACTTCAGAGCCCTACTGCCCACAAGCCTCCCACCCAATCTGTTTTATGTTTTAAAAAAATCAGTTCGTGAGTAACACATGATAAACTCACATCATATAACTAAGGGCGTGCAGTAGAAAAGAGATCCCCAGTCTCCTAGCCGTTCTTCTCAATGTACTGTATCTTTTTTTCAAGGTATTTTATGTATATCTAAAATATGTTTTTTTAATTTATTATTTATTGGCGATAGCTTCATATCAGGGCATATAGATCTGGCTCTTTTTTTTTTTTTTTAAAACTCTGCCTAGTATCTCCTTGTACAGAGGAACCAGAAATTTACATAACAGTCCCCTGATGATGGACACTTACGCTGTTTGCAGTCTTTTGCCACATCAAACTCTGCAGCCGTGACTCTTTAAAATTGTCTTTCTGTAGGTGCAAGTGCATCCTTAGGTTTAGTCCCAGAAGTGGAAGGGCTAGGTCCAGGGTAAATCCAGAACCAAAGGACCCTGTAGTTCTCATCAAGAATGCCAAACTGCCCTGCGGAAGGGCCTTACCAATTTCTACTCCCACCGGCAAAGTTTGAGTGTGTATATTACCTCACACTCTGTCCAGTACAGTACATTATCAACTTTTTAATCTAGTCTGTCATTATTGAAAAGAATTCTCAACCAGGGCTTAAACAGTGTTCCCTATTGGGCCACAGGTAGGGATGTTAAGAGAAAGATAATCTATTTAATCTCTGTAAATATTGTTTTCTAAATAAGAAAAAGTTCAGGTTGGTGCAAGCCAGCCCGTGCCCTTACGTGTGGGCGAAGCAATTTGTTCCAAAGCTGCTTGAACTTGCAGGACCACCAGGAGTCCATTCCCTCTGGTGTCAACACAGTGACCCAGAAACAAATCAGTAGAAAAAAAAAAAAAAAGAAAAATTTATTTTCTTTCACCATATTCAGAAGTCAGAAATTCAGACCCTAGTTTCAGTAGGTGAGATAAAAACTGCCTCTGGAGGTGGAGCTTTCTAAGAGTTTCAGAATCAGAGGACCCTGGTTTTGATTTAATTTAAAAATTATTTCTAGTTCTATATAGCCTATTGACTAGAAATGTGAGCTAAATGTGGAAGGATTCCACAAAGATTCTACTCCTTAAGGAAATTTTTGGTTTGGGCTGAAGTGTTCCTGAAAACCACCAAAGAGTTGAAACCTTTTTGCTATTAAGAAAGGCACTGGTGGAAATTGCACCTCAGGTCAAGTGTCTGCCCCAGGGCAGGCCGTGCAGGCTGCTCCCAGGGCCCAGGGAGGCCTTCCATCCCTGGAGCCGGTACCTGGAGCCACGGTGCTTCTCTACTCATAGATTTCCCTGTCCTTTCCACAGGTTATCTTCCGCTTTGCCCTGGCACTTTTTAAATACAAGGAAGAGGAGATCCTGAAATTGCAAGATTCAATGTCCATATTCAAGTATCTCCGTTACTTCACTCGCACTATCCTTGACGCTAGGTGAGTCCTTGGGGGAATCCCCAGACGTCCAGGAGGGCAGGGATCCTGACCTCTGCTTCCTTGAGAACGGACTGTCCTGGCCGTCTCAAACCCAGAGCCTTCCCAGGTGTGCAGTGGTGAGAGAGGGCGCTTCCTCCCAGGGAAAAGGGGGAAAGGAGCGGCCTCCAGAGACTAGGGAGGAACTAAGATGAAAGATGCTTTTATCCTTTATTCAACAAACATGAATCCCCGCAGCCAAAGCACACTATTTGTCTAGTGAGCACCTGCTGAGTATCAACCACACGGCAAGCCCTCTGCCAGGCATTGAGGATGGTAGATGAGGAACAGGCCCTGTCCTTGAAGAACTTGTGGGGAAGTGTTACGGCCTGGTTTGCTCAGAGCTGTGGTGGAGGAAGCCCGGGGATGGGGCAAGTGCCAGAGGAAGGCCGGGTGACCTGGGCCAGGCAGGGGTGGTGGGGAGTGGGCAGCCCGGGCAGAGGGACTCAGGAGCCGTGTGCTCGCAGGGCTGCGGGCGCGCGGCGTGTTTGGGGGAACTGCCGCAGTGGCTCGGCCAGGGTGGGGCTGGCGCGGCAGGGATCGAGGCCGGGCGGGAGCAGAGCTGGGCTGTTAAGGCCCTTGTAGACTCTGCCCAGGACCTTGTGCTTCGCCCTGAGTGTTGGGAAGTCCCTGCAGGGTTAGACACCAAAAGGGCACGTCAGGTTGGAGCAGGACTGACAGCAGGAGCCCAGGGGGTCCCGGCGAGAGAGGTGGTAGCCTGCAGCGAGGTGCCCCCAGAGACAGAAAAGAGGGGGCAGATTGAAGGGGGTGGAGAAGGAATTTGAACTTCCAAGTCCCCTGGCTTTCTGGCCTGGGAAGCTGAACGTTCAGGAATCTCTTCACCCCCTCGCTCCCCAGCCACACACTTTTTGCCTGTTCTGAGCCACCCTCGTTGTCCCCTGAACTACAGTTGGCAGCTGCTCTGGCCCCGATGACCAAGGCTGGGTTCTCCAGGGGAGTTCTGTGGACCTGCTGCTGATTGGGCAAGTGAGGGCGCACGTCCCTGCGAACCACGGAGGCAGCGCTAACGTTCGCTGTGCCGAGGTGCTGGGAGCTGCCCGTACTGCGCGGGAATGGATCCCTGCAGCAGACTTGTGGCCTCTTGAAAACCACAGGAGTCCTTTGACTGAGAAACATTTGGAGCTTATTAATGTTTTTCAAACTCTGTTGACTGCCACCCATAATAAGAACATTTTATCTCACAACCTAGGACACACGTACTGGAGTGTATGTAACTGAAACAAAAGAATTTGTTGAAATATTTCCAGCGCTGGCCAAAGACCTGTGCTGTACCCTCTGATATATTTTCTAAATACACTGTTTATTGCATATTTAAAATGCTCGTCATGACTCACTCAGTCGATTCCTTGATCCACTGATGGGTGACAACCTACTTGACAAACACCAGTTCCCCGCCCCCCACCCCCCGCCATGATATGCTCACCTGACGGGGAGGGAGGGCTTCTCTCCTTGGCTGAGGTAGGGAGAGGTGGTTGGGCAGCATCCAGGCCTCTGGTCAGCCAGGAGGGGCTGAGGGCTCCGGGGCTGCCGGAGTCTTGTGGCAGGAGAGCATGTGCGGCCGGAGAGGGGGCAAGGAGGACCATTCCCCTGTGGTTCTCTTGAGTGAGGCCAAGGGACCAGGGAGGTGGACGCTGGGAGAAGGTGCTGGCTGAGGCCACACCTGGCTTCCTTGGATATCACCACTACCGTTAGGATCTTTTACTTGGGAAGTAGATTTTTAAGATGTTTTCAAGCTTATTGCTATATTAACAATAATAGGATATCCAAGAATAATGTTTGCCTGTGAAAGATAGATGCAGAGTCCCTGGGTGAACCTTGAGAGCGTTTGTTAATCTCACATCGGGTCAAGATGACAAGAGTGGCGTTCAGTGAACTTCACTCCAACAGCTAATGCGTGTGGAGGGCATCCTGCTCAGCCCCTAACAGTTTTGTGTGGGTTGTCAGTGCTGCCGGGTGGCAGAGACGCAAGGGGTGGTGGGCCTGGCTGGGATACGGTCCGTCCTGCGCACTCCTGCAGCGCCACCTGGTGAGTGGCTTTCGTGCAGTTTCCTGTCAGTTTGCCGCAGGAAGTCTGCGTCCACTGGACCCAGAGTTCCCTGTGCGGCGGGATCACCTGTGGGTGTTGTTAGGACTGCAGATGCCCTGGCCCCACCTCTGGACTGGGGCCCCAGTATTTTAATAAGCTCCCCAGACTAGCGGTTCCAAGGAGCGTCGACCTGCAGCGCCCTGATTGGTTCTGCGAGGAGGAGGCAGGCGACTGAGTGAGATGTGGTCAGGGGTGCGGTGCAACAAGATTAGACCCGTCTCTGAATCAGGACCTTCCGGGGCCTCGCACGCGCCAGGCGTTGTCTTCTGAACGTAGCTGACACGGGGCACTTTCTCATCTCTCGACCGCACCTGCCAGGCCCGAGGCAGAGCGGTGTGCGGTCCCCCGTGCTGCCCCAGCCTGCGCTGATGGTGGCTGCCTGACGGAGGCAGCGGACAGTATCAATCCAATGCAGTGCTTTCTGTAGCAAGGAAGGGCCTGGACACTTGGATTTCAGGTGTATGGAGCCTGTGACTAATAGCTGTTGGAGAAAAGGGGCTGGTCACGCAGGCCTGGTTCCCAGTCCCCAGCCAGCATTTTGTTTCACAGAGACCCACACTGAGTAGGCCTTTCCTGCTCACGAGTTCTAGAACATGCTCTGGGGAGCTCGGCTCTTAAAGCCAGCCTTTCTGACCCTTTACCTCCTTGCAGGAGCATCCTCTGGCTTGGAGTGAAGCATGTCTAAGGTGTGAGTGTTTAAAAATATAAGAGGGAGGGACTTCCCTGGTGGTCCAGTGGCTAAGACTCCGTGTTCCCAGTGCAGGGGGCCCGGGTTCGATCCCCGGTCAGGGAACTAGATCCCGCATGCCACGGCTAAGACCCGGTGCAGCCAAATAAACAAAATAAATAAATAAAATTTGAAAATGTATGTAAGAGGGAGGGATGCTAAGGGCATGTACACGTCACAGTAAAGCACCCCACGTGATGGGGCAGCGGAAAGGAGCGAACGGTTTGTTTTCTGACAGGCGGGGAGGAAGTCCTGTGACGCTGCTGTTTCATCACAGCCTCTCCCGGGTCTGCAAGAGCACCAGGCCTTAGATCCTTGCTGCTGGGGCCGGCAGAAGGGAGGCGGGGGCTTAGTGTGCGAGGAACCGGCTTCTGTGACAACACCAGATGGCTGTGGCTGCCGTGATTAGTGCTGGAAGCCCTTAGCCAGGCCTTGGGCACCTGCTGGTCCTGTTTTTATTAAACCGCTGGCCAGTGGTTAGGGGCAAGGTACCGTGATTTTAAAGTATTTACTGTAGATGGGTGCCTTGACCTGGGGATAGTACGAAACCCACAAACTGCACGTCTCTCCGTAGACTGCGTCTTGACACCTGTCACACCACTGAGTCTGACAGTTATCCCCAGGTTTGCTCGGGCATCCGTGCATCCATTCACGCCGCGTCAGTCCGTCCAGTGACAGAGCCTTTCTGAGCGCACCCTGCGCCAGGCCTCATGCTGGTTCCGAGGACTCAGAGGCACGTGGCCCCCACCATCGCTGAGCAAGTGCCAGACCCCGTCCTTGTGCTCACGGGCGGCAACTTGAGTAACCCCATGCCCAGGAGGCAGCACCGCTGTTATCTGAATGTACAGATGAGGAATTGGGGGCTGGAAAGGGGGCTCACTTTCCCTGTTCTGCATCCCATGGGGAGCGTGTGGTGGAGCTGGCGTCTGGATCCAGGCCGGCGTTCGGGGGCTGCCCCTGCAGCCTCTGCATGAGCGCTGGCCTCCGAGTGACATATCTACATCAGGCCCTCAACGTGGTGTCCGGGGTCCGCCTCCCCACACCCCCAGGCCTCCAGGCTGGGCTGAAATGAGTGCTGTGTGTGAGCTCTCGCCTGAGCCCCCCTGATGCTCTGTCTCTGTGCTGTGTCCTGCCAGGAAGCTGATCGGCATCTCCTTTGGGGACCTGAACCCATTCCCCCTGCGCCAGATCCGGAACCGGCGCACCTACCACTTGGAGAAGGTCCGGCTGGAGCTGACGGAGCTGGAGGCCATCCGGGAGGACTTCCTGCGTGACCGGGACACCAGCCCTGACAAGGGCGAGCTGGTCAGCGACGAGGAGGAGGACTCCTGAGTGCCACCCACTCCCAGCCCGTGACGCCGCTCTTCCTGCCTTCACAACCAAAGTGTGCCAAAAGGGTGAACTGCAGAGATGTTTCTGCTCGTTTCAAAGCCAGAATGTAACATCCGTGGTCTCTGGAAGTCTGCTGGGCAGATGTCCAAAGCCACACTGCACTTTCTCATTTCCACTCGGGGTGGGGGTCTAATCTGTTTACAGCCATCTTCATGCCATGGCACGTGGCTACTCGTATCCCGTCATGCTTTCCGCCTGATCAGTGCATCGCTAGGCTTATAGCTGGCAATTTTCAAGAGCCTATTTACAGCATCTGTCAGCTTTGTTGGTGACTCTGTGCTTAGAAAACCTTACGTGGGCCATCTCCCCTCGTGGTACCTCCTGTACGTCGTGGGCAATGTTTTAAACAGTTGCTGTGGAGGGTGCCCACTGCACTTCACACACTCCTGGGTCAGAGTCTGACTGCTTTGGGTGGCATAAGGTTGGTGTGAATAAAGGGACTTCCTTAGGAAAGGAAGCACATCCCTTTTTCAGAAACGGCCTATAGAAAGCCCACAGACCTTCTGCTGGTGGCTTCAGGGTGCTGGCCGTGCCCCATTTCTGGGATAGCTTTTGCCCTTCCACGCACAGCCTTTCAAATAGTAACTCCCAACCTGCTGGGGGAGGGCCTGGCTCTCCAGACACCACACGCTCACTGTCCGCATGGCTCCACGAGGCTCTGTGCAAACCTCTTCTTTCCATCTGAGAGTTGACCCTTGGTTCATTCTACCCGTGTGGATGGGATTCCAAGGAAACTGTGGATCATCGTCCTACACGGCAGGCCCACCCTTGGTTGGGGGGATGGAGGGAGCTTTTCCGGGGGTGCTTTGCAGGGCAACGGTGCAGCTGCAGAGTGAATGCTGTTGGGCAGCTGGGAACTGTGGCTTCCTCGGGAACAGCCAGTGTGTCTGGCTGGGACGGCAGGAGGTCGGCTGCCAGGGCCTGGGCTGGGAAGCCTTCACTTGAGGTCAAAGCTTTGGCGAGCCCTCCCAGACGCGTCCCCTCCCCACTGCCACTCGGGGGCATCCTTGTTCTCAGCAGCTGGCCTCCCCTGTGGGGTCACCATTGCTCCCAGTATGTGAGGCTGCCTAGGTAATTCTGGGACTTAGAGCACTACCGTTCTGAAGGCCTGGAAAGAGGCTTTGCCACAAGGAAGGTTATTTTTGCTTAATCACTCTGTGGACCATCCCTGACGTGTAGATATGAGACAGTGTTTCCTGGACAGTATCACTCAAATAGGAAAGAAAATTTTACACGGATTTTTTTACACTACCTGGAAAAAATTGGAAATAATCCTTAGTTGATACAAAACACAGACTATTGAAGCAGTGTAGTTTGAAGCAGCACTTTTTTCATAAGCTTTTTTTTTTTTTTTTCTGTCACCCTTCTAGCAGTATCACAGCTAGGATGGCGTTTCAGCGTACTAGACCAAGCTCAACTTTTCTTTGGTCAAGCTGGTTAATTTGATTTCTCACTGTGTACAGGGAGCTGGCCTCTGTATGTTGCCAAAAGCCTTCGTCTGTTTTCGGGTGTCAAGAACATACTTTATCATCGTTTTGGTCTTTGGGAGCAGCTGTTTGAGGCCTGCCGTTTTCAGGAAGTTGCCTTGTGAGTTGGGCTGCGGCCTCGCCACTCTGCACAGACCCCCGCAGGACCACTGGGGCTGCTGGAGACCGCCTCCCAGCCCCCACCTCCCACACCTGCTGTCAGCCCAGCGGCCAGCAGCCCAGGAGGTGCAGTAGGAATGGGGTTGGGGCCCCACAGGTCAGCTCCAGCTTCCTTGAGACTTCAGTTTCCAAGCTGATTTCCCCCTGGAACTGCTGTGTCCTGTGGGCTAAAATGCTGCCTTTAGGAATATGCTTGTTTTGTCTGTTCTGCCTTGAAAAGACTCATCTTAAAAGCACCTGAATTGGGCCCAGGGACCAGCTGTGTGTGGCCGGTGTCAGCCGTGCCCTGAGCGGCGGTGGCGTGTTAGTATTTCCAGGCTCTCAGCATCAGTGGTCAGGCAGTGGGCATGGGAGAGCAGAGAGAGAGATCGCGGGGGAAGTGGACCAGGAACCCTTGCTAGGAGGTTCTCCTCTCTGGAATAAAGCGCTAGGTGTCTAGAGGGTGGGAGAGGGAATGCTTGGCCCGATTCCAGACTGGGGACGGGATGGAGCTGATTCCTTCCTCCAGAACTGTAGGGTTTGGTCCCACTATTTTGAGCCAACGCTTCCCCTCTCCTTGTGCTGTTGAGGAGAGAGCTGCTCTGTACCCTCCAGTGCCTCCCCTGCTGGTCCCATGGGGAGGGCCCTTCTGACAGGTGATAGCCTAGGGTGGGGCGGCCTCCAGCCTGCTTCCCGGGCACACACACCATGGCCAAGGGGAGCCGTGCTCATCACACCAGGTGGGAACTGCCACCTTTCACGTTGGTGAGCTGTTTTGTGTGGGTTGAACATTTGTTAATACTTTTGTATATTTTCAATACAGTTTATATTTTTGTAGACTATTTTTATCAAGGTTTCCTAGATTATGTACATCTATTTTATATAACAAGTTCTTCTGCGTGCACGACTCCTTTGTGCGTATTTATGTAAACCTGAGCCTCCGGAATCGCTCTGCACCTCTGTGCCATCTCTGGCCTCTAGCCTTGACCATCACTGACTTCTCCTTATGTATGCATGGGCCCACTTCTTACCCCAGGTAGCCTCGGGGCTACTTGCAGTCATGCCGACAGCTATCCGACAGCAGCCAAGACTGCTGAGTGCTGGGAACAATTCTGGTTTCTACATTCTATTGATATAGGAAGTACTCTAGGCAAATAGCCAGTCCTTTTTTTTTTTTTTTTTAAACTAAATGTATTACTGCACAAATCCCTACTCCTCACTTTGCACGGTGTTGCCTTTCTGCCTGTGTTCTGGGCAGCTGGGCATGCCTGGGGCCATCCTTGCAGGCAGGAGGCTGGATGCCAGCAGTGGAGGACTCGGGGCGTTGCCAAGTGACTCTTTCCTTTTATGTCACAGCAGCTTCTGTACTTATCTTCAAGTTAAATTTTGGAATTGTCATACTAAGAGGCAAAATAAACAACTAATTTGTATAACCTTCTGGTTTGAAATGCAGTTACAGTCACTTGTGATGGGACTCAGCCCCAAGGGCTCGAAGGTGCCTCAGGGCTTATGGGGGGGGCGCGGGGGGGGGGGCTCTTCACCTTCCAGCTGGGTGTTTCTGCATCCCCGTCTTTGGTTTGCTCTGGGCAGGTGGCACAGAATGCCTGGGAGGCCCTTGAAGCCACGGCCAAGCTGCAGGTGAGGGCTGGAGGCACTGGGTTTGGCCGAGAGCCAAGAGCTGGAGTTCCCTGTGTCCGGAGCAACCCCCAGCCACAGGGTGGCAAGCACCCCTCCTTCCACCAGCTGTGACGTGCCCTGCCTGAGTCATGGGTTGTTTGCCTCCTGCCTAGGCTGACAGCTCAGTCCCAGCTGCCACCTGGGACACCACTCCCCGCACCCCCCATCATCGGAAAAACACGAGAATGATTAAGACCAAATGTCTTTCTACAGTGTGATGGTGGCGGGGGAGAGGGGGGGAGCTCCAGTGAGGATTCCCAGACAGAGCCGGCTGCTGAGTCTCTATCCTCCTGGGACACGGATTCAGTGAGGCTGGGGGTTCCTGAGGTCACAGCACACAGCAGTGGCACAGCTGTGACTGGGACCTGAGTGCTAGCCCCCGTTCAGTGTGTGGGTCAGGGGCCCACAAGTAGAGGCCCTGCTCCCTGTCCCTTGTAAGGGGTTGCTCTTGTGACAGTGCAAATCCCTAGGAAGACATTACTCACACCATGGGTCTCCAGGGCCTCCTCTGGCCAGCCGGGCTGCTGCAGACAGACAGGAAGCAAGCCTGACACCCCTCCACTCTCAGACAGTGCGGTGACGCTTGAACTCACGCAAGCCCCAGACTGCTCTCTGTGCAAAGCTACCGTGGGGCCTGCTCGGGCCATCTTCCTACCTGGTCAGAGGGGTCAGCTGCTAGAGGTGGCCCAGAGCTCAGAGCAGGAGACGATGGGAGCTTGAGGCCTGTGTAGTCAGGGCATATGCCCTGTGCCAGTCACCTCCCTCTCAGAGCCTTGGGCTTCTCATCTGAAAATGGGGTGCTCACTCCAGCTCCATGGAGTGTGTTGATGATTAAATAGGGTGTGATGTGTGATCAGAGAATGGGAAATGGGAGAGCTGGGCACTCCAGCACCCTTCTGACCCTTGGAGGGGCCAGCCCTGGGACAGACACTTGCTGACTGCTTCAGCCTCTGATACCGTTTCTTGGTCTCAGTCCCCGAGGAGTGATTTTCATCCCCCCTCCGCCCCCAACACACACACCCAAGCTGTGAGTAGCCACCACACGCAGAGCTCCAGAACCACCATTCACATCACAGCCTGTGAACGGCAGACACTGTAGAATAGAATGAGTGGTGGTCCCCCATTTGGAGAAAAGGGATAAACCCCTTCCAGGAGTAGGACTTGTGAGCAGATTGTAAAACGGTCCAGTCCAAGGCTCATAAGGAGAGGTAAGGGCTGGTGCCTGCAACAGGTCACTTCCTGGAGACAGTGTCTAGCCTTCTCCGGCCTCCTCACTCCTCACCAGGGCCCGGGACACCTTCAAAGCACCTCATGCGCATCTGCTCCCTGGTGTGTTCACCACAGCCTGACTCCATGGAACTAAGTGTGGCAGGCAGGGAAGGGCTGGCGTGGCAGGTGCTGGGGAGCCGGACCACATGTCAACGTAGCAAGAGCCCAGCGCCTGGGATTGTCAGTGAGGAAGAAGCCACCATACGTCCTGGCCTCAACCGGCCCAGCCCCACCGCTGAGTACAGAGAAGATGAAAGAAAGGGACAAGTGGGGGCTGAGAAGGGTGTGTCTGGCCAGACTGCCCCTCCCTCCACCCCTTTGGTGCAGATAAAGAGTTAAGAGTTAACAGATGAAGCAGAGGGGGCCGGGGATGTGTCCATGGGGTTCACTCCAGGGGGCAGTCCCTGCTGGTGACCAGATGGGCCTCGCTCCTCTAAGGGCGTGTGGCTCGATCCCTGTGAAACCCAAGTCTCTGGTGAAGACCACAGAGTGGGGACATGGGGGAAAGGGCTGGGGGGGCCTGGTGAAGTGGAGGTGTGGAAGGATTGTGAGTAGGGACCAGCACCCCTGGGCCTCTGCCAGGCTGCGCCTGGTGCCCAGAAAACGCTCCTGCCGCCTGTTACCCGGCCGTCTGAAGCCCTGCACACACCGCCTCTAGGAAGCCCTCCTCCGCTCTGCTCCCTCAGGCCTTCCTGCCCACATGGGCTCTTTTCCCTTCTCCCCTGTGGGCCTCCCAGAGGAGCAGATGGAAAGATGCTGTCGGCCGCAGCAGAGGTGTAGTTTCTGACTTGAAATTCCCCCAATCCAAGAGAAAGCCAAGCTGTACTTCGAAACGGCAGATGCCTGTTTATGTATAACAATAACAATAATAATAATAAATGTTAGGCAAACTGTTAGAATAAAAAAATACCTTTTCTGAGGGGGAAGGGTCCCCAGCCTGCCACTGTCGGGGGGCCGGGTTAGCACCATTAGGGCGCGAGGGGCGGGGCTCCACCGCAGCCCGTGCTGGGCACTGAGGTCCTGCTGGGTGCTGAGGTCCGTGCATCGGTCTGGCTGTGCATCCTGGCCGCGGGGGGCCGGGGTGTGGGTCAGCGGCGGGCAACCCGCTGACGGCCGCGGGAGGGGGCACCACGCCCAGGTGGGGGACAGGAGCGGCAGCACTGGGTGCGGACGGTGGGCAGCTGGCAGCGGCCCAGCAGGCGCAGCGTCTCGCAGAAACCGAAGGACAGGCGATCGCGCTCACAGCCTAGGGCTGGAGGGGGGGCGGTCAGGACCAGCAGGCGGGCACCGGAACCGCCCCCCTCCTCCCACCTGCACCCAGGGTGGAGGGGCTTCCCTGAGATTTTAGCTGGGCCGTCTCCCTGCCCCCCAACAGCCTTAAGGAGACCTGCAGCCACCCCCAGAGCATCGGCCTCCTGTTTCTGGAGGGGCTCCCCTAGGCCTGAGTTACAGATCTCCAGCTGTTGTCCTGCCCCACCTGCCCTTGGCCTAGGCCCCCACCTCCAGGACTGGAGAACTGGCCCTGCTGGGCTCAGGTTTCCAGAGGAAAGGCCCCGAGACCCCAGTCCTGACCGCCTCAGGTGCTCACGAGAAGCCAGAGAGCCTGCCACCCCTCTCGGTCCCTGACCCTGCGAGACCTGACAAGACCTGGCACACAACGGAAGTCCCAGGTGCCTCCTGCCAGCCTACAGTGGCCCCTGCCCAAATGCACCCGTCCTGCCAGACCTCCCTGCCCCCTGCAGCCATGGGCTGCGCTCAGCTTCAGCTTCCGGGTCACACACCAGAACAGTCCCATCACCTGGGCCAGGCACGGAGGCCCTGACAGAGCAGGTGTGGCCTGGGCCATCAGCCCGTCAGCAGAGCCCAGGCCTCTTGAGGAGGGCCAGAGAGAGGCTGCCTGCCCGGGGCTGAGGCCTGGCGGGCCCTCCTGCCCTGTGCTTATCAGAGCTATTTTGGGAAGTGGCTTGCTTCCAGCCGCCCGGCCTTGCTCCCCGCTGCCTGTGACAGCCCCCAGCTGCCGCCTGGCCCTCTCACTTCAGCAGACATCCCAGGGGAGGAGAAGCAGGAAGGCAACTGGCAGCCCTGTCCCTGGGACATCCCTGGGGCCCGGCAGAAGGCATGAGGCAGCGGGCAGCCTCCTCCACCCTGGCTTTCAGCAGCAGCTCTAACCTACGTATCTGCAGACCTGCGTCCTGTTCCCACTGTGTGGCCTCAGGCAAGTTACTTATCTTCTCAAGGGGCCCCAGTTCCCTCCGCTGCCAGTAACCCCACCTCCACAGGCAAACGGATGTGGCCGTGCTAATGTCAGCTGCCTCACCGTGATGACCAAGTTTCCAGGCTTTCCAAACGTCCTGCCACACAGCCCCACAGATCATCAAAACATCCTGGGGACTCCAGGGTCTCGGCATGCAAGTCACTTCCTTGGCTGGCCTCTACCCTTAAACTCGCTTGGGTGCCAGCAGCTACCTTGGGGCTGTGTGCAGGAGGCACGGAGGTGCTTGCTGGATGAATGCTGAGGGCTGGGCGCTTGGGGTGGGTGGAATTTCTGCTGGGCCTTGAGGTAATGGGATTTGGGGCAGGAAGCCTGTCCCTCCCAGTGGTGTGGCCAGCAAGGGATGGCAGTGGCTAGTCCGGGCTTGCCCAAGGGCTACCAAGGAGCCAGTCACTGGTACAGAATGCAGACTGCGGCAGGTGCCTGGAGGCCCTGGATGCCAGCTGAGGGCCAAGGACTCTGTCCTAGGGTGGCTCTGGCCTAGGGGCAGGAGTCAGACAGCTGATAGGCATAGGAGCTGCTGGATTCTCTTGACTGACAAAGGTAGCCCTAGGCATTCTTCCTGACCTCATGATGAGGGATGATAGCGTCCACGAGGGAGAGGAAGAAGCCAACCTTCCCTGAGCACTTCCTGGGCTCTTCACCCCAAGACCTCATTTATGAGGATGGGGGTTGTCTGCCCCTTTATGCGTAAGACAGGGAAGTGGAGCCCAAGACCATAGAGCTGGTGATGGGAGGCCAGGTGTGACTCCAGGGCCAGTTTCCTGTTTTCCAGCACAGCTGGGGGTGGCTAGGGGTGGCTGGAAGTGGCTGGGCTGCAGGAAGGAAGCGTGTGTGTGCATGTGCGTGTGTGCGTGTGCGTGTGCGTGTATCTATGTCCAGAGCCACCTCTGCCACAAGCTCTTCCTCTAGGACCCAGCTGGCCGGGAAGCCACCAGCTGCTGGGAGCTAGCAGGGCCCTAGGCGGGAGGCCCCTTCCTGCGGTTACGCTGCTCACTCTGGGCAGCCCCCCCCCGGCCAGGAGATGGACGGGCCAGAGCTGGGGATGGGGGCTCGCCCAGGCCTGAGCGCCACACAGTTTCAGGAACATCCCCGGCCTCGCTCTGGGAACGGGGGGTAACTGAGACCCCTGAGCTAAAGAAAGCTGCCTGCGGGGCTGGACTCCCCTTGGCTCTGACCCCAACACAGCCCCAGCCTCTGCGTGGCTCCCTGTCAGTCAGCCAGTGCTGTAGGGGGACGGTTCCATGACTCTCCATCTCCCCACCGTCCACCCTGCCCACCCCCCGCCCAGCAGACAGCCGGGTGGGGCACTCACGCGGAGGCTCAGTGAGCTCACAGTCCTGGGTGCCGCACGGCCGCGAGCTCTCGGGCCAGGCCTCGTGGCCACACTGGTCGCTGTCTTCCTCAGGCAGCCCAGTCTGGGTGTTGACGCACTTGACCAGGCGCCGCTGGACGCCACCACCGCAGGGGGCTGAGCACTGTGGGGAGCGCGGGAGGGGTGAGCATCCTCTTACCAGCCCTGCAGGGGGGCATCCCAGGCGCGTCCCCAGGGCAGCTGCTGCCTTCTCCAGGAAGCCTAGCTCATGGTTCCCAGCCCCATCTCTCCAGCCTCCTCAGAGGGTCGGTCCTGTCCCCAGAGGCCACTAGGTGTTCGCTTGCAGGAACTGCATCTGCAGAGCGCAGGGGAAAGCTGCCAGCCCCTCACACGGGATGGGACGTGCCTGAGAGGCCTGGGCAGTGGCTCCGGGGCTGGAGGACCTGCTGCAGCCCATGGGCAGTGCAAGGAAGGGAGAGAAAATTTCTCAAACAGGGCCCACCATCCCAAGTCAGGCTTTGTTCTTATCAGTTGGGGTCTGATGTTTTTAAAAAGCCGTAAAAATAAATTTAATCTGTGCCAACATCGTGCCAGGCCCTGTGCTAAATGCCTCACTGTGTGAGAGGAGCATCTAATGCTCACAACCCCACTTTACAGATGAGAAGACAGAGGCCTGGCGAGGTAAAGCAACCTGCCCAGGGTCCCTCAGCAGCCAGTGGGACAAGGACTGAGATTCCCAAACAGGCCTGGCGGGAAGTGTCCTGCCCAGCTGAGGCCTCACTGGCCACTCCCGTACCCCCTCCGCCAGTCTGGTCTTTGCTTAGTCTCCTGAACATCCTGTGGCTGTCACTCCTGCCCCAGGACTTTGCATTTGCTGCTCCCGTATGCCTCTCCTTCACATCACAAACCCCTCCAGTCTCGCTCTGAAGTCCCCCCCCCCCCCCAGAAGGCCTTCCCTGACGTCACAGCGCACATCCCTTTTTCTTTTAAGTCTGTCTCCCTGGTGGGCTGTAAGCTACAGCAGGGTGGGGACCTCATCTGGCCACCACTGTATCTGCAGGGACCACAGAGAGCCTGGCATACAGGACACACTCAACAACTCCCTGCGTGAACAAAGGTCTGATGGATGCCTGCTGACACGAGTCCCCCCTCTGCATGTCCTCCCCGCACGAAACCCCGCGCTGGCTCACCTGGCCCCAGGGCCCCACCACCCACTGCGTACAGGGGTGGGTGTTGCAAGGCCGTGTGCTGTTGGGTCTCAGCGCCTCCTCACAGAGGCCCGGCTCCGGGCACGTCACCAGACGCTGCTGCTCACCACCGCCGCAGGCCTCGGAACACTAGGAGGGCCGGGGAAGGGGTCTGGGCGCTGCTAGGCTCTGAGGACACCCCCGCTCCCATCCCAGACCCCCAGGCCTCACCTCCCTCCAGGAAGAGATGTACCAGCTGAGGCAGGGCTGGGCCCCGCAAGGCCGGCGGGCAGGCGGCTTGGCAGGCCCCGGCTGGCAGTGGAAGGGCCGCAGCGGCTGGAGGTCCCGTGTGTCCACACACTGCACGTCCCGCACGGAGGAACCCCCGCCACAGCCGCGGGAGCACTGGAGGCCGAGGGTCCCGCGTGTGGATACACCACCACCACGTGCACGCACACGAGGATGCGGTGAGGGCTGTGGCAGGGCGAGCGTTGGGCACTCTCACCCCCACCCGCGGCAAGTCCCTTAAGGGCCCCAGGGAGAAGCCATGGCGGACCAGCCTTGGGCGGCGGGTGGCGTGGCCAGGGGCTGCCCCGGAATGGGACAGATGGAGAAAGAGTGGAACAAAGGAGAAAGTGAAATCCCGAGGGTGACAGAAAGGAGAGAAAAGGATACAACCAGTGAGAGAAGGGGAGTGGGGCAGGTTGAACCACACACAGATGGAATGATCCCAGAGGCTAGAAATAGAGTACAAAGATGTGCAGCACGGAGCACCCCCGCCCCCGGTGGCCATGGCTGACCCCAAACACAGGCCACGGGCCGCAGAGCTCCACCCCGGGCCCCAACGCTGCCCGCCTCCTCCCTCACGCACCTTACTCCAGCTGCCCACGTGCCAGGCAGCGCAGGGCCGCAGGTGGCAGCGGCGGGCGGGCTGGGGCCGGGCTGCGGGAGTGCAGTCCTCCTCTCGGCCGGAGCTGCAGCGCACGGGCCTCCAGACGGCACCCAGACCACAGGTGGTAGAGCACTGGGGGCAGGGACGCAGTGCCCATGAGGGCCGGGCAGATCCCTGCACCCTCCAGCCCCCCAGCCAGGGGAGAGGGACCCGCCAGTGCCTCAGTTAACTCGTCTGCAAAATGGGCTCCTCCACCCACCTCCCAAGGAGACCATGAAGATGAAAAGTCAAATCCCCTGGCAACCAACTGTCCCTGCTACAGGAGACATGTGTGAGGTGGCCCGGCTGTGCTGACAAGGCTCACTGCTTCCCAGAATCACTTGGGAAGGAAGTCTGGGTTCCTCACTGGGCCTCAACCTGTCCCTCCCACGCCAAAACTAGGGATCTGAACAGAAGCAGCTCACTTCCCCTATGGTAACAACCTGGGGACGTTGGGGTGGGGTAGGGGACACAGGACAGCTTCTTGCCATGCAGTTCAGACCCTCACAGGCCCGACAAAGCAGGTGGAGCCCTGAGGGGAGAACCAGGTGGCAAGGAACTGCACAGCACCTGGAGGACCCAGGCTGAGCCCCGCCGGGCCTGGGGACCATGGGAGGAGGCTTTCCCACTGACACAGCTGCCTGGGGTGAGCTCCCTATCCCTGGAAGCATGCAAGCCAGAGTATGAGAGGGCCGGTCACCCTGGCTGCCCCTCATTTGTGCCTGCCCTGCCCTCCCAGCGGCCCCCTGTGCTACTCAGGAATGAGCCTCTGGGGACCCTAGGGATACAGGCCCCCTTGCCCCACCCTACTGTTCAGAAGAGAAACTGAGGCCCAATGGGGCAGAGCAGCCCCAGGGGCACATGGAGGGCAGTATGACTGAGCTGGGGCAAAGTTCCTCCCACCTCACAGAGCCTCCACTCACCACGGGCTGTCAGTTCCCTAATCCCCACCCACCCAGGAGGCTGGACAGACAAGGCTTATATCCTGCTCTGCTCATTTTCAGAGGAAGTGACCAAGTTAGTGAGGTCCTGCTTAACCCTCCGGCCCACCCCGACCCCTGCACCACTTGCCTCACTCCAGTTCCCCACTTGCCAGCTGGCATTCCTGACGGGCAGCAGGTCTACGGGGGGCCCCTCCTCTGCTGGGCTGGGGTCCAGAGGCCCAGGGGCTCGGCTGCCGTTGGCCGGACTGTCCTGAGCTGGTATGGACAGCAGCACAGGGCTTAGGGGCGTCTCAGGGCTGGGGGACTCAGGCTGGCCCAAGGGCCCCAGGCTCAGGGCAGTCACCCAAGGCACGTGCCCTAGGCCGGTCGGAGCCTTCAGAAGGAAGGTTCCTGGCATCGCCAGGGTCTGCAGGTCCTGTAGAGCCAGGCCTGGGGTGGGAAGGGTGGGAGTCCCGGGCTCCAGGGCACTGTCTGTACCCTGAGTGTCTGGCAGACTGGCGGTGGGAGGAGCGCCCCCAACGGTGGGCCACAGCTCACTGTCCACAGGCCCCGGGCCACCCTCCAGCGCTGGTTCCCAGGCCAAGGTGCCACTCGTCCACAGCTCTACTGTGTCGGGACTAGGAGAGGAGTGGGAGGTGCTGATGGGGGACGAGGCGGGCAGCGTGGGGCTGGGTCTTTGGGGCGCTCTGCGGCCCAAGGATTCCTCGCTGTCCTCGGAAACCTCATTGGTCCTCTCCCACCAGGGAGGCGGCGGCGGCTGGCTGTGGCTGTCCCCCCCTCCCAGCAGCCTGTTCTGGCTCCCAGGGGCGGCAGGCGTCTCCACGCTGACTGAAGTCGGGGGCCAAGGCAAGCTGGGGAGCCCAAGGTCTGGGGCTCCCATGGGGGCATCTTCCTCAAATAAGAAATTGACCAAGGAGTTTCCAGGGCTCTGCTCCGAGGGTGGGGGTGGGGAACGGCTAGCCTGGCTGGGCCAAGGAGCAGGGGACCAATCTCCCAGTGCCCCCTCATCCTCAGGCCCAGAAGGCTCTGTGGTAGGCATGGGGGTGCCCACCGGAGGCTCAGCAGCACCGCTCAGGGGTGGGGGCATCCAATCCCCTGTGCCCGCCAGGTCTGCGTCAGGCTCCTCAGAGGGCCCGTAGGACAGGTTCTCATGGAAGTTAATGAAATTGTAGTCGTAGTAGAAGTCGTCAACGAACACGGGCCCTGGCGGGCCCAGCTCAGGGTCCTCCTCCCCGATGGCATTGCCCATGCCAGCCGGCTTGGCTGATGAGGGGGGCGGAGGGCGTGGGGCTGGGCGGTGAGGAATGAAGTCGACCTCATTGAAGAGCTCGCGGCTGGAGGAGCCGCTGCCTGAGCCTTCGGGGCCCAGCACGTCCAGGGCCCTCGGGCAGGGCGGCAGAAGGCAGGTGGCCTCGCTTGCCGGCCGCTGGTCCTCAGCGCAGGGGACACCAGTGTCATTGGTGCAGAGGATTCTTCGGTGCTGACTGCCTGGGCCGCATGACACAGAGCACTAAAGGGAAGGCCAGGGTGAGGGGATCAGGGCCAGGGGAAGCTGGGGCCTGGCAAGGTACCCTGCTCACTGCTCAGTGTCAGTGTACAGGGTCCCAGGCAGCCCTCTCTCGCCCTGACCAGCTCGAGACCATGACTTGTGGCCATGGCTGGCCAGGGCATCCCAGCCCCTGCGGCTTTGGGGATGGGGCCGGACCTGGAATGCCCCAGGCCCCTCCCACCACGGTGCCCGGCAGTAAGGGCTCCCCAAAGGCTGTCTCTGCCTCCCTGTAGCCCAAGACCGATGGCAGAGCTGGGGGCGGGCCCCCTCCCATCGTGCTGCTCACCTCAGACCAGTTCCCCACAGCCCAGGTGGCCGGACAGGGCACATCGCGGTTGCAGGGGGTTTCGGCAGGGGGCCGGGGCAGGTGTTCACAGGCAGGTGGCTCCAGGGCGCTCTGCTCATCCAGCCCCACGCTGTGGATGCAGAGCACGGCCCGGCGGGAGAGCCCCCCAGGCCCGCAGGAGCTGGAGCACAGCTGCCACTCACCTGCCCACCACCTGTGGGGGGGCACAGGGGTAGCATCAGCGTGCAGCCACCTGGACTCCCAGGCACTCAGGGTTCAGGGAGGGTCGGGCCTAAGCCCAGGGGACGAGTTCCCAGAGCTCCAAGCCTGGGATGGCCCCCTGGCCCCCAAAGCCCAGTGACCGGGCACAGTCCCCTTTGCTCCTGCCACCTTCACCCCTGGGGGACCTGGGCAAGACTCAAGGCCCGTGTTCACATCCAGGGACCCAAGCACGCGCGATCAGGCATGTCCCTGGCTGATGCTGGCTATTGAGGGGGAACCCAGGCCCAGGCTGAGGTCGCGGGCAACCAGGGGCTGGGGCTTCAGCCTTGGGAAGGAAGGCTAAGAGCCCAGCTCCCTCTGCTCCTCCCAGGGGCGCCCTGATGAGGGACACTGGGAATCAGGCGCCTGGTGGGCTCACCGGGCGGGGCAGGGCTCCTCGCTGCACTTCCTCTGACGGTCATCGGGCCGGCCCAGGGGCTCACAGTGCCTCTCGTCCACGGGCCCCGCCTGCCGCTCCATGCAGCGCACGCTCTGCCTCTGCATCCCTGGGAGGCCATGGGGGCTCAGCCTGGGCCTGGCGCTCAGGGCGCCCCCTGCCTGAGCCACGCTGCACCCAGAGACACAGCTCTACCCCACTCTGCTCAGATCCCTTCCAGAACAGGCCCCACTGCCCCCTCCTCACTGTCCTCCAGGCCATCACCCCCACCCCTAGGGAGGAAGCAGGTGTGCAGGCTCAGTGGGCAGGGGCTCTGGCCCCACAGCTTCCTAGCTGGGAGGCCTGGGCAGCTCACTCGGCCCCTCTGAACCTCACTGTCTTCATCTGTTAGTGGGAGTAACGATAACACCTGCCTTGAAGGTCAGGTGTGAGGATAACGTGCTCACGGACGTGCAGGCTCAGCCCATGCCTGGCGCATGGTAAGAGCGCAACCAGTGCCAAATCCAACCACGGCCCAGCGCCATCTCTAGTGTCTACACTCCTCCCAACAGGATCAGTGCCCAGAAATTCTGGAGAAGAAATCCGTCAGACCTCCCAGTCAGGCATTCCTCTCCAGCTCACAGCCCTCCCCACCCCCTGCCCCGGAACTCGTCCTGTCCTTCACTCCCCCTGCCATTGCCGCTCTCTATGCCCTTGCAGAGCCCTGCTCTTCCCTTTCCACACGCACCCCACACCGCCCGCTGAGGCCCAGAGGCAGGACCAACTCCAACGGGCTCTGCCTTCACCCTGCTGCCCCTATGGCACAGAAGGGGGACTCACCCCTGCCCTGAGCCTCCAGTCTTCCCTCCACCCGCCTCCTTCCTTCCTAATAGAACGCAGGGTTTGTTCAAGGTAACAATGGGACCTGCTGAAAACGCTCCCCACTGTAGTTCCCATGCAGCTAGGGGGTCTGGGACACAGTCGTGCCAGGGGGAAAAAGACACAAGTCCTTCCCGAGAGTCAGCCCTTTGCCCCTTCTTCTTCTTGCCAGCAAGAAGCCTGGGCAAAGGGTGCCATCTTGTGACACACATGAGGGGAAGGTGGGGCTGAGAGTGGTCCCTAAAAACATGGCAGGCCATCCAGCCAGCTTGGACTATGCACCCTCCCTGGGGGTTCTTACTGCTGAAGACAAGTAAACCCTTATCGGCTCCAGCTACCACTCATCAGGATCCTGCCACTTGCCACTCAACACATTCCTATTCTGTCCACGTGGGAAGCCACGGATTTGCTGAAAGACAATTTCCCAGTGTCTGGTTCATCGAATATATTTGTTTTCACATTTGTAAATTTAACTGATACGGGGTAGGATGCCTTTACTAGCTTTTGAAGATTCCCGCCCAGCTTTAGTGGGTCAGTGTTCATTTGTCATCATAATAGCATTTCAAGGAATGTTCAAATGTCTCTGTCCCAGATTCCTGATACTGAGACCCCTGGACACCAAGGGGGAGGGGGAGGGGAAGGGAGACTGAAGAAGCCACGGGGGAGGGGGGGGTGAGAGTTAGTCAAATTGTTACACATTTTATAAAGAGTTTAAAGGAATAAGTAAATGTGGTGAATAGGCCATTGGGCTATGAGGCTCAGAGTTTGGGTGGGGAGATCCTTGTCACGTCCCAGCTCCCTCCTCCCTGCCCCTGTCCTACTCCATCCTCCTCCCCCTCCTTCTTTCTCTCCCCTGCCCCTCCTCCTTCTCTCCCTTCCCCCTCCCCCTTCTCACTGGGGAAGCCCTCCTGGGCCAGCAGCCCAGGAGTGTCAGGCTCTGGGCCTCCCAGGAAGGGTGGGAGGGCACCGAGGAGGAGGGGGGCCCGGGGAAGCCTGTCTGTGGCCGGAGCTAGAGGAGAGGAAGGAGCTTATCCTGACGGAGATGCAGGTAAGGCTCTGGGAGGATGAAGGGGTCAGATCCCAGGTATGGGGCAGAACCACGGGCACAGGACCTGCCAGAGCTGAGCAGTGAGAAGAGGGAGAGGCAGCTGGTGCCTCTCTGGGGGAGACACACTGAGCGCTCGCCAGGCACCACATGCTGTGCCTGCCTCACCTTGTTTACTCTCCCAGTGGACCTATGAGATGGGGCCAATGCTAGCCCCATTATATAGATGGGGGAACTGAGGCCCAGAAGCAGCATTCCAAGTTCATAGCAGCCCAGCAAATAAGCAATGAGCCAGAGGTTAGAGCCACGCATCAGTGCCCAGAGACAAAGGCCCTGCTGGGCAGTAGCTGTGCCCACTGCTCTCCTCACCTGTGCCACAGGTGACTGTGCACTTGGTCCAGGGCCCATAGTGCCAGGAGAACTCAGGCGGCTGGATCTGGCTATGGCCATCCGCCTCCCTGTGGATGATGTACTCGTAGCGCACCCCAGGGTTGCTCTCCTGGAACAGGAGCTGGGGCAGGCAGAGGGGGGCGCCCCGTGAGCATGAGGTGTCCTCTCCCTCTGCCCAGACCTGCCACCCATCCTAAAGGAGCCAACCTCAGCCACCTCTGGGACCTGGGGCTATACCATGGAGCCATTCTAGAGATGGGGAAACCGAGGCAGAGGCCCCAGCAGTAGGGCCAGGCCCGGAGCCGGGCTCTGTGACTGCCCCAGGGCTCGCTCCTGCCACGCGGCTGGGAGCCACGGATCCCACCTCTGCTCCTCCCCAGCCTGGGCCCCAGGAGGCAGTCACCTGGATCCAGATAGGCTCGTCGGTGGGACCCGGGGACGTGAGGTTCTCCCAGTTGCCTGTGCGCGCATATGTGAAGGTGGTCCCCGCCACCTGGTAGTCCCCGTTCCACTGGATGGTCCACCCACCGTTGAGGAAGTACTTATCCGGGTCCTCGCTGCGTAGGGCCAGGAAGTTGGCGGCCTCGGCCACCTCCTCGATGCGGATCTCGCGAGCACCGGCTGGGATCAGCCCCACGTCCACATACCCTGTTGGCCAGGGATTGTGCACAGGTGGTGAAAAGAGGTAAGAGGGTTAGCTGTTGCCTGCCCTCACCTCTCCTTCCACTTGCCCCTGCCTGCCGATGCCAAAGATTGCATCGTTAACTTAAGATTCTGGGTTCCCCACTTAGATCTGTCCCAGATCACCAAAGCCTCAGAAGGGCTCAAATCCTAACCCCTGACCCATGCCCCACCACCCTTCTCTGGGAAACCTTAGCTGGTCTCCCTGTCACAGGGCTGGGCCTCTCCCCTATACCTGGGGCCAGCATGACCTTTCTAAAAACCCCAATTGACTGGGCCTTTCCCCTGGGATATCCTCCTCATACCTATACAGCCTGCTTTTGCTCCTTCACTAAGCAGTGCCCATCGCGCGCCTGGCGTTACCCTGAGGACTCTACGGGTGTAACAACCCTATGACATAGGTGCTACTGTTATCCCCATTTTACACGTGAGGGCACTGAGGCACAGAGAGGTTACATAACTTGCACCAGGGTTCTGCTGGGATGTGACTCAAGCTCTGAGGTCTGAGCTTTAACCACCACGCTGGACTGCATCTCTGGGGCTGAAATCTAAGCTTCTTGGTCTAGCATTCAAAGCCTTATGGCATCCCCGCCTTTCTTACAGATAGGTCCCCAGACAGAGCACGCTCTTTCTTGCCTCCAGGCTTTGTTGGGCACAAGCTCTTTCCTCCACGTGTAATGCTTTTCCCCATCTCGTCTGAGTCTTTTATGATTCAGCTCAACTTCCACTTCCTACAGGAAGTCTTCCCTGACCTCTCCATGTCAGGACCTTCTTCCTCAGGGCTCTCACAGCCCTCTGGGCCTCCCTCCACTGCATCTGTCACACTAAAAGGTGAGACTGTAAGCTCTTCACCTCTGTGTCTCCCTCACCCAGCACACAGTTGGCACTTAAGCAATGGATGCAAAACAGGCCCTGAGGCGAGTGAGTGGAGCTGGGGGGTCTCTAAAGCTTCATAAGGCCACTCATAAGCCTGATAAGCCCAGGCTGGGGTCCCTGGGGCAGGAGGACTCCCTGTGAAGGCAGGTCTCTGCACTTGGGCCTGGGTGCCCTGACCCCTGCCAGGATCCTAGACCCAGCAAGGCAGCTTCTCTGCTTCCCATCTCTGGCCATGGGGGCCGTGGGCAGGGCTCAAGGGAGACAAGGAAGGGTCACCAGGTCAAGAGTGCCCTGCCCCCCACCAGTGGTCCCACCCATACCCAGGCCCTCAGCCTCCTCGAAGGTCCCGCTCACGGTGTGACAGGTGGAGCCGTTGCCGTGGCACACGCCGCAGCGGTCCTCGATGGCACCCGAGTCAATCTCGAAGTCGCAGCCCACATTCTGCAACACATGGGGAGGGGAGACCCCTGGTGCTGGGCCCCTGGCGGCAAGCCCTCTCTGGCACCAGCCTCGGGGGCCTGCCAGGGTGGGGAGGAGAGAGCTCGGAGCAGGGAGCGGAGGCCCCACCACAGCTGTGCCCTCTGACCCCACATAAACCCCTCGACCTCTCTGAGCCTCAGCTTCCTCAGATGTGAAACAGGGAGAACCACCTGCACCGTGAAGGTGTGCTGTGAGATCGCATGAGACAAGAGACGGGAGAAGCTTTGTAAAAGGCCACAGCAGGCAGGGGGAGCTGGCACACCCGCGCTCCTGACCAGCGTGGACAGGAATTTCCCCGAAACAGGAATCAGTGTTCCCTGCTGGTCCTTCCCAGAGCCCAGGCCTCTACGCCCAGGGGCTTCCCTTCCCCGGAGCAGGGGAAAGAAAGTGCCGAGGACACGGGCAGGGGGAGTGGCACTGATACTGCTGGAAGTAAGTCTAAGTATTGTCAGCAAACACTGACGCTTTCTCTGCCAGGCCCTGAGGCCTGCACGGCCCTGCAATGCCCTGTTAAATGACTGCATTTAACCCTGTGACGTGGCTACATGGACGGACAGTCCCCTTTCTATTATCACAGAGGAAACCACTGCTGGGGGTCATCCAGCCAGCAGGAGGTCGAGCTACCACCTGAGCTCTGGTTTCCGGGCCGAGGCTGGGCCGGTACGAAAGCCAGCATTCAGAAGCCATGGCGGGCAGGCCGTGGTGCAGAGGCAGAGCCTGGGGGTGAGGCCCGATGATATGGGGGCTCCAGTCCCAGGAGGAGTGGGGAGGCTTTGCTGAGAGGCGATGTCAGACCATCAAAGGGCTTCACTGGCAGAGCGGGGAAGCCCAATGGTACAGCCTGGGGAGGGTGGCCAGAGGGAAGCAGGAGGAAGCCAGAGGAGACCTGCCAGGGGGTTGGGGAGGGCAGTGCTGGAGACTCTCTTCCTAGCTGGGCACACCTTGCAGATGCCGTTGATGCAGAGGTCACGGCTGGCCTGGCCCTGGTAGCAGGGGGTGCCATCGACCACAGCGTCCCGCAGCTTCTCAGCAAAGTACTCATTCGAGGGCCGGCAGTGCAGCTCGCAGGGGTTCACTGGGGGCCCAAGCAGAGGAGCCGTGAGGGACAACCAGGGCAGGGCAGGAGTCACGGAGGCCACCGGGAAGACCGCCTCCACGACACCCATCGTGGAGGGCTGGGGGGCTCCACTGGGCTGGTAGTATCTGTCCACGGGAGCCAGGAGGAACCAGCAGCCCCCGCAGACAGTGCCTGTATCACTGGGCAACCTTGGCCCTTGGATCTCTGCCCTTCCAGGCCTCAGTGTCCCTGTGGGCAATAGGACTCACCGTCATTGACCACGGGCACCCACGTGTGCAGCTGGCCCTTGTAGAGCATAGCGTCAAAGTGACTGCACTGGACTTGGCGGAAAGAGGGGCGGCCGGCGGGGCAGGCCTGCAGGTTGCACAGGCGAAAGCGCTTCCGTTCACCCACGCAGTATTTGCCCTTGTATTTGGGCCTGTGGGGAGAGTGGGGTGAGGGGCAGTGAGTGCCGACTGCACACCCGGATCCAGAAGTGGGCCCTCGGAGCGAGCGGCTCCTCCTGCACCCCTAACACCCAGAGATTCCCGCCGTCCACCTCCGTTCACGCTGCTCTCCCTGTGGGTCGCCCACACTCTGGTCCAGACACAGGCTCCCTGTTTGAAAGCATTTCAGGGGAGGTGGCAGCAGGAAGCCTGGGCTCTGCCCCTAACCTGCCGTGTGACCTTGGCCAAGTCTCTGGACCCCTCTGGGCCTCAGTATCCTCATCTATAAAATGGGACTGGGGCTGCCTCTGCAGGGGGTTGTTCAGAGGCTGGGCCAAGCTGCAGACAGGACTGGCTGAAGGGGCCACTCCAAGTCTCCAGCCCGTGGGACCCAGAGTCCTGACAGCCCATGTGTCAGCAGATGTGTTCCTGGTGGCAGCACCCCAGCCAGGTCAAAAGGAAGCCCCCTTGGCCCTGGCCCAGCTGAGAGGTATGCCCCCAGCATAGAGCCTGAACCCTAACCCCACCCCGACTGCCCCCAACCCAGCTCAGGCCTAGAGGCCTGGAGGCAGGGTGGGGTATAAGCACGGGGCCCTAGAAGGACCTGGCTCTGAATCCCATGCCCACCCTGGGGCAGCCTAGTGAAGTGGGTTCATCCAAAGGCGCCGGGCAGCCCCTCAGTCTACAGTACAGCTGGCCTCTCTGCATCTCCCTGAATCTTCACCTCACCACTCTTAGATGGGGCAACTGAGGCCCAGAGAGATGAAGTCACTCACCCCAGGTCACACAGCACCCCTCCCAGGCTGACCAATTCTCCCAGCTGTCCCCAGTCTCATCTTGGACCCACTTGTACCTCAAATGCCACTAAGTGGCTCTATTTACTGAGCGCTTACCACGAACTAGCCGCAGGGCTTTACCTGCATGTATCCTCTACCAGGTGGGCACTGCCGCTGCCCCATCATATACTTTCTCTGGAAACTGAGGCCCAGAGAAGGGGTGGAGAGGGAATTTGAACCCTGGTGTATCTAAGGTTCAGGGTCTAAGCTCTTAGCCACTGTCCTCCCTGCTGCCCTCCCACCAGCTGCTGTTTTGTTGTGTCTGATGAGCCCCTCCAGTGTCTGGGCCTTGGTGTTTCCCTCTCTGCAACGGGGTCAGCAGTGGCGACTCAATCAGCCTCCGGGGCACTCCTAGAAGTGACCCGAGGTGGCTCTGGACACTCCAGGCTTGGCCTCCATGCGGATACTTCTGCGAGTGGGAGGCTGGGACAGAGCCAGTGTCCCTGCAATCGCCGACTCTGCTCAGGGCGCCCCATCCCACCTGCCCCGGGAGCCCTGGCCCCGCACTCACGCAGGCTGTGTGCACTGCCGCTCGGCACTCTGCACGCCCACGCCACAGCTCCGGGAGCAGACGGACCAGGCGCTCCAGCCAGACCAGCCGCCGTCCACGGCCTCGGGCCGGAAGCCCATGGGAACGCACTCCCCATTCAGACACCACTACCGAGACAGACAGAGGTAGAGCAAGCCCACTCCAAGCTCCTCACCCTAGTGAGAACAAGGTGGGTGGAAGGCCTGGAAAGGCCCAGAGGGGAAGGACCTAAGGGCTGGGGGAGGCCCCCTTCCAGTCGCCCAACACCTGGGCCCCATGGTGGAGCCGAGCAAGGAATAAAATAAGAGTCCACATGCTGACTCTTCTGAGCTGAAGGCACTTTGGAGAATTGCCCAGTCAAGCTCTGCCCCAAAGCCTCCATTCTGCAGGTGGGGACTTGGGCCAGAGAGGGCTGGGGTTCTGCTAAGGGCATGAGTGACCCCAGAGCACGGACACAGCAGGGAGTCTCACCTCTCACCCCCTCCGCAGCTGGACTGGCGAACCCCTACCTTGCTCTCTCCACACCTGGTACCATCCACAGCTGCATCCAGCTTGGAGTGACAGGTGGTCCCCACGGAGCACCAGAGCGTGTGGCAGACATTCTGCAAGGAGGAGGACAAGGGCCATACCCTCACCTCCTCCTCGGCGCCACCACCTGCCCTGCCCCCTCACCACCCCCACGAGTCCCCTGGGAATCCCTCCTTGGGGCTGGCACATGGTGTGGGTCTATAGCTGGAACCCCTCTTGTCTTCCCGGACCACGTGGTGTGGGGGGTCCTGGGCTGGAGCCCCAGGTTCGGGTTTGTGGCTCAGGGCAGTCCCCAGCTCACCCACACCTCTCCCAGCCCCAGCCTACCCGTCTGGAAACACCCTGGTTAGAAGCTGCAGGGTCTCTGACATGCCCATGGCCATCACTTTGGGCGATCTTCCCCAGGACCCCGCAGGAGAGGTTTTATTTTACCTCTTATGATCCAGCTCCAGCAGGTGAGGGCCTTGCCCAAAGTCCCATGGTTGGTAAATGGTCCACCCAGAATGCAGACCTGGGTCTATGGCCGCCCAACCCTAGGCCTCTCTCACAGGCCACTTTATGTCTCGTGGGCATCACGTGCGGGCCGAGCCCAGGCTGGGTGGGGTCTGCAGGCTGCTGAGGGCTGCCCTCCTCCCCCGTGTCCACACAGGCCCCACACTCACGTCCATGTCATCGCAGAAGGCAGAGTAGGCCCCATACTGGAGGCGACACTGGTGGCCCACGTCATAGAGGACGCCAGGTGGTATCGAAGGGAAGTCGATGACATCCTTGGTGGGAGAGTCATCCAGGCAGAGGCCCCACCCACGGCTGCAGAGATGGGACAGGAGTATGAAGTGAGGGGCCACCTGTCCTCTGGGGCAGAGGGGTCAGCCTGAGAGACCCATCAGGGAGGCCGCACCAGACCAGTTGTGCAGGGAAGGTGGGAAGGGGCTTAAAGCCCTAAACTTACAGGAAAACTCCAGCCTCCTTGCTCACCTATCCTATTCTTTGACCTAAGCTAGCATGAAAGACCCTCCCAGCCACTCCCATCCATCTCCAGGGCACTCCAGCTGGCTAATTAATCCCCGCTCCCCAGTGCCAGGCCTCTCCACAAACTATTCCTTCCACCCACGACACTCTCCCCACTCCTCCACTGGTGAAGCCTCTTTCCCCAAGATCCAGCCGAAAGGCCCTGCCCTCTGAAGCCTCCTGGACCACTAAGCCTGCTCGGAGCTCCTGCAGCCTCCACCCCTCAGTCCACGATCTGCAGAGCATCACATCACAGCTGATACAACAGCAGGCCTCTGATGGCCCCGCCCTGGGCTGAGACCTAGGGTCATCTGTGGGAGGACCAAGGCCTGAAGGCTGACCCCTGTCCGGCCGCCAACCTGGGAGAGAGCCCAGTGTCTGCCAGCCTGTGTCACTCCCTTATTTACTCCTGTCCATCTCCTGCCAGGACTCCCTGGCAGCGGCAGGAGGGAGGCAGGACCTGTGGGACTTGGGATCCCAGGCTAAGCAGGGTAGGGGGAGGCAGAAACCCCCCAGTTTTCCAGTCTGGGAGGCTTGAGGGTGGCTGGTGCCAGGTCAGGGAGCCAGGATGAGCAAAGGGTCCTGGTTAGGACTGAGGGAGGCACAGGCAAGAAAGGCAGAGGTGATGGATGCTGGGGTCTGGCCAGGAGGGAAGGAGGAGACAATACGGGCCACGGAGAGGCCGAGAAATAGGCCAGTTTGTAGGCCCGTGTGAGGAAAGGCTGGGGGCAGTCAGCCACTGGGATCTGGGAGTCCAAATTTCAGAGGCAGAGGTCTGGGAGCTGCGAGCGCAGGCCAGGGTGGGTGGTCCATGTGGTCTCTCAAGTCCCCTGGCTGGTGGCAGGGCCCGGGCTCCACCAGAGCTTCAGGGAACAAAGCCTCAGTGACCAGACGCCTGCTGAGGACCCTGGGGGCCCCTCCCCACCCAGAATCACCTGGCCCACTTGTGTTAGCTAGAAATGGACCCTGTAAAATGGGCATCGGGCGTATGAGCAGGTGTGGGACCCAGCCGTCTGTCCCGGATTGTCGCAGGCCAGGCTGGCCCTGGGTGCTGAGCGGGCGCTCTCTCATCCACCACTCACAACCCCTCAAGCAGAAAACTCTACCACCATCTCCTTCCACTTTCAGGGCCCAGGGCAGTGCGTCACTTGCCCTGGGTCACGTGGGAGGGCAGTGATGGTCAGGATGTGATGCCAGGCCAGGCTGCCAACACCCACGTGTCCACTTGCTAGGCTGCCCTTGATGCAGAGCTCCTCCCATCCGATCGTGAGCCCGCCTCAAACACTTCACTCCAAACAGAAGTTCTAAATCACGGCAGCTGAGGCCTGGCAGGGAGAAAGGAGTCTTCTGATTGCTGGCTTCAGCCTGGGGGCTCCCTGGGCCTGCACCCTGGGGCAGAGCATCGGCTGAGACGGGGAGGAAGGGGGTGAAGGGTCAACCTGGCCCCAGGGCTCCTCCTTTTCGCCTGGCAGGACACAACTCAAGATGTAGCTGGGGGGTTCACCCACTCCTCTGACTCAGACCCAGCCAGGGAGCTCCTCTGACTGGGGTCCAACGTGCCTCAGCCCCACACCAACAGGTCCCAGGCCACATCCAGCCCTTCAGTTTTCCGGCCAGGACCCGGTGCTGACATGCCACGAATCAAGCTTCTGTGGCCTGCTGCTGGGCAGCCAGGGCGACCACAACCTCTCAGGGCCATCCTATATGTGTGTGCGAGGTTGGGGGGCCTGAAGGGTCCTCGTAGGACCCACCACCAGAATCAGAGCCACATTCAGGCCCAGATGCTGACTGGAAACCCCAATTCTGCCCTGCTACAGATGCTGTGTGGTCTTGGGCCATCCCTTACCCTCTCTGGGCCTCCACGTCCTCATCTACAAGAGGCTGAGGCAGCCTACGGGATCCCAAGCAACAGAGGTATAAATAGCAGCATCTACTTGGGAAAAGTCACACGGGCGGCCGGCAGCCGGCCCTTCCGTCCTCTGGTTGGCTTACTGCCAGGCTCCCCGTGCTGCTGACATACGTCAGCCCTTCCCCTCGGGGCCCCTCCTCGCTCTAATTATAGTGGGCTGGGCAACCCCACATGGGGTCAGAGCAGACAGAGGGTGGCTCCAGTCGGAAGTGTCACTCCCACCTCAAGGGCTGCAAAGAGCTGCCCATCATCTGGGAGAAGCCTGTGTGCCCCCTCCCCTCGCCACCCCTGGGGGCCTAGTCATGGAGTGGCCAGATGGTGGGGGCAAGGGCCCGACACACGATCAGGCCCACCTCTCTCCTTCCAGAAATCCTGGCTGCGAAGGCATGAGAGAACAGGGCCTCCCCTCTCTGGCCCCAGGTCCAAGTAGTAGCTCAAGAAACGAGAGGTCCCTTATGAAACAGCAGGGTCCCTTAAAGCAGCTCTCAGCCTAAAAAGGCTCTTCAAGTTCTTCAGGCTGACGTCTTGGACTGGCCAACGACCGCAGGCCCCAGAAGCTTTCCTCCAGCCCCACCACCACCTCTTGAAGATTCTCCATCCCACCCCACGCTCCCACACTGCCAGCCCTGGACCATGCTGTGCACCCCACCTAGAGCACCCTTCTTCCTCAGGGTGCTGCGTCAGTCCTTAGAGGGCAGCTCCGCAGCTCCTTCTCAGAGGTGACGTCCCTGCCCCTCTTCTCCAGGTTCCTACAAACCCCACAGGCCTGTCTGCCACAGTGCTAATTACCCGGAATTGTCACATGTTTGCGCCCCCCAGATGGTGAGGGTCTTGAGGACAGGGACACTACCTCCTCTACCACTGTCCCCCTGAGCACAGTTTGAGACCAAGTGGGATTCGCCAGTGTCTGGGTCTGTGTGGCCTAATAAACATCTACTTGCGGGGAGCCGAGGAGTGTCACATCCAGTGGGGAATGGGGGGTGGTCTGAGTGCCTCTAAGACACCCTCAAGCCCTGGAAACACTGCCTGACTCCACCTGGCGCCTTCCTTCTGTGAATCTTGCTCATTCTGGCCTCCATCCTGTCTAGGTGGGACCTGTCCTGTCTTCTGTCCCACCCCCAGCAAGGAGACAGAGGGCGGAGGGGCTAGAGGACAGGTTGGTGCCACATTCTCCGTCTGAGCACCCCCTCCCGCGCCTGTCCTGGGCCTCATGATCCGCTCCTGCCTGACCCTCCAGGATGGAGAGGTGAGAGTGCGACCGCCCTTGGGGAGATGAACTTCTCCCCCCTCCCCAGCTCCCCTCCATCTGCCGCGCCTGTATCTCTCTTTCCGCCTGTATCTCTCTTTCCGCCTCCTTCCAGCTGTTCTCAGTGCCAAGGCTCCGGGAGGCCCTGGCTGGCTCAGGGTTTCGCCCTCTCCTCCCACCCTCACCCCAGGCCCCAAGCCAAGTCCCTCACGCATTCCAGCAGCTGAATGAAGACAGAGACATATCTGTCTGTCTGTCTGTCCTGACAGAAGTCAGGCTGGGTGGCACCCTGGGTGGGGGCAGCTGGGAAAAGCCCTCAGGGTA
This sequence comes from Delphinapterus leucas, assembly GCF_059928025.1. Taxonomy (NCBI): domain Eukaryota; kingdom Metazoa; phylum Chordata; class Mammalia; order Artiodactyla; family Monodontidae; genus Delphinapterus; species Delphinapterus leucas. Next base: position 60,854,746 of record NC_143130.1, on the reverse strand, counting down.
CTGCAGGGGCGGCTACTCTTCTGATTTCCCAGCCCTTCTCTCACTCTTGACTCCTATGTCGGGAGGTGACAGACCTTTGGGATGGTTTTCTACCCAGCTTTCCCTGCGCGGGCCACTTCTCTGCTTCAGCTCCTTATCACTTATCACTTGGTAACAGTGACAACAGTCAGCAGGCATTGAATGCTAACCATGTGGCCAGTGCTGTGCTACACACTTCACATGTGTGCTCACTGAATCCTCAGAGCAACCCAGGAGGCAGTCCCATCATTATCCCCAGTCTTTGAGGCTTAAGGCTAATGTAACTGTCTGCCAACACAGGTAGAAACCTGGCCCAGAGCCCAGGGTCTCAACATCAAACTCAACTCTTCTCTGCTTCTAGTCTCACTCCCCACCCAGTTACCCCTCTTCTATCAGAGGCCAGAGTCCTTGCTCTCACATCCATCATGAACCTGGCCCCAGTGAATGGACTTCTAGAAAAATACGCCTCATTGAACAGACACAGATTTATTTCCACTCCCTTCCAGAGCCCCGCTAAGATGATAGGAAAGGAATAAACAAGGCATAAATCCGCAAGGACAAAGGGCAAGAGAGAGGTGATGATGGCAGATGGAAGATGTCAGCAGAAGTTCTAGAAGCTGGAGAGCGGATGATGGAGTAGCAGCTGACTTACCACAGCAGTGAAGGCTGAGAGCCAGTCCTGCAGGGAGAAACTACCCAGAAGTGGGACACTGGAAGGGCTCAGGAATCAGGGTCCCAGGGGCCCCTGGAGGCCTGTGTGCCAGGAAGACTGAGGACAAGAGCCTGGCTGAAAGTCTGTAAGACCCACTAGATCCCCTTCCCAACCCCATGTAGCCAGGCGATGGCCACCTCCCTGCCTGGCAGAGGGCTGGGGTCACTCTCGGGGTGATCCAGGAGATCTGGTCCAGGAACACCAGGCACAGTGGAAGGCCTGAGGCAGAGGGACCTACAGAGAAAAGTCTACATGAAGAAGGCTGAGATAACCGCAAAGCTCCTTCCCCATTTGGATGCCAGAACGCTGTAGCCAGACTTACACCTTCCCAGGAAAAGACTAGAGAACGCCTCTCTGGGGCAACAATCACTCAGAAAAGTGACCCTAGATACTGACATTTAAAGATCTCCCAAAGAAACAGCCCCATCCCCACCAGTCCCTCAGAGGTGATGTGGAAAAGTGCAGCCCAGTCCACAGACCTCCCAACTCCAGCCCACTGCCTCCTTCCACGGAGGGAATACAGCCATGCCATCTTAAGAAAACCTATAACATGACAGAAAGATTTAAAAAAATAACTCAAAGGAAAGAAAGATATTGCAGGGAGCAAAAGAAAAAAAAATCCACATAAATAATAACCTCAGAAAGATAAGATACTCTACTCATGGAACTAGAAGAGGATAATAAAAAGGAGTATTTAGCGAATAAGAAAGTTCAGGAAAGTAGAAGTACAATAGGAAAAAAAATTTTAATGTAATAGAAGGGTTATAAGGTAAAGATAAGGATGTCTTCCAGTAAACAGAAAGAGATGAAAAAAAGTAAAAAAAAAAGTAAAAATAAGAAAGGGAGCGTATAGCTGAATATGAAGGGTTCCAGAAGGAGAAAATAAAAGCAAGACGACTATAAAATAAATAATAAGAACATTTCCAAGAACTGAAGGACATGAATTTTTGATGAAAAGGGACTACCAAGTGTCCTCCTAGAATAAAAGTAGACCAAGGCACATAATTGCAAAAGTTCAAATCACCAAGAGAAAAAAAAAAAAGAGAGGGAGACACAGACAGAATATTCTCTATATTAAGAGAGAGACAGAGAAAATCATAAAAGTTTCCAGACTTTTTAAAAGGTCACATACAAAGGTTTGGGAATTAGACTGGTATGAGACTTGTCAACAGCAGTGTTGGAAGCTAGAAGACAAAGGAAAGACACCTTTGAAATTCTGAGGGAGAAAGACTTCTAACTTAGAAGTTGCTATCAAATGATCAGTCAGGTATGAGGGAAGAATAAAGACAAGCAAACATTTTAAGACAAGCAAACCATTCACCTCCATACACCCCTTCTCAGAAGGCTACCTGAGAATATGCTCCACCAAAAAAAGAAGTAGACTCCTCTAAAAAAGGTAAGCAAGAGATCCAGGAAACAGAAAGACCATGCATGACAACTTTAGGGGAGCAACAGAAAGCACCCAGTTTAGGCTGGAGCAGAAGGACAAAGGGAAGTTTTGGGGGATGTCCAGGAAAGAAGGAAACTGTTAGATGATGGGGCAGGGATTGCCTTCTGGAAAACTGGATTAAGAGACATTTTGTAGAATTGTTGGAGGATACGGAAGACTTAGAGAAGCAAAGAAAACTAGGCAAATAAAAAAGTGGTTCTTAAAAAGAGAACATCATTTTGTTACAACGCTTGGTTCGGCATTATCGATACAACCCTAATGATGAAAACACTGAACATGGATTTAATCAAGATATGCTAACAGGGGCTTCCCTGGTGGCGCAGTGGTTGAGAGTCCGCCTGCCGATGCAGGGGACACGGGTTCGTGCCCCGGTCCGGGAAGATCCCACATGCCGCGGAGAGGCTGGGCCAGTGAGCCATGGCCGCTGAGCCTGCGCGTCCGGAGCCTGTGCTCCGCAATGGGAGAGCCCACAACAGTGAGAGGCCTGCGTACCGCAAAAAAAAAAAAAAAAAAAAAAAGATATGCTAACACGATATTGGGATGTGATGGCAGGGGCAAATGTGTGCAGGAAGTGACACAAGGAGGTTAAATCCCAACCTTCCATCGTACAAGTCATCTGATAATATCTAAATCGAAAAATCAAGAAACAGCACTCTAGGAAGGCTTTTTGGAAATATGAAAGTAAATAAGGTAAGAAAAAGCTAAAAAGGATGAAAGTTGAAAGTGGCTGCCCAAAGAATGGAGGGTGGGGAAGAGTGCAGCAGGTGATTTAAAGCTCTGCTACCGCCATCTCGAACTCTTAATGTTTCTGAACTTGTGTTCTGTTAAACGAGTTCTGATGGAACAAGAAGCATGTGCGTGAGCAGGGGAGCCATGCGACGTCTGTGTCCTCTGCTCCTTGCCACCTCATGAGCACAGCATCCCAGCGGACCCATGATGTGGAGGAATTCAGTGAGACTCTAAGCAAACGGAAGATAAGCATGCTGTGTCTAGGACAGCCCCAGAGGCCATACTTTGCACGACAACCAGAACTTGCTTCAAAGGCAGAAAGAAGGCAATGATGTTTTAAGAAACAGAAATGACCAGGGAACTCTATAATCTTTTGTTATTTGTGTTACTTCCTTGTATCAGCCAACTACTGCACTGAAAATGATGGGCTGGAAGGAAATGTAAAGATAGTTCCATTTCCTGTCAGTTCTTCCTCACTCATCAGTAAGCCAAGGCAGAGAGTATTGGGAGAATGTGTGCATGTTATGAAGTGAAATAAAACCAGTCAAATACTGGTGCAGTATGTCCACCGTTCTGGTAAATATGAGCTATGAAATACGAATTGCATCATTTTGGTGATTCCACATATGAGTTCAACGTGCCTATATTTGCATTTAAAAATTGGCACTGCATAAAGATGAATGGTAAAATTTACACTAATCATTTAGAAATAAAGACTAAAAAAAAACAATAAAAAAGATCAATAAGAGCTGGACCCTCACCCCACATAAGGAACAAGTTCGACGCCCCCCTCAGGGAGTGAGCAAGCAAGGGAACCTTTTGTTTGTTCGTGCTCCCCCCTGCTGCAGCAGAGGCCCCCATAAAGCCTTGCCTGAAAAAAAAAAAAAAAAAGAAAAGATAAACAAAACTGATAAACCTTTAGCCAGGCTCATCAAGAAAAAAAGAGAAAGGGCCAAAATCAGAAATGAAAAACAAGTTACAACTGACACCATGGAAATACAAAGGATCATAAGAGACTACTACGAACAATTATATGCCAATAAAATGAACAATCTAGAAGAAACAGACAAATTCCTAGAAATATATAATCTCCCAAGACTAAACCAGGAAGAAACTGAAAATAGGAACAGACCAATTACCAGTAATGACACTGAAGTAATTATAAAACAGAAACAAACAAAGAAACTCCCAACAAACAAAAGTCCAGGACCAGATGGCTTCACAGGTGAATTCCACCAAATATCTAGAGAAGAGTTAATACCTATTCTTCTCAAACTATTCCAAAAAATTTCAGAGGAAAGAACACTTCTGAACTCATTCTATGAAGCATCACCCAGATTCCAAAACCAGACAAAGATATCACGAAAAAAGAAAATTACACACCAATATCACTGATGAACATAGATGCAAAAATCTTCAACAAAAGATTCACAAACAAAATCCAACAATACACCATGATGTAGTGGGATTTATCCCAGGGATGCAAGGATGATTCAATATCTGTGAATCAATCAATGTGCTACACCATATTAACAAACTGAAGAATAAAAACCATATGATCACCTCAATAGATGCAAAAAAAGCTTTTGGCAAAATTCAACAACTATTTATAACAAAACCCCCCCAGAAAGTGGGAATAGAAGGAACATACCTCAACATAATAAAGGCCGAAAATGACAAACCCACTGCTAACATCATACACAATGGTGAAAAAACATCATACTCAATGGTGAAAAGCTGAATGCATTCCCTCCAGGATCAGGAACAAGACAAGGATGCCCATTCTCACCACTTTTATTCAACATAGTATTGGAAGTCCTAGCCACAGCAATCAGACAAGAAAAGGAATCCAAATTGAAAAGGAAGAAGTAAAACTGTCACTATTTTCAGATGACATGACACTATACATAGAAAAATCCTGAAGATGCCACCAAAAAACCACTAGAACTCATCAACGAATTTGGTAAAGTGGCAAGATACAAAATTTTTTTTTTAAATGAATTTATTTATTTATTTTTGGTTGTGTTGGTTCTTCGTTGCTGTGCACAGGCTTTCTCTAGTTGCGGCGAGCGGGGGCTACTCTTTGTTGCAGTGCGTGGGCTTCTCGCTGCAGTAGTTTCTCTTGTTGCAGAGCGCGGGTTCTAGGTGCGTGGGCTTCAGTAGTTGTGGCACGCGGGCTCTAGAGTGCAGACTCACTAGTTGTGGCGCACAGGCTTAGTTGCTCCATGGCATGTGGGATCTTCCCGGAGCAGGGCTCGAACCTGTGTCCCCTGCATTGCCAGGCAGATTCTTAACCACTGCGCCACCAGGGAAGTCCCGCAAGATACAAAATTAACATACAGAAATCTGCTGCATTTCTATACACTAACAGTGAATTATCAGAAAGAAAATTAAGGAAACAATCCAATTGACCATCGCATTGAAAAGAATAAAATACCTAGGAATGAACCTACCTAAGGAGGTAAAAGACCTGTACCCAGAAAACTGTAAGACACTGATGAAAGAAATTGAAGATGACATAAACAGATGGAAAGACACACCATGTTCATGGATTGGAAGAATCAATATTGTTAAAATGACCATACTACCCAAGGCAATCTACAGATTCAATGCAATCCCTACCAAAATACCAATGGCATTTTTCACAGAACTAGAATAATTTTAGAATCTGTATGGAAACACAAAGACCTCGAATAGCCAAAATAATCTTGAGAAAGAACAGAGCTGGAGATTTCATGCTCCCTAACTTCAGACTATACTACAAAGCTACAGTAATCAAAATAGTATGGTACCGGGAGAGGAATCAAGATGGCAGAGTAGAAGGATGTAAAACTCACCTCATCCCCCAAATACATCAAAAATACATCTACAAATGGAACAATTCTCACAGAATACCTACTAAACACTAGCAGAAGACCTCAAACACCTGAAAGGACAGGAAACACCTTCACATAACTGGGCAGGATGAAGGGGGGGGGGAAGGAAGCAGGATGGGACCTGCGCCCCTGGGAGAGAGAGGTAAAAGAGGAAAGGTTCCTGCACCCTGGGAAGCCCCCTCACTGGGAGATCAACTGAGACAGAAAGGGAGCTACAGAGGCTTGGAGAAGAGCAAAACAACTGGTTTGCGGCAGGCAGAACAGAGAGAGACCTGCACAGACAGTCCACGCCACCAACCTGCATGCTGCAGCCTGAGACAAGAATCTGCTGGCACAGGAGGGGTCTCAGTGCTGAAAATTGGGGTTTAGAGGCGACCTGGAGAGAGGACTGGTGTTGCCTGTGTGGAGACAGCCTGAAGGGGCTAGAATGTGGTATGGCTGCAACCAGGGCTGTTTGCAGAAGCAGCCCGGGCCTGCCATAGAAGCGATGCACCATTATTGAGTGGTGAGCAAAGGGAGGGGTGGGGCCGCAATAGCAGCCTCTTTCTCCATGCCCCAGCTGCCGCCTGGGTGGGCCCACACACCCCAGCCACGGCCTTGGTGGGCTCCCATGCCAGCCACTGCCTTGGCGGGCTCCAGGAGCAGGTGTCAGTGGGTTACCCATGTGCAGAGGTGGGGCTGAAATCACAACTGAGCCCCAGTGACTGCATGACTTATGAAGCAGGGCTGAAATCTTTCCCCAGCTGTGTGAACTGCAGATGTACACCTCTGCTGCCAGCTTTGTAAATTCAGCACCTGTGGGACATCCGAGCAGACAATGGGTGCTCCTGCGGCTGGGACAGGTCTGGCCTTAGGAGCTGTGGGCTTTGTGGGCACTTGCATGCAGGGGCTGGGCCAGGCCAGGATCTGAGCTGCCTCACTCCCACAGCAAGTCCAGGTGCATGACTACTGCAGTCCTGGGACCTGACTTCAGTGGATCTGCACTGATGGCCTTGTGAAAACAACGCCTGAGAAACACCAGGGTTTATTGATGTCATTCCCATATTTGAGGCGGGGCCAAGGGCAGTGCCAACAACAGTGGACTTTGTGATCTCACACAACAGGTGACACAACAGAGCATGCACACCAGTGGATGGCTCTGGCGGAGGAATACTCAGTGGGTCCTCTCCCAGTTCGAATGCTCCAGTCCTGCCTACCTTACACCTCAGCTCAGAAACGGATCTGCGGGCTTCTATTCCAACAACTAGGGAACAGTTAGACAAGGCAGCGACAACCACAGAGCAAAAAGGAAGGCCTTGCTCAACATCCAATGCAGGCTCTAGTCACACCTACTATCAAGGGGATAATGGCCAGCATACACTGAAGAAAGAGGTGGTGGGCATTCATACTAAAAACCGCCCTTGCACCAAAAACTTATTAAACCCACAGAGGCTACACAGGGCCACTCCCACACAAAAACAGCCCTTCAAGACCACAGTAGATAACTGTTTCTCCTAAACTCAGAGCAAGAGAAATATAAGTAAAATAAAGAAGCAGAGGAACCGCTCCCAATTAAAAGGTCAAGAGAATTGCCCTGAAAGAACAATGAAACAGATCTCTTCAGTCTAACAGACACCGAGTTCTGAAAATAAGAGACCTATGGGATAATGCCAATCTACGTATAATATGGCTCCCAGAAGGAGAAGAAAGAGAAAAGGGGATTGAAAATGTATTAAGAAATTATGGCTGAAAACTTCCCAAACCTAAAGAAGGAAGTAGATATCCAGGTACAGAAAGCACAGAGGGTTCCAAACAAGATGAACCCAAACAGACCCACACCAAGATATATTATAATTAAAATGGCAAAAGTTAAAGAGAGGATTCTAAAAGCATCAAGAGAAAAAGAGTTGGGGAGGGGGAAGGGTAAGCTGGGACAAAGTGAGAGAGTGGCATGGACATATATACACTACCAAACGTAAAAACGATAGCTAGTGGGAAGCAGCCGCATAGCACAGGGAGATCAGCTCAGTGCTTTGTGACCACCTAGAGGGATGGGATAGGGAGGGTGGGAGGGAGGGAGACGCAAAAGGGAAGAGATATGGGGATATATGTATAGCTGACTCACTTTGTTAAAAAGAAGAAACTAACACACCATTGTAAAGCAATTATACTCCAATAAAGATGTTAAAAAAAAAGAGTTAATTACAAAAGAACCCCCATAAGGTATCAGCTTATTTCTCTACAGAAACGTTGCAGGCCAGAAGAGAGTGGCAAGATATATTGGAAGTCCTGAAAGGGAAAAATCTGCAACCTAGTATACTCTACCCAGCAAAATTATCATTTTTAAAATTTTCAATTATCACAAGCAAAAACTAGAAGAATATAGCAATACTAAACCTATCATAAAGAAAATATTGAAAGGTCTTCTCTAAATAGAAAGAAGACTTCTAAGAAAGAGAAAATCACAATTAGAAAGTAAATCACTTAAATAAGTCAGTACATAGATTTAAAAAGAAATCAAAAAATTTCTGTGAAAGAGATGATAACCACAATTAACAATAAAAGGATGAACATGAAGATGTAAAAGAGGACATCAAAATCATAAAATGTGGGTGAGGAGAGTCAGAAAATGTAGGGTTTTTTCCTAGAATGTGTTTGAGCCTATATGACCACCAGTCTAAAACAAGTAGATATAGGAAGGGGATAACATACTTGAAGAACAGGGTGACCACAAATCAAAAACATACAACAGATTCACAAAAACCAAAAAGAAGTATAATACAAAAGAAAATCATCAAACCACAAAAGGAAAAACAAAAAGCAAAAGAAAGGGACAAAGAAGAAATATAAAATCAATGGAAAAACAAGGTTTAAAATGGCAATAAATACATATCTGTCAATAATTACCTTAAATGTCAATGGACTAAATGCTCCAATCAAAAGACACAGAGCAGCAGACTGGATTATAAAACAAGAGCCTACAATATGCTGCCTACAAGAGACCCACTTTAGGGCAAAGGACACACATAGATTGAAAGTGAGGGGATGGACAAAGATATTCCTTCATGCAAAAGGAAATGTCAAGAAAGTAGGGGTCACAACACTCATACCAGACAAAACAGACTTTAAAACAAAGGCTATAAACAAGACACATAAGCAACCTAAATGTCCATCGACAGATGAATGGATAAAGAAGACGTGGTGTGTGTGTGTATATATATATATCTGAATCACTTTGCTGTACACCTGAACTAACACATTGTAAATCAATTATAGTTCAGTAAAAAAATAAATATTAAAAAAAACAAAGGCTGTAAAGAAAGATGAAGAAGGACACTATATAATGATAAAAGGGTTAATACAAGGAGGTGATATTACACTTGCCAACATATATGCACCCAATACAGGAGTACCCAAATACATAAAACAAATACTAACAGACATAAAGGAAGAAATTGATGGGAACACAAGAATAGTAGGAGACCTTAACACCCCACTCACATCAATGGATAGATCTTCAAGATGGAAAATCAATAAGGCAACAGAGATTCTAAATGATACAACAGAACAGTTAGACTTAATTCATATTTTCAGGACATTATATCCAAAAAAAGCAGAATACACATTCTTTTCAAGTGCATATGGAACATTCTCTAGGACTGACCACATATTAGGGCACAAAACCATCCTCAAAACATTTAAGAGTATAGAAATTATTTCAAGCATCTTTTCTTACCACAACGGCATAAAACTAGAAATCAACCACAGAAAAAGAAACAAGAAAAAACAATTACAAAGGGCTTCCCTGGTGGCACAGTGGTTAAGAATACGCCTGCCAAAGCAGGGGACACGGGTTCGAGCCCTGCTCCAGGAAGATCCCACATGCTGCGGAGCAACTAAGCCCATGTGCCACAACTACTGAGCCTGCACTCTAGAGCCTGTGAGCCACAACTACTGAAGCCCGCGTGCCTAGAGCCTGTGCTCTGCAACAAGAGAAGCCACTGCAATGACAAGCCCACGTAGCGCAACAAAGAGTAACCTCGGCTCACCGCAACGAGAGAAACCCAGTGCAGCAATGAAGACCCAACACAGCCAAAAATAAATAAACTAATTAATTTTTTAAAAACACAATTACCTGGAGAATAAACAACTTGCTACTAAAAAAACCAATGGGTCAACAATGAAATCAAAGAAGAAATAAAAAAATTCCTTGAGGCAAATGACAATGAGAACACAACCATACAAAAATCTATGGGATGCAGCCAAAGCAATCCTTAGAGGGAAGTTCATAGCGATACAGGTCTTCTTTAAGAAACAAGAAAAATCTCAAATAAACAACTTAACCATCTAAAAGAATTAGGAAAAGAAGAACAAACAAAATCTAAAGTCAACAGAAGGAAGGAAATAATAAAGATCAGAGAGGAAATAAATAAAACAGATTTAAAAAATAATAGAAAAAAAATCAATAAAACCAAGATCTGGTTCTTTGAAAGGGTAAGCAAAATTGACAAACCTCTGGCCAGGCTCACCAAGAAGAAGAGAGAAGACCCAAATAAACAGAATAAGAAATGAAAGAGAAGAAATCACAACTGATACTGCAGAGATATAAAAAACCATGAGCGAATATGATGAACTATTATATGCCAACATATTCGACAACCTAGAAGAAATGGACAACTTTCTAGAAACATACAGCTCACCAAAACTAAATCAAGAAGAAATAGATAACTTGAACAGACCAATCCCTAGAAGTGAAATAGCATCTGTAATCTGGAATAAAAAAACCCCAAAAAACAAACAGAAAAAACTCCCTACAAACAAAAGCCCAGGACCAGATGGTTTCATAGGCAAATTCTACCAAACACACAAAGAAGAACTTATACCGATCCTTCTCAAACTCTTCCAAAAGACTGAAGAGGAAGAAAAACTCCCAAAGACATTCTATGAAGCCACCATCATCCTGATACCAAAACCAGACAAACACACTACCAAAAAAGAAAATTACAGGCCAGTATCTTTGATGAATATAGATGCAAAAATTCTCAACAAAATATTAGCAAACCAAAACCAACAACACATAAAAAATGCCATACACCAGAACCAAGTTGGATTCAACCCAGGGTCACAGTGATGTTTCAACATATGCAAATCAACCAATGTGATACACCACATCAACAAAAGACAAAAACCACATGATCATCTCAGTAGATGCAGAAAAAGCATTTGATAAAATTCAACATCCATTCATGATAAAAAAAAAAACCTTGCAAAAGTGGGTATAGAAGGAATATGTCTCGACATAATAAAAGCTATTTATGACAAACCCACAGCCAATATAATACTCAATGGTGAAAAGGTGAAAGCCTTCCCACTAAAATCTGGAACAGGACAAGGATATCTACTCTCACCACTTCTAGTCAATATAGTACTGGAAGTCCTAGCCACAGCAATCAGACAAAAAAAATAAATAAAAGGTACTCAAATTCAGAGGGAAGAGGTAAATCTGTCATTATCTGTAGACGACATGATATTACATATAGAAAACCCAAAAGACTCCACACAAAAACTACTAGAACTGATAAACGAATTCAGCAAGGTAGCAGGATACAAGACTAACATACAGAAATTGGTTGCATTTCTTTACACTAACAATGAAATATCAAAAAGGGAATGTAAACAAACAATTCCTTTTAAAACCACATCAAAAAAATAAAATACTTAGGAATAAACCTCACCAAGGAGGTGAAAGACTTATATGATGAAAACTACAAAACATTAGTAAAGGAAATTGAAGATGATTCAAAGAAATGGAAAGACAGCCCATGCTCTTGGATTGGAAGAATACTGTTAAAATGGCCAGCCTAATACCCAAAGCAATCTACAGATTTAATGTGATACTTATCAAATTACCCATGACATTCTTCACAGAACTAGAACAAAAAATCCCAAAACTGATGTGGAGCCATAAATGACCCAAAATTGCCAAAGCAATCCTGAGGAAAAACAACAAAGCTGAAGGGACTTCCCTGGTGGTCTAGTGGTTAAGACTTCGCCTTCCAAAGCAGGGGGTGCGGGGTGGGGAGTTAAGATCCCACATGCCTCGCGGCCAAAAAACCAGAACACAAAACAGAAGCAATATTGTAACAAATTCAATGAAGACTTTAAAAATGGTCCACATCAAAAAAAACAGAAAATCTTAAAAAAAAAAAAAAAAGGAACAAAGCTGGAAGCATAACCCTCCCAGGCTCCAGAAAATACAACAAAGCTACAGTAATCAAAACAGCATGGTACTGGCACAAAAACAGACATATGGATCAGTGGAACAGAACAGAGAGCCCAGAAATAAACCCACACACCTAAGTTCAGTTAATCTTCAACAAAGGAGGCAAGAGTATACAATGGGGAAAAGACAGTCTCTTCAGCAAGCGTTGTTGGAAAAGTTGGACAGCCACATGCAAATCAACGAAATTAGAACGCACCTTCTCCCCATACACAAAAATAAACTCAAAATGGCTTAAATACTGAAATATAAGACATGACACCATAAAACTCCTAGAAGAGAACATAGGTAAAACATTCTCTGACATAAATTATACCAATGTTTTCTTAGGTCAGTCTCCAAGGTAATAGAAATAAAAGCAAAAATAAACAAATAAATGAAATAATGCCATTTGTAGCAACATGGATGTACCTAGAGATTATTATACTAAGCAAAGTAAGTCAGGAAAAGAAAGACAAATACCATATGATACCACTTATATGGGGAATCTAAAATACAACACAAATGAACATATCTACAAAACAGAAACAAACTCACAGACATGGAGAACAGACTTGTGGTTGCCAAGGGGGAGGGGGCATGGGGAGGGAAAGATTGGGAGTTTGGGATTAGCAGATGCAAACTATTACATATAAAATGGATAAACAACAAGGTCCTATTGTATAGCACAGGGACCTATATTCAATATCCTATGATAAACCATAAGGGAAAAGAATATGAAAAAGAATATTATATATATATATATATATATATAACTGAATCACTTTGCTGTACAGCAGAAATGAACACACTTTAAATCAACTATACTTTAATAACATTAAAAAAAACAGTATGGTACTGGCACAAGAACAGACACACAGAGCAATGGAACAGAATAGGCAGCCTAGAAATAAACCCACACACTTATGGTCAATTAATCTACGACAAAGGAGGCAAGAATATACAATGGAGAAAAGACAGTCTCTTCAATAAGTGGTGCTGGGAAAACTGGACAGCTACATGTAAAAAAATGAAATTAGAACAATTTTTCTCAAACCATATACAAAAAATAAAGTCAAAATGGATTAAGGACCTAAACGTAATACCGGCAACCATAAAAATCCCAGAAGAAAACATAGGCAGAACACTCTTTGACATAAATTGTAGCAATATTTTTTTGGATCCATCTCCTAAAGCAAAGGAAATAAAAATAAACAAATGGGACCTAATTAGACTTAAAAGCTATTGCACAGTGAAGGAAACTATCAACAAAATGAAGAGACAACCTACTGAATGGGAGAAAATATTTGCAAGATACGACTGACAAGGCGTTAATATCCAAAGTATTTAAACAGCTCATACAACTCAACATCAAAAAAAAATAACCAGATTAAAAAATGGGCCAAAGACCTGAACATTTTCCCAAAGAAGACATACAGATGCCCAACAGGCACTTGAAAAGATGCTGAACATCATTAATCATCAGAGAAATGCAAATCAAAACTATGGGATATCACCTCGCACCTGTCAGAATGTCTATCATCAAAAAGAACACAAATAACAAATGCTGGTATAGACATGGAGAAAAGAGAACCCCTGTACACTGTTGGTGGGAATGTAAATTGGCACAGCCACTGTGGAAAACAGTATGGCTCAAAAAAAGAAAAGCAGAACTACCATGTGACCCAGAAATTCCACTCCTGGGTACATATGAGAAAAAAATGAAAACACTAATTTGAAACGATACATGCAAACCAATGTTCACAGCAGCATTGTTTACAACAGCCAAGATACAGAAACAACCTAAGTGTCCATCAACAGATGAATGGATAAAGAAGATGTGGTATATATATGCAATGGAATACTACTCAGCCATAAAAAAGAATGAAATAATGCCATTTGCAGCAACATGGATGGACTTGAAGAATATAATGCTTAGAGAAATAAGTCAGACAAAGAAAGACAAATACTGTATGATATCACTCATATGAGGAATCTAAAAAATAAAACAAACTAGTGAATACAATAAAAAAGAATCAGACCCAGATACAGAGAACAGACTAGTGGTTACCAGTGGGAAGAGGGAAGGGAGGAGGGGCAAGATAGGGACAGGGGATTAAGAAGTACAAACTACTATGTACAATAAATAAACTACAAGGATATATTGCACAGTACAGGAAATATAGCCAATATTTTATAACTATAAATGTGAATCACTGTTGTACACCTGAAACTTATATAATACGGTACCATCAACTACACCTCAATTAAAAAAAAAAAAAACTTGTGCTAATCATTTAAAATTTTAAGTTTGTCTTTACTTAGAACATTAACTAGCAAATAAAAATATAACATAGCAAATCAAGAGGACACAAAAGAAAGGAAAAGCTTTATATTTCATTGCCTTTAAGGGCACTTGCTTCCCTGCTTTTCACTGGACCCTTCCGGTCACATGGCCAGCCCTGTACCTCCTCCAGCTTCCTTTCCTATTCTGCTTTGGCTCCTGTAGCATCACTTAATATCCTGCCGTTCTCTGAAAATTATCCCACACTGCTCATGTCCTCGTGCCTTTGCCCATGCCTCTTCTACCAGGAATACCACTCTTCTCCCTTCTATACATCTGTGAACTCCTGCTTATCCTCCAAGGTGCTGTCTGCATCTCCCCGGTCACACCCTGATCTCAGGGGCTCAGACAAGGCCCAGGGCTCGGGGAGGGACTTACTCAAGGAACCTGGTGATGTACTCGCGGCTGCAGCGGGACCAGGTGAGAGGCGCAGCGTCGTACAGGAGCTGTGGAGACATGATGAAAGGCCGTTTCCCAACGGGTTCACAGTCATTGCCGCTTCCGTCATGCTGAATGCCAAAACTGTGTGAGAGCACAGGCCCCAGGGGCGAGTGAGCTGGTGGGAAGCCACCAGGCCGCCCCTCCCTCAGAGGTCTGCAAGGTGCTGGGTCCTGGCTCCCAGGCCTGGCTCTGCCACCAAACCACTGTGTGGCCTGGGGAAAGTCATATCCCATCTCTGAAACTCAGTTTCCTTAAGGTAAAACGTGGGTATGCTAACTAGTGTCCCACAGGGCCCTCTGCCAGGTGCACCAGCCTGAGCCTGAACTAAGCACCAGGGACACGGGGCAGCCCGGCTCCTGCAATGAGCTGGCCAACAACGGCAAGCCAGGTGGCATGCATGGGGCCCACTGTGGCCCCTGCAACCTCACTGGTGCCAAGAACAGTCTGACAGAGTTCCTGCCACCCCTCAAGTCCTGTCCCAAGGCTGTGCAGTGGAGTTAGGGAGTCTGAGCTCCTGCACCACAGGAAAAGTCTCAAGACCATCCTTGGGAAAGACATGAGAAAAATTACCTTTGCTGAGCACTTACTATGTGCCAGGCACCATACTAAGCACTGTGAGAAACACTATCTCTCTCAGCCCTCAGGGATGACCCAACACCTCGGACCAACAGAGCTCTCTGTGAGCCTGCCGTCATTGGCTCCCAGACATCTAAGACTGCCATATTCACAGCTAAACTGTCTGGGCACAGAGGGCCAAGGGTACGGGCCATGCCTAGGCATAATAGCCTCATGTGGAGGTGTCCAACAGAGGGAGGCTTGGACATCACTGAATCCAACCCGCTCAATCAACAGGGAACAAACAGAGGCCCAGAGAGGGCAGGGAACTTGCCTAGAGTCACAGAGCGATTAGGAACAGGGGGTTGGCAGGGACTAAGAGTAAGAAATGCAAAGCACTGAGGGCAACAGGGAGGGACAAAGGCCTATGGTGACTTTCTGGCCCATCTCAACCCCACTTCAAATAAGACTCACCCCTCTCCTAACAGGGAAGCGGCCTGTTTGTGGGGTGGGGACAGTGCCAAGGACAGCAATGTGGTCAGGCTGGGCTCATTCCTCAAGGCAGGGCTCCCTTCCCTGGGATTGTGTGGGCCATCGGCTTGGCTGTCTGGTGCCCACAGGTTGGGAGGTGAGGTCGGGTTCTTAGTGTGGCAGTGGGGTTGGCAGGGTACCTGTGCCCGAGCTCGTGGGCCACGGTGAAGGCCAGGGGCAGGCCCGTGTCCTCATTGATGCTGCAGCTGCGGTGAGGCTGGCACATGCCCGCCACGTGGGACAGGCCCAGGGTCTCGCAGGGCTGGTTCATGGCGGCACACAGGTCCTTCCTGCACATGCAGAGAGAAGGGGTCCTCAGGCTGACTTGGCCAGAAGCCAGGCCCACCCAGGCTGACAGGGCTAGGGAGGGGCCCCTGCTGACACTGAGGGAGGTTGGGAGTGAAAAGGATGTCCCTGCCATCGCTCCGAGACCAGCGCAGGAGCCATTTGGGAAGCAGGTGCCCTCGTTCACCCAGGACACCTATCTGGGCCTGGGGAGTAGACCCATGCACAATTTGGGTTACTACCCCAGCAAGGGTGCTGACAGAAACTGCCGGAGCTCAGCAAAGGGAAATAACTCCACCTCAAGTTAAAAAACACTGCCTCTCATAGAGGGAACTTTCCTCAACATAATAAAGGCCATATATGACAAGCCCACAGCCAACATCATCCTCAATGGTGAAAAACTGAAAGCAATTCCACTAAGATCAGGAACAAGACAAGGTTGCCCACTCTCACCACTCTTATTCAACATAGTTTTGGAAGTTTCAGCCACAGCAATCAGAGAGGAAAAGGAAATAAAAGGAATTCAAATCAGAAAAGAAGAAGTAAAGCTGTCACTGTTTGCAGATGACATGATACTATACATAGAGAATCCTAAAGATGCTACCAGAAAACTACTAGAGCTAATCAATGAATTTGGTAAAGTAGCAGGATACAAAATTAATGCACAGAAATCTCTGGCATTCCTATACACTAATGATGAAAACTCTGAAAGTGAAATCAAGAAAACACTCCCATTTACCACTGCAACAAAAAGAATAAAATATCTAGGAATAAACCTACCTAAGGAGACAAAAGACCTGTATGCAGAAAATTATAAGACACTGATGAAAGACATTAAAGATGATACAAATAGATGGAGAGATATACCATGTTCTTGGATTGGAAGAATCAACATTGTGAAAATGACTCTACTACCCAAAGCAATCTATAGATTCAATGCAATCCCTATCAAACTACCACTGGCATTTTTCACAGAAGTAGAACAAAAAATTTCACAATTTGTATGGAAACACAAAAGACCCCAAATAGCCAAAGCAATCTTGAGAACAAAAAATGGAGCTGGAGGAATCAGGCTCCCTGACTTCAGACTATACTACAAAGCTACAGTAATCAAGACAGTATTGTACTGGCACAAAAACAGAAAGATAGATCAATGGAACAGGATAGAAAGCCCAGAGATAAACCCACGCACATATGGTCACCTTATCTTTGATAAAGGAGGCAGGAATGTACAGTGGAAAAAGGACAACCTCTTCAATTAAGTGGTGCTGGGAAAACTGGACAGGTACATGTAAAAGTATGAGATTAGATCACTCCCTAACACCATACACAAAAATAAGCTCAAAATGGATTAAAGACCTAAATGTAAGGCCAGAAACTATCAAACTCTTAGAGGAAAACATAGGCAGAACATTCTATGACATAAATCACAGCAAGATCCTTTTTGACCCACCTCCTAGAGAAATGGAAATAAAAACAAAAATAAACAAACGGGACCTAATGAAACTTCAACGCTTTTGCACAGCAAAGGAAACCATAAACAAGACCAAAAGACAACCCTCAGAATGGGAGAAAATATTTGCAATGAAGCAACTGACAAAGGATTAATTTCCAAAATTTACAAGCAGCTCATGCAGCTCAATAACAAAAAACCAAACAACCCAATCCAAAAATGGGCAGAAGACCTAAATAGACATTTCTCCAAAGAAGATATACAGACTGCCAACAAACACATGAAAGGATGCTCCACATCATTAATCATTAGAGAAATGCAAATCAAAACTACAATGAGATATCATCTCACACCACTCAGAATGGCCATCATCAAAAAATCTAGAAACAATAAATGCTGGAGAGGGTGTGGAGAAAAGGGAACACTCTTGCACTGCTGGTGGGAATGTGAATTGGTTCAGCCACTATGGAGAACAGAATGGAGGTTCCTTAAAAAACTACAAATAGAACTACCATATGACCCAGCAATCCCACTACTGGGCATATACCCTGAGAAAACCATCATTCAAAAAGAGTCATGTACCAAAATGTTCACTGCAGCTCTATTTACAATAGCCTGGAGATGGAAACAACCTAAGTGTCCATCATCGGATGAATGGATAAAGAAGATGTGGCACATATATACAATGGAATATTACTCAGCCATGAAAAGAAACAAAATTGAGCTATTTGTAATGAGGTGGATAGACCTAGAGTCTGTCATACAGAGTGAAGTAAGTCAGAAAGAAAAAGACAAATACCGTATGCTAACACATATATATGGAATTTAAGAAAAAAAAATGTCATGAAGAACCTAGGGGTAAGACAGGAATAAAGACACCGACCTACTGGAGAACGGACTTGAGGATATAGGGAGGGGGAAGGGTGAGCTGTGACAAAGCGAGAGAGAGGCATGGACATATACACTAACAAACGTAAGGTAGATAGCTAGTGGAAAGCAGCCGCATAGCACAGGGATATCAGCTCGGTGCTTTGTGACCGCCTGGAGGGGTGGGATAGGGAGGGTGGGAGGGAGGGAGACGCAAGAGGGAAGAGATATGGGAACATATGTATATGTATAACTGATTCACTTTGTTATAAAGCAGAAACTAACACACCATTGTAAAGCAATTATACCCCAATAAAGATGTTAAAAAAAAAAACCCAAAAAAACACTGCCTCTGAACAGATAAAGAGTTGTCAGAGGTTGGGGTCATGTTGAAGGGGGGTGGTGTGTAAGATTTTCTGGTTATAAAGGAGTTGCACAAGAGATCCTTCTAATAGAACCATTCTATATCTAGACTGTGGCAGTGGATACAGAAATCTACACATGTGATAAAATTGCACAGGACTTAATACACACACACACACACACACACACACACACACACACACACACACACACACACACACACACACACACACACACACCCAAACAAGTAAGTGCATGTAAAACTAATGAAACCTGAATAAGTCTGTGGATCATATCACCGTCAATTTCCTGGTTGGGATATAACTACAGTTATGCCAGATGTTACCACTGTGGGGAACTGGATGAAGTATAGATGGTACTTCCCTGTATTATTTCTGACAACTGCATAGAATGCACAATTATTCCAAAATAAAAAGATCTCCCCCAGTACTGCTGGAATCCAGTCTTGGGTCAAAGGTGTGAAAACCCTCCTCAAAATGAGGCTCCCTGAGAGCAGGGCTGTGTCTGCCCACCCTGAGGGTCAGGTAGCACCTCCCGCCCACGCAAGCTCTACCGGCCACACCTACGGCCCAGCCCCTCACAGTGGCGGTACCTGGTGAGCAGGATGGCGGTGTCGTGGTGCAGCGGGTGGGCGTCCCTTTTCATGTTGATATTTTTCTGCCACTTGCAGAAGCTCCTCAGGGTGTTGTCTGCGTGGTGAGTGATCTTTAGGTCCTCCTGGGGGCAGAGAGCGTGGCCACTCAAGCCTATCCCTGAGCTCTGAAGGGTCAGGCCAAATTCTCCTTCACGTGAAGGCGGGAGACAGAGGCCCAGAGGTGGCAGTGGGAAGACAAGCAGGCAGGCCCCCAGTCCAGCCTCCAGTATGACAACCCTGACTACAGTCACGTGCCAGACGGGACCTAAGAGAGGGTCAGCCAGGGACTGGGGGTGACAGATGACACTGCTTGGGCCAAGGAGGCCCTCGCTGTGCCCTTCCACATGAGGCAGCTCAGGCAAGTGGCAGGAGGGCCCTGGCAGACGATGCCCATCCCAGGGGGCAGTGTGGGGCCACGTGACTTCTCACCTCCTCATCTTCCAGCAGGACCAAGCGCACGACGGTGATGTGGATGGGGTTCCCGATGCTGGGGTCATGAAACAGGCCGGCCACCTGCCCAAGAGATAAGGGTCAGGCTGTCACCTTGGATACAGGATATGGGCAGCCTCTGCCCACCTCAAGGGGTGCACACCCAAGTTCACACAATGGGGAGCTCACCAGTGCATGCATCCCATACATGAACGTGCCCACACCTGTACACACACTTCCCCAACCAGCAACTGCAGAACCTGGGGAGGACGAGAGGGCCTCCCAGCACCCGGCCATTCCTGAGCACCAGTTTCGGATCCTATTCCCCAGCTCACACCTCCAAATGCTGGCTTTTTGGCCCATCTCAGGGCCCTAACCTGCCCTGGCTGGGACAGCCCTGCAGCCCCCTCCTGCCCTGAGGACGCCAGGACCAGCATCCCAGGAGTGAGCCCTCCCATGAGGCGTGAACTGGGCACGGCCTGGGGGAGGGGTGGAGGCAGGCAGAGGCCATCTTCCCTGGGGCTGAGAGCCATGGGGCCACGAGGGCAGGTGTGTGTGCCTCTCAGAGGCCCCCGTAGCTACAAGGGCGGCTCCACACTCAGCCCCAAGACAGAAGGCCATCCCCAAAGATGGACAGTGTGCCAAGGTGCTGGGAAATGGGGGTTAGAGCTATCTGCTCTTTTAAAGCTCCCTCAGAACAAGAAAGGGGCCAGCCCACAACTGGGGACAGTTGTCAAGGTCCCAGCAGGCAGAGATGTCAGGACACACCAGTTGTGAGTTGGCTTCTAGCAATTCCATCAAGAAAAATAATATTCAAATAGGAATGGACAAAACACACACTGTTAAGAGGGCAAAAAGCCCCTGATAATGGGGATGAATTACACTGTCAGAGCCCAAGGTCAGGAACGGTGAAGACAGTGATGCAACGTGTCTCTGTGCCCTCCATGCACGTGCTGGAGCTGGGAGCCCCTCTGCACTGCCTTCTTCCACCACATCAGCCAGTTCTGCCTCCTAAATTCTGTCCTCTAGCCCACCTGCAGCCTTGCACCCCAGTCATCTGTCTCCGAAATGCAAACCCAATCACCCTATGCCCTTGCTTAAAGCCATGAGTGGGTCTTCACTACCCACACATAAGGAATACAGGCCTGTGCGGCATACAGGCCTGTGTGGTCTGGCCCCTGCCCACCTCTATGGCCTCACTGCCCCCCTCAAACCCCCTCACTCCTGGCTCCAAGCACGCTGGCTTTCTCTCTGCAGAATCCCATGATTCTTCCTACCACAGGGCCTTTGCAGATGCTGTGCCCTCAGCCTGGCACACCTTCCCAAGTTATCTCTCACCCCCTCTGAGCTCTCACCCCTCCATCACGTCTTTTGGGGAGCCTTTATTCTACCCGACACTCCCAAACCACCATGAACTTGTCCTTCCTAGTACCCCCTCCATCACACCTTCATATTCATCAGGGTGACGGCTTCATTAACGTCTCTCTCCCATTCCAGACCATAAGCTCCATGAGGGCAACGTCTGTGTGGACTCCCTCTTACAGCCCCAGTGATCTGTCCAGTACCTGGCACATGATGGACTCAAGAAACAGTTGTGGAATGAATTAATCTTGAGCACTTGCTAAGTTTTTCCAACGCGTTATTTCATTAAAAAATAAAAAACAAACAGTGAAAAATGAAAAGGGTGCCCCAGAGAGAGTCAGATTAAAAGAACAAGTCTTTCCTAGTCGACATGCAGGTGGAGCCCAGAGGAGCCCCTGAAGATCTGCTAAGACCTGTCCCAACAGCTAGCCCAGCCCATATCCTGAGTTAGCGCTGGGATAGCTTCCTGTCACCACAAAGCCCCACCCCCAGCATATATAACACCTCTCACTGTCCCCCAAGAAGTATGGAGGTGAAACAGATGCTGGGAGGGACTGGAGGGTGGCAGAGTCATTACTTGTTGACCAGATCAACCAATGAGCGTCTGTTTATGGCCTGAGGTCAGTGTGGTTGTCTAGATAAACAATACCTAGGGAAGACAAGCCCTGCTCTGGTGCAGGCCTGGAGAGCAAGCCAGGGTGGGCAGTATTCATGAGAGTAAGATCTGGGGGTTACAGGTGACCACAAGCTCCCAATGAGCTGACAGTATGACAGAGCCACTCAAAAAGGGCCTGTGACCTCAGAGGACATGAATAGAATTGAGGGTGCAAAGTTGGGTTGGGGGGACCTCTCTTGCTATGCTTGGAAGAGACCCACCTGAGCTCCCGGGCTCAGACCTGGGTCTGGCACAGAGAGGACACTGACAGATTGGAACCTGCAGGAGGCCCTGGTAAAGAGGAGTGAGCTGTCCTGAAGGTGGCTGTGGGGCCAAAGGGCAGATGCTAAAGCAGCCACAAAAGCAGCAGTAACACTGACCGAGCCTAGCACACACAGTCCTCATGCTGGGAGCGTCACATGCCTTATCTCACTTAACCTTCTTACTTCTCAGGCAGGCATAACCATCCCCACCTTACAGATGGAGTAACGAGGCTCAAAGAGAGGCTGAATAGGGGATCAGAACCCAGATCTGACTGCATCAAAGTTTCTGCTCTTACTTCTTAAGTTTGGAAAGCGCTGCCTGCCTCCTCTCTGAGGGATTCTCAATGCCTATAGCTTTGGAGGCTCTGAGAAGTCCTGCAGTAAAGTCTGTGTTCCTTTTTTTTAACCCTGTGTTGCCAAACTTTTTCAACAGCGCCATCTTTCTTCACAGAACACTTGTAGCATCCCTTGGAACAAGTACTCCCTGGAATATTCTTTGAGAAATGCTACAATGAGATACAGCTTCCCCAGCATGGGATCCTATTCTTATGCATCCATCACCTCATCCTTGGTACAGAGCTGGCACCCATCACATCAGCGTTACAGAACTGCTCCAGAGGGAAAAGAGGGTAGGTTCTCCCCATCCACACCACCCTGTTCCCCCATCCTTCCAGCACACTCTGGCCACCACAGCTACCCAGCTGTCCCTCTCTGGGGCAGGCTGAGGGGCAGAGAGGACAGAGTGGGACTCTGGAAGCAGATACATCTGACCTCCGGTCCCAGCTCTGCCACTCACTAGCTGTGTGACCTTGAGCAAGCCCCTTGGCCTCGCTGAACCTTTGTTCCTTCAACTATGAAATGGGGCTGAGGCTTAGCTGAGGCAGTGAGTGTGGAGCACTGGACAAGCAGCAGGTGTTCAGAAGGCTCCAGCCCTAATACACGGTCCAGCCCTCCTCGGAGGCTGGCTACATGCCCGCCCATGCCCCTGCCATCTCCTGGAGTCTCCCTATCAGGTATCTAGCACTGTTAGGCTCATAGGTGCCCCGACTCTGTTCTGACCAATGCTGGACTCGCCAGCTTGGGAAAACCTGATACTGTCCAGAGCAGGTGACTATGAGAGCCAGACCCTCCCTCCTCCAGGGTAGGGCTCACAACGTAAATGTGTGCATCCTGTGAGCCTGGACAGGGAGGCAAGAAGGGGCCCCGCTTTGGGGCCAAATCCTTGACCCCTGGCACACAGGGGATGTCACAGGGGAGCCTGGAGGGCTCAGTACCTGCCCACATAGAACACTCAGAAAAAATGAGGCAAATAAACCCAGCTAACCATTGGTGGCTCCAGCCAAGCTCCTGGGCCTCCTTCAGGCTGAGCCCCTGAGTGGAGGATCTCATGGCCTGGGAACCTGACCTTGCCCACCCTGAGCCCAGAAGCCAGGCCCCGCTGTCCAGCAACAGTCCCTCCTGAACCCTGGTCTTTAGTGGTTTGTCTCCCTGGGCAGACAAGACTAAATAGAAGCTTGGCTGGGTCTTAGAGCCCTCAAGTGCCAGGCAGAAGGCTATGGCCTTTATTCCATAAGGAGGAGGGAGCCAACATGGGTGGCCAAGTCGGGCAGGAACCGGCCCGGAGCTGAGCTTGCCAATGCAGACTGAAGTAGTGGGGGCATGGTGGCCACAGACGGCGCCCCTTTCCTTCTCTGACCCCAGGCCTCATGGCGATAAAAGGGGTGGCCAGACCTTCGATGATCCAGAGCGCACTTCCTTTAATGTTGCGGGGAGTGTGAGGCTGGCACGGGCGGAAGTCACAGCTCACGACACTGGCCATATCAGCCGCAGAGCACGCTGTGCTGGGAACCTCACCTGTTCTCAGTCACCCAGCCCAGGAGGAGAAGAGTGTTGTTCAGTGGGTGGCCTGCTAAGAATGCCAAAGGCAGAGATCTTTTCTCCCGGGGGCCCTGAGGCCTCCCACCTGCGCACCCAGGGCAGCAGCAGGGAGGGACTGGTTGGCACTACAGGAGCAGGAATCACCAGCTCCAGCCTGCCACAGTGCCCCAGGTGGGACCTGGGAGACCTAGGCTCCTGTTCAGCTCTGTCTTGCCTCGCTTGTGACCTGGGCAAGTCACTCACCCTCCCGGGGCCTAGCTATCTCAACTGTCCCATGGCGTCAAGAGCAGTATGACAATGCTGTAAGGTACTATTGTCATCCCCAGTTCACAGGTGGGCAAGCTGAGGCTAAGACAGGTAATGTGGCTTGCCCAAGGTCACCGGCTAGTAGAACACAGAACTGTACAGATCCTTCTAACTCTGCTGTGTGCCGATGTCTCAGGCAGGGGCTGGTCTGATTGGTCATTTCCATGTCCCCAGCGACCAGCACAGGTCCCGGCACAGAGGAGGGAGGTTTGTTCAGAGCGGTGTGGATGGGTCAACCAGTCTACGAGCTCCCTTAGCCTCCCCTCCCCCAGCTCTGGTCCTGGCAGGGGGTGGAGGCTGCTGAGCCAATGGGGTGGAATGACACTCAGTGGTGTCCTCACAGCAGCCCCAAAGGCCCCACCTCTGCCCAGGCTCTCTCCTAGTGACTCCTTGTGGGGCCTCCCATCCCCTCCTGGACTTAGGAGCTGGAAGCTTATACCTCCTGCTTGGGGCCTGGGGTACACCCACCCTTTGTACCTCAACACCACCACCCCCTGGCAGCCCTCGCCACCCCCCACACACCGCCCGCAGCAGCCTCACCATATTCATGATGGTCAGCACGTAGCTCTCGACATTTGGCTGCCCGTGGTACTCCACCATTTTAGCATCAGCTACCACCAGGGTCTCCACCCACTTCTCTTTGCTGACCGAGCGCTGGTGTAGACGCCTCGGCCGCTGCCGCCGCCACTGCTGCCGCTGCTCCCAACGCTCCCGCCGGGGCTCCAGCTCCGGGGACTCTGTGGGCCCCAGACGGGCTGTGGGTTAGCTGCCAGTAGACTGGCCCAGGGCACACGTCTCAAGGGCCTTTCCCCAGTGAGCTCTCTCTGGGTCAGTGGGAACAGTGCTGGGATCAGAGGCAAAAGGCCTGGACTCCCATCATGGCTTTGCCCCAGACCTGTGCTGTGTGACCCTGACCTGGTCACTTCCCTTCTCTGATCCTGGGGGATGCCTGACTATAAATAGATAAGTTGATCAGCCTCACAGAGTGACTTCGGGGGGCTAAAGAAATGATGGCTATGAACACAGTAAAGCACTGTGTCCGCGAGGCGAGCTCCTAAGCCCCTAACTCCCCACGCTGATCCCTCCCTCGCTGGGGGGGTAAATACATCCCAGCACATGCAGATCCCCCGGCCTAACCCCCAGCCTGGGGAGGCTGACCAAGACCCCAACAAGCTGACCCCACGGGGGACCTGCCCCACTGACCCAGGCTGCCCCCAGATCAGAAGAGGAAGCACATCTATGGAGCTGGGGAAACTGAGGGCGAGAAGCATGCCTCTTTGGATATCTGTTCCAGCAAAGAGAGTCCCTGAGCTGTGGGCAGCTTGTGAAGTTGGAGCAGTCCCCAAACCCCAGCAGCCCTTAGCAGGCAGCTCCTTACAGAGACTGGCCAGCACTGACTGTGGCCACTCTGCAGAAGAGGTGCTGGGTGCCACACTCTAGGTCTCCAAAATGGAAGTCAGTTATCCTGGGGTGCGACCACAGTGGGGAGGGGAGGGAGGTTCCTGGCTAGCTGTCCTGCTGCGGTTGGGTATGGCCTGGCCTCGCCCGGACACTCGAAGAATAGTTGGCACAGCTGGAGGTGCCCCAGGCAGTGAGTGGGGAGGGTCAGGGAGAGACAGAGACGGAGCCCTGAGGTGGGGAGACGGATGAGCTGACAGTGAGAGGTGCCAGTCCAGGGCATGAGCGGGGGCAGGCCTGAGAGGCAGAGGCCTCAGGCCCGTGGCACATTTGGAGGGCACAGGCTATGATGATGTGTCTGTCGGTCTGTGTCCCTTTGGTCTAACAGGAGCTGGGCATGGAGGTGTTGACAGAGGTTTCTAGAAGGCCCCTCCATGCCCCCAGACCCATCCCCTACCCCAGAGCTGGTAGCAGAGAAGCATACCTTTCACCCCACAGGTGCCTGGAGCCCTGGGGTCCCCCGGCTCCGCCCACCTCTCAGGGGCTTGGCGCTTGTATACCACGTGCGGCTGGGCACGGCCAGGGCGGGCTGGGACACCATCCAGGGGCTCAATGAAGTAGTCCTCGTTGGAGAGCTGGAACACACCTTTCTGGGAAAGGAGCACCAGGGTCACTTGGGGAGGGCTGGCACTCAGTTGCTCTTCCCACCCATCCCAGAGTCCTGTCCTGCCCAGCGAAGCCCACCACCCCAACTGACCCTGACACACTGTGCTTTCCTCCCTCTGGGCCTTTGTTCACTTTGTACCCTCTGCCTGGAATGTCCCTCCTTACAGCTTCACCCAGCCAAAGGCTTCTAGGCTAAGCTCAGAAGCCACCAGCCTAGCAAGCTGCTCCATACACCCACCCTACCCCTTAGCCCATAAGAAGCAAGAAGTGGGTCTGCATCTCCTGCATCCCCAAAGAAAAGCAGGAATTACAATTAAAAGCTTAACATCAAGAAGAAAAAAAAAAGTCCTGGGGATGTAATGTACAGCATGGTGACTATAGTTAATACTGTATTGTGTATTTGGAAGTTGCAAAGAAAGATCTTAAAAGTTCTCATCACAAGAAAAAAAACTATATGTACATAAATTTGTAACTAGACTTATTGTGATCATTTCACAACACATAGGTGTCAAATTGTTGTCTGAAACTAATATTTCAATGATATCTCAATAAAAAAAAAGGAATTTGATCACAGAAAGAAAGAAAGAAAGAAAGAAAGAAAGAAATGGGTCTGCTTCCGAATCTAACGAGATGTCCACAGAGATGCCCACTGCCACGAGGACATCCTTGTCCCTGGTCCCAGGGTCTGCCAGGGAAGGAAAGCTGGCAGGGATGTCTTGGTCATGTCCGCTGGTATTCAGAGAGGCCAGAGGAAGGAGGGGCCTTGGTAAGTATCTTTGAGCAGCCCACCACCTCCTGGGGAAGCTCAGGACTCCAACACGGAAGAAGGTTTTACCTCCCTTGGACCTCCCTCACTGGCTCCAAGTCGGCCAGTTGCGTCACTCAGGGCCAGAGAACCTGGAGCGCTGGACAGTACATCATCAGCTCTAGGGGCTGGAGGCCTGGGTTGAATGCAGACTCCACCACTGGATACCTGGGTGACCTTGGGCAAGTTCTCTAAGCCTGCTTCCTCATTTGTAAAATGGGAATGATGCACCTGTCGCTCAGGCTCAACAAGATTAATCAATTATATGGAAAGGGAGGGGCACAGACTGGGTAAATGAGAGACTTTCCCAGGCATATGGGCTCTCAAAGGCCCAGATACCCTAGAGTCTGTGAGGTGGGCTGTATTAGGCCCTGCCCTGCCACAGCCCATGGCTTTTCCTGAGCAATCTGAGCTGAGGCTCCCCCCCACCAACAGTGGATGGCTGAGAATGTGCAACCCTCCAACTCCTCCCACACCCCACGCTTGGGAGCTGGGAGCAGAAAGGGGCCCTATCCTGCGTAGAGTGGAGCTGCTCTAACTGGGCACTCAAGCAACGGGAGGCAATTAGGGCTGCAGGCAGTAGCCAGCATCACCTCAACCCAGAAAAACCTGGAGGTTGAGGCCTGCTCTCATCACCCCCTGAGGCAAGGTAAAGGTGAGGAAGCCTGTCCTGGAGAATAGCAGCCTAAAGGGTGGGGGCCGCGGAGGGAAACAAAGTCATAACTGATCCCCCGAAGAAGAGGGATTCAGCTGCTTTCTAAGTTAGTCTACACACACCACAAACAGTGGTTCTCAAAGTGGGGTGTCTGGACCTGCAGCTTCAACACTATCTGAGAAATTGCCAGAAATTCAGATTTTGCTACCCGCTCCCCTCCCCCCAAGGTACACTGGGTTTTTAACAAGGCCTGGGTGACTCTGGCTCGCATTAAAGTTTGAGAACTGCTAGAGAACAAAGAGGCCTGCGTTGTCCACCCCATTTTACAGGTGTGAATACTGAGGCTGGGAGAGGAAAATCCAACAGGCCGAACTTAGCAGCAGGTCCGTGGCCAGGCCGGGGGCAGCCCTGCGTCCCGCCAGCGCACCCTGCGCACACTCACCAGGCCGTCGCAGGCGCTGATGGCTGCCAGGCCGCCCTCGAGCTCAGGGTCCTGCACCTCGCCGAGCAGGTGGCAGGCGGGGGCGTGGACCCGGATGTGCGCGCGGCCCAGGCCGCCGCGCCGCCGAGTCTCGCTCACGAAGCCGGGCGCCAGCAGGTGCGAATTGGCTGTCAGGTTGAAGCGCAGCTCCCGGCCCCGGTACTGCAGCTCGTAGAAGGCGGGCGCGGCGGGGCGCGCGGACACGTCCCTCTTACGCAGCGCGCGCGGCCACAGCTCGTAGGACAGGAAGGAGCCCCCCGCGTCCACGCGCACCGGGTGCACGATGTCCAACGCTGCCCGGCCCTCGGCGGTGTGCTCTGCAGAGAGAAGAGCCGGACCGGAGTGGCGAACGGCCGAGAGGGCGGCTGAAGTCTGAGCGCCGGGACTCAAACACCCACCACCTGTGCTATTTCACCTCTCCGTGCCTAGATGGCTCCATCTAGGTTATTGGGATAACCTCTTAACAGGTTTCCCTGCTTCCGCGATTGCCCGTGTGGCATCCCTCTCCCCTAGTCTTCTTTCAGCGTAGCAGTCACAGGGATTCGTTCCAAATCAGTCAGATCATGGCCCTCCTCTGCTCCAAACCCTGCAGTGGCTTCCAGCTCACACACAGCAGGAGACAGAGTTATGGCGATGGCCTGTGAGGCTTTAGGCAAGGTTACCGCTCCAATCTCATCTCTGCTACACTTCCCGAGTTCCCTCCACTCGGCCACTGGCCTCCTTGCTGTTCCTCAGTCAGACATGCTCCTGCCTCAGGATTTCGCTTTGCTATTCCCTCCACCGGGAACACGCGAACCTCAGTGTTCCATCTGACTAAACCCCTCACTTCTTTTCAAGTCCTTCTTCAAAGCTCTCCTCACTTTATTTTAAAATTGCAACTCCCTGGCTCTCCCTATTCCCCCTTCCCTGCTTTATTTTTCCCCATAGCACTTCTGACATACTGTATCACTTAACATCTTCGTTCTTTTTCCTATTTTTCTTTCTCCATCTCCTCCCAGTGTGAACTCTAGGAGGGCAAGAATCTTCATAGTCTTTGCTGAAGTGTTTAAGTGCCAGAGTTATCTGGAAACTAGTAGTTTCTCAGTAAATGTTTGTGTACAATCTGTAGAATGGGGATAATTACTTACACTTTGGGAGCTGAGGATTAAATGAACTGAACTGCTCCACATATAGCCTGGCCCACTGACTGAACATGATGGCAAGTATGATTAGTATGACTATTAGCCTAATGGATTTTTTTTTAAGTGCCTGAGGGTTCTGCACACATCTCCAGGTCTCCTGAGATGGGGAGTCAAAGAAGGACCACCCAGGTAGGGCTCCCTAGCCCCTCATCACTACCACTTCAGCAGAGCAGCTCTAGTTTATTTCTTTCACATTTAAGAGTTTGAATGAAAATGTTCCAGGGCTGCAAAACTTCTGCAGACTTCTGCTCAGGCCCTTGCCATTTGCAGAATCCTCTCCTAGTCATTCTGTCTGCTTGGATTTCCCAGTAAGCCTTCATTCTTAACCTTTTTTTGCCATGGACTCTTTCTCAGAAAAATGTTTTTAAATGTGTAAGATTAAATATACCAAGAAATTGATTATATTGAAATACAGTTGTCAAAATAATTTAAAAAGTAGATGTGAAATTATGTGCTCCTTTAGTAATGCACTAAACAAGATCTAATGGCAAATTTAACAACTATGGTGATTTAGAAGTAGTGATAAATGTCAACCTTATTTCAAGATACCTGCAACTGTATTGAGATAAAATATTTTGCTTTTCCTATTGGTAGCAAAATCACAGATACTGCCAACACTATTGTGATTTGTTGCTAATATTTATAATTGAAGGAAATGCTACATTTCACTTCAAGGTTACAAAAATTAAAGATGTAATATATTCCCATCCAAGGTCATGGATCCTCTGAATTCTACCCAGGTCTCTATGGCTGCAGATCCAGGTTAGGACACCTGCAGTAGAGTCCCCAGATTGTTTCTGGAGAATGCAAAGAGACATTCAGAGAAGTGCAGAGACTGGCTTAAACCCACACAGCGAGAGTAATAAAGTCTCCCAAATGGCTTCAATCTCTCAGTAACATCGTTCTACATTCAGCAGTCCGTCCCTTGCTGGGCCTCAGTTTCCCCTTCGCCAACGTAAGGAGTTGGACCAGATCAAGTTTTTCAAACTATTTTGGCCACCAGACCTAGTCTTCAAAAGAAATCTCATGTGGACACATACACACATAAGAGCAGCACTGCTGGGGGTGGGCGGGAACCCCAGGGCTGGTGCTCTTGTTCCCCCTTTTCCTTCTCTGCAGTTCCCAGGATCTGAGGTACAGGTAGGAAACTGGCCCATGTGAAATGTCTCCCAGCTTCAGGTCCTGCCCAGATCAACTGGCTTTATGCTCAGCTCCTGGGATCCTGGCTGCTCGTGACAATAACCCCTCGAGGCCACAAGAATGCCTGAGTGCCCTGCAGCTGTCCCACAGGGCTCTCTGTGTGGTCACTGCTGGGGCTGGAAGGGAAGCCAAGCCCAGCCTGAAGCTCCATCCAGGCCAGGCCGCAGAAACCCAAACTGCCCTCCAATCTGTCTCCTGTCAAACCACGTGTAAAGCGCCCTGCACACGCCAGCGGTGTGCCCCCCTGCTGAGGACATCCCCCGCGGCCCACAACTGCCCCAGCAGGCCAGCCATCAGGGCATGGTCCTCTAAGAGTATGCTCCGAGCGAGGCAGGGTGGGCTGGGGTGACTTGCCGTGTGGCTCTGGACAAATTTTCCCTGTCTCTGAGTTTCAGGAAGGCACCAGTGCAAGGATTTTCCAGACATCTCAGATGAGAATTTGTTAAAAGCAAATTCCCAGGCCCTGCCCCAGATCCACTGAATCAGCATCTCCAGGAAACAGGACTGGGAAGCTCTGGGGTTTGTTAAAAAAATTTTTTTAACATCTTTATTGGAGTATAATTGCTTTACAATGGTGTGTTAGTTTCTGCTGTATAATAAAGCGAATCAGCTATACGTATACATATATCCCCATATCTCCTCCCTCTTGCGTCTCCCTCCCACCCTCCCTATCCCACCCCTCTAGGTGGTCACAAAGCACCGAGCTGATCTCCCTGTGCTATGCAGCTGCTTCCCACTAGCTATCTATTTTACATTTGGTAGTGTATATAAGTCCATGCCACTCTCTCACTTCGTCCCAGCTTCCCCTTCCCCCTCCCCGTGTCCTCAAGTCCATTGGAAGCTGTGTTTTTACCAAGAGCCTCAGGAGACTGTGATCATCAAGGAAGTTAGGAAATTCCTCACTGGAAGTGAACCTGGCTGAACATCGGCAGTACCTGGAGAGCTCTGAAAAACTGCAGCTGTGCAGGACCCAGCCCAGAGATTCCGATTCCATAGGTCCAGGGCTCTGAGGCCCCAGAATCTGTATTTTTTTCTGTATTTTTCTAAACCTTCTGGGGATTCTGTTGTAACCATTTCAGGGCTGGCATTTGAAAGCCACTGGGCTGGATAATTGAAGGAGACTTCTTGCTCTGACATCCTAATAAGGGCATTTGGGATGGCAACTCCACAACCACAGCCGGCAGACTTGTTTTTTGTTTGTCAGTGTATTGACTTGGGGGGGTGGCGTGGTTTGTTGGGCTGGCAAAAATGTTGGAAGGTATTTAATCAGTTGCTAGTGTTTAAAAAAATCACATAATTTTGTATAAAAATCTCCATTTTCAGCTTAAAGTCTTATCATCCATCCCTGTCAGGCCTAAATTCACACTTGTCAAAAGTGGCCCTTTAGAGAGGGCCTGTGCTCCCCCATCTGCCTCAGTCTCTACCACTCCCTATGGTGCTCTCAACAATGTAGCTAAATATAGCTTTGCCCTCAGCTTCACACTTGTCTTTCATTCAGTAAAGAACTGAATCTCTAACAAAAATGGGAAAACAAGAAGCCCCATGTTTCGAGAAAAATGTCTTCCCACCAGCCTTGTTATGTTACCTGCCTGGTCCATCCCTCAGAATAGAGAAATGGGTGCAGGGCACTCGTGATCCTTACCCCTGGCACAGTGCTGAGAAGGTCCAAGAGAGGGGAGGGGATACCCCACAGATGGACGGGGATGAAGAAAATCTTCGTTAAAGGGGCACATGTGAAATGTCCCTTGACATACAGGTACGTATTTAAGCGTGAAGATGGGGAGGGCATCTTGGTGGTGGACACCATGTGGTAGACCCCCAGAGAAGTAGGAAAAAGCCAGGGGTGAGGGGAACAAGCAGTAAGAAGCTTGGCCCAGGTGTGTGTTTTGTGAAATGAGAGACAATGGAGTGACAAAATAATGCACTGTCAAAAGTATGGGCTTTAAACATAGGAAGACCCAGGTTCAGGTGCCAACTTGGCCACTTAATAGTTGTGTGGCCTAGACAGTCACTTAAGCTTGCTGAGCCTCAGTTTCCTCAACTGCTCAGAGAATCCAGGTCAGAAAACTTAAGGAGGGTCACAGGGCAAATAGACGGAGAATAAGACAACAGCCACACTCCAAGGCTTTGTTTTAAATGAGTATTAACAGCAGTTCCCAGGGCATGAACCATCACAGGCAACGCTGCTAAAGACAAGCTGAAGGTCTGGGAGTGCTGACGCTAACCAGCCATGAAGTGCTCAGTATGCCAGAAAAACGAAAGCTACATGGCATACTTCTAGGCAACAGCAGTGTCCTCAAACGTGTGTGGGTGGGAGAGGGTAGTATGTATGTGGCTGGGGAATTGGAACCACTGGGGAGAAATGGCTCCAAGAGCTCAACAGTGTCCCTGGGGAGGGATCCATGACCTCGGGGTCATGCGGTCCTGTTGACAATCCCTGCTCCAGACCTTGGGAAATTATTGCAAGACAGAAATTCAAGTGATTTATACAGAAGCATCCTCTTAAGTTCAAAAATGTAATGGGGCTAAGTAGAAATATGCTGCAGGTGAAAGGCATTAGAATTAATGTGCTCTAGAGACAGAGTGCCTGGGTTTGAATTTGCAGCTCTGCCACCTACAGCTGTGAGGCCATGGGTAAATTACTCAGCCGCACAGTCTCGGCCCTTCCATCTGTAAAATGGGTATGATAATAATCATACCTTAGGTTGTGTAAGAATTCAATGAGTTAATACGTAAGCGCTTAGAACAGTAGATAACATATAGCGAATGTGAACTAAGTTATGACTGAAAATTAGCAAGAGAAGTTCTAAGGTATACTTAGCTATTTCCTGAGAAACCTGTTTTATCTCTTTGCCTAATGGTGTAATAAAATATTTTTTAATCAAAAATTTAAAAATACTTACAGGATGTTACCACTTTTACTGCAATAATTTTCATCTTCTTGTTTTGTTCTGCATTCATTTTCAATAGTCAATTTGTATTGTTTTGCCATTAAAATATTTTTAAACGAGGACAGAGTGAGTTAAAAAATAAACAACTCTTTCAACGTCTCCGACAGCTGACCCCTGGTAGCGACAGTGATGGCTGAACCTACCACCACCCAGTGCCAGCAAAGGGTAATTGCAGGTTCCAGTCTCTGGTTTGTGGGTGCATCAGAGCTGAGCCAACAGAGCTAAATCTACAGCAGGATGGGAGCAGGGACTACTAGTGGTTTATGGCTGAGACTGTCCTGCCAGCGTGTGATTGGACAGAGTTCCTGCCACAATGGGTGTTGAATACTTTGAATATCACCCCTAGGTGACAGAACCGTCACTTTGGAGCTTTTCCCAAAGAAATGCCAACATGGTGTTTACCCTCACCTCCTTATCGAGTACCTGAGTTACAATCCAGCCCTTCAAACGACCCACACTTCATGCCAAA
The DNA here is from genome assembly GCF_059928025.1 of Delphinapterus leucas. Lineage (NCBI taxonomy): Eukaryota > Metazoa > Chordata > Mammalia > Artiodactyla > Monodontidae > Delphinapterus > Delphinapterus leucas. The sequence goes on along the minus strand of NC_143130.1, from coordinate 60,820,530 downwards.
GAGAAAAAATAACCAGGGTGTGTGTGTGTGTGTGTGTGTGTGTGTGTGTGTGTGTGTGACACACACACCCTCCTCCTTGAGTCTGTCCTCACTTGCCTGCAAGTACATGTGTGCACACACACATAGAGATCACATGTGTGATACAGTGTTTTGATGGCCCCTGCTCCAGTCCCAGCAATCCTAACAAGTCCTTGGTTTGTCACATTTTCCTAAAAGTGAGCCCAAGATAAGTTCTCTGGCCTGAAAGAAGGTAGCATTCAGTGGGCAGCGGCCCCGGTCTACATCCCAGGCAAGTCCAAAGAAAATGACAAAGCTCAGCAGCCTCAGGATCAGGGATCCTGATCAGGAGCAGACTGGGGAGAGCCCCATGCTACGTATCAATGGGAGTCCTAGAGACAGACACTCACCTTGAAGGGGGACCCAGATTAGATAGGAGGGGTGCCTGCCTCGCCCCACCCTAAATGGCAGGTTCAAGTTACAGGACACACCAAGGACTCCCTGATCTTACTGGGTCTGCCTGGCAGATTAATAAAAATCACGGCCACCATGTGGTAGGCTCTCTGCTCTGTGCAAAACAATCACATTTAGCATCTCACTTAATTCTCACAAAAACCCTTGGAGGTAGATACCATTATCCCCATTTAACAAAATGGGCAAGCTCATACATGTGTCTGGTCTGCAGTAGAAGTAAAGGGGACCCTGACCACAGGGGACTCCCCCACCCCACGTTTCTCCCACAGCTGCCAGGGGGCCTGGACCCAAGTTCAGGCTCGGGGGCAGTTCCTTGGGGTAACCACTTTCCTGCTCCCTAATCCCCATCACCTGGTTCTTCCTCATGGGTCCCCAGCTCTGGACAGAAGGAAAACACAGGCTTTACCCAAGTAGCCCAGGAGTCCAAACCAGCAGGTCACTCTCCTCTCTGAACCTCTTTCCTCATTTATAAAAGGACTTTCCATCACACACCTTGCAGAGTTGTTGTGGAGCTGATGAGAAATAAGAACTAGGGAGGCTGGCACACGGTATTTCTCATTAGATGTTTGCTCTATCCCCTACACATTGCTGCTAGATAGGGAGCCTCCTCCCTAAAACACTGCCTTCATCAGCTGCTCCCCTCGACGGCTCCCCCAACCCCCAAGATCTGGTTTAAATGTCCCCTACGTTCCGGCCCATATGCTTTTCTAGCCTCCCAACCACAATCCCTCTGCTGGGGAGGCAGGTCTCCCCCAGGCCCAGCACGCAGGCCTAATCTAGCCACCTCCCTCCACCAAGCCCGGCCGGGATGCACCCCCACCCCCAACACGTACCCTTCCAGCCCATCCAAAGTTCATCCATCCTTCCAGTCCCTCCAAGCTCAGGCCCCTCCTCTCCTACAAAACCTTCCCGTCTGCCTCGCCAGAACGGCTCTCCCCACTACTCGACCCGCTCCCTGGGGGGCAGGCCAGGGGTCCTCTACACCCTCTGTTCCTAAATTCCCAGGCCGTCTACTCCGGACGCTCCAGGAGCTCCGCGGCCCGGCGGTCGGCGGCGGACGGCGGCGGAGCAAGATTCTGGACACGGGCCAGAGGCTCGTCGGAGGCCAGCCGGCCGGGGCGGGGAGAGCCAAGCCCAGGGCTGGGGAAAGAAGCTCCTTCTCCCCGCTCCACTCCAGGCGCCTTCACACTTGGGGGAGGGGGAGGCAGGAAGCGCAAGGACCGCGGGAGACCCGGCCCGGGGAGCCGCCGAGGGCCGGTAGGCACCTAGAGGCGGTGGGTAGGGGCCGGGGCGGGAGCGCGGCGGAGGACCGCGTAGACCTGCGACCCCGAGCCCTCGTCCGCAGCACCCTGGCCAGCCTGCTTTCCAGACGAGGCGCACTGAGGAGGGCGAGAAGCTGAATCCATCGCGTGAAGCCACGCTCCGTCCAGTTCCTCCGACGAGAGATCCCCGGGAGAGTCAGACGCGCTCTGCGGTACCCGAGGTGGGGAAACTGGAGCCCGAAGGGCGTGTAAGAGGCTCTTTCCGGCTACAGGCAAGGTGGGTAACGGAGTCGCGGGCCAGGGAAGGCTCCCTGGAGGCGCGGTTTCGCGGCCCCAACCCCACCCCTGTCACTAACACCAGGGGGCGCGACAGCTCCAGGCAGAACCTGGCGGGCACAGGGTCTTGCAGAGGTGAGAAGGGGCTAAACCGAGGCTGGGGAAGCGGGGAGGGGTGGCAGGGCCGGCCGGCCGGCCGGGGCGGGGCGACCACCCACCTGGTACAGATCCGTGGGCGCCGGGCGCCAGAGCGCAGAGGAACAGGAGGAGTGGGCGCAGCAGCAGCGCGGGGCTGCGGGGATTCGGGCCGCCGGGCATGGCCGGTGCCGGGCGGCCGCCGGGCGATCCCGCGCGCACACTATTCGTCTCGTCCGCTCGCTGCCCGGTCCCGGGTCCGGCTCAGGACATGCCCGACCCGCGTGCAGCTCCCGGCGTCCCGGGCCCGGACTCCGGCCCGGCGGGCGGCTACGCTCAGTCCGCTGGCAACAAAGGCTGCAGAGCCCGCCCCCTTGGCCGGCAGCGGAGGCAAAGAAAAGACCGGAGAGTGAGAAAGAGAGAAAGAAAGAAAGGGAGGGAGGGAGAGAAGTCGCCGGCCCCCGCCCCGCCCCTCGGGCTCCTTCCCCCGCCCCCGGCCCGCCCTCCAGCTCCGGCTCGGCCTCGCCCCGCCCTGGCCCCGCCCTCGCGGGCCACTCGGGGCCGGTGCCGGCGGCCCACCGCTCTAGGGCGGAGCTGGGGCAGGGAGCTGGTAGCGCCCCCAGACGGCCGCTTGGCCGCCCACCGGGCCGAGGGCGCCCTCTGGCGGTGGAGCCGAGCAGGCCCCTCCCGACCTGAGCTCCCCAAGGCCCCCCAAAGAATCTGGAATTTCTGGAATTTCTGCCTTGTCCCTAAACTGTGCTCGAGGAGGCGCCCTTCGGTGTGCTCCCTGGGCTAGGCAGGCCTGCCCTTCTGAGGAAAAGGGACACGGAGGCCTCCCGAGGTTCCAGGGTCTCGAAAGCCAGGTGGAGAGAGAGGCCCAGACTCTTCCCAAGTGGGCAGCTGTTTCCCACGAGGGGCGGGGTCTCTCAATTCCTCATGTCCAGACTCCTTTCCAAGTGTGTTTGCCTGGAGGGAAGCAAAGCATTCGGCCCACGGGCTGGAGCCCACAGACTCTCAGCAGGGGCCCCCTGGGAGCTTGGAGGCCAGCCAACCCCAGCCTCACATCCTCCGCTGCAAACACAGGCCATCTGTCCTTCCGTGGCCGCAGCCCTGATCCTGGCTTCCTGCTCCCTCCCCCGATGCTCCCAGGAGCCCCCGCCCCTGTCAAGGAGCACTCCCACCCTCCACCTCCTGCTTCACTAAACCTGGTCGACCTCTTGTTCCTCAGGACAGTGGTGGCCCGCTTTCTTCCCCTGGCCAGCCTTTGTGTAGCCACCCCCCTGCCTTCTGCTGCCCACATACCTCCTCCCTGTTCAATCTCACATGCACTTTCCCTCATTCCTGGAAGCTCCCTCTGGCTCCTTCACCCCAAGCCCTGCTGCCCTCCTGGGGGACCCATGTGGCATGTGGCTACAGAGTTCCTTGACCTCCTCATCTCTAATGACCCTTCCCTGCACTTTAGCCACCAGCCCTCACCGCCACAGCCTGGGCTACATCATCCCCAACTGCCCACTCTGAAATCTGAAGATCAGACGCCCCACTCTCACACCACACCCTGATGTCTTTCCCACCCTCCCTGAACGTTCACAATCACACTATGTATTTTCCTTACTCGCCTCTTGTCACCTGCCTCTTCCCCCCACCTACCTGCCCCTCCTGGCTTCACCTACTTCCCTCCCTAGCCATACTCACTGCTCGACCCCCGGCCCCTACCCAACCACTTTCCATTTCTCCCCTGCCCCTAACAGCAGTTGGCCTTGCTGCCAGTGACAGGGACAGTTCAGACCACCACATCCTGTCCCCCACACCCCCATCCTGTGCACCAAGCATCTGTAACTGGCACCCATGCATTTCCCCTCCCTCTGAACGCAATGGACCAGGCACCTTCCAGCGGTCAGAGACAAAGGCTTCCACCAGGCCTTTGTGCTCCCCTCCCCTCTCCTCGTCCTCCTCACCTAGGACCTTGCTCTAGGGGTTCCCTTCTTTCCTTGGTCTCCATTGGTTCCTGACGCTTAGTCTAAAAACATTCTGGTCTCCCTCCTATTAAAGATCGTGATTATACCCATCCATGAACAAGTGGTCCCTCTAGTTCCCACCGCACATCTCTGCTCCCTTTCTCAGTGTAACTTCTCCAGGGCGTTATCTAGATTTCTCCTCCTCCCATCTGCACCTCAGACTCACCCCCTCCACCATCTTCCACCCTGGTGCCAGAGCCATAGGACCCTTTTCAGTCCTTGTCACCTTGACCTGCCCAATGCATTCTAGAGGTGCCCTCCCCCTCCCCACTCCTCAACTCTACCCTCGTCTGCCTGGCAAACCTCCTCTTCACCCCACAGGTGTTGGGTATTCACGGGGGCCACAGCAGTGAATGAGAGGATCACGGTCTCTGGAACTCTCACTCTGGAGGAGAGCCACAGGCCACAAGCTAGTAGACAGGTATAAACAAGACCAGCTGCTGAGAGGGGCTATGAAGAAAATAAAACTGGGAGGCTAGAGGGTCTACTTTCCAAGGGGTCAGTCAAGGAGGGCCTTCCTGAAGAGGTGACATTTACCAGGCATGTGAAGGTAAAAGGGAAGAGATGGGCACACACTTGGTGCATCTGAGACCTGTCCTTTCAGGCTCAGCTTATATGTTACCTCTCCCAGCAAGTCTTCCCCCACTCCCTTCTCAGGGTCCCCAGAGCACCCTTTGCCACCCCCATCATGGCACGAATCACACTGCACTGCTGTTGTCTGTTTATGTGTCTGTCCACCCCACCACACTGTGAGACTCTCAGGCCATGTCTTCTTTGTTTTGTGATCCCAGCCCCCAGCACAGTAAGCCCCAGAGATGGAGAGGATCTGGGGAGGGGACACACAGTCCTCCCCGGCCAGCACCACAACCTGCTGTCCTCGATCCTTTGGTGAGCCGCCAGGGCCAAACACAGATTAGAGGATTTTCTGAAAGGCAGCCTAGAAGTTTGTGTTTTCAAACGCATCAGCTGACAACAGTCCTCACCTGTTTCCATTTGCGTCCCAGGTCCTGGCCTTTACTCTGTTCACACCCTGCTGGGCTGCCTTCATTTTAAGCCTCCTCGGGAGCCATACTGGACACGACAGGATACAAAAGAATGCGAGGTTTAGTCCTGCCCTCATGACACAAATAACAATCCAACCGGAAAAATAAGGCCAGCCAGCTCCAAATTTGGGAGGTAAAGTGTACATTTTGAACAAAGCAAGAGATTTGATATTTCAACATGTAATTAACCAGAATGTCAAGTAACCGATTAGAGTTTCCCCCTGCCAAATCTTGTTAGAAGTATTTTGTTTATTTTTTAAATGATTGTTATGCTACGTAGCCCAACATCTCCAGTAAGATTTAACTTAGCTAAAACACTCCAGAAACTGATCAAACTAAATAAGAAACTAAATTCATTCTGCTTCTATATATCCACTTATATATTAATAGATTGCTTAAAAAGATGCAAGTACAGTAGAGCACTGTATATTTAAAATCATAAATGAATAGATAACAATGAAAAAGTGAGGTATATAATTTTTTTAAATACTATAAAACCTCTTTGGGCCTCAACTTTCTTATCTGTCTAATGGAGACAGTGATTCCCACTCCCCCATTTCACAGTTTTCTAGAGCAGTGGTTCTCAACCAGGGGTGATTTTGCCTCCACGGAATTTTGCAATGTCTGGAGGCATTTTTTTGGTTATCACAACTATGGGAAGGGTGCTATTGGCAACGGGTGGGTAGAGGCCAGGGATGCTGCTAAACATCCTACAGTGGACAAGTCAGCTCCCCCCAACAACAAAGAATTATCCAGCCCCAAATGTCAATAGTGCCAAGGTTGAGAAACTCTGGTCTAGACGACTAAATAGTCTGAAGGCAGGCACTTGGCAGAGTAAAAGCCCTTTTGTTTTAGTATTTTATTTTGCATTTTTTGGTAAGGCAAGCACAGGATAAACATTCAAACTTTATAAACAGTGAAAAGTAACTCTTCCCTCCCAAAGCTGACCCCTAGTCCCTCCATGCTCCTTCCCAGGGGCCATCACTGTTTGTTTCTCCTGAATCCTTCTAGAAAAATTCTATGCAAACACAAAGTTACATTGTACACGCATGGTGGCACATATACACTCTGTACCTGGCTTTTTTCATTTAACAGTATAGCTCGGAGATGGAAGCTGGGCCAGCATCCTTACTTATGGACCTGCCGCGGTCTTTTAATAGCATGTGGCACATCAACCAGAATGTAAGCTCCATGGGGGCAGGAAATCTTTGTTTTGCTCACTAATGTATCCTAGGCACTTAGAACAATCGCTGGCATATAATACACGTTCAGTAGATATTTTCAATTATTCATATAAATGTTGGATGGTTGACATTCCATTATGTGTATACGCCATTATACCCATCTCCTACTGGTAGGTATTTAGATTGTTTCTGATCTCTTGCTGTGACTATCCTCTGTGCATATGGGTGAGTACATCTGTAGGATAAAGTCCTGGAACTGGGATTGCTGTCAAGGGCATGTGCAGATTAAGGGCATTATTTTTGATGGGTCCCTTCCACCCCAGCAAATTGCAAGAACTGCGAAAATAACTTTAAATGCTAATTTAGGGTACAGATTGCTAAACAGGGATGCCCCCAAAAAAGCCCCCTCTGTGGGACAGGAACTGGGCTAAGAGCTGGTCTTGGAAGTGCATAAAATGATTGACTTGGAAGGGGATGATGAGCTGCCACCATGGCCCTGATTAGCCATTGTTCTGGAAGCCCTGGAGACATGGGTGCTCTCAATATATTCCCATACTTTGAAACACTGCGGCCTTTGCCTGCCAACTACCCAGCCTTAGGAGGGGTGCCTGCCCCTACACCGCCACGAGGGACACCACCACAGGAGTCATGGACATCGTCCACATGGAGATTTCCGAGCTGTCATTCAGCTCAGGGCATAAAGGTCCGAGATTGGCTTCCACTGTCTCACCAGCAGCCACCTGGGCAGTGAGAATGATGATTAGACAGAGGCTAATTGTGATATTGAGTGAGCGCTGTATCCCATGTGTTGGCACTATGCTTTACACGCAATGTCTCACGTAATCCTCCTTCCAACATGAGGTGGACACTACTATTATCTTCATTTTACAGATGGAGAAACTGAAGGACGGAGAGGTTAGGTAGTTTGCTGAAGGTCCCAGCACCCAAGTTCCTGAGCACTACACACCTCTGCCTCCCAGATTGCCAGTTTCAGCTTCTACGCATCAAGGGATCTGTTCCTTCCCGGCTCCTTCTTTGGGAGTTGTTTCTAAGTCTGTCGGACAGCTAGATGTGTGGGAAATGGGCCACTTACCCTTCACTAGGACCCTTCACTAGGAATTCACCATGGCTTTCATTTAGGAAAACCTCCCAAGTGACAAGTGCCAAGAGCCATGCTGATTTCCAAAGGGACCCTTAAGAATGCCCATCACATTATTCCCTGCAGTCAAATCTTGTCTTCACATCTAGTCCACAAACTCCCGCAGGGCCAGGGTCCTAAGGGGCTGAAAACTAGTAGATCTCAGGGGAAGACTGTTGTGTGGGAGGCTGTGCCCCCAGCCTGACCCTGGCACAACCCTAACCATCCTTAGATCTCTTAATGCCCCATACTCGGTAGCCTGATGATTGCCTTGGTGGTTTGTTTAATATTTTTTAAATTTATTTTATTTTATTTTTTGGCCGTGTTGGGTCTTCGTCGCTGCGCGCAGGCTTTCTCTAGTTGTGAGCGGGGGCTACTCTTCATTGCAGTGAGCGGGCTTCTCAGTTTGGTGGCTTCTCTTGTTGCGGAGCACGGGCTCTAGGCGTGCGGACTTCAGTAGTTGTGGCTCACGGCCTCTAGAATGCAGGCTCCGTAGTTGTGGCGCACGGGCTTAGTTGCTCCACGGCATGTGGGATCTTCGCGGACCAGGGCTCGAACCCATGTCCCCTGCATTGGCAGGAGGATTCTTAACCACTGTGCCACCAGGGAAGTCCACCCTCCCCCCACCCTTTTTTTTTTTAATTGTGTTTTTTTCTTCTTCTTCATGCTCTTGTTTCAGCAATGAGTGTTCCATATCCTTGTGTCTGGAAATAATTTGAAAACTTTTTATGCTTTTTTACTGTATTTATTGAGTGTTTGGGAGCTCTTTCTGTTCATTATTTATCCTGTAACAATTTTTTCACATATTTTTATTAACTTTTGTAAAGAAAATACTTGTTTCAACATCTAAAAATCAGAATCTTTGCTGGTAATAAGATCCTGGATAAAATAAATTACATGGGTCATTTTTCTTTTTCTCTTTTTTAATCAATAAATCACTTCACTCCTTTATTTATCCAACAAATTCTCACTTGTGCTGCCTGAAGTGGAGCTTGAATGAATAAAAACAGCATGAAATTTATTCTGAAATTGCTATTGCCAACATTAAAAATGGAATTGGTTATATAATTTGGGGGTTGGGAAGGATATTTTAAAGATGAAATCAATAGCAAAATATGTAGGCAAAATAGTTAATAGATGTGCCTACATGAAAAGCAAACATTTCTCCATATTCTAAAATTCCCTAAATCCAACATCAAAAATTAAGAGACCTAGCAAGATCAGAGAAAATGATCAAATAAATGATACAAGAATCTTTCTCAGAACTGAAGCACATGAGTTTCTAGATTGAAAGAGCTTACTGGCATCCACCACAATGGATTAAAAAGACCCACACCAAGACACAACATCTTGACGTACCAGAACTTGTAGGAACTAGAGAAAATTGTTTCCAGAGTTTGCAGAGACAGGGAGAAAACGGTCACAAAGACTCTATAATCAGAATGGCACCAGAATTCTCTACAGCAACCCTATAAGCTAGAAGCCCACAGAGCAATGCCTTCAAAATTCTGAGGAAAGTGGTTTCCAACAGAGAACTCAATTCTCAGACTCTCAATCAAGTGTGAAGGTAGAATAAGGTCATTTTAAGATATGGAAGGTCTCAAGACATTTACCTTCTATGCTGTTTTTCTCAGAAAGTTACTGGAGGATGTGCCCCACCAAAATGAGGAGGTAAGCTATAAGAAAGACCTGGGAACTAGGAAACAGGTGATCCAACACAAATGTAAGGTAAAGGGAGTCTCAAAAATAATAGTAAAGGAAAATTTCAGAATCACAACTGTTTAGAAGGCCAAGAGAGCCACCAGTCCACAGTGGAAGTCAGAGATGCAGAAGGGAGGTCTCAAAAGAAATGAACAAAAACTGAAGAAATATAAGTTACCTGATGTATGTACAAGAACCCACAAAGGCCTAACTGCTAACCATCTGAATGACCGATTCCAACACTCAGTGGTAAAGATAAGACCCACAGGCTTGGCTAAGCTTAGCTACCACTCTGGCCTGGCTGGGTTCAGGATCTAGAGATGTTTTCAAGGTGAGCTCCACACAGTGATGGAGTGGGTGACAGACTCTGCAGTCGGCTTGGTTGGGTTTAAGTCCCAGCTCTGCCTAGAACTAGCTGCATGCCTTTGGGCAAATTGCTTGATCCTTCTGAGCTTTATAACCTTAGTAAATAAGAGATTTAAACAATGATCCATGATATTGTGAAGATTTATTAAGATGGTACATGTGAAAGTGCTTTGTAAACTGGTGTTCATCACAGTGGAAGTTATCCAGCAACAGCTGCCAACCCAATTCACTAAAACTTTGCCATTTGCTATGAGTGTTTGTGTCCCTCCAAAATTCATGTTTTGAAATCCTAACACCCAAACGTGATGGCGTTAGGAGGCAGGGCCTTTGGGAGGTCATTAGGTCATGAGATTGGAGCCCTCATGAATGGGCTTCATACAAGAGGTCCCAGAGAGCTCCCTCGCCCCTTCCACCACGTGAAGATACAATCACAATGGGAAGTCTGCCACCTGGAATAAGGCCCTCACCTGACCATGTTAGCACCCTTGATCTTAGGCTTCTAGCTTCCAGAGCTGTGAGAAATACATTTCTGTTGTTTATAAGCCACCCAGTCTGTGACATTTTGTTTTAGCAGCCCCACTGGACAAAGACAGCCAATCTCTTGGGAAAATATACAGACTACTGCCCAAGGCATGCTGATCTCTTGCTACTGGTAAAGTACAATTTCCCACCCTATATCAAGTGAGGGATGCTTTACATGAATTTTCTATTAACCCTGGAGCCACCCTATGAGGGAAGCTATTACTATCCAATTTATAGGCAAGAAAAACGGGGATTAAGTCACTTGTGTGAGGTTACACAGTCACTGGCAGAGCAGGACTTGAAAGGAGGTCTGCCCTCAGGTGCCAGGTTCCAACCATGCCACCGTTCCTGGCAGCAGACACCAAGAGTTTAGGGAGAACACAGAGAGTGCAGAAACATTTGAGAAATGTACATCCCTGCCAGTAATTAAAGGGATGTAGATCCAAGCAACTGCAGAGCACTTCTCACCTGTCAAATTTGCAAAGGTTTTTGTTCTTTTACAATTTAATTTGCATTTATATCAAAGTAATACGTGTTCATGGTTTACAAGAGTCAAACGGTACTACAGCCATACAAGCTGAAAAACAGCCACTCTGCGGGAGGAGGGGATGCAGTTCCAAGAGGGCGCTCCTGAGCCAGGCCATTCTCACCATGGCCTCCACCTCCTGTCCCCTGCTTTCCAACCTCTGCACTTCCTCTGGGCTCTCCAGGGCTTCCTGAGATCTTCCTAGTACAGCGAAGCAAGGGGCTGAGTGGCCCAGACTGGGCGTGGAAATGGGAAACCAGAGGGGGTTACACAGCAAGAACCCAAAATGACCCACGTCCCTTGACATTGCCATCTGTAATCTCACTTGGGGGGGCGGTGGGAGTCATCCCAAAGGGAAAAACCAACATTGGCCATGTCATTTGTAGAAAACTCTCTGTGGAAGTGCTACTTTTTCATTGTAGTAACAATAGTAAAGAGATTTTTTTTTTTTTTTTTTTTTAGAAAAAGAAAATATATCCCCAACCTGTCACCCTCTTCCGCCAATAACTACTTTCTCTTGGGTGGGTCCCCAAACATGCAGGTTTTCGGAGAGTTGTCATTAGAGCACCACAGGGAAAAAGGCTCTACAGAGGGAGCATTGGGGTCACCTCCTGGTTCTGCTGTGGGACATAGGGCAAGCCCCCTCTCTGAGCCTCAGTTCCCTCCTGTGCGAATGAGGATCACACTTCTTGCCTCACAGGGGAGTCGGAGGATTGGAGAGATGATACTTGTAAAAAGCCTGGCACATAGTAGCTGCTCAACCAAGGGGACGGCAGCTGCCTCCCAGAAAGCATCTCGGCGCCCTGGCCTCAGTGGTATCCCCTCCCCTGGCTCCAACTGCCCTCTCTGGAACACTCCCTGGGCCCCTGTCCTGGTGAATCCACTTTCTAGCACTTGTCACTCACTGCCCCTCTAGCTCTGGCCTTCCTGAAGGCCCAGACAAGGCCTCCCCATAACCAGAACCCTTCCTACAAGGTGTGCTCACAAGTGCTCATGGAATGAATCCTTACAGCCCAGCTCAGAGCTCACAGCCCCCAACCCTCCCTGCCTGCCCCTGCAAGAGACTTCTGCCCCCAACACTGTCTCAGTGGCCCTCATTCAGCGCTGGCCCTCCCTGTCTGAAATCTCCTGTGACCTGTGAGCTCAGGGGTAGGACTGATGCTGGTCCAGCTCTGTCTCCATCACAATGCCCACCAAATGCTGAGCCAGCTGGGCAGTGTCCTGCAGGCCTTCATCCTATGGTTCTTTACTGACCTCCCACCATGTGGGATGAACATGACAAGGACAGTCCCTGCTTTCATGGAACTAACTCCCTGGTGGGGGCAGATTTTAAAAATACCAACAAATACATAAATTCTGATTGTGACAAGTGCTGTGAATAAAACAGGGTCATACAGCAGTGAGGATGACTGATCTACTGCTACACTCTGCAATATGAACGAACTTCACAGACCCACACAGCCAGACACTAAAGTGTATGCACATGTGTTTCCATTCATATAAAACACAAAAACAGGCCAAACTAATCTGTGCTGTTAAAAAGGAGGATAGCGATTACCCTGGGAGGAAGCAGGGGGTCTAAAGAAACATGAGGGGGCTTCTAGGGATGCTGTTCATGTTCTTTCTCTTGAATGTGGGTGCTGGTTACGTGGGTGTGTTTGGTATGTGAAAATACGCGATACGTATTTGCTTATGATACGTGAGCATGTGCATGTGGATATTACACTTCATTTAAAAGTTTTTTTTTTTTAATTCTAGGGGGATGAGAGGGAGACTTGGGGGTAGAGGTGGGACTTGGTGATATGGGTAGGATGGTCAGGGAGGACTTCTTGGAGGAGGTAACATTTGATCTGAGACCTATGGGTTAAGAGTCAGTCTTGAGAAAAGATAGTCTCTTCAATAAGTGGTGCTGGAAAAACTGGACAGCTGCATGTAAAAGAATGAAATTAGAACATTCCCTAACACCATATACAAAAATGAACTCAAAATGGGTTAAAGACCTAAATGTAAGGTCAGATACTATGAAATTCCTAGAGGAAAACATAGGCAGAACACTCTTTGACATAAATCATAGCAATATTTTTTTGGATTCACCTCCTAGAATAATGGAAACAAAAGCAAAAATAAACAAATGGGAACTAATTAAACTTAAAAACTTTTGCACAGCAAAGGAAACCATAAACAAAACGAAAAACAACCTGTGGAATGGGAGAAAATATTTGCAAATTATGCTACCGACAAGGGATTAATTTCCAAAATATACAAACAGCTTGTACAGCTCAATAAAACAAACAAACAAAAACTCAATCAAAAGATGGGCAGAAAGGACTTCCCTGGTGCTCCAGTGGTAAAGAATCTGCCTTCCAATGCAGGGGACGTGGGTTCAAGCCCTCATTGGGGAACTAAGATCCCACATGCCACAAGGCAACTAAGCCCGCACACCACGACTGCTGAGCTCACATGCCTCAACGAGAGAGCCCGCATGCCGCAAACTACACAGCCCACACGCCCTGGAGCCCGAGGGCCACAACTAGAGAGAGAAAACCCGCAAGCCACGACTAGAGAAAAGCCCGCGCACCGCAACGAAAGATCCCACATGCCTCAACAACCTGACACAGCCAGAAAAAAAAAAGTGGGGCAGAAGACCTAAGTAGAGATTTCTCCAAAGAAGACATATAAATGGCCAACAGGCTCATGAAAAGATGCTCAACATCGCTAATTATTAGAGAAATGCAAATCAAAACTACAATGAGGTATCACCTCACACCAGTGAGAATGGCCATCATCAAAAAGTCTACAAATAATAAATGCTAGAGAGGGTGTGGAGAAAAGGGAACCCTCCTATACTGTTGGTGGGAATGTAAATTGGTACAGCCAGTATGGAGAACACTATAGAGCTTCCTTCAAAAGCTAAAAAAAGAGTTACCATATGATCCATCAATCCCACTCCTGGGCATATAACCAGAAAAGATGAAAACTCTAATTCAGAAGGCTACATACATCTACCTCAGTTTTCATAGAAGTACTATTTACAATAGCCAAGGCATGGAAGCAACCTAACTGTCCACTGACAGATGAATGGATAAAGATATGGTATATACACACACAATGGAATATTACTCAGCCATAAAAAAGAATGAAATAATGCTATTTGTAGCAATATAGATGGACCTAGAGATTACCATACTAAGTGAAATCAGACAGAAAGAGACAAATATCCTATGATATCACTTATATGTGGAATCTAAGAAACTGATACAAATGAACTTATCTATGAAACAGAAACAGACTCACAGACATAGAAAGCAAACTTATGGTTGCCAAAGGGGAAAGGGAGTGGGGAGGGATAAATTAGGAGTTTGGGATTAACAGATACACACTACTATATATAAAATAGATAAACAACAAGGACCTACTGTATAGCACAGGGAACTATATTCAATATCTTGTAATATCCTATAATGGGAAAGAATCTGTAAAAGAAAACATACACACACACACACACACACACACACACACATAAAACTGAATCACTTTGCTGTATACCTGAAACATTGTAAATCAACTATATTTCAATAAAAATACATTAATTAACTTTCAAAAATAAAAATAAATAAATAAAAGTCAGTCTTGGGACAAACTTGGGGAAAGCACCCCAAGCAGAGGGCTTGGCAAGTGCAAAGTCCCGGAGGCAGGAAAAAATTTGGCACCCTGGAGGGACAGCAGAGGCCAATGCAGGTGGAGCCCAGCACAGAGTGGGTTGGAGGGCTACTAGACGAGATCAGAGAGGTGACCTGGCACCAGATCAGGCAAGGCCTTATGGTCAGGGAAGGAGTGAGGATTTTATTCTAAATAAGCTAATATGTCATGGAGGGTTTTACTCAGGGGCATGCTGTGATCTGACTCACCTTCTGACTGCTGAGGGGAGAAGAGATCCTGGGCTGTAGCACCCCAAAAGTCATACATGAATGAATGAAAACAAGACATACATAGAGAACTCTTAGCATGTGAGAACCACAAGGGGACTTACCGACCATTTTGCAGGTGAGAAAACTGAGGCCAGAGAGGGCAAGTCATTTGCCCCAAGTCACACAGCAAGCTAGTGGTCAGGGCACAGAGACTAGCAACCCAGGCTACCTGACGCTCAGTGATAACTCCCATCAGAGGAAGAAGAATTCCTAGGCCACCAGGGCCCCCAGGGAAAGTATAATCTAATTTTGCAAACTTTCTATCAGATTATCAGTTCATCTGGGTTCTGGCCCAGACTAGAGCTGGGTAATTGGGTTAATTTCCTCTTTTGTGACCACTGGGCAGAGAATCCCACTTGCTGCAGATTCTCTGTCTCCTGGGCAATGGAGGCCTGGGAGTGAATCTGCCTTAGGTCACTGATCAAGGATAGGAGACATGGGGAACACCTGCCCTCTGGGGACTACCTCCCAGCTCCTGGTGGTATTCTGTCCCAATGTTCCTGAGGAGGGTAGGAAAGAAGGAAAGGGCTCTTCAGAGTGGGAGCAACAGACTAAAGCCAATGGGGGACTGGCCACCACAGAGACGGCCTTCAGCAAAACAGGAGTTGGCCAGGCCTCTCCATAAGAATAAGAATGAGAATGAGAATGGGGGGGGAGGGGGGGAGGGCTCCATAGCAGGGAGAGCTAAGAGCTTTCCCTCATTAGCTTGATTAATTCTCCCATGACCCTCGCAAGCGGTTATCATTATCCTCCTTTACAGATGGGCAAGGTTAATCAATTAGCCCCAGAACAGGCAGCTGGTAAGTAACATAATGGGGACTATGGTCTCCTCCTTCCTGGGAACTCTCCCATCCTTAAACCCAACCCCCCTTCCTTGAGCCTCCTGCCCTAACACCCACTGAGTTATTACCCTGTTTTTGTTTTTGTTTTTTTAAATTTTTTGCACTTTCCCCTATATGAGTTCATCCAATTTTTTGTCTTTATCCCCCAGCAGAAAATACACTCCATGTGCATTGCTGCAGCCCCAGTGCTTAGCAAGGTGCCTAGCACATAGAAGGTATGCAATAAATATTTTTGGAAGTACAGAAGGAGATGGTTGAGGGAAGGCTTTTCTGAGGAGGTGACATTTGACCCTAAGTGCTGAGAAAGAGCCAGCCATAAGAAAATCTGGCCATGGGAAGGAGGTCTCAGGCACGTAGAGAACAGAAAAAAAATGGGAGTGGGGATGAGGAGTACCCAGAGCTAAAGCACAGTTAGAGAAATACCTTTATCAAGAGAATTCAGAGATTGGTTCAAGATGGCAGAGTAGAAGAACATGCTCTCACTCTTTCGAGAACACTGGAATCACAACTAACTGCTGAACAATCATCGACAGGAAGACACTGGAACTCACCAAAAAAGATACCCCACATCGAAAGACAAAGGAGAAGCCATAGTGAGACGGTAGGAGGGGCGCAATCACAGTAAAATCAAATCCCATAACTGCTGGGTGGCTGACTCACAAACTGGAGAACACTTAGACCACAGAAGTCCACCCACTTGAGTGAAGGTTCTGAGCCTCACGTCAGGCTTCCAAACCTGGGGGTCTGGCAACAGGAGGAGGAATTCCTAGAGAATCAGACTTCGAAGGCTAGCAGGATTTGATTGCAGCACTTCGACAAGACTGGGGGAAACAGAGACTCCACTCTTGGAGGGCACACACAAAGTAGTGTGTGCGTCAGGGCCCAGGGGATGGAGCAGTGACCCCATAGGAGACTGAACCAGACCTACCTGCTGGTGTTGGACGGTCTCCTGCAGAGGGGGGGCGGGCAGCTGTGGCTCACCAAGGGACAAGGACACTGGCAGCAGAAGTTTTGGGAAGTACTCCTTGGCGTGAGCCCTCCCAGAGTCTGCCATTAGCCCCACCAAAGAGCCCGGTAGGCTCCAGTGTTGGGTCGCCTCAGGCCAAACAACCAACAGGGAGGGAACCCAGCCCCACCCATCAGCAGCCAAGTGGATTAAAGTTTTACTGAGCTCTGCCCACCAGAGCAACAGTCAGTTCTACCCACCACCAGTCCCTCCCATCAGAAAATTGCACAAGCTTCTTAGACTCATCCACCAGAGGGCAGACAGCAGAAGCAAGAAGAACTACAATCTTGCAGCCTGTGGAACAAAAACCACATTCACAGAAGATAGACAAAATGAAAAGGCAGAGGGCTATGTACCAGATGAAGGAACAAGATAAAACCCCAGAAAAACAACTAAATGAAGTGGAGATAGGCAACCTTCCAGAAAAAGAATTCAGAATAATGATAGTGAAGATGATCCAGGACCTCAGAAAAAGAATGGAGGCAAAGATCAAGAAGATGCAAGAAATATTTAACAAATATCTACAAGAATTAAAGAACAAACAAATAGAGATGACCAATACAATAACTGAAATGAAAAATACACTAGAAGGAATGAATAGCAGAATAAATGAGGTACAAGAATGGATAAGTGACCTGGAAGACAGAATGGTGGAATTCACTGCTGTGGAACAGAATAAAGAAAAAAGAATGAAAAGAAATGAAGACAGCCTAAGAGTCCTCTGGGACAACATTAAAAGCAACAACGTTTGCATTATAGGGGACCCAGAAGGAGAAGAGAGAGAGAAAGGACCTGAGAAAATATTCGAAGACATTACAGTCAAAAACTTCCCTAACATGGGAAAGGAAATAGCCACCCAAGTCTAGGAAGCGCAGCAAGTCCCATACAGGATAAACCCAAGGAGAAGCACGCCGAGACACATAGTAATCAAATTGGCAAAAATTAAAGACAAAGAAAAACTATTGAAAGCAGCAAGGGAAAAATGACAAATAACATACAAGGGAACTCCCATAAGGTTAACAGCTGATTTCTCAGCAGAAACTCTACAAGCCAGAAGGGAGTGGCATGATATACTTAAAGTGATGAAAGGGAAGAACCTACAACCAAGATTACTCTATGAGGAAGGATCTCATTCAGATTCAATGGAGAAATCAAAAGTTTTACAGACAAGCAAAAGCTAAGAGAATTCAGCACCACCAAACCAGCTCTACAACAAATGCTAAAGGAACTTCTCTACATGGGAAACACGACAGAAGAAAACGACCTACAAAAACAAACCCCCCAAAATTAAGAAAATGGTAATAGGAACATATATATCGATAATTACCTTAAACATGAATGGATTAAATGCTCCAACCAAAAGACACAGGCTTGCTGAATGGATACAAAAACAAGACCCATATATATGCTGTCTACAAGAGACCCACTTCAGACCTAGGGACACATACAGACTGAAAGTGAGGGGATGGAAAAAGATATTCCATGCAAATGGAAATCAAAAGAAAGCTGGAGTAGCAATACTCATATCAGATAAAATAGACTTTAAAATAAAGAATGTTACAAGAGACAAGGAAGGACACTACATAATGATCAACGGATCAATCCAAGAAGAAGATATAACAATTATAAATATATATGCACCCAACATAGCAGCACCTCAATACATAAGGCAACTGCTAACAGCTCTAAAAGAGGAAATCGACAGTAACACAATCATAGTGGGGGACTTTAACACCTCACTTACACCAATGGACAGAACATCCAAACAGAAAATGAATAAGGAATCACAAGCTTTAAACGACACAATAGACCAGATAGATTTAATTGATATTTATAGGACATTCCATCCAAAAACAGCAGATTACACTTTCTTCTCAAGTGCCCACGGAACATTCTCCACGATAGATCACATCTTGGGTCACAAATCAAGCCTCAGTAAATTTAAGAAAATTGAAATCATATCAAGCACCTTTTCTGACCACAATGCTATGAGATTAGAAATCAATTACAGGGAAAAAAATCTAAAACACACAAACACATGGAGGCTAAACAATACGTTACTAAATAACCAAGAGGTCACTGAAGAAATCAAAGAGGAAATCAAAAAATACTTAGAGACAAGTGACAATGAAAACACGATGATCCAAAATCTATGGGATGCAGCAAAAGCAGTTCTAAGAGGGAAGTTTATAGCTATACAAGCCTACCTCAAGAAACAAGAAAAATCTCAAATAAACAAGCTAACGTTACACCTAAAGGAACTAGAGAAAGAAGAACAAACAAAACCCAAAGTAAGCAGAAGGAAAGAAATCACAAATATCAGAGCAGAAATAAATGAAATAGAAACAAAGAAAACAATAGCAAAGATCAATAAAACTAAAAGCTGGTTCTTTGAGAAGATAAACAAAATTGATAAACCATTAGCCAGACTCATCAAGAAAAAGAGCGAGATGACTCAAATCAATAAAATTAGAAATGAAAAAGGAGAAGTTACAACAGACACTGCAGTAACACAAAGCAACCTAAGAGACTACTACAAGCAACTCTGTGCCAATATAATGGACAACCTGGAAGAAACGGGCAAATTCCTAGAAAGGCATAACCTTCCAAGACTGAACCAGGAAGAAATAGAAAATATGAAGAGACCAATAACAAGTAATGAAATTGAAACTGTGATTAAAAATATTCCAACAAACAAAAGTCCAGGACCAGATGGCTTCACAGGTGAATTCTATCAAACATTTAGAGAAGAGCTAACACCCATCCTTCTCAAACTCTTCCAAAAAATTGCAGAGGAAGGAAAACTCCCAAACTCATTCTATGAGGCCACCATCACCCTGATACCAAAACCAGACAAAGATACTACAAAAAAAGAAAATTACAGACCAATATCACTGATGAATATAGATGCAAAAATCCTCAACAAAATACTAGCAAACAGAATCCAACAACACGTTAAAAGGATCATACACCATGACCAAGTGGGATTTATCCCAGAGATGCAAGGATTCTTCAATATATGCAAATAAATCAATGTGATACACCATATTAACAAATTGAAGAATAAAAACCATATGATCATCTCAATAGATGCAGAAAAAGCTTTTGACCAAATTCAACACCAATTTATGACCAAAACTCTCCAGAAAGTGGGCATAGAGGGAACCTACTTCAACATAATAAAGGCCATATACAACAAACCCAGAGCAAACATCATTCTCAATGGTGAAAACCTGAAACGATTTCCTCTAAGATGAGGAACAAGACAAGGATGTCCACTCTCACCACTATTATTCAACATAGTTTTGGAAGTCCTAGCCATGGCAGTCAGAGAAGAAAAAGAAATAAAAGGAATACAAATTGGAAAAGAAGTAAAACTGTCACTGTTTGCAGATGACATGATACTATACATAGAGAATCCGAAAGATGCCACCATAAAGCTATTAGACCTAATCAATGAATTTGGTAAAGTTGCAGGATACAAAATTAATCACTGAAATCTCTTGCATTCCTATACACTAGTGATGAAAAATCTGAAAGAAAAATTAAGGAAACACTCCCATTTACCATTGCAACAAAAAGAATAAAATACCTAGGAATAAACCTACCTAGGGAGACAAAAGACCTGTATGCAGAAAAGTATAAGACACTGATGAAAGAAATTAAAGGTGATACAAATAGATGGAGAGATATACCATGTTCTTGGATTGGAAGAGTCAATATTGTGAAAATGACTATACTATCCAAAGCAATCTACAGATTCAATGCAATCCCTATCAAATTACCAATGGCATTTTTTACAGAACTAGAACAAAAAATCTTAAATTTGTATGGAGACACAAAAGACCCTGAATAGCCAAAGCAGTCTTGAGTCTAAAAAACAGAGCTGGAGGAATCAGACTCCCTGACTTCAGACTACACTATAAAGCTACAGTAATCAAGACAATATGGTACTGGCATAGAAACAGAAATATAGATCAATGGAACAGGATAGAAAGTCCAGAGATAAACCCACACACCTATGGTCAACTAATCTATGACAAAGGAGGCAAGGATATACAATGGAGAAAAGACAGTCTCTTCAATAATTGGTGCTGGGAAAATTGGACAGTTACATGTAAAAGAATGAAATTAGAACACTCCCTAACACCATACACAAAAATAAACTCAAAATGGATTAGAGACCTAAATGTAAGACCCGGCACTATAAAACTCTTAGCAGAAAACATAGGAAGAACACTCTTTGACATAAATCACAGCAAGATCTTTTTTGATCCACCTCCTAGAGTAATGGAAATAAAAAAAAAATAAACAAATGGGACCTAATGAAACTTAAAACCTTTTTCATAGCAAAGGAAACCATAAACAAGACGAAAAGACAACCCTCAGAATTGGAGAAAATATTTGTAAATGAATCTTTGGACAAAGGATTAATCTCCAAAATATATAAACAGCTCATGCAGCTCAATATTAAAAAACAAACAACCCAATCCAAAAATGGGCAGAAGACCTAAATAGACATTTCTTCAAAGAAGACATACAGATGGCCAAGAAGCACATGAAAAGCTGCTCAACATCACTAATTATTAGAGAAATGCAAATCAAAACTACAATGAGGTATCACTTTACACCACTTCAAATGGGCATCATCAGAAAATCTACAAACAACAAATGCTGGAGAGGGTGTGGAGAAAAGGGAACCCTTTTTAATGGGAATGTAAATTGATACAGCCACTATGGAGAACAGTATGGAAGTTCCTTAAAAAACTAAAAATAGAATTACCATATGACCCAGCAATCCCACTACTGGGCATATACCCAGAGAAAACCATAATTCAAAAAGACATATGCACCCCAATGTTCATTGCAGCACTATTTACAATACCCAGGTCATGGAAGCAACCCAAATGCCCATTGACAGACGAATGGATAAAGAAGATGTGGTACATATATACAATGGAATATTACTCAGCCATAAAAAGGAACAAACTTGGGTCATTTGTAGAGACGTGGATGCATCTAGAGACTGTCATACAGAGTGAAGTAAGTCAGAAAGAGAAAAACAAATATCGTATATTAAGGCATATATGTGCAACCTAGAAAATGGTACAGATGAACTGGTTTGCAGAGCAGAAATTGAGACACAGAAGTAGAGAACAAACGTATGGATACCAAGGGGGGAAAGCGGCAGGGGTGGGTGGGGGTGGGGGTGGGATGAATTGGGAGATTGGGATTGACATGTATACACTGATGTGTATTAAATGGATGACTAATAAGAATAAATAAATAAACATTAAAAAAAAGAATTCGGAGGGGGGAGGGATAGTTAGGGAGTTTGGGATTGACATGTACACACTGCTATATTTAAAATGGATAACCAACAAGGACCTACTGTATAGCACAGGGAACTCTGCTCAATATTATGTAACAACTTAAATGGGAAAAGAATTTGAAAAAGAATAGATACATATATGTGTATAACTGAATCACTTTGCTGTACACCTGAAACTGACATAATAACATTGTTAATCACCTATACTCCAATATAAAATAAAAAGTTTAAAAAGGAGGGGAAGAGGGGGAAGGGGAAGGGGGAGAGGGAGAGGGAGAGGGAGAGGGAGAGGGAATTCCCTGGCGGGCCAGTGGCTGGGAATCCGCGCTTCCACTCCTGGGGTTCCAGGTTCCATCCCCGGTCGGTCGGGGAACACGCAACCCGCAAGGTCCCGCAAGCCGCATGGCGCGGCCAAAAAAAAAAGTCGGGGGTTGGGGGACCCTTCAGAGGATCAGGGCTGGAGGGCAGAGGGGCTGCCATGCCCTGCTGTCTGGTCTTGAGCAACCCTCCGCGGTCTCCCGTTGAATATCTCCAGACCCCCGCACACGCTGAAGGTGAAGGGGTATGCTGCCTCCCGAGGCGAAATTTGTCTGAAACCGTCTGCTTCAGTCCCAAGTGTCGGAACCGCTGCGGGAGAAGCTCTGTTGCTGGCGTTGCGTCTTCACGCAGCGACCCAAGCCGCGATCCTGCGCCCAAGTGAATCGAAGAAGCCATTTCCCGGGTCCCGACTTCCCGGCCCCCAGGTCGCAGTTCCCGGCCTCCACCCAGGCGGCGGGTCCTCAGCTCTTGAGGAAATCGAAGGTGAAGAAGCAGCCAATAGAAATACAGCTTGGAAGCTCTTAGGGCGGGGCACGGGTGCAACTGGCCAATCGGGGCTGCCTTCATCCCTTTAAAAGTTCTGCGGCGCGCTACCGAACACAGGTACTTCTCGAAGCCCGGCCGCTGTTCTCTGAGGGGGCCTGAGCGGACCCCTGCGCGCCACCAAGGGTGATGGCGTCAGCCAGAGGCAGCTGTCGCATCGCCCGCGCCATCGGGGCCGTGATCCCCCTGAACTGGCTTGGAGACGCGTCGTCGGGGCAGCCCCCTAACAGTTCCGTGGGCAACGGATCTGAGAGCACTCGCCCGACCTTGGGTCCCCGCAGACCTGGACGGCCTGGAGGGTGTGGCGAAAGCTGGCGCTGCGCGCACTGATCGCTGGCGCCTAGCTGGCCCTGTGCACTTTTGGGCTGGTGGGCAACGTTCTGGTGCTGGTCCTGGTGCGGTCCCAGCAATGGCGCCGCCGCTCGCTGCTCAACTGCTTCCTCCTCAACCTTGCAGCCACCGACCTGCAGTTCGTGCTGACACTGCCCTTCTGGGCCGTTGACATGGTGCGTGACTTCAGCTGGCCCTTCGGGAATGCCATGTGCAAGGTGGTGCTCACGGTGCTCAACATGTAAGCCAGCAGCCTCTTCCTCAGCGCCATCAGTGTGGCGCGCTACTGCGCGGTGGCGAGCGCGCTGCGCCCCAGTCGGCCCGGCACCCCATGGGCTGTCTGGGTGTGCTGCTTGCTCTGGGCCACTGCAGTCCTGGCCACCGCGCCCACCGCCCTGTTCGCCACAGTGGCCAGCGTCGGGGGCGAATGCTTGTGCCTGCTGCCCTTCCCCGACGGCGGTCCCGACTGGCTGGCCTTCTACCATCTGCAAAAGATCGCCGTGGCCTTTGTGCTGCGGCTGGCCACGCTGGGCACCTGCTCGCTGCTGTTCCTACCTTTCCTGCGTTGGCGGCGGGCATGCTGGCCGCCTGGGGTCCGGCTCCGATGACGGTCCCGGGTTACTCGCGCGCTGGCCTGCGTGCTGCTGGCCTTCGTGCTGCTGGCCTTCGTGCTCTGCTGGCTGCCCAACCAAGCACTTACGCTCTGGGGGGTGCTGGTCAAGCTGAACATCGTGCCCTGGGACCGCGCCTACTTCCTGTCTCAGGCCTTCCTCTTCCCCCTGTCCATCTGCCTGGCGCGCTCCAACAACTGCCTCAATCCGATGCTCTACTGCCTGCTGCGCCGCGACTTCCGCCAGGGCCTGCGAGAGCTCTGCGGCCGGCCGGGCCAAGCGCCCCATGGACCTCCGACTGTTCTCCGACTGCCCTGCCCCAGCTACCGCGCTCTCTGATTAGGCCTGAACCCTCAGAACCACACCTCTCAGTAAGGACCACCCGCTGCTCCGTCGGTACCAAGAGTGATGCGGCAGATTATGCCACTTGGGTTTGGAGTGATGATGTCAAGGAGCAGTGGCTGACTTTAGGGCCCGTGTTCTGGGTTCCAATGGAGAAGCAGGCCCTTTGGCCGGGGAGATTACTTAAGACCAGGAGTTCACCACTAACCTGTGTGACCCAGGGTGAGTCCCTTCCTCCCTGGCCTCAGTTCCCTCATCTGTACAAGGAGAGGTAAGGATTAGATGAACCCGGGGGACTCCCACGTCTAGCCCTTTGAGCCTCCTGGCACAACCCCTGCAAACAGTGTGAGCTCCATTCATCGTCCTCTAAGGCACTTAATCTGACTCCTGCTTTATGTTCCCTTTTGTTTTTATTTTTTCATGAGTTTTTTTTTTAACATCTTTATTGGAGTATAATTGCTTTACAATGGTGTGTTAGTTTCTGCTTTATAACAAAGTGAATCAGTTATACATATACATATGTTCCCATATCTCTTCCCCCTTGCGTCTCCCTCCCTCCCACCCTCCCTATCCCACCCCTCCAGGCGGTCACAAAGCACCGAGCTGATCTCCCCCCTTTTGTTGTTATAAGGGAGCTGTGAGAGAGGGGTGTGCGCTGTTTTCAGAAACCTAGAGTGGAGGGACTTCAGGGATATCAGGTAGCCCTTGATGGCTCAAGATTTCTGAGCTTTCATCTGCAAGGCCTGCCTGTTTCTTGTCCTCCCTGGATCCTGGGGGCTTGGCTGACCCCACCATCACTCATCCAGCAGTATGCTATGACCCTGAACATGCTAGCTGTTGCATGAAAAGTGGCTGCAAGGAGCAGCCAGAAGGCCTGGAGCTATGCAGCTTGCGGGGGTGGGGGCAGTGGGGTAGAGCAGCAGTGACCTGAGTGGCTCACATAGGACAGAACTGGGACCTGTGGGAGAGAAGTCATGGGAAGCAGGTTTCCATCCCTCGTTAGGGCAGACCTTTCCCATTTTTGAGCACCTGAGCTTCATGATATAGTGAGCTCCCTGCCTTTGGAGTTATTACAACAGAGACTGTTGGACACAGAATTGATGCATCAGATGGGGGTGTGTAGTTGCTAGATGATTTCGGCAATCCCTTTGAGCCTGGAGGCCTGTAACTGAAATGGGACAGGTGGGAGTGTTTGCATGATATAGGCCTTAACAACATCTTCTCCCCCTGCTCTCCAAATGCACCACTGAAGGTAAATCAAAAGGCAACTGATTGAAATCCCTTCTCTGGTGGACAGCACTCGATCCTCATATTGATGCAGAGCCACCATAAAGCATTCTCAGCACACATCAGTTGAGGAGATTAGGTCATCAGAGGTCAGAATTTGTATTTGCATCCTTGCAAATACTTGCTCATAAATTTCATGCCTGATACTTCTGACAGAGGAAGACTTGATGCTTGAAGGTAGAGGAAAAAAAACCTATTCCCCACTGCCTGGTGTCCAAGTCAGGAGCCCACGAAGGATCTTGGGTCAACTCAAATGTCTGCAGATTTGTCATCCCAGAGCCGCTGGAAGGAGGGTGGGAGTGAGGCCCACAGCTAGCCCTTGATGGAATGAGAGTCCCTGTGCCTCATGGTGTGGGTGATACCATTGTTCCTCTAAAGTACCACAGTACAGAAGAACCTGTATTCCTTGGAGTACTTGTCCGCTTAAAAAGAAAATAATGTTTTGCAAAGTAAAGAACTGTAGTGATTCACTGATAGCTCCAAGCCTTGCTTATTTTTCTCAGTGTTATTTTAAAAGTGGGTCTCTTGCAGCTCATTTCTCCCTCATGTGCAGAGAAATGTGCTTTGTGGAAGCAACAGGAGGGATAAGGAGCCACTACTACAGTTCTCACCTGTCTTCCTGCAGCCCATTCCCTGCTGTCCACGGGACCAGCCATAAGAACTAAAACGGTGGGACATGGGGTGCTCTCCCAAGAGAACATGAGACCTGTGTGGGAGCTGCAAGTGCTCTAAATAAGAAATAATAGCTTATTCAATAGAACCTGAGGGCAATGGTCATTTCTAAAATCATTCTGTTTAAAGAATATTGTAGAAAGTTACACTAATGACTCCATAAATACCATACAGTGGGCCCTAGGGTATGGGAGGCAAAGACATTCAACTTGGAGCCAGCCTGATCAGAAGCCCTTGCTCCACCATGCTCTGTACCTTAAGCAGGTCACTCTGCCTGTCTGAGCCTCGGTTTCTTATCTATAAAATGAGTGGGTTGATAATTCCCTGTAATAATTTCCAGATAAATGATTAATTTTTTACCCCCTCTGTGTTCTTTTCTAATCACTCTTTACTTGCAAACTGTTTTTAGGGTCATTTCTCGCCACAACACTGTTCATTTAACTCTTAGTTCTTGTGAACTGTTCCCTTTATCAAGGTCAGGGTGAACTTTTACTGACTCATGTCATAAAAGCATCATGTTGCCCAGAAGAGGACTGTGGCTCCTGTGGAGGGTCAGATCAAATACCTGTATTGGTAGTCTCAAACCATGGGCCCAGCTCTGAGCCAGCACTCTTGAGGCTTCCCTTGCAACTGCCTTGTGTGTGGAAATAGGAGCCGGGTGTGCCCCAGAAGGACAGCCCCCAGTCAGGGGTGCATTCAGCATGGTCCTGACCCCAGCACTGAGGGGATAGTGAGGAGGAAGTCACGGGGGACGGGGCACTCTGAGAAGACTGTCTGGAAAGGTGAGCTAGAAGAGTGCATCGTCACTAGATGTTAAGAGGGGCATGAGGGAAATGCACATGCAGAAGTGCAGAATAAATGAGATTTCTGAGGGAAAGAACAAACACCAAAACTTGTTGAGCAAGAAAAGTAGCGAGCTGGCATTTGTTGAGCACTGGGCAATGAGGCAGGCACAGGGCTTTTGTATGTCTTGGTCCTCAAAAAGGATTTTGAGGTGTGTAGTATTATTCACATTGTAAGGAGGAAACGAAGGCTCAGAGAAGTTAGGGAATTGCCCAAGGTCACACAGCTTGTGAGGCGGCATAGCAAGCATTTCAAACTGCAGCTCCCTGCCTGATTCCAAAGCCCAAACTCTTTTTTTTTTTTTTTTTTTTTTTGCAGTACGCGGGCCTGTCACTATCGTGGCCTCTCCCATTGCGGAGCACAGGCTCCAGACACGCAGGCTCAGCGGCCATGGCTCACGGGCCCAGTCTCTCCACAGCATGCGGGATCTTCCTGGACCGGGGCACGAACCCGCGTCCCCTGCATCGGCAGGCTGACTCTCAACCACTGCGCCACCAGGGAAGCCCCCAAAGCCCACACTCTTAATCGCTTTTGGCTCATCTGCCAGATGCCAAGAATGGGGGTAAAATGCTCAAAGAGGCCAAAGGACAACTTGTGTCCCAGGCATAGAGGCAACAAAGGAGCCAGGTGCCTCTGAATGAGTGAATGGACCCTGGGTCGGCTGTGGTGTCAGGTGCTGCAGCGGAGGGGAGAAGAGTGGGGAGTGATGGCCTGAATGACTCGCAAGGACATCTTATATGGTCATTAACCCAGCACATCCCAGCCTCCTCAGTGGCATGTAGGGGAGAGGTGTGAGGGGATGCTCAGACTTCTGAAGCCCCTCCAAGTGGGAGGAGGTATAGAACCGTGGACCCTGTGCCAGGAGGTGTGTGGGTGGCTGGCTTAAAGACATCTTCAGCTTGCAGAGATGACCCCCTGGCCCCTTGTAGCAGCCAGGCCCCAGTGCCTCAGCCTTGGCAAGCTTACTCTGCTGAATTCTTCCCTGAAGAGGACAGGACGCGTTCCTGCACCCCTACCCTGAGTCACACAGCCCGGGAGTCCCTCCCAACCCTGGCCACCTTTCTCTTTTCCCTTCAGGACAGGGGCAGCTGAGCCTTTCTTTCTCTTCCAAGTCACCTCACTCCCAGGTCCTCCATGGAGCATTTCAAATGTTGGAACCCCAGGCAGATGTTCTAGACCTTTCCTCAACCCCAGCCTGCTCTCTGTGAAAATTTTTGGGGCCCTCGTGTCCTGCTTTGCACCCCTTCCTTGTGTGCCTCGAGTCTTTTCTCTGTTATGGCTCTCGGCTTTCCACTCTGCTGGCATCCCTGCAGTTCCTCTGCCCACCTTGGAGGACAAGGGCAGGCACACAGGTCTTCCTGGTCCCCTGTGCAATGCTCTGCCCATGAAGGATAGCAAACTGGATGCTGAGTATGTTTCCATTTCTTCTTCAGTCATAAACTTTAAATATCTGTGTCTGAGTCTTGCTTGTATTGCTTATACGGTAGGCTCTCAATAAATGTTTGATGAATGAGTGACAACTGCTCTGTGTGTCCTCACTCTCCTGTTTGCCTGTGTATGATATGGTCTTTCGTCTCTTTCCCCTTTCCCTCAGCCTGAGCAGGGTCTTCCAAAGCCTCCCCGGGGTTCCAGAAGACTGCTCCTAAAATCCAGGCTTCTGTGAACTGGGCCAACTGGCCTGAACCTGCTCTGGAACCCACCTTCATTCAACCTATTACATTCTCCAGACCTCCTTTATGACATCACCCCCATTCATCCTCACAGCATCCTTGGGAACCAGGTTGCATTATCCCCATTTCATGGAGGAGCAAACTGAGGCTCCAAGTACGGAAGTGGCATATAGGCAACTGGCAACAGCTGATACCATCCCAGGCCCGCCATCCTGCCTGCCTCTAATATGAGTTGTCAGACTGGAGTTAATCAAGACAGAAATGATATGAGTTAATGTAGAGACGGCTCATGGCTCCCTACCTTCCACAGTTGTTTTAACTTAATAGGAGCTCAGAGGGTAAATGTTCCAGAGGCCCTTGCAGATGTGGGGGTTGCAAGAGGAGGGTGGCCTTGGGCTAAAGCAGAGACATCAAGACACTGTCTGATGTCTGGAGTCTGACCATTATACCTCCTGGGAAAAAATGGGAAAGGCTGGATGGGGAAAGTCAGATTCTAGCAGCTGGAGGACAGGAGGGGAGGGGAGAAGCTAGAGATTGCAAATGTAGACAGCTCTTTCAAAGTGGCCCGTGATGGAGGCCAGAGGGTGAGAGGTCACAAAGGGCTGTGGGGGAAGGTGGTGGCCCTTTAGATGCTGGTGGGAGGGAGCAGAATGGCGGAGGTTGAACACTGAGGAGAGAGGGGGTGATGGAGGAGTGACAGCTTGTGGGGATGAGAGGATCCAGAGTCCCTATGAGTTGGGGGTCAGTTATAGACAGGATGATCCTCAGGTTGCCAACCATATTTGAAAGCAGATGTTGCTGTGAACTGAGTTGTGTCCTCCCAGAAGGTACACTGAAATCCAACCCCAGGTACCTGTGAATATAACCCTATTTGGAAATAGGGTCCTTGCAGATGTAATCAAGTTAAGATGAAGTCATAATGGATTAGGCTTGGCCCTAAACCCAATGACTGGTGTCCTTATAAGAAGGTCACATGAAGACAGACACACAGACAGGAGAGTGGTGTATGAAGATGGAAACAGAGACTGGAGTGGTCCATCTCCAAGCCGAGGGTTGCCAGCAACCCACCGGAAGCTGGAAGTGGCAAGGAAGGATTCTTCCCTAGAGCCTTCCAAAGGAACGTGGCCCTGCTGACACCTTGATCTCAGACTTCTAGCCTCCAGAGAACTGGGAGAGAATAAATTTCTGTTAAGCCACCCCATTTGTGCTAATTTGTTATGGCAGCCCTAGGAAACTAATGCAGACATCCTATGAGCTGAGCTTGCCTGTGGAGGAGGGTTGGGGAGGGGTGCTCACCTCTGGCTAAAGTCTGTAGCTTCCACTCATTCCTTCCAGCCTCCCTGGTGACCAGCAGCCTGGGGAGGCTAGAAGCATGGACTCACCCCACATGGTCTAACATGGAGCTGCAATAGAGGGTTTGGGCTCGGGGAGGCTGGCATTGAGTGGGGGACGATAGGCAGCACAAAGGTAAAGAGGGAGTGCTTACAGTAGAGGTAGTGGCCTTGGAGGAAAAAGCACAGGCCCTGAGGCGCTTCTGGGCTGTGTGATCCTTGAGCAGATCATCTGACCTCCCTGGACCTCAACCGCCCCCACTTGTACTTGAGACCATGCTCTCTGCAGCATTGGCACTGGGCCTCCCGAATAGTAGTCCCAATACGTGATAGCACTCATTACCGTATGTTTTCATTCTGGCCATGGGGATCAATTTGACATTTAGCAAACATTTCTTGAAGGCTGACTGTGTGTCAGGCCCTGTGCTGGCTCCGGGGACAAGGACACATGCACACCACACACACACAAGCAATTTATGGCCAGAGATTGTCAGACTGGATTTTAAAAATAACCCCATAATCCTGCTTTATGCTCTTTACACAGACACACCTAAACATAAGGGCAAAAACAGATTGAAAGTAAAAAGGATGGAAAATGGCACACCTAGCAAATACGAATCCGAGCAAATACAAATGGCGGTACTATTCCATTGGTCTAGCATTGTTAACACCTATAACAATGCTGAAGGCATTAAAGCATTAATGGGGTCTGAAGGCGTAAAAGCATTATTAGGGATAAAGAAGATCATTATATAATGATATAAAATAACAATTCTCCAGTAAGATATTTGAAAAAGTTTAGCTTATATTCACATAAAAACAACTGGTAGAATTGCAAGGGAGAAATGGCTAAATCCATGATCATGGTGGCAGATTTTTAACATACCTCTCTCAGTAACTGAGAGCTCGACAGGTTAAAAACAATTAGGGTATAGAAAATTTCAACAACACAATTAACAAGCTTGATCAAATGCATAAGTATAAAACCCTGCACCCAACAGTTAGAGAATATACATTCTTTCCAGTGTTCATGAAATACTTAAAAAAAAATTAACCACGAACTAGCCATAGAACAACTTTCAACAAAAACTAATAAATCCTTACTATACAGACATACAGTTTCCAATCACAGTCCATTGAAGTTGGAAATCAATAACAACAAAATTAAGAAAACAAAATCCTATGTTTGAGAAAAAGCTTCTAAATAATGCAAAAACTAAATCATAATGGAAATTAGAAAACATTCGAAACTGAGCAATGAAAATATGAAGAGCTAACATTTATTGAGTGTTTGCTGAGTCAGGCCTGTTCCAAATGCCTTGTTGTTTATAGATCCCCATTTCCTAGGTGAGAAAAATGAGGCATGGAGTAGGTGAATAAATTGTGCAAGGTTCCACTGTAGCTAACTGGCAGAGCTGAGATTCAAAGCTGGTCTGGAGTTCAAGTTCATAACTACATATCAAAACCCTAATGTATTCTTAGCTGATGTGTTCTTAGCTGGCGTGACTGTGTGGCCTTCTTAGAAAGGAAGTATAGGCCTTCCCTACACCCAGGACATGGCAATCAACTCCCAGCATCCCACTGTCCCAGGCTGTCATTCCAGCGTCAGCAGCCTCATGTGCCCCCCACCCAGGAACCCCTCCCAGCCCCATCTTTCCCTGTCGAAATCCCAGCCTACATCAAGGCCGAGCTCAAAGGACGCTTTTCTGTAGCCTTCCTACCCTCCTCTGACACTCCTGCAGGCCGTAAACTGGAAAGCTGACCTTGCCACTTCTCTGCTTTAAACCCTTCTCTGGGTCCCTGCTGTCTGGCAGTGCTCCCCCAGACTTCTCCACTGAAGTACTCTGAAAGGCTCTGCATTCAGCTGTGAGTGAAATGTTCCTTAAAACCTTGAGTTTCATCTTCAAAATTCATCCAGTCTGCAGTCTGCTTCATACTATATCCGTGTTTATTCCACAATAAAAATAATGTCCCCATCCTCAAGTGACTGATGCTCCAAATACACCCTGTGTTAGCATCACAGAGAACCCCAGTATGAGAAGCAGGAACTAACAAGGTAAAGCCCAGAAGCCTGTGCCTGCACCATGGGCTCCCTCTCCAGCCTTCTCTGGACCCTGGACCCCGCGCGAATCCACTCACGCTGTCCCCTCTACCTGGGGTGTCAAGCCTGCTAGAAGGGGCACTGGCCTGTGTCCCACATTCCCTGCTTATTTTGTGCCGTGCTGCTCTGCTGGCCTGGCTGCTGTCCCCTGGCCTTTCAGCAACCTGAATCTGAATCCCCTTTCCTGCCCCTGCCCTCCCCACCTCTTAAAGCATTTTCAGCTATCTCTTTTAAAGCACTCAGGGACCACAAACAGTGGCTTGGGCCTGACTGAAAGAACGTTTCCGGCCTCCCAGTTATGGCAGGTTTGCACTGATAAAGTCATGCCCTCCAGCCACCATTTGTTTGGGCTTCCCCCACTTCCTGGGGACCCTCAGGGCACCCCGGGTCCCTATGAGTACAACCCCCTCCCTGGGCTGAGCAGGTGGTCCTCCAAGCCAGGGACCTTGCTTCTCCAATATGTTTGTCTCACCCTCACGATAGCCTCTGGGCTGATGTGGGTGCTGGAAGATTCCTTGCTGAAATGGAAATGTGTGTGGCCCTGACTCTTGACCCTTCCACTTAAAGTTTCTCTGCTCTTAGCTCGCTGATTAAAATGTCAAGTAGGGCTTCCCTGGTGGTGCAGTGGTTGAGAGTCCGCCTGCCGATGCAGGGGACACGGGTTCGTGCCCCGGTCCGGGAAGATCCCACATGCCGCGGAGCGGCTGGGCCCATGAACCATGGCCGCTGAGCCTGCGCATCCGGAGCCTGTGCTCCGCAACGGGAGAGACCACCACAGTGAGAGGCCCGCGTACCGCAAAAAAAAAAAAAAAAAAAAAAGTGTCAAGTAAACAGGAATCTGTAAACCCACTTTCACTTCCCCGAGGGTGGAGTGAGCTCCATTTTAAACGCCCTTCTTCTGTAGTTAGGATGAATAATCACCTCCTAATTGACACACTTAATGAATGGACAAAGGAAGGGTGTGGGGGGCAGGACAGGGGAGGGGGCGTGGAGTGGGAAGGGTCATTCCTGAAGGAATCCAGTTGTCACCTTGGATTATTGTAGAGGGAGATGGCAATATGGGGACAGAAAGATACCATTAATTTGGTCAGCAAGATATAGACTTATAAACCAAGGAATGTGTAAGCTAGAAGCACCCTCCTCAGAGGTCCTAGCCACGCCCCTGTTTTAGAGGAAACTGAGGTCCAGGAAGAGGAGGGCACTGTCCAAGGTAACACAGGGAGCCCATGTCACAGCCTGGATTTCTCAGTTTGACAAGGTCCCAGGAGGAAAGCAGGCCACCCTGACACAGGGTGAGCAACCATTTGCCTGGGACTGGTTTCCAAGAAGCTGGAACTTTCAGTGTTAAGACTGGGCAAACCTGGATGGTGATCACCCTAACCCCTGTGGGTCATGGTTTCTCTGTCTTCCCTGTCTATATGTCTCCAAGAGAGGTTCTAGGAAAAATATGAAAAAAGCAAAGATATCTGATGCAGCCAGTCACTTGGACCCATCAGGACCAATGGCTTAGCCTGGGAGCGGGGTGGGCACGGGGGGCCCAAAGTGGCTGGGACTCTTAACGCTGCCCAGGCTCTGCTTGCTCTGAGCACTTTGCCTGAGTCTCCAGCTTGGCCAGTCTTTGACTGCTTTGCTCTATTGTACAAAGGACAATCTAAAAGCTCTCTCGGAGCTGTTTAACTTTGATCTCTATAAACATTTCTTTTGGTATATGCCAGGATCCACATGGTGTGTATTTTGAGAGACTGTTTAGCAATGTGCTGGCATGTCTTTCTGTTGCTTTGTAGTTTGGGTGAGGATCCGGACAGCTCTGTCCCTAACTTTCCGTGTGACCTTGAGCAAATCTACGTATCTTTCTGAGCCTTGATTTCCCCATATGTGGGAAATTCCTATCTGACTTGCTCTGAAATTTGACTACAAATTGCCTATCATATAGTAAGCACTCAATAAAAGGTTGCTGTTGTTACCTCCGGTCCCTGATGGCTCTGGATCCAGTCTATCCCTTCCTCCAAGGTTTGGGGGAGTCAGCTAGGGGTCAGTGAAGACACTGGGATTCTCTGTGAATGAAAATTTAAGACTTCTCTCTCTTGGCCCCTCCAGTCGAGAACTCAAATCTGCTGTTAAATATTTAATAGTTTCCACACAGAGGCTTTTCACCAGAGCATCTTTTCTCCTTAAATTATCAGAACAGAGTTGAAGTTCTGAAGGGTGCTCATGTTTTCCACATAGAGAGCTACAATTATATAACAAGGGAGGAATTTGGATGTGGCTAGGTGGAGGTGGAGTGGATGAAAGGGCTGGGGGCTGGTAGAAAGGGCACTGGCCTGGGCATCAGGAGACCTAGGACTCTGTCCCAAGTCTGCTCCTCATTTGCTTTTTGGCAAAAGCAAGGCCCTTTTCCCTCTGGGCCTCTCTGGCTCCCTATCCATGAGATAAGCAGGTTAGAGTCAGTGACCTCCAAGGCTCTATCTAGCTTTTAATTTCTTGAGTTTAGTTTTTTGGACCTGATTGTGCTAGCTACACAGTAGGCATTAATAAATGTGGCATTTAATAAATGTTTGTTTAATGAATTAATATATGCGGGAGGGTACGGACACCGGATGAGGACTTTGACCCATGCCATTCTCTTCTGGGAGAAGGGCCTGGCCCCAGCGTTGTATTCACTGGTCTGCTGGTTAGCCCCCAGCAGCACAGTCCTGAGGAAAACAAGAAGGGTTGAGGGCCAGGATGTCTGTCTCCCTTCCTGGGGTTCCAACACTGACTTCTTCCTTCCAGTGCAGCAAATTTCTCTTCCAATTGAACTCCTACCTGGAAGTAGCCAAAAGACCCAGCTCTATATACCATTTATATGTGGAATCTAAAATATGACACAAATGAACCTATCTACAAAACAGAAACAGACTCACAGACATAGAGAACAGACTTGTGGTTGCCAAGGGGGAAAGGCAGTGGGAGAGTGAAGGATTGGGAGTTTGGGATTAGCAGATGCAAACTATTATGTATAGGATGGATAAACAAGGTCCTCCTGTATAGCACAGGGAACTATTTTCAGTATCCTGTGATAAGCCATAATGGAGAAGAATATGAAAAAGAATATAGATATGTATAACTAAATCACTTTGCTGTACAGCAGAAATTAACACGACACTGTAAATCAACTATACTTCAATAAAATAAAATAAAAAAAAAGAAAAGTGCATTTGCATGAGGGGGCTCTGATTTCTAGTCCTAGATCTGCCCAGTCCAACCTTCTGGGGGAAATCTGGGCAGTCTCCATCCCTTCTCCAGACCAGGGACATTTTTTCCTTCAGACACAGTGCCAAGGGCTTGCAAGAATGCTTTTAAAAAAAAGAAACTTGTGAATGAATGCATGAGTACATAAATATCTAAAGGCATAACACTACATCAATTCAACTCAGATAGGACTTTTCATAAATTTTTGTATTAAAGTATAATGTTAATATTTTAAAAAGCACAAATGTCGTAAATGTTTAACTCAAATTTTCACAAAGTGAACACACTCAGGTAAACAGCACCCAAATCAAGAAAGAGACCATGACCAACATCCCTGGAGGTCCTCTCACACCCTCTTCCATTACTACTTTCCCAAAATGGAACCACTCTTCTGTCTTCTGTCTCAGCCGCTTTTCGTATTTTATCCAGCTTTCCTAGTAGATCTTGGCAGGATAGTTGGTCTGCTACAAGCTGGTACAACATAGCCAGAAGCAGAAATCCTTGCCTTCCTCAACGCATAGAGCTTTCTAAAATGTTAATATGTTTGATACGGTGTTTGGGTGGGGACTCCACTAATAAGTGTACTGAGGGCTTCGGATATTTTTTATTGTGGTAAAATATAATATTTATAACCATTTGTAAGTATACAATTCAGTGGCAATAAATATATTCACAGTGTTGTATAACTATTACAACTGTCTATACCTGAAACTTTTTCATCATCCCCAACTGAAACTGCATACTCATTTCACAATACCTCTCCCTTCCTTGCTTTTCCCAGACCCTGGTAACCTCTATTCTACTTTCTGTCTCTACGAATTTGACTATTCTAGGTACCTCATATAAGTGGAACAATATTTACAATGTTGCTTCTGTGCTTGGCTTATTTCACTTAGCATAATTTTTTAAGGTCCATCTATGTTGTAGCATATGTCAAAATTTCATTCCTTTTTATGACTGAATACTATTCCACTGTATGCATATACTATATTTTGTTTATCCACTGATCTGTTGCTAGGCAATTAAGTTGTTTCTATCTTTTGGCTATTATGAACATTGGTGTACAAATATCTGTTCAAGTCTGAGATTTTAAAATGGCCCTATGGGGACTTATTTCCTACTTTGTAAATGAGCAGTTGGGCAACTTCCAGCTCTAAGACTCCATGCAATGAACAGGCTCCCAAATGGACTAAGAGGGCTGGAGGTCAAAGGTACATACATGCCAGTGACTTGCCCCTCCCCAGGAATGTAGAGGCTTCTCGTGTGCCCACTGTGTGTGCCAAGATTGGACAACGGGGGCTTCCCTGGTGGTGCAGTGGTTAAGAATCTGCCTGCCAATGCAGGGAACATGGGTTCAATCCCTGGTCCTGGAAGATCCCACATGCTGTGGAGCAACTAAGCCCGTGCACCACAACTACTGAAGACGCCTGTGGGCCTAGAGCCCATGCTCTGCAATAAGTGAAGCCACCGCAGTGAGAAGCCCGTGCACCGCAACTAGAGAAAGTTCGTGCGCAGCAACGAAGACCCAACACAGCCAAAAATAAAATAAATTAATAAAAAAAACCCTCTCTTTCCTTTCTCCTACAAAACTTGATAGTACTTTCAAAAAAAAAAAAAAAAAAGACTGGACAACGGCATGGCTGGAGCAGCCCCTCCCTCCACAGCTGCAGTCCTAGGGAGACAGAGGACAGTCTCTGGGTAAGAAGTGTTCAAATTGAGCCTGGAATCCTGGTCTGACCCACCAGATCAGGTGGTAATTCCCTGAGGACTGGGGGTCTCAGGGTGGGGGGTTCTGGCCCAGGAGGGGATGTCTTTGGTAGCGAGGCATGGGGCCTCTGCTCTAACCCTTGGTGGCAGGAGCCTCTCCCCATCATGTCTGAGATGGCAGGAGGGCAGGGAGGCCTATCTCCACCACTGAACCAATCCTGGAAGGTTCAGGGACTGACTGACTCAGTCTACTCCAGAGATGTAGACTGGCAGCCTGCAGGTTACAAGTGACCCATGGGTGGGTTCTGTTCAGCGAGCACGTTTTGGCATTTAAAAAAAGTTAGTTGTCAACATTTGAAAATCAGGAATTTTTGCTTAAAGTCCAGATTTCTGGTTCCTTTTTAAATAAAGTCAGAAGAGCTGGTGGTCCTCGGCCTGCATGCCCGGCAGTGGCTGCCCCTTTAGATCAAACCTCTACTCTCACAGGCAGCCCTGGCCCCTTCACTCATCTGCCTAGTCCTGTAACACCAGAGCCCTTTCGACTATAATTCCTTTTCAACCAACCAAGAAATGCTTCATAAACCCCAGGAAATGAAAGGTCAGATTTAAGAATTTGTTAGCTGACTGGTGAATAATGACCAAAGCATGGGTGCCGGAGCTAGACTGCCTTATCCAAGTTCCAGCTCTAGGATTCGTTGCATTGTACCCAACAGGCCTGCAAGCCTTATAATTGCCCAGCTGCAAGACCAAAGAAAAAGCCCGTAGACAGTAACAGAGACGTCAACAATATGGAATCTTACACACCTGAAGCAAAAGGTCCTGGAGCAACACTCCACAGTGTACAGCAGATAGGACATGGCAGCCATCTTCATACTCGCAGGGAAAAGGAAGCTACCATATATAGGGGGAGGGGGGACTGACAATAGGTTGGGGCTCATCAGTTACCAGGGAAACCAGAAGCTGGGGCAGGGGGCAAACACCTAGTTAGTTACTGATTAAGCCCTATGATTAAGGGGATTGGACAGTCCTGTGAGTAAGGAGGGAGTGGTCAAGCAGGGGATGTACGGAGAGCAACAGAACAGCCATCTTGAGCAGTCTGACCGTACGGATTCATTAGCTGTGTGTCCTTGAGCACGTTAGTTAACCACTCCATGTCTCAGTTTCCTTAGCCTTATGATGGTAATAACAACAACACTTTCCTCCTAGGATTGTTATGAGGCTGAAATGAATTAACACATATACAGTACAGTACTTTGCAAAGTGCCTGGGTCGTGGAAAAGGAGAAGGGGTACAAGAAGAAGTGGTTATGACATTGGAGGCCTTGAAGGTGCCCCAGCACCAGCTTGACAGGGATGTGTCAAGCCCAGCTCTGCTACATGTTAGCTGTATAGTCTTGGACAAGTCATTTAATCCAGCTGAAGGTCCTTTGAGAACATGGAGGCACTTCGCAGAGTGGAGACTCCACAATTGGTAGCTATTAGTATTAAGTGCTTGCTGAATGCTCTTGGCTTGCTTCCACACGAGTCCTGCTGCCCACCACTTTCAGGGCTGGGGAATGGATATTGACCTGGAAGACTGGGAGATTGAGCTGAAAAGAACAAAGAGGCTATGCTGGGTACAAAGGCACCATTGTGAGCATGCCGTCTCACAATTTCCTTTCTGTCCTTTCAACCTGCAGGGATGCCATTTGGGACCTGAGTGGGAAGGGCGTGGGAGCCCGTCCAGAGTTTACCAGCTGGTCTCAGGGAAGGTCAAAGAAGCACACGATGCCAGAGGAGAGACCGCCCTGCAGGGTCCTTGTGTGTCAGTCTCCTTGTTATGTAGGTGAAGAATCTGGGGACCAGAGTGGGAAAGAGCATCTGACGTCACATTTGCTCTGACATCACAGAGCAAATCAAGGGTGGGAACCAGAGCCTCACACGGGGGACAGCAGGAAGTCCTACTGCTCCAGGTCTTCTATTCATAGGGGCATTTGCGGCATTGTTCAGACATTTGACCCTTTTTCCAAATGAAGTTGTATATCCTATCATTAAACACACTGAGAAGATGGCACAAGTAAACATTTATCTTGCAACTTAAATATTGAGAAGTGCACTTGGCATCGTGGAAGCTGGAAAGTCCATGGCTTTGCTCTTTCTACCCCAGTAGGGTTGGAGCATCTAGTACAGGTAGGGGTGGGTAATCGAAGCCAGAGAGGCAACTTGATCTTGATCAGGCAAGACCAGACAGGCTTCATTAAGGAGTTTGTAATTTGGGCTTCATCCTGAGGCAGTGGATGACCTTGGAAAGATTTAAGGGAAATAGCAGAAAGATCAGCATGCTGGCTGCAAAGATCTCCCCAGACCACTGAGGAGTGTGGTTTAGCTTCAGCTGGTACCCAGAGGGAGGAGGAAAGGAGACGGGAGTACCAGGGTCTTCATAGTGCTCATCTCAGCCATCTCCATGGTGACACTGGAAGATGGTATTCCTTTCAATGAAATTTCCCTATTAAAATTTCAAGTGTTTTGGGGTTTTTTTTTGCGGTACGCGGGCCTCTCACTGCTGTGGCCTCTCCCGTTGCAGAGCACAGGCTCCGGACGCGCAGGCTCAGCAACCATGGCTCACGGGCCCAGCCGCTCTAGCGGCATGTGGGATCTTCCCGGACCGGGGCACGAACCCGTGTCCCCTGCAACGGCAGGCGGACTCTCAACCACTGCGCCACCAGGGAAGCCCCTCAAGTGTTTTTGTGTTTCAGGATGGCCTAGACACTGTCTTCTCCCCCTTCTCTCTGAACACAAACAGGCAAACGGAGAAGTTGAGGGAGTAGAGAAGGAAATGCTGGGTTGAGATGGTATGAGGCAGACGGGCCCCAGCAGTGCCACCAGCCTGTGCAACCTTGGCCACCCATCCTCCA
This sequence comes from Delphinapterus leucas, assembly GCF_059928025.1. NCBI lineage: Eukaryota > Metazoa > Chordata > Mammalia > Artiodactyla > Monodontidae > Delphinapterus > Delphinapterus leucas. The sequence continues at coordinate 60,780,864 of NC_143130.1, read as the reverse complement.
TCCTCCACCTTTAGGCCTCCCCAGGCCCAACATCTAGCGGAAATCAAGTTGTGCCTGTTCTGAATAAGAAAAGCATTTCTTCTTACACTCACTCAGTGAAACTCAATGGAAGCGACCAGCACTTCTGTCCAGGGGTCTATGTGGTCATGAGCTCCTTAGAGACTTCCTTAAGCCGTCCCTTTTCTTAGCCTTCCCTCTCTCACTCTCATCCCTTCTCTCCCCACCTCCCCATATTTTGTAGATGAAGAAACAGAGGCCCACATTATGGAGGTGACTCACATAAAGGTTAAAATTACAAAGGAACTTCCTCAAAAAATTACACATAGAATTACCATATGATCCAGCAATTCCATTTCTGGATATACACCCAAAAGAATTGAAAGCAGGGAATCGAACAGATATTTGTACACCGACACTCAGAGCAGAATTATTCACAATAGTCAAAAGGTGGAAGCAACCCAAATGCCCATCAACTGATGAATGGATAAACAAAATGTGGTATATTCATGAGATGGAATATTTATTCAGCCTTAACAAGAAAGGATATTCGGAGGTATGCTACAACATGGATGAACTTTGAAAACATTATGCTAAGTGGAATAAGCTAGACACAAAAAGATAAAATATTATATGATTCCACTTACATGAGGCACCTAGAGTAGTCAAATTTATGGAGACAAAAAGTAGAACGGCAGTTGCCAGGGGCTGAGGGGAGAATAGGGAGTTGTTTAATGGGTACAGAGTTTCAATTTGGGAAGATGAAATAGTTCTGGAGTTGGATGGTGGTGAGGGTTGCACAACACTGTGAATGTACTAATGCCACTGAACTGTGCACTTAAAAATGGTTAACGTAGTAAATTTTATGTTATGTTTATTTTACCATAATTAAAAAAAAAGAAACACATACACAATACAGAATGGTAGCCAATCCAGGATCACCTATTGCATCGATTATTATGGCCACTGTATCTCTTTCAACCTAGCAAAAGTCATTTTTTAAAAATACAATACTTGTTGAAGTATTGTCCTGCAGAATTTCCCACTTTCTGATTTTGTGCTATTGCTTCCTTCTGCTGTCATTTGTCTGGTTCCTCTCTTTATTTCCTGTAAACTGGAATTAATATCTAATGGTTGATAGATCCACATAAAGTATTTTTTGGCTAGAATAAGTAATGACCATTGATCTTGTGTACTTCAGATTATATCACCATTGAAGACACACAATCTCATTGAAGTTTAGTAAACCACTAGCAAAACTCAGATTAATTTCTCAGTTAGGGTGGTGACAGCTTGATTCTTCCATTGTACAGTTACTCTTGAATCTAGGAAGTAACCCGTGTAGTGTTGCTTTGAACCTGTGTGACCCTTAACAATTATTAACATAATGGTTTAACCTTGAAGGATAATCCTCGTTTACAAGGGTTTGCCGATTTACGCTTTTTCTAATCCTACGTTTTTTCCCCCACCCTATAAAGTAGAGCACTCCCTCATCAACTGGGACTATTTGGTTACTACTAGAAAAGCAGAATAAATCTTTAACTTTTTTCGTTCTAGTGGGGAGAGTTTTGAAATAATGGTCCCTTCCCACACAGAGGTGTTATCATACTGTAGGATAAATGTCTTTACCTTTTAGTTCTGTGTGTGAGCAAACACCACAATTAATTCAATTAATTTCTGAGACTGCGTTAGCTTTTTAATAATCTTCTACTATGTGAACAATGGGGCATGGCTTCGTTGAACCACCGTCGTGTCGTAGAAAAATGCCAGATACCTCAAAGCCACACGGGGGCCCCCGAGAGGCCAGCCAGCTCTACACGTGCTTTGGATTCTGATCTTCTTTAGAAGGTACGCAGGACGTTCCTCCAGACCCAGCTGCTGTGTCCGGCCACGCAGGTGTCGAGAACATTCTTGGTCCCCGGAGCGGCAGGAGGTGAGCGCTCTCTCAGCGGGGATCTCGGGGATAAACAGGAGGCACCCCACGCTCACTTCCGTCCTGTCAGCGGGAATTCAGGGGCGCCTGCATCAGCCCGCTTTACCGCTGACCACTAGAGGGCCATTTAAACATTTATTAAACAGTAAAAGTTTGTGTGCACAGAATCGGAAATGAAACACAATTTTGAGAGTAGTATAAAACTTTACCCAAAAAAATTATGGGAAAAAATTTAGATACAAAATATAAGTCTTGGAACAAGTTAAAACAATCTTATTACTTTGAAAAGATTTAGAAAAAGGGCGCTGCTCAGCTGCCCGGCTAGCTCAGTCGGTAGAGCATGGGACTCTTAATCCCAGGGTCGTGGGTTCGAGCCCCACGTTGGGCGGTTGCCTTTCTGCGTTTTTTCCAATTCGCTATTACTTCATATGGTCCATAATAATTGAACTCAATCTAGACGATCTTACTTTCAAACAATTCAACACGTAACTGACTTCAATCCGGAGTTACTTATTTTCAAACAGTTCAACACATTAAAAATTATTAAGACTGAACAAGTTAAAAAGGAACAATAAAACTAGAAAACAATTTCATATTATAAATACACAGTTAAAGGTTATCTGTGTATAAAAATATTTGTTACTGAGTGGTCTATTTGAAGGTCAGTGGAATGCCAAAGGTTAGGAGATAGAAGACATGAAAAATTAATGAAATTGTGGGGTTCATAAATATTGCTGAAGTGATCTCTGTCAAAATGTTTGAAATGTGTAATTTTAACTTTATGCTCTGTGATACTGAAAATTAGTTTGGAGATCAGCTCTGATTCACAGGGTTTACTATGCACATTAATTTCATATCCTTGAACTCCTCTAAGTAATTTACTTTGTGCATTTGGGAAGGGCTAGTGATTATTATGGGCTGTTTAAACCACTGTAAGATTGTTTTAGTGATGATAGCTATTGTGAACAGACATAGGAGTTTCGTAATTCTTTTTTTCTAAGTCAGTGATCCAAACTGAACATTTTTACTGTAGCAATTTTGCAGTCTCAAAACATATTCAATATCCTGTGATAAACCATAATGGAAAGTAATAGAAAAAAGAATGTGTATGTATGTGTGTGTGCACGTGTGTGTGTAACTGAATCACTTTGCTGTACAACAGAAAATAACACATTGTAAATCAACTATACCTCAATTTTAAAAAAACCATATCTCAAAGCAAGTAATTATTTTTTCCTTCATATGTTTTCCTAAAAGAACTCAATTTCTTAGGGCAAAACTTTGCTTCTACGTTCACAGCTGCAAATTCTTTCCTTGCTTAAATATTTCCTGTCATTCCCAGCAATTCTCAAACATTCTCCACGATTACCATATGTTATTATCATCAATTCAAGATACTATTTCAGACTTTGGAAGAAACACATGGAAAATTTCGCAATCGAAAATGAAGACCCCTAAATACTCCTGTTATTACAAAGGAATATTTAATCTCTAGGGGATGGGAGGTGAAGTAGAATTTTTTAAAAGGCAAACTCTGTCAGAGAAAAATCAAACTGGTAAATTGATGAGAAGTCAATGAAGATATACTTACTTTTAAATATATATCCATTTTAAGTTGAAGGTCAGTGTTATGGGTTGAATTTGTGTCCCCCTGATATTCGTATTTTGTAGTTCTAACCCCTAGTACTTCAGAATGTGACCTTATTTGGAAATAGGGTTGTTGCAGATGTAATTAGTTAAGATGAGGTCATATCAGAGTAGAATGCACGCTTAATCCAATATGACTTGTGTCTTTATAAAAGAGGGAAATATGGACACAGGTAGGCACCCAGAAATGCACATTTGGACACATGGGAAAATGCCGCGTGAAATAAAGGCAGAGATCAGAGTGATGTGTTTATAAGCCAAGGAATGCCAAAGATTGACAGCAAACAACCAAAAGCTAGGTAAAAATCCTGGAACAGATTCTCCCTCAGGACCCTCAGAAAAAACCAACCCTACCAACACCTTGATCTTGGACTTCTGGCCTCCAGAACTGTGAGACAATGCATTTGTTGTTTAAGCCATCCAGTTGGTGGTATTTTGTTATGGTAGCCCCAGGAAACTAATGCAATCATTGTTCTATGGGGAGGTGATTTTGATTTTAAATTTATTTTAGAATACGTTATATTAATAGTTGCCATCATCTTCATTTCATTTCAAACTTATATTAAATAGTTGTCATCATCTTCCTTTCCTTTCCTTTCATTTCCAAAGCTGTAGGAAAAGCAATGGTTTGTTTAGATGTGGACCTACATTCAGCTCAAGTGAGGACATTATGATCACAGCTCCTTCAGAAGTAATATTTAGAAATGAGTGCAATCTCAAACTATATTTTCTTATTGTTGGCTGGTGATTTATTATGTTGGCTAATGATTTATAACTGTTTGCACTAAAATAATATATTCAAAGATACACTAAGTTAAACACATTTTCTTCTCCCATCGAACTCATATTTGGAGGCTTTATATTCAATTATTCAATAAATAAATCACTTTAAGAAAGTGTGCTAATTCTCGGTGGTCCAGTTTCTTCAACAAATAAACGGCAAGAGAAAGAGAGTGACAGAGTGAACTCAATCGAATGACATACATGGACCGTGTTTGGATCCTGATTTGAACCAACCAATCATAAGATTATAATGTGACATACACAATACAATCATTTAGATTGTATGAGACAATCCTGGGAATTTGAACACTCACTGGATACTTGAAGATATTAAGGAAGCATTTATTTTTAAATGTAATAATGGTATTGTGTTTTTAAAAAGCCCTTACCATTTAGAGATATGCACTCCCTTGTTTAGAAATGAAATAGACATATTTGGAATTTGTGTGTATTTATTTTGTTGGGGGAGGAATAATTGGGTACCAACGGGGTAGTACCTTTGCTGGGGAAAGGGGCAGATGAGGGACTGAAGTAGGAAAGGGACTTTTCACTATCTTCATTTTTATATTAAAATTTTTTGAGTTATTGAATTTTGAATTATTTTGAAATATTTTGTATTCAAAACGTTAAAAAAAGAAGTGTACTTCAGGGTTTTGGTGTGGTGGTGTGGTCACAAAGAGACCCTTGCCCCTTTTGATGCTCTAAGCAGTACAGACCAAATGCTGTACAGACAATGGAGTGAGGGTTCTCTGTGGGTTTCTGTGGTCAAAGAAGGGGTTGTGTTAAGGGAAGACTGAAGGAGAAGTTGGCGTCAGATAAATGGAGAGGCGTCTGGAATTCACGGGGTGCATAGCATGTTGGGGGGGGCGGGTTAGAAAAGGCACTGATGAGACAAGTATAAAGCCTGGAGGATGGTTGGGGACTGTTTGTGGAAGGACTTCAAATGCCAAGCTAAGGACTTTGGGATTTATCCTCCTTAACGTTTCTTAAGCACCAATTCACTGTTTAACACCGCATTAAGCCTTTCCATGCAATTCTCACAGTAAACGGATGGAAAGGTACTATTATTCTTCCCATTTTGCAGCTGAGAAAACTACACACTTTTTGCACAGGGGAACCGACATGAGGAAATTCATTTGTGTGTATATTCAATAATAGCTCAAAGAAATTAGGTAACAAAAATTTGCACAAATAGGGCAGGTGCAGAACCCCGACCTCGGTATCGTGTGGTATTATTCACGTTGGCCTCTTTCGGAGTTGGGCTGAACTCCATTATCTCAAAAAGCCAGACTTCGACTCCCCCCAGCCTGCCTTGTGTCTCCCTCTCCGTCCTCATTTCCGCAGGACCGGGGCTGGAGAAGGGGAGGAGCAGGACCCGACAGATGGCCGTCAGTCCCACCAAATAAACCGGCAGTGGGCTTGCTAAACAACGAAACTTCTAGACGCAGACTCCATTACCTACCCTCTTCCGGCCAGATTGCTGACCCTAAAGCTTTCCTTTGAAGATACTAGTCGAGATGCTATTGAAAGTAGGCTTCAGAGGTAGCCTTTTCTCTCAGGTCATTTCAAAGCCCACATCTTTGTGGCCCTATATTGCCTGAGGGCCTCCGAAACTGGGCCTTTCCCATTCTTTTATTGCGGGTGAGGCGCCGCCTCCCTTCCCATCGCCCCAACAACACACAAAATCAAATTTAAGCTTTAAAAATCCCAGGCAGTCAGGGGGTGGGGGAGGGGCAGAGCATTAGTGGGTGGGGGATGGGAAGAAGCCGCCGGCCCTCCCCCACCTCGCGGCGCCTCAAGTGCCTTGGAGCTACCAATCCGGGCTTGCCCCGGGACGGCGCCGGCGTAGGGCCACGTGCGCAGCGGGCTGCCATTGGCTGGAGCAGCGGCTGCGTGGGTCGCGATGCTGTCGGCTCCACGGGTGCTGGTAAATCCGGCCCAGGATGTAGAGATGGCGGTGCCTGACGGCACGTCTGACGCAGAGTTGGGTGGGATAGAGTAGGGGGCAGTAGTCGGGGGAGGTAGGAGAAGGTGGAGGCGGCTGCGATCGCTTACAAATGGCTCTGAAGCATGGCCTGAAGCCTAAATTCCAGGAGGGTGAGTCTGAGCCCCTGGGGAAAAGGCGTCTAACAGCGTGTTAAGGGAGAGGGAGAAGAATTGCAATAGGGGAGGGGCACACGCGAGTCCTAGCAGCCTCGCTGCTCCAGCAACCGCCACTCAGCCATTGGTGGGCGCAGCAGCGGGCCCCTCCCCGAAGCGAGCAACTGTCTGTGAGCCACCGGTAAGTGGTCCCGCTCAGCCATTGGTGGGCGCCACAGTGGGCCGCTCCCCTTCCCCTCTTCTCTATAAAAGGAGCGGGAATTTGGATTGAGGTAAAATGGTTTTGTTTTTTTTTTTTGAGTTGTTAGTCTGCCATCTTTTGGGTCGGCTAGCTTTCTGATTAAAATTGTTATTCCTTGTTCCAACAACTCAGCACCCGATTTATTGGCCTGTCTTGCGGCGAGCAGAACAAGGCTGGGCTCGGTAACAGGCGCAGGAGAGGGAGGCAGGCGGGCTGGGTTGGTTGAGGTTCGGGGACCGGGGGCGGCAAGGGCTGCGCTGCGAGGAGGCAGCGGGCAGGTCTTTGTGCGGGGAAAGCGCATCGCGGCGGGTTATTTCGGTGCGTCATGAGGAGACAAAACCTTGTGAAGCGAAAGGGTTAGGCAGGCGTTAGAGTGGCAGAGGGACCCGTTGCCGCGTGGCAAAGCCTTAGTGCAGTGTTTGTTCTGAGGAAGAAGGACTGGAGAAAGTAGCCTATTGCAGGGAGGCGACGGGTGCGCCAAGGTGGCCGTTAGGGGAAGAGATGTGGCATGAAGGGAGGGGAGGGAGCGGCGGCGGTTTCGGGCGCCGGTGCGGGGCCCTCCGGCTGCGTGGGCGGCCAACGGCTGGTGCTCCGGGGGCGACCTCGAGCCCCGAGGTGGTCGCGCTCAGTGGAGCCTCCGGGCTGCGGCTGGGCGGGGCGGGGGGGGGGCTTCGCGCCTGGGGGCGGGAGAACTGCGTTGTGAAACTGCCGCTGGAAGATGGCCGTCCCATCTTGTCCGCCAGCGCCTTGATCCCCCGGCTCCCAACCGCAGACGCCGCTTTAGGGCAGATGCAGCGCCCCCTTCTTCCACCGCCACCGTCCGGGGACCTGTTCCCCGGTGCTTACCCCAAAGAGGTGGGTGGGGACAGGAGAAAAAAAGCGCGAGCGTCCGAAGGCATCCCTTTGCCTTCTGAAAAGAAAAAGCGCGAGCGTCCAAAGGCATCCCTTTGCTTTCTGAAAAGCCGAGTGCCAGCATCCTATGGGAATGTGAGTGCGCTCTTGCTGTGCAGTTGCTTGTAAAACAATAAATAAAAACTACCTTAATGGTATTCTGTTTCCATTTATAAGTCCCATTGCCTTGGTGTCATCTTTTAAGTACAGCAGTTGTTTGACTAATTGCAATAATATGTGATTAACAGTGATTCGAAAGTTGAGTTTTTATAGTCTTTGATCGACATGCCTTGGCTGACGGTAGAACTTGATTTCCAGTGGAAGGCAACTCTTTAATTTTCACAATTAACGCATCTATTATATTAAAGTGGAGGCTTAATAGTAAACTAAAATGGAAGTAAAATTCTGTAAGTCAAGCAAGAACATTTTAAAATTCCTATTCATTATTATGGGTGTATGTGTTAGTTACAATGGATGTCGAGACGTCTGCAAAAGTTGTTGTAGGGATTTTCAAACTTTAATGTGAGTTAGAATTACTTTGAGTCATGTACACAAAACACAATTATACTGTAACTTTATGGAATATTTAACAGGTTTCCAAGGGTGTTTCTGCTATAACTGACTCTTAATACCTGCTTTCTCCCACCCTGAGAAGTTGTGTGAGTTCTATAGATTGCTTTTATTTTTTTTAAACTAGATGTTTTACAGCAGGGATTCTTAATCTAGGGTCAGTGTTTATAATTCAGAAGATCCGTGAACTTGGACGGGAAAAAGTTTTTTTTCTATTGTCTCGCTAAAATTTAGTATTTCAGTTATGAATGTAGATCCCCTCCCCCACAAAAAAAGCAAAGAAAACCCGGGACTTCCCTGGTGGTCCAGTGGTAAAGAATCAGCTTTCCAGTGCAGGGGACGCTAGTTCCATCCCTGGTGGGGGAACTAAGATCCCACATTCCGCTGGGCAGCTAAGTCCACGCGCCAGAACTACTGAGCTTGCGCTCCTCAACTACAGAGCCCGTGTGCTCTGGAGCCCGCATGCCACAAATATAGAGAGAAAACCAGCATGCCACAACTAGAGAGGAGCCCGCGCACCACAATGAAGAGTCTGCACGCTGCAACTAAGACCCAATGCAACCAAAAAAACAAAAAAATAAATAAAAGAAAAGTAAAAAAACAAAAAACCCCACAGTACTATTAGCTGTATGTTTTCACATCCCAGCATTACAGTTGTGGGAGATACATTCGGATGTAATGTATGCTCTTCATTACTTCAGAATTGTGGTAGTTATTGGATCAGCAGCTAAATGTTTACATCAGTTAAGGAGCTCATATAATACCATAGAACATGATATTTTAAATGTTTTGAAAACTATTTCAGTACAGTTGGTTTCCTTTGTAATACTGTTTTACGTGTTTGTAGAAAAATTCTGGGAAAAGGCCCAAAGGCTTAATCAGACTGAAGGGTCCATGGTGCAAAAAATTAATCCCCACTGTAGGATATCAAAGGAGAATCACCCAGGTCTGGGACAGTTAAGGATGGCTTTCCGGAGGAAGTGCTTTAGTTCTAAACTAGAGGGATGGTAGAGTGAGAGGAGATAATAGTGAAGGAGAATCCATGTGCTGCTATAGTGTTGAATTAGACAAGAGTAGGAACCAATGTATCTGCAAGATTTAATTAATTTTTGGCTGCATCGGGTCTTTGTTGCTCCATGCGGGCTTTCTCTAGTTGCGGTGTGCGGGCTTCTCATTGTGGTGGCTTCTCTTGTTGTGAACCACGGGCTCTAGGTGCATGGGCTTCAGTAGTTGTGGCACTCTGGCTCAGTAGTTGTGGAGCATAGGCTCAGTTGCTCTGCAGCATGTGGGATCTTCCTAGACCAGGGCTCGAACCTGTGTCCCCTGCAGTGGCAGGCGGATTCTTAACCACTGTGCTACCGGGGAAGCCCCCCTGTAAGGTTCTGAAGCTACCCAAGAATCTGCAGTAACCATCGCTTTCCAGACATGTTTTCTACTCTTGTGTCAAAGTTGAGTTGTATAACCATCTTTAAGAAGTTATAATTAAAGTTATTTATAAGACATTTTCAGAGAATATCTTGTAAGGAAAAAGGAATATTCTGTTGGAACTAAAAATTGTATTAAAACACTGCAGAAGAATTGAGCTTCTGTAATGGTGGGAATATGAATGATCAGAAATAGTTTTTTTCATGATTCTTTTAAACTTGAAAGTTTTTCTTAATTTAATAATGATACAACATATGTTACAAGCAGTTTATAAGCCCAGTGACTGGTTTGCACCGGACTTGGTCTTCCACTTGAAATGTTAAAGCATAAGGTAAAGAAGACTATTGGGCATCTAGCCCATTGTCAGCGGGGGAGACTCTTTTGGCTTGTCAGGAGACTGACTGATGCTGGACTTTGAGTAATGTTCCCAGTAAGCAAACCAGTGGGAGGATGGGGAATTGGAATCTCATCACCCTTGAATTTGAGAACATTGGGCAAAATTACCTTTATAGTTTGATACTAGCAAGGATTAAGGTTTAAAAAACCATATCTGAGACAGTGGGTTGCTCCTTCCCCAATTAACAGTGTTTCCACTTCCGTGAAAAAATAGGCATTTGTTATCTTGGCTCATACTCCTCAACTTACTGTATATTTTTTCAACAGGAGGTTAGGGCCAGGGTCTTAGCCTCAGTTCAGTTGTCTTTGGTGGCAGCAGCCAAAAGGAGGGAGAGGGGAGTAAGGCCACTTTCAGGGTGCTTTAAAGAGTACCTGGAGAGTTAAATTAGGCACAGAGGTCTGATCTTTGGTGCTGCTGCTTAGGCCCTAAACCTTATCTACATCCCCATGGTCTCATTCTTGTCCACAGTATTCAGCAATGGCTCCAGCCCAGCTTTCTCTTGAGCTGCAGACGTATATACTCAACTGCTTACTAGATGGCTCCAGTTTGGACATCCTGTAGCCACTGTAACTTATTCCAAAATTGATCTGAAACCCCCTCCCTCCATTTCCTTTTCTGATTAATGCTCCCACCATGCTGGAAGTCAGTTTAAACTGTTTCTGCTTTGGCTTAGCTGTCCTCACTGCTTTTGATTCATACATATTTCTGTTCTATCCCTGTTTGGAAAAGTCTTTGGTCTCCCTGTTTTTAGTCTCCACTCTAAGTTCTGCATAGGCCTAGCAGCCTCAGGCAGTGGTTTCTCAGAGTGGACCACTGCACAAGAATTTATATCATGTTTCTTCTATGCTTTTGTACCAGTTGTTTTCCTCAGCTTGGGCCCTTCCCTGTGACCTTCCCAAGTAGCTTATCAGTCACCCTTCTTATTGTTTATGAAAACAGTTAAAATATGAAATCCAGTAAATTGTGTAAAACTATTTGGTTACATATCAGTGTCACCCATACTGCTCTATAGTCGCTTCAGAATTGAGCTAGTAGGCTATTTTAATTTTAGAGCTAAAAGAGCTGACTGTGTTGGCACTTCGGTTACCTCTGGGTCTGTTGAAATCAAGTGGACTGAAAATAATGTGAGAAATCTATTTCTTCTACAATCAAATGATATTTTGAGGTACTGCCAAGAATTGCCTGCCTGATTTGTCTGATGAGCAGGGATGTCTTCCAGATCTTATTCCAGTCCCTAACATTTAGTCTTGCAAGTCTTAATGGTAGGTTCAACATGGAGTGTAAATTCCAAAGGTTAGAATTCTTGTCTGGTTTTTGTTGTTGTTGCTGTTTATTGAAGCAGCCCAATACCCAAGCATCATTGACCACACTGAAGGCATGAACATAGTGGGACCTCTTTAAAAAAAAAACAGCTGTATCTGATGCACATTGAAATTTTTATGTATAGAATGTTTTTCTTAGTTTAATCAGTTTAAAAGGGTTGGAAGCAGAGAAAGAATAAGTAGAGCATAAGGTCTTAAAATTTCTTTAAATCCCAGATGTATATTGAAAAATAAACCAACCCTACCAGTAGATGGCTATAGTAGATTTTATTTGCTTAGCAGGTGATACATGATTTGACGATTTAAATAGGTTGATATCCTAATTGTTTTTAGTCGTTTACATTAGATGCTAAGGTTTTTTTGTTATATTCAAGTTTGATCTGAAGTGTTGATGGATACATTGCCTTACTCACTTGCCTAATTTTTTGAGAAATATCGTAATACAAGTGTGATGGCTCTCCCAGATGTGAGTATTCTTAAATATGAAGAGAAATCATAACTAACCTAGTACTTCTTTTCTCTTTTTTACTTTTACAGGTGAGAGAGTGCTGTGCTTTCATGGGCCTCTTCTTTATGAAGCTTGGGTTAGCCAAAAAGTTCATTCGGTTTTCCTGTAAGCTGGCTCTGGTAGCATTTAGTTGTCTTTAACTTCGTTCAAAACAATTTTGTTAGATTGTATTGTGACAGCTGTTATACCAGCGTGCATTTAAAAAAAACTTATCAAAATTGGTGAATTTTTGTGTGGCCATTTTAATATTGAAGATGGAAAAAAAAAGCAACATTTTCAGCATATTATGCTTTATTATTTCAAGAAAGGTAAAAATGCAACTGAAATGCAAAAAAAGATTTGTGCAGTGTATGGAGAAGGTGCTGTGACTGATCGAACATGTCAAAAGTGGTTTGTGAAGTTTCTTGCTGGATGATGCTCCACAGTCTGGTAGACCAGTTGAAGGTGATAGCGATCAAATTGAGACATTCACTGAGAACAATCAACATTATACCACGCGGAGATAGCCGACATACTCAAAATATACAGATCAAGTGCTGAAAATCATTTGCACCAGCTTGGTTATGTCAATCGCTTTGATGTTTGGGTTCCACATAAGTTAAGCCAGCAGTCCCCAACCGTTTTGGCACCAGGGACCGGTTTCGTGGAAGACAGTTTTTCCACAGATGGACGGGGGTGGGGGGTGGGGGGCGGCGGCGGGGATGGTTCAGGCTGTAATGTGGGCAATGGGGAGCGATGGAGAGCGGCAGATGAAGCTTCACTAGCTTGCCTGCCGCCCACCTCCTGCTGTGCGGCCTGGTTCCTAACAGGCTGCGCACCGTTACCAATCTGCGGCCTGGGGGTTGGGGACCCCCGAGTTAAGCAGAAAAAAAACCCAAAACCTTCTTGACCATATTTCCACATGCGATTCTCTACTTAAATGTAACGAAAACATTCCATTTTTAAAACCAATTGTGACGGGTGATGAAAGATGGATACTGTACAATAATGTGGAACGGAAGAGATCGTGGGGCAAGCGAAATGAACCGCCAGCAACCGCACCAAAGGCCAGTCTTCATCCAAAGAAGGTGATGTGTATATGGTGAAATTGAAAGGGAGTCCTCTATTATGAGCTCCTTCTGGAAAACAAAACGATTAATTCCAACAAGTACTGCTCCCATTTAGACCAACTGAAAGCAGCGTCCGGAATTAGTAAACAGAAAATGCATAGTCTTCCATCAGGATACCACAAGACCGCATGTTTCTTTGATGACCAGGCAAAAACTGTTATATCTTGGCTGGGAAGTTCTGATTCATCCGCCGTATTCACCAGACACTGCACTTTCAGATTTCCATTTATTTTGGTCTTTACAAAATTCTCTTAACAGAAAAAAACTTCAATTCCCTGGAAGACTGTAAAAGGCACCTGGAACAGTCCTTTGCTCAAAAAGATGAAAAGTTTTGGGAAGATGGAATTATGAGTTGCCTGAAAAATGGCACAAGGTAGTGGAACAAAAGGGTAAATATGTTGTTCAATAAAATTCTCAGTGAAAATGAAAAATGTGTCTTTTGTTTTTACTTAAAAACCAAAGGCACTTTTTAGTCGTCGTATAATACCAGATTTCAATGGTTGGTAGCTTTAGTGAGAGCTGCCTTTTTCATATATTTTCATAGATTCATAGTTCCTCATCTTCTCTCTATGGGTGTCTTAACTGCTTGCTTAGTGGGTCACATAAAGCATTGCTATCTTGCCATTCATCTTACTGACCTGCTAAAGGTCCAGTAGTTGGAAAGAGCATTTGAGGGGAAAGATAGAAGATTGACTATTTATGGGAGCAAGATAAGCTTTGTGTAATTAATGACTTGTGAGAAAATACTACCAAAGTCAATTTTATTTGCAAATATAATATGCAGAGTAAGCACTGAGTATGTTAAAGGTAAAAGCTAACATTTAAAATGAGTACATTTAACTTCTATTTGTTGGATTGTCTGGCAAAGTTTGAATCCTGGGGGTTCCCTTTCCCTTTTCTCTATTAATGTTGTGCTCAGGTAATAAAAACTGATTTTACATTTAGCCAAAGAGAAATGGGATAATGCATTACCAAGTCAAAAATGTTTTTAGTATTTTGTTTCTGGTAACTTTTTTAGCACAAATATTTAAGATGCATCAACATTTTTTAACAGTTGTAGTTTTTTAAAAAATGAGCAGTATACTAAATAGAATAATATTTAGTTAAAGGCAATTTCTACGTATGTTCTTGGTGAATAGTTTATGTTTGTGAAAATAGCCTTAATGATTGTAAAGGGTTGGGCTTCCTTGGTGGTACAGTGGCTTAGAATCCACCTGCCAGTGCAGGGGACACGGGTTCAAGCCCTGGTCCGGGAAGATCCCACATGCCATGGAGCAACTAAGCCGCCTGTGTGCCACTACTATTGAGCCGGTGCTCTAGAGCCTGCAAGCCACAACTACTGAAGCCCGCGCACAGCAACGAAGACCCACGAAGACCCAACTCAGCCAAAAATAAAATTAAAAAAAAAGAAAGATTGTAAAAGTGTTGGTGTGACTAGTATTTTTTAGTTTTTTTTTTTTTTTTAGTCCACACTGCAAGGCATGCAGGATCTTCCCCGACCAGGGATTGAACCCATGCCCCCCTGCATTGGGAACATGGAGTCTTAACCACTGGACAACCAGGGAAGTCCCTATTTTTTACTTGTTTTGAATACATAGATGTATGTTTCTAAAGTTCTAAAATGGCTGAAATTGGATTTATGGAGATGGTCAAGAACTTTATGTGTGTGTACATATATCTTAATGGTGTAATACTGATACAGTTTGTAAGTCTATTTTAAGTCCTATTGATCATTTGTATCCTTGAATGTTATTTTTGTTGTATCAACTTCTGGCAAACTCTACTAGACTGGCAGATTTTTCTGCTCTGGCAGCAGAAACACTCTAGTGAACAATTTCAAACGGCTATTGGAATATCTTAAACTATTGTGATTCTCTTGGTTTGCCTCTGATAAAAACTTTCTTTTTAAAGATTTTTTTTGATGTGGACCATTTTTAAAGTTTTTACTGAATTTGTTACGACATTGCTTCTGTTCTATGTTTTGTTTTTTTTTGGCTGTGAGGCATGTGAGATCTTAACTCTCCGACCAGGGATCGAACCCACACCCCCTGCACTGGAAGGTGAAGTCTTAACCATTGGACCGCCAGGGAAGTCCCCATGATAAAAGCTTTTAAATCCAAAACGAGATAGTCATCACTTTTTCATAGTTAATGATACTTCCTCTAATAATTCAATCTAATCTGTCTGACTGCAGCCCCTATGGAAAACAGCACGGCAGTTCCTCAAAAAATTAAAGATAGAATTACCATATACTCCAACAATCTCACTTCTGGATGTACATCCAAAAGAATTGAAAACAGGATCTCAAAGAGATATTTGTGCATCTATGTTCACTGAAACATTATTCACAATATCCAAGTGTTGGAACTAACACAGTATTGTGAAGTAATTATACTCCAATAAAGATCTATTAAAAAAAAAGTCTGTCAACAGGAGTGGGTAAAGAAAACGTGGTCTATACATATAATAGAATATTTTTCAGTCTTAAAAAGGAAGGAAATTCTGACACATGCTACAACATGGATGAACCTTGAGGACATTATGCTAAGTGAAAGAAGCCAGTCACAGAAAGACAAATACAGTATCATTCTACTTGTATCAATATCAGGGATCTAAAATAGTAAACTTGCAAGCAGAAGGTAGAACGATGATTTCCAGGGGTTAATGGGAGGCGGAAGTGAGGAGCTGTATAGAATTGCAAGATGAGAAACTCCTAGAGACCCTTGTACAATAATGTGGGCAGAGTTAACAATACTATATGCTTAATAATGTTTAAGATAGTAAGTATTATGTTACATATTTTTACCACAGTTTAAGAAAGTCAGCTTCCTTGGATATTTGTACAACATGCATAGGGATGAAAATGTAAAAATCTTTTTTAGATGTTAAGAGATCTAAGTATTTGGAGGAATTAACTATGTTTTTGGACCGGAAGTCTCAGTATTTTCAATTCTCCATAAACTGATCTATAGATTTAATGTAATCTTAATCACAAAAGCAGCAGCTTTGGGGTTTTTTTGGTGGAACTTGAGAAGCTGATTCTAAATTTTATATGGAAATGGCAAGGACCAAAAATAGCCAAGATAGTCTTAAAGAAGTATTGGAGGAAAGTGGGAAGTTTTCAAATTTACTATAAAACTAAAATAATACAATGTGTTACTGGCAAGACTGGCTGTGTAATTTTCAGGACCCAGTGTAAAATGAAAATGTGAGGCCTTTCAAGAATTCTAAGACATTAGTAGGCGAATATTACATCAAGTGCTGGGCTCTTCTGAGCATGGGGCCCTGAGCAGCTGCATTGGTGGCAAGCCCATGAATTCGGCCTGATTATTGGCTCAAAAATATAAAATAAACCAATGGATCAAAATAAAGAGCCCAGAAACAGGCCCAGGCACATAAGCTCATTTGACTCACGACAAAAGGTGGCCCTGCAGGAGCAATGGGGAAAGGACAGTCTTTTCAGTATATACTGAGGAGAGAAAAGTCCAAGTGCATAAAAGTATAGGCTTGAAAAGATGAAAAAGTCCTTAAAAAAGGAAGAAAATTCTAACACATAACATGAATGAACCTTGAGGACATGATGCTATGTGAAATAAGACATGCCAAAGGACAAGTATAGTATGATTGCACTTACATGAGGTACTTAGAGTAGTCAAATTCATAGAGACGGGAATGGCTTCTACCAGGGGCTGGGAGGAGGGGGGATGGGGAATTATTATTTTATGGGTACAGAGTTTCAGTTTGAGAATATGAAAAATTCTGGAAATGAGCGGTGCTGATGGTTGCAGAAGAGTGTGAATGAACTTAATAATTAATATGGTAAATACCATGTTATATGTATTTTAACAATGAAAAAGAAAGATGAAAAGCAAATAATATAGCTGTAGAAGAAAATATAGAAGAATAACTTCATGATCTTGGCCTAGAGAAAGGTCTTTTAAGCGAGATTCAAAAGACACTAATGATAAAGAAAATGTTTGATGGCTTTGATTCATTTAAATTACGGAACTTTTCTTTATCAATGATATCATTAAAAGAGAAACGTTAAGTCACAGAGTGGAAGAAGATATTTGCAACACATGTAACCAGCAGGGGGTTCATATCCAGAATATATAAAGTACATCTAAAAATGAGTAAGAAAGATATAGAACAGCGAGTAAAATGGAAAAATGGGCAGGTATTTCCAAAGAGAGGGCATCCAAATGGACAATAACATACACATGTGCTTTAACCATGCAAGTTAAAATCACAGCGAACTAGCTCCACACAACAGGACTGGCACTGGCAGGGGTTGGTAAGGGTGTGAAATCACAGGAACTCTTAACACTGCTGGTGCTGTAATCACTTTGGAGAATGGTGTGCCAGTGTCTTCTAAGCTGAAGATTTGCACACCCACGAGCCTGCAGTTCCTCTAGGAGCTACTTACTAGCACGTGTGTGTGTTGCAGCCAAAAACATACGCAAGTATGTTCTTAGCAATATGTTGATCATAGCCTCTGCCATGGACTGAATGTGTCCCCCAGATCCATACGTTGAAACTCAATCCCCAATGTGATGGTATTTGGAAGTGGGGCCTTTGGGAGGTCATGACGGTGGGGCCCTCACGTGGGATTAGTGACCTTATACAAGAGACACCAGAGTTTCTCTCTCTCTCTGCCATGTGAGATCACACGGGAAGACAGCCATCTTTAAATCACGAAGATGTCTAGATGGCTTTCACCAGAACCCGACCTCTGACCATGCAGTCTCCCTCATCTTGGACTTCCCACCTCCAGAACTGTGCAAAATAAATGTTTGTTGTTTTAGCCACCCAGTCTATGGTATTTTTGTTATAGCAGTCCCCAAATGGAAACAATGCAAATGTCCATCCATAGTGTAATGGACTAAAAAAGAAAGCATATTCATACACTGAATTCTACATAGCAGGAATAGAATGAACTACAGATGCATCCAGCAACAGTGTTAAATCTTCAAAGTACATAATATTGAGAGAAAGAAGGTTGATCTAAAGCTGTGCATACACTGCTTGATTCCATTGACGGATGTTACAGAGACACGCAGCTCTCACTATCATCACTGGGCACAAGGACACCTGGTCAACTATAAAACCATTTCAGGAAGGGCTTCCTGCAAATGCCTGGGGGCAGAGATCCGGGCAGGGGGCAGGGAGCGAGGAGGTACCACTGGGATGCATTTGACTGGTGGTGACACACGGGTTTGCTTGGCTATAATTTGCTTAGTTGAACACATATTTTAAACATTTTTTCTGGATGTATATTCACAATAAAGAGGAAAAATAGAAATTAGGGCAAGTATGAAAACCCTTTCATGTAGTATTACTGGAGGGGGATGTGGAACCAGATTCTTTCCTCGTTCTTTTGTGTATCTGATGACCTCTTCCCTACCTTGTCCCCCTCGTCGTCCTCCAGCATTTAGAGGAGCTCCTGTGCTAGGAGAGGAGACCCTCCTGACCTCTACTCCCTCATCGCTGCTTCCCAGGCAGGCCCGGCCTTTGGCCCACAGAAGACGCTCTGTGCTGGCCAGCTGACCAGGCCCAGCTCTCTTCCTTAGGGATGTGTTTTCTTGCTTCTTCATAGGCAAGGTCATTCTTTTTTGTTTGTTTGTTTTTAATTTTTTCCCCTTGGTTTTTAAAATTTTTATTTTTTAATCATTACATTTTGGGGGGCAAGTCCATTTTATTTGGATGCCAGGTGGTGTAGATTTTACCAGGTTGTAGGCTTGATATTTTTGTATTCTGAGAAATATTCTTGAGCTTTTTTCTGAGATGCAATAAAGTTACTTAGAAGTTGTTTGATCTTCTATGGTCTTACTTTTGTGATTTGTCAGGTGAGTTTGGAGCTGTGTATGTCTAGATCTAAGAGTCTGGGTTAACCCCTGAGCACTCTTTCCTGATACCCAGTGAATCTGAGGTTCCAGTCTGGCCGGTGAAACCCCAAGTGGACACAGGGTACTGGTCTCTCCCCACTTAAGGCACTCTTCACAGGCACGTGTGAGTACTCTGCAGATCACCAGGGCTCTCTCTTGGCAGTGGTCTCCGTTTAGGTCCTCTGTCCTAAAACTCTAGCTTCCTTTATCTCCCTGGATGTCCAGCTCCATCTCCTGAACTTGGGGAGCCCTCTGTATTCATCCAGGAAGCCCCCGGTGTGCTCTGCAGCCCATAAACCTCTCAGGCAGGGAGCAGGGCTCACCCCATCCATTTCCCATCTCCCAGGGACCACCATCCTTCCTCGCCCAATGTTCTGTTGTTCACCGAGTTTGTCTGGTAGTGTCGGTAGTTTGGGGAGGAAGGGTAAATCTGGTAAATCTGCAACTCCATCCTGGGTGCACCAATGGAGGTTGGGCTGTACCCCAGGTGGGACAGGAGAGAAGGTCCTGAGCACAGGGCTGGCAGGCAGAGGTCTCAGAATTTCTCTCTGCTGTGTCTTTTCTCAGGCAGGAGCTGGGGAGGGAGGAGGCCTGAGGAGAGAGGAGATTGCAGGGGAGAGTAGAGAGCTAGTGGATCAGGGGATCCTGTGTGATGTCTAGCAGCACGGAGGCCGAGAAGCCCCTCGATGGGATGGCCAGGCGAGCCCCAGCTGGCTCTGGCTTTCAGGCCCCGTGCTGTGGCTCACGTCTAGGTGGGGTGACCAGGTCCTCGCTTTTGATCATAAGGGAAACGTGATCCCCTGGGTTCACCCCACTGAGATTCCCCTCCATAACCCTTCTTTGAAAGGTGCCCCTCTTGGGCCCTGGTGCTGGGCCAATCCATCCAAGGCCAGCCTTGCTGGTCTGCGCAGGGCCTGGCACCCTCTTGGCCTTGGTCCTGCAGGCCTCTCTATTTCACGAGCCTGAGAATAGCCCATTTGTTTGGGAAGAGCCAGAAACCCTCAACAATTCTCTGTCCCGAAATTCTCAAGAACAACGTGTTTGTTTTAACTTGAGGAACATGAGCCTCCGCCTGGAAAATCTAAGTGACCTCAGCAACTGTGCCCTCAACACCAGTAAAGATATTCAAATGAACTGCACGGACCACCCCACCTTCACCTTTCTCAACTTCATCAGGATGTGCAGAAGCAGGAGACAGGCCCACAGGGGCGTCTGACCGCTGCTGGTGGTGGCCTGGCTTCTTGTCCTCAGTGCGTCTACGACACAGGACAGGGCCCAGCCTCTCCTCTCCCTGGACCAACTCGTCCGGCCACCCGTCTCATTAGAACACACAGGAGGCCCAGTCACCCCGCTCCAGGCTGAGACAGCTGTCCTCTCAGGGTCTCCCTCTGCCTGAGCACGTGCAGGGCCCTGGAATGCCACCTTTTGTCCTCCTTACTTCACCCGCCTCTGGAGGAGGAAGAGGAGCATCCAGCCTCCCCTGCTCATCGTCGTCGGCCGCCCCGCAGGCACTGCGGCTGTGACAACCCAGCGCCCTGGTCAGCTCTGGCCTCTGTGGGTGAGTGTGCTTGGTTTCTTCCCGCCTAAGGTCAGGGGTGGGGATGCCCAGCCAGCCTGGGGGCTTGGATTCTAGAGGCTTCAAGGGCCCCAGGAAACGTCAACTCAAAGACACACCCACACTGGGCACTCAGCCTGCAAGGTCTGGACGTAGCCCGGCCCCTGCCTGGTTGGAGGAGGGCCAACACTGACCAATGTCTTGGGCGCTGGGCCGTGGACGTTGGCCCCAGACCAGTCCCCGGCAGCCGAGGTGTGGCCACCCCAGCTGCTCCTGCCCCTCCCGCAGGGGCTGCTGTTTGCCACCCTCTGGCTCTTAGCTGCCCTCCACCGTGCAGGGTCCCCAGACAGCTAGGAGACACATCCCCTCACCTTTCTTTTCTGATCACATGCTGTATGCAGGGATGATTCTATAGGCACTAAGGGAAGATGGAGCCAGGACCAATAAGTCCTACTGCAGAGAGATTATGTCTGTTGGAGGTTGGAAGGCCAGTTATCATCATGACTGCTGGTGATGACATTCATGGAGCCAGGGGTACCATGCACAGGCTCAGTGCCTTGTAGCCATGATCTTGCCTCAGCTGGCAACTTGATTATCCCCCTCCTACAGATGGGGAATGTGGCTCAGAGAGTTCATCATCTTCCTCAGGCTCACGCAGCTAGACACACGGCTGCTGACATGGTAAAATGCCGGATCAGTCTCAGCAAGGGAGAGGAGGTGGCCTTAAGCTAGGCTCTGGGGATGGGGATGGGCTCTTAGACGGAGGACAGAGGAAAGGCAGAGAACAAACTGCACAGACAAATCAGGGTGCTGGCCACCCACTGAGCCTGGACCTGTGGGGTGGCAGCGGCAGGATGAGCTCAGAGCTGGGTCCTCCCGGGTTGCAGGGGTGTGGAAGGGATTCTGCTAGGGAATGACACCCTCCATAGGGCTGGATCTGCCAGGGCCTGAAGCTGGTTATGACAAGAAATCAAAAACAGGCTTGTGGGTGAGTCAGCGGCTGGGAGCACATGGAGAAACAGGCTTCTTGGAGGTCTTCCCTCGGCCCTGCAGACTGCAGCTGCCCAGGCCTGCCTGCCGGCCCTGGACCACAGCCCGAGGCCCAGCGGGAGGAAGTTTGCTTGGGCCCGCTGGGCACCTTCCTGCACCCATCCACCCTTGCTGTTGTGTCTAGAGTGCCGGCGGGGGTCGAGGAGGGGGCACTGGCCAAGGCTACATCTGAAACCTTGTTCCCAACCACAGACACGGCAGGCCTTTTCCTTTCCAGGAAAATATTCCAGGAATATTTCCAGGAATATATTCCTTTCCTGAGACATTGCAGCTCGGCCTCTTTGAATCACCCAGCCACTTCCTTCCTGAGTGTATCTTACACACTCTGGCTGAGGGAGGTGATGGATTCCGTGTGTGTTGTTGTTGCTTGTTTTAAGTTTTTGTCTATGTCTCTTTCCTTTGTGAGTTGCACACTAGGAGGGTGAGGTTGGTTCTAAGAGGCCGTTGTCACTGTAAGGGACGTTGGGGATGACTTGATTTTTCTCTGCAAGTTAAAAACCTCTGCTGGTGAGAATGAGAAGGAAGGAGGGTCTCCTTAGGGCCACACATAAGGACCTTCATGTGTACAGGTAAGGCAGGTGAGGAACGTGGAAGATCCGAGAAGCTGGGGTATTGGCCGTGGTCTTGGAGCCGAGGTTTCCTGCCTCTTATGTCCAAGCGCTTTCCTGGACATCCACGGGCAATGTCAACACACCCTCCAGTGCCTGTGGCGGCCAGCCACACCTCTCCTCAACCTTCAGAGCCTGCGCTAAAAACATCTGCTGCCTGTTTCCTGAAAAGCCAAGGGACCTTTGGCTTGTTAGTTTTTCTTTCTCTTTAGGTAAACAGAATAAAAGAGAGTTTCTCAAACTTTCTTGGCTGTGACTCACAGGAGATAATACAATTCACATAGCAACCCCATACACACATGAGTGTACACATGTATATATATATGCATGTGTGTATAATGTGTGCACATGTGTATACATTTATCTATAATGGATACAATTTTCATAAGAAACACTCTCTGTATGTGCCCCACATTCACCCTACCTGTGATACACGCACATTTTCTGTATAGATGCATGTAAACAAACATAAATGTGTATCTGTAACTGATGCAAATTTTAGGAAACAACATCAACTCACCCTAAGTGTGATATACTTGATGTGTGATCCAATCCATTTTCCGCTGGCCACCTCCCACTGAACTATGTCCACACATCAGTGGGTCACAATCGATGCTTGGCAGGCACTGAAAAGGAAGGAGTTGTGTGTGTGGGGCCCCACAGTCCCGCACCCAGTCCCTGGCACCTGAGCTCCACGCAGTCAGCTGCACGTGTGCTTTGGACCTGAGCGCAGGAAGGTTTGCCCCTGCCCATGGGGCAGGCCTGGGAGCACTACCCCAGACTCGGGATTTCCTAGGGGGCCAAGTGTTTGGGGGGTCCAGGTAGGAGGAACTTGAGGCCACACCTCCAAAGACAGGCGCCCACGTGGCCACATGCGGCACTCGCTGCCCCTCCGAGCGAGCCCTGTTTCTTCTAAATGTGGGTGGTGATGATAATGATCAAAGCACAGCCAGCTCACCTCGTGTGGCAGGAGGTGCTCAGGGTGGAGGTGCTTCTTCCTAATCATGTTGGGATGAGAGGCCTGGTGGCCCTGCCCACCGCAGTGGGTGGGAGGAGTTGAAGGTGAGGGCAGTGTCAGTTCACCCAGGTGTGCCCTGTGTGTGTGTGGCGGGGGTGGGGGGAGGATGGGGGGACCCAAGAGGCTGTTCAGAGAGACTTTGTCCACGGTTGCTGTGAGTGCCACGTGGCTGTGGAGCCCCTTTATTCCACGCCAGGTGACAATGATGCCCATCTGAGAAAGTGCCCACGGCCCTTTCTGATGGGCACTTTCTTGCAGGGCTCTGTGGCCAGCGATGGAACTAGATATCCAGACACGACCCTCCCGCAGCTTAGGTCCACCCAGGCTGCAGGGACCACAGATGCAAGCCTGCTGCAGGCCGGTCTCCCGGGGAGTTAAGCAACCATGGAGGGGGGTGGTGTGGGGGCTGCAGGGTGCAGGCTGCCCCCCCACCAGCTCAGCCAGACGTGTGGGCACCAGCCCTGGTTCCCAGCCATTCATGGTGTACTGGTGTTCCCCTGGGACCTGACATTGAGTGTGGGCAAGGGTGAGAGGCAGTGAATGTTTATTATCTTTCCATGGAAAGACAGTCACTGGGCCAGATTAGAGATACACCCAACCATTTAACGGCCCCCAGAGCTGCTGCGAGATTTTACACCATAATTGCCCAGAGTGACTTCATGCACGGAGAGGATCTGCTGGTCAGAGGGGCTTGGCAGGTGACCCGGGTGGGGAATGTGGGCAGGGCAGCTATCTTCCTTCATGCTGGGGTTTGCTCTGGGTGCCTCTGCAGTCATCTCCAGCTCCCCTTGTAAGGGAAGACCCCTTGCTTTAGAGCCCGAGTATCTGTGGGATGGGGTGCAGCCCAGGAAAGAGAACTGGCAGGAGGCAAGCCTGGGGTCCTTTTTCTATGTCAGCCCTGCTCCCTGCTGGTGCTTCCTCCCACTACTGTTGCCACGTTTAGCAAATAAAAATACAAGCTGTCCAGTTATATTTGAATTTGAAATAAACAATGAATACATTTTTAGTATCAGCATGGCCCCAATGTTGCATGGGTGTCCTGTATTTGTCAACTCTACCTCCTAGACCTTGGGCTCCATGGTAAGACCTTTGAACCCAAAGTTTGTAGGAGCTGGGGACTGAGACTGCAGGGCTGAGGCAGCCAGGACAGTCCACCAGACAGCAGAGACCTTGTGCAAAGGGCAGATGTGGAAAGAACGGGTCAGAGGAGCGAGATCCCAAAGGCCGTGAACAGAGCCTGAGAGACAGAAGCTGTGCGTGTTCCAAGCCCACGAGCCCTCATGTGGATGGCTGTGATCTCCACCCAAGCTCACTGGAAAGGGTCTCTGTTCCCCAAACCCTGTCCCTCACCAGCCCCTGACCTTGCAGTGGGGTATTGGTCCCCAGATGCTTCCCCTGGGGGAACAGAGAAGGCTTGCTCCGCTGGCCCCCGTGCCCCCTATATCTGAGGAGCTGGGGCTCTCTAGCAGTCCTGGGGGCACCCCACTTCCATCAGGCCCTGACCCCTGGAACCACAGGACATGAGGCTGAAGAGAAAAGGGAAGATTGGGTGTGAGAGGTATGTCCCCAGGGATAAACACAGCCCCAGTAGAAAGGCCTGGGTCTTTCCTACTCCCACACCCAGGCCAGGTAACTTGCTTTTCTTTCACTAACAGCTTGGCCTTAGGGAAAAGGAGGGCCCTAGAACCCTAGCTTCAGCTGGAGGAGGGATATTAGCAGTACAGCCCAGCTAAGAAGAATTCTGTGTTAGGGTGTGGGGCCAAAGGCCATTTAGTAATTGTATTACTCAGGAACTTTTTTTTTTTTTGTAATTGTTTGAAGATACAGTTCAAATTAGCTTAAACAGAAAGAGGAAATTTATTGGCTGTGTAACAGGATTACTAGCTTCAGGCATAGCTGGATCCAGGAGCTCACATTGCATCCATAGTCAACATGTCAACCTCTCTGTACATAATTCTATTCTGTCCCCCATCCCCCTTTCGCTTCTTCCTGCAGCCAGCTCCCCCACATGGTCAGAGTGTCAAGCTGGCCATTAACAGCTCCATTTAAACAAGCTAGAGCCTCACAGCAGAGAACTCAAGTCCTTAAGGCCACTCTGATTGGTCCCCTTGGTTGTACGCCCAGCCCAGATGGGCCCCTGTGCTAGGGAGGCAGAGCTTGGCCAGCCCAGGGTCATATGCCCACTCCTGTGAGGGCAAGAGGGAAGAGTAAGTTGGGCAGACAGGGCAGTGTATTCCCCTGCTAAATTCTCTGCTCACCGTCCTAGTGCTTGTGTTTCCAGCAGGGACCTCACCTGGAGAGGAGAGGGGTGGTCCGTATGAGAGTGGATTCAGCTAACCCTAGTCATTTTACCCAAAACTTTGCTAATTTGACGTTTAACAAGCCAATCAGAAGGCTGTGCATTTATGTCGCTGACAGTTGACTCTGGCAGGGCCTGGGGAATAAGCCAGCCTCCTGCCAAAGCAGAGTGTAGGCAGAGTTGGTCCTTGGGGCTCAGGCCCTTTGGATGGAAACTTCTGTTGCCGAACATCTGGTCTCCCTCTGCTTCCAGTTTCTTGGGAGATGACACTGCTAACTCCCTTACAGTCAAGGGTCATGTGACTGGTGGTGGCTGTGCACTGTGAGTGGAATGCTGTCTGTGACATCCAGGGCGAGGCATGATTCTCCAGGCCCTCTCCCTCTTCCATGCACATTGACCAGATAGGAGGTCTTGAGGGGAGACAGAGCCACAGGGTGGGTGCAGCTTGGAGGGCCACCTGCCACTTGGTTAATCGCATCCCTGAGAGTGGCCCAGATCTGAAGTGTACTGTGTGTGAGAAACAAACGTACAGAAGTGAAATAAACCTTTGCTGTGCTCAGACTCTAAGATCTGGGGCTGTTTGTTGCTGTAGCATAGGGTGACCTCTCCTGACAAATACACCTTGACAGTCTTTTGGACAATTTGAGACCTTGCTTTGCTCTGAGATGGCCCCAGTCTGTTCATCCTTTCAGTCTCTCAGGATCTACACCCCTGCCTTCCTTCTCCTCTATCAAATATTCCTGGCTGGCTGATGGGGTGCTCATTTGAGCTAAAGGTCTGAATGGCCTATGAGTGTTAATCTTGCCCATCCAACATTCTCTCAACCTTAAGCTCTAACCAAACTGAGCATCCTCCGGAGTCCTCTCCCCAGGATCTTTGCTGTCCAGGGCCTTTCCCTCCTGTTCCTGCCATGGGGCCTCGCTGCCCGCTTGGATGGGTGCGGTCATACCAATCCCTTCACACCGGCTCATATCAGGCTCCTGGACGACCTTCCCCAGGAGGTCCATGCGGACCCCATCCTGGACTCTCCTGCAGGCTGAGCTTGTAGCTTCATCTTGGAACCACGTCTGTGCTCGCCTGCCTCTCGACATACTGGGGCTCCTGGAGGGGAGGCGGGGTCCAGCCTGGCCCCCGGCGCCCAGGGACTTTCACCTGCGCACGGACCTCACTTTAGCAGAACTGTCGATGCGAGTCAAGGGCACTAAGACGCCTCCTCCCGCCCAGCTCGCGGCTTCGTGACGGGGTCGGGGGTCGAGGTGCAGAACGCCCGGGGACACTCTGAACCCCGCCGCTCGCTCAGTCGCCCCTTCTGTGGCACTTGCGGCCGCCCACAGGCAAGGCAGCGGGTGGCCCGCGCTAACCTCGCCGACATTTCCTGTCCCGGGAAACGCCCCGCGGAGAGAGCGGAAAGCGCAAGTCTGGGCGAGCGCGGCGCCGAGGTCACGGTGACCTGCCAGGGAGGGCGGTACCTGCGGCCCTACGGGGAGACGCCCGCGCCCCCAGGCCCTCCGCCGCCCCCACGTGCCCCTGCGCCCCAGCCAACGCGCGCGACCTTCCGCGACCCCGCGGCGCCGGCCCTGCTGCGCAGCTCCCCTGCCCTAGCGCACCGCCAAACCGCGCACCCGGCCTCAGCTAAACCCAGAGCCTATTTTTAAACCTGGAAGCTGGCTGGAGACCAGTTTTCAAAGACAAACCTTTAATAGAAAGAGGTCCATGAATGAAAGAAAAAGCAAGGCACGTCAGTGGCCACAGAAAACCCTTGGTGTCTTTTCTGTGGTTCCCGCGACGGGGCAGCTAATTCCCACATAACACCATTTGCTGAACACTTACCTGTACTGGGAGAGGGGCGGGTGATGATAGCGATGGCCGCTACTGTTTACTGCTTGAGTACGTGCTGTGTGCCAGGCGCGTCGCCAGCCACTTTATGTACATTGTCTCAGGGGCTATCCCAACAACAACTTTTTTTTTTTTTTGCGGTACGCGGGCCTCTCACTGTTGTGGCCTCCCCTGTTGCGGAGCACAGGCTCCAGACGTGCAGGCTCAGCGGCCATGGCTCACGGGCCCAGCCGCTCCGCGACATGTAGGATCTTCCCGGACCGGGACACGAACCCGTGTCCCTTGCATCAGCAGGCAGACTCTCAACCACTGCGCCACCAGGGAAGCCCCCAACAACAACAACTTTTTTTACTGAAGCATAAATACGTCAGTCCAAGGCACTTCCGTCTTCGCACAGCAGGAGATTCAGACTTACCCGTCTTCAATTTCGACATCCATGCAGTCTTCCCAGTCACTATGGTTGTGTGGCAAACCATCCCCAAACTTAGTGGCTTAACAATGACATTTATTTTGCTCATGAATCTGCAAAATAAATTCCCCTGGGGCTCAGCAGGGAGCGTTGTTTCGAAAACACCCACCTGCCCCCAGGAGGCGTTTTGCCAGGACACAAATTTTTCTTTGGCCAGAGCCACCTAGGCTTTGCTGGAGGTGGGCAGGGGGGAGGGTGGGGGATGGATGTCATGGGCTGCCAGGGCCTGTGGAGCCACTCTCTTCCTTCATTCTGTGCCCTTAGATTGGAGAGAACAGAGATCAGGAGGTGAGATCTACAAAGAACAAAGGATCCAGTCTGGTTATCCAGAGTTACTAGGCAGTTAAATTAGGATGAATTTAATTAATTAGGCTGACTTAGAAAGGGGGACACATTGGTACCCAGGACTTCTTCACAACGTGGCTCACAGCCGGGTCTTCCATCGCCAGTGCACTTGGCATCTCTCCTACAGGTCCCAGTCCAGGGTGTTGTGATTTACACTCAACCTCAATGACCCCAGCTGGCCTGGGGCAGATGCAGGAAGGGATGGGGCTCTGAGAGGCCCAGTTGGAGGCCCACAGCTGGGAGGAGGATGCCAGTCCCTGGCCCCTGGCCTGCAAGGATGAGTCTCATCATAGAATAGGGCTTCATTTTATTCATCAAGACTCAATATTTTTTTTTCTCTTCTAACTCATTTACTTTTGTTTTTATCCTTGTGCATGCCCAAAACACAGTCCTCACGTCTTATTTCTCGTTTTTGAAGACATCTCATTTCTATTCATTCCTTCTTGCTTGGTTATAGAACAGGTGGTGGCCATGTCCTGGGAGTTTGGCTGGGCAGTTTTCTCATCGTTCCTGTCTGTGTTAATTGCAGTTTCCATTTCTTCTGTCATACAACATTTATCTAGGAGAGTGTTTTTATTTTCAGTTTCCAGTGGGTAGATTTTTAGGGTTGAGGTATGATTTGCATTTTAAAAATTAAACAAGTTATTAACTTGTACATTTATTGCACTGAGGTTTTAGGACTTCCGTACACTTTTCTGCCTTTTGGTATTTATTGAGATTTTCCTTTATGGCCCAATATGTAATCATTTTTTATAAATATTTCTTGACTGCTGGGAAGGAAAGTGGTCTTTTTAAAAATAAAATTTGATGTAGATATGGCTCATGGGTCACCAGCCTATGACCACAAAGTAATAGGCAAGTCCTTCTTATACCTAAATTATACACAAACTATGAAGACACAGTGCACCCCCATGTCCCATTGCCAAGGACACAGACCTCTGCAGAAAATGGCCTGTCTTCCCATAACAGTGGAAAGACTGATGGGGTCCGTCAGTTCTAAGCCACACTTTGTCACCTGGACCAAGCAGAACTCCTCTTGGCCCCAGTCTGACCTCCAAGACTTTGTCCTCAAAGGTTAGGTGACCTCTGACTATAACCCCATGGCTCAGACATCTTCCACATTGCTCCAGAAACTTCTATTCCTCAGCTCCTGCCCTCACTCTCAATACCAAGAGCTCAAACCCAGTCTAGGCACCCGGGAAGGGGCATCTGCCATGGTGTCCCCTCTACTCCATGCACTCACCAGTCCCCCCAAAAGGTTCCTGGTCCTAAAATAAACTCCTCCATTAAAAAAAGTGAAAAGTTCACATGACCACGGATGTGTCTGAACAAAGCTTTATGGTGCTGAAGGGAGAGGTGGGGGTTGATTCAGAATCACTGCTGCTGATTTTGCAGCCTGTATCAATACTTTATTTTTATTGCCAGTTAATATTCTGTTGTATAGATATACCAGATTTCATTCATCCACTCTTCAATTGATGGATATTTCGTGTGTTTGCCTATTATGAATAAGGCTGTTGTGAACATCAGTGTATAAGTATTTGTGTCGGCATATGTTTTCATTTTTCTTGGGAATAGACCTAGGAGTGGAATTGTTGGGCCATACAGGATCTCTATCCTTAACCATTTTAAGAACTGCCAGACCATTTTCCAAAGTGGTGGCATGATTTTACATTCATGCCAGCAGTGTATGAGTGTCCTGATTTCTCCACATCCTTGCCAGCATTTGTTGTGATCTGACTTTCATTCTAGTCAGATCTAGTCTGGTAAGTGTGAACTGATATCTAATTGTGGATTTGATTTGTATTTCCCTGATGGTTAATGATGTTGAGCATCTTTTTATGTCTTGTTTGTTGAAATATCTGTTCGTTTCTAATTGGGTTATTCGCCCATTTTTAGTTGGATTATTTGACTTTTTGTTGTTAGGACGTCATAGTTCTTTATGTATTCTAAATGCAAGTTCCTTATCAGATATATGATCTGCAATTTTCCCCCTCCCGTTTTGTGGGTTGTCCTCTTACTTTTTTGTGTCCTTTGAAGCACAAAATTATTTAATTTTGTGAAGTGCAATTTATCTATTTTTTTTCTTTTGTTGTCTTTGCTTTCGGTGTCTTATCTAGCCTAACCCAAGGCAATGAAGATTTATTTCTATTTCCTATGAAAAGTTTTATAGTCTTAGGTGTTTCATTTAGTTCTATGATTCATTTTGAGTTAGTTTTTTGTATGGTGTGAAATCTCAACAACAAAAGGGCCTTCAACTGATTGGATGAGTCCCATCCATATTATGGAGGGTAATCTGCTTTACTCAGGATCTACTGATTTAAATGTTAATCACATCTAAAAGATATATTTATACACATATACATATATAAATAGATATATATATGTATTTATAGATAGATAGATATAAATATCTATCTAACTATAGAGAGATATTTGTTGTAAGGTATTGGCTCATGCAATTACAGAGGCTGAGAAGTTCTGTGATCTCTCATCTACAAGTTAGAGACCCAGGAAAGTATGTCATGTAGTTTGAAGGTCCAAGAGCTAGTCCAAGGCTGAAGGCCTGGGGACCAGCAGCACTGAAGGCAAGAAAAGATCAATGCCCCAGCTCATGCAGTTAGGCAGAGAGCCAATCCAACCTTCCTCTGCCTCTTTGTTCTATCAGATCCTCACCAGATTGGATGATGCCTACCCAAATTGGGGAGGACCATCTGCTTTGCTCAGGCTCCCAAATCAAATGCTAAAAATCTCTTCCAAAAACACCCTCACAGCTACACTCAGAAGTAACATTTAGCCAGAGATAGGAGCATCCTGTTGATCTTGGTTGGCCTCGGCCTGCAGTGGCTTGAAGGATTTCAGTTCCTGGCCAGAGATTGAACTCACAGGCCAAGGCAGTGAGAGTGCTGAATCCTAGCCACTAGACCAGTGGCCAGTGACAAGGCCCTGGCCTGTATGGCTTTGCAGAAAATGAATTTCCACAAAGAAACAGAAAGTAGTGAAACAGGTAAAGTGTTTATTAGGAGGAAAAAGAGTACGTGTGGATAGACAAATGGGAGGGCTCAGAGAGAGAGAGCTGCGCCCTCATGGTAGTTTGAATCACTTATATGGGGCACTTCTTCTGGGCTTCATTTGGCCAGTCATCTTGCTTTGCCTCATTCTGAGTCTGTATTTGGTTTATCTCAGGGTCCTCGCGTGTGTGCACGTGCATCACTTAGCCAAGATGGATTCTAGTGAAGAGGCATATGGGTAGGTTGACATCACTCCCTTTTTGACCTCTAAGGAGCCTTTCTGCGCATGTATGGTTGGGAAGGTCTCCTTGACCTTGAGAATGAGAAATATGTGGTTTCTACCTTTTATCTGGGCAAGGTTCAGCTCCTCTCTCACTCCTGCTATTTTGGAGTATCTGTCCACAGGGGACAAACTCCAGCTGCTCAGCATGGGACCCATCTATCTCCTGCCTCACTGTGGCCAAGTCAAGGTGACACATACAGTTAACCGTCACAATTTTCATTCATTTCCATGTATTTAAAACTTTCCAGTGAGATTTCTTCTTTGATGCATGGATTATTTAGAAGTGTGTTGTGTAACTTTCAGTGTTTATAGATTTTTCTGTTGTGTTTTTGGCATTGAGGTCTAGTCTGATTCCATCTTGGTCACAGGACAGCCTCTGTACGACTGTCTGCAAGTTTTAAAAGAGCAGATCGTTCATCTGACCAACTCCTCATTCTTCAAATGTGACCAGAGACGCCTGTTCTATAGGAGGAGGTTTCAGGTCCACAGGGTGGGAAGCAGCATTGTCTTCATGAGGTCCAAGAGCTGTCATTGTGTCCTTTCTAAGTGGCCTCCAGACAGTGCTGGGTGAATGCAGAACCCTGGATGGTGGGGCCCAGGTGAAGGGTCTGATCATCCACGTGGGGCCCGAACCCACCGGTATCAGAATGGGGCTGCTATACCACACAGTGTATCAGACTCAGGCTTGGTCTGCGCCACCAGCCCACACTCAGCAGTGAATTCAGGAGTGGGAGTCACTGACCTGGGACCTGGGACCCTTTGCTGCAGTGCTTGCACCTGGACAAAGGTCTCCTGGAGCAACAGAATACCAAGAAGCTATAAGGGACTAAAAATAACTGTGTGCATGCGCAGTTGGTGCAAATTATGGGCAACAAGATACAAAGAGACCAAAAAAACCCCCAACTGCCGCTTCTGAAGAGCCAGGAGCAAAAACAGGGTGTGGGGAGCAAAAGTAGGGTACTGCGCATGCCCCCTGCACACAGCACCACCAAGGGGGTGGGCAGATCACCTAAGCCACCCCTCCGGCCTGACCCTGGACACACCCCTTCCCTCACCCCATATTAGGAATCAGCTCGCCAGTCCCCCCAGCCCCAGGGAGGGAGCTAGCAAAGGAAACTGTTACTTGTTCTCTCTCCTCCCTGCTGCAATAGGGGCCCCAGTAAAGCCTTGCCTGAATTTCTTGTCTGTCCTCTGATCAATTTCTATTGATTAAGGAGGCCAAGAACCCTGGTCGGTAACAATTGGGTGGAGCCCACCCACAGGCCCCCAGGCAGCAGAAGGCACTCTGGGTCCTGGCTGGAGGCCTCCGCTACCCTCTAGGTCCGCAAGTGGGTCCCAGACCCCGATGGCCTAGGAATCCCACTTGTGGCCGCCTCCCGTCCTGGGTGGCTTGGCCCAGGCAGAGGTATGGAACGTGAGACACAGAAGACAGGCTTGGTTATGGGGCCAACTTTGGGAGGGATGAACCAGAGCTTGAGGGGATAAAGATGGAGGTTGACGAATCACGCTTAAGCTGGGCCCCACATTGACTCTGCTTGCCTTCTAAGTGCAAGAAAATGCCGCTCTTCCCGCCCTAGTGCAGGAGCAGCTTGCCCTTGCCAGCTGCCTCCTGCTCCTCTGGCCGGCGGGTCAGCAGGGACATGGGACCCGGTGCTCCTCTCAGCCTGGTCCTGGGTGGGGTGAGCTCGGTGGGCATCGACACCGCCTCATCTGGTGCTGAGTGTCTCTCCAGCTCCCCCCAGCCCCCGCCCCCAGGGTGGTGTGGCAACAGGTGGCACTTGTCACCTCTCTGGGGCACCCTGGCTCTGCTCCTTTGGCCCCCACTGGGCATGTGGCTGAGGTTGGTGGCTGCATGGCTAGTGTCTGGCCACTCCTGGCTCTGCCCGCCTCCATGTGCTGTGGCACCAGCAGTGTCACTCCACATGTGTTTGCACACAACTGACTCAGTGCTTCTGCCTGGAGGATTTTATCATGCAAAGGTACTCGAAATTGAGTGAAGACAAATGACAAAGTTGAGCTTGTGACCAAAGAGACACCTACTGCTCACGAAATGGCCCAGTTTCAGTCTAGGATTGCCCACTCACACAGTGGCCCATGTCTGCTGCCGTAAAGCGGGATTCTGCTTTCGAAGCTGACTTTGACGTGTGCACAGTCAGCTCCCACGGGTGTGGAAGCGCTTGCCCAGGCATCCTTCTCCAGGCTCACGCGGGCCTGGACACCCGGACAGCACGTGAGCTCTGCAGGCTACGGCTGTTGCCTTGGGGTATGGGTGTCAGACCCCAACTCCCTGCATCACTGTTTCCTTTACCTAAATCAGGATTCCATCCCTTTTAAGTCTGCTTTCCATGTCCTTCTATCATGCATGTTTAAAATCCATTCACAGTTTTATCAAAACATCTCTTTGGGAAAAAGTGAGCCTGGCATGAGCTGCTTGGGAATTTCCTGTTTATTTACTGGGGCTTCCAGACATACCTGGGCTCCTGTCCCACACGGCACGGCCAGCAGCCGCTTTGGCCTGAGGAGCCATCTGGACCGGAGCTAAGAGCGACTCACGTCAAACCTTCCCACCCCAGCGGCCCCTGCCCACGGTGGACCCCAGGCTGCTGCAGAGGAAGGCACCAGGTGCCTCCAGGCCAGAAGGAAACCCCCACAGGATGCCTTCCAGCAGGAGAGGGGTACCAGCAGGATCTCAGCCTGCAACGGAGCAGGCCTGTTTCCCCCTCTTAGCCTCCCTTGGGCAGAACTGGGGGGACAGCTGTGGAGGAAGAAATGTGCCCCTCCATGGTCACAATGTGTGCACAGGAGACCCACAGACCCCTCACCTATGCAGACATGCTGCCAGGCACAGACACACGCACACACACACACACACACACAGAGGCACTCACTCTGCTCAGCCAAGGCCTCCTGTACACTCATCTCCTCTTCTGTGGAGGCTGCATCAGAGCCAGGCTTGCAGCCACCCTGCCAGGTCCGAGACCAGGGAGCCTTTTATCTCAGGGGCCGGCAAGGCTGTCAGATGCAGCAGCCTCACACCCACGTCCACGCTGGGAGCAGGGAGAGGGTTGGCGCCTTCCCCACCTGCTGCTGCTGTCCTTGAAGAGGCCTCCAGAGCTCTGTCTCAGACCCTGCTGTTCTGCTCTGCCCATTGGCCCATTTCTCAGACTCGAGTAGGTGAATTCCCACAGTCAGGAAGGAGTAGCCTCCGTGTTCCAGGGCTGTGGAGGCCTGAGCACTAGACGGTCCCTCCGAACCTGGAGCTGAGGGGCCCTTCAGCCAGTGCATCCTGGGCCACCCAGCCCTCTTTCCCCCAGCCCCTCCAAGCCCACTTGGCCAGCAGGTCTGTCACAAGGCCAAGCCCTCCGGTGATGGGTGACCAGGAGTGATGGGTTCCCTGCTTTTGTTTCCTTTCTCCCAGATTTGCTTCCCCCTCGAGAGCAGGTCCTCAACTCAGGGGAGTCAGGCATGGGATCATGAATTCTGGCGATGGAGTTTTCATGATGGTTTAATGTCAGCATAAGTGTTGAGGGCCCTTCTCCCACCTCTGTGCCCAGATAGTTGAAGGGACATCTGTCCCTGAGGAGTTGCTAGGCTGGGCTTGCCAGAGAAAATCCTTGTTGCCCACATGCTGTGGACTCAAAGTTTATGTGGCAGCCCTGCTCCCCCTAATTCTTATGTTAATCCTAATCTCCAACGTGATGGTATGAGGAGGTGGGGCCTTTGGGAGGTGATTAGGTCATGAGGGTGGGACCTTCATGAATGGGATTAGTGTCTTTATAAGAGACCTCAGAGAGCTCCCTCGCACCCCCTGCCAGATGAGGACCCAGGGAGAGGTTGGCCATATATGAACCAGGAAGTGGGCTCTCACCACGCGTGAACCTGCCAGCACCTTGATTTTGGACTCCCAGCCTCCAGAGCTGTGAGAAATAAACACCTGTTGTTTATAAGCCACCCAGGCCATGGTATTCTGTTGTAGCAGCCCAAACGGACTCCTACACCAGTTGACTTTGAATGGAAAGTCAATGGAAAATTGTTTTTAGTGTATGTCCCAAATAGCGCATGGGACATACTTATACTAAAAATGGTATTCGTTGTTTATCAGAAATTGAAATTTAACTGAGTACCCTATATTTTATGTTTTCTTTCTAAACCTGGCCACCCTGCCCAGACCCTTCTATCTGAGGCTTGCTTTTCCTTCACGAAGCAGCTGACTGGAGGATGCTGTGTGGGCCTCTTCCTGCAGGACCAGCCCTGAGAAGAGGTAGCTCCTGGTGGGCCCTCTCCCAGTGTCAGTCCTCCCAGCCCCGCTGGTCTTCATTCTGCCCAGCTTGCCCTCCCCACCCTGTCCCACCCTTGGCCTCCTGGGCCTTGCCTCCGGTACTCTTGAAAGGTGCCCACCCCAGGCATTCCTTCTGCCCCTGCCGGGCCTCTGGTCCTTCACCCTCTCTGTGCTTCTCCCCCAGCAGAGGTTCACTGAGTACTTTCTCAGCTCCAGGCCAGGCAGAGGGGGAAGGGGGGAGAGGGGTGGGGGTAGCAGGACCACAGGACCCTGCCCTCAGGAGCCTGAGTGCCAGGGTGGAGGCTAGGTACTGGGAAGCATTCCAGGGCTCTGCCCTTGGTGATGAGCTGCCAGCAGATATGCTTCCTGGTAAGGGCTTGCTTTGGTATTTGCAGATGGCCATCTTCTTGCTGTGCCCTCCCTGGGGGGAGGGGGGTGCGGGGGTGGGGAGAGAGAGGAAGAAGAAGCTCTCTGGCCTCTCCTTATAAAGACATTAATCCCATCACAAGGCTCTCCCTCATGACCTAATCACCTTCCAAAGGTGCCACCTCCAAACACCATCGTATTTCAACATATGAATTTTGAGGCGGACACAAATATTCTGTCTATAACCATCTATAACAGAAGGCAAAGACAGGGACTTCCCTGGTGGTCCAGTGAGTAAGAATCCGTGCTCCCAATGCAGGGGGCCTGGGTTCGATCCCTGGTCGGGGGGAACTATATCCCACATGCATGTCACAACTAAGAGTTCACATGTGGCAACTAAGGAGCCCGCGTGCCACAACGAAGATCCCGCGTGCTGCAACTAAGATCCAGTGCAGCCTAAATAAATAAATAAATATATTTTTAAAAAACATGGAGAAGGATGTCCATTTGCAGCATCTGATGCCAAAATAAAAAAAAAAGAAACTAAAGACAAAGGAGGCTTACAACTATTATCGGACAGCTTTCGCGGGACGCAGGTCACGAACAAGTGTTCCTCACAGCCAGGTTCTGCCCAGGAGCCCTCTGCCCTCTCCTTACTCACTGTTTTCTCTGTCTACTCTTCAGCATCTGGGAGCTCAGCACACCTGCAGGAGTGGGTACCCAACGGGTTTCATCCACGATCACAAAGCACCTGCAATATGGCTACCAGAATAACAACACCTGTGGCAGTGGATCATCACAAGCATTAACCAAATGGGAAAGATCCCTAGCATTTTTGGGGGGTTATTGTTGGTGGAGAGGTGCCTTAAAAAATATTCAATGGGATCCTAACCTTGAGACCATTAAAACCACTTTTGAAGCATTTTCCTCTGGAGGCAGTGGTTTGTGATTATATCTATTGCATCCCTCTTTGAGGCATCCAGAAAAGGATTTTTTTAACACATGGTGTCAAAAAATCTAACTGATGGAACTGATTATCTTTAAATAAAAAGTTGTTTTTGAAGTGGATGTTTTTTGGTATCATTATTCATTTCTATTTCCCAGCAGGGAAATGGATGCATTGGGCATTTCCCAAATCACTTGTCGGTGGCAAAGAGACTGGGCTTTATTTTATCATAAACAAAATGTTGTGTTGAGTCCAAACTTCTGATTTAGTTACTGTTGGGTGCACCATAGTTATTGTCGGGTGTGATCACAGATCACAAACTGCGGCAAAATCTAGAACTACAGAATCAACCGGTCTTGGATTTGAAAGGAGAAGTAAGTGATGGGTTTGCTAAAGACAATTTGCAGAGTATTTTGTCCCCTTCTGGGTAAAGGAAACAACACGATGAAATTGCTGTTGTGGGTTTCCTGGCCCTCCTGACACCTCAGGAGAGGAGAGCTTGGGAGACCATCCTTCACAGCCTCCCCAGTGCCTCAGGCCCTGCGTGGAGGCCCCGACCACCAGGGGGCAGCGCTGGGCTGCTTGTGGCTCCAACGCCCCTGCTTGGTCTGTCTGCCGGGGGGGCGTGGCGCGGCTGGGCGTGGCGGCCGCAGGCAGGCTGGTTACCTTCTCTCGGCCCCAGAAGCAAATACAAAAGTCACCCGTACTCTCCAGCTGGATTGCGTGTGAAGGGCAGAATTAATACATTTACTACTGTTGAAGTTTAAGATGATTAATCAACAGAATTAGAATTAGTCCCAGATCCAAAGGACACGTTAGTCCGCCATTTGGGTCAGTGTAATTTACGCTGCCCAGGACGCATAGCCTTCTCCCTTTTATGGCTTCAAATCTATCTACAGAAAACAAAAAGCAGTTAAAAGCCCTCCAAGACTGAGTCGAAGGTAAAAAATTTACTCCCTGCACTTTC
Organism: Delphinapterus leucas; assembly: GCF_059928025.1. NCBI lineage: Eukaryota > Metazoa > Chordata > Mammalia > Artiodactyla > Monodontidae > Delphinapterus > Delphinapterus leucas. The sequence goes on along the minus strand of NC_143130.1, from coordinate 60,743,024 downwards.
TTATCATCATATGGGTCTCTGTTTACAACTTAAATGCAGCTTTGCACACCATAAGGACAAAGCCAAAAGTCCTAAGAATGCAGCAAAGCCTTTTTTTTTAGAAGCACAGGAGCCACCAACCACTCATCCAAAGACATCTCCAGATGCAGTTTCGTTGTCGTTAGTATTTGTTGTGCCCAGAACGTGTGGTCTCCTCTGGCTCTGACACCCCCTTAATAACACTGCTGTTGGCCCGTCTCACAGGGTGGACACAGTGACTGGACAGGTGTCACGGTCATCACAGGACAGCAGACCTCCTTTGATTGCACTGCACTTTACTGCATTTTTTACAGATTGAAGGTTGGTGGCAATCCTGTGTTGAGCAAGTCTATACGCACCATTTTCCCAACAGCATTTGCTCGCTTCGTGTCTCTGTCAAAGTTTGGTAATTCTGGCAGTATTTCAAACTTTTTCATTATCATTATATTGTTACGATGATCTGTGATCAGGGATCTTTGATGTTGCTTTCTGAGGGTTCAGATGATGGTTAGTATTTTTTAGAAATAAAGTATTTTTAAATTAAGGTATGTATATTGTTTTTTAAAAGACATGCTATTGCACACTTAATAATTACAGTATACTGGGAACATAACTTTTATTTTTTAATGATTTTTAAATTGAAGTATAGTAAATTTACAACATTGTGTTAGTTTCAGGTGTACAGCAAAGTGATTCAGTTATACATACGTATCTATTGTTTTTCAGATTCTTTTCCATTACAGGTCATTACAAGATACTGAGTATAGTTCCCTGTGCCGTACAGTAGGACCTTGTTGTTAGTGTGTATCTGCTAATCCCAAACTCCAATTTAATCCCTTCCCACCCCTTTCCCCTTTGGTAAACACAAGTTTGTTTTCTGTGTCTGTGAGTCTATTTCTGTTTTGTAAATAAGTTCAGTTCTATCATATTTTAAATTCCACATATAAGTGATATCATATGATATTTGTCTTTATCTGACTGACTTCACTTAGTGTGATAATCTCCAGGTCCATCCAGTCCCTGAAAATGGCATTATTTTGTTCTTTTTTTATGGCTGAGTAATATTCCATTGTATATATGTACCGCCTCTTCTTTATCCATTCATCTGTCGATGGACATTTTGCTGCTTCCATGTCTTGACTGTTGTAAACTGTGCTGCAATGAACATTGGGGTGCACGTATCTTTTCCAATTACAGTTTTCTCTGGATATATGCCCAGGAGTGGGAATGCTGGATCATAGGGTAGCTCTATTTTTAGTTTTTTAAGGAACCTCCATACTGTTCTCCATAGTGGCTGCACCAATTTATATTCCCACCAGCAGTGCAGGAGGGTTCCCTTTTCTCCACACCTTCTCCAGCATGGGAACATAAATTTTATATGCATTGGGAAACCAAAAAAATAGTGCAACTCTCTTTATTGTGGTCAGGAACTGACCCTGCAGACCTCCGAGGTCTGCCTTAGCCAGAAGGTCCCAGGTGGAGAAGGGAGAAACAGCGGGGGGACTCAAGGGCCAGCCATGGGTGACAGACCTCAGCCAAGTGCTGCTCCTTAGGGTGCCGGCCTCCTCATCCACATTCTCTTGTCCAGACAACATCCTCTTGGGTCCAGCACCAAGATTTCTCCTTCCTCACGAATCCAAAAACCTCTGGAGCCGGCCAGTTCCTGCTGTGTGTCCATCCTGGGAGGGTCCAGACCTCACTCCGGCATCGCGGGCAGCAGCCCCTCTGCTCTTCCTGCGGTGCGTCGTGGTCCAGCCCTCCCCCCAGGGGACGCTGTCTGCTCCATTAGTGGACTTAGCTGTCAGCTTCTGCATTCATGTCCCCTGGTTGGGGGTTTAGCCCACACCATCCCACCTGGGGAGCTTTCCTTCCGTGGTGGTCATAAAATGGCTTTCCCTCTCATGTCACTGATCGTGGCCACCTATTTTCCAAGATCCTTGGACTGACAGGCAAGAAGCAGTTTGACCCCTTGTTTGTTCACACCCCTGCCATCCTCTGAGTTGCTTGCTTGTCCTTGGGGCTCACCGTCCTCTCCTCCCAGCCCCCTTCCTCGGGCTGCCGGGCTTTCCAGAGGCAGAGGGCACGAGGCACGGATGCTCCCAACCCAGGTCCCATGGTGAGTGCTCATTCCAGCAACTGTGCTGCTTTTACTGAGATCTGGAGGTTCAAACATTCAGACCACACATTTGGACCTGATGGATTTCAGGGCTCTGCCAGGGTAGAGGGGGCCCCAGGAAGGCAGGACTGTCCCCACTTCTCTGCCAGGGGGCCTTGGCCACCACCTCAGGGCTCGTTCTAGGGCACCCGTCCTGCCAGAATGAGCGTGGGTGCTGGCCTTTGGTCGAAAGTTCAGACAGCGCTGTGCACATCGTGTGGGTTCTGGTCAGACAGGCAGGGGACAGAGGCCAGGGATAGCTGAGTGCAGTGCCGGGAGGGCTGCGCTGTCTTCCTGGGGGGCAGCCTGGGCTGGGCTGGCGACTTGCCTTTGGGGCCCCTGTGTGGGGTGTGTGATTGACAAGGGGAGGTGAAGAGGCCAGAGGGGAAGGTCTTCTTGTCCCCCTACCTCTAGGCCTGGCCAGCGCCACCAGCTGCTGGACACATGGTGTTCCTGAAACCCTCAGCTTCCCCTCTCTCCGCAAGCACGTCCAGGACAAGCACGAACCTCGGGGCCAATGGTGCTGTCTGCAGCCCATCCGCTGCTTCTTTGCTGTGGGACCTGGGGAGGAGGCTCTTACTCTCTCTGGGCCATGGTTTCTTGGTCCACCAGCTGCAATGGTGATCCTCCCTGTTGGTGGGAGAGTGGCCAGGCTGTGCCAGGATGGCCCCAAGTCCCCTGCAGGGGCTCCCCAAAGCCTTCCCCAGTCCTGGGACTCAGGGCTGAAGTGGCCACGGCCATGGGGCCACTGTCCCTGTCCATCCTCTTCCCAGCAGCCTCTACACTAACCGGTTGCTGCCGCCTTTCTGCCTTCTCCCCTCCCCGCCCCCCCCCCCCCCACCTCCCGGGGGTGGGGAAGGAAGCTGGTCTGTCGTATTCATGGGCGGGTCCCCAGCACTGATGAGCTCAGCACAAAGCAGCTCCTGATCAGTGTTTGTGTAAGGAGTGTTCACTCTGCCTGCTGGACAGCCGTTTATCCCCTTCTCTGTCTGATTCAACTCTCAGCTCTCTGAGAAGTCTTCCTTACCTGGCGATCCCTGCTTAGAGCTGAGCTCAGCCCCAGTGCCCCGCTCCCAGCTGCTACCTGGAAAATGCAGAGCAGGTAGTCGCCCCCGTTCCCTGGGCGTTTGCTTGCTGGGCTCACCTGGGCACACAGGGGAGGGCTCCTCTTCTGCACGGAGAGAAAATGTGCCGGTCACACCCATGGTCTGGGCCCCCTGGGCATCGGGGAAGTCAGACAACAGTTCCGATGTCCAGGAGCCGAACACCCGAGCAAGGAGATGCACGCGTGTGAGTCTGGCCAGGGCAGAGGGCAGACGGAGCTCAGCCTCCCAGAGAAAAGCGTGTAAAAGCCTGTGTGTGCCGAGAGCCCACGTCCACCCGGGCTGCTCCAGGGAGGGGGGTTGTTGGAAGGCCTTGGGGCCTACTGCGTGGGCGCCAGAAAAGAAGGACAGGGTATGTTCATGTCTCAGGTAACCAAAACCATTTGCTGGTGGGATTGGAAAACCATACAACCTACTTGGAACACTGTTTGGAAATTTCTAATAAAGTGAAATATACACTCATTCTGTGAGCCAGCAATTTTGCTTCATTTGTATTTATCCAGAAGAAATGAAACTTTATGTCCACAAAACATTCACGAAGGCTCATAGTGACTTTATTCATAATAGCCCCAAACTGGAAGCAACCTGTCCATTAACAGGAAAGTGGATACACAAATTGTGCTACAGTCACAATGCCCAGCAATAAAAAGTTACAAATGACTGATACGATACCAATGTGGGTGAATCCCCCAAACCAGTGGAACAAATGAGAATTGGCACCAAACAGTACATGTATTGATTCCCTTTGTATGTTTGTAAGGACAGAGCAAATCTAGAGCAGTCTGGATAAGAGCTGCTTTTGGGGGTGGGATGCACTCGGTGGGGCAGGGTGTGAGGGTGATGTTCTGCATCTCGACCATGCTGGTTGTGACCAGGGAGCAGACATTTGTCAAAACGCACCCCACTGTACGTTTGATATTTGTGCCTTTGGCTGTACATAAAATACGCCTCAATAAAACTGATGTTATAAAAAAATCACTTTTGGTTTGAGAGAAAAATTCCTTGCTTAAGTAACCACACTGTAGAGTCACAGCTGTTCATGGACTTGGCAGGTCTGAGCCACTTCACATGTCTGGAGCCCCTTGGCTCCCCTGAGAAAGCCCTGCCGTATCACCCGGCTGACACTGCACATCCCCTCCACATCTCCTCCAAGGGGCCTGAAACCTTTCCCGAGGGCAGCTGTGGCCTGCAACTGACAGACGTGTTCTGACAGATGTCTCTTCCCCTGTAACCGTGGGGAGACAGGAATACTTTGATAATTCAGGGTACTCAGCACTGGCTCTGAGTTGTCACTCATTTCTGGTGACTTCAAAATACGACCGTGGTTCCACAGTCAAAATGGGGGCCTGTGGAGGTCAGGAGACAAAAAGAGTTTTGTCCCAGGTGTGGGTGCCCATGGTGCTGGTGGGTCTGTGGTCATCTCCTCAGCTTCCAGTGCGTGGTTGGAGGGGTTACCCTTGGCAGCTGGCTGAGCCCCCACATCAGTTCTCCCGCCTTGGAGTGGATGCTACTTTGGTAGAAATGGGACAAAAGTGAAAGTCCTGGCACTTCCCCTCCCTAGCATGAGAGTAAATCAAAGGTGATTACTTTGCATCCTGGAGGAATTGCAGAGATTCGTGGGGCTATCAATGACTCGAGAAGTTTCCTAATGCATCCCTTTATCGTTCCACAGCGTGGGCGCTGATGGGTGGCTTTGGTTCTCCCTGGGCATCTGCAAGGACCACCAGGAGCAGTTTGCTCATGTCCGGGGGTGTCTGGGACTCATCCTGTTTTCCTGCCACAGCACAGCTGGCAGAGGCCCGGAAGAACATCACACTGGACCCCACAATTGATGTCCTCATGCAGATTGCACCTGCCTCCCTGAGACACAAAAGAGGGAGAAACCCCCCCACAAATATTCAGGGGCCCATCCTCTTGACAAAGCTGTGGGGAGACCATGGAGTGTTTCAGGACAGCCCAATACAGTGAAAGAGACATCATTATACCTAAAAAAAGCAGGCATGATGTTTGCTGGAGTTTGAAGGCAACATATTGGCCATTTGGGTGTACCCCCCCAAAGCCTTTACCAAGGAACCTGTAAGGTCACCAGGTGTGAGTGGGGCCCCTGGACTTCATCTCCTAATAGACCCAGTGACACTCAGTGTTTGTGGCCAACAGCAATGCTACCAGTGGGCAGACCACCGTGCAGAGCACCAGAGTTCTGGACAAAGCCATGCCCTCCTCTGCATGTGACTATTCTTCTCTCCAAGAAAGAGGTCCTGGCTGCTACTGGGTCCTGGTGGGGACTGAACAGCTGAGGGGACATCAGTGGACTACAGTCCTGAGCTCAGTGCATTATGGGCTGGGTGTGATCTGCCCCGCACTCCCAGGAAGTCGGGTCTATGTGGCTGCAATCTGTCATCTCATGGAGATGGTGTGTGAGAGCCTAAGAAAACCCAGAAGGCACACGCAGTTGCGTGAACAGGTGGCTCAGACCCTGCAACATGTCCTCTTGCTTGTGGCCTCCTCTCCCGCAATCGATACCTCCTGGGAAGTTCCCAGTAACCAAATGACGGAGGAGGCTTGCTTTCAGGTGGTTCTCTGTGACATGCTGGCTCCAGCTGAGAGCAGGCTATGAGGGCATTACAGCCCCAGTCTCAAGTGTCCCTGGAAGATGGTGGGGAAGGGAAATCATCCCAGTGGACAGAGCTTGAGCAGAACAAATGGTTATCACTTTTCTGGAATGAAAGACAGCCAGAAGAATTCACCTACACCAGTGATTCTTCCCCTGCCCCCACCGCCTTGGGGATATTTGGCAATGTCTGGAGACATTTTTGATTGTCACATCCAGGTGGAGAGAGCTATTGGCATCTAGTGAGTAGAGGTCAGCCAGGGACTTGCTGCACATCTTACCATGCACACAGGACTGCCAAAAAGAACGATCTGGCCCCAAACATCATTAGCACCACTGTCGAGGAATCCCAATCCACACTGATTTATGGGCAGGGACAAATAGTTGACTGGACAGTCAGGAACTTGGAAAGAATAGGATTCAAGGAGGTGTGGTGACGAAGGAAGATGTCTGGGGACGGCTCTCCTAGAGCGTGGAGATATCATGTCCCATGTTTATGCTCATTAAATGTACCCTGTGCAGAGGAGGCTCTCAGGAATCGGTTGGACAAGATGGCAGGTCCTGTGATGTCAGCCAACCCTTTCTCCGGGCTCAATCGGCCCCAGTACAGAGGGACCCGTTTGCAGCGATGGAGGCTGAGGATGAGCGAAACTACACGATTTCCCCTCCTCAAGGCCAGCCTGGAGGCCGCCCCTGCTGAGCGTGAGTGACATTTGGCAGTGGGGAACGGTGCAGAGCCTCCGTATGGTTCCCTCCCTAGGGTGGCCAGTCAGACGTGGCTGGCTGATTGCGCTGGACCCTTTCTATTATGAAGTAAGGCCATTTCTCTCACTGGAATACATGTATTCTGGATTCAGGTGTGCCTTCCCTGCCTGCAACACTTCTGCCAAAAACTACCATTCATGGGTTCAAAGGATGCCTTGCTCACCATGATGGAGCTCCACACAGTGTTGCTTCTGCAGAAGAATTTCAGCTTCATGGCTATGGGATCACACACAGGGGCTTCACTCACTGCGTATCCAGCTGATCCGGGAGCAGCTGGCCTGATGGAGCCAGGAACAGCCCACTGGAGATTGAGCGATGGTGCCAGCAGGGAGGCAGCTCCTGCAAAGGCAGGAGCTCGGTCTTACAGATGGACCTGATGATTTGACTCAGCCACGGCCATACGGTGGGGTCTGTCCCATGGCCAGAACACACGGTCTGGGAGTGGGAGTGGCTCTTGTCACCATTTTGCCTCGTAACCAAGAACCTGTGCTTTCCCGCCCCCACCCCGTTCCCGGGGAGGGAGGTCCTCCTCCAGGAGCCATTCAGGGTGTCACTGGTCCGGAGGCTGAGACCCAGCCATGGGGGCTTCTCAGGCCACCGCCTCAACGCAGAGGAGGGAGCTATTATTTGGCTGGTGACGAACTCTAATCATCAAGGAAACACGGAGCTGCTGCTACACAGAGGGGTTGATCTGTGGCATTCAGGGGACTCTTGGGGGTGCCTTTTATTACATCCACACCCCCAATAAAAGTTAATGGTCAACTACAGCATCCAACAGGGGGCTTGTGATGATTCAGACCTCTCGGGAATGAAAGTTTGGGTTATTTCATCAGAAATGAAAGATCCCAACAAGCTGAGGTCCTGGCTGAGGGCAAAGGAAACCAGACTCATTCTGGAAGGAGGAGGTCAGGGATGTCAGCCATGGTCCCCGGCCAGTGACAGACACGCGGCTTGTCTATTCTCATTTTCCTCCTTGCTTGGGGTGTGTGTGTGAGTGTGCGTGTGTGTGTGCGTGTGTGTGTATACAGACAATACGTGTATATGTACACACATACATATGCATACATGCACATGGGCGTGCATGCACGCACATGTGCACACGCGCACACACACACACACACACACACACACACACACACACACAGAGGACTTGCTCTTTTACTTCCAGTATCTCTCAGCGTTGTCCTGGCAACAGTTCGCCCCTTGCCAGCTGCAGTTTGTTCTAATTATGTTTTCCCCCACACAGAAGGTCCTGCCGAACCATGTCCCCCTCAGAGACACCAGCTCTTCCTCCTCAGAGGCCTGCTTCCAGCCCTGGGTGACCCCCACCCCTCATGCTTGTAGCTCATAACCACCTGGCCCCTGAGCTTTGCCCCCAGCCCTGTGATGAGCTTCACTTTCTCCATGCTGCCTCCATGGGCCCTTTTTGTTCTTTTCAGTCTTCTGATCCCTGTTCAACCAAGTCCCCATATTAAATTCTCTCTGTTAAAATAACTGATATGACTTCTGTTTTCCTAAATGATACATGGATTCCATGACTTGCTGGGGATTTAGAGATCCTTCCCTCAAGTCCCTCATTTTACAGAATATACTGAAATTTTATAGAAAACTGGGACCTGGAAAGGGGAGATGCCTTTCTCAAGGTCACTGTAATTTAGGGGCCAGAATTTCTTTCTTCCTGTGCAGGGCTCCCACCACCATCCTGTAAAGCCTTTTAAGCACCTCTCAAAGCTGCTGGTGGAGGAGTGTACCTTTCATGTGGGATTCTCCACCTGTCCTGCAAGAACTAGGTACAGTCTCCTATTTTCTAGTGGAGAAGAACGTCCGAACCAGAAATGGAAGGTGGAGCCCTGGCCGGACGCTGTCCCCAGGGCCACAGTGCACCCCACAGGCCAGCTGAGCATCTTTCCTCTCCTTCTCCTTCTCCTTGTGTGTCAAGTCCACCCACTGGACAGGCTGGGAGTTGCTCCTGGGTGGCCCTGCAGCTGGGAGCGCGGGTTCTTCCATCAGGCAAATTAGAGCTGCAATCTTGGTTTCGCCACTTACCTTGCCAAACTTCCCTTCTTGTCTACACAACAGGGATTTTGACATCCAACTCGCAGGGTTGTTGCCTGGATAGAATCCCACGATGTCCATGATGTGCCTGAGGCAGAGCACAGCACGTGGTGGCCGCCACCACCACCGCCACTGCCCCTGCCCCAGCTCCTGGGAGGTGCTCGGCTATGACTGTGCTGGAGCCCATCGCCTGCCTGGGACAGGCCCGCAGCCCACGGGGAAACGACTTACTTTCTTTTACAGACACCATGCCTCTCCTGCACAGAAAAACATGTGCAAATAAAAATCCACAGTAAAATCCTCTCATTCTCTGTGGCCTCCCAGTTGCCGTCTTGCTGACCTCTGGCGAACACACATTAAGGGAAGCTCTATTGTTTTCATTTTGACAGAAAGTGTCCCGACCATTTAAAAAGGACAGAAACTCTTGTCTCACATACTAAAACTGTGATACCTAGGTTTACATCTCATCTGATTGGAAGAACACTTAAAATAAAAATGGGTAAGGATGGACACCTGTTAGAATCCTCTTCCTCCGTGCCATAAAACTTTTCTTAGATGGTGTTTTACCAGGGACACCGGAGTGGGTAAATAATTGGACCAGCCAGTGCTTTACAAACATGTTAATTTTATTGAGTAGGCATCAAAGCTTCTCTCCATGTCAAGTAATGGAGAAGCCGTATCACACGGATTACAGAGCTATTGTTACTTGAAATAATCTTTCATAAAAGAAAGAAATGAAATACAGTTCTTCTATAAAAAGTGCAGTAGTAGTCATTACTGGAAGTTTTCCAAAATGAAAGCAAGATTTACTACATATTGCAAAAATCGGTTTAGTGCTTTAATACTTTACAAAGTAACAACCCAACCACCAAAGACAAGCTCTTACAATGGGTTCCTTCTCCAACGATAGACCAGATGGAAAAGAATATTTGCATTGAATCAGAAAAGGGTTCTGGACAGCTTGGTTGAAGTAACAGGGATTTCTGACCCCTTTCTGACTCAATGTTTTCCTTCGTCCATGGTAACAAGTAAACTGGGGAAACAAAGTCATGTATTTCATCCCAAATCAGTCAAATGAGGCAGTAAAAGAAAGAAGAAAGGGAAAGAAACAGAGGAACTACATTCACTTGCCAATGCGTGTTGGAAGGAACCAAGCAAATACGTATCAGCAATCATCAGTTAAAACGAGACACACGGGTCAAAGCTGAGGGTGAACGGGGTTCAGGTTCTGAGCGCAGACTCAGGGGAGCCCCCTGTGGCTCTAAGGGCCCCGTGGGTGGTGGAGGGCCCCGGGCTTCCTCGGGGTGTTGAATGATGGCTGGCTCTGGGAGGTGGCGTTTGCCTCGCGTACAGGGGCTCTGGGCCACTTGCCCGTCTCCAACTGTGCTCACGGTGGCTTTACTAGTTTTGGTCACAAGTTAGTGGGGACAAGCTGCCCCACTCCCACCTACCAAATCATCACTCCAGGGCAGGCGTTTGGATTCCATTCCAGGCAAGCAGGAAAAACTGGACGGGCTGCAGGGCTCCTGCCTTGGAGGAGGTTTTGCGAGGGCCAAGGAAGCAGCCCTGGAAAGGTCGCCCTCTCTGAGCACTGGCCAGGAGCATGTCTGCCACACCCGCGTGTGTCAGGGCAGCAATGAAAGGGGCCTTGTTTATTTGGCAGTTCAAGCGAAGGGACACACACGTGCGGGCTCACTCACTGTCTGCTCGGCAGCTGCCGAGGGGGTGCGACGAGGGAGCTCCTGGCCCCCCAAATGGGGGACCCTAAAATATGGCACCCAGAGAAGTGACATCAAAACCACGGAAAGGGAACAAGAGAAGGACAAAGGCTTTTAACCAGGCCACAGTAGGACAAGGGTCCTATGAGAAGCTTGTAACAGTATTTTGCCAACAACTGGTAGAGGAAAACACATTTGGCCAAAGGACCTAGAAGTAAACACCAAGGTTAGGTGGTTGGGAAGATCATCCCACAGGGGTAGGAAGTTCAGAGGGGGAAGCATCCCTCCCCTGCTGGTGGGCGAGGCCACCAGGGGGCCTGGCCGAGGAGGCTGTGTTGTTTGGCTCTGCTATGTCCAGGCTCTGCCCCTGCAGTACACACACACCTGTGACCAAGGGGCGACAGGGGGCCTCCAACTTTGTCAACGCAGTCCCCCCACACCTGTGTGAGCAGCTCCCCTTCCCTGAAGGCCTGCTTTTGGTGACATAAGAACGGGTCCTGCTGGTGGTCAGGCTGATGCCCTTTCCTGGGCAGGGTCATCTGCTGCCACTGAGTTTGGTCTAGGAAGGAAGGCCTATCTCCCTGGAGACACTGTGAAGGCACAGCGTCCTAAGGACCCATTATAAGGGACTCTCCAGAATGGTCCAGGCCCATGACGACCTCATGGAGGGGTTGTGATCACGAGAGGTGCCCTGGAGGAAACTGTCCCCACCTCATCCTGTCCCAGAGGGCCCTCTGTAAACAGCGGAGTACCTTCTCTATGAGGGAGGGCCCCCGGGGCGGCGTTTACACGGGAGACCCGCCACCATCAGGTCTGGTGCTCACTGCTGTATCCGGCCTTCGTAAACCACAGGCTGGAGAAGCAGCCAGGCTGCTGTATCAGCTCAAATTCTCCCCATTTAGGGGCAAGAGTAGAATCTCGACTTGATAAAGGCTGCAACTGATACTTTTAGGCTTCTTAATAGCTATCAAATCATTGATTTCATTTTCTTTTTTCAACAAGTGTTTATCCAGCACCTAATATATGTCAGGCGCTGTTGTAGGCACCAGAAGTACAGCAGTGAGCAAAACATACAAAAATTCCTGCCCGCGTGGAGCTTACATTCTATGGGGGCTGGAGGGAGGCATACAATGAATGAATAATTCACACGCAGCCCTCAGGTGGCGATAAATGCACAAGAGGAAGACGCACAGGGAGGCGGCAGGGAGGGTGGGATGTGTTGGCTTATTAAGTAAAGAAGTCAGGGAGAGCCTCATTGAGAGGTGACACTGGAACAAAGACTGGCAGGTAGTGAAGGGTGGCTGAGGGTGGGTGTTGGGAGAGGACATTCCAGGCAGAGGGCATGTGCAAAGGCTCTGGGCCAGGCTTGTGTCACTGGGGCAGAGGTTGGAGAAGTACAGGGGTGGGAGTGGTCTTTGTAAGAACCTAGTTGTTTCTTTAAAGTCATCCTTCAGTGTCTGTTCTATCACAGATGTTCTCAAGGAGCTGGCTCCACTAATTTATCCTCTTTAAAATAATGGGTTGCTTTGGTCTTGAGCATATTCAGCCTATATTTAAAAAGCCAGTGGTACCTCTCATCTTACATTAAAGAACTGATGGTGCATGTGTGTGTGTGTGTGTGTGTGTGTGTGTGTGTGTATTCTTGAGATGCTCTCTTGGAGGAATAAAAAAGGATAAGCAATGGGCATCATTTTGTACATACATAATTAGGGTGGGACTCTTTTTGCAAGCATCAAACAGCAAAAATTGAAATTTCAGCAAATTATTTTGCAAAATAAAATGGAAATAGTAATATTTTAGCCTTGTTTGGAGATTCTGGTTTCTGTGCTGTTCCTGCAGTGATGTGTGTATTAAGTCAGCCGGTGGGGGGTGGGGGTGGGGGTGGAGGAGCACGGCATCTTGACACAGCACAGACTACACACTTGTTCCCGAGAGGTCTGTGCAGTGCAGCCCTCTCTCTATTCTCTGCTGGGGGTGGGCATGGAGTGAAGAGGAAGGACTGGTTTTGGGGAACAAAGTTACCCACATGACTGCGAACAGACCATCTTGCACATTGCTCGGAGCAATCGTGAAAGTCTTCCTGATCAGGGTGCCTCGGAGCGCTCCCTGCAGCCTCCAGGCCTCCTGAGGGGAGTGTGGGGCCCCTCGTCATCATGTGTGCCCTGTGGGTCTCCTGGGGATGAAGCGCCCTGGGCCCAACCCCGTGTCAGCAGATCCACCGTTAGAATCATGCTCTGGGCCGCTGGGACCTGTGCTGGAGAGTGGATCTGGGCACTGGGGGGATGAGACAGAAACAAGAATGAAGCTGGGCACCTCTCCCCACCCTGGAGCCCCACACCAAAGCGGCCCAGTTCCAGTAGCAAGGAGAACTTATAGTTAGGACTGAAGGGCAAGGTGGGGCCCGGAGGTCTCCAGAGAGCCACCGCTTTAAGGCTTTTTGGAAGGGGGTACCTGCTCCCTGGTGCCAGGGGTGCCAGCCACTGTGGGGCCCTTTCTTGGATGTGCTTGTGCTCGGATGACAGCAGAACCAGACTCTGGACAGAGGCAATGTCACAGCGGCTGGGGTCTGACAAGGCAGGGTCGGCTCAACCACGACACACGTTTTCTTCTTATTTATTATAACCGTTGGAACAAAGAAAAAGAAAAAAGCACTCGAGGAACTTAATTTGTAAAGTCCACACCACAGTGAGGAAAACTGAATCGTGTCCTAAAGAAAGAAACCCTCCCAAACGTGCATTACTCCACGTCTCTTAGTAAACATGAAAGACACAGAGAATGGAACACATGGTTTGGCAAAGCCTTTTTTTTTTTCCTCACACAAATTTCCCACCACTGATGGGTACAGCCCTTTTTTCTTAACCAACGTGAAATATATTTTGATCGGTTAAGTTTATTTCTGCAAAGTAGAGTAGTTTTCAAAATAAGCTTGAAGTCGCTAAGCAAGGAGGTGAGAGCCACGTAGCCACGGCCCTGCCCCAGAGGCGGTGGGCACTGTCTGGAGGATTTCACACCTCGAGGTGTGCCCCCTGCTATCTTGAGTCACTAAATTCCTGATGGTAAGCTACCAGAATTAATAAATCAAATCACTTTGGAAAACATAAAGTTTGTAAAGTAACAGATCCCAACTTTTCAGAACGCCACTGGAGCCACTGGGTGGTGATAGGCAAGAAAAAGGTCCACAGTAACTTAGTGAATAGAAAGTATTCATTTAAGAGGAAAGATGCAGTACCAAAATCCAGAAGCAGAAAACAAATCAAGCTTTCCATGGAAAAAGAAGAGACATTTACACAGTTCCACTTTAAGAGGGGATTTGAACAAATAGCAGAAAGCATTTCACCCCCAAGAGCCCACAGCGGAGCCCCACCCAACCTAAAGTTAGCCCTCCAAGGGGGTAACCCTGTGACAATATAAGGGTGCAAAATATTGCTCTCTGGCATATTCTGAAAATAATATAAAAATAATTTCTATAGTACAGTTTAAACTTGGCTTGTAAAATCTCAACATAACAGCATAAAATCTACAAACAGAATACACTTAAAAACGCCTTCCTTTCACAATATATTATTTTTTAAAAAGTCATATACCCAGGTAACGCAGTTGCAGGAAGTGTGAAGCAAATGACTGAAATAACCTCCACTGGGGTTTAGAAGTATCTGGGATCCTTCTGGAAACTTGCTGTCACTTAAGAGACATCTGACCTTTCCAGAAAGGGAAGTTTGGCCAGGTCAGACCGGCTGGGGAAGGCGGCCCACAGGTGGGGCAGCTGCTCAGCCCGTGTCCAGGACCTGTGCCTAGGTGGGGCTCATGTCCTTTCTAGAATCGGAACTGGCCGTCTTCCTTTTCTCTAGCACCCCCAATCCACTTCCTTTTCCTCCCACTCCACAAAGGGCCCCCAAGTCACAGAAGGGCATTAGAGGACCTCTTGACCCACACGTGAGAGACACAGCAGTTTCTAATAGTTCCCGTCCAGCCTGATGAACTCATTTCGCCTGAGAGATGTCTGGCTTGGGACCAGGGCTAAAGGTCTCTTGTGAACACTGGGGCGGGGGTGGGGTGGGTGGCTGGACCAGCACATTTAAGGGAACAGTGGGCTCTCTCAGTTTTTAACATTGTTTTTACAGGAAGGATGGATCCAGATCTCTCACAAGAGGAGACGCCTATTTGTAAACGATGTGGATGGAGGGCATCGTACCAGATGGGAGCGACACCCACAGGCGCCCTGCACATGGAGCGGCCGGTGCAGGGGTCTTCCATGTTGTGGGGGGGGGAGGGGAGGAGCCTGGGGGTGGGGTCTGGGGTTGGATCTCAGGCTCTTATTTATGGCATATATGTCAGATGTGGGTGTGGTGGTGGTGACCCTGAAATCCGAGGAGCTAGAACAGGTCACTGTTTTTTGATATTACCTACAAATAACACTGCCTGGTTTTAAAGGTTTTCCTTTTTCCTCTGGTACTACAAATGGACCATTTGTATTCTCAGTTTGCCTTTTTTTTTCTTTCTTTCTTTTTTTTTAACCTGGCAGAGAGCATGAGAAAGATAAAATACTTGCACAGCCCGTTTTGGAAATTTCTGGTTGGCTGTTTTCATGTTAAAAAAATTAAAAAACAAACACGAGATTACTTTCTGCCTCCTTGACTTCCTGTGCGTGTGTGTTTGGTTTCTGAATGCGCAGGGGAGCATTTTCCAGGCTGGCTGTTCCACCTTCTGTGAGATGCAGGGCAGGAACTGGCGTCTACACATGAAGCCATATTTATTTTCCATGACCTCACAGCTTTGGATGGCAAAGCAGTTGGTCAGCATGACGTGAAGAATCAGTCCAAAAAGCTGCCACAAACCCTCTTGAGGAGAGAATTTTTAAAAACTACTTTTTTTTTTAACAAAAGAAACCCCAGTAATATGAAGGACATGAATGTTAGTAATTACCACACACTGAAAGTATCATTTAGCACGAAAAGTAAAACTTTCGAAAAATTTAAGATCCTATTTAATAAATAATTTTAAGGAACCACTTATGTAAACCTTGAATAAATTACTGAAAACTCCACGTGCTGTGGATAATTAAAAACAAAAAGAAATTACTCACAGGAGATACTCAAATTAGTTTATTATATCAATAATTCTTCAAACAAGTAAAAACAAAAATCCCCTTCCGTATTTTTTTTTTTCTTTCTGTTCTTTATCTCGGGGGAAAGCATCCTTTCTGGAGAAGGAGAAGCTGGCGCCAATGAAGAGATGGTCTACCTCCTGTGTTTTCTGAAGATACACCCACAGAGAAGCTGGGTGCTTTCTCCTCTCTTTCTTGGGATTATTAGAGGCTATTCTAAGGCTCTCACAGGTTTTAAAGGATTCTTTTGCTAGTGAGGATTTTACCCATCGTATCTGTATTTCTTGGAAACGAGATCTTTCCTTAGTGAGGCAGGTTTAACGCCTCAGTGTCCTTGGCCAAGAACGGTATTCTCCAGAGGTAATCTTGGAAGGAAGACGCTGCATATTGCTGCTCAGAACAGGGTAGCTAAGGACACATTATTTTTTCCTCAAGAAATGTAAGGAGGCACCAAAATAGGGACCGCTCAGGGATGGGGCTGCCCCTTATGTGCTCTGGAGCCACAGTCAGGGTTACCCGCACCCTGCAGAGGGGACCCCGATGGGAGCGGTGCCCCTCCACCTGGCTGATCCCAGACAGATGCGGGTGGAGGTGGAGGTGGGGGTGGGCTTCCTTCCCGGCGGCCCTCAGCCCCTCCCCTCTGGAAAGAGGCGCAGGCCGGGTTTCAGGGCGGCTTAGAGGGGGCTTACACAGTGACCGCAGGGTCAAGTTCTCGCCTCTCTCCTGGGGCACCGATGGTCGCTTCCTAGGGGCCACTCTGGTGACAGAGCATTGTGGAAGTGTCTTCGAAGGAGAAATGTGAGCAGGCTGTCATCTTTGCTCATATATGGTCAACTCCAAATTGTGAGTTGGGAACCTTGCCTTTGGGCCCCAAGGTGTCTTTGGAAAGCTCCTGTCGCCTGAGCTGCCCGGCACCGGGAGTGATCGCTACACCTCACCGCGCCCTGCGAGGTAGGTTGTCCGGTGCCCATCCTACAGACGCCCGCGACTTTGATGGCAGTGTGAATGTCGCTCGAGCCGGGGACTGTGGGAGGAGGTTTTGCTTATGAGATGGAGCCGTGTATTCCTAAAGGGTCACAGGGACCACCAGGGCGCCAGTGGGAGGCCAACCGCCCTGTCCTCCAGGGACCCGGGAGGGGCACAGGTGGGAGCCCGAGGCAGAGCCTCCACCGCGGTCCCGGGGCCGCGCGTTTGCTTCGAAATCCTAGGTGGCAACAAGCGCACGCAGGTGACCGCTACATGGAAGAGGTCAGTCGCCGGGTTAGGGAAAAAAGAAAAAAAAAAAAAAAAAAAAAAAGGCATGTAAAACACTCCCTTCTAAAAACAAAGGGCTGCAAATTTCTTTATTTCTCTTATTGAAGAACAAAAATACCCTTGCAATGGCTATTGAGTTTCCACAGGTACGAGGCAGATGCTAGCTAGCACACCCACTTCCAACAGTATGACTTGTTTCCTATCCGTCTACTACCTGAGTGGCGTCAGTGTAGGTTCAGGCACCATTAGGAACGTTTGACCAAACACGTACACAGCACGGACAGAGGATCGCCGGCCTCCCGGTGGACCAGGGCGCGGAGGAGACACCAACAGCGTGGAGAGGACAGCCCAGGCGGCGGGGCCGCGGCGCGCGCTCAGGGCCGGGCCGCGCGCGCCTCGCGCCGCCGCCGCAGCTCCTCGCGGTAGCAGTACGAGCAGTAGTGCTCGGTCTCTGCGCGTCCGTAGAACGCGCAGTTCTCGCGCTGGCAGCGCCGCTGCGCCGGCCCCGCGCCGGGGCCGCCCCAGCCGCCCTCACCGTTCGATCGCGCGGCCGGCGCGTCGGCGTCGGCAAACTCCAGGCCGTCGCGCGCCGCGCCGAAGCCGTTGGTGTAGGTCTGCGACTTGGGCTCGGCCGCGCCCGCCGCCCCCGCCGCGCTGGGCAGGGTTATTGGGACGGCGCGCGCCAGCGACTCGACCGTGTTGACGGTGCGCAAGGCAGCGGCGCGAGCCGGGCTGTAGCTCTGCGACGACAGCGAGCGGTTCTGCTGCGGGTACGTGGCGCACGGCCGCAGCGCGCCCACGGCCGGGGCGCACGCCTCGTCCCGCGCGCCCGCCGCCTGCACGTGGATGACGCTCTGGCGCCCCGGCGCCGGGGGGCTGCGGCCCGGGACCGGTCCGCTGGCACCCGCGCGTCGCGCGCCGCCGCCGGGGCCCGGGGAGGCCGCGCCGCCCGCCGCTGCCCGCGCCGCCCGCGTGCCCGCCGCCGGCCCGGGGCTCGGGCGCTCCTTGAGCTTGAGCACCAGCTGCGTGGGAGGCCCGGCCGGCGGGCCCGGCGAGGCGCGCTCGGGGCCCGGCGCGCCCTCGGCCTCTGGCCTGCGCGGCGGCCGCTTGGCCGTGGAGGCGGCGGCGGCGGCGGCATCGCGGCGCCGCTGCTCCTGCTCGGCGCTGAAGCGCTCCTGCGCGCTGGTCAGGTAATAGCCGATCATCTCTTCGTGGAACTGGTGCCGGTGGCTGGTGAGCAGCAGGCCGGCGAATATGAACTTGCGCTCGCCCTGCATGGCGGCGCGCAGGATGTTGAGGCTCAGCTTCACGTCCGTGCTGTACTTCCAGGCGTCGCCGCGGGGCCCGCCGCCCTTGTCGGCCGGCGACGCGCCCGCCGTCTTGTCCGTGGGCGACGGCGTGGTCTTCTCCGAGGGCGACGTGCTGGCCGAGGCGCCCGACTCCTCCTTGCTGCCCTTGCGCGCCTTGGCCTTCTTCTCCTTGCCGCGCTCGGGCGGGTCGCTGTGCTTGCCGTTGGCGGAGTTCGCGCGGCTCATCTTGCCGTGCACCAGGCCGCCCAGGCCGCCCATGTTCTTCTTCAGCTTGATGCCCAGCGTCTTGCTGAAGCTGCCCAGCTTGTTGGCCACAGAGTCCGCGCGGGTCTTGTCCTTGTCCTTGCGCTGCTTCTCCTTCTCCTTGTCCTTGCCATTCTTGCCGTTATTGCTGTTGGAGTTGCTGCACACCGAGTCGCGGTCCGAGTCCAGCGAGTCGGGCAGGGACTGCACGTCCTCCCCCGCCGAGGCCGTCGGGGACTCCGGCTGCGCCAGAGGGGCCTGCAGGGGAGAGGGAGGGCAGGGACGGGAGGAGGTTAGAGATCAGTTGGCCCCACGCGGCCGGTGGAGGCAGACCCCGCCGCCGCGGTGTGGCTTCCAGCCTCACTGCCCGAAACCCGAGCTGTGTCCCAGCTTGAGAGTCTCCTGATTCTCGATCTAAAGCCGCTGCCTTCACAGCCCTCGTGGGGGCGAGAAAAGAACACCCAAAGCCACGTCATGACATACTCCAGGCAGCTGGACTCTGGAGCCAGACTGCCATCCACTGTCACTCGTGCCATCAGTAACATGGGGTATCGGGACCTGCCTCAGGGAGCCCTGTGAAGTTTAGATACATGTAAACGCTGGAGTACAAAGCACTCTGAGCAGTGCCAGTTTGTCCTGGGTACTGTGTGCCAGGCACTGCCCTCCTTGCTTTCCTCATGAAACTTAAAAAGTATTCGTTACGAGCCCCACTTTATGGGTAAGTAAATTTATGTCTGGGGAGGGCCAATTATTTGTAATTTTTGTTTTTTAAACAAATCCCTTTTCCTGGGACTTTACTACTGAGATCACAAAAACATCAGTCAGATACTTAAAGCGAATTCCTCTTAGCATCTGGAGGCAGGGCCAGCATGGGTCCTCCCTGGGGGAGGGGGCCAAGTGGGGCGCCAGCCCCCTGTCTCACAGCCCTCCCCTCATGGAGGGGAGAAAAAGAGGGGAGAGAAGAAGAAAAGGAGGGGGTGCCGAGGAATCGCGCCCTCCGTTCCCTGCCTTTTCCAAGGACCCACACACAGTTTTGTAGTTAATTCCGCTCCGTGGCAGCACATCGTGTTCCCACCTCGGCAAGAGAGAGTTTTGTGTTGTGAGTTGCCTACGGTTTGTTTTCTGAGTGGGCGTGTTTATTCCTGTCGCTCTGGAGAAAGTAAGGGGACAAAAACTCCCCTAGCCGGAGCGCGCGCCTACGTCCAGACTCTCAGGCACAGGCGCACAGAGGCACGCGTTGCAGCCCAGCCGGGTCGGCAGGGCGGCGGGGCCGCGGGCAAGGCTGGGATGCACTTCGCCTGCCCGCCCCGGGCCGAGTGCGCCTGCCGTCCGTCCCGGCGCGCGCGCCAGGCTCACCCGGGTCTCAGAGGGGATCCGGATCCACGTCACATTCATGTAGCTGTGCAGAAGGTTCAGCTTGGCTTCTAGCGACAGGATCAGGCTATCGAGAGAGGAACACCGAGTGAGATGCGCCCCAGCTCGCCCTCGCGCACCCCGCCAGTGCAGCCAGCCAGCCCCGAGGAGCAGGGGCGCCGTGTCCAGCCCCTCCCTGGAAAGCCCGGAGACAGACCGCCCCGTAGGGCGCCAGGGGAGGGGACACAGGGTAGGGTCTTACTGGGCCAGCCGGGCGTTATCATTGTCGTCTTTCCCCCACTCCCAGTCCTTCCCGGGGTCCACCGCAAAGTGCAGAGGCAACAGCTTGTGCTCTGAATCCGTCAGGGGGATCACGGCTGGAACGCAAAAGAGAGAGACCCGTGCCAGGTGGCTCGGGGGTGGGGACGGGAGGCTCGAAGTCCCCGTGACCCCCAGGGAAGACAGGAAAAGGCCACCGAGACCAGGTGTCTCCATGATTGAGGAAACCGAATGGAGTTGTACACAGGACCTCTATGCCAGGAGGGGTGTTAAGGCCGGAGGTTTCAAATGCACCACGGTTTAAAAAGTTTCCTCTTTATTGTGGAGGCTGAAGAGCATTTGGAGACCTGGGCTTGACCTGGGTCAAAAGACAGCTGCCGTCCTTGGGCAGCAGACAAAAAACAGCTATTACTGCTTCTGTGGTTTCTAACGAACGACCCAGGCCAGACAGCGCAGTGAGCAAGGTCACCTGGGAGGGGGCTTGGGGCCAGGCCCGCCCATCTCCTCCCAGAGAAGGGGAGCGAGGGCTGCCTGCGCATCTGCTCTGTGTTGCTGCGGGACCCACGGACCCTGTGGCCCTTGCCACAGGGAGCTCACATCCTGTACTAGGGACAGGATGAACAGGTGACATACAGCTCAGGCTGTCAGGTGGTGATAGCGCCCTGAGGGTGAACAGCAGGCTGAGGGAGCTTTGGCAAGCTTTTCTAGGGCTGACCAGTGAGCCTTCTGAGGAGGGAACACGTAGGTGGACAAGGCAGTGAGGAGAGATGGGCTCCATACTGCACCCAGGGATGGATTCATCAAAACACACCCCTGCCCTCCTCAGAAAGGCTGGGCTGGAGGCTGCTGTTTACAGGTTTGTCTGGGATCTGCTGGGAGCTTCTGAGCCTGGTGGGATCAGCTCCCTAGTGATGGGCTTACTCTTGTCAGGGGCAGAAAGAATGCGGGGAGAGAATAGGAGCCATCCCATTTCTGCCCTCTGGGCAGCAGCCTTGCGTGGGGACTGCACTAAGCTCCCCTGCAGGCCTCACCTGAGCATCAGCCCCAGCAGAGTAGCACAAACTGGGGCTCCGCCAGGCCAGCTGCTATGTGCTGCCCTGAGTGCTGCCCGGGGAACCAGCCTGCCCAAACGCTGGGGCTGGCACGTGTGGGTGCGGGGCCTGGTGCACCTTCAGGTGTGACACTTAGACCCTGATGCGGCCTCCACAGGGAGGTCTCGCCTCCGCTGTCGCACCGGCCTAGGAGCCAGTTGTGGCCGGGCCCCTTTCTAGAGGGGGAAGTGGGCTAGGAGCTGAAAGCTCATGGATGGGGGCCTCCCTGTTTCAGGCTTATCCTTGCCTATTCAGGCCCTGGAGCACCTCTTTCCTGCTCCTGTGCTGGCGGCCAGATGTTGCCTGTGCCTGATTGAACACATGGGGCCTCCCACACGCTGCTTTCCTTTGGCACCGAGAGCCCCATCTTTGGGGACACTGAGCCCCCAGGCACCACTCCAGGATGCACGGGGCCTTGCTCCTTCCTGGGGTTTACCTTACCTTCTCCTTACTTCCCCCCCTCCCCCACCCCATGCTGGTCATGAACCTGGTGTCACTTCCCCAAGATTCATGACAAGGGAATCATGGCAAAAACAGAAAAGACAAATCAATAAACAATAAATACATAAAATCTACGATTGAATACCGCTAATAATTGATTTTCTGGTAAGAAATCAGAAACATTGACTCAGTGCTGCCCTCCAGTCGCTAAAGACACACAAATAATTCTCTTCCTCTACCCCAGCCCCTAACCCTCACATAAGGGAAACACAGCTCTGCTCCAGAATTTCCTTTTCATCTCGATGTGGCTGGGCGGCACTGTGCTCTGGTTTGGGAGGTCAGGGGCCACTTGGTCTGCCTAGGCCACAGACTGCTCAGTCCTGCCTTGATGTGGCTGTGACACACAGGCTGCCCCTCCCCAGGCTGAGCTGCAGGGTAGTCACACCCAGGGAGGGCTGCAGGATAGCTCAGGACCAGCCTCCCTTGGGCCATACCCAGGAGCTAGTCCCATAGTTCCAAGGGTCACCACGACAACAGAGAGAGGGTTGCCCCGGCCTCCCACCCATGGGTGTGGGCAGGGGGTAGAGGCTCCCTCTGTAGACAGGGCGGCATGGCTCCCTGGAGGGCTTGGTAAAGGCACCCACTCCAGGCGCCATGCAGATGGCCATGCAGATGGCCAAACCAGTGTCCAGGAAACGGGCCCAAGGACTCTTTTAAATAAACATCCTCTGTGGGTCTTAAAATCAAGCAAATCTGGGAAACATTGTTCTAGAATAATCTGTTAGGAGAAGTTTCTGTGGGTGCAACGTGGACGATTTGGGGTCTGGTTGTCCACCTTCCCAGGGGAGAGGTGCCTTGAGGGCGCCTGCCCAGGCCCCCACCCTAGCATTAGGAAAGAGCACATGCTTACTCGCACCCATGGGACGCGAGCAGAAGTGCTGGGGGAAGCCCTGGGCGATGTGGTTGTGGGGTGGGTGCGCCTTCTCCCATTCACCCCTTCCCGCCGTGACGCCTTCTGCTGATGGCAGCCCTACAAGATATCAGGAATGCGCTCCTGACTCCCCACTTGGAGGGGACCTGCCTGCCCGTCAGGAACACCTGTTTTAGACTTTATCTGCAGGAGAACCAAACTCCTATCGCATGAAGCCACTGTGATTTTGGTTTATTTGTTTCAGATAAACCAGCTAAAGTAGTACAGCTGTACAGCCCCCCTCAGCCTCCCTACCAAAGGGCTCCTGGAAATTCCTACACTCAGTAGCTGGGCTGGAATGGACTTCCTGGACTCCCCACCCTGACCCCCCCCCAGCTCCCCCGCCCCAACACACAAAGCAGAAGGTTGGAATCACCTGAAGGTGCTAGAGCCTGACCATCCAGCAGGCTCCTGGCAGCCTCTCAGCCTGGATGTCAGAAGGTGTCTTCTGTGCAGAGGGCACGGCTGTGGCCCGCTGGTCAGGGCTGGGGCTGCAGGGCCCAGGAGCCCCACCTGTAGCTGTACAGCCTAGAGCGGCCTCGAAAACAGGCCTCTGTGAGCCTCAGGTACTTCCGTTGCCTCTGCCTCTCACTTTACACACTTACTTTTCCCTGTTGGAAACCTGGCCTCACCCAGTAAGAGGGGGAGTGATGCGGTGACTTGCCCTCTGGTGGCAAATGTCAGGAACAGCAAATACTTTTCAAAATAAACCTGCAACCTTTTTTTTCCCCTTTGAAAAAACTCTCTTCTATCTTTTAACCTGGAAACATATAGGCATCATCTCAAACTAGCCTGGACAAAGGATAACCGAAGCAGCAACCAATTTTCACTACTTATTTTCCAAAACAGAGTGGAGACCTCTGGTTTCTGTTTGGGATGTAAAAAGCCGAAGGAGCAATGTCCCACCAGTATAATAACAACGAGCTAGACGAACTGCAGATTCACAACTTTCCTTTGACCCGTCTGAGAGCTGAAGTCACAGGCAACTGGCCAGCCACAGATGGAAAGACAGGTGCCTTTGAGGAGGGATGGACATGAGCTTAATTGGACCCCACTAAGCTGGACCCCACTAAGAAGAATTCAGCTAAAATTGTTAACAAGTTGGTAAAGGAAGGGTGTAGCCTAGTGAAAGAATACAGAACCTTGGGGGCCACAGACATAAGGGAAATTCACAAGAACTTGCAGGCCCCTCTCCATGGGACCTGACCTGGTGCTCACAAAAAGACTGGCCAGAATTCTGAGAAAGTGTCCTTCACGGACCTTTCCCATCTGCTAAGGAAGGAACTGCAGAGAGCAGGGCAACACACACTGTTGGTCTTAGGGCACTGGGCCTTTCCAGTCACTCCCTCCCCCCAGATCCAGGGACACAGCACCCACCAAAGATAGAGGCTTAATCAGAACAACAGAAACATTACCCTTCTGGGCTCTGCCTCCTGCACCCAGGCTAACAAGCTGTGAGTAACAGCAATCTACTGCTAGAAAAGGGGCAAGAATATGGAGAGAGACCCTCACCGAGGTGAGGCTCAGCACAAAGGTATAGCAGACAATGGGAAATACCAGCCCCACCATAAACACAAGATACAACTAGAAGGATTTGAAGGCTGGATAACCAGGGCAGCATCAGATCCTGACTAGGCTCATCCAAACTCCGTGCAGCAAAAGGGAAGGAATCAGAACGATATGCCTTAGTCTTTACTGCCCTACTCAAGATGGCTAGCTTTCCACGAAACATTTTTGGCATAAGAAAAGACAGGAGAAAACCAACACATTGACAAGAGAAAAGACAGGTGACAGAACAAGACAGATATGACACAGGTATCGAAACTATAGGATGTGATTTAAAATAACCGATTAGGGACTTCCCTGGTGGTCCAGTGGTTAAGACTTTGCATTCCCATGCAGGGGGTGCGGGTTTGATCCCTGGTCAGGGAGCTAAGATCCCACATGCCTTGTGGCCAAAAACCCAAAAAACATAAAATAGAAGCAATATTGTAACAAAGTTAATAAAGATAAAAAAAATAAAACAACTGATTAACAAGTTGAAGACTCTAATAGAAAAAGTAGATACCATGCAGAATTTGATGGTTAATTTCAGCAGAGAGTAAGAAAGAGTCAAATCGAAATGCTAGAAATAAAAATACACAATAATAGAAGTAAAGAATGACTTTGAGGGGCTGATCAGTAGACTTTACACACCTGAGGAAAGAAGCTGTGAACAGTAAGATAGGTCAATAGACATTAATCAGACTGAAACAGAAAGAGAAAAAAGGGGTTGCAGAACAGAATACCCAAGGTCGGCGGGGCAGTATCAGACAGCACCAGATCTGTGTAAGTGTAATCCCAGAAGGAAAAGAGGGACAGAAAAAAACAGAAGAGATATTTAAATAAATAATGGCTGACATTATTTATCTAAATATTTCCAAAATGAATGACAAACTCCACCACAGACCAAAGAGGCTAAGAAAAAAACAAGCAGGAAAAACAACAGCAGCAAATCTGTATACATAGTATATTCAAACTGCTAAAAACCAAAGACAAAGAGAAAATCTTGAAGGCAGCAGGGGAAGAAGACACATTACATACAGAGAAACAATTCTAAGGATCACAGCAGACCTCTCGTGATAAAACAGGTAAGACAGAAGACAATGGAGTTATATCTTTAAAGTGCTGGATGAAAAAACCCTGCTAATCCAGAATTCTGTACACAGCAAAAATATCTCTGAAGCACGAAGGAGAACTTTCTCAGACAAAAATGAGAAAACTCGTCCTCTGTATACCTGCACTAAGAAATGTTAAACGAAATTCTTTAAGGGGAAGAATATGTTCCCAGTAGAAACTTGGATTTACACAAAGAAATGAAAAGTGATGGAAATAAAATAAATGAATTTGAAAATAAAATTCAGCTTTCTTCCTTTTAATTACTCTGAGAAGTAAGGCAAAGAGAGCAATAGTGTATTACATGTTTATAGCACATGTAAAAGAGCTTGATAATAATAGCCCAGAGGATGGGAGGGAGGGGTTGGGAATACATTGTCATGAGATCTGTATACAACACATGAAGTAGAATGTTACTTGAAAACAGAGTCTCAGTAATTAAAGATGTTCACTGTAAACACGAGGGAAATCACTAATAATTAAAAATACAGGTATAATAGTAAATCAACAGTGGAGATAAATGGAACCATTAAGAAGCTCAATTAACACCAATGAAAGAAGCGAAAGATCCTTAAAAAACTAAAAATAGGGCTTCCCTGGTGGCGCAGTGGTTGAGAGTCCGCCTGCCGATTCAGGCGGACATGGGTTCGTGCCCTGGTCCGGGAAGATCCCACATGCCGCGGAGCGGCTGCGCCCGTGAGCCATGGCTGCTGAGCCTGCGTGTCTGGAGCCTGGGCTCCGCAACGGGAGAGGCCACAACAGTGAGAGGCCCGCGTACCGCAAAAAAACAAAACAAAACAAAACAAAAACTAAAAATAGAACTATTGGGTTGGCCAAAACGTTTGTTTGGGTTTTTCCATAAGATGTTTGGAAAAACCCAAACGAACTTTTTGGCCAACCCAATACCATATGATCCAGCAATCCCACTCCTGGGCATATATCCGGAGAAAACCATAATTCAAAAAGATACATGCATCTCAATGTTCATAGCAGCACTATTTGCAATAGCTAAGACATAGAACTACCCAAAATGTCTATCAACAGAAAAATGGATAAAGAAGATGTGGTACATATATACAATGGAATATTAGCCATAAAAAAGAACTAAATAATGCCATTTTCAGCAATATGATGGACCTAGAGACTGTCGTACTGAGTGAAGTAGGTCAGACAGAGAAAGACAAATACCATATGATATCACTTATATGTGAAATCTAAAAAAAGGGTACAAATGAACTTATGTACAAAACAGAAATAGAGTTACAGATGTAGAAAACAAATCTGTGGTTACCAGGGGGTAAGGGCAGGGGAGGGATAAATTGGGAGATTGGGATTGACATATACACACTACTATATATAAAATAGGTAACTAATAAGGACCTACTGTACAGCATAGGGAACTCCACTCAATACTTTGTAATGGCTTATATGGGAAAAGAATCTAAAAAAGAGTGGATATATGTATATGTATAACTGATTCACTTTGCTGTACACCTGAACCTAACACAACATTGTAAGTCAACTATACTCCAATAAAAATTAAAAAGTAAGAAAAAGGAGACAGGGAAAGAGAAAAAAAGAACAAAAAACAGATGGAACAAATAGAAAAGAGCTACCATTAAACGTAAATAGTTAAAATGTACCAATTAATAAATGACATTGTCAGATTGGATATAAAAGCAAAACTCAAGTATATACTGACTGTAAGAAATCCATTTTAAATATGAAGACATACATAGGTTAAAAGATACTAATAAAAAAAAAAACTGGAGTGGCTCCAGTGCAAGGCCTTTTACCAAAGATATAGAAGAACATTACAATTCTCCATGAAGCTATCACAATCCTACATGTGTGCATGGGCTTCAGAGTACATGAAGCAAATACTAACAAAAATGAAAGGAGAAAGACACATTCATTATGGATGGAGACTGCCACTTTTCCCTTAGGAAACGACAGAACAATTAGAAAATCAGCAAAGATATAGAAAACTGAACTATGTCATCAGAGACCTTGAATTAATGGACATTTATGGAACCCAACAACAGCAGAACACGCATTCTTTTCAAGACCCCATGGAATATTCACCAAGGTGGAACATATTCTTGGCCAACCTTCACAGATTTAGAAGAATAGAAATCATAAAAAGTTTGTTCTCAGACCATAACTAAATAAAACTATGTACCCATAACCAAGAAAGATATTTGGAGAATCCTCAACTATTTGAAATTTAAACAGTGTGCTTCTAAATAATCCTATCGGTCCCTAATCCCTGTCCACCGCTGTGATGGTTAATGTTATGTATCAACGTGCCTGGGCTAGGGGATGTCCAGAGAGCTGGTACACATAATGTCTGGGTGTGTCTGGGAGGTGGTCCCGGTAAAGATTAGCATTGGAATTGATAGACTGGGTACAGAGAACTGCCCTCACCAACATGGGCAGGCAGCATCCATTTCATGGAGGGCTCGAATAGCACAAAAGAGCCAAGGAAGGAGGAATTTGCTCTCTTTGAGCTGGGACATTGATCTTCTCCTGCCCGCAGACATCGGTGCTACTGGTTCTTGGGCGTTTGGACTCGGACTGAATTACACCACTGGCTTTCCTGGTTCTTCAGCTCGCAGTCGGCAGATGGTAGAACTTGGCCTCCATAATTATGTGAACAAAGTCCTATAATAAATCTCCTCTTATATATATATCTGTATGTATCCCATAGGTTCTGTTTCTCTGGACATCCCTGATTAACAGAACCACTAATCTGTTTTCCATCTCTATAATTTTGTCATTTCAAGAATGCTATAGATCTAGAATCATACAGAATGCAGTCTTTGGGGATTGGTTTTTTCCCTTCAGCATAATTCCCTTGAGATCCACCCAAGTAATTGCATGAGTCATAGTCATTCATTTTTATTGCTGACTAGGATTCTGTGGTATAGACAGTATGTTGAACCATGCACCCGGGAAAGACATTTGGGTTGTTTCCAGTTTTTGGATATCACAGATAAAGCGGCTATAAACATTTGTGTACAGGCTTTTGTGTGAACATAACTTTTCATTTTTCTGGGATAAATGCCCAGGATTACAATTGCTAGGTTATATGGTAAGTGATGTTTCCTTTTATAAGAAGCTGCCAAACTGTTTTCCAGAGTCACTGAACCATTTTTACATTCTCACCAGCAATACAGGAGCAATCTGGTTATTCCACGTCCTCTCCAGCATTTGGTGTCGTCAATTTTTAAGATTTTAGTCATTCTGATAGGTGTGTAGTGACGTCTTACAGTGGTTCTAATGTGGACCATCTTTTCACGTGCTTATTTGCCATCCGTATATCCTCTTTGGTAAAATGTCTGTTCATGTCTTTTCCCATTTTGTATTTGGATGGTTTGGAGATTTTTTTTGCTATTGAGTTTTGAGGGTTCTTTGTATATTTCAGATGTAAGTCCTTTGTTGATAGGTGGTTTTCAAATATTTTCTCCCAGTCTATAACTTGTCTTTCCTTCTTTCTTCCTTCCCTCCCTTCCTGTACCCCCCTCTCTTTTTCTCTTTCTCTTTTTGCAGAGCAGAGGTCCAAGTTATTAATTTCATCTTTTTTGGGGGATCATTCCAATCCCAAAAGACTGCATTCTCTGTATGATTCCAGTTATGCAACATGCTGGAAATGACAAAATTCTAGAGATGAAGAACAGATTCGTGGTTCTATTAGTCAGGGATTTCCAGAGACACAGAACAAACAGGACACATATATAAGAACTCTTGGGGCTTCCCTGGTGGCGCAGTGGTTGAGAATCTGCCTGACAATGCAGGGGACACGGGTTCGATCCCTGGTCCGGGAAGATCCCACATGCCACGGAGCAACAAAGCCCGTGTGCCACAACTACTGAGCCTGTGTTGTAGAGCCTGCGAGCCACAACTACTGAGCCTGCGTGCCACAACTACTGAAGCCTGCACGCCTACAGCCTGTGCTCCGCAACAAGAGAAGCCACCGCAATGAGAAGCCCGCACACTGCAATGAAGAGTAGCCCCCGTGTGCCGCAACTAGAGAAAGCCCGCGCTCAGCAACGAAGACCCAATGCAGCCAAAAATAAATCAGTAAAAAAAATAAATTTATATTAAAAAAACCCAACTCTTCACCTACCTCTAGGTCCATAGTTGTGCATTTTACATTTACTTTATGGTTAATTTTGAGTTAATTTTTGTATAAATGAGGCTTGGGTTTAAGTTTTTTTTTTTTTTTTTTCTTATGGATGTCCAATCACTTCATCACCATTTGTTTGAAAAGACTATCCATCCTCTATTGAATTTATTTTGTTTCTCTGTCAAAATCATATTTTGTGGGGTTATTCCTGGGTTCCATATTCTGTTCCATTGATCTCTGTGTCGAACTCTCCGTCAATACCAGGTACTGTGTCAGGAGCTCTGTATTCATTACTTACAAGTCTTATACCAGCTACAGGATTTTTGCTCCAGTTTTACAGAATAGGAAGTGAAACTCTGGTACATAAGTGACTCCAAGCCAAAGCTGGAGCTGTGATTGAAAAGCAGGTCTGCCTCACTCCACATTGTGTACTTTGTCTTCCACTACTGTGTCACCCTGCCTTTTTTTGAATTATCTGAAATTAGTAGATCGTGAGCATCTAATCTCGTTCATTCATTCATTTATTCATTCAACATTTAATTGCCTCCAGGTGTCTTGGTGCTGGAGACACAAAGATGAGAAACACAGGACATCTGGCTTCAAGACATCCAGGATCTGGCCAGTGAAGAACAGGAGCCTCCGAAAGGTGGTCCTTGTCATCCTTCTCCTCTTCCTGCTCCCACCCCCATGGCGGCCTTGGCTGTGGCTCACCAGTGCCTGAGAACAACCTCCAGCGGGCCTGACGTAGAGTCCCTGGCTGGGCGAGAACCTTGCATCCTTGCGCCTCTGGGAAAGATCAGACTTGCTTTATGAGGATTTGCTTCATGAGACCTCGAGGTGCAAAGCAATGGCAGCCCTGTCCCCTCCACAAACGCAAGGAAAGTGGTGAGTTCCTGCTCGATGAGCTGCCCATGGCCTCACGCTCCAGACCACCCACTAGGCTCTGATCAGGATGCTTTCTTTCCCACAGGCCCTTTCCCCAGAAAAACGTCCCCAGAGACAATTCTCTGAGCCGACTCAGGTTATCAGGAAGCCGGCCATTTCTTCTGGATACGTGTCCTCTCATGCATCAGACGCAGCCCTGGGGGACGGTGTTGAGGGGGGCTTCTCGGAGAGCAGAAGCAGGCTGTCACGCTGGCTGACCAAGAGGTTCCCTCCCCATGTCCGGGGGGCAGGACAGGTGCCTGGGGCTTTGTTTTCCTTCTCTTCTGCAGGAGGATTGATGAAGGCCGTGTCCTGTTCTGACACCATCCATCAGAAGCCTGCAGGTCCACAGGGAGCCTGGGGCAGCCTGAGGGAGAGACGGCACTTCATATGGAGATGGGGGCTGGGCTGATTCAGGAGTGGGGGAGATGGCGGCTGGGGGTGCTCCTGGGGCCACTCTTTCTGTGGCTTAGACACCCTGGGGAGGCCTGGGGGAGCCTGTGTCTGTGCCTCCTGCTCCCTCATCTCTCCAGGCCCCGATTTCCTCGTGAAAGACCCGTGGCCAGTTCTTTCCGTGTAGCTGAGCACAGCTGGCATCTCTCTGGAACTGAGTCTCAGGCTCCAGAGCTGATGGTCCTTGGGGTGATGCAGGTGTTGGTGGACAACTGGACTCTTGGGCATTTGATCAGCAAGACCCAGCTCTCTGAATTCGCGTCCCCCTGCAAGGCCAGGACAGAGCTCACGGCCTTGAAGTTCCACACATGGCTCCTGGTCACGTAGGGGCCCTTCGAGATATTCTTGGGTCAAGAACCAACAATGTCAAAGATGACACCCCTCGTCTGGTCCCCGGGCCCTGGGGTGCAGGGTCTGAGCTAAGAGTTTGGATGCCCCCAGAGACTCTTCCTCTTCTCCAACAGTGAGGGGCCTTTGCAGGTGTGGCCCAGGCCTCCAGGGGCCATGCTCGAGGCTACAGCAGGAGCAGCAAAGGAACGGGGCGAGCGGTTCAGCAAGGCTGCCTGCAGACCACGCGGGGAGGCAAGTTGGCTCTGCACGCCCACGCCGAGTGTGTCTTTTAGTGGCAAGCTGCAAGCCTAGAAAGTGGCTGAAGAGGAAGGAGGCTGATTGCAAAGACAATGCAGGGAATTTGCATTTTTTACGCACTTCCTGGTTTCTACAAGCCTTCTTGCTACTATGAGTTCATCTGATTCTTATAATGTCCAGTAACAGGTGGGTTGGTACGTAATTCCTCCCATTATTGTATTCAGACAGGTCCACAGATGGGCCAGTTTCATTAGAATATGATGAAGAAGTGATTTTTAAGTAAAAATCACTTCATTTTAGATAGCTATATTAACAAAATTATATTATAAAATCCATTTAAATGGAATATTTAATAATATTCATAGCCTGTTAAGACCAATTTCTACTTAATGGGAGAGAGGTGCTGTTTATTATAAATCAATCCTGTAAGAAAAAGCACAGTTTGTCGTCAAATAGACTGGAAATGAAATGTCACATTATATATGGTTCGGGAAATCATAAAATATAGATTGGCATTTAATTTAACTATGAGCTGTGCATAAAATACAGATTGAAGACAGAGTTCATGTCCTGTAGTGTGGGGTTATTCTGTTTGGCACCACAAAATTCCCAAATTGCTCAGTTTTGTAAACGTGGGGTATTGTTTCTAAGTGGCAAGAGATAAAGTTTCAGGCTGCTCTTGCAAAAGCTTTTTTTTCTTTTTTTTCAAATATCACATTTTGGGTGTGTTGAGTCTGTTTCCAGTAAATAAACTACAAACTCTGGTGTGATCATCCATGGATGTCAGTCTCAGCCTTCAGAGCTGTCTGACAGCTGCGTGGGCATCACTGTCCAAGCCCCTGTTCACATCAGCATCCCCTCCTCCGTCTGTGACCAGTTGGCTCTTTAGAGGCTGCAGAACGCGGCTCTCTGGGTCACCTGAGCGGGAACCCCTAGGGAAGGCACAGGGACACTGTGAGGGCACCCTGACCCACATGTGGCCCCTGGATGTGGCCCCAGAGGCTCTCAGGCTGTTTGCATTTAGGAGGAAAAACTATTGAAATAATTACTATATATATATATATATATATATTTATTTATTTATTTAAAAAGAATAGAAACAGATGGTATTAACATCTCCCAGGAAGCGAGGCACCCCTCCCCCACCTTCTCCCATCCTGAAGGTCCCTAAGTCACCAGGTGTGAGTTGCCGTTATATCCCAAGCAAACTTTGGCTTGGGTACCACTTCCCGGACCTTGTCTCTGGGAGATGCCTGTTCCCTGATTATCACCCTGTTTGGCCAAGTCTGCTTTTTGGAAGTCGCACCATCCACCCTGCTAACCTGCCCTAGTGACCCTTCACCGGCTGTGACCATTCCCTGGGGATGGCCCTCCTTCCTCAGTGTCCTCCTCTGTCAAGTGGGCGCAGAACATGCAGAGGGTCAAGTGTTGCCCTTGGAAAGGACCTAGACCAGGCCTGCACACAGGAAGTGCCTGCAAGTACTGGCGTGACTGTGGGGTGCAGACTCAGCCCAGGTCTGAGTTTTGCAGAGCCATCTGAGGACGTGGCACAGGGAGGCCACGGGCACCATGCTGTGGGCATGGGAGGATCCTTCCTGCAAGCTGCAGAACTAGGGTCCAGGTGTCCTGGGGGCAAAGGACTAACATCCTCCCCGTGGAGAAAGCAGGGGACCATCAATCATCTGTGGAAGTTACCACGAAAGTACGGGTAACTTATTTACAAAAAGTCCCAAAATGCGCTGGCAAAGCCTTGCCCACTCAGCTTGCCCACACCTGACCAATCCCTCCAGCCCAAGCCTGCCCACTGCAAGCAAGCCCTGCCTTCTCCCCACGGGAACCCCAGCCTGCAGGACACAGCGGGGTTCTTCCTAGAAGCCAGTCAACCTCAGCAGCAGCGGGGGGGGGGGGCGGGGGCGGCGGGGGAGGCAGAAAGAGCTGTAAGGGAGCAGTGGGTTCTTTCCCAACATAGTTTCAACACAGGGAAGGACGAGAGGTTTAAAGGACACCTCATGGAATTTTTAAGCCGCCAGGAGCTTGGACACATTCAGATGAGATGCACTGGGCCAAGCAGAAGAAAGGGAGTGGCGGGAAGAAGGCAGTCCCATGTCACATCCTACAACATGTTTTGTCTCGTTCTCAGGCTCCCAGAACATCGTTCCTCACGCAAGAACAAGACAGCTGCTCTCTCTGGGCCTGTGATGACTGTACCTGTCAGCCTCCATCCCAGGGTGCTGGGAGGTCCGGGGTGGGGGGCGCCCTCCACAAGGTGTCCTTTGCTTGGGGCAGGGCGACGGCTCTGCTCGGCCGTGGGGGACCAGCAGGTGCCCTGGACCTTGATGCTCTGTGTCCTACACCCTTGCCTCCTCCCCAGGCTCCGAGACCACAGGCCTGGTGGCTCGGTCCTGAGCCTGGGCCCAGCTGTGGTCTGAGAGTCTCTTATCTTGGCTTCAGAGAATGATGCCCGGTTCCATGCTAGAAACTGGTGTTACTGTACTTTCTTAGTCCCTCTCCTAGCCGAGCAAGGGCACAGGCTGGGACTCTGTTTTCTTGTCTGCCGCACTGAAGGAGGGCTGCAGGCGAGAGAACCGATGGGGCCAGCAGGTGCGTGACAAAGAGCCCCACCGCCCCCCAGCCCTCCTTCCTAAGGCCTCCAGTCTGAGGACACCAGCCCCTGAGTTTGGGGCACCTGGTAGCGGAGCTTGTTATGGCCACTTATAAGCTGTCTCTGGGGCCCAGCTCACCTGGTGAGGCTCAGCTCCGCTCAGACCCATGCCTGAGGCCTGGCTGACCCCGGGATGGAAGGAATTCAACTCCAAGCTCTTACCATGTCAGGTGTGGGCTGTCCGGTACTGTCACTGTCACAAGTGTGCTGTCACACTGAATACTTGTTGAATGAACCTCCCCGTGGCTCAGGCCCTTGTGGGTGTGCACAAGAGAGCTGGAGCCCGCCCACAGCCTGTCGCCTGGACCACGGGCCAGCTGCTCATCCCCAGACCCAGACCTTGCTCTCAGAGCAGCTGGTGCCCACGGCAGGCTTTGGGGGCTCTCGACCATGCATACAGTGGGCCTGCTCTTTGTTCTGCTGGGCCTCCCAGTGGGACCACCCCTTCCTCTGGAGAGTTGAGAGACTAGCCACGTTCCAAACATCTGCTGGGACCTGGATCTACAGAGCTTGCAGAATATTACTTTGTAAAAAGTCCGCCACCAGCTACGACAGGTCCCAGGACCCCCACGCATGAGCTGCTGAGGGGTGGGGAGCTCACACACTCTGACCAGGCCCCTGATGGATCTGAACGCAGCATCCGCTGGTCAAGAAGGTGACAGTGATGAACTGAGCCAGAAATAATGAGAAACATGGCAGTTTCTCATTCATTCCCATGGGCTTGAAAAACCTGGTATTCTCATTCTGTCTGAATTGGTTTGCTCGGGTGGCCATAACAGTGGTACACAGAGTGAGGGGCTTAAAGAGCAGACATTTATTCTCTCACAGTCTGGAGGCTGGAAGTCCAAGGACAAGGTGTCAGCAGAGTTGTTTCTTTTTAAGGCTTCTCTCCTTGGCTTGCAGGTGACTGTCTTCTCTGTGTCCTCCTGCAATCTCCTCTCCGTGTGTGTCTGTGTCCTAACCTCCTCTTCTTATAAGACCACCAGTCACAGTGGATGAGGGTCCACCCTGATCACCTCACTGTATTTTAATTACTCCTCTGAAGACCCCATCTCCAAATACAGTCGCAGCCTGAGGCCTGGGGGTTAGCTCTTCAACACATGAATTCAGCCCTTACCAACACCTGTCCCTTCATGACAAGCCAGGGTACCTGAACTCAGAGGAAGGTCCCGTCACTAGTTCACCATGGAAACGCAGGATCTCGCCTGATACTTTCCTGCTTTTTATGTTTCCAAGGTGGTGGACCTGAGCTTCCTGGAGAGCTGATGAGGGAGGCTTTCCCCGAGCATCATCATGAATTCCTGGACCGAAGCAACTTCATCATGTTTCTACTCTTTCCAGTGGTGGTCCTCACTGTCCCTCTCATCCTGTGGGAGCCTCGTCCATCAGCCCGGAAGCCCTTCTGACACTACCCTCGCGGTCTTTGAAGATGCCTTGTTTCTTCCAGAACAAGATGCGATAGGATCTTTGTGCATACTTCCTGCCCCAGATCTGGCCATGCTCTTAGACACCGGAGTTTGGGGGCGAACAGGACCTGCTTGCAGCAGGGGATGGCGGCAGGGGCTTGCCTGGAACAGAAGGTGAGGAGGCTGCAGGCAGGATGGAGGGGCCTGGTCATCTCCAACATTCCTGAAA
This sequence comes from Delphinapterus leucas, assembly GCF_059928025.1. NCBI lineage: Eukaryota > Metazoa > Chordata > Mammalia > Artiodactyla > Monodontidae > Delphinapterus > Delphinapterus leucas. Next base: position 60,707,508 of record NC_143130.1, on the reverse strand, counting down.
CGCCCCACCTGCCCCGGGGGGCCTGCCTGCCCCACAATGTTGAGAGTGTGGTGTGTGTGACAACCAGCCCTCTTCCTGTCTGAGCCATGTCGGGTTTTGGTGACCTGCGGTCGAAGGGGCTCTAACCTGCAACCAGGAAGCCCTGTGAACGGACGGAAGCCCCACACGGCAGGGAAGGGCAGGAAGGAAGAGGATGGTTTCCCACTATCTTTCCTCTCACTGAGCATCCTTGGTCCTCGTAGGCAAGGATGCTATGGGGGTGGTGACCTTAGTGTCTGTAAAGAGCTTCCTGGGAGGCTCCCTGGGGGCAGAGTGCAACGCAGCTTGAAGGCACAGAGCTGGAGACTTTCTGGAAGGCGGAGTGAAAAGCCCCGGGCCAGGCCGAGGTCTCAGTTCAGCAGGGTCAGAAGGCTCCTGCCCGCTTTGGGGTGGGGTGGGTTCTGGCACAGAACCAGGGCTCTAGGAGAGAAAGCCTCTGGGCATGAAACTTCCTGGTGGCATTTAGATGTTGTGGGGGGGGGACAGGAGTGTGCCATCAAGTCAGCCGCGTGGCGCCAGGTCTGTCTCTCAGCAGGACCGCCCCCGCCCCGGCTCTTCCTCCTGTGGGGGCGTGGCCACGGCCAGGACCTTAAGACGCATGCGCCACCCTCACCCAGGCAGCCCAGGAACCTGACACCCACGGGCGGTACACCGCGGCCCTGGGAGTAAGGCTTCTTCTCTTTCTGCGTTGAAAGAGAATGGATTTTCTCCTAAGGAGCAGCACTGACAGTCTCACGCACCACCACTTTTTAGGGAATTAAGAACCTAACAGCCAACGTGGTTTATTTCCAGATGAGGACCCAAGTTGGTAAAGAACCCATTTTTGCACTTTTGCTCTTCCCCAGATGAGTGGTCATTGCTGGTGAAATAAAGAGAAGAGTCCAGATGGAACTGCCTGGAAACATCACATCCTCTCCCTGATTCAGAGCTGGCTCACTGAACCCCCACCCATCACCTCACCCCCTTCTTCCTCCACTGCACTCACTTCTCAGGCTGCTCTGAAGCCGGGAAACTGCAAGTATAGAGCTCAGCCTTAGTAAGATGCCAGCACGTGTCGAGGGAAGGTGTTCTTCCCAACTGAAATGACAAAGTTTCAAGAAGAGAGGCATTTGGTCCAGCCTGGAATACGGATGTGATGCCTGGAGCTGCAGCACCTATTCTATGACCATAAGGCTGAAACCACACAATAAGGATGGTGGAGCAGGGAGAGGCTGGAGCCTGAGTACCTGAGAATGTCTAGAGCTGATGCACCAGCCCTGGACCACCTACCTCAGGACTCCCTGTTAGAGAAGCAGCAGCAGCAGCCATTTTCTCCTTTGAGCCCCTTGCATCCCAATGCTATTCTGAACTATCTTCTTTTGGGGGCTAATATCATGGCCCTCTGTGGTTGCTTCCATTTTCTTGGCATCATAAAGGCTGAGAAGAGAGGCTGAGTCTGTTCCCTGAGCAGGTTCCTGACGTCTTCTCAGCTTCTCCCCACCATCCTCAACCACTGGGTAACAATGGCAGAATTGCTAGGATCTGGTATTTGCAGAAAGCCCCCGACAGCCTCTACTGTCGGGCTGGAAGGTAGGACAGTGCCCCACAGGAACCCTGGGGTAGGCTTCCTCTGGTGATGGCTCCCCGGACAATGTCTGCTCTGTTCCTCCTGCCCATGGCAGGTCCTTTCAGGGAGATGCTGGGCACTAATGGTGGCCAGGAAGGGAGCCAGTCAAGGCCTTTAGGTTTATCTTAGAAGCAACATTTAAGGATCAGGGGACAGGCCTGGCTTTGGGACAGGCAATGTCATTCCCAGGGGTGACTGAGGACTTCAATGTGTGGAAGTGACCATGGTGGTCACTTCATAATTAAGTGGTGATGTCCTTAAATGTGTCAAATGAAAAGAGACCAAATGGGAGAGTGGGCAGAAAGGAAGAGGAAGAGCAGAGGACAGGGGAGGGGGGAGGGAATGAGGGTGAGGAAGGGGAGGAGAAAGCATTCATTTCCAGGGGGATGGGTGTTATTGTACCGGCAACAGAGAAGGGGACAGGCTGGGAGGGCACATGGCGCCCCTCGGGCAACGCGGTGAGGACACGGCAGCACCCAGGCCCAACACCATCACGCTCCTATGACATGTGCTTGCTGGGCCACACCAGCGACATGCCAGCCACCCACCAGCAACATCCCTGCATCAGCCCAGCACTTCTGCTCAGGTCTATCTGTCTGTTCTTCCCAATTAGAGTAATTGCTCCCCTGCTGAATGGAGCTCGTGACTGCTCGGGAAACATCCTGCCTTGTATAGTATGTGGCTTGATGGGGGTGCCTGTCTCCCCTACAAGGTGGTAAGGGCCCCAAGGCAAGGACACTGTCATCTTTGGGTCCCCAAACCTGGATGCAACAGGTGCTTCACTGAATGGGCCCTTGGCCGCCCAAACAAATACTGCATGCAGGACCACTGGACTTCAGGCCAGTGGGAGGAGCAGGAAGCAGGGTTGCACCTACCAGTACCCACCAGCTCAGTGAGGGTGGCACAGGGGATGTGTCGGTAGCAGTACTTAAAGCCTCAAAGTCTGCAGAGCATTTGTATTCTTTCCCAATGTGTGAGGGCCTGACGTGTAGCACAGAGGTTACCCAGCCAGTGGGAGCCGCTTACACGTGCTTTGCTTCTGCTTGTGCGATGTTCGTGAGGACTGAACGGGTCAATGTGCAGCCCTGCATATTGGTCATGTGAGGGCTGAGGAGGCAGGGACCACACTGCTATTAGGAGCAAGCCAGCAGGTGGAGCTGCAGGAGCCCACGACACAGCTGCTCAGAACCCACACTGGGACCAGAATCCACTTATGGGAAAAAAGTCTTTAGAGGTGAAACCACCTGCACCTCTGCAACACTCCCTTGCTAGGCGGTAACCCCTCCACATTTGTCCTTTTATTGAAGAGCACCTTCATATTGGCCTTGAAAGCATCCATAAGCAGTATCTGGAAGGCCTGAAAGAAAGCTCAGTGCCTCTGTGAGGAGGGAGCTGGGCTCTGAAGGCCCTGCTCAGCAATTGGAGATGCCAGCCCTGGGACTTTGATCTCTCCCTGACCACAGAGTCTCTGGGAGACTGGATGAGAGGCCCCGCACCTGGCCTGGATCCCTGGTCCTGAGAAGGGCCCTCTTTTTAAAATTTTCTAAATGAAACACAGCCAATTTTATTCAGATTCTCCAAAATTTATACTCGATATGTTAATTGTTTCTAAAATGTTTCACCTTTAAATCATGGATTTATTATTTCACCTTTCTTTTAGAGTTTTTTTTCATTTTTTTCTGTACAGCTCTTCTATAGAAGCCAAAGTCCTGAGCTGCCCAGTTAGGAGCCTCTGACCTACTATCCTGATTAAGTTTCTTCTTAATATTCATGGCCAACATCTGGCTTCTAAATGAAAGGCTTTTGGTCTTTTCAATCACTTGCTGATAGGGTGAGGCTGCAGAGAAAGGGCCCTCCTGTCTCTCAAAAGCCACGGTGAGCTTTGAGAAGAGCTGGAAGCCATGAGGGAGGTGCCAGCTCTCACTGGCCAACACGCAGAGAGACAACAGAAAAGGCAAATGGCACCTAGGCCTTAATGACGAAACATGTCTTCCTATGGCTAAAGTGAGATGTCTGTAAATAGCACAGGAAAAGGACGTGATAGTCCCCTTACAGCCAGTGGCAGCCCTGCTCCCTCTCCTTCTGGACTCACATCACCACAGGATGAGCCACCATGGATTTCCTGGGACCACATCCTATGGCAGGGACCCTGAAACTGGTCAGTCTTTCCTTCTTTTAGTATCCTGGGAGTTCTCTGTCTAACCAGACACAGAAGTGAAAAAGGAAGAGCTTCCCTTTATTTGCTCAGTTAGTCACCCATCCATCAGCAGTTAACATTCCAAACAAAATCCCGCCATTTCCACAGCAGACACATATTGCATTGACTGAAGACAGGCCCCACATGAGTCTATGTGACTGGTGGTTGGAGTTGTGCAGTGCACAGCCTGTGGGCCCAGCCCGGCAAGCCTCTCTGCAGCACTGAAATGGCTCCTGGCAGGAAACTCCCATGTAATGAATTGAATGGAAAAATCCATCTTTTGATTCAAAAGCTTACTTTAGAGCAGAGGCTGGCAAACATTTTCCGTAAAGCGCTCATTAGTAAATATTTTAGTCTTTGCAGGCCACACAGCCTCTGGGGTTGCTTCTCAACTCTGCTGTTAGGGCACAAAAGCAGTAGCCACAGACAATACGTCTTTGAACAAGTGTGGCTGTGTTCCGATAAAACTTTATTTACAAACAGGCAGTGGGCTGTAATTTGCTGACTCTCTGCACTAGATGGGCTTTTAATTATTTATTTATTTGTTTGTTTATTAAGTGTAAGTTTATTACTAGTCCAGAGTTTTAGTATTTTGATCATCTGGTTGGTCTAACAAAGTAGACGGGCTTTTAAAAATTACATCTGAGGGCTTCCCCGGTGGCACAGTGGTTGAGAGTCCTCCTGCTGATGCAGGGGACACAGGTTCGTGCCCCGGTCCGGGAAGATCCCACATGTCGCGGAGCGGCTGGGCCCATGAGCCACGGCCGCTGAGCCTGCGCGTCTGGAGCCTGTGCTCTGCAACAGGAGAGGCCACAACAGTGAGAGAGGCCCGCGTACCGCAAAAAAAAAAAGAAAAAAAAATTACATCTGAGATTAATTACATCCATATAGTATATGCGTACATGTGAAAGGGAACCACAGTGAAAGTTATTTAAGGGTGGCTTGATTATTAATTTGCTTCATAATTTAAATTAAAAGTTGTCTGTGGCATTATTTTCTTTTTTTAAAAACGGAAGTATAATTGATTTACAATGTTGTGTTAGTTTCAGGTGTACAAGCAAAGTGATTCAGTTATACATATATACGTATATATTCTTTTTCAGATTCTTTTTCCTTAGAGGTTATTAGAAAATATTGAGTATAGTGCTGTATAGTAGTTTCTTGTTATTCATCTATTTTATATATAATAGTGTGTATATGTTAATCCCAAACTCCTAATTTTTCCCTCCTCCCCTTTCCCCTTTGGTGACCATAAGTTTGTTTTCAGTCTGAGTCTGTTTCTGTTTTGTAAATAAGTTCATTTGTATCGTTTTTTTTAGATCCCACGTATAAGTGATATCGTATGATATTTGTCTTTGTCTGACATCACTTACTATAATAATCTAAGTTTCTTAGTATGATAATCTATGATAACGATAATCTAAGTCCATTCCATCCATGATGCTGCAAATGGCATTATTTTCAATGATATTTTTTTGCATGCATATGGTAGTTTTAGGCAAAACCTATCATTGCTGAGTGCGCTTCCCAGGGAGGTCTCCATATTCCGCCTCCTGCCCCTCCCGGCCCACCCCTTCCCCACCTTGCACTGTTAGGTGGTGGCGGGCGTACCTTGTTCTCTCTGCTGGTCTCTCTGCTCCATGGACACAAGGGCAGAGAAATGCGCTTGGTCGTAGGCAAGAACCAGAGGTGAGCAGTGGCATCTGTTGGGAGGCACCTCCAAGGGCAGGTAAATCCCTCCGAAGGGGATTGGAGCAAATGCTGCAGACACAAACAAGGGTGAGGGCATGTGGATCTGGAGGGGGCGTGGACAGCATCCCTCACCATCCTGGGGGAGGTGACAGGGCGGAGGGAAGGGAGGGCGGGCTCAGGCTGCAGCCCCGGGCGTTGTCATCTGTCACCTACTCCACAGCAGAGGGGCCTCCACCCACCTGGCAGGAGCTCCCTGGGAGCTAGGTGATGCTTGCCACCGATGGATAGGGAAGCCCAGGCTCGCAGGGGCCAGGCCCATTAGACCCCAAGTCCTGTACCTGACCAGGGCACCCTGCTCCACCTGCCTCCTTGGGCAGAGTCCTCCTGGCTCGTTTGTCCCTGCGACCTGTCAAGCTGCACCCTAGGAACAAGCAGGGCTGAGGGGATTCTGCTGTGACCTGCCGGGCCTGCCTGCTGCCCTGAGTCTGGCCAAGGTGATCAAAACGCCCACCCCAGATGGTCAGCCAGGACGTGTGCTGATGGCCACCTAGAAACCCGTGTTTTCCTGAATGTACTTATTCCTCTCCTGTGTTCACAAAAGCATCTGCATACAGAACAACGTATGTGCTGCGTGAGAGCTTATTTGTTCTAGGTTTTGAGAAGCTCAGTGAGAGCACTCCAGGCCCAAGTCGTGAGTCAGATGGGAAATGAAGGACGGGGATCAGCTCCTTTAGCAACCGGGACACAGTCTTGTTCATTTCCTTACCAAAAGGGGGAAAAAGCCTAAATCCTCACTGAAATACGGTAACTACTGGAAATACCTGCCCTGACACGGCATCTGTTTTTTAATTACAAAGAACCTTGCCTCTTGGCCTCAGACTCAGTGACTCACTGCCCTTCTGTGGAAGGAAAAGACAGTCGACATCAGGGTTGTCTTTGATGAGCTCAGGATTCCTCCCCACCCTTGCTTTGTCTATATCAGTGACCATGGTTCTGCCCCCCTCTCTGCTGAGAGGCAGGGTGGGTCCGCCTTTGAGAGGGCTGCACCCTCCAGGACAGGTGCAAAGGAAGGAAGTGTGGACCCAGCTCTGTGGGATCTGATGAGTACAGGGACCCCGATGGGAGGCCGGGCTCTGCACCCAGAGAGCTGCAGACCCCGGCAGGCCTGTGTCACTGGGAGTGACCAAGGTACTCCCAGCTCCCTGCCTTCTGTGGTAACCACAGCCACGAGAGGCAGGACACTTACACTAGGGTGACCTTCCTGGTCCATCCACCATCCTGGCCCCTCCTGTGTCCCTCCTTTTCAGAGAGCATGGTGCCCTGTGGGCTCCAGCAGAAAGGCTAGAGGGAGGACACACGTGGAGCCCTCCCTGCCTGGGTTGACCCTGCTTCCTCAAGGCTTCAGCTGAAGGCGGGGGCACATTGTGTGGCCTCTCTGAGCTTCGGGCTCCTCGTCTGTAAAGCGGGAGGCAGTGTCTACCCTGGGAGGTAGTGGCCTGGCCGAGGGAGAGGGTGCACGTGATTGGCAGTGCAGCAGGTACCGGCCTTGGGAAGTCCTCCATCCCTTCCTCCTTCTCCCCCAGCCCTGGTCCCATCACAGCCTTGCGGATGACTTTGCATTTTCTGCCTTTCTTGTTTCTTCTTTAAGACACATGCGAGGGGCAGGAGGGGACTGGAGTGGCTGAGTGGCCAAGTGGCCCTGGGATGAGGCCGGCACTGCTGGAGGGTGTGGGCAACAGGTGGGCCGGGAGCCCCTCGGGGTTCATCCCCACCCCCACTCAGCCACATTTCTCCTGCCGTGGACACACAGGGTGGATGGACGGCCAAGAGTAATCTCTCCTGGGAATTCCCTGGCTGTCCAGTGGTTAGGACTCTGCACTTTCACTGCTGAGGGCCCGGGTCCAATCCCTGGTCGGGGAACTAAGATCCCACAAGCCGTGTGGCACGGCCAAAAAAAAATATAAAAAAAATAAAAAAATAAAAAAGAGTAATCCCTTCTCTACTGGGAGGAGCCAGAAACATGTGGAGTCGAGGAGAAACGAGGAGAAATAAGACCTTTGTCCAGGCAGAGTAAGGCTCTGTGTCCTTCTGGAGGCTCAGCCATTACGTTGGACAGTCCCTTCCTTACTTGGGATGTTACGCTTTCTGGGTGATGAATAAAATACATCTGTTTCATTATGAGTAAACTTACCTTCCCCGCCTGAGTCCCTCAGCATCGTATCTGCTACAACGACGATGGGCCTCCTTAATATGTGGGCAAGGACGAAAACGTGGAACTCCTCCAGACTCTCGTACACAGGGTCCTCGGCGTTGTCCATGCTGGGGACACAGTGAAGCAAGCCTGTCACTGGAGCGAGTCGGGACAGGGAGTGGAGGACAAAACACCTCCCTGTGGCCCTTCCCTGCGTGGACCCTGGCCGTCGAGGCCAGCTGAGGCCACGGCCCCCCTCCACGCCACTCGATATTGGCAAGCACACTGAACCCAGCTCTCCACCCTGACCCTGGGGTGGGTGGTCTCAGGAGAGAAGCTGAAGCAGAGAACCCGGCAACGTGGGCAGCCAGGTCCCTTTAAGATGCAGTCTCCCTGGGGGCAGAGGCGCCCAGAGTGTGTGACAACATGGGGGCTGGTTCTCTGGGCGGGTTGACGAGGATGCAGTTGGGGCAAGCAGCATGGAGGTTCCCCCTTTGGTTCGTGCTCACAACCAGCAGCTTAGGCTGAAGCTTTACCCTCAGGGGGTCAGGTGTGCCTGGGCACGTCTGATGGGCCGGTGGGTCCACTGCTACCAAGGTCTGTGGGCCTTTCTAGGGGATACCCCGACTGAAGATGGTGGTAAGAAGGCTGCCTTGAGTGGTAGTGGAGGGAGTGACAGAATGCCCAACCCAGGCCACTCGGACCCTCCCCAGCCATCCCCTGGCTCTTCTCTGAGGCTCAGGGGAAGAGTGGGCTCCAAAACCTGCATCACTCATGACTCTAGGACATGGGCAGAGAACTGTAGCCTTGATGTGTCTCAACAACCAGGCCAGTCCAAAGGGAAGAAGCATGGAGAGAGGAAGGCCAGTGCCCTGAGGTTGATGGGGCCTCTTGGGCACTCGAATGGGGCGGGGCACCCAGAATTAACTGAGGGTGGTCTCTAAGCAGGTGGGGCAGAGTTAGCAAGTGTGGCCCTGCTTGAGAATTCTGGGGTGGGGTGGCCTGGGGAAAGGGTTCTATGTACATAGCCTGCAGCCAACTGCTTGTGTGGCTTCTAAAACAAAGGCTCTGAATCCTTGGGGATGCCTCATAATCACCTGGGGAGTTTTGTTGTTATTGTACCAATAGTTTTTTCTTGTTCTTTTTTTGGTGACTCAATATACCTTATTTTAAGACTTAAAAAAAAATGGCAGCACCTAAAAGCTCACAAAAAATTTGCAGAGTATAAGTAGCTTTTTTGTCCTTCTGAACCATTTGAAAGTAAATTGCCAACCTGAAATCCCATCACCCAGCAGAACTTCGTGTGTATTTTCTGTGAGTGGGGTTACGTTCCTGCAGATATATTCTCCTGCATCACCATCAGAACTGGGAATTTGTCTAATCACGAAGGCAACAATGCATCTGTCACCGTGAAAGACCCCAGTCACCACGTGCCATCTGCCCCAGTTCTGGATGGTGTACTGCATTCAGCTGTGGTGTCTCTTTAGCCGTCCTCAGTCTGGAACATTCCTCAGGGTACTTGACATTCAAGACCTAGGCCGTTTTGAAGACCACAGACCCAGTATTGTGTAGAATGTCCATGGTCTGGGTGTGTGTTTCCTCACAATCAGAGCAGATTGGGTCACACTGCATCCTTCTCGTGGTGTCCAGTTGGGTGGATCTCTCTCGTGGCCGTCAGCCAGGCTCCCCCTTGCAGAGCTGCTCCCTTCCTCTCCGTAATTAATAAGCATTTAATGGGGAGGAACTTGGAATCTACAGACATATTCCACTCCTCACCAAGCCTTGATACATTTACTGATTCCAGGCTTCTATTTGATTCACTGTGTTATAATCCATCCATGTGATTATTTTGATGCTCAGATACCCGCCCTAGTCAGTGGGGCTTGTTCAAGTGGAATCTGTGTCTGTGTGACAGTCCCCGTCATTTTTTAGAGCACATCCTTGCTTTCCAGCACAAGAAGATGGTCAAGGTTGTGAACCAAAAACGCCGTCTGCCATTTCAGTAAACAAAGGCTGGTGCAGCCATCAGCCACTACAGGTGCCCTGACGGTGAGCCCTGAAGGACCTCAGGATGGAAGCAGGATGGCCCCCCCCCCCCCGCATCTAACAGTCAGCTGTAGCAGCCACCCCCGACGGTGCACACTGAGGGGACTCAGGATGAAAAAACACAGGATACTGGCCCCAGAGAGCTGAGGTACATATCGATAGGAATGATTTCAGTAAGCCCAGACTCTTGCATCTTCCATACACAGAAAAGCACTAAATTCCTTAACTTGAGATGTCTGGTTTTCTTTAATTAATAGTAATCTTTTGATGTTCTGACTACCCGGTATTTGTTACAAAAATGCCTATGTATCCTGGTTCCCCTCCTTACCTCTTTGGAGCAGTCCCTCAGAGCCACCTGACAGTCTGTGTCCCTGGCCTAAGTCCTCAGTTCTATCCATCGAATAAAACATAACTCTCAACTTTTAGGTTGTGTATTTTTTTTTCAGTCAACAAGATTCATCTTGTATCTCTTCTGCTTCAGCCCTGGATTCAGCCATTTCTCCTGGTTTTTTTTGTTTTTATTTTTAAGATAGTGGATAATGGTGTTTAGAAGCCAAAATATGATTATCGCTGATGTCATTGCTCCTAGACTCAGTAAGTAGAGCTGGGGAACGCGTGTGTGTGTGCGTGTGTACACACCCACATGTGTACACAGACATTTTCATCTGTCATCTATCTATCCATCCATCTATTATCTATCTACCTATCATCTATCTATCTGAAACTTTGAGTCCCCTGATACTCCCAATTCCAATCTAACACCCCAGAGTTCATTCTACTTGTAACTCCTTTCTCCGAAAGTGAGAAACCTGGTTTCTACCAATCTTAAGCTATTTCCTTATTTGATCCTGGTATGTAAACAGCCCCCAACCAATGCTGCTTCCCTTCCCCTGAGTTGCCCTCTTCACTCTGTCTGGCTCTGACACCCTGACCTTGGTCTCTGTGTCCTACCACCCCCCACTCTGCCCACTGCAGGTGCCCACCTTGCTTTGATGAACCTATGGATCTAGGACTGAATTTTTCAGGGAGGGAAGGGAAGTGGAAGAAGAGTGTGTTAAATACATACACACAGGCTGGGTCTAACACAATGCTCTTGGGCGTGCATTTCCAAACATCCTGGGTAGTTATCCTGTCCAGCCACAGCTCAGAGGGTATGTGAGGTCAAGGGCTCTGAGCGGGTGCTCACTCACCCCTGTCACACGGTGAGAGCTCACAGGCAGGCGTATGGCTGAACGAGACAAGCAGCAGCACGGAGAAGACAGAACACAGACTTACAGTCTGCGTACTCAAGAGAAAAATACCTGACCAGCTACGCAGAGGGGACCCGCAACAACCACGGTGCAACGTCTGACTAAGTATTAGGCACCACTGTAGTGGCGTGGCTTTCTGCTCATGCAAAACTCAAAGCAGGGCCATTGTATTTCAAACTGAAAAAACAGCACATATTTATTGAGTACTTGCTACAAGCTGGCACCATGAAAGGCACTGCAGAGGCCCCCAGGTAACATCTGTCCATCCAGCCATCTTTTATCCCTCCATCCACTCATCCACCCACCATCCATCTGTTCACCTGTCCAGCCATCCATCCAATCATCCATTTGTCTATTCACCCATCCATCCATCCATCTACCCATATATCCATCCATCCAATCATCCATTTGTCCATCAATTCACCTATCTACCCATCCACCCATCCATTTATCCATCCATCCACCCATCCATTTGTCCATCCATCCATACATCCATCCATCCATCCATCCACCCATCCACCTGTTCACCTGTCTGTCCATCCATCCCAGATCTGTGCTAGGGCTGAAGCATGCAGTTTCACCATATACATCTGGAGGCCTCATGGCCAGACATGGGCAGCAGTGATGGGGGTATAGGCCCAACTGGGAAGGGGTTATGGAGATGAGCCTGGAGCAGAGCGACCTTTCTTCACTCCTGTTTTGGTGTTGAACATGAGAGCCAAAAGTCAACTGTGATTCTGCTCAGTGGCCCAGGAGGTTGCAGAGAGGGTCCCAGCTCTACCCTGGGCGTAGCTGGAGAATCCCAATATCCTTCCTTACTTGCTCCAGCTCCTTGCTCCCAGGGTGCAGGGAGCAAATTTGAACTGGGGGTGGGTCCTGGTTCTGTGCTTTCCCTTCAAAACCATGGCCATGCCCTTGTGCTTCAAAAGCCTCAGTGACTATTCCTGTTCATTAAACGCAGGCTGGAACATTGGCTCGACAACTCCTCAGGCTCCTCTGAGGGGCAAATGGGCTCATGACTGGGACGACACTTTGGAACAGTGACCTGCGCATGTGAGTTACTGTGATGGAGCCCGTTGGTAGAAATCAGCTCCAGCAAAACCAGTCCTGAATATTAACGTCCACTTCTCATCCCAAGGCTTCACATCATCTTCCTGTGAGCTTACTGAGCAAATGCTAGATGCGGGATTGTAAATAGGATCTCGCCTCTGGGAAAAAACACTTAAAAATCCCTAAAATACAACACCTAATTGGTGTTGACTGTTAAGAAAACTAACAAGCAATATAACTGCTTCATCCTCACATCTGGGCGTGTCTGAGAGCTTCCTCACATGCTCTAGGCCACAGCACACCTGTTCCCTCTTCTTCAGTGTGTACCTGGGGAGGGGGAATCAGGAGCATAGGGATACCCCACCCACCCAGTGAAAACCCCCTGAGGAAGACAAGGGGTGACCTGGACAGAGGCTGGGCCAGACCCCGCCCCCTCCTGGTGGGACCAAGAAGCAAGAGCGGTGGAGTGAGGTCCAGATGGCATGGAAGTCGGTGGCAGGAATGAAAAGGCACAGTGCAGATTAGGGGGTGTCCTGGCTTAAACGGCAGCCACAGCCTTAGAGGTCACCCCAGCAAGAGCCCATGTCATGGACAAGGAAGCCAGTCTGGGCAGCCGGTGGGGTCTTGCCCAAGGGCAGTCACCCGGCCGCACAGAGGCACAGCTTGGGTGCAGGCCCCCCAGGACACTTCCCCTGTCCCCCTCCCCAAGGTGAGGTGACCACACCTCCTGTTTTGCTTAGGAAAGTCCTGCTTTATGGGTCACCAATGTCCAGTGGCCACTCTCCCTCCTCCAAATGTACCAATTTGGATGATAAATTGTAGAGTCATCATCCATGGTGATTATCTATGGTGACATAGTTATCAGTTTCTGGTGTACCCTCCCATCCAAACGTATAAGCATACATGGATGGACCTAGAGATGATCACACTAAGTGAAGTAAGTCAGAGAAAGACAAATATCATGTGGTATCACTTACATGTGGAATCTAAAAAATGATACAAATGAACTTATTTACAAAACAGAAACAGACCCACAGACATAGAAAACAAACTTATGGTTACCAAGGGGAAAGGTTGGGGGGGGTAAATTAAGAGTTTGGGATTAGCAGACACACACTACTACATATAAAATCAATAAACAACAAGGACCTACTGTACGGCACAGGGAACTATACTCAGTATCTTGTAATGACCTGTAATGGAAAAGAATCTGAAAAAGAATATAGGTATATATATGCGTGTACAACTGAATCACCTTGCTGTACACCTGAAACTAACACAACATTGTAAATCAACTATATTTCAATAAAAATTAAAAAAATATAAGCATATATGTGTTTGTGTGTGTGTGCATACGCGCACATATATAGGGATATGAATGTATGTGCATATTTAGATTCTATACACATACCCTCCCCCTACCTCTAGGTGAAAGGCAGGGCACTACATGGGCTATTCTGACCCTTGATTTTCCTCTTAACAGTACATCCCAGAGAGGCCTCCGTCATAGTATGTGGGTCTCCTCCCCTCTCACAGCTGCACGGCAGCATTTCTGCCAGTGGTGGGACTCGACCCCTTCTCCCAGGCAGGGTTTGGAGCCACGACGACATCTTTGATGAGCTGGCACATAGGTACAGAGGGGGGCTGGAGAGTCAGCCTGAGGGGCTCACAGGGGCTGAGGCCAGCCGGTGCCCTGCTGTGGGCCTTTGTATCCAGTCAGGAACTGTGTCTGCCCAGACGGGAAGCTTTTCAAAAAGATTTCCTAAGGCACAGTGTAGGCTGCTGGGGCCTTACTAAACGCTATGGCCTGGGGATCCAGGAGGGAAGGATGGTGGCACCCCTGGCACTTTGAGGGGACCAAGAGGGTCTCGGGCTCAGACAGGAGCTTCTCAGCGGTGGCCAGGGTAGCCTGGGGGTGAGGACTCATTTCACTGTCTAAAATGAATACGCTGGGGTCATTTGTGTGACAAATATTTACTGAGTATCTGCTCTGGGTATAGCACTGTTGCTAGGTGTGTGTGTGTGTGTGTGTGTGTGTGTGTGCATGTGTGCACATGTATGCAGGTCTAAGCGGTAGAGACAATTAACAGATGATCAAACAAATAACTATCAGGTGTTATAAGCACAGAGGTAAAAAGGGGCTGCTTTAAACAGGAAGGTCAGGGAAGGCTCCTGACAGATGAAGAGCTGGCTTCAATCGTATTTTCAATTAGCAATGTCTTTAAAAATTTGACCTGGATTCCACATTTGCAAATGTGAGAACTCGTTAGGTGAACAAACATTCTTCCTGCTTGGTTCACTGGTAAAAGTCACAGCACCTTGAGGAATATTTGTAAGACAGCCTCCTTTTCCACAAGGGGCCAAGCCCTGACCCTGCGGGGTCGGCACCTCCCAGCAGTGGCATGCCACTCACCTTTCCTTAAAAGACTGACTTAAGTTCATATCTCTGAGACTGTACATCAGGTAACCATTTAGGATTCTAGTTATTTCTGAAAAAGTCCAATAAAAAAGAAAGGCAGCAAACATATTATGAAATTATGTAGGCACAGCAATGAAATTAGGGAAAGTCAGTTACAAAATGAGCAGCACACAAGAGAGATAGGGGCCTGGGGTGTCAGTCACTCTGTGGGGGCTGCCCAAGAGTCCTTGAAACGGCCCCCCTCTCTCAGCCTCTTTTTCTCTTTGTTCAAACAGCCTCTCAGCCTCCATAACCTGTCTCATCCAATGGTGAGCAAGTAAGCTTTTCTTTTATAAAAGGTTAAAGAACAAAATTGATTACTTTCATCACAAATCTCAGGATAAGTTCTTGATTCTTGCTTTTCATGCCTGTTTTGCATTTGATAAGAGCATGGGTTTATATTGTGGTCAGTTCCAAGTTCAGATCCTGGCTCTGTCTCTTCTGGGCTGTGGGATGCTGGGAACTGACTTAATTTTCTGAAACTCAGGTTTCTGTCATTGGCCCTGATAAGAACAGCTTTGCAGCCCTGCTTGACGCAGAACATAACACATGTGCTCAGTAGACGACATGGCTCTAATTCCTGCCTGATGATGCTATTCTTCCCCATCTCTAGGGAATCCTTATCCTCTAAGAAGGCCAGCCCTCCCTGCACGAGCTCCCAGTCAAAGGCTGTGTGGGAAAATGGTGTGAGCACTCATCCCACGAGGGCTGGCCTTTGCTCCCCGCCTGCTAATGGTTCAGGTCTGGGCACTGGTGTCATGGGCTCCAGGCAGGAAGGCCTCCCCTGGGGGTGTGTGGAGGCACAAGTGCTTAGCTCCGTGCCTGCTGCTCCTGGATCTGGCTCTGTAGGTACACACAGCCCCAAGTGGCCAGCACTGAGCTAGGGTTTGGAAAAGAATCAAAAAGAAGCATTGGGTTGGCTGCACCAACAGGATACTGCAGTCTGAAGGGGAGACAATATAAAACATACACAAGTCCTGCATGAGCAGGGTGCAGGACAGGGCTATGTGCACAGTGGTGCATTCTGGCTTGAGGACAGAAAAGGGAGTCCCAGGGATCCAAAAAGTACCTGGAAGATTATAAAAAGAGGGCTTCAGGAAACAATCCCATGAGGTTGTTTATGAACTCCTGGACTCCCCTCTCCCCAGCTCTGAGCTGTGCATGCGTGGATCTGTCCTAATCAGTACACCAAAGGCTCTGACGACTTACTGAAGAGACCCCCGCCCAGGTCACAGACTGCATAATGTGAAGCTTAGCCAAATAGGACAGCAAAGCTTTGAAAACCACAGCCTAGAGAAGGCAGGTTGAAATTTACAGTATGAACCTACCTGATAGAATGAAAAAGTCAACATTTTTCTTAGATTATAAACAAGACTCAGAATCTCATAAGATCCAAAATGTCCAGGATGCAATCCAAATGTACTCGACATATGAAGAACCACAAAAATCTCAATGCCCAAGGAAGAGAACAATCAAAAGACACCAACTCTGAGTTGGTAGATATCGGAATGATCTGACAAAGATTTTAAAGAAGTCATTATGAAAATGCTCCAATAAGTGATGGGAATTTTAGAACCTAAATATACAGCAATTGGAAGAAAAAAGTCACTGAGTGGACTCAAGAGCAGATTGGAGATGAGAAAGAAAAAGGGTCAGTAAATCTGAAGATGGATCAACAGATGACCCAATCTGAAGAAGAGGGAGAAGAAAAGATTGACAAAACGAGGATTTCAGGGCTTCCCTGGTGGCGCAGTGGTTGAGAGTCTGCCTGCCAGTGCAGGGGACACGGGTTCGAGCCCTGGTCTGGGAGGATCCCACATGCCACGGAGTGGCTGGGCCCGTGAGCCACAGCTGCTGAGCCTGCATGTCTGGAGCCCGCGCTCCACAATGGGAGAGGCCGCGATGGTGAGAGGCCCGCTCACTGCGATGAAGAGCGGCCCCCGCTTGCCGCAACTAGAGGAGGCCCTCGCACAGAAACGAAGACCCAACACAGCCAAAAATAAATGAATAAATAAATAAATATTTATTTATTTTAAAAAAATGAGGATTTCAGTGACTTGTCAGTCAATGCCAAAGGTGTAATACTCATGTCATGAGGGTCCAATAAGGAGAAAGATTACAGTGCCCCTAAAAAGAAAAAAAATATTAAAATAAATAATGACTGAAAGCTTTCTAAGCTGTGCAAAGATACAAACCTGTAGATTTAAGAAGCTCAGAGAACTAAAGAGGATAAACCTAAAGAAACTCATGGCCAGACACAACAAAATCAAATTGCTGAAACCTAAGGACAGAGGAAAAATGTTGAAAGCAGCCAGATAAAAGTGACACTCTCAACAGGGGAACAATAATTCCAATGACTGTAGGTTTCTCATCGGGAACCACTGGAAGACAGAAGAAGGAGAAACAAGATTTTTAAAGGATGTTAAACTAGAATTCTATATCCAGTAAAAATATCCTTCAGGTATAAAGGTGAAATAAACATATTCTCAGATGAAGAAAAGGGGATACATAACCACCAAATCTCCCTAAAAAAATTAAAGGAAAATGTTCAGATTGAAAGAAAATGATACAAGAAGAAATGCTGGAATATCAGAAATGAAGGAAGCACAACAGATACCGTCATGATCTGCATACATATTAACAGACTATCCTTTGCCTCTTGAGTTCTTTAATATATATTTGAAGACTCACATTAAAATAATTATATTGGCTGGTGGGGTAGTTAAAGTATGTAGATGCAATACATAAGAAAATTAAAACATAAAGGAGAAGATAAGGGAACCATATTGTGACAAGGATTTTGAATTTCACTTGAATTCCAAAAGGGATTGCTTAAAATATGTATATTGTAATTACTACAGCCACCACTTAAAAATTATATGAAGAGATGTTAAAATCACAAAAGTTAAATTAAAATAGAAACTTAAAAATTCAAATAACTGAAACAAGGAAAGGGGAACATAGGAACAAAAAAAAACACAAAAGGAAAAAGAGAACAAATAATAAAATGAAAAACCTAAATTCAAGCATGTCAATCATTACATTAAATACAGATTGTTTAAATGCAGCAGTTAAAAGATAGAAATTGTTAGAATCAATAAAAACTATTTGCTGTGTTGAAGAAACTCACTTCAAATATAATGATATAGGTAGGTTAAAGGTAAGAGGATGGAAAATTACAGATCATGAAAATTTTAATCAAGAGAAAACTAGAGAAGCTTTATCAATGTCAGGCAAAGTAGACTTCAGAGCAAAGAAAATTGCCCCAGATAAAGAGAAATACTACATAATGATAAAAGGATAAAATTCAGTAAGAAGATAGAATAGTCCTAAATGAACGTGGATTTAACAATAAGACTTCAAAATACTTAGAAAAAAAACCTGACAAAACTGAAAGGAGAAACAGAAACAGCCACAAGTATAATTGTAGGGCTACAAACTTCTCTCTTGGTAACTGAAAGGACAAGTAGACAGAAAATCATCAAAGGTATAAAAAATTTGAACAAAACCATCAGTCGATTGGATCTAACTGACATCAACAGAATACTCCATCTAACAAGTACAGAATACACATCTTTTTAAAATGCACATAGAATATTCACAAAGATAGACAATATGCTTACTTCTTAACAAAACTGAACACATTTTAAATAATTTAAATCATACCAATTATGTTCTCAGACCATAATGCAATTAAACTAGAATTAGTAAAGAAAGACAACAAAAACATATTACACAATACACTTTTAAATAATTCAGTGGTAAAAGAGAAAGTCTCAAGGGAAATTAGAAAATATTTTAAACAGAATGAAAATAAAAATGCAACGTATCAAAATTTGTTGTATGCAGCTAAGCAGTTCTTAGCGGGAAATTTATAGCCCCAAAATGCATATATTACAAAAAAGAAAGATCTCAAATCAATAATCTGAGCTTTCACCTGAAAAAAGTAGAAAAATCAGTGCAAAATAAACCCAAAGCAAGCAGAAGGAGGGAAACTCTAAAGGTAAGAGCAGAAACCAATGAAATTAAAATCTAAAAATCAATAGGGATAATCAATTGAGCCAAAACTGGTTCTTTTAAAATAACTTTAATAAAATTGATAGAACTTTAGCAAGGCTGACCAAAAAAAAAAAAAAAAAGAGAAAGACACTAATTGCTGAGTCTGAAAAGAAAGGGAATATCACTAAAGTCCCTCCAAGATATTTATAAGTTAAAAAAGGGAAAATTACAAACAATATTATGCACATAAATTCAACAACTTAGATGAAATGGAACAATTTCTCAAAAACCACAAGCTACCCAAACCTACTTATTTCTGTTTTCTGTAACTATCAAAGAAATTGAATTTATAGTTAATAAACTTCTGAAAAGGAAATGTTTGGTTGCAGATGATTTCATAGGTTCAGTGAAGTCTACCAAACATTTAAAGAATAAATATTACCAGTTCTATACAATCTCTTCTAGAAAATAGAAGAGGAGGTAATAGTTCCCAACTTGTTTTATGAGACTAGCATTACTCTGATACCAAAACTAGACAAAGACAGTAGTATATAAAAAGAAAACTACATTCCAATAACCTCCATGGCCACAGATGCAAAAATTCTCAACATAATATTGCCAAATTGAATGAACAAAATAAAAAGTTCCGTACACCAAGAGAAAGTGGAATTAATCCCTGGAATGCAAGGATTCCCTGCAATGGAATCCCTCGTTCAATATTCAAATATCATTCAATGTAACCCACCACATTAATGGTCTAAAGACAAAAAAAATCCACATGATCATATTAATTGATGTAGAAATGTATTTGATAAAATTCAGCTTTCATTAATGACAGAAACTCTTGACAAAAGGAATAGGAAGAAACTTCCTCAACCTGATAAAAGATACCTACTAAAAACCTATAACAAACATCATATTGATGAAATATTTCTGACTAAGACTGGTAACGAGGGAAGGGTGTCCTCTCTCACCATGTCCACTCAACATCATACTAGAAATCCTAGTTAGTGCGATAAGTCAAGAAAAAGAAATAAAAGGCATAGAGATTGGAAAGGAAGAAATAAAACTATCCCTACTCATAGATGATATGAATGCCTATGTGGAAAATCCCGAGGAATCTACAAAAAACCTCTTAGTGCTGATAAATGAGTTTCATAACATCACAGAATACAAAGTCAAAACGAACATCAAATCACATTTCTATAACTAGCAATGAATAATTGCAGACCCAAATGAAAACACATACACATGTGCATGTACACACACACACACACACACACACACACGTTTACAATAGCTCCAAATGAAATATTCAGATATAAATCTAATAAAACATGTATGGAACTTGTGTGATGAAAATTATAAAATGCTAATGAAACAAATCAAAGAAGATCTAAATAAATGAAGAGACATATAGTGTCTCCCTAATACATGGAAAAAGATGTGTAAGTAGACTCAACATTTTAAAGATTTCAATCCTCCCCAAATTCATGTATAGATTTAATGCAATACCAATAAAAATCCTAGCAGGATAGTTTTCAGATATAGATAAGGTGATTCTATAAATTTGTATGGGAAAGCAAGAAAAAAAAAAAAGACCAGAAATATTGAAAAAAGAGAATAAAGTTGGAGGAATGATGCTACCCAATTTTAAGACTTATTATAAAGTGACAGTATTCAAGAGGGTGATATTGTCAAAAGCATTGACACATATTTCAATGGAACATAATAGAAAACTCCCTTCAAAACCCATATAAATATTGCCTATTGGTTTTTGAAAAAGGTAAAAGCAATTCAGTGATGAAAGAATAGTCTTTTCAAGAAATGATATTGGAAAGTCGGACATTCATGTGTAAGTAAATGGAACACTGATCTGTTCTCCATCACTATAGTTTTGCCTTTTGGATAATGTCATACAAATGACATCATACATACAACATATAACTTTTTGAGACTTGATCCTTTCATGCAAGTTGTTGCATGTATCAATAGTTTGTTTTTAATTCATGAATAGTATTCCATAATATTGATGTACTCCAATTTGTTTATCAATGGACATTTGAGTTATTTCCAGTTTTTGGCAATTATGAGTAGAACTTCTATAAATATTTTACATAGACCTTTGTGTGAATGTACATTTTCATTTCTTTGGGGCAGATTTTCTCAGTCTTGGCACTATTGAAATTTTGGACCAGATAATTCTTTGTTTTGGGGGGCTGTTCTGTGCATCTTAGAAGGTTTAGCAGCATCCCTGGCTTCTGCTCATTAGATTCTAGCAGTATCCGGCCCACCCTCCAGTTGTGACAACCAAAATATCTCTAGACCTTGCCAAATGTCCCATGGGGGCAAAATCATCCCTGGTTAAGAACCACAGCTTTAGGGTAAATACTTAGGAGTAGGACTGCTGGGTCATATGGCAAACGTATTTTTAAATTTACAAGAATCTGTCAAACTGTATTCCAGAGGGGTTGTGTCATTTTACATCACCAACAATGTGATGTAAAATTTGCTTTGCATTCTCACCACCAACTGGTATTGCCAGTATATTTTATTTTCGACCTTCTTACAGGTATGTAGTGGTTTTAATTTTCATTTCCCTAATGGGGTCTACATTGTATTCTTCAAACTGAGAGGGTCCTGGTTTTCTCCCTGCCTCCCAGGAGTATAGTGATTGTTGGATATTGCTTGGTAATTTAAAATAATTCCTTTCATTAATTCATCATAGAACTAACGCTTACAAAGGTTTTCAATATTTGGCAAGGAGGAAAGGGAGACTCAGGGAGGCTGAGTTGGAAAATGCCTTTCTGTACATTCACAGAGAAAGACAACTGATGGTAAAGGTTTAGTCTGTTGTTAATGAAGGCTGGGATCTGAAATGATACTCCCTTGAAACATCCTAGAATTGGACTAGAAAACAAAGAGGCCTTATTCAAATAGGCCTTATTCTATCACTCACAGAAAAGAGCAAGAACCCAATTCTCTATAAACAGAGACAGAGGCTTCTGAGCCAAGGGGTAGGAGGAAAAGCAGGGACCAGGGAACCTGGGAGGCAGACTACCTGAATTTGAACTATGGCTTTTCCACTCAGTAGATTACCCTGGACAAATCATTTTTATCCTGAATCCAAGTTTCCTCATACTTTAAATGAGAGTTACAATCCTTATCTCACAGGGTTACTGTGATGGCAGAATGAGATAGTGTATGTGCAAATGCACAGCACATAGCAGGAAATTAATACATGTTGAGTTAATGAATAAATCTTTTTCAGAGCCTATAAAGACAAAGTAAGAAGTTGAATATATTTAGTCTTTGATTTCATATAATTGTTTTATTTCAAATTAGCCAACCTGGACTTAGTGCCAGGAAGCTGATAGCTTTCTGTCTGATTTATTTCCTTTGATGACATCATTCATTCCATGAATTTAAAGTTAGAATTTTATACCCAGACAAACTATCCACCAAGGGTGAGACAGAATAAAGACAGATTCAGATACGCAAGGACCCAAAAAAGTCTATTTGCAAGTACACTCTTTCTTGAGAAGCTATAAATCTTGTCACAGTGTATGCTCTGGGAAACTGCAGGGTTCTGGACTCAGGTCTGGGTCTGCATTCTAGCCCCACCAGTTACAAACTGGAGGTAAGTCAATTAATCTCTCAGAGCATTAGTTTTCCAACGTACAAAGGAGGATGATGCCTAATTTATAAAGTGGAGATAAAGGGTGTAAGGTGGTGACACTTAGGTAGTATGTAAGGCAGGTAGGTGCCCAGCAGAGGTTCATGCCTTCCTCTCTCCAATCCTCACTGTGTCCAGTGCAATCCTATAAGCTGTTTTTGTGTTCCATTCCCAGAGGTCCAGGCTCTGGAGGTCAGGCTGCAGAGTATACAGTGCAGTAACCCTGACATATAAGCTCACAGGAACGATCTGCTCTACAGTCAGAGACTCCTGAAAG
The DNA here is from genome assembly GCF_059928025.1 of Delphinapterus leucas. Taxonomy (NCBI): domain Eukaryota; kingdom Metazoa; phylum Chordata; class Mammalia; order Artiodactyla; family Monodontidae; genus Delphinapterus; species Delphinapterus leucas. The sequence goes on along the minus strand of NC_143130.1, from coordinate 60,685,027 downwards.
CCCCTAAAAGCTCCAACGTTTTCAAGACTCAAAGGAATGAATTTCTAAGGGTGGAATATCAGACACTGAGATGAGCGAGTGTGAGGCGAATGTGATAACCACTACACTATGGACAGTGAGATGAACCAGTGGAAAGTCAGGGAAAAGGAACACATTTCAAGTATTTGGGATGGGCCTTTACAACATACCATATAGGCAGCAGGCAGGCCAACTCACAGGCTGAGTGTGACAATGTCTTAATAAACATTATTTTTACAGTTGTATAAACTTCTTTCCAAACACTTTCAAACCCATGATTTCACCGCCTCATCCCAACAGCATCAGAGAATGTGGCTGATTGCTTTCATGGCCACAGAGCCTTCTTACTGCTGTGTACTTGTCTATTTGCAATGTGACCTTGCCCCTCCTCTTATTAAGGATGGAGTCTCTTTCTCTGCCCAGAGGCTGGCTCAGCCATGGGACTTGCTTTGGCAAGTGGGACATTAGTAAACACGATGCAAGCAGAGAGTTGAGCCGTGCCTCCACAATGGTGGCTGCCTCCTCTTCCTGCTCTGATCCATGTTGTAAGGAGCCTGAGCCTTCTCAAGGATGAAAGCCCATCTGGACAGAGGCCCAGCGAGAGCCAGAGCTGTGAACCAGGCCATCCTGGACTACGCAGCCCCACCCACACCAACTGCCAGATGATGCAGCCCCAGGGGCAGCTCCAGGCAATTCCAGACCAGACTGCTGACCCCCAGCATACGAGCAAATCCAGTGGGTCTGCTTTAAGCCACCCAGTTTTGGTGTGGTTTTCTCCACAACCATCAAAAACCGATACAGCCTGGCAGGGACGTTATTACCAAGTGCATTTTACATCTGAACAACACGGACGTTCAGAGAGCTTGGGAGACGGGCCTGAGATCACACGCCCAGCCTGGGACTCTAACCCAGGTCATCTGAGTCTGGGCCTCTGGTCAGGGTCCACCAGGCATCCCCCCTTCCTAGTTCTCAGTTGCCTTGAAACCAGATGAAGCACCCAGAGGCCACCACTAACTAACTGCTTTCAGAGATTTTACCGGTTTTGGAACAAGTAATGGATTCCTCCCGTTGCACACACCCCCTCTTCCCGCAGTGTCCAGCATGGCGGGGGGGGGGCAGTGCTGCACGTGCCAGCCGGTGACGGACAACTTCACCTCAGCACTGCTTTCCCTGCAGACCTGCATGACTTAGGCTGGACTTATTTTCTTCTCTCCTCCGTGTCTTCCTTTTCCTTCTGGGGAGCAGCCCTCTTCCTCATGGCCCCACTTGCAGCCCTGGTGACGGGCGAGCCTAGTTCACCTTTGGTGGAGGGGCTGTAAACCCCAGCAGCAGTGTGAAGGAGGTCACACTTCACACGTCGTGCCTCAGAGGGTCTCTGGAGGAGCAGCAACACAGAACGTCTGATTTCTCATTTTAGCCACAGAGAAACATACACGTTTTGATTTGCAAGTAGGAGCAGCAGAGACAACGGGTCCTGTAGTTCTGAGTGCGCCTGCGTGGAAGCCCCCGCCTCTGCCTGCCTCGGCTCTCACCATGTTTGCCGCGTCTGTGGGTGCAGGTGCCACCCCATCTTTCTCACGCATCTGAACTCAGCAGGGAGCTCACACTGGCCTTGCCTTCCTGAGGTCTTGGAGGGCATCCCGCTCTGTGGTCACCAGTCCTGAGCAGCCTGTCCACGGTGGCTCTCTGGCTGGTGGCCCGCCCTGCCCAGACCCCAGCCTGGTCTCCACCCTTGTCCGTGGTCAAGTCGTGGACAGGCATCCCTGCCTCCAGGGTCTCCTGCTGGGGCTTGGCCAGTGAGCCTGGGGACCGGCCACTGCGAGTCGTGCAGGAGGAAGGCAAGAAGCAGGCCAAGCGCATCCCTGGGTCTGGCCCTTGGTCCCTTCCGGCCTCTTCAGATACTTAACCTGGTTGCTTTCTGGAAAAAAAAAGATACTGGGCCAGTGTCCATGCTGGGAGCCGCAGTGTGGCGTCTGTCTCCATCTGTCCCAGGGCCAGGCGGCCAGGGGCTGGCTGGGCAGGAGCAGTGCTTGCACTTGTCACTCACCATGGTGGCCAGGTTCCCAGGGCGTAGGGGAAACACGAGGAAAGCCACTGTAGTTTTTCTCGCCATTGTACCTGCAAATGCACTCATTTGCCCAGCTCTCTCCTTTCCTCAGGATAAATTCTGGGAAGTCTGTGTGGCCTTTCTGGTCACTTTTCCTAGTTCTGTTCAGGGGGCTATCACATCAGCCCTGAGCCGAGCCCACTGCAGGCCTAGCCGGTTCTTCTCTGTTTCTCGCTTCACCTCCTCCCCGTTCTCTGGCAGCACCTGTGCCCCCTGAGGGGCCAGCGCAGGCCAGACAGGAGAGGCCAGAGGGCAGCCAAGGCCATCTTGGCTGTCCTCCTTTGGGTGCCCGCTGGGCTTGGGGGAGGTCCTAATGCTGACTCCATTTCCAAGGACGTGCTTTTGCAGGTCTTCAGACCTCCCCCCAGCTGAGGGTCTCTGCCCTCCATTCCCTGGACAGAGGTAGTGGTGCCCCAAGCCAATGGCTGCGCCCGCCCTTCAGGCCTGGCCTCTGGGCTTCTCCCTCATAGGCAGAGTCCTGAAGACAGCGTGGCCCAGGCCTCCTCCCAGGATCCGCGCTCAGTCTCCGCAAGCCTGGAGCCCCAGGGATGCTCCCCGTCCCTCAGCTCAGCACGAGGAGGGGACCCTCTTCCCCTTGCCAAGAGAAGACAGAGGCAAAATGCAGAGATGCTGACAGCTTGCTCAAGAAAAGTCTCTCTTTTGGACTTTTGCACCCCAAGAGAAGGTGAACCCCCCAGCAGGGGTACACCTCCTAGAAGGAGGAAACAGTCCTGTTCTCTGTGGTGTGACCGCATAAGAGCTCTCCAGGGAGGAGGATGTGGGGAGGTCCCGTGAGAGTGACTAAAAGCCTCTGTGAGGTCTCTCTCACAGAGCTCAAATGTTACCATAGTAACGTGTCAGAACCAAAACAGCCTTGGTTCTAGAAGCTCCCCACCTGCGTCTGGGATCTACCTGCTGCTGTGGGTCCAGGTGACCGTCCGGAGCCCACACACAGCTCTGCAGACTGCAGTTATTGGGCCAGAAAACCCTGCGCCCTCCACATATATACAATGGAATATTACTCAGCCATAAAAAGAAACAAAACTGAGTTATTTGTAGTGAGGTGGATGGACCTAGAGTCTGTCATACAGAGTGAAGTAAGTCAGAAAGAGAAAGACAAATACCGTATGCTAACACATATATATGGAATCTAAGAAAAAAAAATGTCATGAAGTACCTAGGGGTAAGACGGGAATAAAGACACACACCTACTAGAGAATGGACTTGAGGTTATGGGGAGGGAGAAGGGTAAGCTGTGACAAAGTGAGAGAGTGTCATGGACATATATACACTACCAAACGTAAATTAGATAGCTAGTGGGAAGCAGCTGCATAGCACAGGGAGATCAACTCAGTGTTTTGTGACTGCCTAGAGGGGTGGGATAGGGAGGGTGGGAGGGAGGGAGACGCAAGAGGGAAGAGATATGGGAACATATGTATATGTATAACTGATTTACTTTGTTATAAAGCAGAAACTAACACACCATTGTAAAGCACTTATACTCCAATAAAGATGTTAAAAAACAAACAAACAAAACAAAAAAACCCTGTGCCCTGGCTTGGGAGGGCATGGGGTGGGGGAGAATTGGAGCCCCTGGGACCATTTAAAATCCAGGAGAAACCAGACATGGGGCTGGGACACCACCTGCAGAGCATTTCTGTGCCATGATCTGTGCAGAGCGACAGGCAAACGGATCCTCCCGAGGCCCTGGCACGTGTCAGAATCCTGCCTGCACCCGGGGTTGCCCACCCAGCACCTCTCACAGAAGAGGACACTAGTGGCCAGCATGATGCTTACCTGCTCCCCAAACCTTCTGGTCCAAGTTGCATGGAGGGAACTTAAAAAGACCAGGGCGGGAGTTCCCTGGTGGCCTAGTGGTTAGGATTACAGGCTTTCATTGCCGTGACCCGGGTTCAATCCCTGGTCAGAGTTGCGTGGTGTGGCCAAAAACACTTCCATCTTTACAACTGAAACCAAACTAATGGTGAAGGGGTCCTGCGAGGAGGGGAACATTTGGAGGCACAGGGCAGCTACCATCGGGTTGGCAGGTCTCAGCAATGCCCGAGCGCCGGGCGAGTGGTCAGCTGGTCCAGCATCTTCTCCCCCGACCCCATATCCTCAGGGCTTAAGGAGTGGGAGAAAGAGCAGGGGACAGTAGGGGACACAGCCGCTGCCCATCACCTAGGGGCCTCTATGTGGTGGTCCTGCCTCGACCTTGGCAAACCCGAGTCCCTGTGAGGGGTGACAGGGACAAACAGATGTCGTCTGCTGCCTGCCCCCACTCTCCTGCTCTGAGTCCTCTGGGGTCCCAGGGAGCAGCAGCAGTGCCCAGGCCATGGCCTTAGGAGTCAGATGGCCCGAACCAGCCATGTGACTGTCAGTCAAGTGCCTCCTGGATGGGAGGACTCGGGGGGGACACAGTATGTGGTGACTGTGACCTGTTACTCTTATCATTACTGCTGTCATTCCCCACATCTTCCCCACCCTGGAAGAGTCACCAAGCAGGATCCAATGTACCAGCGTCTACAGAGCAGCATGGGCTGGAGGGACAATGGGGAAAAGGATGGCGAGGAACCCTTTAGACGCATCCCAGGCAAGACTCAGCAGTGTGGGAAAGTAGAGAGCAGGCTTTCAGGAATGGATTGAGTCTTTAGGATATTTGTCCCCAAATGTCCTAAACAAGACAGACTTTTGGTGTTGACAAGTCTCCCGATTAAAACAAAGTGACAGGGAATTCCCTGGCTGTCCAGTGATTGAGACTTTCGCCTTCTAATGCAGGGGGTGCGGGTTCAATTCCTGGTCGGGGAATTAAGATCCCACATGCTTCGGGGCCAATAAAACAAAATGTAAAACAGAAGCAATATTGTAACAAATTCAATACAGACTTTAAAAGTGGTCCACTTAAAAAAACACAAAAAAACAAAGTGACAAAACAACCCTGTAGGAATAGCGTTTACAGGTTCCCTTATCATCTCTAAGCCTTGTCTTTGAAGGGCCTCTGTCTGGTGCCAGCCTGGAAAGCGCTAGGTCCTGCTGCAGAGGCTGAGGACCCAGATGCAGAGATGCATGGGGGCAGGGTAGGGCCTGGGATGCACTGCCTGCAGGGGCTGTCTAGAGCCTCTGATCCTTTCTCGGGTCTCCCCGCTGTCAACAAGCATCCTCTCTTGTGTTTGGCTGAGACGTTTTCTGGGGGGTGACAACCTGGCCCTCGGTTTCAAAAAGCTGGGGCCAAAGGGGCTGCAGCTGCCCTGTTGGCTGCACCTTCATTCCCACGTGGGGACGGTCCAGCCGTGTCTGCAGGAAGAACAGCCGCTGCCCACGTGTGCAGAGCAGTAGAGCCTGGGTGCCAGGAACACGCAGGATGTCCCTGGAGCCTGTCTGCGAGACGCTGGGCTTGCCTAACCATCTTTTGTTTCACTGTGACTTCTTAAAGCCAGAAATTAGATGTTCAGATGAAAAAACCCAAATCAGCAGCCTGAGGCTTCAGAGCCTGGTGAGTGCGTGGGCAGTGTGGGCCCTTCCGAGGCTGGCTGGGCGGTGAGTCCCTCCCTGCTGTGGTGTCGGGGGGCACACGTGAGCTCATGAGATGCACATGGGGACTGTGCACACTTTCGCCCAAACATCTGGCAGGGTCCTGCTGTCCCGCCTGCCCCCCCACCACCTGCCCTGCATCCTTGGTAGAATCTTAGGTCTGAAGGCGGGAGTCGTCCTCATGTCGCCCCCAGCTTGGGGGTCCCGCATCCTCCCCAACTTCCCATGCCGCTGGGGGTGGGGGCACGGCCGGGGCAGCACTTACCCCCCGCCCGAGCCGCCGTGCTTGCTGATGTGCGTGCGTGGCTCGCTGGAGGCCAGCTTCAGCAGCTCTGTCCACTCTCGCTCCCACTCTTCCTCCGTGTACACCAGCCCTGACTGGCACAAAGGGGGGCGGGCTCAGGAGGGGGCGGCCACTCCTTACCCTCCACCCAGGCGATCCTGGCCGAGAGCCTCACCTCCCGGTTTCGTCAGCCCCTGGGCCTGGGGCACCTGTTAGTGGCCGAGGACCATCCCCATTTGCTCTTGACAGAATTTGTTCAGAACCCCCAATCTCCAACCTCCATGCCGTTGGGAGTCCACCCAGCAATAGGGGTCATTCCCAGGGGTGAGAACGACCAGTGTAACCTGTACGCGCACCGGGCAGAGCACCGACCACTGACACGTGTGTAGGGACCCAGGCAGACCCATCTTCAAGGGCTTCCAGGCCAGCAAAGGGCCAGTGCTCACCGAGGTTCAGGGATGAAGATTCCCTCTGGACTGAGCACACACACTGGGGCTGGGGCTGTGGGCCGTGCCAGGGCCAATCTGTGGCTGCACCGGCAGTGACCTGACGGGTGACCATCTAATTCACCATTCAGGTCGGGACAGCCTTGCGAGTGAAGGTGATTGGTTTTCATAATTACACCAGGACGGGTGGGGGAAATGGGCGTCTGGTCGCTGTGGGCAGGGCCTGACTGTCGCAACGGGCTCCTCTTTGGTGGGTCTGAGTGGGGGACGGAGCCATTGCTGCTGATCTCACAAGACAGACTTGACCTCGGGGCCCAGATCCAGACCCCGCCCTGGCTTTGGCCACGCGCGGCGTGGTCCCGGCTCTGCCACGCCGACAGGTACCTACCTCCTTGTTCTGCTGCGTCTGCTGCCACCTCCATCTTCGCTTCAGGGCCTCCCTCTCGGCCCCCGTCCTCATCATGGTGTAGAGAGCTTTCCGCAAAACCAGGTCCCGGTCGTGAAAGCCCCACATTCCTGCAGCCGGGAGGCCCGTGAGGGGCAGAGGAGAGAGAAGGGACATGAGGAGGAGGGGGGCAGGCCGGCAGGCGCTGGGGCCACCACCGCCGTCCAGCCTTGGCCCCCGCAGCTGTGTGAGCAGACTAGCTCGGTAGCCAGCTGTTCAGTTCTGACGATTAGCAAGCAGCTGCCCTCTGTGCTCCCTTGTGATGTTTCCCGTGGATGCAGGCAGCGGTGAAGGAGCACGGCCCCTCCTTAGAGCAACAACAGTTTCGCTAAGTGCTGCCTGTCTCAGGGGCCCTTGGCAGGCTGCCCTCAACCTCTCAGGTTTGCTCTGAGGGATATAATGTTTGTGGTTCGGGCCTTGTGTTCGAGTGGGAGAGAGCCTGTGGGGACAATCGGTGATGTGCCCTCACACAGGGCCCAGAGCCAGGATGGCAGTCAGACTTCATCGGGGGTCTGCCGCATCTGTTGTCTGTAGCCCTGAGGCATCTCAGCACACATCTGGGGCCCGCGGAGAGCACCTGCTTCTGAAGGAAGTGCCCCTCCCGGCCTGTGCCGGGTGCCCAGGGGTCAATAAAGACAAACCAGCATCTCTGAGTATGCCTTTGGCGCAGCTCAGAAGTGGCCAAGAAACCCAACCAATGGAAGAAGCATCGTGAAAGAGAGATGCAGCTCTGGCTACAGGGAGAGAGTGGGGGAATTCATTCATTCATTCATTTGTTTAATTGAATCCACTTAATTCCACTTAATTCCATACTTATTTCACAATAGGGGTGAGGCACCATCCTGAGTGCTGGGAATATCCACAGCAGCAACCAGGACAGACTGAATTCCTAAAATCTCACGGAGCCCACAATGAGGGGAGGAGAGGCAGGTATCGAATTAGCATGTAACACCCTATGTTGCGGGCAGCAGCACCGTCGGGGGGATGAAGCAGGCCAAGAGGGCAGAGTGGTGGGTGGTTTGGTCACGGTGTGAGTGGAGACATTGGAGCAAAGACTTGAGTGGTGAAGGATGGGGCTGAGTCACAGGAAGAGGCCAGGGCTGGCCCCAAGGAGGCCCACGTGGCATACTAGGGAGGGAAAGGTGGCTGGAGCTGGGATGGAGGGTGGAGAGGTGGAGACTGGAAAGGTGGACTTGAAGTGAGCTGGGACCCCCTGGAGAGCTTTCAGAGAGCAGTGACCCGCACCGACTGCTGATCAAAAGCCCAAACTGGCTGTACATCCTTTAGTGCAAAGACACGCAGATAACCTTGGGCTGCTGCGGGCTTTCTGTCCAGGGAGGCTTTGGTCTTTTTCTGCAGCACAGGCGGAGGGAGGTGGCTATCAACACTCCTTTTATGAACAGGCTGAGCTGAGCTTTCTCATCCCTCAGACCTGCCTGCAGCCTCCTCCCAGGCAGGGCAAGTCCCGGGTCCAGTCTACAGGCCATGGCTCCTTGTTTGGGTCTCTTTTGCAAAGAGGGTCTCCTTGTCCCATACATGTTTGCCCACAAGCCTGACTCCAGGATTACCGTCATTTCTATGTGTGCCCCACACCCTAGGTCAATGCCAGGGCTGGTCAGCAGGTCCAGTAAGCATTGCTGGTGAGTGTGGTATGGCCACTTCGGGCAGTCCTGCTCCTGTGGGGTTCAGCAATTTAAGTACAAAAGGGGAACAAAGTACTGGGAGAAAAGAACCAACAGGCCACGAGTCCCAGGCTCAGTCTTGGCCTAGCCTCTCTTGCAGCTGGGGTGAGGGACACCTGCAGAAGGCTTTCTCTTCCCAGGCAGACCTGGAGGGCCTGCTGTGCTCATGGGGAAACACATGCCATCAGACAGGACCACAGTGGCGTGTGGCCAGCTGGTTTGTGGCCTTATCCACCCATGGTCATGCCGGGGACAGTGCCTCTGCATGCTGCAGTTTCAGAAGGACAAAGGCATTTCCATGCCTGAAACTTTGTAAAGAGGCTGCTGGTTGACACAGAGGAGAGATCTCTTCTTTCGTTTTCCTTCTCCAGGTTTTATACAGAACAAGATGAAATAAGTTCCATAAGAGGGAGACAGTGAATACATTACGATGGAATAGGACACAACTAGCAAAAATATGATTTTGAAGAACAGCATGGAAAATTCTCAATACAATTTTAAGGGAAAAATGTTGGATTACAAACTGTGAACACCGTGAGATCTTAATTTCACTGGAAGAATAGACAAAAGTGTGGAAGACAATATACCAAAATGTTAAAAGCAGCCATCGCTGGGCAGTGGGATTGCTGATTGATATTTTACTATGATGAATGTGGAGTCAACAGACAGAAATGCGTTAGTTTTGAAAGGGAGGAGGTGGGTGGGTACCCTTGTCTTCCCCATCACTCCTTGTCAAGCCCATGGAATGTGGGATGTTCCCTTTGCTCTTGGGCTCCATCCTCCTCTGGGCATCTCGGGGCCCTTTCCAGGTCCCCTCATTACCCTCTAAGCCTTTTCAGGCTCATCTCAGCCCACCTCTTACAGAATAGGCCTCACTACAGGTCTGAAGCAAGGTCTGGGGCGTCCTTGCTCTGGGACACAGCATCGGGTTAAGGTCATGTTTACCTGGGGAGGCGAGTTTGACCAACAAGGACCATACTCTCGTCGGAGGGGCCCATCCCTGGAGAGGGTCCTCATACTGCAGGACTGATAAGGCGCCACTGGCACTGATACTGGGGTCCCCGGCACAAATTCAGTTCTGCCTGTGTTGTAAGCCTGGGTCCAGAGGGGTTAAGTGAGCTTCCAGAAAGTCTACCGTGACCTTCCATCATCCAAATATTGCCACCCACACTTGTGCATTTGCTGGTGTCGCTTTTTGTAACCAGGAAGCTCGCATCTCCATTGGAGGAGGTTGCTGACCTCTCTGTGGTGTATTCTGACTGTGCCATGTTATTTACCCAAGCAGTACCTATGTCTGTCTTTTTGTCAGTCTGAGTGCATCAGCTGCAGTCAATGTGGTGGCCCCAGACCTACCCAACCTCATGCACTGCTCCCCAGACTTCCTGCTCGAGCCCAACAGGGCTTAGCCCCGACCCCAAACACCACGTTAATTTCTGCCTTTCTGCTTTATCTATGTGGTCTCCCTGCCTGGAAGGTCCTTTTTTATAGTCTTTCAAGTTCTTCAAGTCTCAGTGAAATCTCACTTCCTCCAGGAAGTCCTCTTTGATTGCTCTAGATCACGATGTCTAATGCCCATCCCTGCAGCTCTGCTCAGGCCTCCTTCTATCAGGACAGGTCTTTTCTCGTGTGTGCTCTATGTCCCCACCAAGCCTGCCAGCTGCTTGACAAGAAGGGCAGGAATTGTTGGCTCCATCCCTTGGGGACTCTTCCAGATGACAGTAATGCACGTGGCTCTACTTAGTATATGATTGTCCTTTAATGACGCACAGAGCAGGCCTGGGCACTGCCACCCTCTGTCTACACTGTGGGGCTTACCCAGTGAGGCAGCGTGTAAAAGGCAGTTCCCGTCCCCTGTCGTGGCCAAAGGAAGAAGCCGTTTACAGCTCGTGCACACGGTGGACCACCAGTTCAGGCGACCTGGAACAGAAGCTCACGTTTAGAATCCCAGGACAGGCAGGGATGTTTGCTAAGTAAGCTTAAACATTGGCGGATGATTTTCTAGAGGATTCTAGAGAACTTCATTGGTAAGGTGGAGGGTTATGGCTACTTATTCTAAAAAAAAATATAGATTTTTTTCCTAAGATAAAAAACGGCCAAATTCTCCCATCAACTAGCAAGAAACTCAAGACTAAAGCCTTCTCTCCTTGAATCTGGGAACACATTTTACACAAAATGTAAAATTTTTCTTTGTGTAATTTCCTTGAACACAGTTTCCCCTCCCAAAATTTATTTTTCTAAAAAAATACCATCCTTCTTTGTTGATGCATACACACCTTTGAGAGTATGGTTTATATTTAATTTTTTTAATTGACGTATAGTTGATGTACAATGTTCCAGGTGTACAGCAAGGTGGTTCAGTTATACATACATGTATATATATATATATATATATATATATATAATTTTTCAGATTCTTTTCCATTATAGCTTATTACAAGATATTGAATATATTTCCCTGTGCTATAGAGTAGGTCCTTGTTGTTTATCTATTTTATATATAGTAATGTGTATCTGTTAATCCCAGACTCCTAATTTATCCCCCCTTTCCCCTTTGGTAACCATAAATTTGTTTTCTGTGTCTGTGGGTCTATTTCTGTTTTGTAAATAAGTTCATTTGTATTATTATTTTTTTAAGATTCTACATATAAGTGATGTCATGTTATATTTGTCTTTGTCTGACATTGTAGCTATTTTGGTAAGTCATGTTAAATTTCATCAACACATCTCGAGACTTCTGCTTGCAGGAAGACAGAGTAGACATCCTCTCCACTGCCCTTTCTACTAACTACAACTAAAACCCCTGGACGTTACGTATAAAACAACATGGGAAGACTGAAAGGTGGAGAGAAGAAGGCAGACTGGCTAGGAACATCAGGACTTGAGGCACAACCTGGTGGTAGGTGCCCTGGGTTCCTCTTTGCCTCACAAACCCCAGAGTAGATGCTAGAGAAGGTTGCAATCTGGAAATAATGGAGGCTGTCAAAAAAATCATGCTCTCTCTAGTCAGAACACCAGGAGAGGGGCCTCTTAGCCAGACAGCCACTGCTTAGAAAACAGCTGTTCTATTCCAGCCACACCCACAGAACAAACTGTAGCCCTCCCACCACTCTTCTAGCAGAGGCCAAGTGGGGAGCTGAGACTTCATCCTTGCCAGGCTGCCATGAGTCACTCTCTACCCCCTCCCCCACTGCCAGGTGGTGTGGAGTCAGCACTCGAACCCTGCTGGATGGTAATGAGGATTCCACCCTTACCAAATGGAGAACATATGGGGAGCCTGGACTTTCACCCCAATCTGATGGTGATGAGGTTCCCCCACTACCGCCCAGCAGTACCAAGAAGCCCATGCCACATTAGGTTCCAGCAGAGGCAGTGTGGAAAACGTGTACGTCCACCCCCATCTGATGTCTGTGAATCAATGGCGTCCTACACCTAATGGAATGGTGTCAGAGAAGGTCTGCTAAAACACAAGATTTAAATGATTCAGAGTCTTATAACTTAATACTCAAAATATACAATTTTCAACTGAAAATTATTTACACCAAGAACCAGGAAGACCTCAAATGGAATGAGGAAAGACAACTAGCCAACACCAACACAGATGACACAGATGTTAGAATTATCTGACAGAGATTTTAAAGCAGGCATCATAAAAAATGTCTCAACAAGCAATTACAAACAGGCTTGAAACAAATGAAAAAAAAAAGAAAAATGTCAGCCAAAAAAAGTCTCAACAACAACAACAAAAGAATATACAAAGAAAAGCCAAATTAGGATTTTGGAACTAAAATAATCCAACAATTGGTTAAAAAAATTCAATGGATGTGCTCGATAACAGAATGGAGAGAATAGAAGAAAGAATATGTGGATGACAAGGTATAACATAGAAATTACAGAAACTGAATAATGGAGAGAAAATAAACTAAAAAAGATCACGTGACCATAGTCCCATAGGAGAGGAGAAATAGGGTAGAGCTGAGAAAAGTATTCAAAGAAATAATCACTGAAAGCTTCCCAATTTTTGTAAACAAACAAAACTATAAATATATGAATTCAAGAAGCTGAGAAAATTCTAAATGGGAAAAACCTATGGAAATTCATGCCAAAACACATCATAGTCCAATTTCTGTAAACTAAAGACAAAGAAAAAGCCTTGAAAGCTTCTAAAGAGAAACAACTCCTTACCTATATGGGGAAAACAATTGTAATGACAGTGAATTTCTTATCAGAAACCATAGAGATCAGAAAGAAGTGGAACAATGTTTTTCCAGTGCTAAAAGAAAAGAGCCATCAATCCAGAATTCTATGTACAACAGAAGTATCCTTCAGAAATAAAGGGGAAATCAACACATTCTTAGATGAAGGAAAACTAAGAGAATTTAGGTTTCCAGTAGACCTAATTTAAAAGAATGGCTAAAGGAAGTTCTCTAGACAGAAAGGAAATGACAAAAGAGGAAATCTTCAAACATTAGGAAGGAACAACATGGAAAGAGCAAAAATATGAATGAATACAGAGACTTTCCTTCTCCTCTTGAATTTTCTAAATTATGTCTGATGAAGAAAAAATTATAACATTGTCTCAATGTGTGTAGAAGAAATATTTAAGACAATTATAGATGGTGGAGGATAAAGGAGCATAAAGGCAGGTAAGGTTTCTATGCTTCATAAAAGTGGTAAAGTGTCAGCACTTTATGTGTATGCTTTGATAAAGTATGTGTATATAACATAATATGTAGAACAACCACTAAAAAGACTATACAAATAGACACACTCAACAAATCCTATACAAACTCCTGCAGAAAATGGCCAGTATTACCTTGATACCAAAACCAGACAAAGAAAATACAAAAAGGAGAAAAGTACAGATCAATACCACTCATGCATATGATACACAATTCTTAACAAAATATAAACAAGTAGAACTCAGCATTTTTATAGAAAAATTATACACTATGCTTAAGTGGGGTTTATTACTGGGATGCAAGGCTAGTTTAATATTTGAAAATCAATCAATTAATATAATTCACCATATTAACAGTTTAAAGAAGAAAAATCACTTGATCATATCATCAATGCAGAAAAGCATTTGACAAAATTTGATACTCATTCATGACAAAAACTCCCATTAAAACTAGGAACAGAGGGGAACTTTCTCAACTTGGTAAAGAACATCTACAAAAACCATACAGCTAACATCATACTTAAATGTTAAAGACTGAATTCTTTCCCCTTAAGACTGGGAAAAGGTGAGGATGCTCTCTCTCTACCTGCTCTTCAACATAGTACTGGAAGTCCTAGCTAGTGAAATAAGTCAAGAAAAAGAAATAAAAGTAACACATATCAGAAAGAAAGACCTAGCACTGTCCTTATTTGCAGATGACAGGATGGTTTATGTAGAAAATCAGAAGGAAGCTACAAAAAATACTATAACTCATAAATGATTTTGTCAAGGTCACAGAATACATGATCAACATATACAAATCAATGGTATTTTGACATACTAACTCTGAACACATGGGCCTCAAATTTTTAAATATCATACTATTTACAATAGCTCAAAAATTAAATACTGAAGTATAGGTATAAAATAACATCTTCAGTACTTGTATGCTAAAAACTATAAAATGCTGATGAAAGAAATCAAAGAAGATCTAAACAACTGGAGAGACATACCATATTCATGAACTGGAAGACTTTTAACACAGTAAAGATGTGAATTCTCTCTAAATTGATGCATAGATTAAATGCAATTTCTATCGTAATCTCAGCAAGGTGTTTTGAAGAAAGGTGATTATTACCAATTTAGAATTCTATACCCCAGAAAAATAGAAAGAAAAAATTCATCACCAGCACACCTGCAGTAAAGAATTCTAAAGGGAGATCTCCAGACAGAAGGAAAATGACTCTATGGGAGGCAGGGTATACAAAAGGAATAAAGAGACCTGAAAGGGCAAATATGTTGGTAAATATTGATTGTTTAAAGCAATACTAGTAATGGCTTTTGGGGATCAAATTATATGTAGAATTAAAACACATGACAGCAACAACACAAAATATGGGAGTCTGTAACAAATGACATAAATTCTAAGGTTCATACATTGACCAGAAAGAGGTAAAAGTGCTAACTTAAGATAAATTCTAATAACTCAAAAATGCATGTTGTAAACTCTAGTGTAACCACAAAAAGAATAATAAGAAATGTATAACTAACAAGATAGTAGAGGGGAAAACATAATGATAAACATTCTTAAATAATTCAAAAGAGTACAAGAAAGAGAAAAAAGAAACACAATAACAAAAAACAAACAACAAGATAACAGATTTAAACCAAAAGAGCATTTATATTAAATGTGGATGGACTAAATATTCCAATTAAAAGACACTGTCAGCCCTCCTTAAAAACCAACTATATACTGTTGACAAAAGAAACTATAAATTTAATGACACAGAAATTTGACAGTAAGTAGGCAGAGAAAGATATATCATTCAAAAATAAGTAAAAGTAAAGCTGGTAAACTTTTACTGCTATCAGATGAAGTAGACATCATTAAGACATGAGATAAAGAGGGATATTTCATTGTGTGGTCCGAGCACATACTCTGAATGATTTCAAATCCTTTGAAATTTATTGTTACAATCTTTATGTCCCACCATGTAGTCAATTTGGAAAATTGTTTACTTGAAAAAAATATATATTTATTCTGCAATTGGTAGGTGCCATGTGGTATATATGTAAATTAGGTTAAGCTCTTTATTTATGTTCATTTGATCCCTACTGATTTTTTTGAATATTGATTCTATCATATATCAAGAGAATTCTGTTAAAAATCTCCAGTTTTGATTTTAGATTTGTCTATTTCTCTTTCGAGTCTGTCAATTTTTGCTTTATATATATTTTAGGCTAAATCTTAGGTGTATACACATTTAGTACTGTTATATTTTCAACTGACTTGACTGTGTTGGGGTTTCCTAAGCTTGGGGCTCTGAGCTTTGACACAAATCCACTGTGTGCATGGTATCCCCCCATCTCTGCTTCTGCAACACCCATGGGGTTTGGAGGGCAAGGGAAACTGACATAAACATGGAACTCGTGCTGCTTGCTATGCTGTGAGTGATGAAGTCCTCTGTCTCTGACCCAGGAGTCTCATGTCTTTTGCCAGCATCCTTGAACCTGTGTTGGGCTGACTAGCTAGCTTGCAAGCAGAGTAGGATCTTCACAGTTCTGGACAGTTTTTGAAGATGGGGATGAGATTCCAACAGACACCGGGCTTTCTAAAATAGACAGGACATGGGGCCTCTTGGGCTAGGTTAGGAGATGGGAAAAGATGCCCTAGGATCCTGTAGGGAACTCTCTTACCCAGGTGATAGGCCAAGGGCCAGTGACTAAGGGCCTAACTGTCCTATCAACAACTGTTTAGAGGTGAAGCAGTGAGAGGTAGGGCTGAATGGGGGCTGATGCTCACTCCCTTCCTGTGTGGCTCCAAGGAGCCCCCAAAGTTGATACAGGGCTTCTGGTGGACCAGACCACTGGAAGTTCATTTGGCTGAACTGCAAAAGTGCTCAGATGTGAAAGTAACTGCACCTGGCTCTCTCCCTCTGTACCTCCTGGCCCCTCCCTACTTCTCTACCCTGACATCAGCTGCTTTCATGAAAAGTCGTAGGGATGGGGCCCAGGTCTCCCTGCCCCAGAGGAGGACCAGAGGTCACATGTACCTGTCCAAGTGAGCTGGGACACCGCATGGAGGAGAGGAGCTCAAACTTTTATGGCTATGTTGGAGAAAGGTGCCAAAGTCACCATCCCACACAGTCACAGGGGGAAGGGGCATCTGAGTTCAACTGATGGGGGTTGGGTATGCTCATAGTGGGGAACAGAAGCTCGCGGGATCCTGTGAGCGGTAGCGCCCTTGGGTCTAATCCAGGGCAATCTTGTTGCTGCTTCTACACTTGAATGTACCACAGGGATTAAGTCCACATGCATGGACATCCCATCCCATAAGTGCCAGAGGGGATTCTCCTGACCAGAAGAGCCAAAGGTAGAGAAGGGCCAATGGGGAAAATGCTCCTGCCATTTACTCCTTGTGGATGGGTCACGGCTGCATGTGAGGGCTCTACCCACTGTGTCCAAGGTTTCACCTTGTAGATGGTGACTGCTGACCTGCACATCAGAAGCTCAGCCTCGGGGCCTGAACTGTGTGAAATCACAGCTCAGCCAGCTGGGTGGCTGATAAGTCCCCCCAAAATTCAGGGGCCTCCTTGCCAAGTCAAGTTCCTTGGGATGCTGTTGGGGATTCGCAATGCTCAATCCCTCTGGCAGTCAAGGAAAACTGCTGTATCTTCAGCCCCCACACCCCCCCTGCCAAAAGAAGGCTCCTCCTTAGGCTCTGGGTTGAAGATGCAATGTACCTCAGCTGGGCATTCTAGTTGGTCTTTTATGACCTCCAACTTGCAAATCAGCCTCCTGTGAGTAGAGCCAGCCTATCAGGCTATGTTGGAAGTGGTCCAGCAAACTCTTGGCATATTTGCTACTTTTGGGGGCCCTTTGAGTTCCAAGTGTCTGTGGCCAGTGCTCTCGCTGACCGGAACCTCTGGCAAGGGGAGGCGGCATCCACCCAGAAGTGCCCCTTGGGGTTTCAGACTTGTCACATCCCTGACATGGCTACCATGTTCATCCCTTTGGGAAAGCTGCAATTAACCTGCTGCTGGACTCCAGCCAAAACTGGACATCTCCCCCGTGGAGGCCCAGTGACCCTGGCCTGATATTCCCATTTTGGGGTCGTCAACTCAGCTTCAGTGCAAAACAAGGTGAGAAGGGCCCAGTGAGCATCACTCGTCAGATGCAAATGGTGTATTCAATCACACAGCAGGCCTGGTCACAGCAGCCTCTGGGTTTTACATGAAGTAGCAGCTGCCCCTCTGGAAGAAACTATCCCCCACTCTGAGCCTGAAGCAGAGCTGCTGGCTCAGCAGGGCCCTGGACGCAAGGAAGCCCCTGAATGCCTAGGCTGTGCACTGATGCATCAGCTAAGCTGAGCCTGGTAGTGGTGGCTGGACCATGGTGGCTGTGTGGCTCCAGTGCCAGCTCTGCAGATACCAAAGTGGACTTGGTCATTCTGTCCAGTGGGCAGGGCTCAAGTCTGTTCTCATAGCTCTGGCCAGCACTCCCTGGAGGAAGTTTGCTATGTCTTTACTGACCCTTGGGCTGTTTGGCCTACTGGTTTGGTCTGTTACTTGGAAAACTACAGACTGGTAGATTAAAGACACACTTTTTTGGAGCCAGGAAATGTGATGAGAAATCACACATGCTGATCAAACTATCTGGGTCAGTCTTGTCCACGGGCATGGTGAGGGCCCGTCCTCCGATGAGACTAACTGGAATCAAGCTGTTTGTTGAGGCTGCACCTCTCAGACCACCACCACTGCTGCCTGGACCCCTTGCTGCACTGCACATGGTGACTGCCACCACACAGGGCCAATGAAGGAAGGACTCCTAGGTCTGATGCAGAGGCTGCCACTGCATGACACACCTGGGACTCCTGCCAAGTCAACCCGTTTGTCTTGTGGTGGAGGAGGATGCCCTGCCCCTGCCTGCTCCTGGAGGGCTGACTGTCAGCTTCGCCTCACCGCTGTTGACACTTTTAACAGAGTTAACTCAGGCCACACCACTGTGACCCTTGAAACTAATACATGATATGCTTTTGGCTTTCCAGGCCACGTTCAGTCTGACAATGAGAAAAGGGAACACTCTTGCACTGCTGGTGGGAGTGTGAATTGGTACAGGCACTATGGAGAACAGTATGGAGGTTCCTTAAAAAACTACAAACAGAACTACCATATGACCCAGCAATCCCACTACTGGGCATACACCCTGAGAAAACCATAATTCAAAAAGAGTCATGTACCACAATGTTCATTGCAGCTCTATTTACAGTAGCCAGGACATGGAAGCAACCTATGTGTCCATCATCGGATGAATGGATAAAGAAGATGTGGCACATATATACAATGGAATATTACTCGGCCATAAAAAGAAATGAAATTGAGTTATTTGTAGTGAGGTGGATGGACTTAGAGTCTGTCATACAGAGTGAAGTAAGTCAGAAAGAGAAAGACAAATACCGTATGCTAACACATATATATGGAATCTAAGAAAAAAAAATGTCATGAAGTACCTAGGGGTAAGATGGGAATAAAGACACACACCTACTAGAGAATGGACTTGAGGTTATGGGGAGGGAGAAGGGTAAGCTGTAACAAAGTGAGAGAGTGTCATGGACATATATACACTACCAAACGTAAATTAGATAGTTAGTGGGAAGCAGCCGCATAGCACAGGGAGATCAACTCAGTGTTTTGTGACTGCCTAGAGGGGTGGGATAGGGAGGGTGGGAGGGAGGCAGACGCAAGAGGGAAGAGATATGGGAACATATGTATATGTATAACTGACTCACTTTGTTATAAAGCAGAAACTAACACACCATTTAAAGCAATTATACTCCAATAAAGACGTTAAAAAAAAAAGAAAGAATGAGATGGGTTTCCATGTGCTGACAATAAAAAACCTTCAAGATATATTAAGCAAAAAAAAAAAAATAATAATAAATAAAAAGGGCACTCAGTGATGGGCTGATAGTGGAGATATGCAATGAGCTTTCCACATTCCCTACCACCCCCAGGCATCGGGTACAGCTGAATATTGGGTTGTCCTCTAAAAAAGAGACTCAAATGATTTCTGGCTCTCCCTCTCTCCTCTTCTGGGTGTGTACCTGTTTTAGTCAGCTCATGCTGCTATAACAAAATACCATAGACTGGGAGGACTAAACAGTGGAAATATATTGATCACAGTTCTGGAGGCTGGAAGTCCAAGAGCAAGGTGCTGGCAAGGGCTCTCTTTCTGGTTTGCAGACAGCCGCCTTCTCACTGTGTCCTCATATGGCAGGAAGAGAGCAAACTCTGGTTTCTCTTTCTCTTCTTAGAAGGACACTAATTCCATCATGGGGCCCCACCCTCTTGCCATCATCTAAACTTAATTACCTCTCCAAGGCCCCATCTATAAATAACATCACATGGAGCGGGGTGTTAGGGCTTCAACATGTGGATTTGGGGGAGACACAAACATCCCATCCATAATGGTGCCTTAGTATGGCAGTTTGCTCACTGTATGTCTGCCCTAGAAAGGGATCATCCTCATTCAGCTCTTCCCTAGTAATGATCAGGATGAACAGTGTAGGGGGTTACACAGAGCTGGCCGGAAAATTTAATTCCATCCTGACCATTTCTGGGTTATATTAAAATTGCTTGTAAAATTGTTTCCAGTTTATGAATGGTTTTATCTTATATTTCTAATGTTATGTGAAATTACTAGTGACATATTTGGGAATGAAATCTAATGGTCAGCTCTTAGGGCCTTCAACTCTTTGTGAAATTTCAATCAAGTGAGAATTTTTTTTTGTTGTTGTTGTTGTTTTTTGCGGTACGCGGGCCTCTCACTGTTGCGGCCTCTCCCATTGCGGAGCACAGGCTCTGGACACGCAGGCTCAGCGGCCATGGCTCACAGGCCCAGCCGCTCTGCCGCATGTGGAATCCTCCTGGACCAGGGCACAAACCCGTGTCCCCTGCATCGGCAGGCGGACTCTCAACCACTGCGCCACCAGGGAAGCCCGTGAGAATGTTTATGATACCTATTTCCAACAAGTTGTGAAAGTACTTAATTAAAACTTTTTTTTTCTTTTAGGAAAGAATAATACTAAGAGGATTGGAACAGTTGGAGGGGCATCACATTATTTAATAAGCCATCTGTCATTATTAAGAATACATTTTAATAAAGGGTGTTATTGTTTCAGTAAATAAATAATGAAACATGAAGGATAAGAACTGCAAGTAATACTAGAAAATTAAGGGCCTCAAAAGTACATTTAGTTCCGAGTCAGAGAGAGAGTCAGAGCCTAATAGATTACCACATTAACCAAGTTTAATATAATAAACCTTGCCAGGGTTTCATTTAAATGGGGGTACTTATCAGCTCTACAGTGCTTTTTTGACTAAGATTCAGAAACTGCATTTTAATGATAAGTGAGTTTATTAATATAAAATAATGGTACCCTTATTTCTGAAGGAGAACGTATTAAAATTAACATTACAAAATTAAATAGACCAGCATTTATTACATGAAGACACTGATGCTTATGCTAACAAATTGGTAAATTCTCGCCATGCGCAAGTCATCTTACTAAGGCTAAATGAGAAATGCAATCAAGGGCCTCACGTGACAGTGCCCCTGGATGGCTGGTTGGAGACATAATTAGAAACAACATGTCTGCACTTAGTAATTTTGTTTTTCCAGACTGTGAATTAGCAACCTGTCTCACCTTACTTTTACAAAGCCTTTTTATAAACAACCAGGCTGGGAGAAATGAAAACTGGGTTGCCACAAAGTGAAAGAAAATGACAAGATTCTTGCTTATAAGGTATGAAACTCAACAGAGTGGCTGTCACACCTAAGAGCCCGACACATCAAATATGAAAGTGGCTGGACCCCATCCATCCTCTGAATGGGGTCTGAGTTGGCAGTGGCTACTCGCAAGAGCCAGTAGGTGCAGCGGACGGGGTGGGGTTGGGGGCCTGTCATGGAAATGGGGGGAGCGGGAGGGGACATGCTAAGAGGCCTGTGGTCTGCATTTATGACTGACCTCCCATTCTTACTCACAAACCCCTGATCTGTCTGGTGTTTCTCAGGTGAGAGGAGATTCCCTGCCTGGCCCTGTGGAGAGCCAAGTTTGATGTGTTCAAGACAATCTGTGTAGCTCCATGCCCCTTGGCAGGGACGGGCGTTGGTGTGGCCACAGGCTGCCACTTGGCCCATGAGATGTAACAGGAAATGTGCTGGGCAGCTACTGGGAAATTGTTGGTCGCCCTTCAAAAGGGAACATGGGGCCTCTCCCTTGCTGCCCTGGATGATGCTGGGTGAGGATGTGTCACTGGGTGCATCTACAGCCACACTATAGCCGAGTGGAGGCAGCACTGACCTGCCAGCCGAGGACAGGAGGGAGGAGCAGAAAGGTGGGTGTGCCTGGGTTCCCCACTCCCCCTCACCCAGGACACTGCGGAGCTGCCAGCCCTGCCCCCAGACTTACTGTGTGTGGGGTATAAAAATGTGGGATGGAAAGGTGGAACTCCCGCAGGCTGTGTTAGGGTCTCTCCTGCTCACAGCAGGACCCACGGTACGCCCGCCAGCTCTGTGTGGGGTGCATGTTCCCATTTTACAGACGAGGAAACAGACTCAGGGAGAGAAATAAACCACCCAGGGTGCACTGACTCTTAAAGGAGCCCTCTCACCCAGGGCAAAATCAGATCATGAACAAAGCTGGTCTAATTCAGTCGGACATGGTTGAGTTTGGGGCAAGCAGTTTTAACGTCTCTGAGCCGCTATCATTTCAAAAAACAGATTCTTCACCAAGTAGCAGAGCTGCAGCTCAAGTGAAGTAAGATTCCGCATGCTGTGCAGCGGGGCCAAAATATATGTGTGTGTGTGTGTGTGTGTGTGTCTATGAAGTCGCAGACCAGTCCTTCTACCAGGCTTCTTTGGAGAGACCAGGGGCACCCAGTCCCCCTTTCCGGTATGCTCTTGCTCTCTCTTGCTGGTTTCTCTATCTATTTTTTCTTTGAAAGTTTTAAAAAGGGCTGAGAGCAATACTCCCATCCCTCAGGACCAAGCAAATGCCAACTCTCTGTCATAATCTGCTTCAGCTCATGCCTTTCAATGTATTGAATAAAAGAAAACAACACTAAAGATCAAGTTTAAGTTCCCTTTATGTGCCTCCCCAATTTTCATTCTCATTCCTTCCTCCCCAGAGGGACCACCACATGAATTTGGTAACTTTTTCATTATGTAACATGAAGATAATGTCTTTTAAGTCATATCATAAGCAACATTAATATGCCATTAAATGTTGAAAAATGTGTGCTGTGCACAAGGCTCTGCCTCTAGTTTCTACATCAAAACCATATTATCTCCTTCTCTCCCATGTTCCTTCCCCTGTGGTCTCTGTCTCCCTCCCACCCCCACTCTCTGGGCTCACCAGTGTCCAGGCAGAGCAAGCTTATAGAGGAATGGAATATGGAATAATTGGCTGGGACTCAAAAAATTATTATCACAAAAAACAAAAGAAAAGAAAAGATATGGGACATTCTTGTAGAGAGACTAAAGAGCCATAACCAAATGCAACACAGAAACTTTGGGTCTTGGAATGAAAAACAAATTAAAAATGAGATTTGGGGGCTAACTGGGAAAATATGAATATGAGCTCTGTATTAGATAGCATATTAAGTGAATGCTATTTTTCTTAGGAGTGATAGTGTTCTGGTTTTATAGGAGAATTTTCAGAAGATACATATTTGCAATACAGAGTCAAATGGTTCAGGAAAAGTTTTATATACTTATGTATAAGTTTTTTATATATATATGTGTATTTTTATACATATATATATATATAGAGAGAGAGAGAGAGAGAGAGAGAGAGCGAGAGAGAGAAATAAAGCAAATGTGACAAAACTGAAAATTGGTGATTCTTGGTGCAAGATTTATAGATACTAATCTTCCAACTTTCCGTAGATTTGAAAATGAAGGCCATGTGAGTCTGTCCCGCAGTTTTACACATATGAGTGGAGACATTCTATTCTGGTGCCAAAGACAATTCCTCACTTGTAAAGGAATTGACTCACTTGTCTTAAGTTTTAAAAGATTGGTTGAATTCAGTTAAACATATTTGGGGGGAACCTAACTGATGCTTGTTGGACTGAACCTAACTGATACTTGTTGGACTGAAATTTTCTCCTCTTCAATAGATGAGTTGGAATTTTAACAGTTTGGTTATAATGTTTTATTTTTTCAGAGGCACAGAGCCCTGAAGCTTACAGGTGATTCCTCTGACACATATCATGTCCATGCCCTTTCACATCCATGCAGACAACATTCATAAATCACCATCCTTTTCAAGGCAGACATGCTAATCAATCATCACTCTTCCCACAAAGGAGACAGAAGACCTGCTCATCCTTGATTCAGAGCTTTATGCAATAATGGCCAAAGTTGACGATGATGCTGGAATGAATTATTCACCCATAAAGTGGGCTTTGGAAAATCTGTATTTGAAGAACTGAGACCAAAGGGTCTAATATAGTGAAGGGCTTGGAGAGGCAGCTGTCAGAGTGGTTAAGTGCAGGAACTCTGGGGGTAGACTTCATGAGTTCAAATCTCAGTTCCACTGTTTCTTAGTGGTGTGACCTTGGGCAAGTTACTAACCTCTCTGTGTCTTGGTCCCCTCTTCTGAAAAATGGGGATAGTAACAGTATTGACCTAATAGAGTTTTTATGAATAATATATTATTTAACATTTGAAAATCACTTAAAACAGGGCTTGACGTATAGAAAGCATTGTA
The DNA here is from genome assembly GCF_059928025.1 of Delphinapterus leucas. Lineage (NCBI taxonomy): Eukaryota > Metazoa > Chordata > Mammalia > Artiodactyla > Monodontidae > Delphinapterus > Delphinapterus leucas. Next base: position 60,661,084 of record NC_143130.1, on the reverse strand, counting down.
TATGTGTTTTTGTTAAAACAGGTTCAAAACCCTTGGTTAAATCAAGGAGTGTACTTACAAATAAACCAACGGTAAATGACTGAATGAACCAATACCCTTTGGCTTAAAAAGTACCTTCACATACTAAGGTCCTTTTGGGGGTAAGCAGGGTTGCTTTTGCATTCACAGAGGAAACATCTAAGAAAAGGAAGCTCTTTTTGTGCAGACTGCCTGGTACTGCTCCGTAAGGTCCATTGGTGCACAAGGAGGTGAGGAGCCATCTAGGAGCTTCTACTGGGCTTTGCTGCAGTATTTTTTTTTTAGAGGTTTTGCTTGTTTCCTTGTTTCACCTCATTGCTTCATCCAAAGCTTCACATAATGGTGTATGGCCATCTGATTCTGAGAGGTGAGTGCCAGAAAGAGAAGACAGTCCACCACTTCTTTGGGTGTGAACATAGGTGAACCTTGTTCATTTTCTGATTGACTCACAACTTTGTTCACTTTTGGTTAATTCCTCCCTCCTCCAACCCAAGAGTGACCCTGTCTCATCACCCTCCTTGCACCATCAAACTTCACCCAGGCGACAGTACCATTGGCCATTTAAAATTACTGCCTGTTTGTTTTTTAATTTTATTTCGCTGCAGTACTTTTATTGAATTTTATAGAAGTATCAGTTCATAGCACATTGGGAATTTTTTAAAAAGTGGCCCTTCGGTACACATGGCTTGAGAAGCACTGTCTAGAGGTCATTGGAAATGCAAATTACACTCTTGAATCAAGTAGGTGTCTGCAAATAGCATGACAATTTTTTTGCCTACCTTCATTGTTTAGGTTGTGGTATTTGGAGAAAGAGACTTTAAAGAAAAAAGTTGAGTAGGTGTAAGGGGAAAGGAATCCTGTTAGGAATATAAGGGAGGAATAGGAGCTCAGCTAGCCTTATAGGTACCAAGTCCAAGGGACCAAAGAAAATGACTCTAAACACTCTGAACTATTTCTTACATCCCTACAACCTCCCATGATATTTACTTTTGTTATTCTCTATTTAATTATTCTCAATTTCTCTGTAAGGCTTAACAAAAAGTAATTCAAAATAATAAATTATTTTAAATTGTGTGCATGTGTGTAGAACAGCAAAGACAGTGGGAGAGGAAGGCTTTGTCATCCAACGTTAGAAGAGAGAAGCTCCCATCTCTGAGACAAGGGGGAGGACATAGGTTTAAAGAGAAAAAAGGATCAGAGAAAATAAAAGTCCTCTGCGTCAACAATCCTTTGAAACATATATCTAAGATTGAAATAAAGTGTGGTAAATCCCTAATGACCAAAAGATAAATATGGAATGGAAATTAGAAATATGCTCTTAACCTGCAACTACCTGTGGGTGGAGACATTTTGCCCATTTAATCGCTACACAAGAACCAGAAAAAAGGCCTTGAGGCCTGTGATGTGGGGAATTGGGATTGAGGACCCCTTCCCTACTCCCCCAAACATAATGTTAGGACCCTCAAAAACTATTCCTTGAGTCCAAGGATTAGAAGTAATTTTCCTACTGGCAAAGGAAGCTGAGAAGTACATTTGTCTCTTCTAGACTGGGATTAGCACAGGAGAAAAAAAAAGAAAGCCCAAAACAACTTCTCCCATAAATGTTGTAATTATTGACTTGGCTCTGATTTGAGCTAAAATTGATTTGTGGCTTGGAACCCCTAAGCCAAGAAATTACCATAAAAGTTGATTATAAGATGGTAATTTCCCTTGGGAGTCTGGCAAAAACGATCAAACAAATATATTGCTCAACGTCACTGAGTACACTCTCAACACAGGCCATACAAGATTCCCACAGATAAATGTCCTGCTCACAACCCCAAATTACAAACCTAACAGGAAACAAGCTATGTAAGAGCCACAGACACAAAATCAGCTATTCATAGATATCTATGAACTTGAGGTTAAGAATTGTCAGCTAGAGACTATAAACAAGTATATTTAAAATGTTAAAGACATAAAAGAATGAAACAGAACACGACCAAAGAATAGGAGGTAGGTTTGGAAAACAAAAATAGAAGTTAAAAATGGAAGATGACAATTAAGATAAAAAACTCAGAATCAGTTTAATAACAGATTAGACATCACTGAGAAAAAAATTAATATACTTGAAGATAAGTCAGAAGACATTACCCAGAATGCAACTAAGAGGGAAAAAAAGACAGAGAGAGAGAATACAAAAAAGAGGTTATGAGACAAGAAGAACAGATTGAAAAGTTCTAACAATGTCTAACTGAAATTTGGAAAAAAATGAGGCAAGGCAATAGTGAAGAGATTCTGACTGAGGATTTTCCAAAAGAAATATATAGAAATAAATTCACAGATTTAATAAGGCTAAGACATTTCAAGTAAAACAAACAAAAATAATATGTTCCTTAGCAAATTCTTGTGAAACCGCAGAGTATTAAAGACAAAGAAAAGATCTTAGAGCAGACTTTAAAAAGATTATTCTCAAAGGAGTGGCAGACTGACAGCTAATGTCTCAAAAGAAACAATGGAAAACAGAATAATATCTTCAATGTGCTGAATGAAAATAACTGGTAACCTAGGATACTATTTCTAAGAAAAATGTTTTTCAGAAATGGGGGTAAAACAAACACATTTTAAAACTAATAAAAACTGAGAGAGTAACACAGAAGACACTCATCCAAGAAAATTCTAAAGGATGAACTTCAAATAGAAGGAGGATCTGATATGTAAGAAGAAATGAAGAGAAACAGAAATGGTAAATATATGGGTAACGCTAAATGAACACTGACTGCATAAAACAATAATAATAATGTCTGATGAGATTAAAAACACAGAACTAAAGTATCGATAAATGACACTAACTTATAAATCAGGAGGGGTGGTGAATAAAATGAATCCAGTGTAAGGTCCCAGTATTATCTGGGCATAGGTTAAGATGTTGATTAATCTGAGATGTGATTCATATGCATGTTAGATTTTTTAAGGCAACCTCTCAATAACTGATAGAGAGTGTATACCTTCAAAACTAGTAGAGGAAAAGAATAAAATGATTAAAAAATAATCAGAAGATTTAAAGGAGGGCTTGTAAAGGAAGAAAAAAACCCACATAGAACAGGGATAAATAGTGGTTACACTAAAAATTACTGCATTCACTAAAAGATAAAAGTTGTCAAACTGATTTTAAGAATAAAGCAACCACATGCTGTTTACAAAAGACACGTAAAACATAGGCATCCAAAGTGCTAAAGGTTAAAGTATGACAAATGGTGCAAATTTTAACATAAAGAAAGCTAGGATAACTGTATTAATATCAAAGGCAAAAAGCATAACTAGAATTAAATAGGCACTTCACAATGTTAAGTAACTCAATTCATAAATATGTAACTTTAGTTGCTGTATCTAATAACATATCTTCAGATTTAGATATGATTAAGTATCTATAAAAATAAAAGAAGATACAGACAAGTGTACAATCACAATGGGAGATTTTAATGCATCTCTCGCAGTAATTAAAAGAACAAGTATAAAAAATAGATATATAAATTTGAAAAACACAATTAATGACAAAATGGACATATGCAAAACAATGCAGTCCCAACAGAAGACTATATTCTTTTCAAACACACATGGAAAATTAAAAAATAAACCATATTTTGGGCTATAAAGCAAAAGTATGTACACATATAGACCATGTGCTCTGACCACAGAGCAATTAAGCTAGAAGTCAATAATAACAGTAACTAGGAATATTTCAAAGATTTTCCATATATTTAGAAATTGAGAAACAGTTCCAATAATTCATGGGTCAAAGAATAAATCAAAGTGAAAATTAGAAAAATTTTGGGGGCTGTATAATAGTGAAAACACTACGTTTCAAAACTTGTGGGATGTAGCTAAAATAATCAGAGAGAATTAATAACTTTCAATGCTTATAAGAGAAAAGAAGAGGGGCTAAGAATTAATGAATTAAGCATTCATCTCAGGAAGTTAGAAAAGAAACATTAAAAATGTAGAAAGAGGGTTTCCCTAGTGGCGCAGTGGTTGCGAGTCTGCCTGCCGATGCAGGGGACACGGGTTCGTGCCCCGGTGTGGGAAGATCCCACATGCCGTGGAGTGGCTAGGCCCGTGAGCCATGGCCGCTGAGCCTGCACGTCCGGAGCCTGTGCTCCGCAACGGGAGAGGCCACAACAGTGAGAGGCCTGCATACCGAAAAAAAAATAAAAATGTAGAGAGAGACCTTCAAGATGGTGGAGGAGTAAGAAGTGGAGATCACCTTCCTCCCCACAAATACATCAGAAATACATCTACATGTGGAACAATTCCTACAGAACACCTACTGAACGCTGGCAGAAGATCTCAGACTTCCCCAAAGGCAAGAAACTCCCCACGTACCTGGGTAGGGCAAAAGAAAAAAGAAAAAAACAGGGACAAAAGAATAGGGACGGGACCTGCACCTCTGGGAGGGAGCTGTGAAGGAGGAAAAGTTTCCACTCACTAGGAAGCCCCTTCACTGGGGGAGACGGGGGGTGGCGGGGGGAAGCTTCGGAGCCACAGAGAAGAGCGCAGCAACAGGGGTGCAGAGGGCAAAGCGGAGAGATTCCCACACAGAGGATCGGTGCCGACCAGCACTCACCAGCCTGAGAGGCTTCTTTGCTCACCCGCCGGGGTGGATGGGGGTTGGGAGCTGAGTCTCAGGCTTTGGAGGTCAGATCCCAGGGAGAGGACTGGGGTTGGCTGCTTGAACACAGCCTGAAGGGGGCTAGTGTGCCACAGCTAGCCAGGAGGGAGTCCGGGAAAAAGTCTTGAACTGACCAAGAGGCAAGAGTCCATTGTTTTGGGGTGCGTGAGGAGAGGGGATTCAGAGCACTGCCTAAATAAGCTCCAGAGACAGGCACGAGCCGTGGCTATCAGCGTGGACATCAGGATGGGCATGAGACACTAAGGCTGCTGCTGCAGCCACCAAGAAGCCTGTGTGCAAGCACAGGTCACTATCCACACCTCCCCTCCCAGGAGCCCACCACTGCCAGGGTCCCGTGATCCAGGGACAACTTCCCCAGGAGAACACACGGCACGCCTCAGGCTGGTGCAACGTCATGCTGGTCTCTGCCGCTGCAGGCTTGCCCCGCACTCCGTACCCCTCCCTCTCCAACCCGGCCAGAGTGAGCCAGAGACCCCTAATTAGCTGCTACTTTAACCCTGTCCTTTCTGAGCAAAGAACAGACGCCCTCAGGCGACCTACATGCAGAGGCAGGGCTAAATCCAAAGTTGAATCCTGGGAGCTGTGTGAACAAAGAGGAGGATCCCACAGGAGCAGCAGATTAAACCTCCACAATCAACTTGATGTACGCTGCATCTGTGGAATACGTGAATAGACAACGAATCATCCCAAAATTGAGGTGGTGGACGTTGGGAGCAACTGTAGACTTGGGGTTTGCTTTCTGAAAATAATTTGTTTCTGGTTTTATGTTTATCTTAGTTTAGTATATAGAGTTTAGTATCATTGGTAGATTTGTTTATTGATTTGGTTGCTCTCTTCTTTTTTTTAATATATATATATATATTTCCTTTTTCTGAGTGTGTATGTGTATGCTTCTTTCTGTGAGTCTGTCTATATAGCTTTGCTTTTACCATTTGTCCTAGGGTTCTGTCTGTCCGTGTTTTTGTTTTGTTTTTAGTATAGTTTTTAGCGCTTGTTATCATTGGTGGATTTGTTATTTGGTTTGGTTGCTCTCTTCTTTCTTTCTTTTTTTAATTACTTTTTAATTATTATATTTTTAATAATTTTTTATTTTAATAACTTTCTTTTCTTTTCTTTTCTTCTCCCTTTTCTCCTGAGCCATGTGGCTAACAGGGTCTTCATGCTCCAGCCAGGTTTCAGGCCTATGCCTCTGAGGTGGGAGAGCCAAGTTCAGAACACTGGTCCAACAGAGACCTCCTGGCTCCACATAATATCAAATGGCTAAAGCACTCCCAGAGATCTCCATCTCAACGCTAAGACACAGCTCCACTCAACAACAAGCAAGCTATAGTGCTAGACACACTATGCCAAACAACTGTCAAGACAGGAACACAACCCCTCCCAATAGCAGAGAGGATGTCTAAAATCATAATAAGGTCACAGACACCCCAAAATACACCACCAGACGTGTTCCTGCCCACCAGAAAGACAAGATCCAGCCTCATCCACCAGAACACAGGCACCAGTCCCCTCCACAAGGAAGCCTACACAACGCAGTGAACCGACCTTAGCCACTGGGGGGAGACACCAAAAACAACGAGAACTACGAACTTGCAGCCTGTGAAAAGGAGACCTCAAACAAAGTAAGTTAAGCAAAATGAGAAGACAGAGAAACACACAGCAGATGAAGGAGAAAGGCAAAAACCCACCAGACCAAACAAATGAAGAGGAAATAGGCAGTCTACCTGAAAAAGAATTCAGAGTAATGATAGTAAATATGACCCAAAATCTTGGAAATAGAATGGAGAAAATACAAGAAACATTTAACAAGGACCTAGAAGAACTAAAGAGAAAACAAACAATGATGAACAACACAATAAATGAAATTAAAAATACTCTAGAAGGAATCAATAGAATAACTGAGACAGAAGAACAGATAAGTGACCCGGAAGATAAAATAGTGGAAATAACTACCACAGAGCAGAAGAAAGAAAAAAGAATGAAAATAATTGAGGACAGTCTCAGAGACCTCTGGGACAACATTAAACGCACCAACATTCGAATTATAGGGGTCCCAGAAGACAAACAGGAAAAGAAAGGGACTGAGAAAATATTTGAAGCGATTATAGTTGAAAACTTCCTTAATATGGGAAAGGAAACAGTCAGTGAAGTCCAGGAAGTGCAGAGAGTCCCATACAGGATAAATCCAAGGAGAAACACGCCAAGACACATATTAATCAAACTATCAAAAATTAAATACAAAGAAAACATATTAAAAGCAGCAAGGGAAAAACAACAAATAACACACAAGGGAATCCCCATAAGGTTAACAGCTGATCTTTCAGCAGAAACTCCACAAGTCAGAAGGGAGTGGCAGGACATATTTAAAGTGATGAAAGGGAAAAACCTACAACCAAGATTACTCTACTGAGGAAGGATCTTATTCAGATTCGATGGAGAAATTAAAAGTTTACAGACAAGCAAAAGCTAAGAGAATTCAGCACCACCACACCAGCTTTACAACAAATGCTAAAGGAACTTCTCTAGGCAGGAAATACAAGAGAAGGAAAAGACCTACAGTAACAAACCCAAAACAATTAAGAAAATGGTAATAGGAACATACGTATCGATAACTACCTTAAATGTAAATGGATTAAATCCTCCAACCAAAAGTCATAGTAGAGTGGCTGAATGGATGCAAAAACAAGACCCGTATATATGCTGTCTACAAGAGACCCATTTCAGACCTAGGGACATATACAGACAGAAAGTGAGGGGATGGAAAAAGATATTCCATTCAAATGGAAATCAAAAGAGAGCTGGAGTAGCAATTCTCATATCATGCAAAATGGACTTTAAAATAAAGACTATTACAAGAGACAAAGAACAACACTACATAATGATCAAGGGATCAATCCAAGAAGAAGACATAACAATTGTAAATATTTATGCACCCAGCACAGGAGCACCTCAATACATAAGGCAAACGCTAACAGCAATAAAAGGGGAAATCAACAGTAACACAATCATAGTAGGGGACTTTAACACCCCATTTTCACCAATGGACAGATAATCCAAAATGAAAATAAATAAGGAAACACAAGCTTTCAATGATACATTAAACAAGACGGATTTAATTGATATTTATAGGACATTCCATCCAAAAACAACAGAATACACTTTCTTCTCAACTGTTCATGGAACATTCTCCAGGATAGATCATATCTTGGGTCACAAAACAAGCCCTAGTAAAATTAAGAAAATTGAAATCATATCAAGTATCTTTTCCGACCACAATGCTATGAGACTAGATATCAACTACAGGAAAAAATCTGTAAAAAATACAAACACAGGGAGGCTAAACAATACACTATTAAATAACCAAGAGATCACTGAAGATATTAAAGATGAAATCAAAAAATACCTAGGGCTTCCCTGGTGGCGCAGTGGTTGAGAGTCCACCTGCCGATGCAGGGGACACAGGTTCGTGCCCCGGTCCAGGAAGATCTCACATGCTGCGGAGTGGCTGGGCCCGTGAGCCATGGCCGCTGAGCCTGCGCGTCCGGAGCCTGTGCTCCACAAAGGGAGAGGCCACAACAGTGAGAGGCCCACGTACCACAAGAAAAAAAAAAACAAAACCTAGAAACAAATGACAATGAAAACATGATGACCCAAAACCTATGGGATGCAGCAAAAGCAGTTCTAAGAGAGAAGTTTATAGCAATACAATTATACCTCAAGAAACAAGAAACATCTCAAATAAACAACTTAACCTTACACCTAAAGCTATTAGAGAAAGAAGAACAAAAAACCCCCTAAAAGTAGCAAAAGGAAAGAAATCATAAAGATCAGATCAGAAATAAATGAAAAAGAAATGAAGGAAACGATAGCAAAGATCAATAAAACTAAAAGCTGGTTCTTTGAGAAGATAAACAAAATTGATAAACCATTAGCCAGACTCATCAAGAGAAAAAGGGAGAAGACTCAAATCAATACAACTAGAAAGGAAAAAGGAGAAGTTGCAACTGACACTGCAGAAATACAAAGGATCATGAGAGATTACTACAAGCAACTCTATGCCAATAAAATGGACAACCTGGAAGAAATGGACAAATTCTTAGGAAAGTACAACCTTCTGAGACAGAACCAGGAAGAAATAGAAAATATAAACAGACCAATCACAAGCACTGAAATAGAGACTGTGATGAAAAATTTTCCAACAAACAAAAGCCCAGGACCAGATGGCTTCACAGGAAAATTCTATCAAACATTTAGAGAAAAGCTAACACCAAACCTTCTCAAACTCTTCCAAAATATAGCAGGGGGAGGAACACTCCCAAACTCATTCTATGAGGCCACCATAACCCTGATACTGAAACCAGACAAAGATGTCACAAAGAAAGAAAACTACAGGTCAGTATCACTGATGAACATAGATGCAAAAATCCGCAACAAAATACTAGCAAACAGAATCCAACAGCACATTAAAAGGATCATACACCATGATCAAGTGGGGTTTAACCCAGGAATGCAAGGATCTTCAATATATGCAAATCAGTCAATGTGATACACCATATTAACAAATTGAAGGAGAAAAACCATATGATTATCTCAACAGATGTAGAAAAAACTTTTGACAAAATTCAACACCCATTTATGATAAAAACCCTCCAGAAAGTAGGCATAGAGAGAACTTACCTCAACATAATAAAGGCCATATATGACAAACCCACAGCTAACATCGTTCTCAATGGTGAAAAACAGAAAACATTTCCTCTAAGATTAGGAACAAGACAAGGTTGCCCACTCTCAAAACTCTTATTCAACAAAGTTTTGGAAGTTTTAGCCACAGCCATCAGAGAAGAAAAAGAAAGAAAAGGAATCCAAAGTGGAAAAGAAGAAGTAAAGCTGTCACTGTTTGCAGATGACATGATACCATACATAGAGAATCCTAAGGATGCTACCAGAAAACTACTGGAGATAATTGATGAATTTGGTAAAGTAGCAGGGTACAAAGTTAATGCACAGAAATCCCTTGCATTCCTATACACTAATGATGAAAACTCTGAAAGAGAAATTAAGGAAACACTCCCATTTAGCACTGCAACAAAATGAATAAAATACCTAGGAATAAACCTACCTAAGGAGAAAAAAGACCTGTATGGAGAAAACTATAAGATACTTATGAAAGAAGTTAAAGATGATACAAACAGATAGAGAGATATACCATGTTTTTGGATTGGAAGAATCAACACTGTGAAAATGACTCTACTGCCCAAAGCAATCTATAGATTCAATGCAATCCCTATCGAACTATCAATGGCATTTTTCATAGAGCTAGAACAAAAAATTTCACAATTTGTATGGAACCATAAAAAACACCAAATAGCCAAAGCAATATTGAGAAAGAAAAACGGAGCTGGAGGAATCAGGCTCTCTGACTTCAGACTATTCTACAAAGCTACTGTAATCAAGACAGTTTGGTACTGGCACAAAAACAGAAATATAGATCAATGGAACAGGATAGAAAACCCAGAGATAAATCCACACACATATAGTCACCTTATTTTTGATAAAGGAGGCAAGAATATACAATGGAGAAAAGACAGCCTCTTCAATAGGTGGTGCTGAGAAAACTGGACAGCTACAAGTAAAAGAATGAAATTAGAACACTCCCTAACACCATAGACAAAAATAAACTCAAAATGGATTAAAGACCTAAATGTAAGGCCAGACACTATAAAACTTTTAGAGGAAAATATAGGCAGAACCCTCTATGACATAAATCACAGCAAGATCTTTTTTGACCCACGTCCTTGAGAAATATAAATGCAAAGAAAAATAAACAAATGGGACCTAATGAAACTTAAAAGCTTTTGCACAGCAAAGGAAACCATAAACAAGATGAAAAGAGAACTCTCAGAATGGGAGAAAATATTTGCAAACGAAGCAACTGACAAAGGATTAATCTCCAAAATTTACAAGCAGCTCATGCAGCTCAATATCAAAAAAACAAACAACCCAATCCAAAAATGGGCAGAAGACCTAAATAGACATTTCTTCAAAGAAGATATACAGATGAAGGATACTCAACATCACTAATCATTAGAGAAATGCAAATCAAACCTGCAATGAGTTATCACCTCACACCGGTCAGAATGGCCATCATCAAAAAATCTACAAACAATAAACGTTGGAATGGGTGTGCAGAAATGGGAACCCTCTTGCACTGTTGGTGGGAATGTAAATTGATACAGCCACTATGGAGAACAGTATGGTGGTTCCTTAAAAAAATACAAATAGAACTACCATATGACCCAGCAATCCCAGTACTGGGCATATACCCTGAGAAAACCATAATTCAAAAAGAGTCATGTACCACAATGTTCACTGTAGCACTATTTACAATAGCCAGGAAATGGAAGCAACCTAAGTGTCTATCGACAGATGAATGGATAAAGAAGATGTGGCACATATACAGAAAGGAATATTACTCAGTCATAAAAAGAAATGAAATTGAGTTATTTGTAGTGAGGTGGATGGACCTGGAGTCTGTCATACAGAGTGAAGTAAGTGAGAAAAAGAAAAACAAATACCCTATGCTAACACATATATATGGAATCTAAAAAAAAAAAAAATGGTCAGAAGAACCTAAGGGCAAGACAGGAATAAAGATGCAGACCTACTAGAGAATGGACTTGAGGATACGGGGAAGGGGAAGGGTAAGCTGGGACAAAGTGAGAGAGTGTCATGGACATATATACACTACCAAATATAAAACAGATAGCTAGTGGGAAACAGCCACATAGCAGAGGGAGATCAGCTCGGTGCTTTGTGACCACCTAGGGGGTGGGATAGGGAGGGTGGGAAGGAGGGAGATGCAAGAGGAAAGATATATGGGGACATACATATATGTATAACTGATTCACTTTGTTATAAAGCAGAAACTAACACATCATTGTAAACCAATTATACTCTAATAAAGATGTTAAAAAAAGGAATACTTATACTAGAATAAAGTATTAGTTGTTTATCTGAAATGCAAAAGAAAAAATAAAACCTAATGAGAACATTACAGGAGATGAAAGATCAATATTTCCCATGAACATCGATGTCAAAATCCTAATCGAAACACTAGCAAATCAAATTTAACGATACACAAAAGGCATGATATCATAACTAAATGAGGTTTACTCCAGGAATGTACGAGTGGGTAAACATTTGAAAATCAACAATATAATCCACCAGTGTACTGAAAAAAAGGAGGAAAATCATATGATCACTTCAACAGATGAAGAAAAAGCATTTGATAACTTTCAATATCATTTATGAATGATAAAAACATAGCGAACCAGGAATGGAAGGTGACTGCCTTAATCTGATATGTAGTATCTACAAAAATGCTACAGCTAACATCATATTTAATGGTGAAATAGTACAAATTTCACTCTGAGACTGGAAACTAGCCAAGGATATCTGCTATTAACTCTCCAATTCAAAAATTTCCTGGAGGGTCTACCCAATGCAACAAGACAAAAAGAACCACCCCCCACCAACTGGAAAGGAAAAAATAAAACTATCATTCTTTGCGGTTTATAGGTCATGAACCTAGAAAGTCCAAAAGATTCTACAAATTACTAGAATTTATAAGTAAATTTAGAAAGGTTCTAGAATACAAGATCAATAAATAAGAAGAAATTGTATTTCTATATCTCAGCTGTTGCTGGCATTTGAAAGATGTGTTTTACAATAAAAAAATACATAAAATGCATAGAGATAATCTAATGAATAACATTCAAGTCCTTTACTTTGAAAACTAAAAAATATTTGTGAGAGAATTAAGGAACATACCATGACCATGACTAGGAGATTTAACATTGCAGAGATATCAATTTTCTCTCAATTGATCTATAGATTAATTTATATGTAATTAACTTACATAGGTTCCATATTAAATATATAATTATTCTATATAGAGTTCATATACATTAATTTATATAGAAATGCAAAGGCTGTGAATAGCAAAGACAAATCACAAGAAGAAAAACAAAGCTGGAGGACTTACACTGCATGGTAAGACTTAAACTGTGGTCATTTTGTTCCAAGGACAGAAATACCAATGGAACAAAATAAAGTCTGAATCAGACCACACATATACAATCACCTGCTTTATGTCAAAGTTTACCTTGCAGCATAATAGAGAAAGAATGGTTTCAACAATGGTACCAGGGCAGGTGTGTAAACATACGGGAAAACGGACTTTCACCACATGTCACACCATATATAAAAGTTATTTTTAGGTGGGTTGTAGATTTAAATGTGAAAGGCAGAAGTTTTTATCTTCAGAAACCTGGGGTAGGCAAAGATTTCTTAAACCAAAATAGAAGTTCTCGAAGTAAAGAAAAAAAAGGTAAATTTAACTACTTTAGTATTAAGATCATCTGTTCATTAAAGTGTATCAGTCAGAGAGTAAAAGGGCAGCCCATAGAGTGGGTGGAGTCTGTGATACACATCTGATAAAGGACTCATATTCAGAATGTGTAAGGAATTCCCACAAATCAATCAAAAAGACAAAGGTAAAAATGGGCAAAATGCTGAAAAGGCACCCAACAAAAGAGGATATTCAAATGGCCAGTAACATGAAAAGGTACTCAACTTTATCAGCCACCAGAAAATAGAAATTAAAGCCACTATGGGACTACCACACTTCCAACACAGTGACTAAAATGGAAAGACAAAAAATGTGGGCTATCCAGAACCCTCAACAGTGGAAGAGCGAAATGGTACATCCACACTTCAGAAAACTATTTGAAAAACTGTTATAAAGCTGAATATATGTAAATCCTATAATCCAGCAATATTGTAATAGGGAAGAAACTTTGTGTTCTATTACAAATGAATCACTAAAGGGATGTTTCCTCTAAGCTTAAATTATACATAACGGCCCATCTCTGCGAACCCTGCCTCCCAGGTAATGAGCATTAAGCTAAAATACCTCTGTTTAGCTCACAGGAAACATCCTGACCAGGCCCACCTGTGAATAACTGCTGGAGGAAGAAATTAACACCTCCCCTCCGGAGGCTGATGGGAACCAGGAAGTGTTTGACTTTACTCCCTTCCCTTTTAGTATAAAAGAAGCCTGAATTCTAACTCAGGCAAGATGATTTTTGGGACGCAAGTCCACCATCTTCTTGGTTACCTGGCTTTCCAATTAAAGTTGTTATCCCTTGCCCCAACAATTCATCTTTCGATTTATTGGCCTATTGTGCTGAGAGCAGTACGAGCTTGGACTCCGTAACAATACCACTCCTAGGTATGTATCTTCAGAAACATATTCATGTGTTCATTGAAAACATGTACAAGAATTCCATAATGACACTCTTTACAATAATCAAAAATTGGAAACAACCCAACTGTTACGGACTGAATGTGTTCCCCCATATTCGTATGTTGAAGCCCTAACCCTGGTGTGGCTATATTTGGAGATGGGGCCTCTAAGGGAGTAATTAACGTTAAATGAGGTCAGAAAGGTGGGGCCCTGATCTGAACAGGATCAATGTCCTTGTAAGAGACACCAGAGAGCTCATTCTGCCTCCCTTTCTCCCCCGAGGGTCTTTCACAGGAAAGACCACATGAAGACAAGAAGGTGCTTGTATACAAGCCGGGAGGAAAGCCCTCACCAGAAACAGGATCAGTTGGCACCTTGATCTGGGACTTCCAGCCTCCAGGACTGATAGAAAATATATTTCTGTTGTTTAAGCCACCCAGTCTGTGGTGTTTTATTATGGCAGCCCAGATTGACCATGACACCAAACGTCCATCATAATATGATGGATAAATAATTTGTAGTATGTGCACAAAGGCACATCTTGTTCTATTGCACTTGGCTTTAGTGAGCTTTTTACAAACTGAATGTTTGTGGCAACACTGCATCAAGCAAGTCTGTCAGCATCATTTTCCAGCAGCATTTTCTCTAACTGTGTCTCTGGGTCACATTTTGGTAATTCTCACAATATATCAAACTTTTTCATTATTATTATATTATTACAGTGATCAGTGATCTTTGATGTTACTACTATGACTCATGAAGACCCAGATGATGGTTAGCATTTCTTTAGCAATAAAGTATTTTTAATTAAGGTATGTACATTGGTTTATTAAATGTGCTGTTGCACGATATAGTATAAACATAACTGTTATATGCACTGGAAAACCAAAAAATTCGTGAGACTTTCTTTGTTGCATTATTTGCTTTACTGTGGTGGTCTGGAACCAGACCCAAAAAATCAGAGGTCTGCCTGTACATTGCAACACTAATTATGAGAAAAAATAAACTATAATTACACTTAACAACATGGATGCACCTCTCATACCCCTCAGGGACCAGGAGCGCCCCTGCTCCCCCTGTCACTTCTGAGCCATCTCTCCTCCCTCCAGACTTGCACCCTCCCTCTAGGGACCCACACCAGCGACATGCCGGGCATACTTAGCAGCATCAACTTTCTGTCACTGCCCCTCAGTCCTGGAGATGTGGGACCTTGGTGCAGGGACTGCCGGCCACCTCATCCCCAGTCACTTCCAGAGATTTGAAGGAGTACTTCTTTTCAGTGGTGTCCCCAAGCACGCTTAATCCTTGCCCCCAGGTTGCTGTATGTCTGTACTGCATCATGTACTCCACAGGCCCTCTGCAGGTGTGTCTACCTCTGGCAGAACTGCATCTCTGTGCCGGGCTTGGGCTCAGGATGGCTGATACACACTGGGAGATGGGGTCTGGGCCCCCCAGGCCTCCCGTGTGCTGATGGGAGGACGGAGAGAAAGTGTGACCTGAGCTTGAGGGAGACAGCGTCATTACACGAGGTCAGGCGTGGGGCTGTCCTGCCCAGAGGGAAGGGAACGCACTCCCGTAACTTACAGAAGCCGCTTTATCTGACCCCACTCTCATCCTCTAGAACACAGATTTCTTCTTTTCCTTCCCGTTCACCTCACGATCTGAGATCCTAATGTAACTAGCACTGTCTCCCCGCAATGATTCAAGGCTCTCCCTGGGGCTTCTGAGAAATCAGGGGAAGCACGTACATTTCGGGGTGGGAATACCACCTGAAAAGGTGCCCCTTTGATACAATTCAGACAGTGTTCTTGCCCAAATTCTCCTTCTAAGCCTCCTCCTCTTCACCACCACGCTCACCTTCTAGAAAATATGTCCCAGGGCTGGTCACCAATGTGTTCCCAGGTCAGGGAGAGGATGCCTTGGAAATCAGCATGTGTGTCAGATGACACTTCATTATCTTCAAAAACTTAAGCACTAATTAACTGCTCATATATGTCAAATAGGGCACCCCATGAAGCCAGGCTTAACCAGACAGAATCTGCTCCCATCAGACCCTAAGCCCCCTCCTCCAGGGGGGCTGTTTCCCCACCTTGCCCAGGACTCTGGACACAGGAGGGGAAGCACGGTGGTGTGAATTCACCAGCACCGCATGTTTCATCTCGAAGTAATCTTGCACACTAGAAGTCATCCTTCATCTAGAAGGAATCTCCTACACCTAGAATTAACCTTTTGTGATCTGAGAATTAATGCCATCTTCAACAAGCCACCTTCCCTAGACATGCTACCTTTCATTCACATTTCTTATGGGAAATTTATCATTTTCTAAATATCAATTCAGCCCACATATCCAGTCACACTTTTCACATAATTGAATCACAACAAGACTTAGTTATGTGGCTAGGGGATGGAAGGCAAGATTTTAGTGGTTTGATTTAAGTTTGGTCCTGGAAGTTAAGACTCTTACCCAGTTGAGAGCATTCCTGGGGCTGTTAGTCAGCTGTGGCTACTATGGAAGATCACCCAGCTATGGTAAATGCCAGCACCTTCCAGCCTCTGGAGAACAAAAATGGCCCAGTGCTATTCTAACATCTCCAGCTAGATCCAGAATGGGATGCCCAAGATAAAGGATTTTTTGCAGGAGAAGTGGGATTGAGAATATGGTTCAAAGTTCCTATTCCAAGCTTGGACAGGGTGGTAGTTCACATCTCCCCACACAATGACTTCATTTAAGAACAGAAAAAAAAACATGGGAATGAATACTGTGAATGTTAAAAAACAAAAAAGAAATCTTGAGCTCCTACAGAGATGAAAATCAGATGAACATCACTAAGGGAAGGCTGTAGTATTACGTAGTGGTGAGGGGCCATTAATCACTTATTCTGCCTTTTCCAAGTAACATGATAATAGGACCACTTAATTTGGGTGGTTACTGCATAGTTTAAAATAAGATGTCATATGTATCACAATGTTCATTGCAGCACTATTTACAATAGCCAGGACATGGAAGCAACCTAAGTGTCCATCGACAGACGAATGGATAAAGAAGATGCGGCACATATATACAATGGAATATTACTCAGCCATAAAAAAAAACGAAATTGAGTTATTTGTAGTAAGGTGGATGGACCTAGAATCTGTCATACAGAGTGAAGGAAGTCAGAAAGAGAAAAATAAATACCATATGCTAACACATATATATGGAATCTAAAAAAAGAAAGAAAAAGTTCTGAAGAACCTAGGGGCAGGACAGGAATAAAGACACAGACATAGAGAATGGACTTGAGGACACGGGCAGGGGGAAGGGTAAGCTGGGACAAAGTGGGAGAGTGGCATTGACTTACATACACTCCCAAATGTAAAACAGATAGCTAGTGGGAAGCAGCCACATAGCACAGGGAGATCAGCTCGGTGCTTTGTGACCACCTAGAGGGGTGGGATAAGGAGGGTGGGAGGGAGACACAAGAGGGAGGGGATATGGGGATATATGTAAACGTATAGCTGATTCACTTTGTTGTACAGCAGAAACTAATGCACCATTGTAAAGCAATTATACTCTAATGAAGATGCTAAAAAAGAAAAGATGTCATTTTGCTTGTCACCCATGAAGACACTTAGATGAAAGAAAACAATGGGACAATTCTCTAGCAGAAAGACGAGCACATTTTTGCCCTAAATATGACCCTGTGATTCCCTTTAATATCCCTGCCCTTCTGCAGCCACCCCACACACCCAGCGCCACTGACCTCCCTTCTCTGGGCATCACTGTGCTGTGCACGTGCTTCTGAGATTTCCTCCAATGGGACTGTGATGATTTGCTCCTGGTCTGTCTCCCTTATGTTTCTGCCCATGCTCCAGACTCCCTCATCCACCTGGTACCCAACAGTGCACAGGGCTGTGTCAGGGGTGCTGTGGGAGGCCCCTACGATGGGCATATCCCTCCTGCAGATTTCATCCCACACTAACTCCCATATCTGCATCCTTAGCCCAGACTGTTCCTGAGCTCCACACCCACATTTTCAACTGGACAGCAATTTTCCAAGTCTCACCAGGATCTCAGACTTTGCTTCTCCATCCCCCCCAACCCCTCCTCCAAGGGTCTGCATCTCTGCACAGCACCACCATCTACCCATGTGCTAAAGGCAACATTTTCAGGGTCACGCTCGACTCCTCTCTTTCTGCCATTGCCCCATCCAATCCATCAGCGAGACCTGCAGGTCTTTCCTCAAAACTGGTCCTGCCTTCACATCTAGCTGCTTCTCATCACCTCCACTGCTGCCCCCATGGCGCTGGGCTAACGCAGCAGCTGCCCACCACGCTGTTCCTGCTCCTTTTTCCTCTGCAGAGTCCACTCTCAACACGGCAGCCAGGACGTGTCAGTGTGAATCCAAACACGTCACCACCCCTTCTCAAAGCCCTTCCGGGGCTGCACAGCCTCCCTTCTGTGAACCCCAAGGCTCAGGAGTGTTCCCTGGCCCCTGCTACCATTCTCTCACCTTCCTTTCCAACCCCTCCAGTCCTCACTCCATCCGCTCCCGTGTCCCGCCTTACTTAAATGTGCCAAGGCTTTGATGGTGTCCATGGCTCATTCCTCCCTGCCCTCAAGAGCCCTGCCTCGTGCTCCCTCCCTCCACTTCAGAGCCCCTACCTCGTGGCCTCACGCCATATTGATGGCCCACCTTGTCACCTTTCTTCCCCACTAGAACTTCATCTCCATGAGCGCAGCAATTTCACCTGCGTTGTTCGCAGCGATGGGACACCCAGCACCTGGGTGGGGTGTCTGTAAGAGTGCAGGTCAAGCTTGCCTTGGCTGAATCTGTCTTGGCAGCTGTCCTGCCTACGACTTTAAGATGGAAGGAAGTGAGGCTCCAGGGGGCCTCTCAGCTGATTTGGGATAAGGCGGGGCTGCGCTGACTCACATGAAAACCTGCACATTTCAGGGCTTCTCTGCCAGATTTGCTCCAATCCAACTCTCCTCCCGTGGAGACAGACTCAACACCACAACTCAGAGGTGTCCCCACACTTTCTGACGTCTAGACCTCAGTGTCCCGTGTGTGCAGTAACTGCTGTATGCAGACATGCCTCTGCCTTTGGAGCCACGAACTCGCTGGAGCATCACACCATCTCATCCACACTGTGGGGGTATCCCAAAGGGGTGCCAGATGTTACTTTCCAAACTGAGAGACCCATGATTTCTGCGTCTTCTTACGTGTGAATGCAGCAGGATAACCCGGTTGAGAAACAAATGCTTTCTTGCATTCTCATCTTCCTTCCTCTCTCAGGAGGTCAGCGGTTTTATGTCCTGAAAATGTGGCCCTCCTGTTGTCCCCAACTGTCATGGGGTGGGAGTACGTCATGCCCTCCGGGGTTTTAAGGCCCGAGGAGAATGGCACTCCCTCTCCTGTGGGTTCTGTGGGAGGTGAAGCTTCACTACTCGATACACAGACTCCTCAAACAGGTGGGGCTGCCCACGTGCCTTGGGGAGCTGGAGGACCATTCTGGATACCCGCCCTACGCTGGGCTCCGAGGGAGTGGAGCTGGGTCCCTGGGAGGGACAGCTGGACCATAGGCAACACAGGCCATCTTCTTGGCCCATTTTCTTTCTTTTTTAAAAATTTGTTTATTTTGTTTTTGGCTGTGTTGGGTCTTTGTTGCTGCATGTGTACTTTCTCTAGTTGCAGTGAGCGGGGGCTACTCTCCGTTGCTGTGCGCGGGCTTCTCATTGTGGTGGCTTCTCTTGTTGAGGAGCAAGGCTCTAGGCGCGTGGGCTTCAGTAGTTGCAGCATGTGGGCTCAGTAGCTGTGGCATGCGGGCTCTAGAGTGCAGGCTCAGTAGTTGTGGTGCACGGGCTTAGTTGCTCCACAACATGTGGGATCTTCCTGGACCAGGGCTCGAACCCGTGTCCCCTGCGCTGGCAGGCGGATTCTTAACCACTGCACCACCAGGGAAGTCCTTGGCCCATTTTCTGGACCACATGAGCCCTGGGTTCCCATCCAGCCCCCGGGGAGGGGCACGTCCCCCACCCTGAGGCCCTAGGACAGAGTTTACATTTCCTTCCAAACACAACTTGAATTATGTCTTGAACAAGTAGATATTTTTCTCTAAAATTTTTTTGACATCTGTATTTCCATCTCCCATGAACACAGTAAATAATATTGATTATCAATGGTTGATTCACAGCGATCTGAGCACTAATTACTGGACGGAGGAATGGACACGCTACACCTGGCCACAGTGAGCAGCTTTCTCCCTACTGTTCCTCGGTGGAGCTCTGTCTGCCCCACGGAGAGTGACAGCAGGGCCCAAGGGGCGCAGCCTGGGCCACCTCCCAGCGCCTGGCCTCCTCACTCAGCTGGGGTGGGGGGCTGAGCAGGACTCGCCGGCCTCAGCCAGTATCTCCACCAGGATCTGGCACGGAAAGAGCCTGAAGGATGATCGGGTCTACCGCTTAAAGAGAAGTTCAGAGAAGTTGATGGACGGTGGTGGTGGCAGGGGGAGAGGAATGAACGTGTATTCTGCCCTCTGTGATTTTCCAGTCCTCACCTTCCAGTCCTCGTTGAACCCTGACGGTCAGACCCTCCTTGCCCAGGATCACATTCCTGAAGGCCGGGGCACCAGTTGGCCTCCCCAAGGCCTCCTGCGGTACTGATGGGGTGCTGTCCGCAGCCCCGGGTGGGCCACCCTGCTGTCCCTTCTCTCCATCCTCTTGGCACGTGACGGAAATAAGGTACTGTGGGCGAATGTAGCATCTTAACTCCTTAAGTTTGGGTTTGTAAAAGGTGTTTTCCAAAATTGGACAGTTAGGGTAAAATAGCACCCTTTGCAAATGCCGGTCTGGAAGGTAAAATGTAAGTGATAAAAACTAATATGTGATTTATGGAAAAAACCCCACAAGAGACCTTCCAAAGGAGCAAGGGCTCTTGCTGAGCATGACAAAGCTGGCGGAAAAGGCTGGCACGGTGGAATCCATGCCCTTTACCAGGACTCGAGCTTTAGTTTTTATTTTTTAAATATTTATTTATTTATTTATTTGGCCGCATCAGGTCTTAGTTGAGGCATGCAGGATCTTTTGTTGTGGCGTCTGGGCTTCTCTCTAGCTGTGGTGCATGGGCTTCAGAGCGCGTGGGCTCTGTAGTTGTGGTGCGTGGGCTTAGCTGCCCCGTGGCATGTGGGATCTTAGTTCCCCCACCAGGGATGGAACCCGCGCCCCGTTCATTGGAAGGCGTATTCTTAACCACTGGACCACCAGGGAAGTCCCAGGACTCAGCTTAAATGAGGCAGCAATTACCGGTGCTACTGGCAACGCTTGCGGCTGAACTTTGGCAAGGGCTCGGCTGCCGTACCCTTCAAGAGAAATTAGCTCACGAAATATTTTCTTTCTTAACCTATACCAATTTTCCCTTCTCTATGAATAGTGACTCTTTGGTTTAAAATATCTCATCTGAATTACTCTCAAAGAGTCATCTTTAAAATAACCAGCCTCCAGAAGGAGGGCTTTAAGATTGCAGGTAATCTAGAGAGGCTGTTTTATGTTTGTCGATCAGTAAAAGACCTGGAGGTAAGACAGAGCCAGGTGTGGGTGTCGGTCTCTGGGTTGCTTTTGGCAGCTGTGCAGCAGCCGAGAAAATGATTTTTCCGTGGTCACAACATCAGATCCAACACAGTTATCAGGATTGCAGATCCTGTTCTCAAAGCAAACACGCCACAGGTGAGGCCCCCGAGCCCTGTGCTGAGACCTGACCGCCAGGTTGCCTAGCACAAGTAAGGCCCCACTAACCACCGTCCCCTCTTTACCTGTGTGGATTTTGTGCCCCCACGGGAGATGCACAGGGGCCTGAGAGGAAGGGCGTAGAATCCTCTACATGCATGTCTGAGAACCCCCTGAACGTGTGACTGTGCAAAGATTTACAATGCAAATGATTATGAGTGAGAAAGGGGCCGCGCTTCTCAGGAAGAACCAACATCTGTTGCAGAATTTGTTTGGAACTAGTTATTTTATCCTTAGGCACTTCAAAGAAGACAAGTTTTGGTTTGCTCCCTGAATCTCATCCTCATCAGGATGTCAGAGAAACATTAAGGAGAGGGAAGAAACCAAAGTCAAATTTTATGTTTCCTTAACCTGGAGGCTGGGGTGCCGGTGAGGGTGGGAGAGAAGCAGCTTGGTAGGGCACGTGCCATCTAACAGCACAGCCTCACCAGGCTGGCATCCGTCTTCTCCAAGTCTTTGCAGACTGGAGCACTGAGGCTCAAAGAGGTCACCTAACTTGCCTGTGTCCACAGGAATTGACAGGGTCTCTTATTTCTCTCCAAGCACAGGGTCTTTCTTATCTTTTGTTCCGCACCCAACTGGGGGCCAGGGATTGGATGGGAAAGGAGAGAAGTAAGGCAAAGCAGCCTAGGGTTCTCTTTGTAGGGGGGCTGACCTGGCCAGGCTGTATTAGCGACAAAGGGAACACTCAGGAGATCTGGGCACCACGTGGTCCTTGCTCCACATCCACCGGCTCCAGGCTAGGGCCGGGCAGGGCCCGCAGGCACCCGAGCCCGACAGCGTGTGGAGCTGGATCGCGCATCCCTCTCGCCCCCGCCCCTCCTCCCGACCAGGCGGACCTGCCTGGGGGGTACTTACCCGCCTGCTCCAGAGCCACCATTGTCGCCTGCTCGATCAAGTCTCGCTCCACGAAGCTCCGGAAGTCCTCGCTGTACACGCTCAGGTCCGGCAGCTGGAACGTGTAGATGGGCATCTCCAGTGGAAACTGCTCGTTGCTGCACTCGCTCGCCACGTGGGACCGCGCCAGGGACACGATGGCTGAGCTGGCGTGGGAGATCCCGCGCGAGAGCCGCTTCTCTGTGGGGGTGGGGGGAGGGAGACGAGGGGGGTTGAGAGATGCAGGCCTCTGCATGAGCACTCGACACATCCCACACGTGTGCACACGACACACGCGCACACATGCTCACACACGCGGATGTACACACGACACACATCCCACATGTGACCATATACACATGACACACCCCACCCGTGCGCACACATACACGTGCACGCACACATGACACACACGTGTAAACACACATGACACACTCATGCGGCACACGCGCACATGCGCACACAGAGGCACACCCATGGACACCCATACACCCATTACCCGCCGCACCAGCCCTGCCACCCCCCCAGTGTTCTCTGTAGGCCTCCCTCATGCTGGGCTAACGTCACCACAGCCTGGCACATGGCACTTAGTCATGAAACCGCTTAGAAGGAGGCTAAGCGTAAGTCCGCCACACAAATGCTCAGCATCCTTAAAGATCACCAGACTTGCTTCCTGGGTCTTAAGCTACATGGAATTCAGCTCAACAGAGCTGCCCTCCTCTGGAATGAAATGCTACACGGGGGACTGCCTTTGTTTTTATGCATTTATATATATATCTTTTTCTTTTTTTTTTTTGTGGTACGCGGGCCTCTCACTGTTGTGGCCTCTCCCGTTGCGGAGCACAGGCTCCGGACGCACAGGCTCAGAGGCCATGGCTCACGGGCCCAGCCGCTCTGCAGCATGTGGGATCTTCCCGGACCGGGGCATGAACCCATGCCCCCTGCATCGGCAGGCGGACTCTCAACCAGTGCACCACCAGGGAAGCCCGCATTTATATTTTTAAAGTGAGAAGCAATCCACTCAGCTTCCTCCACTGAGGCTTGTATTTTAAGATAGGTCACCTTTATTAAAGTTACTCTGGGAGACAGGAGAAGATGGCGGAGGAGTAGGACGCGGAGATCACCTTCCTCCCCACAAATACATCAGAAATACATCTACACGTGGAACTGCTCCTATAGAACACCCACTGGACGCTGGCAGAAGACCTCAGACCTCCCAAAAGGCAAGAAATTCCCCACGTACCTGGGTAGGGCAAAAGAAAAAAGAAAAAACAGAGACAAAAGAATAGGGATGGGACCTGCACCAGTGGGAGGGAGCTGTGAAGGAGGAAAGGTTGCCACACACTAGGAAGCCCCTTCGTGTGCAGAGACTGCGGGTGGCAGAGGGGCGAAGCTTCAGAGTCATGGAGGAGAGCACAGCAACAGGGGTGCGGAGCGCAAAGCGGAAAGATTCCCGCACAGAGGATCGGTGCCGACCAGCACTCACCAGCCCGAGAGGCTTGTCTGCTCACCCACCGGGGCGGGTGGGGGCTGGGAACTAAGGCTCTGGCTTCGGAGGTCAGATCCCAGGGAGAGGACTGGGGTTGGCTGCGTGAACACAGCCTGAAGGGGGCTAGTGCGCCACGGCTAGCCAGGAGGGAGTCCGGGAAAAGTCTGGAGCTGCCGAAGAGACAAGAGACTCTTTCTTCCCTCTTTGTTTCCTGGTGCGCGAGGAGAGGGGATTAAGAGCGCCGCTTAAAGGAGCTCCAGAGACGGGCATGAGCCGTGGCTATCAGCATGGACCCAGCATGAGACGCTAAGGCTGCTGCTGCCGCCACCTAGAAGCCTGTGTGCAAGCACAGGTCACTATCCACACCTCCCCTCCCGGGAGCCTGTGCAGCCCGCCACTGCCAGGGTCCCGTGATCCAGGGACAACTTCCCCGGGAGAACACACAGCGCGCCTCAGGCTGGTGCAACGTCATGCTGGCCTCTGCCGCCGCAGGCTCGCCTGGCATCTGTACCCCTCCCTCCCCACGGCCTGAGTGAGCCAGAGCCCCCGAATTAGCGGCTCCTTTAACCCCGTCCTGTCTGAGCGAAGAACAGATGCCCTCAGGCGACCTACATGCAGAGGCGGGGCCCAATCCAAAGCTGAACCCCAGGAGCTGCGCGAACAAAGAAGGGAAAAGGAAATTTCTCCCAGCAGCCTCAGAAGCAGCGGATTAAAGCTCCACAATCAACTTGATGTACCCTGCATCTGTGGAATACATGAATAGACAACGAATCATCCCAAATTGAGGAGGTGGACTTTGGGAGCAAGATTTATGATTTTTTCCCCGTTTCCTCTTTTTGTGAGTATGTATATGTATGCTTCTGTGTGAGATTTTGTCTGTATAGCTTTGCTTTCACCATTTGTCCTAGGGCTCTGTCCGTCCATTTTTTTTTTCCACTTAAAATTATTTTTCTTAATAATTATTTTATATTTTAATAACTTAATTTATCTTACTTTATTTTATTCTTTCTTTTCTTTCTTTCTTTCTTTCTTCCTTTCTTTCTTTCCTTCTTTCTTTCTTTCTTTCTTTATTTTCTTTCTTTCTTTCTTATTTTTTCTCCTTTTTATTCTGAGCCGTGTGGAGGACAGTCTCTTGGTGCTCCAGCCAGGAGTCAGTGCTGTGCCTCTCAGGTCCAGCCAGGAGTCAGTGCTGTGCCTCTGAGGTGGGAGAGCCAACTTCAGGACACTGGTCCACAAGAGACCTCCCAGCTCCATGTAATATCAAACAGTGAAAATCTCCCTGAGATCTCCATGTCAACACCACTACCCAGCTTCACTCAATGGCCAAAAGCTACAGTGCTGGACACCCTATGCCAAACAACTAGCAAGACAGGAACACAGCCCCGTCCATTAGCAGAGAGGCTGCCTAAAATCATAATAAGGCCACAGACACCCTAAAACACAGCACCAGACGTGGACCTGCCCACCAGAAAGACAAGATCCAGCCTCATACACCAGAAAACAGGCACTAGGCCCCTCCATCAGGAAACCTACACACCCCAATGAACCAACCTTAGCCACTGAGGACAGACACCAAAAACAACGGGAACTACGAACGTGCAGCCTGCGAACAGGAGAACCCAAACACAGTAAGATAAGCAAAATGAAAAGACAGAAAAACACACAGCAGATTAAGGAGCAATGTAAAAACCCACCAGACCTAACAAATGAAGAGGAAATAGGCAATCTACCTGAAAAAGAATTCAGAATAATGATAGTAAAGATGATACAAAATCTTGGAAACAGAATAGACAAAATGCAAGAAACATTTAACAAGGACCTAGAAGAACTAAAGAGGAAACAAGCAATGATGAACAACACAATAAATGAAATTAAAAATACTCTAGAAGGGATCAATAGCACAATAACTGGGGCAGAAGAACGGATAAGTTACCTGGAAGATAAAATAGTGGAAATAACTACTGCAGAGCAGAATAAAGATATAAGAATGAAAAGAACTGAGGACAGTTTCAGAGACCTCTGGGACAACATTAAACGCACCAACATTCAAATTATAGGGATCCCAGAAGAAGAAGAGAAAAAGAAAGGGACTGAGAAAATATTTGAAGAGATTATAGTTGAAAAGTTCCCTAATATGGGAAAGGAAATTGTCAATCAAGTCCAGGAAGCACAGAGAATCCCATACAGGATAAATCCAAGAAGAAATACGCCAAGACACATATTAATCAAACTGTCAAAAATTAAATACAAAGAAAACATATTAAAAGCAGCAAGGGAAAAACAACAAATAACACACAAGGGAATCCCATTAGGTTAACAGCTGATCTTTCACCAGAAACTCTGCAAGCCAGAAGGGAGTGGCAGGACATATTTAAAGTGATGAAGGAGAAAAACCTACAACCAAGATTACTCTACCCAGCAAGGATCTCATTCAGATTTGATGGAGAAATTAAAAGCTTTACAGACAAGCAAAAGCTGAGAGAGTTCAGTACCACCAAACCAGCTTTACAACAAATGCTAAAGGAACTTCTCTAGGCAAAAAAGACAAGGGAAGGAAAAGACCTACAATAACAAACCCAAAACAATTAAGAAAATGCGAATAGGAACATACATATTGATAATTACCTTAAATGTAAATGGATTAAATGCTCCCACCAAAGGACACAGACTGGCTGAATGGATACAAAAACAAGACCCGTATATATGCTGTCTACAAGAGACCCACTTCAGACCTAGGGACACATACAGAATGAAAGTGAGGGGATGGAAAAAGATATTCCATGCAAATGGAAATCAGAAGAAAGCTGGAGTAGCAATTCTCATATCAGACAAAATAGACTTTAAAATAAAGACTGTTACAAGAGACAAAGAAGGACACTACATAATGATCAAGGGATCGATCCAGGAAGAAGATATAACAATTGTAAATATTTATGCACCCAACATAGGAGCACCTCAATACATAAGGCAAATACTAAAAGCCATAAAAGGGGAAATCGACAGTAACACAATCATAGTAGGGGACTTTAACACCTCGCTTTCACCAATGGACAGATCATCCAAAATGACAATAATTAAGGAAACACAAGCTTTAAATGATACATTAAATAAGATGGACTCGATTGATATTTATAGGTCATTCCATCCAAAAACAACAGAATACACATTTTTCTCAAGTGCTCATGGAATATTCCCCAGGATAGATCATATCTTGGGTCACAAGTCTAGCCTTAGTAAATTTAAGAAAATTGAAATCGTATCAAGTATCTTTTCCGAACACAACGCTATGAGACTAGATATCAATTACAGGAAGAGATCTGTAAAAAATACAAACACATGGAGGCTAAACAATACACTACTTAATAATGAAGTGATCACTGAAGAAATCAAAGAGGAAATCAAAAAATACCTAGAAACAAATGACAATGGAGACATGACGACCCAAAACCTATGGGATGCAGCAAAAGCAGTTCTAAGAGGGAAGTCTATAGCAATACAAACCTACCTTAAGAAACAGGAAACATCTCAAATAAACAACTTAACCTTGCACCTAAAGCAATTAGAGAAAGAAGAACAAAAAAACTCCAAAGTTAGCAGAAGGAAAGAAATCATAAAGATTAGATCAGAAATAAATGAAAAAGAAATGAAGGAAATGATAGCAAAGATCAATAAAACTAAAAGCTGGTTCTTTGAGAAGATAAACAAAATGCATACACCATTAGCCAGACTCATCAAGAGAAAAAGGGAGAAGACTCAAATCAATACATCTAGAAATGAAAAAGGAGAAGTTGCAACTGACATTGCAGAAATACAAAGGATCATGAGAGATTACTACAAGCAACTACATGCCAATAAAATGGACATCCTGGAAGAAATGGACAAATTCTTAGAAATGCACAACCTGCTGAGACTGAATCAGGAAGAAATAGAAAATATGAACAGACCAATCACAAGCACTGAAATTGAAACGGTGATTAAAAATCTTCCAGAAAACAAAAGCCCACGACCAGATGGCTTCACAGGCAAATTCTATCAAACACTAAAAGAAGAGCTAACACCTATCCTTCTCAAACTCTTCCAAAATATAGCAGAGGGAGGAACACTCCCAAACTCATTCTATGAGGCCACCATCACCCTGATATCAAAACCAGATTAAGATGTCACAAAGAAAGAAAACTACAGGCCAATATCACTGATGAACATAGATGCAAAAATCCGCAACAAAATACTAGCAAACAGAATCCAACAGCACATTAAAAGGATCATACACCATAATCAAGTGGGGTTTATTCCAGGAATGCAAGGGTTCTTCAATATACGCAAATCAATCAAAGAGATACACCATATTAACAAATTGAAGGAGAAAAACCATATGATCATCTCAATAGGTGCAGAGAAAGCTTTCAACAAAATTCAACACCCATTTATGATAAAAACCCTGCAGAAAGTAGGCATAGAGG